>NC_142594.1:6417500-7617500 GCF_965207765.1 Zootoca vivipara | reverse complement strand
GCCCCAAACCATTTGAGACTTTAAATGTTAAAACCAGCACTTTAAACATGGCCCGGAATTGGTGTTACATGCTCTGATCATCTTGCACCCACCAGCAGTCAAACACAACAGCATTCTGTACCAGTTCACATTTCCAAATAATCTTCAAAGGCAGCCTTATGTACGGTGTATTACAGTATCTATCTTGGATGTGACCATCACATGGATTACTAAAACCAAGGTCCAGTCTCTGTAGATAAGGTCATAGGTGGCATACCAGTTTCCCCTGGAAAAAAGGCACTTGTGCTTCCCAAAATAGTGCTGAGCCGAAGAGAAACCACAAACTTGGTCCTTCAGGGAAGTCAAGGCCCATCAAATAGCAGTTGTACCCCAGTGTCCAGATTAGCTTGCTTCCCCAGGCATAGCACCTGTATATTATTTGGCCTGAGTTTCAGTTTATTCACCCTTATTCACCTCAGGACTGTCTCCAGACACCCATTTAGGATTTCCACAGCCTCCCTGAGATTGACAGGTGGGAAAGAGAAGCAGAGCTTGGCATCACCTGCAATTTGAGCTCAAGCTTCTGGGTGGTTTCTCCCAATGGTTTGACTTAGAAGACAAACAGCATGGGGGACAGAATAGAATTTTTTGGGCCTCCAGAAGCCAGAGGTATAGGCTACAAGAGAAATCCTCCAGTATCATATTCTGGGACCAAACATCCAGAAAGGACTGGGGCCGATGTAGTACCATTCCTCCCCTTTCCAATCCAGCTGCACAGGCCAGAAAACACCATGGTTAATGGTACTGAATGCCACTGAGAGGTCTAAGAAAATGAATCGTGTTGTGATCTTGTCTGGTTCTCATTGTACCTCATCCACCAGGACGACCAAAGCTGTTTCTGTCCCATATCTGGGAGTAAAACCTAGAAATGTATAATGACTCATCTGTGCTGCTACTATGAGTTGTTTAATTGGTTGATCGATCCTTTTGGGTACTTTGAGTATTTTAAAAGAAAAGCCAAGTTATAAAAGTAAATGAAATCATTTGTTCAGGTATTTATTGTGCATTTCTGAAGTGTCAAATGGAAATGATATAATGAAATATTAATATGCCTACCTATTGCTGTTTAAGATTTGTGTCTCTTTGTTTTGAAGGTCTTAATACTTTTTAAGCTGATTCTTCTAGAGAAAAAGGTAAGATCTTTTCCTTCTCCCCAAGTTGGCAGAAAGAACTGAAATGGACTTGCTTAATGACGTAGTGTAATGGAATATAGATTAAAAGCCATTATCTTTTATAGATGGTACTTAACACCTGCCAAAATAGCTAAAATGTATAAAACAAAAGCAAGCCTGTGTTGGAGGTGCGGTAAAGCAGAAGGGACACTTATACATATCTGGTGGACCTGTGAAAAAAATCAACAGCTTCTGGGATATACAGTATATGATGAACTTTAAAAAATGTTTAAATATAATTTTGTGAAAAATACAGAAGCTTTTCTATTAGGAATAACAGACACAGGTATAGCAAAAGAGGATTGGAAAATATTCCCGTATGCCACAGGCGTGGCGAGGACCTTAATTGCCAGAAATTGGAAAAAAAGAATTTGTGCCAACAAAAAGGAATGGCAGGACAAATTATTAGATTATACTGAATTGGCCAGATCAATAGAGACAATTGGGGGACAACCTAGACAAGAATTCCAAAAAGAATGGGGAAAATGCAGAGAATACTTTACCAAACAGTGCCCCAAAATATACACCTGGACTTGTTTCAATTTCTGTAGGAGACTTTGTGGTTTTTTAAGTCATAATTAGGAACAATTGTAATAATCACATATAAAAGAAACAGTACACAAGAATAAGGAGGCCATTTACAGAATAAAGGAGGTCTTTTTTATGTTATGTGTTCTTTGTGTAAGGGGATAGGAGTTTAATTTTGGTAAATAAACTGTCAATGGTGGTGGGTTTGTTTGTATGTATGAGTTGTTGTGGACCATGTTGTAAATAAAATAAAAAATAAAAGCCATTATGGATAGATGTTATGAGCTATCCCACGCATGCAGTTAGCTAGTATGGAGACGTGCCTGTTCTGTTTGCCTGCTTTTTAATGTTTCAATTCAGCAGCAGTTGCCATGGCAAAGGTAAGCGAACTTTGCTAAAGTCGTGGTGTGCCTGTATGTGTGTACAGATATGCAAATGTAAAGAGGCAGCTGTATGCAACAAAAAAATGGCTGCAAAATATAAAAAAGCAGAAAAGAACAGTGCCATAAAATGGTACAGGCATGTCTCCTTCAGCCCTGCCCAGTCGGGAAAAAGGCAGCTACATCAGCCAACACTGTGCTCACTCCCAGAGCGCAGCTCTCTGCACCTTTCCTTTCCTCAGACCATGTCACCGCCTTGACATGTAATAAAATACGGGCAGGCCAAGCCAGTGTAAATAGGAACTGGGCAGGAAGAGCAAATCGTTTCTCATGCATTGTGGATTTTTGAGAGGATATTTACTGAGACCATTTGCAGGAACCATAGGAGGCTACGGTGCGCCTGTGAAGCACCCTTGGTTTATATTCACCCAGTAGCCACATAGGTTTAAAAATGAAGGGTGGAGGGGATTGAATGCTGCAGGCTACTATAGCTGCAGCAACATGGGAAGATGATTATTAATCTGAACTTTTTACATGTCACAAAGCATAAAAGCAAGAGTGCTCCAGAGCGTCGAGTCATACTTACCCTTCCCATTTTAATGCACTGAAATCTGTGGGATGTTTCCTTGAACCAATGAGGAAGGAAGACCAAATGCAGAGTAGCAAATCCTCTGCTTCTGAGTTCAGTCTGAGTGCTGGAGCATGGAGGGTTCTTCCAGATGTAATACAAATGTTGCAGAAGAGGAGGGGGTAGTGTGTTCGTCATGAAACAAGAGTGGGTGAACCTCTTTGAAGAATAGGCCTTAACTAAGAGCAGGTTCATGCTACTCAGACTATATACCACGAGACCTGGCTCCAGATGCATCCAAGAACTCTTAACAGCACACAGTACTCCATTGGCTCCTAGGCTCTGGATATAGATGGTGTTGGGGCACCCCTGAATAATTTATCCAAACTGCAACACAGGAAAAATTGTGTCTAATGCTTAAAAAATATTGTTGCTTGTGATTCCTCTTTCCAGTGCTGTAGAGAGTTCTGCATGCTGTTCTTTAAACATTTATCTGAATAATATGCCTCGGAAAGTCATGTGCTGCTGTCATTCTGGGTGTTATGAACTGCCATTGTTTGTTTTTTGTTCTTGCTTCTCTTCCTCTAGAAATTAATGTTTGTCATTCCCACCCACCCCTCCCTTTCAGGTTCTGTTTTATATCTCTCCAGTGAATAGGCTTGTGGGAGCACTAATGACTGTCTTATCACTCTTTCCTGGTAAGTGAGAGTAAAGTATTTACAACAACAGAAAGCAAGTTACGCAGTTTCCCATGTCACCTGAACCTAGAGCTGTCATTAGCTATGGTTGGTTTGTTTCAACAAGCTATTTTTAGAAATCACTGTTTGAAGTTGGATTGTTTGAAACAAACCATAGTTAATGTAAACCACAGTTTGCTGGCCCAGACCAAATTAAAAATCACGGTTAACCAGAACTACTACTCCCAGTCATACAGTAAGAGGGGAGGAAGGGAAATGTCAGGGCCAAAAGAAGGCTACATTCATTCAGGTATTGCTAAACCATAGATTAGAATGACATTGGGATACAGCTTGTCTCATGAAAGATCACTAGTATGGTATATTTTAGCAAGTATAAGGAACTGTGCTTCACCTATAAATATACTGTGCATGGAAATCTAAGATCATTTATAGAATCGTAGAATTGGAAGGGACCCCAAGAGTCCTTTAGTCCAACCCCCTGGCATGCAGGAATCTCAGCTAAAGCATCTTTGCTCAGGAAAAAGGGAGCCTTCAGATACAGAGCTGTAAGGTAGCTTTCAAAGTATGCAATATGTTTTGTATTATGATAAACTCACTTTTCATAATGCTATTATCAAAGAGATTTTTTTTTATGATTTCTAGGTATGATAGAGCATGGTCTCACTGACTGTTCACAGTACCGGCCAAGGAAGAGTGTTTCAGAGGATGTCGGACAGCAGGAAGTCCCACCTCCTACAGATTATTATGTCTCCTTGTCCACTGTGGCGCTTTCAAATGAAAACGTGGAAACAGATGCAGAAGGCCCAAAGTTGTCAGGAAACCAAGAACGGGATACTGAGAAAGTAGATGCACCTTTATTTCAGACTGAGAACAATCTCAATGGAGCACACATCTCCAGGGACAATGGGCAGCATTTGAAACCTCCCTCTCGCACTTCTCCAGAATCATCTGAAAGTGACTGGGAAACCTTGGATCCTAATATCCTGGAGGACTCCAGTTTGAAAGAAGGAGAAGGTGAAATCCCTGCAGGAGCAGCACAGACTGAAATCCTTCCAAAGGAGCCTGCAGTCTCTGAAACCATTCCCATTACTGTGCAGCCTCAGCCTAACACAGGGCACGCCGTCTTTGTTCCTGGCCTTATATCAGGTTTGGAAGAAGATCAGTATGGCATGCCCTTAGCTGTTTTCACTAAGGTAACCTGGCATGTTCTGGCTTCTGGAAAGTTGCCACATTGCTTTTTATCTTGTTGCAAAGTTGTATCTTTATCCTCTCATTGGGTAAGCTGTCCTGGAGCAAGTGCTCCTCATAAAGGTGGATTGCAAATATTAAAAAACAAATAAGCCAGGCATCCCCAAACTTCGGCCCTCCAGATGTTTTGGACTACAATTCCTATCATCCCTGACCACTGGTCCTGTTAACTAGGGATCATGGGAGTTGTAGGCCAAAACATCTGGAGGGCCGCTGTTTGGGGATGCCTGAAATAAGCAATCCAATTAGTAAATCAGTCAACAAAACATTATGGCTTGTCTTTTGAAAAGGTGAGGACCCATCTTCTACAAGCTCTCCTTTTTTGGATGGTGAATGCCATGGGGTCATAACAAACCTTGCACAGTTTAAACTTGCCACAGTGGCAGAGAGATGAATGAGGTATCTGATCAAAGTTCCACAATTAGAGGAGGGGATACAATAATGTGACAATAAAAAAGGAAGATAATGCACAGCACAGTCTACCAGCTCTCCCTGTCCTGGTAATACAAGCTGGGCAGCTGTGCTGACAGGGCCAGTGGTGTTAACCTTTTGGGAAACTGCAAGGATATCTTAATACCCAAAGGGAATGGGACAAAAAGCAGCAACAGACAGACAGAACACCCCAGAGTCTTCATGCCATCACCAGGAACTGGGGTGTACTCATTCATGGCAGGGCCCTGTTAGGATGGAAATAATACACACTTTCTCTGATCTGGGTCATAGGGTCATAGCTCATTGGTAGAGTGCAGAAGGTCCCAGGTTCAGTCCCCAACATCTCCAAGAAAGACTAGGAATTTCCCCTGTCTGAAACCCAGAAGAGCCATTGCGCCAGTCAGTGTAGATACCATAATGAGCTAGATCGGACTTGGTATAAGGCAGCTTCCGACGGGTGTTCAGTGCTATTCAGCTCAGAATAGGCCCACTGAAGTTAATGCACATGGCTTAATTTCAGTAATCTTAATGTGTCTACTCTGAGCAAGACTTGGTTGAATACCGCTCTATGTCCCTACTCCATACAAAGAGTCTCAAAAGAGCAGCACTGACTTTGTGAGTCTGGGACCTAACCTAGCAACTCCCAGCTCTGCCAGTTTCCAGCACTTGCCAAGTATGAAACACTCATTAAATTCTTACTACTAAGGGATTATCTATAGGTAAAGGTAAAGGGACCCCTGACCATTAGGTCCAGTCGCGGACGACTCTGGGGTTGCGCGCTCATCTCGCATTATTGGCCGAGGGAGCCAGCGTACAGCTTCCAGGTCATGTGGCCAGCATGACTAAGCCGCTTCTGGCAAACCAGAGTAGCGCACGGAAGCGCCGTTTACCTTCCCGCCGGAGCAGTACTTATTTTATCTACTTGCACTTTGACATGCTTTCGAACTGATAGGTGGGCAGGAGCTGGGACCAAGCAACGGGAGCTCACCCCGTTGCGGGGATTTGAACCACCGACCTTCCGATCGGCAAGCCCTAGGCTCAGTGTTTTAGACCACAGCGCCACCCGCGTCCCTCGGGATTATCTATACAGTAGTGTAAAACAGTGGTTACTTGGAATGGTCACCCACCAATTTATTGTCACATGAATTGTGGACCTCAGCAGCCATCGGCTTCATGCATTTTAACTGCATGTTTGCCAATTTTATATCTGTAACTTGAGACATCCAAACAAGAATCCTAGAGCCCATGACCCATTTGCAGGTCACAACCCGCAGATTGGGAAATGCTGGTCTAAAAGAGACCTCCAGAATATCTGGGTTTCGTTGACTACTATGGCTGACAGTCATAAATAAATCTCTCATGAACAACTTCTAAGAAAGATAATGTCAAGGAGCATGTTGATACCTTAGCCAGAGGTAGCCAACGTGGGGATCTCCAGATGAACTCCAACTCTCCTAGGCCCCTACCAGCAAGGCCAATGGTCAAGGGTGATATGGGAGTTTTGGACCGAAACATTGGAAAGGCACCATGCGAAGCGGTCTGAAGGGCTAGACAACATTACAGCTGTTATAGTATGGGAATTCTTGTCTCTCATGCCCAGATTGTTTGAGGCAGTGCCCCCGTTCATGTTTGTTTCCTTTCTCTCTCCCCCCCCCCCATGTGTCTCTAGTCTTTCAAGTCAACAGCACAATTTTTATAACAGCTGGAAGTGGGCTAGAGTTACTGATTCTATTTATAAGTTTAAATTATTATGCTTTCAATAGCATCAGTTGAATTTAGGGTATAATCTACATACAAGTGCTTTGTTCAAAGACTTCTTAAAAATAGTAAACTTTCCTGGAAAATACTGGCGTAATTGATGGCAGACAAATGCAAACTATAGCCATGTGCTCTGTAATCTTGATTTTGTGAAACACTAGCTGGAAAACCTGAGTTTTTATAGGATACTGTTGTATCATAAGCTTGATTTCATGTAATTCTTCCATAGTTACTCACTTAAAAACAGTTCCCCTTCCTCCACCATAAATTTTCCATGTTAAACTCACAATGTTACTGCAGTGCTACTGGGGGAGGGGGTGTATTTCTAAAAATGAGTAGTCGCAAAGCAAGAGGGTTCTAGTGGTGACAGTTTCCTATAAAATTTAATAATGAAATGCTCAACTTTTTGCAGTGTGCCTTACTCATATACAACTTCCCAGCATTGTACGTTCTGTCCTTACGTTCTTTGCTGAGACTCCGAAGGTCACAATAATTGGGCTTGCAGTCAGATCAGTCTGTTCTCATTGCCCTTTATCTGACAACTATAAAATGCAGGCACCATCAACGTCGTATTTAAAGCAAGGAACCACAAGACATTGGTTTGGCGTTACTACAAAAAAGCCTTGCATTTCTATGTTCCCTCCCTCCCTCCCACACTTTTCCTTTCATATTCACTTCCAATTTAACCCAGAGCAAAGGCTTCAAACTGCAGTTTGTCTGCTTTAGATGTAATTCATTTTTGCTCCCATGTATGTCTGGGGAGGAGGCAGTATCTGAGCACAGGGAGTGTTCATATAGTTTGCTGAATCTGTATCCTGCCTAGATTTCATGCTAATTTATTGACAGTAATAGTTTAACTCAACAGAGCAATATTTCACTGAGGTGTAATTGTTAACTGATGAGGAAGTAACAGTTCAAGTTGCAATTAAAATCTTCATTATTTTTTCCTTGTTCATTAGAACATCACAGCTCCTGCTCTTCAACCTTTTTCTTTCTCACATTGATCTCCTTCCTCCCTTTTCTCTGTTTCAGGGATACCTTTGCTTGCCGTACATGGCGCTGCAACAACACCATCTCCTGTCTGATATAACCATTCGTGGGTTTGTTGCAGGAGCCACCAACATCCTTTTCCGTCAGCAAAAGCATCTAAGTGATGCTATTGTAGAGGTATGAATCATTTTCTTTTATATCATAGGCGGGTAACTGAATGGCAGCTTTTTTTTAAAAAAAAAGAGAGGGTTTTTTTTGGTAAATGTGCCATAAAAATAAGGATACAGCTGGCAAAGCGTCATACTTCCAAACAAATACAATTGCTTAACTACTGGATATATTCTACCCAACAGGAAGATTCTTCCTATCCCAAGTCCTATTTTGTCTCTTTATGGAGTGGGAACATTGCTTGGAGAACTTCTCCAGCAATCCAGTTGCAGAGTTGAAATAGACCCAGAGAGAGACTGTTCAGCCCTGCCTCCCCCAAACAGGACCCATACCCCAAATTCACTCTGTGGTCTATTCTATACCTCAGTTCATCACAAGGAAAAAGAAGCTGATTGCTTGTAGGGACTAGAGATGGT
This sequence comes from Zootoca vivipara, assembly GCF_965207765.1. Taxonomy (NCBI): domain Eukaryota; kingdom Metazoa; phylum Chordata; class Lepidosauria; order Squamata; family Lacertidae; genus Zootoca; species Zootoca vivipara. Next base: position 7,609,103 of record NC_142594.1, on the reverse strand, counting down.
TGATTGGTGACTGAGTTAGTTGTAAGACACTGTTGCCACCTGCAACTCTGCAGCCAGAATGAGTTCCATCTCTTAAGAGTAGCTCCTCTTAAGAGTTCAGCTCGGGTTGTTACGTTTTCCTCTGCACTGCTTTTTCATGTTGGATTTTTTCTCAACAGATTGAGGAAGCTCTCGTTCAAGTCCATGATCCAGAGCTCAGGAAGGTTCTGAATCCCACAACAGCTGACTTGAGGTTTGCAGACTTCTTGGTGAAGCACGTAACTGAGAACCGGGACGATGTCTTCCTAGACGGCACTGGCTGGGAAGGAGGAGATGAGTGGATTCGAGCCCAGTTTGGCTCATACCTCCATGCGCTGCTTGCTGCTACTCTGCAGCCAGGTAAACCCTGGTGTCATTGCTTTCATTTTTTTATTTTTTTAAAAAATCCTCTAAGAATATACTTAGCAGCTGTAACTAGAAAGAGTAAAAGGAAAGGACAAAGAAATATAGGGATCTGGGTCTGACCTGGTTAGCAACCATATAGAAGCTCTGATGCTGTATTAAAAAAAAAGGGTCTCAAATATTAGCAGCACCCTGTGCAATGTCAGAATTTGCTGCCCTCTTGCCTCTCTCCTTCCATTCTACATCATAGTTGCAGCGCCCCCGGGGCTCCGCACTTAGTGCAACCAAACTGGTCACACAGCCCTAAATCTGCCTCTTAATCTGATCTGATGCTACATGCTAGCACACAGTAACGCAGACCCAGGTTTTACTATCAAAGCGCTTGGTTCTGTCTAAAGGACTGTGTGATGATGTGGAGTGTTTTATATCAGATGCATGAGAAGAAATGGTCCCATCTCTCCAAATCCCGTTAAAACCCAGATTAGTTCCTTCTTAAAATTCTGTCTCTTTTCAAGCTGTTTTTTTATATCTTAACTGCATAATCTGCTTAGTTTTAACTTCCCATCAATTTCACTAATTAAACCTTTTATTTCCAGTTTTTTATTTGCTTCCTGGCAGTAGCAGCTGCCACTTTGCACTGAGTGGGGAAGGATAGATTTGCCTGTTTGCCAATAGGTCCCAAGTCCACACTCCTATTCTTGAATGCTAGCCCAGGTGCATGTTTATATATGAGGTTGGTGTCTTTGTCTGCTGACGCCATGCCTTTGAAAAACAACTGTGGAGGAGCTGTCTTTCAGTGACTTGGTATGTCATAGACCAGGGATGGCCAAACTTGGCCCTCCTGCTGTTTTGGGACTACAACTCCCATCATCCGTAGCTAACAGGATCAGTGGTCAGGGAAGATGGGAATTCCAGTCCCAAAACAGCTGGAGGGCCAAGTTTGGCCATCACTGTCATAGACGTAATCAGGGGGTGACACCAGCCCTTGCACACCTGTATTCACAGTGATACACAACACATCAAGGGGGGGAAATAAGAAAGATTTTTGGGCTTTCAAACATGTGGAAATCCAGTCTGTTAGCCAGCACCATCCCCTTTCTATTTGTTGCATTGACAGTATTACTATGCCGAAGGTGCACACTGCCTTTTTAAAAATTAAAATGTGCTCGCTTCTTTGCATGCACACGCATAGCATGCGAAGTACTGAAACTGCTTAGGTTTCTCTTATCTATTTCATTCATCAGACAATGAAAAAATATTATCAGACTTTGGAACCACCTTTGTAGCAGCTTGGAAGAATACACACAATTACAGAGTGTGGAACAGCAATAAACACCCAGCTCTCGCAGAGGTAAATCCCAGGTAAGAAATTTTAGCTTAAATGTTTGTATGGAAGAAGTAGAGAGTGGAGTGCTGTCGTCTTGAGCACCTGTGACTTCCGAGGTCGGCCATTTAATTTCCAGGAAGCACAAGCAAGAATTCTCCATTTCCTAGTAGTATCAAGCTTTGAAATTACAAAGTTTTAGTTCTGGAACTCACTTTCCCCACATATCTTTCTCCTTGCTTGTGCTTCAGATGTTGCATGTTCTACATTTAGCTTGCCTTGAAGGCTGTTCTTTAGATAAACAAGAATATGGTACTCTCTGCCTGCTTGCCTGGTGTAAGGTGGCCAAAATTTGTCCTGCTTCTGAAGATCAGAACGCAACACAATTCAAGAAATTAGTGCTTCCAGGCCCCTAACAGCAGGGTGTATCTGTGCTCTTGATGTTTGACCATTTTATCTGAATGTAATTACAACTGAACTTCAGAGGCTTTTAGCCAAGAATTTAATTTATTCCATAAACAGTTGTTTGGAGGTGCAGAAGCCCTTGGCTCCTGATTGTGGCCACTGTCCCATAGAGTCAGAAGTAAGAGAGACTGGAGGACATTGGAAGTGACTGTGGTGTAACTGAACAGCCACTTTAAAACGGAAGGCATTTCAGAGGCGTAGCAGGTTGTAACCCAGGGAAGAAATTCAGAGATGGATCAGTGCCAAATGTTTTGTCCACTGTACAGTCATTGGGGCCTCTGAGATCTCCCCTTCCCCCCCATGCAAACTGATCAGAGCAGGAGTCAAGAAATGTTAATGTTTTCAGTCTAGTTAGAGAGGAATGGCTTATGGTTTCTGTTTTTATTGTTACAACACACAAAACATTTTAAAATTGTGTTCTGTTTTTCTCTTCTCTTTTCTTCCACCTCCTTCCAAAACACTTTTCAGTCACCCATTCCAGGGCCAATACTCGGTTTCAGATGTAAAATTAAGATTGTCACAGTAAGTACCATAACCGAATATGCTTTTAAAGGCTAGGATTTTTGTAAATTGGCGAGCATGTTAAACTGGGGTTTGGTATTCTGGCAGGCGATGACTGTTGAAATCTTCACAATAGTTGTCCGGTTGACTCTGTGGCCCAGTTTACACGTAACACTAAACCATGGTTTTAAAATAAGCTGTCGTCTAACGTGAACAAGGAGCATGCTGCTGCACATTGCTCAAAAGTCCCCACTTCACTCATCCCCCGTGCCTCCCTATGCCACACTTGTGCGAACGCAGTACAGACTTTGCGTTCCGCACAAAGCAGCACTTGATGGGATAGTTTGTTTACCATAATAAATTATGTTTATTATTGGCTCTGTAATCTTACGGCCCAGGACAAACCAACCAGATCCAGATGAATGCATTTTTCATTATTATTATTTTTACATTCTGTTGACCATTCTGCTGTAGAAAGAATTATAATCCAGGTTAAATACAGAAATTGGATGATAAGATTCTACCTTTGAGAGGTCCTTGTATGGTTTGGGGATTGCTACTATCCTCAGTTGTTTCCAGATTGGTGGTGATAGGTCTCAGTTAGAACGTCAATATGTAGTTTGGTCATATGTGTAACCATCAGATTTAAATGATTTATAAAATACTGTGGAGAACCTATCTGCGCCTGGGGTTTGCCTACCTTTTTTAAAAGAAATATTTAATCTCTTCTTATATAATCAGCTCTTCCATACGTTTTGCCTCTGCATCCCCCAAAGTTGGTGGTGTTATTGTGTCCAGATTTTTTTGTATCTCTCCTGAGTGGAGTGGACTTAGAAGAGTACAGAGATGATGAAAACCCCTTAAATCTTCACAAAATTTTAGTAGAAAATACTTTCCCCCGTTTTGGTCTTTGTACCTGTTAACGTTTTTTTATTTCTCTCCAAATTTACAAAAAAAAATTGCTTTAAATATAGTAGTTGTATCATTGCTTTCTCTATTTCTATAGTTTCTAATTCTTTCCGTTTTTAAAATGCCCTTTGTTGGTAGTTGAGTTGGGTTTTACAACTATGGTTTAACAGAATGTGCAAACTAGATCTATATCCATGCTTACAATATTATAAAGAACCTTTATTATTGTTTGAGAGTTACTGGCCACAGGGCTTAATACCTGCCCTTTAAATCTAGTACCTTGGCCTAATAAAAGTATCTGCCTACTAGGTATTTCTTTCTTTCTTTATTGCCAACTCCTTTGTTTAGTTTCATGATCAATTTACATGCTTGGAAACAGTGAAAGTCAGTTGTAGGATGTGATGACATTTCTCTCTCGTTTAGTTCTGTTCAGAATAGTGAACGGGGCAAGAAGATTGGAAATGCCATGGCTACAACCAGCCGGAATGTTGTACAGACAGGAAGAGCCGTAGGTAAGATGCTTCGTAACTGGAAACCACGTTATGTGCTGTGACATTTGTATGCTGCAAACAGAAACCTTAACTTTCATGGCCTGTTTCATGAATCTTGGGGGTGGGGTATATCTCCACCAACTGCACACAAATGTTGCTACCTTCCGTAAATGAAGGGATAGCTGGAAACTAGCTGAAGCACTATGTATGGAGAAGTGAAACGGGAAACTTCATGCACAACACTTGTAGGATGTGTCATTTCACATATTTCTTCAGTGAGGGGTCTTAAAAATATGTTTTTGGGTGTGAGGAATTCAAATCTTACTATTTTTGTGATTGGACAACATCTAGCTTGGTAAAAACCACATAAACCAAAGAAATTTAATTTTACCTTCTGAAAATGTCAGGTGATGCTAATTATTATTATTATTATTATTATTATTATTATTATTATTATTATTATGTAATATAATTGCAAGTACTTGGCAATCATTTTCAATAATTTCTATACAATTTTACACACATCTAACCAAGCAGAACGAAATTATATTAACTTAATCAAAATATATTTGGGATTCGCAAGTCATGTTACATCTTTTAGCACCCCTCATTTTTGGAATTTGAAAGCTGTAAGATTCCACATGCCTATCATCTCAGCCATCAAGTTTTCTACTGCAACGAGGAGAGCCCCCCAGCCTTGCATACTCCTCAGCTCACTTTCCTCAAACCCAGCAGTTCCAGAGATAGCTATGAGTGTTGCATACTTACACAGACCTATGGGAATGTTCATCCCAAGCTTCGCCAGTCTGAACCAGCTTTAGAAACGTAGAGAATGCCAAAATAGAGGCTGTCTGTTTGAGAAATCTGCTTTTTACACATAGGTGTAAGTGCATTACAATCTCGTATATACTTTTCAAGTCCTATTAAACTTAATGGGAATTACTTCTAAGTAAGCACCATGCTATTAGTTGCTCTCATCTTAGCCTTACCTTTGCCTAACCTCCTCTTTTTACTATAAAATCCAGGTCAGTCAGTTGGAGGAGCTCTCACGAGTGCAAAATCAGCCATGTCCTCATGGCTTTCTACTTTCACCCAGTCAACACAAAGCCTTGGGGAATAACTGTTCTGCAGCGGACCAAGCCCTTACATTCATTTTGAGAAAGAGACCTGTGGTTTTGCTTTTAAAAACACGCCCATGAATTCAAGCAGCATGAGGATGAAGGAATGGCCTTTAAAGCTGCATCGCAGGATGCCATTGCAGTTTGCATTAATGCCTCTTTTTAAACATCTGAGCCTTTGTAACAACAGTAGCATAAAAGCCTTGTTGTAAGACGGACTTTATTTTTCAAGGTGTGCTGTTCTTTGGATGTTGATAATGATTTATGTAAATTTTGTTGTATTAACTCCAGCTGTCTAGACTTTTTCTTGGAAAAAAGAAAGAGTGGGGCTGACTAGGTTTGGAACAGAAAACTGACCTCTCACTTCCACCCTCCCATACCAAATGCAGAAGTAAGGTCTTTTCATTTCAGTGGAACCAACTTGTGCAGACGGTTGCAGCCTAATGTTGCAACCTTTTGCACCTGTGGGTGGAAAGAAGTGAAACAAATACAGATTAAATGAGACGTGCACGCCCGGTTTAACACCTAATACACCATAAATGACAGCTGATCTGAACAGCTGTTGGCAGTTTTGCACCTGCTCATTTCAACTTTCAGAAATCTAGCTGCTAGCACTTAGGTTTTAAAAAGTTTGTTTTTAAAGGTCATGGATAAAATGGAAATTACCATAGTTCTAATACTGACTAAAATACACAGGTTTACCATATTTTTGTTTCCTCTTTGGAATTATCACCCGAGATACCTCTTAGCAGAAAAACAACTCTTGCAACTCTTGCTCACCAACTGCAATTTCCTCGTTTTCAAGTTGTGTAAGTGAATTTAGCTTTCATCATTCAGGTTCCCATTTGCTTGTGTTGCACCCAACAGTGGCTGTTCGAAAACTTTCACTCGTGAATACCTATAACCAAATAACCTACCTCTATGGCACAGTTAAGACTCCAAATGCAAGAGTCAGAAGTGCTTTCCCCCTTTCCTAGCTGTTTTAGGGTTTTCTAATTTAATGTGTAAGTTAGCAGACATTTGAGAAATGACTGTAATGAGATATTACTTGGCTTTCTGCCAGCGATAAGTTTTATGGATTGCAATGTAGGCAGCCGTGAGATTGCCTTGGACTTTTAAGTAATTCATCTTAGCGTAGGACATTACACTATGAATGATTTACCAAAATAGAAGAATTCCAGGGCTTCCCTTAGATCATAGTATTTTTGCTTACAACAGCCAGTTCAAGTCCCTTCCCCTTCTTGGTTTTCTTCTCCAAACTTCAGTGATTTAAATGGATGTGGAATATAGTGTTAATTCGGGTGTGCTGTGGCTAGACTGCTTTACTTCATATCCTTTTAGGGAACAAATATTTTTTGATGTAACATTTTGCACCAAAGTTGTCACAGCATACCCCAACCAGAATTCCTGTATTCCGGCCACATCTCAAAGACCCAGTTTTCAGAGATGGCTATGGTTGCACTTCCAAGATAGCTTTTCATATAAGCAGTTTGGGTTACTTCACCCAGCTTTCCTGTAGATACTCTGTGCAGCTGTTTTCATACCTGTTCCACATACGCATTATGAAAATTAATGACCAATTGTGGTATGCTACCAGTACACATGTGCAATTTTCACACACCTGTGTATTTTTCATAGGTGCTGTACAAGGGAGGTTGTTATGAAGTGGCAGGTGTCCTGCTATAATCCATGTATATAGTACTGTTTGCAAGACACATCTTATGATTTCAAGCTTACTCATGATATCTGAAATAATATAGCCAGCATAAAAAACCCTTGTATGTTTTCTTCTTCACTACTTTTCTCAAATGAATGAGTCCATAAATTAAGAGTTATGGTTTTCTAACCACAGAAGTTGACTGCGCTCCTAAAGCAAACATTTTACAAGGATGCTGTGGCGTGGAGATGTTACCCTTTTATTGAAACTACAGAACTAGACATGCCATGGCAGTCATTACACTGCTTTTTTTCTTGGGAGCTCCTTGGAATTGTTACATCAAGTTGTTGGTTTTCATCCTTCCCTAAAGGGAGCACAAATTAATTGCCAATTAATCCACAGGCACCATAACAATGGATCAGCAAAATCCGTAGGGACAAGATGGTATGAAAAGCTGGTAATTCTTTTAAAATGTCTTCTTTAGCGATTGCTTGTAGTACATGACTATACGCTGTACAAGTGTTTATAGTAGCCATCATCTTGGAGTGACCAATTTATATTTATAATTTTACTACAGGGAAAAAATTTGCCAGTAGTTAATTGTACAAGTCAAATGCAGGAATAAACTGTAAAACCTATTAAAAATGATTACTGTGTGTACTGTAGTAGTTACAATCACATAATTTGGATTGAGCAGGTAGTCGTAATATACACTGAAAAAACTGGCATGAGCACATAGTGTATTACAAATGTGTGGGGTCACATACATATCTTTGCAAAAGGGTATTGAAAGACTAAATTAGATGGCGGTCTGTAAGAGAAAATAATTCAAATTTAACATGAATAGCATTTGTTTTCTAGCCACTGATTGCAAATTAATTTATTCTGGAAAACGTAAAAAGCAGTGCTGCTTGTATTATTGAAACATCAGATGTTGCGCATTGAAGCACTCTTGCTTGAAGCACTTCACATCAAGCAAGCACCAGCTAAAATGCAAGCACTGTCATTTACTCTAGTATTGTAGTGACAATTCTAAGCGGGGGGGGGGGGGACTTAAATCTTGCTGTTCCTGTAATGCAGAGGTAGTCAATGCGGTACCCTCCAGATGTTGGATTCACATTAGCATCAGCCAGCATGGCTAGTAGGAATGGTTATGAGCTCAGTATCATCTAGGGCACACTCATTGGCTACCCCTATTTTCAGTTACGTTCTTTAAGGGCTGGTTAGTAACGCCTGCAAATTCTACCCAAAATAGGGCACATGATGTTGATGTGACCTAAAGCCAAATTAAGAACATAAAGTGCTTCAAATTCAAATAATACATGTGCTGTTCTATAGAAAATGGCCAGAGCATGTTAAAGTAAAAAAAAAAAACCCTTCCAAATGTAGCAGCAGTGCCCAGCCCAAAGGAACCCCCACCCCACCCCGAGTTATATCTAACAGTATGATCTTAATACTTGCTCCACAAGCAAGTAAATGTTCAGGATGCAACACCTTGGCTGGTGCCAACATACTGCATAGTGCAGTGCTTTATGGCTACTGAAAGGGTATTATGCTGGTGTTTGAACATTTTGTCCCACACAAGTGTGTTGAATCAGGCTGCTAACTTGGTATTTTGTAAGGCTGTTTTATGTGCTGGTGCTTCCTATTACAAACGTATATATTTGCATCATGCACAGTAGAGAAACTGATTTTTATATTTTTTTAAATGTTACAAGTATTTGGATATGTGTATCATATTACAGTATGAAATAGACTAGAAATACCTCTATTCCAGTTTCTATACCACTTAACAAATCAATATCAATCATTCAAGGCTGGTTTTGAGACATAAACCTGAAATCAGTTAATCATGGTTTAAGTGAAATGAAACCTAAGTTTATTTCCGTATGGTTTTTAATGCTACCAGCCTGTTGGAAGAGGAGGGTTGGTAAATATTAGGTATTTCATCTATCATCAATGTGTAAAAAATAGGTTACTATGTTCAAAATACTATTAATGCTTCTGCTGTATATTTTGTTCTAAAGAAAATAAAGATTGTTCTTGTTTTGCTTGAATGTAACTTGTTTGGCACAAGGGTTTACTTGTAGTTTGAACTGCAAAAGCTTGAGACCTGCTCTTACTCACAACCTAGACAGGGAAAGAGAGGCAAGAAACACTAATGAGTGTGTACATGCCCTCACCATTGCCAGCTTATATCAGACTAGTTTTGGTGGTTTAAAAATGGGTATTCATATGTTTTAACTCTTTTCACTCATGACTTTTTCAAGAGTGTGCTAAAATTATCTGCCTCATGCAAATCAGCAGTAGCTTTTAATTATATAGCCCTAATTTTCACCTGCTACAGCCAAAATTACAGCCAATATTCTAAATACCAAATATGAATCCATAATGTCGTCTTCTCCTTGTTAAAGTTGCCTAATATGTTCAGTTGATGCTGAGCAAAATCTCAAAGAAACTGATCCATTCTAGACCAAAGGTTAGGTGCACCGATATTACAGGAACAGAATCATCTTCATAAAAAATGCAAACTATGAAGTTACTTGTTTATCTTCACAACTTGCAGTGTGATAATTTCCTCCAGTATTTCTTTCCTATACTGTTTTCTTCCAAGAAACATATTTGCTAGTTAGTATTAGTTACAAATTTCTGAATAATCTTTCCTCCTGTTCTGTTAGAAGGGCAGATATACAGTGGTACCTCTGAAGTTGAACGGAATCAGTTTCGGAAGTTTGTTCGACTTCCAAAACATTCGGAAACCAAGGCGCGGCTTCTGATTGGCTGCAGGAAGCTCCTACAGCCAGTGGGACGTTCAGGTTGCAAAGAATGTTTGCAAATCAGAACACTCACTTCCGGGTTTGCGGCTTTCAGAAGCCAAAATGTTCCAACTCGCAGGGCGTTTGGGGTCCAAGGTATGACTGTATTCAACTTAAGTTTAGAAGCAAAGCCAACCTTATTTTAACAAGTTGGAAGTGGGATTTTTTTCAATAGGTTCATTTTTTTACCAAAATCAATTGGCAGAAAAGTGCTGGACAAGAAGCTTTCAGCTACTGAAAAGAACTATGCAAGTTTTAACAGTGGCCTGGTTCACACGTCATGCTAAGCCAAACCATAGCTTAGGGAGAGGATTGCGGCCACTTCACTCCTCACCAGCTGTTTTGTGCCATGTTCAGCTAAGCTATGGTTCGTCTTAGCATGGTATCCAAACCTGGGCTTGTGGTTGGTTTGTAATGGACAAGAGGTAATCAAGAACAAACCTTGGTTACAGTTCATGGTTACATCTGGATTTAAACCAAGGTTTGTTCTTGGTCTCAGAACGGCACAGCAGCAATCCAACGAGTGAGGCAGGCACCATCTCCCTGGAAGACCGCACACTCACATGTAGCCACTGTTTAGCTAAGCATGAAGTGTGAACCAGCTATCAGAAAGCATGCATTTTAAATACAATTTTCAGCACCTTGCCTATGATTCCAAAGTGTAATGAGTACACTGTACAGCAGGGATGTCCAACAGGTCGATCGGGATCGACTGGTCAATCCCTAGGAGGCTGCAGTCGATTGCGGGATCATTTTCCTTTACTTTTGTCTAAGAGCACCTAGCTCCACTCAGCATTTTATTCTGTTCCGTGGAAGCAATATTTTGGTGAGCGAGTAAACCCCTTGCCCCTGAAAGTTAGGCGCCCCCAAGTGAAGTTTTTATCCCGCACCCTAATAAAATGGGTTATAAAACATGTTATTTCCCCTCTCTAAAAAAAGCTCAACAACTTTGACCTGAACCCCACTAAAAAGGGGGTAGATCACCTCCAGTTAATAACTCTGTGAGTAGATTGCAGTCTCCTGGAAGTTGGCCACCTCTGCTGTACAGCAACATCTGCCCCCTCTACACCTTGTGGCCCTCAGAGGAAAGCAAACTTGTATACTGTAACTTACCTCTCTGGAATATTTCAGAACATGAGGCACTTCCACATCCTGTTGCGCCTAATTTTTTGAGCCACCCAGTACCAGAATATTTTTTGACATTACAGTTTGAGGAAATATTTTTTGACATTACAGTTTGACATTGCAGAAAATGCAGGAAACAAGTCTTTGACTCAGGTTTTTTTTTTAATAAATTAATATCATTCAAAATACAGTGCCAGAACATGATGCAGCTGAACATGCTAGTATGATCCATCATGAAGCACCTGTGCTCATGTAAGATTGGCGGCGCTCCGCTACTGCTAGTGGTTCCTGGGATTAATGCCAGAGCAGCACTACTGAACTGCTCTCCTGCACAGAGTATTCCTGAAAAAAACAACTGCCCCCCCCAAAAAAACAAAGAGACAACTAAGGGATATCTATACACAGTCACACTACAGTAATGCTTGTTATTAAATTAACAAAAATAAAAACCTGGTTAATCCACACTATATCTTGGTTAACATTGGGGCAGGGGGACATAAGCAGCAGGAAGTAATATGCATGAGCCATTGTTTCTGAAATACAGAATGTGGAACTGTTTACTGATCAAAGCTCCACACAGACCCGCACTAGGTAGGGCTGGCAATTCTTACTGCAAGCCCAGCAACGTAAGTTCACACCTGGCAAACTACCAGCTGCTCGGAAGACCTGTATTCTAAATAGACAGGTATAAGTTAGTGAAAATACATGCACCTAATAATAATAAAATAATAATACAGCTTGACTGAGCCTGCAGTCATTTTGCCCTGCATGTCACCATAAATTGGAAGATCTACCCTTCCTACCACAGGTAGATCCATGGGATTTGTTTCTCTCTTTACATGGCATTATTATACCAACACGGCTGTTGTGTAATAGGTGTAGCACATTCCATTAGGCCACACAATCTATAATAACTAGCACATACAAAGATTTCCAGAACTCACTCAAATATAACTGGAAGATACTTTGAGCAATTAACATACCATCCTAGAAATAGAAGCTGCTTTTGTGAAAGTTTCCTGAACTAAAAGTCTTCACAAGACTAAAAATTTAGACAATAAGCAGATGCTTTAAGCTTGCAATATACATACAGATCCCATCAGCTACCAGAGGGATTGTTTCAGATTATGGAAGCATATCCGCTTATAAATTCCACCGATTTACACTCAATGGCCACAAAATGTTAAATAGGGCACACATACAAGACAGCTTATTGTTTCATATTCCAGCCCTGTTCTCTCAAAGAGTTTTCATGATAACCAGTTATAGGCATGCAGTCTCTTAATTTTTTGGGGAGCTATACAGGTGGCAGTGTTAGCATCTCTCCATCAATCTCAAACTCATCAGCTCCATCTGGTGAAAAGAGATACGGTGGAGGCTTCCATGGGGATTCTTCAAGGCAAGATGGATATAGCTTTCCCACAGTGCACCGAAAGTCTTTCCCCAAATCCCAGAGCACCCTTTCAGATATATGCTGGCGCAAGAACCACCGGTCAAGTTCCATATCGTACTGGTAGGTGGCATACTTGGCTCTCTCATTCATGTGGGTTTCTCGTATGAAGACACATAAGGAGTTGGAAATTACAACAGCTCTGACACAGGGGTCAGAATATCGTTTGGCAGGGATGTTGGCTGCCATTCGCCATTCATTTTTATTCACATCATAAACTTCCACAGTAACGGAAGACCCATCTACAGTGCTAGTAGGGAGCCTTATACCAGAGTTGCTGCCAACGTGCAAGCCTCCGATATAAAATATTTTATCCCCAAAAGCAGCAGCTGAAGCAAAGCATCTACTAGTTTGCCTCATAGCCATTTCAACCCAAGCATCTGACCTGGGGAAGTAACAGTACATCAGGTTGTGTGCCATTACATAAATGCAGTTATGAACAGCAACAGCTGTACTCCATTGCCACGCACAGGGCAGTGGGCTTACCATTGTCCATTCATCTCTCTCAGTATCATACCTTTCAACAGTTCTCCTGTTGAGCTCTCCACCTACACTGTCTCCTCCAATTGCATAGATGTGGCCTTCACAGCAAACGAGGGATGGCTTTATACGAACAAACAGCATTGGACTCTTTGGAAACCAAGTGTTTTGTTGGGCATCAAACCAGTAAAAGCAATTCACAGTTCGGAAGGCAACCTGAAGTCTGCTAGTTTTACTGTGGTTGGTTTTTGCATTTTTCAATGGGATCTGCCCCCCTGCTATATAAATGTCATTATCAGGAGTTACAAGCGTCCCAACCTTATGCAAGTCAGCGGGAGGGCTGCAGAGCTTGTAAACTTTTTCAGCCTGTGGGCTGTAGCATACTGAAGAGTAAAGACCACCAGGGTTTTCAGAAGCAGCTTCAATGAAGATCATCATTTCCTCTTTAGTCATTCCAAGTCTTGGTTTAAAAAACTTCGGCATAGATTTATATAATCCTTGAACCACTACCGATTTATCATTCGGCGGTAAGCCTTGAAACCAAGCTCTTTGTGTAACTTCAGAAAGTGCATCAATTCTTATTTGGCTAAGAACAGATGACAAATACTGTGATCGAGATTCTGTGTTGTATTCCAGCCATAACATAGCAGCTTCACGAACGGTTTCCTCCTTTTCCACATTTAAGTTGTCACTACTCAAAATATCTATCAACAGATCATGTGAGAGTTGCATGAAAGCCTCCTGGTGACATACAGCTGTGAACTTGTGTTCTACCATTCTTTTAGCACTCTGTTTTAACTCCTCACAGCTGAAAAGATCAGCGAAGCTCAACAGCCGCACACAGTTCTCTGCATTTATTTTTTTAATTAAGTATTCTCTACAGCGCTGTAACACATCTTCTACCTGCAATAAAAAAATGCAATACTTACATTAACTTCATATTTACGGTCAACAGAACAGGAAAAGAAACAAATTTTCCTAGATTTCTATAAAAGCAACATCTCCTTTACTCATTCTATGTTTAAGATATTTTATTCTCTTGCCATTTATGCTGTTTTAAATGTGTATTATATACTTCACCTTCCTTTGTAATCTCTTACTTTGAAATCTTTAAGAAAATATTTTAGTTTCCTGTTAATTACATTGCTTTGACTGTATATTTGCATTTGAGCTTCTTTTGTAAAGCTTTATAGTGTAATACTTTATTTGATGTTTTAATGTAGGTTGAAAACTGATTTGAGATTTTTTTCTTTAAAATATAACGCAGCATAGAAATGAAATGAATAAACAACTTCTACTGACCAAAAGTGAAGGGATCATTTACAGAATGTGCCTAAACATATTGGCTACAACAAGCCATTGTTCACAAAAAGGAAAGGAAGGGAGAAAGTGCCCCAGTTCATCTTCAAAGGCCAAAGTCTATTGGTTACTGAAGAAACTGACTATCTTTCATTTGTAGATAATAGGGAGAGAGGTTTTCCCTATTGCTGGTCAAATTGTTATGTACCTCAAAACAAAACAAAAAACCCCTGCTTTCCCATCTCACTAGGTATCAGACAGCTCCAATCTCTACAGGGATGGCAGTGAACAGAAAAAGCTGAATCAAACCTTCTGCTAGTTCACTGGCGAATACAGCCATTCTACTGTCAGCTGTAAACATCAGAGCCCAAAGAATTTCAGGTAGTAATGATGTCCATAACAAGGCAACATATGCAAATCTGGGAGGTTCCACTTCCCTTTACTGCATTACTGCCCCTTATCCTAGATGTTGCAATGTATTAAAGTACCTCTAGATTATCATTCCCCTTATAAGCTTTCCCAGACTCTGAGATCATCATTTAAATCCCCCCCCCCGTGTGTGTGTAGGAGAAGAGATGTTTGGAGGGTGGCATCAAACCTTTCCTGTAGGAGTGCTTCAGTTGTACAATGCTCTCCCTAGGGAAGTTCACCAATATCTCTTCTGTGTCGTGGTAAGACATTATTTTATTCTCCCAGGCATGTGGGCCTTAAGTTAGTGTACCTAGGTATGCATCTGTCCACTAGTGGGAGGGATATTTGTGTTTCATAATGGTTTCTGTGGCTGAACACTTTTAATGTGCATCATTATTTTTACTTGGTCTGTTATATATTGTATTTTGGTTGTAAAGAGATTAACAAATTAAATATATAAAATTAATTATACTGCAAATTCCTTTGGAAAGCTCATGACAGTGCATGGCTCCCTGAAATCATGAGTAGCTAACCTTTTGTGGCCTGAGGGACGCATCCACCATTGGCCACTCTCTGAAAGTGGCATCCATGCAGGTCAATAGAGGAGGGCTATTGTTTCCCCTCTGCTCAAATGATCAATCCTATGACCAACCAGGGTTTGATCTGCACCACTATCTGAACACTGGGCTCCACCCAGTGCAGCACTGCTTAGTTTAATTGTCATTACCAAAAACCAGTAGTCTTAAAGGGCCTTGCTTAAGGGGGCACATTAGGCTCTCAAATTGAGGGTTAACTATCCTTGCCCTATATTAATACATCCAATTTAGAGGAAGAGAAGAAGAGTTTGGATTTGATATCCCGCTTTATCACTACCCGAAGGAGTCTCAAAGCGGCTCACAATCTCCTTTCCCTTCTCCCCCACAACAAATCCTCTGTGAGGTAGGTGGGGCTGAGAGACTTCAGAGAAGTGTGACTAGCCCACGGCCACCCAGCAGCTGCATGTGGAGGAGCGGAGACACGAACCCGGTTCCCCAGATTATGAGTCTACTGCTCTTAACCACTACACCACACTGGCTCTTAATTTACATCTTAATTCTAGAAGTATGTAATGGAGAGCAAACTCATTTGAACCAAGTAGAAATATATTGTAATTAGAGAAGTTCATAGTAGCACCATTAGGGCAGAAAATGCAAATACTTCCATGGCAGTTTCTGTTAAATGTAAAATACCGTAAAATAAAAAGTTAAATATTCAGAAAAATAGCTTTTTAAAAAATGTCTAAGAAAAGTTAGCATGACATTCTTACCTGTAAGAAGCAAGCTGTTTCATAAAGCTGTTCGACTGTAGTGTCACTTATTGCCAAATTACCCGTGTATGCGTAAATTATTATGATTTGCAAAGTGGCTGCATCCACATTCCTTAGATGGACATGCGTTTGCTTGCTTTCACTCAACCCACTCATAAACATAGCCCTGAAAGATAAAACAAAATACATTAACTTCCAGCTTCTATCTTACTTTCTCCAACACTGGATAAAATTCAGTACATTTAAGAGCATTCAAAACTATTGAATGGTTCACAAAGGCTGCATTCCAAGGATTGGGATTTCACACTATTTACATCCAGTTTCATGGATAAGCTAATGTCCAGTTTGTGTGCAAGTGGACTCCCTGATCTTATTGAGGTACAAATCAGTTTAGTAAACATATTAATAAATGTTATATATGAACTTCCTCTGTGTTTAGGTTACATTAAGCACATATACCATATTTTTCAGTGTATAAGACTATGTTTAGCTAAATTTGCAATTTAAAAGTCGTCCAAAATTGGTGGTCATTTTATACACAGGGGTGTAAGCACAGGGGTTTCTGTTTGGGCTCTGGTGCAGGCAGCCTGGGCTTGGGTTCAGGCTCTGGTATGGGCGACCTGGGTTCAGGTACATACACAAAGTTGCAGATCTCTGTAGCTAAACTAGAGTTTCATTTAAGTATTTTACACTCATCTGCTGAGAGACTGTGGCATGAAACTTAAGTTCGTTCGATGTTAGTATTCCTTGAGTACTTGCATGTTACTAGTGTGAAAATCATTTTGTTTAGGGACAAGTTTCAAGTTTTCAAAAGGTCTGGAACTGGCTCAATTGAAAGCCAAGAGGAGCCACTGACATTGTGCTTTTATTTCATTTAATACTCACTGAGATATCAACCATACCTGAAGTTTCCACAATGGAACAAAGCAGATGTAAAATGCAGCATGTCCCAACATCTTCTACAATATGTATAAGATATTTTTATTTATAAATATATTAGTTGCACAAGTTATTTTGCTCTTGTACAATAAACATCACAGCAGATATTGAGCCAGAACTCTGGGCATATTCACCATGGTCAATTTGCACTCGAGCTTGCCTAATCCTTCTAGATTAGTGGCAGCCAGTGCGATGCTTTCTGTAAATTGTGGACTCCATAGCAAATTGTAAACAATGATTGATGGAAGTTGCAGTCCACGACATCTGGAGGCCACACTAGCTACTCCTGTAAGCAGAATGCACTCTTCTCCCTAACCTGCC
The DNA here is from genome assembly GCF_965207765.1 of Zootoca vivipara. Lineage (NCBI taxonomy): Eukaryota > Metazoa > Chordata > Lepidosauria > Squamata > Lacertidae > Zootoca > Zootoca vivipara. The sequence continues at coordinate 7,592,110 of NC_142594.1, read as the reverse complement.
ATGGAATACAGTCGTACCTTGGGTTACGAACACCTCGGGTTACAAACTCCGCAAACCCAAAAGTATTTTCGCTGCGCATGCGCAAAAATCACAAAAAATTACGCTTTGCGCATGCGCAAAATGGCGCTTTGGGTTACGACCATTTCGGGTTACAAACTGCGTCCCGGAACGGATAGTGTTCGTAACCCGAGGTACCACTGTAGTGAAATCATGCTCTTATTTCATGTGAGCTTCCTATTTCCATGCCTCCTTATTTCCTAACACACAACAGAGCAATGAGATTTTGCATGCATGCGCACACACACTTTAGATCTGTTCACACTCAACTCTAGGGCAAGAGGGACCGCTCTCCCCCCCCCAAAAAGGGGGGGGAACCCCGTAAACCTCAAAACTGTAAAAAGAAGGAAAAGAAGGAAAAGAAGGGAAAAAAGAAGGAAAAGAAGGAGGCTTTTCCTTCTTTTTCTGTGAAATTGATCTGGAGATATTTCAGACCTTGTTTTCATTAACCAAGTTTCCCTCCATAACACAAATGTCATGTTTGGCACTCAAACATCACTCTTACAATAGATATTCTTCACTTTGTGAAGCCATCAAAGTAGTTGTACACCCGTTTAGCTATTCCACATCCACATCTCCATTCACTTCAAATTACCAGTAGAACCATTTTAAAATTATATTATACACTGTAGTCTTAGACATAAGAGATGAATAGAATACATTTTTAAGGAAGAAACAACACTACTTTAATCACATACCTGAAGTAAGAGCTACATGTAGCAAGAACCATCTTATGGCATGGGAATTCAGTGCCCTCAACAATTAAAACAATGTCAGTTAGCAACTGCTGTTCATAGAACAACTTTAACTGCTCCAGTAAGGATACAGCATATTCCGTATTGATCTGCCTTTCTTCCTGGGTAGACATGATTGCATTCCATTAATATTTCCAGAATCAGGTTACAGAAGCCACTTTATTTCAGCAGGAAAGAGGTCAAGCAACCATTTTTTGAAGAACTCAGAAGAAACTACAAGGGATATTTTGAATCCTTTGCTAACTTTATTAAGACATTCAGCAATGATAGACTGGACTGTTGAATCAATACTTCAGATAGCAACCCACTCCTTGGATGCAATAAAATGACTTGGTCTCCATCCGTTCGCCTGAGACTTTCAAGAACAACAGCCAAGTTCCTGTTCAGATTTCCAGTGATACAGTTCATGGGCGAAAGAATGCAATTTGTGAGGTAGATTTTCTTGAACCATCTCTCAATCACTTGTGACTAGAAGAAAAAAAAATCATGTCAGCAATTTTTCTAAGCCTGTCCTACCACTGTACTGCCAAGAACACTGTTTGGTACACTACTTTAAACCATAAAGTTGCTGTTATGAAGGCCATTCATAAATTCAAAGACTAAAGGTGAAGAACACATTTGATGCCTTCTCAACTCCTCTGATGAATTAAGAATGCCCAGAACTAAAATGAAGCCTTGGATAGGAGTAGCAGTGTTCAAACCCTACTAGCACTGGTAATGTCTCCTTACTATTTGCAATAATGGATCAAGTTTTTGTCTCTCTTCACAAAATTTAACATAGCCACAAATGTCATTGGACTCCAAATCTTACCTTTGTGATCTCTGTGACACAATGAACAAGGGTAGTGAGCAACTGGTTCTTAGCCTGTTCCCAATCAAGATGAACATTTCCCTATTAAACACCAGCAAGGTCACCATAACTTGAAAGCTAAATGCTTTCAACTTTTGCTTATACAGTCATACCTCGGGTTACGGCTGCTTCAGGTTGCGTTTTCGAGTTGCGCACCGCGCTGAACCCGGAAGTCCCAGACTGGGTTACTTCTGGGTTTCAGCACTCATGCATGCACAGAACCGCTAAATTGCGCGTGCGCAAAAGCGCTGAATCACACTTTGTGCATGCGCAGATGCGACGCTGCTGGTTGCAAACGCGCCTCCCACAGGGATCACATTCGCAACCCGAGCATCCACTGTACTATTTGTTTTCTAGCAGTTATGTGGGGAAGAAAAAATTTCAGTGTTTTATTTTTCTGTCGAAAATTTTCTCTTTTATAACTTCATTAATAACAATGGAAGGATGCCAACTACAAATACAGTATTAGGCGAGCTTGGCAGTTTCAAAGTTTTTAGTTTGTTTACTAAATATAAGTAGAACATACATACTCCTGAACGCCTCCCTTGTTCTCTCATAATGGTAACGGTGTCCACCTGAAAGGGGCCAGAACTGAGTTTTGACAAGTTCTGGCTAAAAAAAAGCACTGCTTATGGTACGGTAGTTCCTGTGACTATTATACTGGCTTACACTTCAAATAGCATACACTTCAAATTTCCAAATAGGATGACTGTGCAAGATTGAACTCTCCAACCTTCAGTCTTTCAGATCAAGTGAAATCTGGTTTCTAAACAAGAATCACACACACAATCCTATTCAAAACTATACAGAACTGCACTTTATATTATTCTTATTAAAACACCATCATCTGAAATTAAGCTGTATGAATTGTCCTTCTGATCCTCCGGTATTAACCCAGCCAATAATCGCTGCTAAAAAGTAAGACATCAATTAAAGCTCAATATGACTTGCAGTGTCGGCACAGAAACACACACTATTGCTGAAATATGAGCCCCTGGGAACAGCGATAGCACCAGTCAGTAACCTGGCAGAATTAAGAAGCAAGCCCTATGCCATGCATGCCCACTCCCTACCTCCCCCCACACAAAAAAATTATTGCAGCAACCGCTATACCAAATGCACAATATATTTCTTTAGACCTCTGCAAACACTGTACTTGTTACTTCAACTCAATAGTTTGCATTGGTTCTATGTAGAACAGGTGAAAAAAATAACCTGACCACCATTCTCAAAACATTACAATCCAACATCCATTTACATGCCAAGTTCACAATGCAACTATATAATTATGCCAAGCCAATATAAATCATCATTAAATTCATGTAAGTGTGTGAGAGTTTGAGATTAAAACCGAAGAAGCAAAAAGAGTCTGTTGCTCAGCTTCAATTAAGTACCTCCATTTCAACATCATTAATTGTAACTTTACACCTACAATTCATTTTTTTTGGGGGGGAGCGGAATCCCATCCTCACCCTCTCTGCTAAGCAATGGCCAACCTCTTTCCGCTAGGAGGCTGTGGTGTAAAAAAACAAAAACAAAAACAACCCACCTGCTTTTCTCATCGCAGGAGGGGAGGGGAACAAGGGGTGTTTCTAAATAGCAGCTAAGGATGACCACCCAAAACCAGTATTTTTATGCAGCGGGGGTCAGGATGCAGCAAGGCAGACACTCTGACCATGGCTTCACCTGGATGCGATGCTAAGCCAGGCCATGCCAGGCCATAGCTGCCAAGTTTTCCCTTTTCTCGCGAGGAAGCCTATTCAGCATAAGGGAAGTTCCCTTAAAAAAAGAAGGGAGAACTTGACAGTTATAGGCCAGGCCCCCTCATCAGCTTTTACCTCCACACCCACCTCCACACCCCTTCCTCCCCAAAGCCACGCACCTCCCAAAAAGAGAAACAGTAACCCCTCCGCCCACCCTGGAACAAAGACCTTGGGCGCCCGCTGCTCAGAGCCGCAGCATGACATTGGAGACGGCAGGCGCGGATGATGCGCCGCTGCGGCTGCGAATTCCGCGGGGCTCCCCCCCCGGAAGCACCTACTCTCCATTTGCGTCGCCGCAAGAGGCGGAGTCGGGGGGAGCCGTTTACGGCGCGTGGGCCCCCGAGAACAACACACCGACACAAGCACACGCACGTCGCTCTCGCCCGTCGTTCAGGGCGCAGAATCACCCTGCCACCTCATACCTCATACCCCCGCGGCCTTCCTCCTCCTCGCCCCCATCACCGTCCGCGGAAGCCGGTGCCGACCATCCTCGCCCCGCCAGGAAGGAGCCCAGGCCGCTCCCCGAAGGCGGCTGTCCAGGCCACAGCCTATGAAGTAAACGCGTGGGGGGGGGAATAGGAGCCTATGGCGGATTTCCTTTTTTGAGGGGGGGTCGCGCGCGTTTCCTATCACGGAAGGGCCGGCAGCACCTCCCGCCCCACCGGGCAGAGGCCTAGGAGATACTGGAGGCGGCGGCTGCTCGCCATCCCTTCACCCACACCCCTCACAAACCTGCGCCACCCTCTCCCCTCCGGCGGCGGCCGCTTCGCCTTCCTCCCCTCAGGATCCTCCAGGGCGAAAAGGAAAGCGGAAGGAGGGGGGAGGGAAAGGGGCCCGGGGCAAAGGGACACACACGGCGGCTGCGCACGCGCGGGCGCACGGGAGGCCTTACCTCGCTCTCTGCCTGCCTGCTTGCCCGCCCCGACGTCCGTTGAAAGGAGCGCAGCGCGCGGGCGCACCCTCTCGGCGTTCGAGCCCGCCCTCCTGCGCATGCTCGGAGGGATGAGAGCGCGACGCGGGCGGGAGGAAGAGGGGGGGAAATGGCAGGGAGGCGGAGCTTGGGTGTGTGTGTGGGAGGGAAATGTTATCGCGCATGGGCAGAGGCGCCTCCGCCCGGCGCGGCCTTTCTCCCTTCGTGCGCACGCGCCCCTCGCCCCACCTGCCGTTGCCGCTTCTCGGGGGAAAGAGGCTCCTTCCCAGAATGCACCGTGTTTGCAGCGCGCCTTCGGGCGCCTGGCGGAAGAGGCTGTTCCCTGCTTTGCGCCCCCTGCCGATCGGATGATGTAACTGCAGCCGTCTGATCCCACCAAGGAAGGCGCAAGAAATGATTGTTAGAGTAGCGCTTGTGGAGAAACTAAGGAAACGTCTTTCCTGCCCTCAGGAACACAAACGACGATTTTGAAACCGTATTCTTACACAGTACACCGGAGAGATGTCCCCAGCTCCCCATGCAATCAGTTATAAACCACAAACCTAATGTGCATTATTTACATTGTATATGCAGAGAATGTTTCTATGGGGCTTGCCAGCAGACCATAAATTTACACAGTGCTTTTTTCTCTCTAGGGGGACGCATACCCCTAAACATTTTGTGAATCTAAGTTTGGCCTCATTGAGGGACAGTATTTCAATTTGAGTAGGAAAATGAAAGTACCCCTAAGCATTTTTTTTAAAGAAAAAAAGCACTGAATTTACATATCTGTTTTCTCCTACTCTGAAGTAAGTCCCACCCATTCAATGAGTCAGCCTCTCTGAGGTAAGTAGCCAGAGGATTACAGCCCTGGCCGGTTATTTTACCTTCTTAGCCGACTGCAGATACTGGTGGAAGGCTATGTTCCAGGTTAACCCCGTTTGCTGCTGCTTCCTGTTTGTGCATTGCCATAATTCACGCTGGCACAAAAGTGTCCCACCTTGGGACAGCGAGCAGCAAATTGTGTGGTACACGTGCATCATGCTTTGAATGCAATCCATGCATGCTGTATTACCTAAGGTTAGCAGAGTTTTTTCAATGAATCCAGGGCCACTTTTCAACTTCAATGGATCTTGTATGGGGACTGATTTGTAAATCTGGGGACTGTCCCCGGGAAACAGGGACGTCTGGTAACCTTACCTTATGTGGCTCTTGTCCTTAAGGGAAAGGAAACTGGCCATTTTGGAGGTGAGCAAAGACTGCAGGATGCATTTCGGTCTCTCCATTGCTTACATGGAACCTTGCATTCTGTTAAGTCACTATTTACCCTACTTTACCCCAGGCTCTCTCAGCAGGTGAGGGCTAGTGAAACAATCAGCATCTTAGGCAGGCAAACTGAATTGGAGGCAAGGCAACCAGATCTCCAACAGCAGAGTGAGCCTCCTTTCCATCAAGGAAAGTCTGTACAGTCACACGGGAACTTTTGACACTAGGTCATTGAATCTTCTTCTTTTTCCAGGGGGACACTACACATGCTCAGAGGCACTCAGTCCAAAGTGGTAGAATTTTTTAAGGTGAATGGGGTCAGGCATTCTGTTGGAAAGCTGCCTTAATGGCCCTAGCAGGGGTGGCAAATACATCCCATGGTCTTTTCTTGACATTTACTTGCAACTGTAACTTCATTAGGTAAGGGATCCCAGACTGGTTCTGCTTAGCCTGACCCTATGCAGAGTAAGGGAGACATGAGAGTGAGTTTGCTGGATTGCAGAGTGGCACTAAGTATTTGTAGGATCAGAGTGCAAATGAAATGCAGTGGTCACTGGCCTCATTGTGTCTCTCTACCTTGGTAATAAGCCTGAACTTTAAAGGTTGAGGGCAAATGAATGCACACAGCCATAATCCTATGCAAAGTAAAGTGTGCATTAGCCCATTGAAATTCATCAACTTAGATGCACTCAAATTTGCACAGGACCAGACTGTTAGCTGTAAGTCTCCTGTTGCTTTAAAGAAAAGGCCTCAATGAGCTACAGGTGTGCTGAGGAAGGGCTTGTGCTTAAGAGAGAGGAGAGAGGCGTTAGCAATTAGTTCTTTGCTGGGCTGTCTTCAGATACAGCAGCAGCATCGATGCCTGGTTTGGGGCTATATAAAGTAATGACTTGGCTTTGTAGAGCTTGCATTTAAGGAGTAAAAAGCAATTGGAAGGTGGGGGTTCTTGGATTATAGAAAGGTGTAGAAAGATGGTGAGAGCTTTAGTGGAGACCTGGAAGAGGCTGGCCTGTTGCTGAACGAATTCTCTGTATTGTTAGACTGTCTGGGTTTCAGAAGAGGTTTGTAGGCTTTTTGTTACCTTTGAATAAGCTTATTTCTCTTCCTGTCTTGCTTTTTTATATGTTTATAAACTTACAGCCCCTTTCTAAAAATACAAAACTATTGTTTGAACCAGGTATCCTGGATAAGTTATCATGTGGGCAGTTACTGCTAAAGTTTTGTGTACTGTATGTGTTAAATCCTAGTAATAATGCTGACAACAGCAATAATGATACTTGAGGGGTAATGGGAGGTTTATTGTCTTTGCCTAGGAGGAAAGAAGAGAACTTTGACTGTAATGAATTGAGACAGGTGTGTTCACTGTAATAGTCTTCTGCCATTTTAGAAATAGATGTATTTCTGATTGGTCATTAAGCAAGCTGGGTCAACATTGTGCCCTGTATACTTTGAAATTGGTCCTACTGAAATTGTGAAATTGACGGGACTCAGTTCTGAGTAAGCATGCACAGGACTAAACTATAATGCATCATTTCAAAGTTATATGGATTTTCCATTTCTAGTATTTAAGCAGTGGCCATAATCTCTGCTAATACTTATGGTTTTTCTACAACAGTTTGCACAAAATAGTCAGGCTTGAGTGGAAAAGGCGATTATTAAAGTAAGAGAAAGAGTATTTGCTTGTATGTTTGTGTGAGCAAAGAGAACACTTATGGCATAAGATCCACAGAGAGCAATGAGGCTTAAGGACATGGTTTCACAAAAATCTGTTTGTTTGGAGAACTTTTCCAATAATAAATGATATAGACTTCTCTGAACATTGCAGGGATCAGTCGGGATGAAGTTTTTTATCCTAAATGCAAGAATGGCTTTAAGGTCACAAGGGAACCTAGTGAATGGTCAGTACCCGCCTGTCCCATAAAGCCCCCTTAAGACTCTCTACTTTAAGGGGGCTTTTTCCAAAAAAAGATGTGGGGGGAAAAGAACAGGGGAATGACATATTAATGGATGGGTATCAAGCCCATGCCCCCCCAGCCTTACTTGCCATTTTCCCTCTGCTTCCCTATTATTTATTTATTTATGCCCCACCCATCTGACTTGGTTTTCCCAGCCATTTACATTTCATACAAGGCATTCGGTTGCACTGCAGAACATAGTGCTGGGGGCTCCAGCCACCCATCAACTTAAGTTCTCCAGGTAACATAGAAATTAACATTTGTTTCCTGGTTCCTGAGCCCTGCCCGAGTCCTTTAAATGCCTAGCAGAACCACCATTCCATGGGGAGTGTTGAATCTGTTTCATCCCCAGAAAACCCAGGCCGTCCACGGACTTGACAAAGGTGGTGTGTGTGTGTGTGTTTTAAGTGCTCTTTTTTCTGTTTTCTAGCCTACAAAATGAAAGCTTCCTCGGAAAACGGACCCTATTCCACAAACCAAAGACCCTTTTTTTACGCACAACCGACAGCACAGCAACCTTTCCCTAATCCGTGGTTCCTTGGCCCAATGTACAACCCGTACGGCATCCCTACAGCAGGTAAGGCAGAGGAAGAGGTACAGGTTGAGCCACAGGTGAAATAAGAATTGAATCCATTATGTAGCATTGGTCTTGCAGTTCATATTCAGGTTTGGATTTAATGTGGGTATTTCCCTAGTTCAGCCTTGGCCAACCTGGTGCTGTGCCGGTCAGAACTGAATAGCGTTGTACAGTGGTGCCTCGCTTAACGAATGCCCTGCTTAACGAAATTTCCGCTTAACGAAATAATTTTTTGAGCAGAGGTTGCCTCGCTAGACGAATTCATTTTATGAAAAATTCGTCTAGCGAATCACGGTTTCCCATAGGAATGCATTGAAATTCAATTAATGTGTTCCTATGGGCAAAAAAATCAATGCATTCCTATGGGATTCACTAGACGGATTTTTCGTTATAAGAAAAGACCCGTGGAACGAATTAAATTCGTCTAGCGAGGCACCACTGTAGTCCAAACCACCTGGATGGCGAAGGCAGTTCTAGTTTATTTTGTAACTGGCTATCTGTGATATAAAGAATTCTACAGAGGCCTTCATGACTGCAGCAATTACAACTGTGGTTTTGCCATGTTGGGGTGCCCCCTTCCTGGCAGGGACCCTCTTGGTTAACCGCTGTACACCAGAGGAATCGCAATGGGTAAAGCTTTCAGTAACATGCAATAGTGATGGAAAATGCTTCACCTACTGAACTTCTGCATGTTGTCCTGTATGAAGAAGAAAAGAAACCCTGAAGCAAATTTTATCATAGCCATTATTATTTAATACTTCGCTACACAAGTTGCTTTATTTCAATAAATTTAAATCTCACTTTTGCTTTGAACCTACCTGGCAACAGTGTGAGGCTCTAACCTAGGGAATGTTGCCCAACCCTAAAAAGGTTGACCCCTTGGCAGAGCAGGGGGTAAGGAGGAATAAGAGAGCACACCTGAGCTAAAGGATTCCCTTCAGAGCTAAACATTTGACCAGACGATGAGAATCTTAGTCCAGGAGAACTAGCGAAATCCAATGGTGTTCTCTCCACCATCTCATTTGTCTATCCAGAGCCAACAAACAATTGGTGTAAATAACTACCAGCAAGCTCTTTAAATTGGGAACATGCCCAAGATTAATAGTTGCCTCGATGGGAGAGAAGCTAGCCCCTTGCCCTATGTTCTCTAGGCAAGTCCAATCCCCCAAAAGGCTAAACCCCAAAAGTATGTATGTGACCCTTCAGTTTGTGCCGGCTCCAATCCACCGGAGGTGTTGGCTCATCCCCAAATGCCCCTGAGCGCCCCAGGATGGCTGTGGTGCAAATGCAGTTGTGTAAATATAGGACAGGACAGGGCTTCCTTCCAGGCCATGCTGGTCTGCTGCTGATTACCCCAGACAGCCAGGCATTTATCAAGTTTTGAGTGTTGTCCCTTGGGCAGCCGATGTCTGCAAAGTCGGTGGGGGGTGGGAAGTGGGGCAGAGCACATGGGACAGTTCACCCCAAATGGTTCCAAGTACAGGGCTCTTCTCTGCATGATGGGGCTGCTTGTGCTACCCTGTTCTTGATTCCCCCAACTGCTGTATTCAATGCATATTGCTGCAGAAATCAAGAACACTGATTCTTTACATGATGCCAAGGAGGAACGGAAGCAGCCTGAAGAGGTTGCTTTGATAATGATAGAGGCAACCTTTTTTTCATCCTTGGACATCACAGAGGGAATGCTTAATAGATTATTGTGTTTTATTTTTCTGTTGGAAGCCGCCCAGAGTGGCTGGGGAAACCCAGCCAGATGGGCGGGGTATAAGTAATAATTATTATTATTATTATTATTATTATTATTATTATTATTATTATTATCAATTAACTTTTGCTGATGAAATGTAGGTCTTGTTAAAGGTCTGAATGTCTTCTACGAAGTAATGAATCTTAAGATTGTTTTGGCAAAACTTACATTGGTGGAAAATGCATGTTTCTGTTCTTCTTAGGCTTAAGAAGTGGGAGTCCATATTTCCCCCTTTACTCTGTTCCTGTTCAAGAGTATCCTGGATATCTTCTTCCACAGCATCCCATGCAGATGAGAGTTAACAGGAGACCCTATTTTAATGGTCCTCCGCCCTCATCACCCATGTTTTTCCAAGCCACACGCTTCAGGCACTATAATCCTGGGAAGCGAACAGAGACCAAAGAGACTCAGACTGACCCTAGGCAGGCTGAAAGTAAAGCGAAAAAACATCAGGAACATGGTATAGAAGTGAGAGACTGTGAAATAGGAAGCATGGCCTGTGTCTCATCTGGTGTTGGCAAAGATGCTGACATCTCTTTGGAAAAGGCAGAGAGGGCTTTATCTCCTCTTGTTGCCGAGAGAGACTTTGCCAAGGGCTCTGCAGGTTCTTTACAGTTCCGAAGCCTTCCCCCATCAGGTTACGCTTTTGAGAAAGAGGAAGTGAGAATAGAGTATGGGAATAGCGGTGGCCCCGCCATTCAGCTATGGAAGTCCTTCAAAGAAACAATTCCTCTTTATGATGTGGTGAAGAAACCCGTGCCGGAGAATGTAATGCAAAGGGATATGTTTGCTATGAGTTCCTGCGAAGGCGTTGCATATGGGCCTCGTGAACAAACTGAATTGGTGCCGAGCATTTCTTACCCAGAGGAGCAAGAGGCTGTTGAAGATGTGCAAGAGACAGAGCCGCAATATAAATCGAAGCTGGATTTGGAAAAACAAGGAGCTACTACTCATAGGCCAAAGTCTCCTCTAGACGAAGCCAGAACAGGGCAGCTGGCTGAACAAAACAGACCTGACCTGTTAGGTGCGAGGCAAGAGGCTTTGATGTCGAAAAGATCTGGCTTGAAGAGGTTCGGTGGTTCCAGAGCTCCTCATGATGTGTCCAACCTAGTTCGGCAAAGGGAACTGTTTCCATCTGGCATGGAGATAATGAATGATTCGTATTTCCCTCGGAAGTTGAATGAAAAAAATGATGCGAATGATGATGAACACGTGCCAGCTTCAGAAAAAAGCATGTGGTGTGACGAGTCAGAGAAATATATTCCTCCTGAGGGCTGGTTAGCTTGCTTAAACAGCATGGATGCCAACTCAAATTACAATCCACATTTTTCCCGAAGGAAACGTCCGAGTGTACTTAGTTTTACCTCGGATGAGATGTCTTCTGTAGATGAAGGCTCCTCGATGGACGATGAACCACTCTCTTATTTTGCCTCTGACTACATGCTTCAGAATATGTATACCTTTAAGAAAAACGGCGAAGGTTTGGAGATAGATAAAATAAAAAGTGGAGGCTCCCTCAATGAAGATGAGGAAGTGGTGGGGATGGAACAGGCCAATACCAGCTGCAGCCAGAACTTGAAGGGCAGTTCACGGGTCAAGATCAAAGAGGTTTCCAGTCCAAGTGACAAGCTGGGTGTTCTCCCCAGGACTTCCAGTAAAAGGTATCTCCAGTCTCTCAAGAAGAAAGCTACTAAGAGTCTGTCTCCATCAGAAGCAGATGAGTCTGAAGATTACTGGGCAAAGGAACCGGAAGAAGAGGAGGAAGAGGGAGAAGAAGAGGAGGACGACGATGACTACTTGAATCAAAGAGGCTCCAGAAGAACCTTGACCCCCACCAAAAGTTGCCCTTACAGGCAGACTGGCCAGCAAGTGATCTGGAGAGTACCAAAAAATGCTGTGCCAGCTCACCTCCTTAGTTGGCCCATGCAAGATAAAATGAAAACGGCAACTAAACTGAAGAAGGATCAAGAACAAGTTGAGGATCTCTTCGGCGACTATAGCTTCTGGCTGCAGAGGCCGACATCCCAACAACTAGAAGTGCTTGAGGCACGAAGAAATTCACAAAAGAGTTCAGGTAAATAGCAAACACACAAGTGGCATTCCTGCATGTTGGGACACCTAAGTCCGTATTCCTTTTCTCACACACAATGGGCCTTGCCAGTTTGGAAGGGGGGGCAGGAACTGAAGCTTTAAAGTACCTTTTAATAGACTGGTGTATGTGGGATCCACATTCTTCTTGTCCCAGTGTATATTTAGTACGTTTATACATACATACAAACTGATCTGCATCTTTAGGCGTTCGGAAGAATTTATCACTACTTAATAAGAATTTAATCAGGATTTAATGTAGTCCAAAACTTAATATGAAATCTCCAAACAGTGCACATAAAATTAGAAAGTGTTTCTGATACAATCTATTCTCATAACAGCTTTACTAAAAGTAAATGCCTTCTCAAAAACTAACTTGAAAGGGGCTCCTGTCCTGATTTATAGTCAGTTGTGGCCTGGATCCTGACTGGTATTGCTATAGATCTTTGAACATGAGATTGTGATCCTGCTGTGCAGTTAAATCAGTGCATGAAGTGGGAGGGGGGAAACGGTAAGATGGTGGTACTTGAAAGTTGAAATGTCTCAGCCCAGAACCCAAGAAAACTGGATGTTGGTGGTAGAGTTCAGTTCAATAAGGCTTTCTGGATTAAATGATCTTGAACGCTTGTTGGGAGGGGGGCTCTGGCAAGCAGAGTAGAGAGCATTAAGGTTAGTGTAATAGCAGGAAACACAATGACTGACTTAGATTCTTCTTATTTTGCCCAGGAAGGCTACAAAAGGAAGGTGGAAGGACTGCATCTGATGAATACTGGATGAAAAGTGGAGCTAGACCCAAATTTGCTAGCCTCGTGCATGGTGACCACTTCCCCATAATCAGAAGCAGAGATAGAGGTATGGCATTGTCTATATAAATGTTTTGAGAAAATGCACCTGTTAAACATAAGGCACAAAGTACTTTCCTCTGTCCTGGTAGCGATTCATCTAAACTTGGTTGTTCTCTCTGTTATGGCCCAACACAACAGCTTGAATGCACACATAAAGCAAGTAGAGGCAAAGCTGGATTTGGCAGATAAGGTAGACTCAGTATGCAGCTGCAGTTCACCACAGGACTCAAATCAATGTATCTAATACAACACACCTATTTGCAAATATGAAATATGATGCACATGCTTAATTTTCACTGACCTTTTAATACATTCCGAGGGCCAATCTGCACAAGGCAAGAGTTCATAGGGTTGTAGAGTTGGAAGGGACCCCAAGATTCATCTAGTCCACGCCCTTCCAACATAGGAATCTCAGCTAAAGGATCCATGACAGGTGGCTCTCCAACCTCTGCTTTAAAACCTCCAAGGAAGGAGAGGCCACAACCTCCCGAGGGAGACTGTCCCACTGTGGAACAGCTCTTACTGTCAGAAAGTTCTTCCTGACGTTTAGTCAGAATCTCCTTTCTTGTAACTTGAAGCCATTGGTTCGAGTCCTACCCTCCAGAGCAAGAGAAAAAGTTGCCCGTGTTGCTACAAATGAGTTTAACCCACACCATTCTCCATAGCTGTCCATGAAAGTATTAACAGTATAAGCCCAGCTTTATAGCATAATCAGTCATTCAAGCTAGTTGGGAGAGAGGGGCGGAGTCAGGGGAAGCATCTTAATTCAACAGTGGAGGGAATGAACAGCTCTCTGGTCTAGACTGGGTTAATAAAACTGGCTTTAAAGCGTTTTCATATTCTCTTCAACCAAACAGCAGGTGATAAATCTGTGCTAAGACTTCATAGAAAAGGGAGAGGGATTAGGGAAGCAAACTCTGGTATATTTTGGATGAAGAAATATTTTATATTCCCTTTTTCTTCAGGCGACTTGCTTCTAGGCATGCCAAAGAGAAAAGCACGGAAGCCTCCACATAAGCGTAGAGACACAAGACATGATATAGAAGTTGAAGAATGGGAGAAGCCCAAGTCCACCCAACACAAAGGTAGGTTTATTAAGTCTAACCTAAGACTTAGTCCAGTGGTCTTCAGAGTGTAGGTGCCAGAACAGATTCTCAGAAGAAATTGCTGGTCAGTAGAACTGGAAAACTTAATATGAGAACTTCGCTGTGAATCTGTGCATGGGATGCTCCTAGGATTTGAAACACAGGTCTGGGGAAATGTGAAAGGGCACATGACTCTGAAACTTCGGGTGCTTTTCTATAGTGATTTGGCCTATCTCTGATGATAAGAGAGGCCACAGACACTTTCTGAGTTGCAAATGCAAACCATCTGATGTTAAAATCTCTACAGCATGGATATCTGAAATACCAAGCCTAGGCCCTGCATTGTAGGATGTTGAAAAGATTAGCAACCTGATTCCAGGTGTTGGCCAAGGTGACACTGTATGCTCGGCTTGCTAGAGCTTTGCCTGTATTCTGACTCACCAAGCTGGAAAAGTATTCTGTGCATAGGGAAGGGCCGTTGCCTTGCACGCAAAAGATCCCACGTTCAATCCTTGGCACCTCCAGGTAGGGCAGGGAGTATTCTCTGCCCGAAATCCTGCAGAGCTGCTGCCAGTTAGATGGACCAAAATCAGTCGCGACGTGGTATAAGGCAGCTTCTCGTGCAAACTCACCTTATTTTTGCTGCATTTTACCCTGTTGCCTGTTAAATTGCGCCTATTGTGTGTGTGCAGAGTTTGTAGCTGCAAGAATGAGTGAGATGCAAGTATCTGTTGTGGCACAATACTGGCTGTCTTGTGGGACTTTGCTGCACTGAGTTAACACTTAAGACTTGGGGAACAAGTCAAACGTTCAGAAAGTGTGTGGAACACACAGGTGAGCTCTTGAGAATAGATTTTTAGGAGTCCTGCGAGCTTCCCCAAACAGGTACTGCTTTTTCAACACTCCTGCATATGACCCTTGTTTAGGCTCCGCCTCATCTAAGGTTTGCAGGTGAATCTTGGACAACTCCTTTAGTAGGTCAGTGTCTATCAAAATATGATTGGATAAAAAGAGAGCCTGCAGCAGAGTCTCCTTAATAATTAACCTTCTTTAATATCATTTGTGCAGGACGTGGAACAAGGAGATCTCTCTATAAAAGAAGATAATCGTAACTGAAGTGTAAACAATCCCCATATATCATTCGGATGAGTCCTATTTAACGGTTGCAAGTGGCTCGGCAAGATTAAAGTTGCACTGTAAAGGTTTCTGAGCACACATCTGACAAAATGTATAAAAAAATGAACACTAAAACAAAGGCACTTGGTTTTGTAAATAACACAACTGATATTTAACCAAAATAAAAGTTTAAAATTTGCACTAAAGCGATGTCTTCGGAATATTAATTGTAGTGCCTCAAACATTTACGTGAAGTGGCAAACTTTGAAGCAAGTAAGTTTTCTGTTTGGGAACTGCAACTTAGTTTGAGAAACTTTCATTCAGGGTTGAATAAAGTTCCATTTTTAGAAGAAATTTGCTGGATGTTGTGAAAATCCAGAGACAGCAAGAGTTGTTTCAGTTTTTGTAGCCCAAAAGCTCCTGTTGCCCTCTCATTGTTACCTGGTATTCACTGGCATGTATCTTCAAGCCAATAAGGTGAATGAGTTTTTTATTTGAGAAATCGGCTGCAACAATATTAACGTTTCTACCCTTATAAGGTTTCTCTTCTGGTTTTTTTAACAAAAGAGAACCTGAATTTATGGTCTAGGGATGCTACGTAAAAGTATATTCTGGTTATAACCACTTCACAAACATATTCCAAAAGAATATATCTTGCTAACTTATTTTACAGGCAATGTTTAGCTTTTCAAGCAATCTTTCTAGCAGTCAACCTGTTTGCTGCTTATTATTTTTAAAACATAGTAGCAAGATTGTTTTTAACGCTTAAGGTTTCAGTTCCATAGGGCAGCAGAACTATTTTTATGTGCTCTGCATAATGATATTTGCAGGAAAAGGCGCAACTGAAATTTAAGTCTAGATTTCAATTGCAGTAATGCCAATCCTGTTGTATGCTTTTGGTATGAAGCACACCTCTTTAAAACTACTGCTTGCAAGATAGCATCATATGCAAGATTTGCATCATTTTGCCCTGTAAACGAAAAGGCTTGTTGTGGCTACATCATATACACTACACTTTCAAGTATGGAATTATCAGACAAAACAAAACTGTACCATAAATCACATGGGACAGAGAGCTTTAAATCTGGTTCTCTACAGCTTGTGATCCTGCAACCTGAATGCAGACCACCAACCCCGTTCCATTGCTTGACAACCCCTTCTGCTACAGTTCCAAGCAGACGGCCCAAACAGGAGATTTGAAGAGCCCCTCGTGTTCTGTCATATAAGGCTGCTGGACTGCATTTGGCTGAGTGGGTCACCGATTTTACAGGCTAGCATTAAGTTAAAGCAAAAATGTTTACATCGAGGTCCAACTGCAGTCATGAAGACATTTCCTCCAATGGCAGAAAACAAACCAGTTTCCACAATACTGTAATCTCTGTTTAATCACACTGTTCTGTAGAATAATAAAAAGTCAACTACAGTACAGGCAATTTGAGTGAAGTAACTTCACACCAAGTTCCTTTGTAGTTCTCTTGATTTTTCCCATTGTGTGCCTCAGAAACTGAGTGGCCAGAGTCATTCCTTGTTAGTCTTCTTTCAACAAAGCCCAGGTATTGGCTGTGCAGAATGACAGAGGCCTTGTTTACATGTCACTAAAGGAATCCCTTTCTCCATATTCTCCAAGAAAATACCACGGGGCGCTTCTATACGCCTTGGGAGCTATGTGGCTAACTTCTCCACTGGCAGCTTCCCCCTGCCTGAAAATTCTAATTTAATTTTTGACCTCCCAGAAGGCTAAAAAGAAAATTGGGGGGGGGGGGCAATAGTGCCCAAGAACTGCCAAAAAGGGAAGTTGCAGGGGATGGAGAGAATAACACTTAGACACCAGAGGCTCTTTATCTCAGGTGCAGCCCTCTGTTCTCAAAGTACCAAACTTTGTCAAACCTGAACAATGAGAAAAATGCAATGTGGAGGGACAGTGGGGGAGACCTGATAGGGCAACTCACAAAATGACACCAAGGAGCACCTAAAACACGCCCTTTGCAGAGAATTGTTCTCTGAATGGTTCGTAAGATATTGCAAGCTCGCCACAAGTATCCTCAATGCAGTTTGGACCTCTTGCTTGGTTTAGAAGATTTGTGCTTTCTCTTTTTCTTCCTCTTTTCTTTCCTCTTTCTCTTTTTCTTGTGTTTTCCTTTATATCCTGAAGAGCTGGAGCTGGAGCTGCTGCTGCTGCTGTCTTCATCCGAAGTGGAATCCTCTAGCAGCTGCTTCAACTGTTGTATCCTAAATGTACAAATGACCAGTGAACACAAGATCAAATTCCCCCTTTTGCTTGGCAATGGCAAACCACCTGTAGTTTTGTTTTTTTAGGTGGGTGGTAGTCTTAAATGGAAATGGAAATTACGACAGGAAAAGTGGAGGTCTCTACCCTTGAAAGCAACACTGAACGTTTCAAACCATCACCCTTAGATGAGCTACTGAAATGTAGTGGCAGACACACTGAACTTTGAATCAAGAGTTCCCCTGGGTTAAAAAAATTTCATCATGCGTAATTGGTAAGCTCAGCCTCACTCACACACATGCCCTGGCCTGAGGATAAGACTGTTTTTTATATTTAAAAAAATGATTATTATTAGAGGAAGGGGTGTAACTCACTGGTAAAGCATTTGCTTTGCAGAAGGTTCAATCCCTGAGGCCTCCCTCCAGGTAGGCCTGGGAATGTCTCCTTTTTTGAAACCCTGGAGAGCCTCTGCAAATCAGTGTAGACAATACAGAGCTGGAAGTACCCAATGCTCTGATGCAGCAAAAGCAGCTTCCTATGTTCCTATAGCACAGGGGTAGGCAACCTAAGGCCCGGGGGCCGGATCTGGCCCAATCGCCTTCTCAATCCAGCCCGCAGACGGTCCAGGAATCAGTGTGTTTTTACATGAGTAGAATGTGTCCTTTTATTTTAAATGCATCTCTGGGTTATTTGTGGGGCATAGGAATGCGTTCATTTTTCTTTCCCCCCCAAAATATAGTCCAGCCCCCCACAAGGTCTGAGGGACGGTGGACCGGCCCACGGCTGAAAAAGGTTGCTGACCCTTGCTATAGCATATGGAGGCCTCCAAACACTCTATAGAGTGCTATTATGATTGTGGTTACTGTATTATTGCATGGACCCAGTTTAAAACAGGAATCAGTCTTACCGCATTTCCTTCTCATGGCGTTTATTTTCCCTTATAATATCATACATGGGGTCTTCGTGTGCCTTCAAAGAAAAAGGGGGAGGGAAGATCATTGCCCAATAGAATAAATTGCAACTTGTTTGTTTTTAAATAATTGCTGTGTTTCCTAAGGATTCAAGCAAAGACCTTGCCAGGCTATGTCCTCATGCAGAATCACTGGTGATTGTTTCATTACCAAGCTGGGGATAAAAAACCTTAAAAACTGCAGTAGGGACTATGTGATGGGGGAAATCCAAGGACAGAGGGGAAATTAAGCAACCTCTCCCCTCTATCTCTGAATTTCCACATAACAGCACGCTGCAGAAGATACAAAGTTCCCTCATAACAGAAATAGTTCTGCCCTCTGGTTAAAAGAAGGAATTCAGACACTCTTAACGTAGCAGAATTTTCAAAAACATCATTAATAAACTACCGTAATGCCGCAATGTTTTACTTACTACTCTGAATTGTTCTAGCTTCTGGTTGCCTTTAATGAAGAAGGGGCATTCTTTGTCTCCCGTTCTGTGTCCATAACGTTTACATCTCCAGCCTTGAGGGAGAAATTAGAAATCTGTCCAGATTGCGCCCTCTAGCCATGGACAAATTAGCTGCTCTTTCTGCCTCTCCTCCAACCCCCCACTCCACCCATTCAATTCACCCTCTATTTAAAGCCTTTTCTTATGAGGGGACAACCATTATTTTTATTCAAATATGTCCAAATATTTATGGACATATTTTTAGCCAGTTTTGCGTGCCCCCTCGCCTGCACCCCTGGCAGGGGGGGGGGCACCTCACCACCCCCTAGTTACGACCCTGCACATAAGTGAAATTGCATAAATTTGGGCATACCCTCTAAACGCCCTCTCTGCCACTCTCTCTCCAATCCAGACAAAAAAACACTGTATCCAAAAATACCCACCATAATTGCAGCTCTGGGGCTGTAAAAATGGCCAGTGCTGATGTGCTACTGCAAACATCAGCTGTTAGATGGGGTGGCTCGGCAGCCTAAACAAAGCCCCACTGAGCCGCTGCTCTCTCTGGGGCTTCCTTCGCCCTCACAGGTGTGGTCTTTCGGTCAGTTCAAAGCGGACAAGCAGGCAAAAATGGCGGAAGGCGATCGCACAGGTAAACTGGCCCCGAGCTGTACAAGGCTTCCAACATCTCCAAGTTCCGGATCAGCAACCAGCATAGATCTGCTGAGTAGAGGTGCTACAACAGGCATCCCCAAACTGTGGCCCTCCAGATGTTTTGGCCTACAACTCCCATGATCCCTCGCTAACAGGACCAGTGGTTGGGGGAGATGGGAACTGTACTCCAAAACATCTGGAGGGCTGAAGTTTGGGGGTGCCTGTGCTACAAGCTATCAGCCACCGTGCTGCAGCATTCTGCATTGGCTGTGGTAAGCCCCACATAGATGGCTCTGGACCACAATACCTCAAGGACCACCTCTTTCCATATGAACCTACCCGGACCCTGAGATCATCTTCTGAGGCCATTCTTTGTGTGGCTCCTCTGCAGGAGGTCAGAAGGGTGGCAACACGAGAACGGGCCTTCTCTGCAGTGGCTCCCGTCTGTGGCATGCTCTCCCCAGGGAGGTTTGCCTGGCGCCTTCAACTTGCCTGGCGTTCCTTTTCAACTAAGCCTTTGCCTGACTTGATCTACATCAGGCGTAGGCAAATTCAGTCCCCCCCCCGATGTTTTGGGAATACAATTCCCATCATCCCTGACCGCCGGTCCTGTTAGCTAGGGATGATGGGAGTTGTAGTCCCAAAACATCTGGAGGGCCAAGTTTGCCTATGCCTGATCTACATCCTATACCCTTTCTTAAAATGCTGGCTCTTAAAAATATATGCTGGCTCTTTTGGGGTTTTTTTATTGGGTTGTTGGTTTTGTTTTGATTTTATGTATTTGATATTTTATGTGAACCGCCCTGAGACCTTTGGGTATAGGGCAGTATAGAAATTATATTATTATTATTATTATTATTATTATTATTATTATTATTATTATTAGAGACACCATTGCCTCCTTTGCCAAGATTTTGCTAAACCCTTCTAGAACTTCTTTGCCTGCATATCAGTTGACTCCTGCCTCTAAATCAGGCATCCCCAAACTGCGGCCCTCCAGATGCTTTGGCATACAACTCCCATGATCCCTAGCTAACAGGATCAGTGGTCAGGGATGATGGGAATTATAGTCCAAAACATCTGGAGGGCCGAAGTTTGGGGATGCCTGCTCTAAATCCTCATTCCTTCTCTCCAGCCTGTCAAGTCCAGCTTGTCATCAACTTGGTCCCCTACAGATATTTTGAACTACAATTCCCATCAGCCCCAGCCAGCCAAGCCATTCATTCTTTGTTCCCCGTTCCCCAAAAGCTGCACAGAAGTCTACTTTCCTCACTCACATTGCATAACTTTGACCTCCTTCCCCAATGGCATCCAAAGCCCTTTGGTTGGGGCGTGGGCAAGGAATTCTCGGGCATTTTCATTGCCAGGTACGTCAGGAATGCAGTCTTCCGGTTTAGTCTCATCTTCCTGTACACACAAGAAGCAAATCAAATGAAATGAAGCCGCGAAAACAAAATGGGATGAACTGGTCTAACCTCCATCCCTGCGAGGTGGGACGGGCTGCAAGACACTCTAACTTTCTTACTTTCTTCCAGCAGATCTGCTATCACCTTCAACTGTTTAGCCCACAACCAATTCAGACTTATGGTTTGCACTTCTGGAGAAAGACAGACCTTTAATCAGGGCTTCCTTTAAATTCTGCAGAACCAGGCCGGTGTGCGCACCAAGAGGTCTAGACAGGCTGAAAAAAGCATTTGTACGTTTCCGAGCACAGTTCAAAGTGTTGGTGCTGACCTTTAAAGCCCTAGATGGCCTTGGTCCAGTATACCTGAAGGAGCGTCTCCACCTCCATCATTCTGCCCGGACACCGAGGTCCAGCACCGAGGGCCTTCTGGCGGTTCCCTCATTGCGAGAAGCCAAGTTGCAGGGAACCAGGCAGAGGGCCTTCTTGGTAGTGGCACCAGCCCTGTGGAACGCCCTCCCAACAGATGTCAAAGAGGAAAACAACTATCAGACTTTTAGAAGACATCTGAAGGCAGCCCTGTTCAGGGAGGCTTTTAATGTTTAATAGATTACTGTGTTTTATTTTTCTGTTGGAAGCCGCCCAGAGTGGCTGAGCAAACCCAGCCAGAAGGGCGGGGTATAAATAATAAATTATTATTATTATTATTATTATTATTAGGCTTCCAATTCTGATCTGTTAACTATGTGGCTACCACAAACAAACTCACTCACCTCAGGGTACATGAGATTGCAATAGGGAGCTTTGGGGTCATCTAATTCAACCACCCGTTTTATCTACCATGGATAAGTATGTAGTTTTACTCTAGTTTCATTTAGCTTTTAAAGTCTTGCGCTGTATTTTTACACACAGTATTGTGTGTGTGTCCCTCAATTATATTTTGTGTAAAAAACTTCAATGTTTCTTTTTATATAAAGTTCTAGAGAAACTGCATATTTGTTCCTGGTTTACTGTTTTTTCATTTTTTTAAAAAAACAGTTTTACAAGCTACCCAACCTACCTTAATAAACCCTGGAGGAAGTTTCTCATAGCTGAAAAAAGATTGAAAATATACATTTAGTGTCATTTTTTTTACAAAAAAAAAACACTACTACAAAACAATGCAGAAAATTCAGCTGAAGCTAAAGAATTAAGATTGCTGGAAGAAATATCAACAACCTCAGATATGCAGATGACACAACCTTGATGGCAGAAAGTGAGGAGGAATTAAAGAACCTTTTAATGAGGGTGAAAGAGGAGAGCGCAAAATATGGTCTGAAGCTCAACACCAAATAAACTAAGATCATGGCCACTGGTCCCATCACCTCCTGGCAAATAGAAGGGGAAGAAATGGAGGCAGTGAGAGATTTTACTTTCTTGGGTTCCATGATCACTGCAGATGGTGACACCAGTCACGAAATTAAAAGACACCTGCTTCTTGGGAGAAAAGCAATGACAAACCTAGACAGCATCTTAAAAAGCAGAGACATCACCTTGCCAACAAAGGTCCGTATAGTTAAAGCTTTGGTTTTCCCAGTACTGTAGTGATGTATGGAAGTGAGAGCTGCACCATAAAGAAGGCTGATCGCCGAAGAATTGATGTTTTTGAATTATGGTGCTGGAGGAGACTCTTGAGAGTCCCACAGACTGCAAGAAGATCAAACCTATCCATTCTTAAGGAAATCAGCCCTGAGTGCTCACTGGAAGGACAGATCCTGAAGCTGAGGCTCCAATACTTTGGCCACCTCATGAGAAGAGAAGACTCCCTGGAAAAGACCCTGATGTTGGGAAAGATGGAGGGCACTAGGAGAAGGGGACGACAGAGGACGAGATGGTTGGACAGTGTTCTCGAAGCCACCAACATGAGTCTGACCAAACTGCGGGAGGCAGTGCAAGACAGGAGTGCCTGCCGTGCTCTGGTCCATGGGGTCACGAAGAGTCAGGCACGACTAAACGACTAAACAACAGCCTACTTCTCAGGGCTGTTGTGAAGGAACAAAATAATAATAATAAATCCTTCCAGTAGAACCTTTGTTGGTCTCTAAGGTGCTACTGGAAGGAATTTTTTAAAATTTTCTTTCGACTACGGCAGACCAATACGGCTACGTAGCTGTAGTTAGGGATCAGGGTTAGGGACGCCGCGCGCCTCCCCGCTGCCCCCTCCTCCTGCGACGCCCCCGCCCGGCCCCCTTCCCGAGCGAGAGCCCCGAGCCTTACAAGGACTCCAGGTGCTGGATCTGCTGGATCTGCTGCACTTCCCGCTTCTTCCTCTTCTGCTCCTTCCGCTCGTGGCCTCGGCTGCTGGAGCCGGCGGGGCTGCCTCCGGGCAACGACGACGTCGACTCGCTGCGGCTCCGGTGCCGCTTCAGGCCGCTGCCGCTCCTCGCTCCGTCGCGCCGGGACATGGTAAACCGGGGGAGCCGCAGCCCGGCCCGGCCCGGCCCGACCGCGCAGCTCGGCGCCCAGCCTGGCGCGTGTCACTTCCAGGGGAGGCCAAGCGAGCACTTCCTCCGGCTCTCGGCAGCAGCGCCCCCTCCCAAGCTCGCCTCCTGCGACCGCGCAGCTCGGCCCGGCTGCGTCGCGGGGCGGGGGTGGGGGGGTCGCCTGGTCACTCGCACTGAATCGAAGCAATCCATCAATCAGTCGTGAAACCCGATCAAATTAATAATAAAACCCGACTGTCGTTTGGCAGCGCCGGATTTAGCTCCTCCCTGAGCAGTGCCGGATTTATGGTACCTATATACTAAACAGGCTATAGTTTAGGGCCCCGCTTTCTTGGGGACCCCCAAAAAATTCAAAGGGGGAAAAGAACCCTGGATGTACATTTCCAAAATGTAAGATGAAAAACAAATAAAATAAAACCTCCATACAGCAACAGTGTTTTGTGTTGTGTAGGCTCCTATGATGCAAGTACCGGTAATGGCCTGCTAGCCTGCTCCCTAAAATATCACTGCTTTGCTCATTTCTATAGATAGATAGGGTGCCTACATTCTGCACGTGCAAATGGCTTTAGATACCTATTAGGTCCAAAAATTAGCATATAGCATATATTCAACACAAAAAAAGCAGGGACAATTTGTTGTTGACAAAGGACAACTGGACATATAAAAGGCCCCATTAGCTTCAGTAGCCTAGGGCAGGGATAGCCAACCTAAGGCCCGTGGGCCGGATACGGCCCAATCAGCTTCTCAATCCGGCCCGCAGACGGTCCAGGAATCAGCATGTTTTAAGTAGAATGTGTCCTTTTATTTAAAATGCATCTCTGGGTTATTTGTGGGGCATAGGAATTCATTCATTTTTTCTCTCTTCAAAATATTGTCCAGCCCACCACATGGTCTGGGGGACGGTGGACCAGCCCATGGCTGAAAAAGGTTGCTGACCCCTGGCTTAGGGCCTCATCAAACCTAAATCGGCCCTGGCTAGGCCACCTCCTTCCCCAGACCATGCCTTGCCTGGGCACACCTCTCGCTGGCCCCACTCCACAACTTTCTCCATACCCTACAACATTTCTCTGATTAAAATAGGGGCATCCTATTTGATGATGATGATGATATAGGAATTCCAAGGTCTCACATATATATAAATCATATGTTCCTAAATCTACAAGGCAAATATATACATAAGTATATAAACCACATGTCTGAAATAGTACAGGAGAGCAATCCTGAAGCCATTCTGACTCTTCCAGCGGCCTCAGATATTCTCTGCAGTGAGGAAGGAAATCGGAAAAGCCTCCCCATTGTCTCTTTGTTCACAAATCCTATCTTAAGGGTATACTATGGTGAGCCTGTGACCTGGATTCAGGAATTAAGTACTGTACAGTGGTACCTTGGTTCTCAAATGCCAAAAACCTGAAACTAAGTGTTCCGGTTTTCGAACGTTTTTCGGAAGCCGAACGTCCAATGCGGCTGTCGGCTATTATTTCTGGGGCACCTGCAACGATCAGAAGCTGCACCTTGGTTTTTGAACATTTCAGAAGTCAAACAGATTTCCAGAACAGATTAAGTTTGCCGCTTTTGTTTTTGCTATTTATTTTGTATTTTTGAGGTTTTTTCGGTTAATTTATTTTTGTGACTCTGTGGAACCGAGTTCAGCTACTGATTGATTGTGTGACTGTGGAAATGGAAATGGATAAAAGCCCCCATTCCAAAAAAAAGACTATCATCAGTGCAGGTAATAATAATTTCAATTTTTATCATCCACAATACTGCCTTATTTATTTTATAGTACGCGGGTAGCGCTGTGGTCTAAACCACAGAGCCTAGGGCTTGCCAATCAGAAGGTCGGCGGTTTGAATCCCCGAGACGGGGTGAGCTCCCATCATTCGGTCTCAGCTCCTGCCAACCTAGCAGTTCAAAAGTTTCACCAGAAGTGGCTTAGTCATGCTGGCCACATAATAATAATAATAATAATAATAATAATAATAATAATAATAATAATAATATATTATATATAACCCGCCCATCTGGCTGGGCCTCCCCAGCCACTCTGGGCGGCTTCCAACAGAAAAATAAAATAAAATAATCGATTAAACATTAAAGGCATCCCTAAAGAAGGCTGCCTTCAGCCCATGACCCGGAAACTGTCTGCGGACAAACACCAGCTCCCTTAGCCTATAGAGCGAGATGAGCGCGCAACCCCAGAGTCGTCCACGACTGGACCAAACAGTCAGGGATACCTTTACCTTTACAGTACATTGATTATTGCTTTCATTTTATGGACCAATGGTCTTGTTAGATAGTAAAATTCATGTTAAATTGCTGTTTGAGGGGTTGTTTTTAAAAGTCTGGAACGGATGAATCCTTCCCCATTACAGTTAAGAACTTAATTCATTCCGGAGGTCCGTTCTTAAACTGAAACGGTTCTTAACCTGAGACACCACTTTAGCTAACGGGGGCTCCTGCTGCCGCAATGCCGCCGGAGCACGATTTCTGTTCTCATCCTGAAGCAAAGTTCTTAACCAGAGGTACTATTTCTGGGTTAGCGGAGTCTGTAACCTGAAGCGTCTGTAACCTGAAGCATATGTAACGCAAGGTACCACTGTACTTTCTATGGGAAAGTGTGCCTTGGTTTTGGAACGGACTTCTGGAATGGATTAAGTTTGAGAACCAAGGTACAGCATCTCAAAAGGAATGGCCAGGCTGCCCAGGTAAAGCAATCAAGTGACCATTATCAGTATCCTGCCAGACAGGCTTTCTGTTGTAGACCCCATGCTGCATTTCTGCTGTAGCCCTCCTCCTTCTGTGATGTATGTATGATGTTTCTGGGGTTGTTCTTGAGCTACAGGGTGGGCTATTTCAAAAGTCTATACATTATAAGGGCTTGCACACCATTGTTCTGGGTCTTTCCTGCCTCCTGCGTGTGGCTGTGAGCACCCTGTTGCAGCAGTTAATAAAGATCAGGCTTACTAGCTGCCTTGCTTCTCAATATTCTCTGGTTAATCTCTGTTATTTTCTCCTTCCGACAAGGGACCTACTTAAAGACTCTATATGGGCTCTTGGATACCCCATAAGGGAAAGGGAGCAGTATTTTTCTTATAACAATTATTAATGCTATTTTTCTAGAAAAAGAGGTGCCAGAACTTCACAATGAACGCCTCCCTTGTTCTATTATTATTATTATTCATTTCATTTACATACTGCTTTATATTTTAAATAAAAATCTCAAAGCGGTTTGCAGCACATTGAAACATCAATAAAACAATCCAAAATTAAACATTACTGAAGAAAGTCAAATATAAAGTATACAGCCAAAGCAACATAATGAACAGGAAACTAAAATATTATCTTAAAAGTTTCAAAATAAAACCTTGCAAAGGAGGTCAACTACAGAATACATATTTAACACATACCGGTATTTATCAAAAAAAAAAAAATCTTAAACATTTCAGAAGAAAACATTGCTAAGTGGCAATGGCGCCCCTCTGAGAGGGGCTGAAACAGAGTCCCAGTGAGCTCTGGCTGAAAAAAGCCCTGATTATTTTACCAGTTATACCCCACCCATCTGACTGGGCTACTCTGGGCGGCTTCCAACACATAAAACAACATAAAAAAGCATTACCATATTAAAAATTTGCCTTATTCACAGCTGCCTTCAGATGGCTCAGGAATCAGATAACAGCATACCCTCCAACATTTTTCCAAATAAAATAGGGACGAACATAAGGGAAGGTGGGACATTCGGGGGGATCAAATCAGAAACCGGGATGGCTTCTAAAAATCCTGGAATGTCCCCAGAAAAATGGGACGCTTGGAGGGTCTGTAATGTAGTCCATCACATTCATCGCCCTGGCCATATTTGCTTATAGCCTCCCCCCCCCACCTCCATGTGGCCCCTAAAAGGTTGCCTGTGCAAAGAAGCCTATGAATAAATGGATCCTAAACCATTTCAGCTGCTTTCCTCTTTAGAAAGGCTAGTGGTGCCTGAATTCACAAAAATGCAGAGTAGTGTTTCAGGTAAGTGGGGCAGAAATTCACTTTCAATGCCAGCTTTTGCATCTGGCGTGTTGCTAAGGGAGTGCCAACATTCCAGTGGAATATTGGCTGGTGTCTTTAAAACATTACCAGAGCGCTGGGAAGTAGCGCAGAAGCTGCTGAAGGCCATTTTTCAGGAGGTTTGGGGGTGATGATTAGGGCTGAGACCTGCTTTATTTTTCAGTTTGGTTTAAAAAAGAGAAAAATAGCATGTTTGGCATTTTTGATTGGCCAGATATGCACACTTTAAGGGCTTATTAACTGAGGAAAGACCATATCTTTATCTTTACAGCTCCCGAATCATACCTTTTTACCTTAAGATTTTAATTGTCTCTGTGAAATCTGGTTCCTGCTTACAGGAGGGTGACAAGTAGATCTGTCTGGCAAATACAGAGATCGGTACTCCATTATTTTCTGCAGCCAATAGGTCAGGATGCTGTTGTGTCTAGGTCATGTACAAAATTGGAGCTTGAACGAGGGTCACAGATAGTTCCGGAGGGATCTATTCTATATTAAACTTATGCCTTCCGCACTGATGCCATGATCCATATAACTAAACCATGTAAAAGGTTCAGACAAGTCCCTTTTGAAACAGTTGGTAGAACTGGGAGTTGGTTATAAAAAGGTCTCAGCATCTTCACAATTACAATTCCCAGGACTGCCTGGGGTAAGGTAGGAGAGTTCAACATTTTAAAAATAGTTTGTGTCACAATTGTGCCCCGAGAGCCTTACCAGCATTTGTTGGGGTAATGAACGAAGTGTCTGAATGAATGTTTTCAATATACTAATATACAATATACTAAACGTAAGGCAGAACCAGGGACGCAGGTGGCGCTGTGGGCTTGCCGATCGGAAGGCCAGCAGTTCAAATCCCTGTGACGGGCAGGCGCGTAGCAAGGGAGGGGCGTAGGGGGGGCCCGCCCCTAGCTCCACACTAGCTCCACTATGGTGGTGGCAGTGCGGCGGCAGCGCACGGCGGCAGCGCTCGCGGCCCGCCCCTTGCCTCCTCCGCACAGATAGAAGCAGAGCAGAGCAGCAGCGCTAACCCGGATGGACTGCGCATGTGCGGACATGCACAGTCCACCCTGACTTGTCCTGGCGCACGCGTCGTGCGTTGTGACGTCATGACGCATGCGCGCTGCGGAGCGATGCCCCGCCCCCAGGGGGTGCTGCCCCAGGCAGCCAAGTGGCACTGTTCGCCACTGGCGATGGGGTGAGCTCCTTTTGCTCAGTCCCAGCTCCTGCCAACCTACCAGTTCGAAAGCACGTCAAAGTGCAAGTAGATAAATAGGTACCGCTCCAAGCGGGAAGGTAAACGGCATTTCTGTGCGCTGCTCTGGTTCGCCAGAAGCGGCTTTGTCATGCTGGCCACATGACCTGGAAGCTGTATGCCGGCTCCCTCGGCCAATAACGTGAGATGAGCGCCACAACCCCAGAGTCGGTCACGACTGGACCTAATGGTCAGGGGTCCCTTTACCTTTTAAGACAGAACGAAGTTTTTATGCAACATGTTTTATTCTACTTTCCTGCAATCATTTATCTTCTTGCTCATCTGTATGTATACAATCCAGGAATTCAAAACAGGCAATTTTGCTAGATTACAGAGCACTTTCCTTTGCAGCAGAAGTACAACTTGTGTTTTGGTGCCCCTGCCATGTAATCCAAACTGCAAATCCCACCAATGTTTAAAGGCATCTGAGGAGTTTCCATTCCTGCAGTTAGCTATAATGTAACAGGTTATTAAGCTGGGCAAATCACATTTGCTAAACTATACCATAGGATAACTCTCTGCTCAGTTTGCCCTATACTTTACAAATGTGACATTCTTTTGAAGATTTTCACTGACAAAGAAGAAAACAATACCTTTGCTTTTCAGTTCAATATTTAACTGATGTGCTCTATTGTAAGTCAAAGTTGGTGTCTTACATTATTGCAACAACAGTGTCCCGATGTTATGAAGTCAACCCCTGAACCTATATGCATGCCCAGCACACATATGAACCCACAAACACTACAAAGAAGAACGGACCCTTTTGAGTGGAGTCAGGATGTGTGGCCATTTAAAATGTGTGTATACCTTCAACCCAATAAATAACTTGTCGCCCTAGTAAGCAGAAAAAGATGGGTTTGTTACATGGAAATGGAAGAGACATAGCAGATGTGTGCTGCTTTAGACAGTGAGGTTGCAAATAAGTGGGGCAGCAAATCAAATTAAAATTCAAACACCTTAATCCTAAATATAAAAGGAGTCCCTACCTTATCCAATGAATAGAGATGTGCCACAGTACTGTACACTCTGGGCAGCTTCCAACATATAAAACAACATAAAAAAGCATTACCGTATTAAAATTTTGGGAAGGTGTTTACGTATGCATACCTGATCTTGGAGCAAGAAACCCTGGGAACGTTCCAACTCTATTGTTTTTTGCAAACTAAAAATGGCTCTGCCATTACCCGTTTTGTTCTTGGATGGCACCTCTCTCAGCCAGTCTTCTGAGGAAGCTGGCTTGACTTATTTTGCAGGCCTTGCTAAACCTGCTGATCAAACCCTGCCTCTACTAATTACAAAATAAAAAAATTCATTCAGTAGCACCTTAAAGAACCAAGTTTTTATTTTGGTATGAGCTTTCGTGTGCATGCACACTTCGTATGAAGTGTGCATGCACACGAAAGCTCATACCAAAATAAAAACTTAGTTGGTCTTTAAGGTGCTACTGAAGGATTTTTTTTATTTTGTTTCGACTCAGACCAACACGCCTACCTACCTGTAACTTCTACTAATTACAGAAATTATGGGGAGAACTGGGCACCCAGGAATTCCAGGGGATCCTTTCCCCATGTAAACTCTTAACATTTTCCATCATGAGAGGTGTAGACTTCTGTCACCTGATCTGAAAGTTCACTCTGTCCTTATTAGAAAAGCCAGGCCAGCAATCATCTTTTCTGGTTTGTAGAGTGACTATCTCTCAAACAGAGGAGTCGTCTGAATCATAGCTGCCAAGTTTTCCCTTTTCTCACGAGGAAGCCTATTCAGCATAAGGGAATTTCCCTTTAAAAAAGGGATAACTTGGCAGCTATGGTCTGAATAGCCCTTTTATGTTAACAACATCATGGGCGTAGCAAGGATTTATTGTTTTTATTGGGGGGGGAACGCTTTAAGGTTTCGGGGGGAGGGAGAGAACTGAGTACCAGGGTCAGTTAGTTAAATACAGTATATTGATATATTTACACACACACCCAGTTACTCTACGCCCATGAACAGCATCCTGTTGATCTGACTTGCAAAGGACGCTTTCCTGTCCTAAGCGAGCGGCTCAAAATACTCCGGTAGATCATTCCTCCGCTGCAGTAATTCAACTTCTTCCCTGCGACTTCCTACTCCAAAGGCTTTGCGCGCTCCCGCTCCTCATCGCCCTGGGGTCCGAGAGGATGGCAGGGCAGGGCAGGACAGCTGCTCTGCTTGAGGCCTCGAGGAAAAAACCCCGAGCCCTCAGCAGCCGCGTCTCTGGGCTGGAAACGAAGAGGCGCCACGTCGCGACGCGAGGGGACCGTTGCCCCACCTCTAAGTTCCACCCCCGCGAGACAGGGGAAAAAAACCACGCACGAACTATAAACTTGACTCTTGGCGGCTCCCGCTCTCCCCTTTGGTCGGCCTTTTCTCCCTCAGTTTCCCGAGTGGGAACGAACAAGCAGACCCCCCTCAGGCACCCGCCTGGTCTCCCAGGCCCTCCTCTTCCTCGACGTCCCCTCGGGGCTGGCTCCTCCCGCTCTGCAAGCGGAGAAGCAGCGGCTGGCCGTTCCCCCCCCCCCCCGCCCCGACCCTCCTCCTCCTCCTCCCTCCGCCCCTCTCCACGTTTGCAGCTCTGGGAAGCCGGGATTTCGGCGCAGGACCTCCGCCTTGGCCGCGCCTCCTTCTCGCTCGCCCCATCGCCATGGAAGGGCCAGGAATGCAGCCCGGCTGGAGGAGACGCCACCGCCACGGCCACCGCTGCTGCTGCTGCTTCTCGCCGCTGCTGCTGGCGCTGCTGGTGAGCTGCGTGGCGTGCCAGGCTCCGCCGGTGCCGGCCGCCGGCGAGCCGCCGTGGGACGGCAAGGATGTGCTGGTGGAGCGCAGCTACGTGCCCCGCGAGTGCCCGCGCACCGTCCGCGCCGGCGACTTCGTGCGCTACCATTACCACGGCACCTTCCCCGACGGCGCCAAGTTCGATTCCAGGTACGGCTCCGCTTCGCGTGGCAGCCCTGCTTGCGCGCGCTTTCCCGGCAGCAAGGCCCGCCGGAGGCAGCGGGACTTGCTCCCCAGGCGTGCATGCACACGCTCGCGAGCCTTCGCGCTCGATCAAGCTCGCTGGCCAGCCGAGCGCAGTTCAAAGTGTTGGTGCTGACCTTTAAAGCCCTAGACCAGGCACCCCCAAAC
The DNA here is from genome assembly GCF_965207765.1 of Zootoca vivipara. NCBI lineage: Eukaryota > Metazoa > Chordata > Lepidosauria > Squamata > Lacertidae > Zootoca > Zootoca vivipara. The sequence continues at coordinate 7,560,489 of NC_142594.1, read as the reverse complement.
TTCGGCCCTCCAGATGTTTTGGCCTACAACTCCCATGATCCTTAGCTAACAGGACCAGTGGTCGGGGAAGATGGGAATTGTAGTCCAAAACATCTGGAGGGCCGAAGTTTGGGGATGCCTGCCCTAGACGGCCGCTGTCCAGTATACGCGAAGGAGCGTCTCCATCCCCATCATTCTGCCTGGACACTTGAGGTCCAGCGCCCAGGGCCTTCTGGCGGTTCCCTCACTGCGAGAAGTCAAGTTGCAGGGAACCAGGCAGAGGGCCTTCTCGGTGGTGGCGCCTGCCCTGTGGAACGCCCTCCCATCAGATGTCAAAAAGGAAAACAGCTACCAGATTTTTAGAAGACATCTGAAGGCAGCCCTGTTTAGGGAGGCTTTTAATGTTTAATAGATTATTTTGATGTTCTGTTGGAAGCCGCCCAGAGTGGCTGGGGAAACCCAGCCAGATGGATGGGGTATTATTAATAACAATAACAATAATTTATTATTTATACCCCCACCCATCTGGCCGAGTTTCCCCAGCCACTCTAGGGGGCTTCCAACAGAACATAACATTAAAATGCAAATAATAATCCCAAGATGGCATCCAGCCCAGGGCGGCTTTTGATGTGGGGCAGAGCACCCGCTTCGCACGAGGGAAACCGCAGCCCTGCCCTCTCCTGTGAAAAAGGTCCTCGGTGGCGGGGATCGGGAGCCCACAGTCTGAGAGAGCTCTCCCCATTAGGGAATACTGTACAGTGGTACCTTGGTTCTCAAACTTAATCAGTTCCGGAGGTCCATTCCAAAACCAAAGCGTTCCAAAACCAAGGCGTGCTTTCCCATAGAAAGTAATGCAAAATGGATCAATCCGTTCCAGACTTTTAAGAACAACCCCTAAAACAGCAATTTAACATGAATTTTACTCTCTAACGAGACTATTGGTCCATAAAATGAAAGTAATAATCAATGTACTGTACTATAAAGTAAATAAGGCAGTATTGTAGATGATAAAAGTTAAAAATTTTTTTTTTCCTTACCTGCACTGATGATAGTCATTGTTTCGATGGGGGGGGGGCTTTTATTCATTTCCACAGTCACACAATCAATCATTCAGTAGCTGAACTGGGTTCCACACAGTCACAAAAACGAATTAACCCAAAAAGCCTCAAAAACAAAAATGCAAAATAAATAGCAAAAACAAAAGCGCCAAACTTAATCCATTCCGGAAGTCCGTTTGACTTCCAAAATGATTGAAAACCAAGGCGCAGCTTCTGATTGGTGCAGGCACCCCAGAAACAATAGCTGACAGTCACATTGGACGTTCGACTTCTGAAAAACATTCAAAAACCAGAACACTTACTTCCCGGTTTTCGGTGTTTTGGAACCAAGGCGTTTGAGAACCAAGGTACCACTGTACAGCTCTATGCAGCCAACTGCTAGGGCTGAGGTCCCTCCCCCAGATCTGAGTGGGTTGTCCCTCCCAAGTTTATGGGCATTGCCATTCAAATAGTGTGCATGCACCGCATCATGTGATCAATTATGTGGGGTGGGGTTTACATGGGCTCCCTCAATAGTTTATTCAAGTGGGCACCCCTGGCTCTAGGTGCATAGGCATCTGTTTATAACCTGAGAAGCCTTACCTGCCATCATCTTCAAAAGGCAAAGGTATACAACAGGGGTCCCCAGACTTACCCGGCTTTGGGCCGTTGCCCGCCGTGCCGGAGGGCGGGGGAGTGCGCGCCCGTGCGCATGCGCACACACACTTACTGGCACGGTGGCGCGCTTCCAGGTTGGAAAAAGCGCCAGAAATCGTTTGTGCGCATGCGTATGGGCCTCCCCCGACCCGGAAGTGCACCGGAAATGACCTCTTCTGGGTTGGGAGAGGCCCATACGCATGCGCACAAACGATTTTCGGCGCTTTTTTCCGACCTGGAAGAGCGCCGCTGCGCTGCGCGCCGTAAGATCGGGTGACGGCGGCGGGGGTCGTCGCGGGCCAGATTGGGAGGCCAATTGGGCCGCGTCTGGCCCGCGGGCCGAAGTCTGGGGACCCCTGGTATACAAGCTCCTCTCCTAGTCTAGAAAACCCCACCAGTGCCAGATATAGGGTGGCGAGCCAAGGGGGCACAACAACAACAACAACAACAACAACAACAACAACAACAACAACAACAACAACAAAATTAATGTCTATATTTATACAGGTACCAACTGAGAAGATTGTACAGATACTTTATGTTTCCATATGATTTATGCTGCATTTGCCCTGCTCTAGTATGTTCTGTTATGTTTCCACAAAGTATTGTTTGTAAGCTGCTTTGGGATTCATTTGAATGAAAAAAGGCCCAGAACTACTAATTAATAAATCAATAGCCATAACAAAGCAACTGTACCAAAAGGAATCATTGTGAAAATAATAAATACGATGGGAGTGGGGGGGGGGAATTGCCAAATTTTGTCCTCCCTGCAGGCGCCACATCAGCAATGTCTGCCCCTGACCCCACCCTAGGCGGAGAGGCTGCTTACAGTGCAATCTTTTGGATCACAGGGCACCCCCTTGGGCCTGCAGATGTAGCTCTGGAACTGATCCATTTCCAAGTGATGGAGACACTTAGGAATGTTGTCGCACAATAAAGTAAACTGGCCTCTGCTATATTTCTCTTTGTGTATGATACTTTTGAATGCATTCCCACTGAAGTCCTTGAAGAAAGGTAGATTTAATATAACTTGGGTGCACTGTAAGTGTGCCTTTGAGTAAAACGTAGGCTATATCTAATTGCATCATAATTATAGGGCTGTATAACAGCCCCTGCACAAGGCATAGAAGGGGGTGTCTATTTCTCCTCTAGTGAGAGGGCAGCCTTTGTGGCCAGGGAAACTGCATCTTGTAAATAGATATAATGTTAATTATCAAAAATTCCCAAGTGAATATGCCCTTTGGCAAAATTCCAGACATCTCTCTGGAAAGAATGCATATTTTTGGAAGCTTATATTTTTTTACCCTTTCAACATTGTTGTAGAATGCTGCATTCCTAACCCCACACCTTGGGAATAAGCCCCATTGAATTCAATGAGACTTACTTCTGAGTAGACATGATTGGGGTTGCACCAGGAGAGCCAAACCATTCATTCCCCCCCTATCTGTCAATCAAATTAAAATTGCCTTGAATATGTGCTTTCTGTCATTATCCATTCCAGACAAAAGAAAGTTCGCCTTCACAGAACTTGTGGCAGAAATGTTTTGTTTGTTTGTGCTGAATCAGCTGCCATGAGTTATTCTGAGTTTGAAAGATTGGTGAAAAAAATTCTCCCACTTCTTTTCCCACAACAACTGTTTAGATCTCTCTCTTAGCCAACCATTATCCATATTTTGCTTCAAAATACCCCTGCTGCCTCAAATTCTTTAGCCTTTCCTCGTAGGAAAGATACTCAAAGCTCTACATCGTGTTGGTTTTCTACACCCTTTCTAGCTCTAGGACTGTCCAGGGTATCCCACACAGGGTATGAAAGCAACACATGTTTAGATGGCTTTTGAAAGACAGATGAGACAAGTTCATGGGGGATCAGTAGCCGTTAGTCATAGTCATGACTGAGAAATGGGTAAAAATAAAAGAGCTGCCAACAAAATACCTGTGAATGAGATTTAAGTGAATTGCAAATGAATTTGCAAGTAACCTACTGTGTGTTCTGTTCTCCCTCCCCCCTCTCTCCCTCTCTCTCCCTCCCTCCCTCCCTCTCTCCCTCTCTCTCTCTCCCCCCCTCTCCCCCCTCTCCCCCCCTCTCTCTCTAGCTATGACAGGGGTTCCACATTCAACGTCTTTGTGGGGAAAGGCCAGCTCATTGCTGGGATGGACAAAGCTCTGATCGGCATGTGTGTGAATGAGAGGCGGTTTGTAAAAATCCCACCCCATCTTGGCTACGGGAGTGAAGGTGTTTGTGAGTACGGTACTCTGTATGGAAATGTTCATCCAAGACAAGCTGTTGAAAATACAGAGTTTCTAACAAGTTCATCAAACCCGATTTTTTTTTAATGAATGCATTGCTGCCTAATAAGTCCTGTTCATGGGATGTATCTGTGGATCTGGATGGGTGGATGAGGAGGGATCATGCTGACGGACTCTGCCTCCCAAACTCCACATCTTCATTTTAAGTTCTGAACTTCTGAGAAACACGTGGAGTTCCTGCTCTCTCTCAGTCCACGTATTTAGATCTCTGGATATGTTATATGAATTGAGTTCAGGAGGCCTGATTACTACAGGCAGGGCTACAGTCTCATGCACACCAAGCAGACTATCATTGCTAAAGTTTCCCCCTGTCCTCCACATCAAGTCCTTTTGCCCTTTTTTAGAAAAACGTGAGAATCCTTGTTTTCTGCCCATTGTTCATTTCTTTAAGACAGACTTCTAGCTACAATTGTTGCAGAGAATACGTGATGGCAGAAATGTTCAGCATGTTCCTCAGTGAGGAACAAGTTGCTGTCCTGTTGTGATCAAGATTAATTTAATACAATTAAATACAATATTTAATACAACTTCAGTAGTGATGACTTGGAGCAGGGTAACAGTAGTAAAGCGAACTCTCTCTAAGTCAGTTGTTTCCCCAAATTTTTGATAAACAGAGGCATTTCCAAGTTCCCTGTGAAGAGGGATTGATTGACAAACCATGCTGGGAATTCTTGCTCTGGGAGGGGAATGGTGGGCTGTATCCAGTAATTCTTTGCAAACGACAGCTCCCTGAATGCTTTGGGTGAAGCCATGACAGCTGAAAGTGGTATTATAGTGCTCTAAATTTGGCCTCTGTCTCTGTACGCCTGGGCCACTGGTGAAACAGTTCCTTAGCCAGCCACAGTCCTTTGTGCATGCCTGCTACATCTTGAAAGAGAAAGTTGTTTGTTGCATTAATTCTGTTTTTTCAGCAAGCATCATTTCCGTTTTAATATATTTTGCATTCACAGCTGGTGTCATTCCTGCAAACTCAGTGCTTCACTTTGATGTGCTTTTGATCGACCTTTGGAATTCTGAAGACCAAGTTCATATTGAAACTTATTACAAGCCAGAAAATTGCACAAGAACAATCCAGGTGTCTGATTTTGTAAGATACCACTACAATGGGACATTTCTAGATGGTACACTGTTTGACTCGAGGTAGTTAATATATATTTCTTTTTTTATTTATTCATGTTTTCTGAGGTCTTGATTTTTGAGGGCTTGTGCGAGAATTTACATAAAAATGTGAATGAAAATATTTCGTTGGCAGGGCTGGGAAAAACCTATGCCTGAGGCTTAGGAAAACCACTTCCTGTCAGTATAAGACAATATTAGACTAAATAAACCAATGGCCTCTCACGCCCGCTATAAGGCAGCTTCAAATGTCCAGCTTTTAACCACTAAAGCAATAGGGAAAGAATGTGGCATATTTGGCATCTTCGCCTTTGTGCAACTAAGTTTTGTTCTTTTATACGCAGCAGAAATTGTTTGAAACAAAATGCGCATCAATCTACATTGATTTTACTCTGTCCAACTCTTCACGTTTTCTCCTGCTTCCAGTGTTAAAAAGGAAGACACTGACTATAAGTAACTTGCTTTTGTTTATATCATCAGCCACAATAGAATGAGAACATATGACACTTATGTGGGTATCGGTTGGCTGATCCCCGGTATGGACAAAGGTCTCCTTGGAATGTGTGTCGGAGAAAAGCGCATTATCACAGTGCCGCCTTTCCTGGCGTATGGAGAAGACGGAGATGGTAAATGCCAAATTTGTTTATGCCACTAGTGAATATTATAATGCAACACGCTGGCTAATAACTGGTAGTGGATATATAATTAAGCACAGTGTAATTCAAAATATACTAATATGCCACTTCAAAATAAGGTATATATCATACAGTACATCTCACATTTCCAGCTGATGAAGACTTTATTCCGAAACAGTGAGCTATTCCAGATACACTGTCCTCTTGAGACTTCTCTTCAAGACTCCTGAGAGACGTCTTCCTTTGAGACTTTTATAGGACGTCTTCCTTTGAGGGGCGGCTTGGCATTCCTCGCTATTCATCGACTTGTTTGACTCCTCATTTGACTCTTATATATACAACAATTTACAGTCACTTGTATATTTTGTGAGATGTACTGTATGATATATACATTATTTTGTTTGTTTTTTTAAAGTAATTTTTATTAGATTTTATATAACATTTAGGAAACATAACAAATTAACAGTATAACACAACAAAACATCAAAAAACCAAAAATACACGACTATAGCATGCACAACAATAAAAACAATAAACACATATCATCTTATATCATCTTTTAAGTCATTGTTCCTTTTGCTTCCCCAAGTCCCCTCTATCTGATTTTCATTTTAAAATTATCTGTAACAGTTTCTAATTCATTGCTTTTAATTTTCATCATCATATTTTTCTTAATTCATCTTAATCTCAGTCTTTTGTTTATAACTCATTTTTCTACTTTGTAATCTTCTCTCTTTTTCCCCCTAATGCCTTAACTTCAATATTTCCCTAGATATTCAGTCTTTTAATACTCAGAAATAATTCCCTAAATACACTTTGAATTTTTTCCAGTCTTCCTCCATTCTCTCATCCGCTTGGTCACGGAGTCTTCCTGTCAATTCTGCTAATTCCATAAAGTCCAACATTTTCAATTGCCATTCCTGTAGAGAAGGCAATTCTTCTTTTTTCCAATATTTCACAATTAAAATCCTCGCAGCTGTGGTGGCATACATGAACAAATTAACATCTTTTTTTGGGATTTCCTCCCCGACTATTCCAAGTAAAAAGGTTTTTTCAAAAATGTATTTTTATATATCTTTTTCATTTCATTATAAATCATTTCCCAGAAGCCTTTTATTTTAGGGCATGTCCACCACATATGATAAAATGAGCCTATTTCCTCTTTACATTTCCAGCACTTATTGTCACCCTTATGACACATTTTCGCTAGTTTTACCGGTGTCAAATACCATCTATACATCATTTTCATTAAATTCTCTTTCAACGCAGTGCATGCCGTAAATTTCATACCCTTCTTCCACAACTTTTCCCAATCTGACATCATAACATTATGGCCCAAATCTTTAGCCCAATCAATCATAACCGATTTTGTTTGCTCATCTTTCAAATGCCACTCTAACAATAAATTATACATTCTGGACAAATTCTTACTATTTGCCTCTATTAATTCTGTTTCCAATTTTGATTTCTCTGTTTGGAATCCGACTTTTTTATCTATTTTAAATGCTTCATTTATCTGTACATACTGAAACCAATCACTTAACTTCTCCTTCAATTGTTCGTATGGCCTTAACTTAAATTGATTTTCCACCTCAATCAAAATGTCTTTGTATTTCAGCCTATTCTCATCCATAGTTATCCTTTTAGGTTTCTTCGCCTCGAGGGGCGAAATCCACCTAGGTGTTTTCCTTTCTAACAAATCTTTATATCTAATCCATACATTAAACAGTGATTTCCTAATTATATGGTTTTTGAAGCCCTTATGGGCCTTAACCTTGTCATACCATAAGTATGCATGCCAACCAGATATATGCATTATTTTGAAGTGGTGTATTAGTACATTTTGAATGACATTGTAATTAATTATATATCCACTACCAGTTATCACCCAGCGTGTTGCGTTTGCATTTGTGTTGATTGTTACATTTTGCAACACAGGGGTTTGTGTTTGTCCACGCTAGTAAATACTGTGTTAACATAAATCAAGAGAAGATCTTTCCACAGAATTTGAACTCATGTTTTGTGTAGGAAGCAACTGATCAGTCAATCAACTCAATATCTGATTGCCCAGGGTATGTTCATCTTTAGTCTCAGTTACAGTTTACCGGTAATTTCTTTCAACTTTCTCTTAATTTTTCCCGGATAGACAATTGGCAGAATAACCAGACTGCTATTAGCAAAATGAAAGTTGTTTTTCAAAAATTCCTGGAAGTAGAATCTCTTATGTTGATTAAAAAACATAAGTTGCTTTAGAATTGGTGGGGGTGCAGAGAAATGAAATGTGTGTGATAGCCTGTGATAGATGTGAGGTTGAGGGTATGTATATATGTGGGGTTAGCTTGAATTTCTTTCTGAATTCCTGCGTTGACTTAAATGCCCACCACATCTACCTTGGTTATAGGTAAAGAAATCCCGGGTCAAGCGTCTCTGGTCTTTGACGTAGCTCTCCTAGATCTCCACAACCCCAAAGACAGCATCGCTGTGGAAAAACAATATGTGCCTGAAACCTGTGAGCGTAAAAGCCAAGTAGGGGACTTCCTCAGATATCATTATAATGGTACACTTCTGGATGGCACATTGTTTGATTCTAGGTAACCACACTGCTAAACACGTTTCCTACTTTCTGTTTCTTTCTCTCTGTGTTTTTATAGCTCTATTCCGTTGAGCATTCTTGAAAGGTATTCTAAGTAGCTCATACCTGCCAAGTTCCGGCCTGAGAAATAAGGGACTGGACCGGAAGTAGCAGACCGGAAGTAGCGCTGCCGCCATTTTGGAACTGGGCGGAGCATGCTCAGAAGCGACTTTTGATGCTGCTCTGCCCTGTTCCAAAATGGCCGTCGCACGAGAAGTCGCGCTGCAGCCATTTTGGAACTGGGCAAAGCAGCATCAAAAGTCGCTTCTGAGCATGCTCCGCCCAGTTCCAAAATGGCCGCTGCGCCAGAATAAACCGGGGAAAAACTAAAAAATCCGTTTTTTTGGCTGGGGGCAGCTGGAAAAATGGGGTTTTCCCTGGGAATACAGGAGACTTGGCAGCTATGAAGTAGCTTGGTAAATGTCTTCAATAATCAATAAATAAATAAGACTAAGAAAAAGTTTTTAAAAGTAGAGCAATGGTTCCAATGGATGTGGGTTTTCCTGAACTCTCATTTTCTCTCTGAAACAAGAGATTTAATTAATAAATGCACAGAAGATGGTGTAGGTTGATTACTACATCCAACAAGCAGACAGAAAAGCACAGCTAATAGGACACCAGCACATAAAGTAAACACATTTGGGAAATTTAAAAATACTTCCTATTTCTCCTCTTGAGTAACTTTAGTGTATAAATGTTTAGAGGGTTTCCCATTTTCCATGATAATAAATGGGAAGCAAAAGTGGATCTGCTAGTTTATAATAACTTGTACGGTGAAAACCAATTCTTTACGTTTATAGCATCTTTTATCAAAACATGTCAATATGCAATAAGAATAATATCACCAATCAAAACGTTAAATGCTTTGCTTCTTCCTGTTGTGGATAATTACTTTTGGACATTTACTTACAGGGGCACATGATTCAACAAAGAATAGGAAAAAAAATAGCCATTTCGTCCCATCTTAGCACTTAGTGCTTAGATTGGAGAAAACAGATCTCTATGCCTGATGTTATATGACATCAGGTGACTGACAGATGGGCGTGGTTTTTCCAAAACATCCTTGCAGCCGAATTCAGAGGCGTGGTGGACCTAGGTGCAGTGAGAGGTTCTCTATTACTTTGTTAGACCCCGTGCTATTTTTGCTGACATACTTGAAAGATCGACATCTTTCAAACAGAACATCTATCAAACAGAAAAGATAAATTACTGTTTCAAATGGTACTAGCTGCTAGAATTGTCTATGCAAGATAATGGAAGGGAAAAGAGTCCCCTTCATAAAAGCATGGCTACTTTTGAGTAAGATCATACAGATTATGTGGGTTAGACAGGGAAAACAAGGGTTTAAGAATTTTGAATCTGAATGGGACCCATTTAGGAATTTCTGGAATAAAAATCAAGGGGTGACAAGACACAACCCTATGTCACGAGAGTAGTGTCTCTTGATTGGATGACATTAATATGCTATTCTGGCTTGGTTTTTGATTTGTTGGTTTTGTGTTTTTCATACCACAAAGTGGATAGCTTTTTCTAGTTTTGTTCATTTTATCCGACTTCTCATTTTGCTGCTATACAGTATATTAAAATAGTTTTCTTGTCTATGCGATTGGTCTGCTCAGTACTGTTTAAGGTTACTTCACCTATCCGTTAATATATTTATAATCTTGTTATATATTTGGCTTGCTTTTTTATTCACAGTTGAAGTTTTACCATATTATGCACATTTACGTATTTGTTTTGCTAGCTTAATTTCCTCACTTCTTCTACTCACACTTAGGTTGGGTGCTATTATCAGACATGACTTCATCAATTTAACTACCCCCTGTTGATACTTCTTGATGTTGATGTTTTTGCTGTAGAGCCAGTAAGGTGTGGGCATATTGATAACAATCTTAGTTTTGCCTATAGTTATTCACGGAACCGAACATATGATACCTACATTGGGAAAGGTTATGTGATTGCTGGGATGGATGAAGGCTTGCTTGGTGTATGCATTAGAGAGAAGAGGAGAATAACCATCCCACCTCACTTGGGGTATGGCGAAGAGGGAAGAGGTGAGTACTGTTTTTAATTCAGCAGCAGTGCCCTCCAGTTCAGTCATTCTTTTACTTCAGCATTTAAAAGATTTAAGGCCCAGTGTACTGCATGGAATATGATTGTTGGCCTTCCATCTTCCATTTTTATATATATAATTATTTATTTTGTTACAGCAAATTACAAATACAATTATCCAATTTTACATTTTACAATTCCCCCCCCTCCCATTGACTTCCCTCATCTTCCCCTTCTGGTTTGTTACATTATTTGTTATCTTCTGCATGTTAAATAACTGTAAGTGTTATTGCATTGTCTTTCTTCATCTTTTACTAGAATAAAATTGGGAATGTTTATTCAAAGGCCTTCCATCTTCCTGGTTAGAAGATAGGAATCAATGGAAGCTGCTGTAGCCCTCTCTCTTGGCAAAGCTTCAATTTGTGCTTGCCTTTGCTTGGAATAAATACAAACTAAATATCAACCGTGAAATTCCCTGAAATGAGAAGTAATTGACTATAATAAAGATTAACTGAAAATAATAATAACCACTTAAACAAATGAATATAAAAAACTACTAGAGCAAAACTAAACGATGCAAAAATAACTTAAGTAATAATCAAAATCCTTGACGGGATGCTGGCTACAAACCTTGTTTCACTGTGATTAACAGTTTCCTCGGAAGGAAATAGAAAGATACTTGACTCTAAATGACCAAAGTTCAAAGATGAAGGGTAAAAAACCCAGCAAAAGAAAAGCTTATGATAAGTTTAACTGGACTTAAAGGAAGCCAATAACATTCCAGTAATAAAGGGTTAAATACCCAAACGTAAAAGCTCTAATTCTGCATCCTCAAAAAGGTTTGGAAACCTAAAATGCAGAAAGCAAGGAGGAATTCAAATTAAGCTATATTAGCTTTTAAATGAATTCAAAAACTGTTGTTTTCCAGGGGCCTAGTCAAGACTTCTGCTTAGAAGAGGCATTTCACAACAATCAGCAGTGAATACTTTACTTATCTAATATTCCTCTTTCAAGTTTATGGGAAATTGTATTGCTAGAAAGGAAATATGAAACTTAATACCAGCCAGGAAAAAAACTGGACTTCTTTAATCCTCAAGCGGAAGGGAAGAAAAATCGCAACACTAATCTGACACTGGTGATTGAAGAGATCGTAAATTTGACCCAGGCAATACTTGAAAATTAACCATACAGCTTTGGTTAAATGTGCTGCTCAATAGGGGAGAAGCACAATACAGGAAAGGTCATTGATTACATTTTTTAAAAAGGCTGTGCACATTTAAACAATGCTCTGCACATAATTCTGTAAAACTTGAAATCTTGCACTAGCTTTTAACTAGGAATACTGAAAATATTGCTCCTGCCAACCTAGCAGTTTGAAAGCACGTCAAAGTGCAAGTAGATAAATAGGTACCGCAAGTAGATAAATACTGGCAGGAAGGTAAACGGCGTTTCCGTGCGCTGCTCTGGTTCGCCAGAAAGCGGCTTTGTCATGCTGGCCCCATGATCCGGAAGCTGTACGCTGGCTCCCTCGGCCAGTAATGTGAGATGAGCGCCGCAACCCCCGAGTCGTCCGCGACTGTCAGGGGTCCCTTTACCTTTACTGAAAATATAGATAATTATCTCATGTCTCACCATCTTTTGGAAGTGCATGGAATTCGTGCTAATGGAAAATTATCACACTTGCCAACCTCTGAAAAGCCCCTTTCATGACATTTGGAGATGACCAAGTCTCATTTGTGGAGTACTTAATTTTAGTAGATCAGATCAGTTCGTTACTGTAAGAGCAGAAGGGTGGGTGGCTTCTTTTCATATAATCATTTATTGTTCTAGGAAAGATTCCAGGATCTGCTGTGCTGGTCTTTGATATTCATGTGATAGACTTCCACAATCCATCTGACTCTGTGGCTATTACCACCCATTATAAACCTACCAATTGCTCTGTTCTGAGCAAGAAAGGCGATTACCTGAAGTATCACTACAATGCCTCACTCTTAGATGGCACTGTGCTAGATTCAACGTAAGTATGTAGTTTAGCAGCAAAGAACAAGAGAAGCATGAAACTGGGAATATTTTGTGCATGTGCGCCTACCCAATAACTTATTTTTAAAAATTTGCTTTCATTAAGTTACAATTGGTGAGAGAGTAATGATGAAGAGAAGGGCTAATAAGACTGAGGGGTTTGTGGATTCTGGGGTCACTTGTATTAACAAACGTTCTGCATGGTCCAACTTGCAATGTATTTCTTAGAGTCTATTAAGAATTCAGATCATCACATATAAATTGGAAATGGTAAATGTCAAAAGGCTGGAGGAGGCGGCATTCTGATGTTTCATTGGCACATCCTAGCTTGTGAACTACTATTTTCTTCTTTCAGGTTTAGCCTTGGGAAAACCTATAATATAGTGCTGGGTTCTGGACAGGTTGTATTGGGAATGGATATGGGTCTCAGAGATATGTGTGTTGGAGAGAAAAGAACAGTTATTATCCCACCCCACCTTGGCTATGGAGAGGCTGGCGTTGGTAAGTGGACAACACTTCATATGTCTTTTAGCACAGTGAAGCTAATAGTGATGCTGACACACAAATGTGTCTGGTCTTCTGCAGCATGTGCCGCAGCTCACTTCTGTGAGCAGTCTTGTTTTGTTCCTTAAATGTGCTCATTGGTTCATGAACAACTCTTGAGCTGGTGTATCCTCCACACCCCTTTCTTTAGCTCCCAGCAGAATCTGAATAATGAGAGATCTAGCCGAGGAGGATTATTTGGAGCCGAGAGTACTGCACTTTGAGAAAGTGTTTCATTGATTGATGCAGCACTTAGCTGCAATTTAAGTAAGAATATTAGTCTAAAAGGAATATTCACAATATGAGATGTTGAGAATATAGCCATTTAATGATACTACTACTACTACTACTACTACTAAGGGACACAGGTGGCGCTGTGGGTTAAACCACAGAGCCTAGGGCTTGCTGATCAGAAGGTCAGCGGTTCGAATCCCTGTGACCGGGTGAGCTCCCGTTGCTCGGTCCCAGCTCCTCCCAACCTAGCAGTTCGAAAGCACGTCAAAGTGCAAGTTGATAAAAAGGTAAGGTAAACGGCGTTTCCGTGTGCTGCTCTGGTTCGCCATGCTGGCCACATGACCTGGAAGCTGTACGCCGGCTCCCTCGGCCAATAACGCGAGATGAGCGCCGCAACCCCAGTGTCGGTCACGACTGGACCTAATGGTCAGGGGTCCCTTTACCTTTACTCCTACTACTACTAGTATTATTACAACCAACATTTATTACCCACCCTTCCCACCAAGGTCCCAGGGCGGGTTACAATTAAAAACACAATATTAAAAACAGTTTAAAACTTAAATTTATAGAAATATGTCATAAAAATATACACTTCAGTTGTTAAAAGCTAAGGTAAAGAGGTGCATCTCTATAATATAATATAATATGATATGATATGATATTATTATATTATTTACTATGGTTTAATCTCAGAATGATGAAAATAGCCCAAATTAATAAAGCAATGGGGAAAGGCTATACAGTACGTACTTGTGAATTAACAAACAACCTTACCTTAATAGTCACAAAGCGTAGTGCACCTTCTAAGATAAAGAATACATTAGCCATATTTCTTTTGGATGCTGCAGGCTTTATTTTCTCATATTTTATCTTGCTGATGTTTCTAAGCCAGTGGGTGAAATCTGAACAATTTGTATTAACTGCACAATTTGCGAATGCTGGGGGCGGACCAAATTCCCAAATGCAGAAATCTAACTTTATTTTTTGTTATTTACTGTTACAGAAGGAGAAGTGCCTGGTAGCGCCGTATTAGTTTTTGACATTGAACTGTTCGACTTGGTGTCTGGCCTACCAGAGGGCTATATGTTTGTATGGCATGATGAAGTCTCTCCTGATCTCTTTGAAGAGATTGATAAAGATAAAAATGGAGAGGTTCTTCTGGAAGAGGTAAGGTTTTGGCTAGGAAAGCTGCATTGGAAAAAAATATATGGGAGCTAGTAAGTTCACAGACAGCATACAGGGCACTGAGTGGAGGCCCAGTCTTCAAGCAATATATTTAAGATCATGTTTCTATTCTGACAGGACAATCATTTATGGAAAATTAAAACAAATATTTCTACCCATAGCAATGCATATGATCATGCAGTTGCTCGAGACAAGCTTTGGACATTCTACAGAAACAAGAGGCCAACGTGCTTCTAGGTCTTGAGCATCGGAGGCAGATACAGAGAATACAGAGAATAGCTACTCGTTAAGAGGATCTGATTGAAGCCCAGCTTCAATTGATCTGATTGAAGCACGTCTTAAGTGAATGTCCCTAAGAAAAAAATCTCACTCAAAGGGTCAGGACATAGCAGCTGTTACAGTAGTAATGAATACAAACACTGCTTGTGGGAATTTCCCAATTCCTTTTAGATATTTGAAATTCCAGCAAAGGCAGCAGTACTGACACACACCTTGGAATTTAAGTACCAGTTTGACACCTGAACCTCTCAAATGGCACATATACAGTGGTACCTTGGTTTAAGAACAGATTAGTTTATGAACAACATGGATTAAGAGCGCAGCAAACCCAGAAGTAGGTGTTTTGGTTTGTGAACTTTGCCTTGGAAGCAGAACATGTTTTGTTTCCTGTTGTGTGTGTTCCATTTGTAAATTGAGTCCCCTGCTGCTATGGGAAAGCACACCTTGGTTTAAGATAAGGTTACCAGACGTCCCCGTTTCCCGGGAACAGTCCGCAGATTTACAAATCAGTCCTGTGACAAAATCCATCGATTTAGTAGGAAGTTGAAAAGTGTCCCCGGATTCATTGAAATTTTTTGGTAACCTTAGTTTAAGAACGGACTTCCGGAACGGATTAAGTTCGTAAACCAAGGTACCACTGTACTCACTAGAGATAAAGTATTAACTGGTATTTTCTTAGCACTGTATGTGAATATGAGGGGACAGATGCAAAGGTACCAAAACATCCTATTTGCTGGAGTTTTAAGATGCAAAATTCACTTCTCTCTAATGTATTTATTTTTTTAATTGTAGTTCGGCAACTACATCCACGAACAGGTCAAGGCTGGCAAAGGAAAGTTAGCTCCTGGCTTTGATTCTGAAACAATTGTGAAAAACATGTTCAGCAATCAGGACCGAAATGGAGATGGCAAGATTACCGCTGATGAATTCAAACTGAAAGACCAAGAGCCACAGGGACATGACGAACTGTAGTTTGTTTTTAAAATTTGTAGGAGCTAAACTGCTGTCAGAATGTATGCACAATAGAAGTGGTTTGAAATGTGTGTGTATACTTAAAAGTGTGGACAGTGAAAATGAATACTGTCTTTGTAAGAGTGAAGTAGGCTAAAGTAAGGGGAAGACTATGGCATTTAGTACAAAATTGGGTTCAATGACTTAAAAAAAAGTGACACAAATCTTGTGACATACTTTTTGAGAGGTGGTAAAGAATTTTGAGCTTAGAACAAAAATGTACATTTCTGTTAAACTCCTGCACCATGGCCCTGTTCGGTTACTCTCCAACTGAAGTTTTATAATCATCTCTCCAAGAGAAAATCTTCTACAATGGGAGAAGCTGCACTAAATCTTTTTCAAAGTCGGTATCCCAAGTCAGATGCTATGGTAGCACCATGAGCAGTACTGGAAATGGGGAGTCATGTTTCCCCAAGGATTGTAACTGAAGCTATGAATACAAAAACCAATCACAAAAAGTGTATATCATTCTTTGCCCCGTATCAGAACATGTCCATTTATTTTAATGGGCCTCCTCTTGAGTATCACCCTGAAATTAGTCTGTCCTCACTAACGTGTATTATAGAAAAAAGGAAGCAGAACTTTACTATAAATATGCTGCAATATGCATAATGGTAGATTGTAATTGTGTATACAACATATGGCTACTCCATCTACTTTTTTGTGCAGTGACTCCTCAACTAGAGAACTGTCATAAGCGTACTTCAGATTGAATCTCAGGTCTCATTTGTGTCTATAAAACATTTTGTTGATCATAGAATTGTAGAGTTGGAAGGGATCATGACAATCATCTAGTCCAGCCACCTGCAAGAATATGCACCTGTACGGGGATCAAACCAGCACCACACACTGAGCAATTGAGCTAAAATACCCTGCGGCTAAAGAGCACAAGAGCGTAAATTTAGTGATTGACCTCCCCCAAAGGGAAAAGGAGCACAAAGCCACGGTCCTTCCACGAACGGGAATGTACAAAGCGTCTTCTTTTTTAATTGTAGAATGGTGCTAGTCTTAAAACTACGACATACCTTTCAAAACACCTTTGCAGTAAGCAAAGTTATGTTTTATACGCTTTGTAATATTAATAATGTCTTGAGGATTTGTCAAGTGTGATACATGCTGTTATTTTTATTAAAATAAAATATGGACAAACACATTCTGCACTACTCTTCTTCCATGTACAGGTGACTGGGGATGGGGAAAGGCTTAACAAGTGAAAATATTGATTTAAATTATGGTTTTCAATAAATATCTGAACTGCTTGGCTAGCGCTGGAATTGGAGCTGGGACATAGGTATTCAGATCACATCCAAAAGCTCTCGGAAAGGTGAACAAACCATTTATGTAGTTGTAGCCCAACTATTGAAGGAAAGTGTACAGGGTGAATGAGCAAAGGACTGCAAATTAATATTGTATTCTTTCATCTTGTATAATTGACTACAGGCCGAATGTGGGTAACAAATGAAATGCACCAATTATGAACAGTACTTTAAATAATACTGGCTGCTTTTTTGTTTCTTTTTCCGGCCAAAGGAGAGTGGTGTTTTTTGGTTTTAAGCTACCCCTTGTAAGTAAAAGCTGTTTAGTAACTGAAATAAGAGATGAAAAACTCCCTATCAAAGCTCTCTAGAATTGATATATGTATTCACCATTATTAGATATCCCCTAAAACAATACCATGTATCTGCATGTGGAGCTGGGCTAGAATCATAGAATTGTAGAGTTGGAAGAGAGGGTCATTTAGTCCAATGCCCTGCAATGCAGGAATCTCAACCAAAGCATTGTTTGAAAGCATTGGGCTCTCATGGGAAAGATTGGGCTCTCATGGGAAAGATTCATATAGGCAGTTTGTCTCACACGGGTGTGTTCCAAATAGTAATCATGCATAAGAATTGGGCATGGATCTGCCTGCCAGGTAGCCCTTACAAGAAGCAGCAGCCTGCACCCAAAAGCAAGGCATGCCAATATGGTAGAAGCTCTTCTTCCAGACTGGCAGCTCCATTTGTTTGGCATCTCCAACTTTTTTGCTTTGTTCTAGAGTCAAACAAAAAAGTGAACCCCACTCCATAAATGCTCTCCCCATCTAGCTTGAAGAAATGAGTCTCCCTTTGGGGTAAACTAGGAAGCACAAACCCTTTCTTCTGAGAACCATTTGAAGGAGAAAAGATCCCAGGTTGTGCTGGATAGTGGATACTGGCCAACTCTACATCCTCTCCTGCTTCCTAGTTTAGCCCCAAACCAGCTTTTATCTGCCTCCTGCTGGACGGAAATGTGGATCACAGCTGTGCAAGAATCTTTCATTTCGAAACACTGAACATTTTCACGAATAGTTACATGAGACATACTATGGCAGAAATAGAACTACTGTGTGGTATTCATTTTTAAACAGTTTAAACAGTTAATGTATATCTCATCGCACTCTTCACTAAGGTAACACTGAAATTATATCCTTTATACCTAGCTTGGGGAAAAAACATGGCAGTGCTACTGAAAATATTGTTTTCTGTGTATTGCTATTTGGTAAATTAGAAAAAGTGTCTTTAGAACTGTTCAGGGCCAAAACATGGGGCAGACACAAATCTTATTATAAAGCACTCAATATCTGTTTCAGCATTATTATTTTTATAGCCAGCATGATTTTAAAGATTGCAGTGTTTAGTCTTCACTCTTGTGTACTGAAAAGAGCAGTCAATAGCAAGCTTTCTCATCTGTGCTCTGGCACAAAGTATCTTTTTCAAGAATATACAAATATCAGCAATATTAAACCCCTTAAACTCAAGAGGTGCAACTTTTATGAACTGTAACCAAGTCAATTACCTCCACATGTGCTTATTCACCATGCTGCTTGTGCGTTTTCTACAACAGCCCCACATGTTCTGAAAACATCCCTTTATTGTGCATGAATATAAACTGAAGGAACTCTTTTCCAGTTATCCATACAATCTATCCATTAGAATAAATAAGGGGTTCCATTAAAAGTGATGGGGGGGGGGGTGAGCGTCCAGAAGATCATGGATACAGTACAGTATATTACTTTACAAATAAAGTGACTCCCATACAAAACAGCATCAAGATTGATATTCTAAGATAGCACAGGCATGCTGATTTGTCCAACTGCCTTCATCAGGCGGAAAACAAGCAAATTCCAATGATGCTCTTTACAGAATCTTTTGTAAGATTGAGTTGGCCACATCTAAAGAGTCATCTTTCACCAACACAATATCATAGCAGTCCATATATTTCTCCAGCAATTCTTCAACCTAGGTTTTAGAATGCAAAGAAAAACCCAAATGTCAGAAAAAGTCAAACATCAAGAAACATATTACAATATACCAAGTCAACACCATTTTAAAAGTAAAGTGGCGATATCTTTTTCTTCTTCTTTTACTAAGTAGTGTAGGTGTTGTATTCGAAGATGTTTGCAATCAGATTTCAGAACTCTGGAAAGGCCTTTAAAGTACAAAGGATTCAACCCTGTTCCCATAATTTTGAGAAGCAAAATATAATTTGCTACTCTGAATACATAATGCACACAAAAGCTATTTAGCAAATATGTAAGTCAGGTTGAAGCACTGCTATATATATATATATTTTGGGGGGAACTTACTTAAATACAATGCAATCTGGCTTTTATATTACAAACATACTAGGAGTCAATGAGGTATGAGATGTGGTTGCTGAACATAGCCTAGGTTTAGAGTTAATAAGGATATCTGAGGAGTAGATAAGTAAAAATAAGTATCAGGGTTGATCAAGATCATATTTATGTACAGTGAATGGCCATTTCTGTTCCCGACCCCCACGTGCATCAGTGGAGCACATTCCCCAATGCTGAAAACCTGGAAGTTTCACTTTCAAAAACCTCTGGGTTTTGAAAGTTTTTTGGAACCTGAACGTTCAATGCGGCTTCCGCCTGAGTGCAAGAAGTTCTTGCAACCAATTGGAAGCTGCGCTTTGGCTGTCGAACGTTTCGGAAGTCGAAAGGTGTTCCGGAACAGATTACGTTCTACATCCAAGGTTTGGCTGTATTAAGTTCCTACCCTTGAACAGATTCTGTTAGAAAAAGGTATACATGACCATAAAATATAATAATATGGACATTATGCTTATCAAAGAGACAAAGACTTACCTTATCATTTAGATACCCAATCTTAAGAATATGTTCAACATTTGCCACTCCATCTGCCATAGTTAAATCTCCTTGAGAATCTCCAAGCAGTATGATGTTGCTGTTGTCCTTTAATTGTTTGAAGTACTCTGTATTTTTCAAGGCGCCATCATGTTTGTTGTAAACATGAATCAGTTCCCCTTTAAATCCTTTTAATACGCCCTGTTAAACATGACAACAATTAGTTCTAAGAATGGTCTTAGCAAATTAACAAGTGTCCCTTCTGTGTCTCTTTAGAACGTTTCCAAGAGGCTTTATTCTTTCAACCAACTACAATTATATGATGCTTATAACAGTGAGAATAATGCTTTATTCAAAGGAAACTCATTCATTTACTCTAGGAGCCCTTGTGTCCTCTCCCACTTTGAATCTAGTCTAATATTTAGTCTAATATCCAGAGTAGACACACTGAACTCAACAGATTTAAGTTACTTAATTGATTCTAACCAATCTACTCTGTACACCTAATACATTTTTTTAAAAAATACTTGAAAATTAATACTTTGAACCTGGCTCAGTGATATATAGGCACCCAATGGTGTTACACAGTGGGTCATGTGACCCCATCAGCAGTTTGGCTGATGCATTCTGCACCAATTGAAGCTTCTGGACCAGACCTAATGATTGTCTTTAATATAGGAAATGCCCATTTTAATGCTTGAGTCGGAAGCTACTTCCTTAGTAGTACAGGATGTGTTGCAATGAATTAACAGTATGCATTTGATATGCTTATACCTACATTCTCATCAAAATCCATGAAGTTGGAAACTACTTTGACGTTGGGATGGTAGACACCTGCTTGATGAATGACTTCTTCTAAGATGTCTCCAATTCCAGCAGAAAATATGAATACGGGAATATTATGTTCATGGAGTTTATCAAAGAAATTCTCATACCCTTCTCTGTAAAAGCAGATTTATTTTTTAGAAAAGGAACTAAAGTCTGATAGTATTATATTTTGTATTGCAAAAACAGAAGTTTAACATATCCTCCCCCTAAAATATCTATGAAATAGGCAGGATGCTCGTGCATTTTTTTCTTTTATGGAAAGTTTATTTATCTATGGTTTCAAAATCTAAAACATTTGATCGAAGATGATGTTTTGCATTAAAATCAAAAATATTAAGAAAAATGCTTTATCAAATATCTGTTGTCTTTTGAGCAACATGTCCTTCAGGTCATTCTACTTTGCAAATGTAAAACAGTTTGCTTCTCAAAAAGCAAGGGTGGAGCAGGAATTCCTGCTGCACCTTATCTGTAAAAATGACAAGATTAGGATTTTTTTTTTTTAAAAAATAACTAGCTTGTGCAACATCTACTTTTCTATTCCTCAGGCTAGAGGGCATGCAGATAAGTAAAGGCTGCATGTCAGACCCTTGGACTTCAACCTCATAGGTGTATGGATAGAGAAGAGAGGGAACTCAAGCATCCTGCTTAAGTAGTGCGAGGAAGGGGAGACACTAGCCTGCTAATCCAAACTTTTTTTAAAAAATGGAGAGCATAAATGGGCATGTAACAGCTTTCCATTTCTGTAATTCCCAACGAAGAAACCCCTTCCTAAAATCTGATATTATGCCACATTTACAAAACTAGAGAAATGGAATACTAGGTTCTTACTTACTTCAGCATAACATCAGACTCCCTCACAATTTCAGCAAGTTTGTGCTTCTGTAATCCTTGTTCAATAAGCAAAGAATGTGATTTGTTGTACCTAAAATAAACACCGAAAACTTGTTACTCGTGTTCAAGTAGGGTAAAAATTCACGCTCTCTTATTGGAAAAGGAATGTTTCAAGACAGGGTTGCCGACTTTTGGGGGGCACTTTTGGAATTCTGAGAACCATAGGCACTACAGGTGGGTGGCCGTGTTGGTCTGCCATAGTCAAAACAAAATAAAAAATTCCTTCCAACAGCACCTTAGAGACCAACTAAGTTTGTTATTGGTATGAGCTTCCGTGAGCATGCACACTTCTTCAGATACTTCATATACTTCTTCTTGGTATCTGAAGAAGTGTGCATGCACACGAAAGCTCATACCAATAACAAACTTACCGTAGTTGGTCTCTGAAGTGCTACTGGAAGGATTTTTTTTTTTGTTTCAACATAGGCACTACAGATATTTTGATAAAATAGCCGAAGTTAAACAAACAATGTGCAGCCAAATGTTTAATGTAATAAAGTGAAATCTGAGGCATAATATCCTAAATTCCTAAGTGTGAAGTATTTTATTTTTATGGTTTAATTTCCATGCTTTTTTCTTCACATAAATGCACACAAAGTAGGTCACAACATGACAGCAAAAAATGCAAATCAATATATCATTATAACAACAGTCTATAGTGGAACCTTGGTTCTCCAACGCCTTGGTATTCAAACATTTTGGCTCCTAAACACCGAAAACCCAGAAGTAAGTGTTCTGGTTTTCAAAGGTTTTTCAGGAGCCGAATGTCTGATGTAGCTGTTGACTATTGTTTCTGGGGTGCCTGTGCCAATCGGAAGCCGAGCCTTGGTTTTTGAATGTTTCGGAAGTCGAACAGACTTCCGGAACGGATTACATTCAATAACCAAGGTACAACTATAGAATCAATCGTTACACATGATAAACATTTCCAATGCAATTAGATATTAACAGTAATAAAACCAGCTTCAAGGACATTGAAATAGTACTATACCAAACTGTATCAAAACCGACAAAGTGCATAAAATAAAGTGTTTTAGAGAGCTTCACTAATGCTACGTCAATTGACTGCTAAACAATTAACTACATTAAATGCAACTGCATGAATTCCCACCCTCTCCCCCCAATGTTCGTCCATCTATTTCAACTTTTTCAATTTTTCTCCTCCTTTAACAGGTCTAAACTGAATTTTTGCATAGGACTACACAGAAGGCCACACTTTGCCTTTGTGTCATAAATTCCCCATCACATATCTAAAGAGCCATTTAAGCTGCACACTATCTCACCTTTTCCTGATCACAAATTCTTGAACAGCATTGGAAGATTTTTATGCAGTTGCCTTGAATTTTGACAGCTGCTGTCAGAAAGAAGGGAGTTGGAAACTCCATGGCATAACTCAGGCAACCCTTTTGAGAGAAATCTAACTACTATCAGTGTTTCTCAACCAGTGTGCCTCCAGATGTTTTGGGACTACAACTCCCATCATCCCTAGCTAGCAAGACCAGTGGTCAGGAATGATGGGAGTTGTAGTCCCAAAACATCTGGAGGCACACTGGTTGAGAAACACTATACTAGATTATGCCTTTTGTACATAATGGTACACTTTAATCGGCTGCTATTGTTTTACCAAAACAGTAAATGTCTACTCAGTCTATAGTGGAACCTTGGTTCTCCAAAGCCTTGGTATTCATGCAATATAATTTTGGAATTCATTTTAAATTTTGAGTGTAAAATATGGAAGTGTGCTTCAGTAATCCACTCAATTTAACAATTAAGATGTAAAAGTTTGCTATTAATATTAACCATTACAGAAAACTCACCACTCAACCATGTAAGGATACTTCTCTTCAATTGTAAGGCTTGGATCAATTTCAATAGCATAATACATTTCTTTCAACTGGTATAACTGAAAAAAGAAAAGGTCAGACATTCTGTAAATGTTGTACTCCATAATTGCAATTTTGGTGCTTTGATCAAATAATCTAGACAAATTTGCTACTTTAATTTTTGTATATTTCCTGTTAACATGTGTATAAGAATAATTTCCTGGTTTTGGGTGCTCTGCACAATGGAGGATTGTTGTTGTTGTTGCTGCTGCTGCCCTAGTGCTAAAGCTTTTCAGTAGAGATCAGGAAATATTCACCCTCCACATTAAAAATCTATTTCAGTTAAGGACTTTTGCTTTAGGGCTCAAAAACAAATTAACAAAGCAAGAATAAGAAATAAAGCACAAAAAAACACAAAAAACACCAGAGGGGTTTTGGGCACCTTAAAGACAGGCTGAGTAATACTGGATGGGCAGCAGTGGGGCATGACAGAGTGCCACCAGCATCCATAGCACTATTGCTCTGGAGTTGGCATATTGATTGGACCCAATGCCATCAAGGGCCAGTTTGGAATCCAGTGGATTTTGGGATTCTCATTGTGTTTTCCTGCCAAAAGCCTCAAACGAGAAGGGCCTTGAGCCATCCCATCAGTGGTACTTCTGCCCACCCGTACTTTCGGCAGGCAAAACAGAGTTCCATGCCAGAGCAGTGATGCAGTATCACATCATGGGCGAAGACGAGTGGAACTGCTTTGGGATGAATGGAGGAAAACCAACACTGCATCCTGTGCAACATACCAAGGGTTTGGAATTCACTGTGGCATAAACCGCTATGTACTGAAGTCCACCATCAGATGCAGAAAATGTTATTTTTAGTTGGGATATAAGTGTAGCACACTTTGAATAAAGAGAAAAAAGTGGGGCCAACAGAGCACACTCGTGAGATAATTTGATGTTAAGCTTGAGGTAAATGGAGTAATCCTTTATAAGTGTTGTAATTGGCCATAAAAAGGGGCAAATAAGTAACTTTTAGGATTACCTTTTTGCGACATTCATCTGTTATAAGTTTGCAGTTGTCAATGATGTCTGAAAGATGTACAGAATGTTATTAGAACAGTGCAAGATTCTAACTTACCCTAAATCAGTGCAATACCGGTAGTTTTAACTTGTTAAAAAACTAACAATGCTATTTGTTAAAGAAGCTATAAAGCAAATATTAAAATCAGTGTGTTAAAAAGAGCTACAGACATCAAAGCATCTCCTTTGGAAAATCATTAAGTCCAACTTATTTCATTAAAAGAGGATCTTCCACCCCATATTTCTATGAGTTCAATGGAGCTTTCTACCCGGTGAGCAGATAGATGTTTGCAGCCTGGATCTTGATCAAATTAAAATTTCTCATAAAAAATAAATAGTACTCACTATGACATGTCGGACATCTTTTGCCATTGTGGGAAAATCTACTCAGGGTCATATCAAAGTCTGTAATTATCTGTAAAAGGCAGATGAAACAAATTATAAATCATGAGGCCCAAATGTTAAATGCCTAGAATTTAAGCGACGGACAAAGTTTAAAAAATTTACATTGAATGGCTCATAGTGTAGCAGTATGAGGAAAAATACAGTGGTACTTTGGGTTACAGACGCTTCAGGTTACAGACTCCGCTAACCCAGAAACAGTACCTCGGGTTAAGAACTTCACTTCAGGATAAGAACAGAAATTGTGCGGCGGTGGCATTAGCTAAAGTACCTCAGGTTAAGAACAGTTTCAGGTTAAGAACGGACCTCCAGAACAAATTAATTTCTTAACCCAAGGTACCACTGTATGTGTGAACCTTGAGTTCCTGTGCTCCTCTGGAAGGGTTGCAAGAAGGAATTTGGAACTTTTTGCTGCTATATTTGACTAACCAGAGCTTAGCACATTATCAGCACCTGGACAAACTGAGGTCAGTTTTAACTATGGTTTACAAAAACAAGCAAACTTCAAATCATGAGTTGTGAAGGTGGATTACTTTAGTGAACCATTTTTTAGATTAAACACAATTTAGGGTGCTGATGTAATACTAAGCTGCAATTAGTCTAAACCAGAGGCAAAATATTCCATCCTCCTCCTCATGGTCATGCCAAAAGGCAGAGGGCCTTCTCGGTAGTGGCGCCTCCCAGCAGATGTCAAGGCAATAAGAAACTATCTTACTTTTAAAAGACATCTGAAGGCAGCCCTGTTTAGGGAAGTTTTTAATGTTTAATGCTGTACTGTATTGTGTTTTTAATATTCGGTTGGGAGCCACCCTATTATTATTATTATTATTATTATTACTATTATTATTATTATTTTTATTATTATTCTTAGGGGTGGAGGGGGGAGCATACAAGTCTAGGCTCATCCCTATAATGCAAGCAAATGTAGCCAATATCACTGCATCAACATTATTAATCAAAAAGGCATTACTAAAAATGGTGCAATTATACACCTGAGTTGTGATGAGTGTGTTACTAAGAATAGTTAAATAAATCTCACAACTCTATGGAGCTAGTAAATGTCTGTGTATATATATATATACATATATACATATATATATATATATATATATATATATATATATATATATATACACTGAGATTTTGACTTTGCTAAACAACAGTTGCATGATTGTTAATTTCTACAAATGTGTTTTAGTCGTCACCTGAAGTTTCGCAGCTCCTCCTTTGATGAGACCACAGATAATTTCTTCCACCCTTTCTGGGTCCCTGATATGGACCGTTTTCTTCTGAAATTCTGGCATCTAGAAAACGTGAACAAGAGGTAGATATTCGTTTTACAAAATAGAGCATTTCACAAGTTCTGTGGATTTCAGGCTTATAGGATAAAATACAACACCATGTCTTCAGGAAGGGAAAATGATGGGTGCGTTTAGTCAACATTCATACAAATCCTTATCAAAACATCTTTACATTTATTCACAAAACTTTACTTTCTATTGTAATTATAAGCAATTTGCACCTGGTGAGGATATGAAGCACAAAGTCACTACTGCTGTTACCATGTTGTTAGATACAGACTGAATAAATGTGTTGTATAGTGGCAGGCCTCAAAGCTTTATCATAGTTTTGGAAGATGCTTCGAAAGCATAATTGCATGCATTGGCAAGAAAGAAGTTATATTAAGTTTCAACTCCGATCTATCATGAATATAAACACAAGTCCTCATTCCTCATATTCACACCTACCCTAGGATTCTGATCCCCATAGGCCACACAGCATCCACAGCATTTCTATAGAGTCCCTGACAGACCATGTAGCACATTTGGAAGAAGTCACAGAGTCAACATAGGTAGTGTAGACTGCAGACGGTAATGATTTGCAAAACTCAAAGCCTAAAGCAGGCAGGACTCTCGTGCATAACATGGGAAAGACTAGAAGAAGCAAGTAGGCTTCCCAGATCATCCCCAAAGCAGCAACTCACCTGGGGGATATGTTTTTATCAAACCACATTATTTTCAGTGGACAAAGCAACCAAACATTATCTTGTCCTATTACCAATGTAATCAACATAGCTTGGAAAGAACTACTACCAAGAGATAAGAGCTGGAACAGTACAATTACATCATGGAAACATCCTTTCAGGAAAGATGACAAGCTTCCTGTCTCTCAAAGAATGGAATCCATTTGCTTAATGACTCTGTTTTAAATATGTGTATACTTATGACAGTATGTGTGTTGCTGACATAGCTATGAAGGTATCTTGGTTGAGGCATGCTATTCTTGCTAAATTCTTGAAAAAGAAAAATATAGCAGGAATATACGATCTCCTACTAGAGTGGGAGACCAAAGAGGAAATGACCAAATCCGTAATGATTAAATGGGCTCAGGATTGCGGGCACAACATAACAATAGAACAATGGGAACAACTTTGGACAAAAGACCTAAAGTTCACGGCATGCTACACAGATATTCTCTGTCCTTAATTAAATTATCTTGTCAGCATAAATACAGTAACAGTCTCTTCACTGAAAAGAATGGCATCCTTTTACCCACTCTTAAAAGTTAAGCCCCCCTTCATGGATCAATGCCTTGTCGTGGCGAAGGGGCTTGAATAACTCGGAGAAGCTATGAGCTATGCCATGCAGGGCCACACAAGATGGACAGGTCATAGTGGAGAGTTTTGACTAAACGTGATCCACCTGGAGAAGGAACTGGCAAGCCACTCCAGTATCCCTGCCAAGAAAACTCCATGGACAAAGACAACAGGCATATAAAAGTTATGACGCTGGAAGATGAGCCCCTCAGGTCGGAAGGCGTCCAACATGCTACTGAGGAAGAGCGGAGGACAAGTACAAGTAGATTCAGAGCTGATGAAGCGGCTGGGCCAAAGCCGAAAGGATGCTCAGTTGCGGATATGCCTGGAAGCGAAAGGAAAGTCCGATGCTGTAAAGAAAAATATTGCATAGGAACCTGGAATGTAAGAACCACGAGTGGAGGTAAGCTGGATGTGGTCAAAAATGAGATGACAAGAATAAATATCGACATCCTGGGCATCAGTGAACTAAAATGGAAGGGAATGGGCGAATTCAGTTCGGGTGACTATCATATCTACTACTGTGGGCAAGAATCCTGTAGCAGAAATGGAGTGGCCCTCATAGTCAACAAAAGAGTGGCAAAAGCTGTAATGGGATGCAATCTCAAAAATGACAGAATGATCTCGATACGAATCCAAGGCAGACCTTTTAACATCACAGTAATCCAAGTTTATGCACCAACTACCGGTGCTGAAGAAAGTGAAATTGACCAATTCTATGAAGACCTACAACAACTTCTAGAAATGACACCAAAGAAGGATGTTCTTCTCATTACAGGGGATTGGAATGCTAAAGTAGGGAATCAAGAGATAAAAGGAACAACTGGCAAGTTTGGCCTTGGAGTTCAAAATGAAGCAGGGCAAAGGCTAATAGAGTTCTGTCAAGAGAACAAGCTGGTCATCACAAACACTCTCTTCCAACAACACAAGAGACGACTCTACACATGGATATCACCAAATGGGCAGCATCGAAATCAGATTGATTATATTCTCTGCAGCCAAAGATGGAGAAGCTCTATACAGTCAGCAAAAACAAGACCTGGAGCTGACTGTAACTCAGATCATCAGCTTCTTATAGCAAAATTCCAGCTTAAACTGAAGAAAGTAGGAAAAAGCACTGGGCCAGTAAGATACAATCTGAATCAAATCCCTTATGAATACACAGTGGAAGTGAGGAACAGGTTTAAGGATTTAGATTTGGTGGACAGAGTGCCTGAAGAACTATGGATGGAGGCTCGTAACATTATACAGGAGGCAGCAACGAAAACCATCCCAAGGAAAAGGAAATGCAAGAAAGCAAAATGGCTATCCAACGAGGCCTTACAAATAGCGGAGGAGAGGAGGCAAGCAAAATGCAAGGGAGATAGGGAAAGATACAGGAAACTGAATGCAGATTTCCAAAAAACAGCAAGGAGAGACAAGAGGGTCTTCTTAAATGAGCAATGCAAAGAAATAGAGGAAAACAATAGAATGGGGAAAACCAGAGATCTGTTCAAGAAAATTGGAGATATGAAAGGAACATTTCGTACAAAGATTACCATAATCAAGGACAAAAGTGGTAAGGACCTAACAGAAGCAGAAGACATCAAGAAGAGGTGGCAGGAATACACAGAGGAATTATACCAGAAAGATATGGAGGTCTCGTACACCCCAGGTAGTGTGGTTGCTGACCTTGAGCCAGACATCTTGGAGAGTGAAGTCAAATGGGCCTTAGAAAGCACTGCTAATAACAAGGCCAGTGGAAGTGATGATATTCCAGCGGAACTATTTAAAATTTTAAAAGATGATGCTGTTAAGGTGCTACACCCAATATGCCAGCAAGTTTGGAAAACTCAGCAATGGCCAGAGGATTGGAGAAGATCAGTCTACATCCCAATTCCAAAGAAGGGCAGTGCCAAAGAATGCTCCAACTACCGCACAATTGCGCTCATTTCACACGCTAGCAAGGTTATGCTTAAAATTCTACAAGGCAGGCTTAGGCAGTATGTGGACCGAGAACTCCCAGAAGTGCAAGCTGGATTTCGAAAGAGCAGAGGAACCAGAGACCAAATAGCAAACATGCGCTGGATTATGGAGAAAGCTAGAGAGTTCCAGAAAAACGTCTACTTCTGCTTCATTGACTATGCAAAAGCCTTCGACTGTGTCGACCACAGCAAACTATGGCAAGTTCTTAAAGAAATGGGAGTGCCTGATCACCTCATCTGTCTCCTGAGAAATCTCTATGTGGGACAAGAAGCTACAGTTAGAACTGGATATGGAACAACTGATTGGTTCAAAATTGGGAAATGAGTACGACAAGGTTGTATATTGTCTCCCTGCTTATTTAACTTATATGCAGAATTCATCATGCGAAAGGCTGGACTAGATGAATCCCAAGCCGGAATTAAGATTGCCGGAAGAAATATCAACAACCTCAGATATGCAGATGACACAACCTTGATGGCAGAAAGCGAGGAGGAATTAAAGAACCTTTTAATGAGGGTGAAAGAGGAGAGCGCAAAATATGGTCTGAAGCTCAACATCAAAAAAACCAAGATCATGGCCACTGGTCCCATCACCTCCTGGCAAATAGAAGGGGAAGAAATGGAGGCAGTGAGAGATTTTACTTTCTTGGGCTCCTTGATCACTGCAGATGGTGACAGCAGTCACGAAATTAAAAGACGCCTGCTTCTTGGGAGAAAAGCAATGACAAACCTAGACAGCATCTTAAAAAGCAGAGACATCACTTTGCCGACAAAGGTCCGTATAGTTAAAGCTATGGTTTTCCCAGTAGTGATGTATGGAAGTGAGAGCTGGACCATAAAGAAGGCTGATCGTCGAAGAATTGATGCTTTTGAATTATGGTGCTGGAGGAGACTCTTGAGAGTCCCATGGACTGCTAGAAGATCAAACCTATCCATTCTTAAGGAAATCAGCCCTGAGTGCTCCCTGGAAGGACAGATCGTGAAGCTGAGGCTCCAATACTTTGGCCACCTCATGAGAAGAGAAGAATCCTTGGAAAAGACCCTGATGTTGGGAAAGATGGAGGGCACTAGGAGAAGGGGACGACAGAGGACGAGATGGTTGGACAGTGTTCTCGAAGCTACGAACATGAGTTTGACCAAACTGCGGGAGGCAGTGCAAGACAGGAGTGCCTGGCGTGCTATGGTCCATGGGGTCACGAAGAGTCGGACACGACTAAACGACTAAACAACAACAACAAAAGTTAAGCCACTAATTTATGACAATATAGAGCATACTTGGGTGAAAAAACTGAGGAAAATTAATAAGCAATTTTTAGGCACTCATATATACTTATTGTCCGCTGAAAGTAGAAAAGTTCTTTATACTCAATCAATCCCCAAACATGTCAACTTTGAAGAAGTCTAAGCAAATTTAAGGTTCCTTTCAGTGCGACATTAATCCAATATAGTCTGGCACAAAGTGCTAACATAAGATTTAGTAGTACCACAAGAATGCTGTCATAAACAAAGTTCTACTTTGTTAATAATTACTTGAGGTACTTTTAGTCCTCTGCTTAACTAGCTATACAGGACACATGGCACCACTAGTTAAAGATTGCAGATAGCAGGGCCCAGAAAGACTACGTAGTAAGAATAAGGTTATCTGGACTGTAAGTTGCTTATGTCTTCATATCGCTGATCTCTGTGCATCCCAATATTAAAGAAGTTTATTTTCCTAAAACTGCCCTTAACTGATTAAAAAAGCAATCTTATGCTCATCCCAGGTTAGTGTGTATTAGAACAGCACAGTATGTTTTGCTGATAAGACTGTGAAAAGAACAGATATTTTCTGAATTATGTGATTTAATGTTTAAGATAAACCTCTCATTCAGAAATAATTCAGATACTTAGCTCAGATATCTCTTTTAACAAAGCAAACATTCAAACTTGGCTTCTGATAGGAGAACCTGCTATCTGATGGAACAGATTTATCCATCTGTTCCAAGAGTGACAGGGGGGGCCATGTCTTTCAGTGCTAATTACATGGTGCTAAAATTTTATACTCATAAAATACTATGTACTGTATTTTCCCGTCCATAAGATGCCCCTATGTATAAGATGCCCCCTATTTTTGGGGACTCTGATTTAAGAAAAAATTGTGTATTTTACTATCCATGTATAAGACGCCCCCAAATTTTTGACATCATTTTTAGGGCAAAAAAACCTAGTACAATTATCTAAGTTTAAAAGATTGTCAGTTACAGTTATTCATTACACTGTTTTGGAAACACCTTGAAACAAGACTCCTAAGAACGGCAAACAACAGAACAGTGTATTTATAAACAGATAGCCATGTAAGCCTACTCTACTGGTATATAAAGTTCCCACAGCATTGCCAAGTCTGTTTACCAGTGTTTATTTAAAGTAAAAAGCTACTTTACAACTTTCTAAAAAAACAAGCTAATTTAATTTCTATTCTACATTAACTATTTCCAGTTTTGGTAGAACTTTTTATCAGGAAGAGCTTTATTTGCCCTTTTCCTTCTAAAAGATATGAATTAAAACATTCTACATACAAACTACCGTACATACAGCTTAGGAAATGTGGTAAGGATCATGAAAAGTAACAATTACAGTAGTTGCATTTATGGCCTGAGGCATGGTCAATATAAATATGGCAACAAATTAAGATCTATGCAGTTTCTAAATTTGTGCTGTAATTTAGGAGTTCTGTACTGCCTTTGTGTTGCAAAGAATGTGACTGGATTGTGTCCCCTGCTATATATACTGCTGGGAGTTTTTCTCACTACCTTTAGTGGTACATAATTAGAGGAGGGGAGTCCCCTATAAGCAATGAGTTCCTGCTGCAGGCCCTCTGTAGTGCAGAGGACAACGGACATCAGCAACCAATGTGAGAATTTTGCAGCTAAAGGCAGCAAGGCATTCTCCTCTTGCTTATAATAGAAAGTGTGATAGAGCTGGGCAGCTTTTGATCACTCATCTGCCACAGGATGCCCTGGCTGGGAATAGAATCAGGTTACAAGACAGTAACCTTAGAAAACATTGGGATGGGTCTTAGTTTCAAATATAAATGTTTGGGATCAGTCTAAGTTTCAAAAAATAGCCAGTATTCCAAGCTTTGAAATGTTTTGTAATCCAGACACTCTATTCTTCAACCCTGAGTATGCAGATGTTGTCAGACTCTACAACTTACATCAACCTGGACCATTGGCTAAAATGGTTGCAGATTATGGGAGTTATAGGGATATGAGGATGTATGTTACTATTTGTGTTGTCTACTTACAAAAAATAACTTATTAAGGTAAGAAATTAAAGTGTTTTTTTTTGCAGTGATGGTAATAGTCAGTTAAATGAGAAAGCACTACCAGCTCTCTACCAGGTTTAGTAGACAAAACATTTATTGACAATTACAACAGCACATTAAAAGCACAGAGCTTTAGCTGTTTAAGAAACATACCTGATAGTATCATTTATCTCATTCTTGAACTAAAACATACACAAATAAGTTATTAACTTTTGCTGCCTGCATGTTACTGATACACTAACAGTCACACACATTTTGCTATACAGTAGCTGAATTCTTTTCAATTGATGGCATGATGCAATGGATAGAAATGCACTTCAGACCCAAGTATAACAAAGTGGTTGCATGCAAACTAAGCTTAATAGATCTAAAAGGTATTGATATATACAGATGAAGCAACACATAAAAAATCATCTCAGTAAAGGATGCTTGCTATGTCGTTTTGCTACAGTTAAGAGTTTTACTCAGAACATCTTTTGGTGCTAGGAAACTCTCTAGATCTGAAGTCATTTTGAACTTTGGATCTGCAGCGCTTACAAAATTAAAAATAAAAGGTGTTAAAGTCCAGACTGTGGTAACTTTTGGACAACAGAGTTGTCAGGAGTTTTCCTTTTTTTTTTAAGGGGGAGTACCTGTGTGCTGAGTTTATGGCACTCTTGCTTCTTCTGTTCTTGATGCTTTCCTACTGCAACAGCACAGATGACAAGCAGACTCCAGAGATGCAGGGCTTGCATACAGGCTGCCAACAAAAACCAAGCAAACCGCTTAAGAAATGGTCTGCCACATTATTCAACTGTCAGTATTTGTGTGTATAAACAAAGTATACACAGAGATTAATCTGGATAATTCCAGATTTATTCATATACATTCTGATCTATAAACAGATTTCAACAATCTGGGTCAACCCACAAATCCACGCATTTGTTCTATTCATAGTTAAAAACTCTAACAGAGCAATCCTGAGCATGTTTACTAAGAAGCAGGTTGCACTGTGTACAATGGAGATTACTTCAAGGTAAGCGTGCATAGGATTACAATCTAAAATGGCAATTTTATGCAAATATACCAGGGAGTAAGCCCCGCTAAACACACTTACTTCTCAGTAAACATGGACAGGATTGAATTGCATGATGTTTAGAATTTGCAGCAAACTATCAAAATAAGATAAACCTGCACAAAGCTGGCAATACTGGCTCAAAAGCCAAAGCTCTGTTTACAACTTACCGGTGGAGCTTGCTGAGGCAGCTGCAGCAGCCAAAAGAAAATTCTTCCAGCTAAGTAAACACTAATATAGCAGCACAAGGTACAGCTGAGGGCGTTTCCAAAAGCAGCCTGACTAATCCCTGAGCAAAAAACCCGAGCCCTGTGACGTACATTAGGAAGGCACGGCATAACAATCCAGCCTGCCAGTTTTACAGATGATCAGATGGGAAAGCAGCAACAACAGAACCCCAGAACTTCAACAGTCAGGCAGTTCTGACTGACCAGCAGGCAAATTAGGACTGCTGTAAAGGGAGCAAGATGCTTATGTGGAAACCAAATCCTATTTTATTCTTTTCAAGAATTCAAGCCATGTCAACATGCTGCTGAGACTTACTGGAGTAAACAATATTTCTGTCTTATGATGCCTAAGTCACCCAGAGCATTCACAGATGAGGTAAATTATGATACATACGTCTAGATGTTTTAATTGGAGTCATGAGGCAGAAGTCAAGAAGGTTGCTTGGTCTGAACATGGAAGACAGAAGAAGGCCTAATTGGTTTTCGACAGATACAAAACAAATGGGAAGATTTCTAGGGTTAGAGCAATGTTCTCCAGATGTTGTTGGATTACAACTGCTCTCAGAGATGACATGAGTTTGTGGTCCAACATTGCTTAGGGACCCAAGGTTGAAGAACACTGGCATTAGAGGACCACCTCCTCATTGTAAATATTTTATATTATAAAAATAAAAAGGTAGCCTGAGTTTTGACAGCAGCAGTGCAAAGTTCCTGTATTCTTATGTCAAATATTTCCTACATGACCTGGGATACTGACAGTGCCCTCCACCTACTAGAACTAAATAGGAATTAGTTCATTTTTAATTGTGTGGTCAAAGGCAGCATAAAATATGTAAAAAAAACTGTTCCTCATGATGTGAAGTTTGAATAGATTTTTGTATTTTAATATTCTGTTGTAAGCTGCCCTGAGTGGCTGGGGAAACCCAGATAGATGGGTGGGGTATAAATTATTATTATTATTATTATTATTCTATAATAGGGGTGTTAATTATGCCTTTTCTAATAAAAGCAGAAGAGTCCACCTCTGTAATCAAGTATGTTATAACTGTAAATTGAGAAGCA
Organism: Zootoca vivipara; assembly: GCF_965207765.1. Lineage (NCBI taxonomy): Eukaryota > Metazoa > Chordata > Lepidosauria > Squamata > Lacertidae > Zootoca > Zootoca vivipara. The sequence continues at coordinate 7,525,450 of NC_142594.1, read as the reverse complement.
CCGTGTCAACCTATTGTTCTGTATTCATCGTCACTATATCTTGTGATTTTTCTACTGTTTTTAAAGGCAATATTGAATGTGTACAACTTGTTAACTGAATTAAAGCTGACCAAATTATTTTAATTGTTATCTTATTTAAATAGAATATTTATTCTCAAATACAGTTAAACTATTTTTGTATGGGGATTTGCCCATATACTATTATTAGTATTTCTGCCACAATGAAGGAGGAAAAATTCTCCAAAGTGTGGAATCAGATTTTCTATCAAGAACAAAATGAAGCAATACATTCTACAAAGCCAGTGTCTTTTTCAATATTAAAGTCTACAGCTGTTCAACTGTCTGCTCCAAGAATAATGAGAGGCAGAGACATAAGGATCAAATCAGGGTTGTCCCTGACAAAAGGAATACTTGAGAAGTATACTGGTTTTATAATTTATCTGTAGGAATGCTAGCTGAAACATGGGACAGAGGTTCTTCTGAAAAGAATGCAGCTTGCTCATGGCAAGGTTTTAACAGACATCATACACAGTACAGCCTGTAAGATGTCTAACATTGTGTACATATTAGCTTCCTTAAAGTAACACTTATTAAAGTTTTTGAAGAGTGTCAAATTAAAGCTGAGTCAGCTGTAGGGAATAATAAAACTACATGACATAAAGCTGAACAGGCACAAAAGGATTCCACAGCATAATGTTAATTATGCCTTTTTACAATTGTATCAGCACAACTTACTAAAACTGTGATGGAAAAATATGCCTCAATGCCACACACCGAATAGGGAAAAGTGAATACTTTAGAAACTGAGGTCAGAATAGATTGAGGATAAAGGTTTACAGTAAATGCTTATTAAGTTACTGTTTCTTGGCTAGATCTATATGGCCAATAAGAGATAATACTAGGACTTTCCATTTGAACATTTTCCACAGCAAGGCAAAGTTACTGGAAAAACCTACAGCAACCCATCACACCCCTTATTTGAAAGTCTGTTGTTATTATGAAGTAATTTTTACTAAAGCTGACCACCATTAAAACTGCTTTAAACCAGGTTGTGAGACTTTAACAAAGACTCTGCCTCTACTATATATCAAATAATTTCAGAACCATACAGATCCACAAATCTGCAGAATAATATTTATTATGATGCAATATATATGGAAAGCTATATCAATTTTTTTTGTCAAGGCTTCAACCAGAAACCTCATGGTGACCTATCTGGCACTGTGTGCACTCAGGCTGGAAAGCCCTCTTTAAGCACAGCAAATGAACCTTGGTGTGCAAGCATCAGCACCTGAAGTGGCAAGCAATATAACGCCACTGAGTTGACCAGATCTGGTGTAGTATTAGGAGTTTGGCTGTCTGCCTTGCCTAGGCATCTTCAGTATCTTCTACCCTGCTGCACTTCAGGCTTTATCACAGCACCTCTGTCACTGAAATATTTGTCACCTTGTGGACCCACCTAGGCAATCCTCTTTGGCTTGAAGCAAGAAGCCAAGATAGGCACATTTCTCCAACCACCTTGTCTATATCCTAAGCCTGCAACAATGGAAACAGATCCTTTAAAACTGGACCAGATGGTGCTCTGGTCACTTCTACAACTGCATCAAAGCAAGTGTCTACGTCAGAGTAAATATGAGCAATTTTATGCTCAAAGTGCCTAGCAATTGTTTTGCAGGAGGTCTTCAAAGGTTCCAGCATATCCTCCCCAGGAACGAGAAAAACCTTCTATTTGAACAGGCATCCCCAAACTGCAGCACTCCAGATGTTTTGGCCTACAACTCCCATGATACCTAGCTAACAGGACCAGTGGTTGGGGAAGATGGGAATTATAGTCCAAAACATCTGGTGGGCTGAAGTGGGGATGCCTGCTCTTGAGAGTCCCATGGACTGCAAGAAGATCAAACCTATCCATCCTGAAGGAAATCAGCCCTGAGTGCTCACTCGAAGGACAGATCCTGAAGCTGAGGCTCCAATACTTTGGCCACCTCATGAGAAGATAAGACTCCCTGGAAAAGACCCTGATGTTGGGTAAGATGGAGGGCCCAAGGAGAAGAGGACGAAATGGCTGGACAGTGTTCTCGAAGCCACCAACATGAGTCTGACCAAACTGTGGGAGGCAGTGGAAGACAGGAGTGCCTGGCATGCTCTGGTCCATGGGGTCACGAAGAGTCGGACACGACTAAACGACTAAACAACAACAACAAGCTCTTACATGTCGACAGTAGTAGTTGCTATGAGACTTACCACCTACTTGTTTTATTGCCCACAGTCCTCTATTAAACCACAAAGTTAGCTAGGCAGGGGAAGGTGCCTGAGAGAGATGATGTCAACAGGCTTTCCATCTCACCATACCATTGTCAGACCAGCAGCCATGTCAACAGGAAAATTCCAAAATGTCCAGGAATCCATCACATTCCATAAATATCTGGTGGCAGACCAACTTAATGGTCCATCACCTCTGCAGAGGGGGGAAGCTATTGTCAATCCAAATTTCTAAGGAATTAGTCTAGTTGTCATGACAGGTTTATAGAACCCCTACCATTTCAGACATCAAACCCGCTATTCAGTCAAAAATACTAGGTCAAGAGTTTGTCCGACAATATGTTTTGGTCTAGTGGCATTGAAAGAGCTCTATGATTGTCACAGCAGCCATGAAGTTCCAAGCAGATCACCCTAAAGCGGCCCAGGTGTAAGTATTGTCCCAGCGAAATGTCCTGGGGGTTTCCAACACAATGTCTGAGACCAGCTCATCCTGTCCAGGAAAGGAAACTGATGGGCAGTGGGGTCACTAGAACACCAACAGAATTCTTATATGTCTCTCTGGCCCAACACCAAATACAAACACTCAAACCCAGCTCACATTCAAACTGGTCCCTAGTGAAGGAGGTGTCAGTAACAACCCTTCCCTGGCCCTCTAGTCCATGTTGGTACTGGCAAAGCTGAAATACATCAACAGCGCTCACTTTATCATGGATATATATTTTTATTGTGATTTGAAATGACATTCAAAATCAGCACCACATGGCCAGAATACAAATCAACAACACAAGCCTAAATCCTCTGGCTGGGGGGAGGACCTGAAGAGGGGACTCACCATTTTTGCTTGACTGGCTTGTCCAATGCACACACAGACAGCACTTGTTGGGGTTAAACCTAAATGAAGGTGGTTAAACCTAAATGAAATGGTAATGAAGGAGAAATTTCTCCTTTTATTTTTTTGTCTAAATCAATTTTTTAACTAGCATTAGTGTGTGAACTTTAGCTACCATAACCCCTTTCCAGTAGAGTTTTTTTTTTTTTTGAACCAGTAGCTTGGTACACTAAGTGAACGCAAAGAAACCTATAGATAATAACCATGACAACCAATACTCTGGTACACTAGAGGCAAGAAAGACATCAGCTATGTGGAATGATCTCACTTTATCAACAAGTTATTGAATAAAGAATGAAATTAACAAGGTAGAACAGCTAATGAATAAGATAATTAATCAAAAGAAGGATACTGAAGAATAACTGTATTTAACCACGGATATTCAGAGGAACTGAAAACACCTGATTTGCTTAGATTTGATGAAGTGGGTTGTAACAGCTATAGAATGTTTTATTTTAACTATGATTTCTCCCCTTAGTATTCCATGCAGGCTTTGATAGAAAGGCCCTTCTACATGGCCCAAGAAAAGGAAGTCAAGAAACTGTGGTGGCATGGAACAAAGGGGAAAAGACTCTTTTTCGCTTTTGCTGCTGTTCTGCTGCTGCCATTGCTTCTCACCTCCTCTTCCTGATGAGTGTAGGCATTTCTACAGCTACCCTCCTGCCAACCTAGCAGTTTGAAAGCCCACCAGTGCAGTAGATAAATAGGTACCACTGTGGCGGGAAGGTAAACAGAGTTTCCATGCGTTCTGGTTTCCATCACGGTATTCCATTGTGCCAGAAGCGGTTTAGTCATGCTGGCCACATGACCCAGAAAGCTGTCTGTATTCAAAAGCCGGCTCTCTCGGGCTGTAAGCGAGATGAGCGCCGCAACCCCAGTCACCTTTGACTGGACTTAACCATCCAGGGGTCCTTTACCTGCTCTTATACAATGCCTGCAACAACAAGATCAAGGATGTATATGCACAAGCATGCACACACACGTTTTAAAATCTGCAAAACTAGACTGGAAATTGACTCCATCACAGTTTTGATGGCACTTTTCAATTTATCCTAGTTATTTTATTTGGCGAAGAAAATATGAAGACACTCTAAACACATGCTCTACCTTGGACAGCAACCACAAGATCATGAAAAAAAAATATTACAGGAGTAAGGATACTTTGTAAGGACCATAAACAAAACTCGAAGGGTGATATAAAACTATGTTATACTCAAAGTAAACATTGAACTCAATGGACTTTGTAAAAGGAACTGGCAAGATCAAGGCCAAAGTGCTTCAGCAAAAATCTAAATCTCAAAACTTATAAAATATGTTCAGTATCAAACAAAATAGCAATTTATATTCAAATTCATGTATTATTTTTGCAAAAAGCTTAGAGATTTTCTTACAATTGAGTGGAATACAAATTTTGTTAACTCTCTGCTTAATTGCTCATTATTTCAATATGTGTACATTGAAGACTACCGCTTGATATCAACCCAAAACAACCCTAGATCAAAACAAACAAAATTTTGCCTAGAATATATTATTCCAAGAATAACTGAAGTGAAATGTTTGGACGGAATTATTGTGTGTGTGTTTGTGTGTGTGTTTGTGTGTGCGTGTGTAAGTAAACGCACACATACACAATTTGCTTATCCCATTTAGTTTTCATATTATAAAAAAAAATGCATATTATCTTTGGGATAACACTGAACTGTTATGAAACAAGAAAAATGAACATGAAAGTTATATTTCCTAAAAAGAAATCAGTTCTGTGTAAAAGCTTCAGAGCCAATTAAACACAAAATCATTTCAAAATGCAAGTTAAACACAACTAATGAATTTTTCATGCCCATAGCTCCAGTAACACTGCAAATGACTACAGCTGCAAAAGTCAGCAAGCATGGGAATAAGTGCTGGGATACTAGGATCTACATTCATCCAACAAAATGACCTTTCTCACTTGTGACTCAAATTGCAACTATCAGTCAGCTATCAGTCAGCACATTTGTGATAACTATCAAGACGCTAGGAAGAATCAGTTTACAGAGAAACTAGGACAGGGCAAAGGGTGTCATTAGGCCTCCTACAGCAATTTTATTCCAAGGCTTTCTAAAGCTGCACTCCTACATTTCTTACCAGGAATGAATTTAAGGGCGGAGTTTCCAGAACCTGTATTATTTCAAAACGAACAGGAAGTTAAAAATTTACTGGGTTAAATTCTATTTCTAAAAATAAAACAAAAATAGGTCCAATTCTTCCTTTAATGGTGGTAAGTTAAATCCTGCACAAAGAACCATAATTGGACCTTGTACTTATTTAAGAAAAGAACAAACAAATCTGTTATGTCCAGGCTTTCCTTTTCCTATGCTAATCGGAAAAACATCCAACAGAACATTATTTGGGTTAAAACTCCAAAGAGCAGAAAGTTTAAGCAAAGAAATAATGAATAGCCAGCTATAGTGGGGTTGCCATATGCCCAGGTGTTCCCGGACTTGTCCTCTTTTTGGGGGGGGGGCAACATGCCCATTTGGGCGGATTTTTACATTTCATATGAAATGTCTGGGTTGGGTGTGTGTGTTATTTTTTATTGGTTTGATTGATTGAGGGGCACGTGCATTATTGGGCGGGTGTTGTGCCCCAGAAGCAGAAGTGCTGCAGCGACTGCGAGGTCTGGAGCGAAGATCAGGTAGGAGCTGTGGTCCTGCCTCCGCTGCCAGCCCGCCACCAGCATCGCTGCCAGGCCTGCATGCCTTTCCCCCCAGCTTGGGCTGGCCATGGCATGAAGAGCAGTTCTGCACGGCAAAGCCGCTGCCAGCCCAAGCTGGGGAAAAGAGGCGCGTGGGCCTGGCAGCGGCGGCGCTGCTGCCTCCAGCAGGAAGAACTTTCTGACAGTAAGAGCAGTTTTTAAGCAGAGGTTGAATGGCCATCTGTCATAGATGCTTTTGTTGAGATTCCTGCATTGCAGGGAGTTGGACTAGACGGCCCTTGGGGTCCCTTCCAACTACCATTCTATGATTCTATGAAGGCTCCCTGTCACTGGCATACAATATTGTGAACATGGGCTATTATAAAGACTTCCTTCCTTGCAAATTCTGCCAACTCAGAATTCTGCTGCTCATTTTTGGCAAGGAACAAATCTAGGGAGTGCATGTGCTCACTCAACTGCACTGGTTGCTCATTTGTTTACAGGTAGACTCCAAGTACTGATCTATAAAACTAGATGCAGTATTCTTTAGGAAATATATTTCTGCATTTAAACATGCAGTGAGCCTGGGATTAGAAACTTAAGGAATTTAGCATGTGCATTATCACTTAACTCTGGACAAGGGAGGAAACTGCAGAGAGACCAGCCACAGAAGCCTCCTTGCACCAATAGGCCAAAACAGGTCAGAAAACACTCCCCAAACCTCAAAAAAGCAAACAGACCAACCCTCCTCATTTATCTGCAGTTTGTTAACTTATCTGGCTTTATGTTTAACAAATCCAAAAATATTCTTTTCAACAATGTTATGCTGATATTTTGCTAAATTGTTGAAATGCTGTAATTCTATTAACTGTTTTCATAAGTTAGTATGGATTTCAGTGGGTTTATACATTTTGATATTATTCTCTGTTTGGTCACTTTTAGCCATAGAGTTTTCCACAGAAAGGAACAAATATTAATGTTCAACTGAAACTGAATGAAATGGTTTTACTGACTGTAGCCTGCCTTTGTGACCTCATCTGCGCCCTCCACCTCCGCTGCACAAGGGCCGAGTTTAAATACTACCGGTATATTAATGCTACTGTTTGTTGTTGTTTTATAGCTTTATTTGCTTCATAACTTGCCATAAGTATAATAGATATAGGCCCTTTATAAATATTAATGTATGCACTGCCCATAGGAACTTGCATAAGTATATATACTGTAGTTTGAAACCAAAGCTATTGGCCTGATTTGAGTCTTGCTTTTTCTCCATTTAAAATAAACATAATTTGAGGCAATGGTGTTCAGTCCACAGAGTAAGAGTTGTGCTTGTTTATCAAAACAGTCTGCAGTCACAATCTCTAGGCATGGAAGTCCTTCAGCACTAATAAAAATTATCCTATTCTGGCTTCATTATATGGCAGCATTTACTTCTTCCAAACCCTTGTTCAGCTGTTATATGTAATCCTAATCACACCAAACAATGGTTATGTCTGGATGTTATGCTAAACAAAGGTTTACTGCAGGAGTAGGAAACCTTTGGAATTGGGGGCCAAATGACCTGAGGACTCACCCCATACCCCTCCCTGACCCCACTTCACACCCTTGCATAGCTGGAATGTGTCCTTGACCTGCAATAATTCCTCTTGCTTGCCAGGATGCAGGTGTGCATGAATGCAGCTTACCATACAAAGAGTCACATCATTGTCTTACCCACGTTTTGCCTATGGCCTCCACCCACACTGACACACTACCCTGGAAGGTTGTCCATGACAAAATGTGGTTCTCAGGCTGAAAAATGTCTCCTACCCCTGGTTTAAGCATGTTGCCAATGAACCTAGTTGAGGTGTGGGCTCATATGCTTCCCCTTCTCGTTTCAGGGCTGCCATGAGGAATTCAAAAACTTTACTTCTCTTTCTCATTAGTCAGAATTTAGAGTTTCAGGTAACTGTAAACCGTGGATTATGTTGAACTATGGTTAAAGTTGGCTTGTTTCACACAAACAAAAGTTTACATAACTGAAGGTTTGTTGGTCCAGATTATATGACAAATTGTGGTTAACTAAAAACTTCTGAAGTTCTCCCTTCTGAGAGGGACACATGAACCAAGACTCACCCTAGATCATTCACATTACACTAAACTATGTTTTAGCGTGCTGTCCAAACATGGAGAAAGGTTAAGAAACATATATGGCCTAGTGAGGCATCAGAATTGACAAAACAAAGTTACAGACATTGCTACACCATCAGAGGTCAGAGCACCCAGACTTGGTGTGCCAACAGACAGAACATGAAAACAGCTCCAAATCACAATCTGAATGTACGTATGTCTGAAACAGTCATGGTGTTCCGTTGCACCAGAAGCGGTTTGACATGCTGGCCACATGACCCAGAAAGCTGTCTGTGGACAAACATCGGCTCCCTTGGCCTGAAAGCAAGATGAGCACTGCAACCCCATAGTTGCCTTTGACTGGACTTAACTGTAGGGTCCATTACCTTTACTAAAATCTTAAACTATAGTGTGGGTTCAAAATCATGGTTAACACAAGCTAATCTTTGGCATGGTGTCTGAACTGAGTCACAGTTAGAAGTAAGGCCCACTAAAATAATCATGAATATTACTAAGTTGTAAGTCACCCTACTGTTATTCCTCATTTCATCAATCTGAAAATAGTGGTGTTACTACTTACTGACTTCCCAAAGAATTGTGAAGTTTAAGGAAACAGTGCACAATTGTGATTCCTTTAAGGAAAGTCTATGTTCTTTTTCTAACATTATGACTTTGTTCCATGCCTATGCCAGCATGGTATTCTTTGTGTTCCATCACAACATCACTGTTACTATAGGAACTAGTCTACTAATATGGGAAAACAAACAAGCTTCAGAAGCACACACAGATAAGCTAATGTAATATATACATTATTGATCATTCAATTTCTGACCACTGTAGAAATTTGCCTCTTCAGAAACTAAGTAGTACATACACAATTCAAGCACAGAAAAAGGCTGTGGGTGTTCCTAAATTAACAGTACCAAAGAGAGTACAGTGGTACCATGGGTTAGTAACTTAATTTGTTCTGGAGGTCTGTTCTTAACCCGAAACCGATCTCAACCTGAGGTGCGCTTTCGCTAATGGGGCCTCCTGCTGCCACCATGCGTGCGATTTCCATTTTCACTCTGGGGCAAAGTTTGCAACCCAGAGCAACTACTTCTGGGTTAGTGGAGTTTGTAACCTGAAGCGTTTGTAACCTGATGCTTGCATAATAATGAAAGCAAGGAGGCACAGAGCAAGTAGAACAATTAAATAGGGAGACCCAATAAAAGCTATAATCTATGCTGTGGATGCTTCAACTTCTGCAATTATATTTTCTTCTGTAGAATCAAACTGATAACAGCATATTTATCTAACAACATCATGGAATAGAATGCACAAATTGTATTTTGGCTACAATTGTGGATTTTGTGATATTGTCAGAGACGGGCTGCGTTAGGTCTTGTTAGAGGCTTGATACAGCTTAAACCTCGTCTCCTTGGAGTATCTCAGTGGTGAGTGGGTGCTTCTTTTCCTTTTTGCCGGAGAGCAGTAAGGGAGGGGAGAGAAGCAAAAGGAATAGCATAGATTTGGAAAGAAAAGCTATTTAGAAAATGAAGCATTGCCTCAGTGTAGGACATACAGCAGCAACTGACAGGGAACACTTTCTGGGCTGCAATGCAGCGGAGTCATGGACTCACCCAAGACCCCTCTGAAGGTTTGAGAGCTTTGATGGCACTCATAAATTGGCTGCTCACGTCTGGGGGAGAGATTACAGAACAAGGAGGAGCCTACAAATATAGAATTTGGAGAATACAAAAAGGACATGCAGTAAAATTTGGCAGTGTGGAGTGCTGTTGCTGTTCAGGGTTCCAGGCAAACCTACTCTAGGCAAACCTACTGCTTTCTTCCAGGAAAACCTACTCTATTCCTCATGCCCCCTGGTTTTCTGACCCCCACAGTTGACTAGTGGTTTACACCTACATGCAGGCTCTGCTGCTCTCATACGGCTCCCCCCCCCTATTTTTCTCTCTCAGGTTGCCCTGAGCCTGCTGATACCTCCCCCTGCAAGGATGGTGCCATTTTGGCTACAAAGGTTTGACACGCAGTTACTTCTCATCACTGAGCTCTCCCTGGGGTTACTGGGCCAATTTACTTCTCCCTTCTGTCCTCCTTCAACATGCACTGTGATTAAATGATATACAGTTGTACCTCTGGTTACGAAAGTAATTCATTCCGGAGGTCTGTTCTTAACCTGAAACCGTTCTTAACTTGAGGTACCACTTTAGCTAATGGGGCCTCCCGCTGCACATTCTCTGATCTCACCCTGGGGCAAAGTTCCTAACCCGAGGTGCTACTTCCAGGTTAGCGGAGTCTGTAACCCGAAGTGTTTGTAACCTGAGGTATTTGTAACCCGAGGTACCACTGTATTAAGATGTACTAACCAGTGTAGGTTTTAAGCAGCAGTTTGGTTGCAACAACTGTCTTTCCTTCCTTCCTCATCACAAATCTTCAAAGAAATACCAGCACCCATCAAGTCTGCAAATGTATGTCTTTCTGATTTCAGAGTATTAAAAAAATCATGGGTCCCCCACCAGCCAGTCCTTTCAATACCAATTTACAGGTGGAGCTTTCCACAGTCATGAACCCAAAGACAGAATTACCGTAACTGTGGATGAATTAAACCAGGGTGAAGGAAGCACGTTTTGCCCTCGAATTCAGTATGGGATACTTAGAAAGTCTTATGTGCAGACTCCCAAGGCAATCCACATTAGGCGCAATCCATGAACCTTCAATTAAGGTGTACATTTGAAGTACTGTATTCAGCACAGCGCTGGGCCGCACCAACTTTGCTCAGAAGCAAGCCTTGCCAGCTTCAATAAACCTCATTCCCTAACAAAGTGAGCACAAGATTACGGCCAGATCCTATGCACACTTGCTCACAAGCAACTCCAACTCTGATCATGGAACTTATATCCAAATAAACGCTTGTAAAGGTTATATACAGATACTGGTACTTTTGAACCACTATCATTCAGTGGCTTTTAAAAGGGGGGGGGTTATTGGTTTGTTTTTGTTTTACTATGTATTTTGAATTCCCATTTTGTATTTCTCTGTTGTGAACCACCCTGAAATCTTCGGGTGAAGGGCGGTACGCACATTTAATAAATAATGTTAAGGATAATAATAATAATAACCTCCAACAGGCCCAGAAAGGTCTACTAATTTCCATGTGGCCAGCACTGACGCCTAAGCATGGTCAGTCCAGAAGCAAGTGTCCCCGAATTGAGTGGGACAAGATACCACTTATTTGTATGTTTATTTCAGAAAACTTATAAACCGCTTGACTGCGAGAAGGAAAAAACAAAAAAACGAAAAACGAAAAGCAACCGCTCGAAGCGCTGCGGCCGCAGCGGGGCTTAACCCCCGAGTAAACAGCGCCTCCGCAGCGCGCTCCTACCATCTCTATAATCTTGGTCTTCCTGCCCGTCTTCTTCTTTATGGTGAAGATGTACTGGGCCAGGACCACCCCGCCGACTAGGGCGCACACGCTGGCGCTGGCCACCGCTCCCATCCTGGCCACGGCGCTCTTGTCCATGGCGGCAGAAATCTCTCGCCACGCTCCGGCCTCGCGGGGTGAGGGGAAAACCGAGGGAGAAGCCTTACGTTCAGGTCCCGGAGGCGGGCAAGAGCCCCGCACAGCCTCACGCCGGTCTTCCTCTCAGCCGGTCGCCTTCCTCTCTCTCCCTCTCCGTCGGCTGCGAGGGCGCGCGTGCGCTACCGCCAACCGCCGAGATGAGCGGCCGTTGGCCCCACGAGCTCTCTCTTGACAGTTGAGGCGGGCGACGACGAGGCCCTATCAGGGAGAAACCATTCCGTCTTACGGGACGGGGGTGGTGGCCCTCTTTTCTCTCTCCTCCGCTAGACAAAACGCCGGCAATTAGGAGAGGAGTTTGAGGAGGGAGGTTGGTCCTTTTAAGCCGCTAGCGGGACGGGGGACAGGCGCTGGGCGCTTCCTCTCCTCCTAATACCGGTAGTACAGTCCAACCGGCGGCCGAAGGCTCGCAGAGACTACATCCCCCAGCATGCTTTACGCAGCCGCCGTGCAGTTTATGCTCTCTCCTCTCAGCGCCTTTCTCGGACGGCAGGAGGGGGCGGGGCCGGCGTTGGTTGCTGAGGCGCTATGACAACGGGAGCAAAAATGGCGGCGGGCAGAGCTGGCTAGAGAGTACCTGAGGCGTTCTTTCCCCGCGCGCCCCATATACCAACAGAACCCCGCCCCCCATTCCTTCCTTGTAATAACAGCTTCTGCTTGGTGTATACCCCCTCCCGCTCCCCTATCCATCTCTCTCTCTCTCTATTTGCTTATCTCCCTCATGGGTCCCGTTAGCATCCTCATGCCCCAAAGGTAGCGCCGCGATAGGTTGCTTGTGACAAGGACGCCGGCGCCCTGTCTCGGTCCCCCTGACAGGCGAGGAGAAGAAAAGGGTTTCCAAATGCTGGGAAACGTCAGGTAAGTTAACGCCCTACATCCTTTCAAATGTGTTTGGAGGAGCGTTGTGTTTTCGTTACTGTTATGTATTTTGTGTTTTTATCTTGTATGTTTATGCCGTGAACCAGCCCTGAGATCTTCAGACGAAGGGCAGTATACAAATTCAATGAATAATAATAATAGTAATAATCAGTAAATAAAATGAGCACGATCTCGTGTCTTGTACTGGGCAAAGTAGAAGATCTGCTGTTGGAGACATTGCACAGCCTTGCCCTGTGCACTTTTTTTCCAGAGATGCCGCCAATCTCACTTCCCAAGGTGGAAGTGTGCATAAAGGCTGCAGCCTTGCAACCCGTTCAGTGTGCCCAGGTGAGCTCACAAGTACGGTAACAGTGCATAGGGCTGCCACTTAAAGGTTGTGGTTCTTTGTACACTTTCTTGCGGATCTGTCCCATGGAACTCGGTGCGAATTCTCAGTAAAAATGCCTGGGCTGCAGTGATAAATAAGTGTATTAGCAACAAAACTTATGCATGGGAAAGAAGATATACCTGTGTGTACTGTTTCTACAACACCAGGGTCTAGGGAATACCTGTATATGGTGGACATTGCTGTTTCACTCAGAATGTTCAGGACATTAACTGCAAACTGAGCAATTTCCTAAAAGGTTTTTGCATTCTTTTGAGACAAGTGATATGTTAGTATTTGCCTAGGGACGTATATTGTGCTTTAGATGTTTATGCAACATTTTTTCTCTCCTTAGGTCTTTCCAATGCACAATAAGAGTATTGAAGAAGCTGGCAAATTGTGTTTTTAGCATGCATTGCTGTAAATACTTGCATTAATGTGTGTAACCTAGTGTTGCTAAGCTAAGGCAAGGATTACTGAATCTCTAGCCTCTTTTCCTTTACTGTGTTCCAGTTAACTGCAGGCAGGTATTAGTGCAACCTATTTGTGTCTGACTGGATTCAGTTCCTTAGCTTGTGTCATAAGGGCAATTCAAGGCGATTAAACGCCTGCCTGTTTATCTCTTCATTCCTATTTCATCATTGCCATTGTGCCATTGATAAAATTGTGCCTTATAATCTTGCTTTGCCATTTGTTTCTGTATTACAAGTGATACCTGTAACAAATGTTGCACTGTGGCGTGTTACAGTTCACTGGTCCATTCCATCAGCCATGCCCTTCTCCATGATGCTCCTCTCCACTCCTACTCACAGTCAGTCAGCATTCCATGGCTACTGAGCCCACTCCGTCCTCATTGGATTGTCTGTGGGTTTGTCCCCACCCCATCTTTTCTCGTAAAGATCTTTTGTATTTCTGCAAACATTGGGGTTCTCCCAGTCTTACAGATTCCTCCCTCTCATGGTTGTGTGACTTCATTTATGTACTATTTTGGCTACATATGCAATGGCACTCACAGCCTGAACACTGGAAATAGAGTGAATGGCGATTATTTATTATATAGCACCATTTATTATATAGCACCATCGGTGTACATATGCTAAGCTCCAAATAGCTCTGTGCTTGAGAAGAACACACACCTTTGGATAATAGGTTGCTGATTTGCCTTTCCAAATGCAGCCCTTCATACCATGTTGAGTCCTGTTCCAGAGCGGCCATCAACCTTCAGGAAAAGCCTTGCAAGGCTACAGTGGGAAAGAGGGGCAGGAAAGTTCTATTGCATAAATAGAGCTTCACACATTGCTCTATGGATACTGTGATTAAAGAATGACATAGAAATATTATCAGCTCCTGCTGGGCTTTTTTCTGTTTGTTTGTTCCAGGTGACTTTGAAGGAAATTTCAATTGTACAAGATAGATTGTTTTACTAGTCTGTTTGAGAGATAAATACAGTATACTGCAGTGGTCACTGTTTCATGGGCAGCACAGTGCCCATTTTTGGCTTTGATCATACTGTCATTAAGCTTCTCATTTAATAATTAAGAATAAAGCAACTAGTTGTTAACATTTAGGGGCGTATGTTGTTAGATTGTGGTGTGTATATTTGCTGTATGTGGCCATAATTTATAATTCCTTCACCCCATGTATGCGCATAGGCTTCTAATTCCCACCCACCTGCCTGCATTCATGTTGTTGTTGTTTAGTCGTTTAGTTGTGTCCGACTCTTCGTGACCCCATGGACCAGAGCACGCCAGGCACTCCTGTCTTCCACTGCCTCCTGCAGTTTGGTCAGACTCATGTTTGTAGCTTCAAGAACACTGTCCAACCGTCTCCTCCTCTGTTGTCCCCTTCTCCTTGTGCCCTCCAACTTTCCCAACATCAGGATCTTTTCCAGGGAGTCTTCTCTTCTCATGAGGTGGCCAAAGTATTGGAGCCTCAGCTTCAGGATCTGTCCTTTCAGTGAGCACTCAGGGCTGATTTCCTTCAGAATGGAAAGGTTTGATCTTCTTGCAGTCCATGGGACTCTCAAGAGTCTCCTCCAGCACCATAGTTCAAAAGCATCAATTCTTCAGCTATCAGCCTTCTTTATGGTCCAGCTCTCATTTCCATACATCACTACTGGGGAGACCATAGCTTTAACTATATGGACCTTTGTCGGCAAGGTGATGTCTCTGCTTTTTAAGATGCTGTCTAGGTTTGTCATTGCTTTTCTCCCAATAAGCTGGCGTCTTTTAATTTTGTGATTGCTGTCACCATCTGCAGTGATCATGGAACCCAAGAAGGTAAAATCTCTGACTGCCTCCATTTCTTCCCATTCTATTTGCCAGGAGGTGATGGGACCAGTGGCCATGATCTTGGTTTTTTTGATGTTGAGCTTCAGACCATATTTTGCGCTCTCCTCTTTCACCCTCATTAAAAGGTTCTTTAATTCCTCCTCACTTTCTGCCATCAAGGTTGTGTCATCAGCATATCTGAGGTTGTTGATATTTCTTCCGGCAATCTTAATTCCGGTTTGGGATTCATCCAGTCCAGGCTTTCGCATGATGAATTCTGGATATAAGTTAAATAAGCAGGAAGACAATATACAGCCTTGTCGTACTCCTTTCCCAATTTTGAACCAGTCAGTTATTCCATGTCCAGTTCTAACTGTAGCTTCTTGTCCCACATAGAGATTTCTCAGGAGACAGATGAGATGATCAGGCACTCCCATTTCTTTAAGAACGAAATAATAATAATAATAATAATAATAATAATAATAATAATAATAATAAATTTATTATTTATACCCCGCCCATCTGGCTGGGTTTCCCCAGCCACTCTGGGCGGCTTCCAACAGAAACATTAAAATACACTAATTTCTTAAACATTAAAAACATTAAACTTGCCATAGTTTCCTGTGGTCGACACAGTCAAATGCTTTTGTGTAGTCAATGAAGCAGAAGTAGATGTTTTTCTGGAACTGTCTAGCTTTCTCCATAATCTAGCTTGCACTTCTGGGAGTTCTTGGTCCACATACTGCTTAAGCCTGCCTTGTAGAATTTTAAGCATAACCTTGCTAGCGTGTGAAATGAGTGCAGTTGTGTGGTAGTTGGAGTATTCTTTGGCACTGCCCTTCTTTGGGATTGGCATCTTCTCCTATCCTCTGGCCACTGCTGAGTTTTCCAAACTTGCTGGCATGTTGAGTGTAACACCTTAACAGCATCATCTTTTAAAATTTTAAGTAGTTCATCCATAGTGTAACTCAAATTGGTTTTGAAGCCCCTCTGGAATGTGAAATAAGGTGTATTTTACATCCCCTTGTTTCCCCCCCCTCTCACTAGGGCTGAAGGAGAATGTCTTTATTTAAAGCCCGTGACTGGTGGTCTACAGTGGTGGGCAACAAAGAAGAATTTGATCAAGGATGCTTATGTGTTGCAAATGTTGACAATAGCAGCAGTGGACAAGGTAAGTGGACTAAAAATTTTGTGAAACACAGAGGTTGCAATCCCAAGCATATTAGTGGGAAACACTTTCTGCTAAGTTTAAAAAGGTTTAATTTTGAGGAGAAGTGGTTAGAATTGAGATTTAATTCTGGAACTCTAAATGCAACTTGATGCTGGTCGTGTTTACATGGAAATAAGTTCCACAGACTTCAGTAGAGCTTATTCCCAAGGAAGCATACTTTGCATTGCAACGTTAAAGCTCCACCCTGTGTAGAAATAATGTGTCACCACATTTTCAGCTGTGTAAGCTTCACTTAGTATTTGGATATGTTTGTTTTACAGATAAAATAATTGTGGGAAGTTATACAGGGTTCCTTAGAATCTACAACCCCCATCCTATAAAACCTGGAGATGCTGTGCAAGCTGAAGATTTGCTCTTGGAAGTGCAGTTACCTGAGCCAATACTTCAAGTGGAAGTAGGAAAATTTGTTTCGTAAGTAAACAGTCAGTGCTGCCGCTAATGATCTTATTAATTGGGAAACTTTGAGTGAGTTTATCATTGGAGTCAATTAACTCTCTAAAGATTGACCTGGTTTATTTTATGAAGTACCTTGGGGTTATATTGGAACAATTATACTAGAATCAAAATATGGATTCTGGCACATTTGTTTTTTGGAGTTGTCCTGTGGCATTTTCTTGATCCTCAAGGTCATTATACCTGAATCATGTGTAATAGTTACTTTTTAAATTAATTATGGTATGTATATGCAACTTTTGAGGCAAACTTCATAAAGCAGTTTAAATAGCTTTGTTACAAAAAGGCTACCAAAGACAGGCTACCAAAAAACAAAACTTTTTTTTATAAAAAGAACTAGATCCTCCTCTATGGCGCAAGATGGTTCTCAGATAACCCAGTGGTGGTAGTTCAAATATACAGAAGCTACTTCAACTGGAACACCAGGATCTAGATGAAGGGCAGCTGTCTGAAAAACCATGACACTTAAAATATCCAGATGCCCTCATTTGGAGGGCAGTTTAAATATTAAAATAATTGATGACAATAATAAATAAGTGCCCAAGGAAACATAATGTAATTAATATAGACCAGTTTCCATCAAGCTTTCTCTTTTTTCAATCTTTTCAAAGAATATTGCATGTTTGCCATTGCTGTCTACAACTGGGTACTTGTTGTACTGTAGAGCTGTCCTTTGTGTCCTCTGTCGTCTTGTAGAAAGGCCACTGTCTTGCATGCATATCATAAAAGGATAAGTGAGTATTTTACTTCTAATACTTGTGAAGACAATATATATTTTAAAAGTTGCTAATTTGACAGGCATAAACATACAAATACAAACATGTCAAAAATATTGAGTGTGAAAACTCTTTCATGTCTGCTATATAGCACAGGTTCTTAACCAAATTTTACTAGAATTGTTGCTAATTTATTAGCCTCAGAGTAATGTACGTTTCTTAGCGGTTGACTCATATTTTCTATTCTTTTTCTTCTTTGCAGTGGTATAGAACTGTTACATCTGGCTGTATTACATCCTAAAAAATTGTGTGTGTATGCTGTCTCAGGTAAAAAAGGGCTCTTCAGATTAGGGTGACAACTTTTTCTCTTTCCCTATTCTCCACACAAGTAAAAAATTGCATACAGTGTTCTAATCTGCTAATACCAAGTCAATTTTGAAATTATAAAAAGGTGAATAGTATGGGATTGGTCGTTGCCCACTTTAAGAATTGTGCTTTGTCTCTGTGTTACTGAAAAGTAATTTATGTCAAATAAATGCTACTACTTCTAAATACTCCAGGTGGCGCTGTGGGTTAAACCACAGAGCCTAGGGCTTGCTGATCAGAAGGTCGGCAGTTCGAATCCCTGTGATGGGATGAGCTCCCATTACTCGGTCTCAGCTCCTGCCAACCTAGCAGTTCGAAAGCACGTCAAAGTGCAAGTAGATAAATAGGTACCGCTCCGGCGGAAAGGTAAACAGTATTTCCATATGCTGCTCTGGTTCGCCAGAAGTGGCTTTGTCATGCTGGCCACATGACCTGGAAGCTGTACGCTAGCTCCCTCGGCCAATAACGCAAGATGAGCGCCGCAACCCCAGAGTAGGTCACGACTGGACCTAATGGTCAGGGATCCCTTTACCTTTACCTTACTTCTAAATAAATATTTCTCTTACTTTATCTGTGCCCAGGCCCGGCTCTAGGGGTAGTCTCTGTGGCGCGGGGTGTTAGGGCGCCGGGCTGGCAGGCGGGCGCTGCACGGCGAAGCCGAGCTACGCTCTGCGCCCGCCCACTAGGGCGGGGGCGCCGGAGCAATCTCCGCGCCAGGGCGCCTGACCTGCTTGAGACGGCCCTGTCTGTGCCTGAATTAAGGAAAGCTTTCTGTAGATCATTGTTGCATTTGTTGGCACCTTAGAATGTGTATCACACTAATATAGTGCACTTGTGTATAAGAGCCTGCTGGAAATTTTACTCTGGAATTGTAAAAGTTCAGTTACCAGTTTGTCTGCAATGTGGAAGAAAGCTGTAACTAAATTAAATGCGGCTTCCAACATTTAAAAACATCACCATAAAATACAAAGTAATAAAAACAAACTAGTTAAAAGCAATAGTTAAAATACATCAAAACACATTTAGAACCAGCAATTCAAATACAGTTTGCTCTGACAGCAGCCCAGTGATCCTATACACCATAGTTTTCCAGAGGCATGTCTGAAGCGATGAAAAGTATAAAACCTAGAAAAGGGCCATAAGTAGGATGGACCAAGCTCACCAAGGAATTTGGTTTAAGGCTTGAAAGAGAATATAACTGGAGAACATAATAGGGGAATCCTGGCAATGAGAAATAAAGTTTGAGGATGTATTCGCTTAGTTCGTTTTGGGTTTTTTTAACAGAGCAATAGCTTTGGCAATGAATAGTATGCAAGTCTTTTAAAATGAACAACTAACCCACTAGTAAATGACAGTATTTTAGCAGTTCTGTAGGCTTCCAGGTTTACTTTCCTTATTTGGCAGAGGCCATTGCTATAAGTAGCAAATATTTATCTTAACCACGAGAGCAGCAGCACCAACAAGAAAGCTTAGTCTTGTGGAAGGCCGCAATATATAAAAATTATAATAAAATAAAAATTCACGTCAGAAAGATGAGTTCCAAAATAATGAATATAGTACTAAGTATGAATTGGCATTAATATTGTACAGTGATAATATATGTTGAGGTTATATTTTCACCATGGGTATGCCAAATGGCTGGTAAACAGATGTGCTCTCCTGTCTTGACAGAATGTAACGGACATGTGGCGATGAGGATAGAAGAACAGAAAGAGATTCCTTAACATTTAAATGTTGGCATTGCAATTAACATATTGTGTGAGGAAAATGTATCTCACTTTGCTTAGGTCATTTGATATGTATATACTCTTTGAAATGCCACCCTGTTAAATATTAGACAGGTGCTGTCTTAGCTGTCTTTTTGGCATCTCCTGAAGAGCTTCCTTGTCCCAGAAGCCTTTTAAGTAAATACCTTTCCCAGTCTGCATCTGCATTGAAATTGTTTTTATATATTTTAATTGTTATATTGTTTGTGTTTGCCACCCTGGGTTCCTTTGGGAGCAAGGGCAGGATATACATTTGATAATAAATCAAATAATAAGTATAGCGTTCTGGCATGCTCCAAGTATGACATTTTTTATTTTTTTACGGTGTAAGGTATAACTCAATGGAATCTTGATCCTAACATAATTATTATTAAAACAATAGTCTACAATTGCTTGTCTACAATTGCAATATAATCACCACACTATCTTGGGCAACATACTTAACACAGGAATTGGAAAATCCTACATATATGATACCTTCTCTAAATTTAATAGGAAGCCTGGGAAACATTGACCATGGGAACCAATATCAGCTAAAGCGTATGTATGAACACAATCTTCAGAGAACAGCCTGCAACATGACTTACGGGCCATTTGGAGGCATAAAAGGTAAATTCTATATTATTATTGGCCTACTTTATGTTACCTATACAACTCATATGTAATTTTGACAAATGCAGATTCTTCCTGATTTTGACTGTTTTAGGAGGCAGAATCAAGGACATCTTATGACATAGTGATTAACACTGCAATCCTAACCCCATGTATCTGGGAGTAAGACCCACTGAATTCAGCAGAACATCTTTCTGAATAGGCTTAGATCTGCACTGTAAATTATGAGACTAGTGCCTCCTTACTACGTACAAAGGATGATGCTGTTTGCCTAACTTGTGGTCATATTTCCTTAGAGGTAGAAAAATGTTTTTTGAAAACTATAAGAGCAGCCACATTTGCTAGAATATGTGAGAGTGAATCACTTGTTCCGATACATAGTTAACACGTGAGGATGAGTGCACTAGCTCTTCCCCCCTGCCATCATTCTGTCTGTCCTCCACAAGTTGTAAGGTGGGCTTCTAAAGTGGAGAGTCTCCTGTACTTGTTTTTTGGCCATAATATGATCCTCCCATGTTAATATTAGTTGTACAGCAAGAAGTCTGCTTCTGACTACATAAGGTAGAATATGAATTAGTTTTTCCTGATGTGCATTAACAAATTTAACCACTAGAGGTCTCTGATGTGTTTCAGCCAGAATTGAAACGGGGGGAAAAATGTTTTAAAATATAGCCCCTTATTTCAGTCACAGGCAATGAATGTACAGGAAAGTGCACATCTCCTTGTGAACAGTGCCAGAATAATCAGGACTGGTTCAGGAGTTCATAGTTGGCATGTTAACCATGAGCCTGTCTCAATTAGTGTCAGGACTAACACATGTGGCAGGCCGCACATTGAATCTGGTTTTCTGTACAGAGTTTGGGAATGGATGATCCATGGGTGAGCTAGAAATGTCTCATTTGGCTTAATCAGTTTGACTCTACGGCTGTGCATAAGCTGCACAGGAATGGAAGATCAATTAATAAGATGATTTTCTAAGATCTTTTGATGATTCCCTGCCCCATTAGGTCCTGCTGAAGTCCTGGTCTCCACCTGGAATGAGGGGATGGCCTAATCTATCAATATGATCACTTTATGTGTTGGTTTATACAATTTTTATACTGCTTAATATAATAAAAATCTCTAAGCAGTTTACATAAAAATACAGCTGCATTCAATAAAATGTCTTTAACCGGATAAAAAGAAAACGTAACTTCATATCATAAACAAAACTGAGCAGCATATTACATATATAAAGTAACAATCATAGTAAACATGTCTTTTTAAGGACTGTTTAAAGGTAATTTCTGCCTCTATCTCATGAATTACCCAAGGGGACAGCATTCCAGAGTGTGGATGCTGTAACCAAGAATGTTTTCATTAAGTGACAATCCACTGGTTGGCAAACCAGTGGGTCTCCTCACATCTTAAACATTGCCTTGGTCTGTACTGGGGGAGGCAATCTAGCAGGTATCTTGGTCTCAGGTTGTCCACGGCTATAAAGTTCAACGACGATACAGTGAACCTGGCTTGGTAGTTAGAACCCCTTGCAGATCTTTCGACACTTGACACAACATGCGTAATGCCGGGCAGCCCTGCTGCTTAATTTTGCCTTAGTTGTAGCTTCCATACCTGGTAAAAGGGTTCCACACATGCAGTGCATTACGGTGGTCTAATCATGAGGTTAGCAATGTATGGAATGATTGTAGCTGTTGCACAAACTAAAGTTGATACTGAGTACTCGGAGCCACAGAGGTCACTCTGTCAGAAGAGGTCATGTCCCTGGACCATTTCCTGGACGCAGTAGTGAAATTGATGAGGAGAAACAAGCTGAGGTTAAATCCTGGCAAGACAGAGGCATTGTGGGGGAGTGGTTCCCGTGTCTAAGAAATTGGACAGTTGCCGAACCTGCATGGGGTTGCACTCCATCTGAAGGAGCAGCTTCAGAATTTGGGGGTGCTTCTGGATCCAGCTCTGTCACTGGAAGCTCAGGTAGTATAATAAATAATACACAATAAAACAAAACAAAAGGAAAGCCAAAAAACCCCTCCCCCAAACATGTCATAAAAGTCGCCTCTCCTTTTGTTACGACATTGCTGTAACCATTTGCTTTCTTATCTTGCAACTGAGGCTTAATGCCAAAATCAAGAATTTTGGAGAATAGAAAAACCAGCTCTGCGCTGTTGTATATTCTCAGTATAACATCTGGTATAAATAACTAGGTTGTAAGTACTATACAAAGATTAGTTAAGCCAATTCCTTGTGCTCTGCCAGCATATTCATACAGGATCTGTACTCTAGCCATGCAGACTTCATTTCTTATGGCTAGGTATTCCTTTAGTCATAATTAATTTGCTTTTATAATATACGTTACACTCGATACAGGTTTCATTGCACCAGCTATAGGATTTAATGTGATGAAAATAATTTGTCAAGCAACACCACAGTGGAGATCTTGAGTGATCCCAGATTTATGAATGATTTATACTGGTGGTGATCTGTCATCATGAATGGACTTGAAACTTGCTAAATTGCTGTTGGGCAGTAGCTCTATCACATGTTGATATTTTTTTTAAAAAAAACTATGATCCACGGCAAGATAATAGTAAAATGTTATGGTAGAGAAGCTGATTGTGAGAATCAATCAAGTATCTTTGGCCCCCTCCATGCTAAAGGTCCGCATCAGATGATGCATATAAAATAGCAGGCAAAGCATGGCATACGAGGTACAGCTGGATGCGTCGGGGCTCTATTCTCCCCTTAATCTGCCCATTGCCATGGCACATTGTAACAAGGGGACAAGCTGGGGTTTAGTTATTTCAGAAAGTGAATATTGAATGGGATGTAGCATTTTTATGGTTTCTCTGAAAAATCTTAACACAAGTAGCATTGTAAGGATCACAAGGACTGTTACACTATTAAAAATATATATAATCGCTCCCAGAATTACACATCTGTTTTATGTTAATCCATGAATCCAGCAAAACAAAAGAGAAATAATAAAAACAATTGTATTTTTAAAACAGTAGGAAAAAAGTTACAAGGGGAGGAAAGGCTATAGAAAAGCCAGCTTTTCTCAGCCAAATGTCTGAATCCATTTTACTTTTATTATAGTTCAGCCTGGAGGCAAAGCATGTTTCAGACTTACAACAAAGAAGGTGCTATGAGGAAGAATTCTTCTTAATAACAAAGTACTACATATGTAAAAACCATGCAGCTTTGTAACAGGAAACTTATAAGAGTGGTAGACTGGGGGTTTACTTTTCCACAATTTTGCAAGGGTGGTTTTTATTAGGTGCTAGTCCAGAAAAAAAGATTATCATCTAAGCTTTATGTTGCAAGTTTAAGTGTATCTTTTACTTCTATTTAAATTAGACAGAGATATAAATTTGGACTATGATTTATCAGCTACTTCTTTGTAGAATGGCACTTAACCATTAATGCAAGCAGCTTTTAAACATTGTCTGCTGAGAAATAGCAACGGCCCATTGTGTCTTGGGTTTGTGCATTCCCCCCATTTCATCTCATCCTGCCCTGCCAAAGGTGAGTAGGAGCTTCCACTGCTGGTTTGTAACAAACTGCAGTTTCTCATTTAGTCCATATACGGAAAATGTAGTTGTTACAAACTGCGAATGGAAGCTTCCAGTCTCATCCCCTTCAGTGCAGCAGTTTGTGAGTATTGCTTTCAGTGATTGTTAGCAGGGCATGGTCACCATTTTGTTCCAAGAAACAAATTCAGAGGAAAATTACTCTTTTAAAACTCAGTTTTGTTCTGGAGTACAGTACTGTCTTTTTTGTATTTAGTGGAATCTTTAAAAAGCTTTAAGGAAGTTTTTTCTTTGGGTACAATACTTAGCCGCTGTGTTGTGATTATACTTTTAGACACAAACGTTTCATGTAGCTTTGCCCGAGGAATGTCATATTGGATATTTTCTAGCATCACGCCGCCTTTAGAACTCTGATAGTTCTAAATAGTTATGATATTTAGTTCTAGATAGTTCTGATAGAACTCCTCTATGCTGTGGAGTCTTATGGAATCCTCTGTGCAGTCTGTCTTTGGCAGGAGAGGGAGTCATAGGTTGGCTTGATCAGGATCTGGGGTTCTAGAGGAGCCTTTGTACGTAGTAAGGAGGCACTTACTTGTCCCATTGTTATCAGTCATTATAAAGTACAGCAAAACAATGACTTGAGCTTTTGAACCACGCAAATGTACTTTTGGAAATCTGCATTATGTTTCTGGTTTTACATTTTTAAAAGTTTGGTTCTTACTACATTGTTCACTTACCTCGCATCTATCATCAAGGCAGTTGATGTGGGCAGAGCAAAGAATGCATCTCTAGACTCATTCCTGCCCTGTGTGTGCCAAGGTGGAGGAACTGTCATGGGGAGCAAGGCGGGGCCAGAGGTTAGCAAAGAGATGCTGGGCATGTGTGGGGTGAGTGGGAGTGGGCTGAAATGAAGGGTGCAGGAGAAGGGCAATGAATGCCACCCCCCAAAAAACCCATGTTATCCTATGATTCTTTTAGCAGAGGCGAATTTATTCCTGCATTACAGGGCTTGGACTAGATATTATTATTACCAGTATTTATTTCATTTCTATACTGCTTTATATTTTTAAGAAAAATCTCAAAGTGGTTTGTTGTTGTTTAGTCGTTTAGTCGTGTCTGACTCTTCGTGACCCCATGGACCATAGCACGCCAGGCACTCCTGTCTTGCACTGCCTCCCGCAGTTTGGTCAAACTCATGTTCGTAGCTTCGAAAACACTGTCCAACCATCTCGTCCTCTGTCGTCTTCTTCTCCTAGTGCCCTCAATCTTTCCCAACATCAGGGTCTTTTCCAGGGAGTCTTCTCTTCTCATGAGGTGGCCAAAGTATTGGAGCCTCAGCTTCAGGATCTGCATTTTAGAACGTCAATAAAACAATCCAGAATCAAACATTTCTGAAGAAAGTCAAATACTGTATAGAGTATACAGTCAAAGCAACATAATTAACAGATAATGCTTAGGGTCCCTTCCAACCCTACAATTCTATGATCCTGTGATTTAGGGGATTGTGAACAGTTCACCCACGCTGGGCGCGGCGCCAAGAGGGTAGCTCAGAGGGTGCTGCAACAGTGACAAACAATGGAAGACGAGAGGCGGAGAATGCTGAATTTTGGCATCGCACAGGGCACTGCTGAAACTTGAAAGCCCCAAGTCCGCCACTGCATTTAGATAAATGAACACAAGTTAGTAATATGGATTGTTTTGGAAGACCAAAACAATCATACCAATGAGGCAGAGAGTTGAGAACTATGATCGTTATTTCCATGGGATAGAATTTTGTTACGCAAAAAATTGCTAGAAGAAATCACTAGTATCACTCAGGTAACCCATGTTCTTTAACTTCAGCAGGAACTTAAGAGGAAATGGAAATGTCTCCCCCACTCTTTTTTTTTAAAGGAAAGAGCAAAGCATTGGGATGTATGCCAGAACACTAGAGGGCCCCTTTCAGGTGTTATTGATAGAGACTAGAGGTCTTAAATTGAAAAGGATTTTGAGTTTGATTGTAGATTTACTGTTCAACCTGAATTATGTTTGAATTTAGCTAAAACTGATGGGGGGAATACCTTGGTGTGTTGAAGGTTACAGAAACCAATAATTTTCTCATTGGACTGAAATTTTTCCTTGGTTAAGCACACCAACCCTTCCAAACTCTCAAGTTTGTGCCCGTCCTTAAATTTGTTCTCTCTGTTGCACTCTTTGAAGGTTGCAAGGTTCATATTGTAATGAAATCCTGCTACCATCCATTAGATGGGGACAAACAGAAGAATAACTGAGCAGAAGTAAGAATGCTAATGTACACAACCATCCTGAATCTTTGTACTGTATACTTATAGACATGGAAATTGGTTTAGCAAATTATATACTAAAAAGCAGTTCTATATTTCATATGCCCAGCATGCTTCCTAAAATATCAACATCTTTAAATGTATATCTGCAATGCTCTGTAGCACTATTTGTATACCTTGGGTTTTTGGGTATTTTCCCTTACTTTCGTTCATTATAGTGGCCAAGAGGCTGATACTCATGAATTGGAAGACTAGAGATACAATTCCCCTTAATCAATGGCTTGACAACATGACAATATTGGCAACATATGAACGGACACCTTATAGACACAGACTTTCTTTGGATAAATATACACATCACAACTAAATGACTAAACAACAACAAATACTTATGTATGGAAACATAACTGAGCATTTTTTCTCTTTTTCATTCTTGTTTTTCTTTCTTTTTTGTCACTATCTTTTTATCAATGAAATTCTTCTGATAAACTATTAATAATAATAGTACAGTGGTACCTCGGTTTACGAACTCAATCTGTTCTGGAAGTCCGTTCTTAAACCGAAACCGTTCTTAAACCGAGGTGGGCTTTCCCTAATGAGGCCTCCCGCCGCCAGTGCCCTTCCACCATTCAGATTCCGTTCTTGGACCGAGGTAAAGTTCTCAAACCGGGACACTATTTCCAGAGTTTGTAAACCGAATCGTTCTTAAACAGGACTGTTTAACCCGAGGTACCACTTTACAGTAATAATAGTGTTCATAGTGAGTGTTCATTGCAGCTTAAAAATTATTAATTTAGATTTGTTGTTAGTCTCCTATGTACAGTACTGTATAGATTTGCATGGAATAATTTCTGAATATTCATATGTTGTTGGAATTTTCATATGTTTAGGGTATCTGGAACTTTAAGCAATCCACCAAATGTTGACTTGAACCATTATTATTGATTGGTTTAGCATATTTACCCAGCTGAATTCCTTACGTATCAGAATGTCAGCGGAACTATTATGACTCAAGCCCTTTATTATTTAATCTTTTGAATTAGATAAGTACTTGCTATTTAACAAGTTTTTTACTTCTTCCAAATTTCAACAACTGGCTGTGCATTTATGGGAGTGTATGTATTTATATGGAGATAAATATAAACAAACTATTGTTATAAACAATAAAATCTAAATTGAACAGAAGCCGCATATCCTGTCCTATAATTTAAAAAACGTGTGTCCTGTTGTAGGAACCTAAGGAAAGTCATAACTCTAAAACAATTCGTCTGTTCAAAAATGCTTCAAGAATTCTACATGTTAAACCTATAATTCTGTTTAAAATTATTGAATTTAGTAATAGGAAGCATTTGTTCATTGGCGTAAACTATAAAGAGTTTACGTTTCCTAGAAAGATGGATGAGTTTTACTATTCAAGCAACAGGAAAGTCTTAAAATTACCACAACTTGGAAATCTGAAACTAACTTGAAAATATCATGAATTAATGTGT
Source organism: Zootoca vivipara (assembly GCF_965207765.1). Classification (NCBI taxonomy): domain Eukaryota; kingdom Metazoa; phylum Chordata; class Lepidosauria; order Squamata; family Lacertidae; genus Zootoca; species Zootoca vivipara. The sequence goes on along the minus strand of NC_142594.1, from coordinate 7,497,983 downwards.
TATGATGGGAACAAATAATCAAATTTAAGCTGTCAGGCAAACTTCTAGGCCGAGGCTTAAAGGAGTAGAATCTAATGATATGATATATTTGGTCTTTATCACTTACAGTTGTAGAGAAAATGCAAAAGGAAAAATGGTATTATTTTGAGGGATATATATATATATATATATATATATATATATATATATATATATATATATATGGTGATGTTGTAATATGACTGTTTTTGGACTATACTTCTGTGACTTCTACTCATCAGATTATTTTTTGTAAAATAGAAATGATATATACATTTTCTAATATGAAAAGATTATTTTTCATTGGTTAGCTACCTTCCTTTAGATGTCATGATTAATGTGCTGTTTCATTCTATTTCATGTTTAATAAGGGAAACAGGATTCTTTTTAAAAGTGATGGAAATACTTTTTAATATGCTGATTTACGATTTTGTTAACTCAGACTGCTAGCTCTTTTTATTAAAGCTCTTGGCATAATGGAAATGTGTTTCTGATCAACAGTCAGTAAAAGAATAAAATAACTTTTACACTTTGAGATAATGCACCTTATGTTTTATAAAAGTTTTTTTTCTTTCAGAAGAGGCAGTTTTATTTGAATTTGGAAGGTTTGATGTGTTTGTTGAGAATTGCTTGAAACTATATCTCCTTTGTTAGAACATTAGTAATATAATTGCACAATGTTGCAACTACAATAAGAGCTTTCCATAAAGCAGAGATACGTTAGTTTGTATATTAGGGACTCAAGATTGAATAAATGAACCAAATCAAACTGGGTAATTTCTAAGTGAACTATAACTTTTTATATAAGGTTGTTGTTGTTTAGTCGTTTAGTCGTGTCCGACCCTTCGTGACCCCATGGACCATAGCACGCCAGGCACTCCTGTCTTGCACTGCCTCCCGCAGTTTGGTCAAACTCATGTTCGTAGCTTCGAGAACACTGTCCAACCATCTTGTCCTCTGTCGTCCCCTTCTCCTAGTGCCCTCAATCTTTCCCAACATCAGGGTCTTTTCCAAGGATTCTTCTCTTCTCATGAGGTGGCCAAAGTATTGGAGCCTCAGCTTCACGATCTGTCCTTCCAGGGAGCACTCAGGGCTGATTTCCTTAAGAATGGATAGGTTTGATCTTCTTGCAGTCCATGGGACTCTCAAGAGTCTCCTCCAGCACCATAATTCAAAAGCATCAATTCTTCGGCGATCAGCCTTCTTTATGGTCCAGCTCTCACTTCCATACATCACTACTGGGAAAACCATAGCTTTAACTATACGGACCTTTGTCGGCAAGGTGATGTCTCTGCTTTTTAAGATGCTGTCTAGGTTTGTCATTGCTTTTCTCCCAAGAAGCAGGCGTCTTTTAATTTCGTGACTGCTGTCACCATCTGCAGTGATCAAGGAGCCCAAGAAAGTAAAATCTCTCACTGCCTCCATTTCTTCCCCTTCTATTTGCCAGGAGGTGATGGGACCAGTGGCCATGATCTTGGTTTTTTTGATGTTGAGCTTCAGACCATATTTTGCGCTCTCCTCTTTCACCCTCATTAAAAGGTTCTTTAATTCCTCCTCACTTTCTGCCATCAAGGTTGTGTCATCTGCATATCTGAGGTTGTTGATATTTTTATATAAGGTATTTTATTTTAAATTGTTTAGGCTGCAATTCTACGCTTTCCCCCAAATGTCGATGGTGGGGCTTAGGGCAGGCATAGGCAAACTCGGCCCTCCAGATGTTTTGGGACTACTACTCCCATCATCCCTGACCACTGGTCCTGTTAGCCAAGGATCATGGGAGTTGTAGTCCCAAAACATCTGGAAGGCCGAGTTTGCCTATGCCTGGCTTAGGGTGCACCACATTTGTCTCTCTGCTGGGAAGGGGGGAGGGTTCTTTGTAGTGGAGGCCTGAGCTCTGGAGTAGCTGCAGCTGGTGGTGCTTCTGCCAGTGGTAAAGGTAAAGGGACCCCTGACCATTAGGTCCAGTCATGACCGACTCTGGGGTTGCACGCTCATCTCGCATTATTGGCCGAGGGAGCCGGCGTATAGCTTCCAGGTCATGTGGCCAGCATGACAAAGCCACTTCTGGCGAACCAGAGCAGCACACGGAAACGCCATTTACCTTCCCGCTGTAGCGGTTCCTATTTATCTACTTGCATTTTTGACGTGCTTTTGAACTGCTAGGTTGGCAGGAGCTGGGACCAAGCAACGGGAGCTCACCCCGTCACAGGGATTCGAACCGCCGACCCTCTGATCAGCAAGCCCTAGGCTCAGTGGTTTAACTCACAGCGCCACCTGGGTCCCTCTGCCAGTGGAAAAGCTGAAAAGGGGCATTTGTGGGTGACCTTGGCCTTGGGTCACTCAGCAGTGCTGACCTGATGCAGAAAAAAGCAAACAACACTCCCCCCCCCCTATCCAGCAGGAACAAGCAGGGCTTCACTACGGTGCATGACCTTGGCCTGTTAGGCCTGGTTTGCTCCCTAAGAGTAACACAAACAGAAACTACATTGTTGCACAAGGTTGTCTGTAGGTGGGTAGAACAATCCCAATACAGTGGTACCTTGGTTTATGAACTTAATCCGTTGCAGAAGTACGTTCTTAAACCAAAGCATTCTTAAACCAAGGTGTGCTTTCCCATAGCAGCGGGGGACTCAATTTACAAATGGAACACACTCAAGATGTTCTGCTTCCAAGGCAAAGTTCACAAACCAAAACACCTGCTTCCGGGTTTGCCGTGTTCTTAATCCAAGTTGTTCATAATCTAAGCTGTTTTTAAACCGAGGTACCACTATATTAAGAACCCAGGCAACATTTCTTTTTACATTTCATAAGAAACAGTAAGATACTTGGGGTACAGCACAGGGCAAGACATTCAAGAAGACCCCTTTCATTATAATGTGGGACTCCTTGCCCCAGGAACTTCATCTGCCTCTTGTGCTGGAAAAATATTGGTAAATAAATTTAATAATTTTGCAGTGGTCGGTCGTGTTTAGTTACATACTCTACAAAGGATGTTCAAGTGATTCTGTAGTGTGTGTCCAGGAAATATGCATGTACATTCAATTTTAAACCTATTTTATGAAAGACCTTATACACTGCTTCCTTTTTATTTAGGTCGTGACTTGATCTGTATACAGTCTGTGGATGGAATGCTTATGTTATTTGAACAAGAAAGCTATTCATTTGGCCGTTTTCTACCTGGTTTTCTTCTTCCTGGTCCACTGACATATAGCTCTCGAACAGATTCCTTCATTACCGTCTCTTCCTGTCGGCAAGTTGAGAGTTACAAGTACGTAGAGATGTCAAACATGTAACATTTTATTTTGTATTTGTTGCCCTTTAATTACATCAAAATGTAAAGTATTAGGGAGGATGCATCTGAAACAAAAATCGTTGTACTGATTTAATGCTCTGCTTAGGTAGGCAACTCATTTTGGCAGTGATTACATCTAGGTATCCTAGAAATTCCAATAGCAGTGAGTACTAAAAAAAGTACACAAACGCCTCATTTTCACTGCTATTCCCAAATGCCCAAGAGCTGATTTAGATGTTTTCTGCACATAACCATTGGGTTAGATCCAGATTTAGTCATGCTTTAGAGACTAATGTTCCATTGATTTCATTCGGTCTATTCTGAACATGACTGTGTCAGGATCCAACCCATACTGTAGGGGGAAATGAATTAACATGTTTGTTTGCACATGTTTGTTTGTTTAAAATATTTATAGTCTGCCTTTCCATACCACCTCTCCAATATCAACAATAGAAAACTTTTAAAACCTTTAACTTCCCTAAGATAAGAACAAGTAAACATACCCAGCCAGCCAATTAAAAAACTTTCTTTTGCGCATGTAATGTATTTGTTGAAAAGAATATGTTTGGCTGGAAATCAATTAAAATTCAGTACAGTATTCACATTAAAGATGAAAATATGTAAAAATATAAATTTGGGGCTGTAACTCTGTGTCAATAGAAGACACAAATGTACTCATTGAATGCCCTTTTTATAACAATCTTAGAAACAATTACATTCACCCATTGTTAAGATCGCAGAAGGGAAGGCTATCTCTTGCAAAGACCTGTTTTCTGTTGACTGATGTAGAGAAGTATATATACTTTAGAACATCCAAATTCCTTATTAAGGATCTACAAATTTGTATAAAAAAATTTAAAGGAGCTATGGGAAATGATTTAGCATCTAAAGGTTGGGGAGTAGAATTGTAAACCACTATAAGTAGCAGTATTGTTGTTATTATTATTTTTATGCATGTAATGGCTGTTTGCTAAAACACAATAAACTGAATTGATTGATTATGAGGGCTATCCAGGCAAGAAACATTTTAAATTATTTGTTAAGAGTCAGACTTGCAAATGCAGACAATATTATTCCATCTCATAAGAATAAAGGATGGGAGTCTTGAAAATAGGTTTAAATCATGTTTTTAATACACTCTGAAATAATTTTCCAATATGAAAGTATTAAAAACTTTTAAGAGATACTATTTGTTTTTTACAATAGGTACCAAGTGCTTGCATTTGCAAAAGATGCTGAGACCCAAGAAAATGAGCAACAAAAGCGTGGGTCAGGAAAAAGGCTTGTGGTAAATTTGCTGCTTCTTATGGTTCAATGACGCTCCATAGAGACTAAAGGATTTAAAATATTAGATTATAGTTGTGAAGGATTCAGCTCTATTAATGTGGGGACCCAGCAATGATGTTTGTGTTTGATTTTCCTGAAAAAGGGTCCTCCACATTACGTAAGGAAACAGGGGCAAGAGAGCAGCTAGGTTTTGAGATGCTGAAAGCATTTAAAATGTAGCTTTTTTGAAGCACTGTTGCTGTTGTTATGGGGAAAGGAAGCAAACACCACAGGTCACATTATTTATACCAGGGGCACTATCTTCTTTTATTTGTACCAATGGGATGCATGCTATACAGCACTTTATTATTTTCCTCCTGGCATGATGGAGTATTGCCTTTCTTGAACTGAATGTAATAATAATAATAATAATAATAATAATAATAATAATAATAATTTTTTATTATTTATACGGCTTCCAGAAGGATATTAAAATACAATAATCTATTAAACATTAAAAGCTTCCCTAAACAGGGCAACCAATGATGGCCACCAATAAAGCAAAGAGAAATAAAACAATACAAATCACAAAATGAACTGATGTTACATACTGTAGTCAAGATATGTAACTCCTGTGTTAGCACTGCAGATTATGACACCCTGTACTTAGTCTCTTTACAGTTGTATTCCGTTTATAATTTCCATTGTAACAAAGCTAGCTGTGTATGGGTTGTATCCAGACTAAGTTAGTTGCACTTTGTTGCAACTTATTTAAATGGGAACTAACAGTGCAGATCTACTTTCTCCTTGGAAGTAAATCCTGTTGAATTTAATGGGACATACTGTACTGCCAGGTAAATTGGGTTAGGATTGCAGCCTAAGTTGTGACATTAAAAAACACACAAATTTGTCCCATTGATTTCAGTGAGATATTTAACTAATTTAGTCTGATCCATCCTTGTGATATGATTAAAGTACATTGATTTTATTTTTTCTTTAGGTGGACTGGGTTTTAAACATTGGAGAACAAGCGTTGGATATATGTGTTGTTTCCGTCAATCAACTTGTTTCCAGTGTGTTTGTGCTTGGGGAAAGAAACTTCTTTTGCCTTAAGGATAATGGACAAATTCGATTCATTAAAAAGCTTGACTGCAGCCCAAGTTGCTTTCTTCCATATTCAGGTTTGTAAATAGAAATTTGGAAGCAGAAACTGTGGCTTAGTACAAGCAATTTTGGACTATAGTACCTGAACAGTTTAACACCCCAACCTAAGGTAGATATTTATAAATGTTTTTGCTCATAATTATGTCTCTGATTTACCAACAAGACATTAAGTGATCAGGTATTTAGCTCATTATATTCCTTAGCAACAGATTAATACTGTTTTGAACTACATAATTAGGATTCAGCTGATATTTCACCAAATGCAGTAGGCGACTAAAATGAATGACAGGCACACTTATGCGTGACAGCATATAAGTCTGGCACCGGGAATTAATTAATTAAATAAATACTTATACCAGGAAATGGCGTGACAGAGTTGGAGAGTCCTTCCCCGGAGCCCGAAAAGGACTTCAGTGAGGGCAGAGGAAGCCCCACAGAGACCTGAGGCACAGTGGGGCTTTGTTTAGGCTGTCTAACCTCCTCGTCTAACAGCTGATGTGTGGGGTAGTTCAACATCAGCTTTCCTGCACGTCCTAACCTCCAGCCCATCCCTTAGCTTCAACTCTAGTTAAAGAGAGAGAGGGAGGGGGGGAGAGGGAGAGAGAGCTGGAGAGTGGGAAAAGTGGGTACCGAATTTGGGGACTTTTTAGAGGGTGTTCTGCACTTTACACAAATTCACAGGCATAGACACACAGGAGCCTGGAATGTAGCTCCCACATATGTGGGGGGACACCTGTAGTGGAAGTATAATAGTTTAATCATGGCTAGTCTTACCATGCGGCAGGGTGAATTGATCCGTTTTAAGTGACACCAAGAGGACAAAGGAAGAGGAAGACTAGACTTGGTGTCTGAGCTGTGAAGGAAGTGTTGGCCTTAGTTGACAGCTGTTCACAATTGTTGGTGACTGAAATTTTCTATAATTTAGGTTGTTTCCATAATATTCCCAGATTTTTTTTTTTGTTATTTAAGCAAAATAACCATAAACTCTGTATACCTTTTTGTACTTGTAATTAGTTGAAATTGGTTATTTCCAGTGTACAGTGTGGGGTTAGATAGATAGATAGATAGATAGATAAAGTATTACTGTATATTCCTGCATATCAGACTACTTTTTAACCCAGGAAAATCTTCTCAAAAGTCGGGGGTCGTCTTATACGCCGGGCCGTATTTCTTATATGGGGAGTATATCCCAAACTCTATATTTTAACTGGAAAAGTTCGAGATCGTCTTATAGGCCCAGTCATTTTATACGCCAGAATATATATTATATTATGCCTCATGAAGGGAGAAATGGTATAAGCGTAAAGCAATTTGAATGACAAATTGGTTCTAAACTCTTTGCATATATATTGTAGTGTCTGGAGCTGTAGTTAACACACTAATTGGAAACCACAGCAGCATTCTACACGTTTATCAAGATGTGACTCTAAAGTGGGCAGCTCAGCTTCCCCACATTCCTGTGGCAGTAAGAGTGGGGAAATTACTGTAAGTACTAATGGCATAATTTTAGCTTAAGTTTATTTTTTTCATTCTTTTTCTGGAATACACTTTGACTGATTCTAATTTTGTTGCTCTTGACTGGCTGTAAGCAACAGTGCTGCTTCTGGATTATTATTTTTGGGGGGGGGGGAAATCAAATTTTTTTTGTATGTTTTAAATTAATACAGTTGAACTAAAAAGCAAATGTAAAGCCAAAACATTGAAAGCCGCAATTAAGGAGTTGGGTAAAACACAACCCTGTTAACTGGGCACAATCCCTATCCCCTCTCCTACAGCCATTCTTCATAATGAATGGAGCAGGTAGCGCTGTGGTCAAAACCACTGAGCCTCTTGTCTTGGGCATGCTGATCGGAAGGTTGGCAGTTTGAATCCCCAAGATGGGGTGAGCTCCCATTGCTCTGACCCAGCTTCTTCCAACCTAACAGTCTAAAAGCACACCAGTGCAAGTAGATAAATAGGTACCACTGCGATGGGAAGGTAAACAGCGTTTCCATGCGCTCTGGTTTCCATCACGGTGTTCCGTTGCACCAGAAGCAGTTTAGTCCTGCTGGCCACATGACCCGGAAAGCTGTCTGTGGACAAAGGCCGGCTCCCTTGGCCTGAAAGCGAGATGAGCGCTGCAACCCCATAGTCGGCTTGTGACTGTCCAGGGGTCCTGTACCTTTTTTTTAACCATAATGAAGAGTGGAGAGATATGTCATTGCTGACATTGATCACAGCAAAGGCTTACCAGGTTCCCTTTGGGAAAAAGGAATATAAAATAAATGTCTATATTGAGGTACAATGCGTTCTAACTCTCTATTCCTGTGGTAGATTTAGCAGTGATATTACAGTTAGAGAGGTTTGTCTGGGTCTCATGGTGTAAGCATGTGAGTGTTGTTGACTGAGGATGCAAGGCTTGCAGAGCACTGAGAGTGTGATTTGAAGATGTGTTAGAATAAGAAGGTTGAGTACTGTATATTGGTTTAGAATATTGATGTGTTTGATTGATCTGATTAAACACTCTAGTTGGTTTTCATTTGTAATATTGTACTTCCTGATGTTTAGAGGCTATTTTGTAACTTGTTTACTGTGAATTTTCCTTGTATTTTTTGTAGCTGATTTTTATGTTTGTTTTATACTAAAGTGGATACTCTATTATTTGTGCTTCATATAATAGAAATTCTGATACTTTTTATATTTGTGGTTGAAGATACCTATGTTTTGTTTACATATAAGCGGGGTATAAATTGTCCAAATAACACAACAATTTACATGATTATTAAGCTTATTGGACAGATTTGTTTGATTTGTTGTAAACTGTTAGGTTTTCCTCAAGTAAGCCTTACTGAGTTTAGTGGGATTTAGGTTTAGGATTGCAATCTACGTGAAATTTTCTTATAGGTTAAGGTAAATTCTCTTGTACGCTGACAATTTAGATTCCTGATATATTGCTTGCTTTTTGGGGGGATGGAAGGGAATGTTTTCATTAACCGTAAGGCTTAACTTAGAATTTCAGAAGGGTTCAGTGGTGGAACTATCTTTGGAATATGGCTACCAGTTGGGGTGAATAGACTTAGTCAAGTCATAGAAATAGTTAAGATATCTCTAGTTATTATCTTCTCTTTTTTTTGCTGGGGGTGGGGGGAGTTGACATCTAGGACGAACTCACCTGTCAATTCTGTTCTTATCAAATATTGTAGGTATATTACTCATTAGTGAAAGCTCTGTAGTTGCCCTTCATGGGAGAGAGGTTCTGCTGAAAAATGTTAAACAAAACCACAGACCTAAGTGTATCTTCAAAACAAACGCAGTGCTTTTTATTATAAGGAGATGACAGGTATGAACTAGTTAGTGAAAGTACATTATTTCACTTTTGAGAATATTATTTTACTGAGTAATGAAATAGCCTACTTCCTGCAGTTCCTGCAGAATAATTTAGAAACAATTTGTTTTGGTAGAAATACTGTTAAATCTATGGAACATATAAAGAAACATCCATTTGATCCAGTGCTCTGTGCACAAAGCAGCTCAGGTTGCTTCTGAGGAGCCCTTTAAAAAAAAGTTAAATTCCTTCTGTTTGGGCCTGAATCCACATGCACCATCCAAACAGGGAATTGCTGGGAATTTAGCTTTTAAACAGGGCTCTGCACCAACAGCCCTGGCTGGTGGTTGGGAGGGAGGAACTGCATGCTCAGAACTGCCCAATGTTTCCCATCCAACTGGCAATATTTTATTTATCTATTATTGATTTTATGTTCCACCTTTTCTCCCAAAGGAGTCCAGGGCAGCCAACAAGAAGTGATAAAACAATTTAAAAACCCGCATTTAAAACATCTTTAAAACAATTCCAATGCAGGTGCAGACTGGGAAAGATCTCAAAAAAACTAGTTGAAAGAGGAAAGTCTTTAGTAGGTGGGGAAAAGACAACAGAGGCAGTGCTTGTCCCTATTGAAGGGAAAGATTCCACAACAACAACAACAATAATAATAAGTTTGGATTTGATATCCCGCTTTATCACTATCCTAAGGAGTCTCAAAGCAGCTAACAATCTCCTTTCTCTTCCTCCCCCACAACAGACACCCTGTGAGGTGAGTGGGGCTGAGAGACTTCAGAGAAGTGTGACTAGCCCAAGGTCACCCAGCAGCTGCATGTGGAGGAGCGGAGACGCGAACCCGGTTCCCCAGATTACGAGTCTATCACTCTAAACCACTACACCACACTGGCTGATTCATGAAGGTGGTGGTGGTAGCGACACTCATCTCGCTTTACTGGCTGAGGGAGCCGGCGTACAGCTTCCGGGTCACGTGGCCAGCATGACTAAGCTGTTTCTGGCGAACCTGAGCAGCGCACGGAAACGCCGTTTACCTTCCTGCAGGAGTGTTATCTATTTATCTACTTGCACTTTTGACGTGCTTTCGAACTGCTAGGTTGGCAGGAGCGGGGACCGAGCAACGGGAGCTTACCCCATCGCGGGGTTTCGAACTGCCGATCTTCTGATTGGCAAGCCCTAGGCTCTGTGGTTTAACCCACAGCACCACCCCCATCAAAGGTACCTAAAAGGTAGTCTCATGTATAATGCACTGCAGCATTCTAGACAGGAGTTAATTGCTATGTGAGATAATGAACAATTGTTTGCATGGTGGTTTAGTGTGGTGCTGTGGTCTAAACCACTGAGCCTTGGGTTTGCCAGTTGGAAGGTAGACGGTTCGAATCCCCGCGACGGGGTGAGCTCCCGTTGCTCGGTCCCGGCTCCTGCCAACCTAGCAGTTTAAAAGCCCCAAAAAGTGCAAGTCGATAAATATGGTAGGTACCTTTCTGGCGGGAAGGTAAACAGTGTTTCCGTGCGCTGCTCTGGTTTTGGTGTTCCGTTGCACCAAAAGCGGCTTAGTCATGCTGGCCACATGACGTGGAAAAACTGTCTATGGACATACGCCTGCTCCCTCGGCCTGTAAAGTGAGATGAGCGCCACAACCCCAGAGTCGTCTGCAACTGGACTTAACTGTCAGGGGTCCTTTACCTTTTTAGTGTAATAGGAAGTTTAAACAATATGCTAAGTTGTTGGGGGTTTTTTTGGTAGAAACATTCTTCTCTGTAGTTTAGCACAGCCAACAGCAGACAAGCATGAGTGTTGAAGCTAATATAACTAGTGAAATGTGAAGAAATGTGAACTTGTGGGTGAAGTTATAAAGAAAACCACTGCACATGCAGTCTTCATCATCATCCAGATGGAGAAAAATACTTTTGGTCTTCATTCCAGCCCATCTGTTACTCCTTCTTACAAGGTGACATCACTACAACCGTTAAAGCATCATCATATAAAAATAGAAAAACTCCCATATTAAAAAAATGGGAATACCTAATACTTATTGCAGTATTTTATAGAAGAAAGATGGCAGGATTCAAAGTTTCTTTTTCTCAACAGTGCTGGTTTAACAGAAGTTCTGCCAGTTATGGCACACAGTGAGAACTGGATGACTTTATGCATTTAATGTTTTCAGTATAACAGAATGTGAAAAGTTTAAACTGAATGGTTTCTTTTAACAATTCCAATTTAAATCTTAAGTCCGTGTTGAGGTTTTGCTGAATCGAGTACATTATCCTTAAGTAGCACAACTCTTTAGCTGCATATGATCATATATATGTTATCTTTTAAAGACTTTTGACTAGATTACTGTATTGTACTTTCTTAATTAAAAAGGCTATATGCAAGATCACACAAGATTTGTGGAAATTATCATGGAAATATAACACAGAATATCTTTACTTTCTCTTCTTTTTATTTTGATCAGACACTGATGATGCAAAGTTAAAATCATAGAACCGTAGAGTTGGAAAAGAACCCAATGGTCATATAGTCCAACCCCCTATAATGCAGGAATCCAGGTTACCCTCACTGCATAACTCTTCAGATTTTTTGCCCTGTTGTATGTCTGTTGACATCATATTGATATAATATAGCCTTTACTTATGATATAATGTAGCCTTCCTTCCTAAGTAATTCTTGAAATGCTTCTGGGTTTCATTAACAGCACATGCCTGCACTTGCCTACTCTTGAGTAAGTCCCATTGTGTTCTAGGGGGGCTTACTTCAACTCAAGTGGGTACAAGATTGCAGCCAAAGACACATTACATTATGTTGTCATAAACTGATGTGAGATCTCTGAATATTTATTTTTTCCCCTTTGTACAATTATTATACTTTTCTTCCTGACCTTGCTACATCAAAGTCAGTATATATTTATTTAAAAGGGAACAGAGAAGCAGCAAATCTGCAGTGGGGTGCTGTTTTTTTTTTATTGGATGGCCAAGTAGGCAAGGAATCAAGATTCCTGTTTGGACAGCCTGAAATGACCTCCTTCTGGATAACAACCTACTGATAAGTATGTCCAGAGAGCCAACAGATGGGCACATCTGAAACAGCCACATATAGAAAAGGCAGAGGAAAGGAGAGAGTGGAAAACAAAGGAGCTCTGACTCCCCATGGTCAGGGAGAGAGTCTTGGAGGAGAGTAACTGGGCCATCATAACTGCCTTTCTTCTAGCCTGTGGGACTCTAGCCTTGGCCCCATATCTGACAATGTGTTCTCAAGGAATAACTGTTTGCTGGAGAAAGTTATGGGACAGTTGTCACTTCTGATCGACTTTGCTAGTGGTTTATTAAATTGTTTGTTATATTGTATTCCTGAAAGCTGCTTTAAATATTATTTAAAACCAGTATATAGATAATAAACTAAACTAAATTAAAATTTGACTTCCTGGCTCAGTGTCCACGTGGATGAGCTTTGCAGCAGCCATCCAATGTGCCTTAGCTTCTGAACCCATAACTGGAATATGATGAGGTGCATGGGAGCTAGAGTAATCTTTTTGTACCTTATAAGCTTTCTACTTTGTTTTTCAGCCTCTTATTTCTTACCCCAAACCTTTGCAACAGGGAGAACCATGTTTTTAATATATGATATAGGGACATATGGCTGGGTTTCTTGATTTTCTTGGGGGGAAATTTAGTTGGGTTGCCTTCTAATATTTATCCTTTCCTTGAATAGAATATGTATAAAGTTATTCAGAGCAGTGGAACATACATGTGTTTATAGCAAATAAACTATGTATATGATATGGTATTATCTTAAAGCAGCAGGAATGGAAAGATGAGGTACTAGCAAAATGTTTCTAAATTTAGAGAAATATACATTTTAAATTGTACTTGGTGCATATGTTTCTAATTTAACAAATCTCTTCTCTTAGCCACTAATTAAATTTTGTAATAAGACTCAATATCATTTTCATGACCTAGAAAGTACAGTCCATGAAGCACTCCTTTCAAACCCACCTATTAATGCCTATGGGTCATTCACAGGAGGAGTACTTTGGTGAATTGCACCCCTGGCTTAAATTGTACTGCAGTTTAAGAATTAATGGAAAGTATTACATATTATGTGTAGGTATATTGTAGTTCTAGAGTTTCATCTTATGTAGACAATCTAGCTATAATTTTGACCTTGTAAAAAGGTTTGACACCCATTTAATTTAACACAGCAGGCACCCCATAAGTACAAATTAATTTTTTTGGCTGTCTTTTGGTTCAGTCAATATAATAAAAACTTTTTATTATATATTATGGTGTCGTCACCAGCGGGTGGCAGTGGTAACTAAAAGTTACTGACCTGCTTTTGGGGAGATTTTTCTTATTGTTCCAATGTGACAAAAAAAAGTTTAATGATCTGCCTTCATATAAGTTTTGGTAGGGTCATTTTTAACATTAATTAATTAGCTTTATATCTTCATGTTTCAGGCTTCTTTAAAAATGAAAAGTGCAACACATATATTATAATAGGATGATACTAGTCCTCCTTTGAATTTTTTTAGCTTGAAACAGCTATTTTGTTGTTAAATAATTTTTATTGTCAGAAAAAGGTTATACAGGATTCTGCAAAATTTAGGAGCTGATGGCAATATACATAGTCCATATATAATAAAAGATCACTCTTGAACAAATATAGACATAAAATAAAGCCAAAATTAATAAACCACAGGTATATGAATACATGGAAGGTAGCAACTAGAACAATTTATAGTATAGACAGAGTGGTTAAACAAGACAAAGTTATAAAACACGAACCCTATTATACCAAGTAAAGTATCCAAATGTCCTGAGTCACTCTATCAGCCATATTCATTCAAAGGCCAAGAGGGGTCCTCGGCCATATTCCTCCTTGCTTAAAAATAAAAGAAAGTCAGACCGAAATAGGTACGAAATCATCTTCCAACAACAACAACAACAATTTTATTTATACCCCGCCCTTCCCAGTCAAGACCGGGCTCAGGGCGGCTAACAACAAAAATATACACAAGTATAAAAGAATTAATTAAAATGCAGATTAATACAATGTTAAAATTCAGTTTTAAAATTAAAAATCTACAAGTAAGATAAAACCATTATAAGATAAAACCTTAGGGGAGGGTAACCCTGGGGTCAGACTGCGTCAGTCCAAAGGCCAAGCAGAACAGCTCTGTCTTGCAGGCCCTATGAAAGATGACAAATCCCGCAGGGCCCTAGTCTCCTGAGACAGAGCGTTCCACCAGGTCATTACTGAGAAGGCCCTGGTCCTGGTAGAGGCCAGCCTAACCACCTTGTGACTCGGGATCTCCAGTATGTTATTATTTGTGGACCTTAATGTCCTCTGCGGGGCATACCGGGAGAGGCGGTCCCATAGGTACGAGGGTCCTAAGCTGCATAAAGCTTTAAAGGTCAAAACCAGCACCTTAAACCTGATCCTCTACTCCACCGGGAGCCAGTGCAGCTGGTAAAGCACTGGATGAATGTGATCCCGTGGCTGGGACCCTGTAAGGAGTCTCGCCGCGGCATTCTGCACCCGCTGGAGTTTCTGGGTCAGTTTCAAGGGCAGCCCCACGTAGAGCGAGTTACAATAATCAAGCCTAGAGGTGACAATATCCCACACTTTAGTGTACCAAGTAGTAAGATTGGCCCCATCTAAATTTGTCCAAAAGTGTACAATGGTCATTCTAGCTGCCATAAGCAGGTGTGCAATAAACTTTATTGTTCTATGGGCCCCAATCTCTGAGCAGCGAGAGACTCCAGGGGTTCCTGGTTTGTGTTTGTTAGAATGAACGTCAATGCAGACTGTGGCGACTTTAGGATACATGGTGTTATTTTCACATCTATGGTTTTATTTTCATTCTGTCAGAAAAGTGACTAGCCAGTACATTAATTTTAATATAAAAATCAATGACTACAACTAGGATCATGGCTTGAGGCTCTCATTTGCACTGAGAGGTATACATCCTTGAGAAATATATCCTGAAAGTCAGAGCCAGCACAGCCATTAGGTGGGGTGAGTCCATTGCCTCAGGCGGCAGAAGCCCTGTGGTGGTGCCCCTTTGGGTGCCTCGCCATCTTCACTACCGGTGAAGAAATGGCACTGACACTGGCACTGATTTGGGGTGAAATCATGGCAGTCTCTCCCCAAATTGGAGTGATGTTGCCCCAAATCAGTACTGCTTCTGGTGCTGCTCTTCCACCGATGGCAGAGGTGGCGGGGTGGGTAGTACAGGTGTTAGCGGGGTAGGTTGAAATGGGATGTGCCCCCCCTGGTCACAGTGGTTTAATGTGACTGGAGGATCAATGGTGCCTTTGGCCAAGGACTGCTACTGCTGTGTCTGAAAAAGCTAAAAAAAACTTGACCAAGCTGTCATGGACTAAAATAGCACTGAACATTTTTGTCCAGTCAAAGGAGACTATGGGGTTGCAGCGCTCATCTTGCTTTCAGGCCTAGGGAGCCGGCCTTTGTCCACAGACAGCTTTCTGGGTCATGTGGCCAGCATGACTAAACCGCTTCTGGCGCAATGGAACACCGTGACGCAAACCAGAGTACATGGAAACACCGTTTACCTTCCCGCTGCAGCGGCACTTATTTATCTACTTGCACTGGTGTGCTTTCAAACTCCCAGGTTGGGAGGAGCTGGGACAGAGCAATGGGAGCTCACTCTGTTGTGGGGATTCAAACCGCTGACCTTCTGATCAGCAAGAGGCTCAATGGTTTAGACCACAGCGCCACCCGTGTCCCTTTTTTGATTGGAAGGCTGTTGAGAGAGAGAGATTAGTTTTATATAAAAAAAATTCCTCGGTTTTGGATGCCTATTTTGTTGCATACACTGTTCTCACTTCATAAGCGATGTTAGCTATTGTGCACAGTTTGGTTTTTTGACTGTCACCGTCCAGAAAAAATACTGAAGAAATCAGACTTTCTGATAATGTAGATCATGAATGTTTCAGATTATAACCTACTTCCATGGAAGTCAGTGCAGAAACCAGGTGGTGAAGGCAGTCAGACATGCTCAGAAACTTCATTACACTTAGTGAAGTAATTAGAACAGCAACAATAACACCAGAGAAAACATTATTCACACTAATTCGGTAGATTATTAATATTGCAGGATTCATTAGCGTGGTCATTTCTTTAAACATAAAAGGGATGTTTGCTGTTAAATGGGAATACTTTTCTAAAGTATAAAATATGGTAGAGTAAAAATGTTTTTTTTTTAAAAAAACTAAACAGGCAGCCAGGTAATTTATAGATCCAAGGGTTTATAATTTATAGATCCAAGGGTTTATTAATCCATCTGGAATGATTATTGTTTTATTATATGACAAAAAGTATGCAAAGCACTTGGATTTGTTAAAATGCTATGTTTTCAGCAATTTGTTGTGCAAAAGAAACATGCAAAAGCATATGCTATTATTTTTGTCCAAAATCCAGTAAAAGATAGATTTTCAAATTACTACCATATGTGTGAAGAATTTGCTTTGAACAATAACCGTATTATGGGTACCAAAATAATTTGTTTCAATTGAGTTTCTTCAGTAATAAATAAAATCTTTTAGTTCTTACATTTATTTGGCTTCTTTTAAGATCTTTCAAAAATATTCTACCTCAACAATAAGTAATTGAAACTGTACTTTGTTTGAAATGTGTTACGGTAGTAATGTTCATAGCTATACAGACAATTACAGTAGCTGCAGGAAAATGGCTATAAAATATATTTTAGATCCCTTTTATAATTGCAGCCCTGAAGCGACTTGCTCTGTTAATAGTACTGCTGACACTGTTCTGGGGCGAACCATTCGAGAACTGTAGCTTTGAATTTGGTTAAACTAAAACTGTCTGGGGGTTAGGTGTTCCATAAGATAAATTAATACTTCATAATTCAGTTGCCACCTTTTATATCAATGCAGTTATGAATGCATGGAAAAAAGTATGGGGAAGAAAAATCTTTAATGTTTTCATGGAGTCCTGTATACTTAATTTTAAAATATAAAACACCATAAATTTTAGGACATAGAGAAAATGTACTTTAAAAAAAACAGTCCTGTAGTTTGACTGCTTAAATATCAGCAAAGCTAATGCAATTTAAATTTTCTTAAGTGTGTATAGGATTGCAGCATATCCAACCAGAGCAAAGGAAAATCATTGTATTTTACAACCCTTTGCTTAAACAGCCTATATTTCTTGAAAGCAGAGCAACCATAAAGGAACTATTGGCAGAAAGAATAGATTACCAGAAATAGGAATGTTTGAAGATTGCCTTTTTGGTCCAAGTCTTCAAAAGACTCTCAATGGGCTATTAAACTTGTATGAAATATTTATGGACTTATTACCAAATCATGAGCACACAAATGTTTAGTGTCGAATCACATAAACTCAGCATAACAATTATGTTACCATAACGTTGCAGGTGAACATGCTAGTGCAAATGTTTAGGATATAGACATGTTTGACTAATACAAACTAGATTTGCGTGTATCACATGTACAGTCTAGGGATCTAAATAAGCTAGAACCAAATGAATCATGCTATGGAGATATCTGTGTTAAATCCCGAGAAAAGCAGCTTGGGGGAAGGGCAATTTTCAGAGCTGTACGGTAGCAGGTGCTTATACTTCACCTATCAACCAGCTGTAACTTCCCCGTACTCCTAACTCTTTTCCCCTTTCATAAGGTTCTAGACTTAAGTCTGTCTACACATAATGCAGCTACTGTTGTTTGCTTCTTTGTGCTGCAGCAACCCGCAGAAGGGCACTAAGCTGCTAACAGCAAAAGCGTTATAAGCATTTTACAAACTCATCTCATTGCTCATTTAAGTAGGCTTGTTTTTAAAACAGATTTGGGAGTGTGAATACTAAAATTCTGTGTTGTTAGAGGTATTTTAGCAGTTTCTTAATTACATGTCTTCTTAATAACAAATTTCTGGTGACATGATTCAGGTAGGTAGCCGTGTTGGTCTAATGCAGTCAGATAATACCTATATATATATATATATATATAATGTTCAGAGACCACCTTAGACACCAACTCAAGCATGCACATGGAAGCTTATACCAAGAACAAACTTAGTTGGTCTCTAAGGTGCTACTGGACAATTCGGGTGACATGAAACATGATGGTGATACTTAGATTTATTACAAGTGATCTGATTTCACCAGCCACACAGACTCAGTAGAAATCGACTCCCCCCCCCCAATGTACAGACAGTGCCTTGAAAAATATATGTTTGGAAGCATTTTTAATAGCAAAGGACATTGCATTGGCATTCTGTGCTGTTGCACTATGGTGCTATTTAGCTTTCCTCCCTTTTTATGCAGAGATTTGAAAGGTGTGATAGTCACACTGAGTGATAGTGGTGATCTACAATGCTCCTACCTTGGTACAGATCCATCTTTATTTCAAGCTCCAAAAGTTGAGGCTCGGGATATAAATTATGAAGAATATGATGCAGAAATGAATAAACTTCAGAAAATCATTAAAGAAGCCAGAAAAATCAACGGTATGCTTCCCCCCCCTTTTATTGAAATTACATCAGTTGTGGTTGGTTGGCTGTCCATTAAAATCTAACTATAGGATTTATCTTTAATTTGTATTTAATGAAGTATCTGCTGAATTAAGCTATGCAAATAAACATGATTTTAATTCTCTTCCCCCCAATATTAAAATATCTATGTAGTAGTGGTAACGGGTTATGCCATTTCCCCCTAGAAAAGTTTGCTATAACAATTCTGGCAACAAATTTACAATGAAGAAATAACTCACCTAGAAAGAATACTTCTGGTTCTTCCATGTTCAATGTGTTTTTAACGTATGTAAATGAATGTTAATTGTAAACCAGCTTGGTAAGATTATATCCTGAAAGGCAGAATATAAACAACTGGGAAAATATATAATTTATATAGACACATAGAAAAATGTCCATAATGTCCCAGGAAGAGTGAAGGTGTTCAACCAATGATGTTTCTTTGCTGGAGTGCTTCCTGGAAGAAGCCTCTTCATAAAAAAAAGAGAGGCTGCTGTGACAGAGGGGAGGAATGGAAAAGGAATGGGGAGAACTGGAGCTGAGAAGCAGAAAGAGTCCAAACCTAAGTTGACTGAGGAACATAAACTGCCGGAAAGGAAGCAGAGTGGGAGCATCTGTAGCTTCACAAGGGATCTGGCCACTCACCTTCCCCTTTCCTTCCTTCATTTTCTGTTTTGGTTGCAGAATAGCATTAGATACTTTCCCTCTTCTGAGTGTTCTTTTTCTTCTACATTCCCAATAAAGACATTTGTTTTGAAAGCTTCCTCCCCCCCCCCCGCCAAACAGAACTGTGAACACACTGTGAGGTGTGTGTGTGAGAGAGATACATTATGCGTGCATGGGAGTGTGGGGTAGCTACTTCCACTTTTTGCACACCCATTGCCGGCATGTGATCCTGGAGGGGAGGGCAACTATGCAGGATGAATAAAGGGTTAAAATAAGGTTGCCATACATCCGGGGAAACCAAGACATGTCCTTTTTGGGGGGGCCAGCATGCCCATCTGGCTGGATTTTTACAATTTAAACGAATGTCTGGGGTGTTTTTTTGGGGGGGGGTGAGGTTGTTTTAGGGGCGGCATGTGCATGCTCGGTCAGTGCCACCCACCCTCCTGGCCGCATGGCAATGCACATGTTCAGCCCTTGATTCCCACCTGGGGAGCAGAGGCAGGGTTTTTTTTTAAAAAAGCCTCTCCAGTTTTGCTCTCTGTCACTTTCCCTGGCTTTCCCAGCGTATGCTGAGGTTTAAGAGGGACTTTGGCACATTACCTGCCAGTGGCCCCCTTCTGACATGCTCCCCTTTTCTCACCCTGGCCTACTTTTCCTACCTGATTGAGCTGCTTGTTTTTTTTTAAAAAAAACATCCCTACCTCCTCATGAACCAGGCAGCTTCCCTCCTTTATTTTTAAACTTCTTATCAACAGCAGACACTGAGCCCCCATTGCTGTGGTCCTCTGGCTACCCCCTTGGTTTCCCCACAGCGCACTGGCCCAGTTCACTGGGGAAGAATTATGTGTGGAAACCAAGATGGCAGCCATAGAGCATCTGCTGGCAAGCAGCAAAGTGTTTAAAATAAAGGGATTGGCTGTGAAGCGGTCTGAAATTTCAGCAGGTAGAGGGGAGGGGCTAAGAGTAGGTATTGATAGCTACTGGGGCAACAGTACTGTACTTTTCTCCCTTTCTATCTTTCATTTATTTTCTTTCTTTCCCTTTAATTTACTATTTCCTTTATGCCTCCTCTGTTGTTTTATATAATAATGTCTCAGGTATAAGGAGAGCGGAATAAGATACCGGTAACATTGAAGGAGAAGATTGGCTTTGCAAGAGGGAGGAAATTTGAAAGGAAAACTCTAGTTAAATTTTGATGTAAAATTTTGAAAATATTCTGAAATAAAATGTAAGTAAAGTTTATATGAGTATGGGTCTTTGCTGCGTTAACAAAGTGTGAGGACTTATATGTGAGTAAAAGCTGAACTTCCTTTCAGATCAAGATCAATAAAATAAATATGGAAAATATCTTTGTTACTATTCAGTATCCCTCCCTTTGGGGAAGTATTCACCAGACTATAACTTGTGAATCTGCACATATGGGACTTTATCCTAAGTTGGAACTTCAGCTCTAAGTCTCAAAACATGGTTATGAAATCATTGACTAAGCTTCATAGTTTACTTTTTTTTTACAGACATTGTGCCTAAAATGGGAAAAAATGAAGATTTTGCACTTCTTGTGACGGTCTCACCTGATCTTGATTCAGCGTCTGTACGTAACCTTAAAACTTACAGATATTCTTACATAGATTTGTTTTTATAGAAATTGTATACTCTCAAACCTGATAGATAGTGCTTATAGCATTTTTGTTAAACTAATGAACACTGAGCTTAAATTTAGAACAATGGCCAGGAGCCCAAAACCTACTCAGGGACTTGATCATGCCGAGAGAGAGATTTTAAAGTAGATCCCCATGCCATATCAATAACTGTCCATAAAGGTCAAGTAACATTTTTTTAAAATAAAAAATTGTTCACTTAGTTACAAAAGTTGCTTGCCCTACCTTTTGTGTGTGTGTGTGTGTGTGTGTGTGTGTGTGTTATTTTGAGAAATGTAAAACCAAGCCACCTTGTGCAAGAAACCAGTCCTGTTCTTGGTATCCTGCCCAATATTAGTCATAATGTTACATGCTTAAATACAGCGACTTTCTTAAGTGAGGCTATTTCTGTTCTCTAAATCAGGCTTCCTCAATCTTGGCCCTCCAGATGTTTTGAGACTACAATTCCCATCATCCCTGACCACTGGTCCTGCTAGTTAGGGATCATGGGAGTTGTAGGAAAAAAACATCTGGAAGGCCGAGGTTGAGGAAGCCTGCTCTAAAGCCTTATTCACTTTTAACACTAAGCCAAGCTTGCTGATGTACAGGGGGAAAAACCCATAGGTGTTTCACTCCTTCCTCTTTCCTGTTGCACTATTGGGAGTTAAGTCATGGTTTGGCTTAGTGTTATGTTCAAACCCAGATTTCTGGTTTGTCTTGCTCCAAATAAACCATGACCTGTAATCAAGGTTTGTTCTTGGTTTAGAGTGCTTTTTATAATATAAAGGGATTGAAGAAAAAAATCTATAAATGTAGCATCTGTATTGAACTTGAAGTCTTTAATACTGTGCCATCAAACATTTACCCAATAACTAATACTGAGTAATTGAACACATCCTTAATAATTAGACTTAATAGTAAATTATATAAGAAATTCATAACAGATCGTCAGAATGTTTTTATTGTACCTTATGCAAACATTGCCAATATCCATTGAATGTAGCCATAGCAAACCACATAAGGATCATGGGTATTTGATCTGATCCTATAGCACTTGGGCCACTCAAGCCAGAGCAACATGCATCAGGATTATGCTTTTAAGTTACTACAATATGCAGTAGGCTAGTCTTAATTTGAAAATGTTTGTACAGAGAAAATAAATTTTGAAATGAAATGTTAACTTATTCTTTTAGAAATCTTGCAGTACTGTACAGCTACAGAAGGATGAAGGAAATCCTGGTTTGGTTATGACTGTGCTTCATTGATATTGTTGGCATGGTGCTCAGTTGATGAATGATGACAGCCTAAACCACAGTAAAAAGAAACTGGCTGCCTATACTAAACTATGTTCATGCACCACCCATCACATGTTTATTTGATGCCAGTTGCTGCTTGCTCCAGAAGCTCATCTCAGCTTCCTATACCCACCAAGAGCTGTCAGTCAAATGTTAATCCACCACTATTTGCCTCCAGCTGTTAATGAACATTGGCTATACTCAGGCATCATGGGAAACCATGGTTTGAGCTAACTATATATTAGAACACAAAGGCAAGCCCTCGTTTAAAGCCATTTGTCTGCTTTCCTTTTCTGCTCTTTTGGCATTTGGCTTCATCATTTTATTCTCATCTCCATGGTGCAATAGCATGTGGAGGCAGAGTAATTGATTTAACTGTGGCTTCTTAATTCAGATAGTACACCAAGCCACAGGTAAGTTTCCCTAACCATAGTCTGACATTGTATCTGAATTGAACCATTGACTGTGTTCTCTCTCATTCTAATTTGTATGCTAAAAGAAGTTATTTGAAGTTAGTGGGCCAGCTGGCATGCTTTCCTAAGCACTAACTGTTAATTGTTAACAAGTAAATCCTAATACCTTTGGGGTAATTAAATTAAGAACTATTATGTGTGTAGATATTTTATTTAATATTTTAGCTGTTAGGCTCTTGGTTTTTGAATCATTTTCAGTAATTTATTTCAGTAACAGGAGAAATAATTTATTCAGCAGCAAATAAGAATTGTTTCTAAAATATGACATGCATAGTTACAATTTGAATGATTTTAAACTGCCTGTTAATGACATGTATAGACTGAGTAAGATAAAGTATTATTTATGCTCTACAGCAGTTGACACCATTGCACTAGGTACAGTGGTACCTCTACTTACGGATGCGATCCGTTCTGGGGTGCTGTTTGCACCCCGAAAAGTCCGTAAGTAGAGTGCCGCTTCTGTGCATGCGCATGACACAATAGAGCGCTCCTGTGCATGTGTGAAGCGCGCAGAAAATAATAATAATAATAATAATAATAATAATAATAATAATAATAATAATAAATTATTTTTACCCCGCCCATCTGGCTGGGTTTCCCCAGCCACTCTGGGCGGCTTCCAACCGAATATTAAAAACAATACAGCATCAAACATTAAAAACTTCCCTAACCAGGGCCACCTTCAGTTGTCTTCTGAAAGTAAAATAGTTACTTACTGCCTTGACATCTGCTGGGAGGGCGTTCCACAGGGCGGGTGCCACTACCGAGAAGGCCCTCTGTCTGGTTCCCTGTAACCTCATTTCTTGCAATGAAGGAACCGCCAGAAGGCCCTCGGTGCTGGATCTCAGTGTCTGGGCTGAATGGTAGGGGTAGAGACGCTCCTTCAGGTATACAGGACCGAGGCCGTTTAGGGCTTTAAAGGTCAGTACCAACACTTTGAATTGTGCTCGGAAACGTACTGGGAGCCAGTGTAGATCTCTCAGGACCGGTGTTATGTGGTCCCGGTGGCCACTCCCAGTCACTAGTCTAGCTGCCACATTCTGGATTAATTGCAGTTTCCAGGTCACCTTCAAAGGTAGCCCCATGTAGAGCGCATTGCAGTAGTCTAAGTGGGAGATAACCAGAGCATGGACCACTCTGGCGAGACAGTCTGTGGGCAGGTAGGGTCTCAACCTGCGTACCAGATGGAGCTGGTAGACAGCCGCCCTGGACACAGAATTAACCTGTGCCTCCATGGACAGCTGAGAGTCCAAAATGACTCCCAGGCTGCGCACCTGGTCCTTCAGGGGCACAGTTACCCCATTCAAGACTAGGGAGTCCTCCACACCTGCCCGCCTCCTGTCCTCCACAAACAGTACTTCTGTCTTGTCAGGATTCAACTTCAATCCGTTAGCCGCCATCCATCCTCCAACCGCCTCCAGGCACTCACACAGGACCTTCACCGCCTTCACTGGTTCTGATTTAAAAGAAAGGTAGAGCTGGATGTCATGTGCATACTTCTGCATGTGTGTGGCGAAACCTGGAAGTATACATTTCCAGGTTTGCTGCGTTCGCAACTCGAAAATCTGCAACATGAACCTAACACAACTAGAGTATAAGATTGCGCCCCTTGGAATATAAATTTCTGTAAAGCAGAACAGATTGGAATATAATAATAATAATAAAAATTCCTTCCAGTAGCACCTTAGAGGCCAACTAAGTTTGTCATTGGTATGAGCTTTCGTGTGCATGCACACTTCTTCAGATACACTGAAACAGAAGTCACCAGACCCTTATATACAGTGAGAGGGTGGGGAGCGGTATTACTCAGAAGGGTGGTGGGAATAGGTGATTGGCTGATAGGTGTGGTAAACCTGTTGACGACTGTTAACGACTGCAATTGGTCTTACAGGAAAAAGCAAGGGGTGAGATGGCTAAAAATAACTTTATCATGTATAATGAGATAAGAATCCAATGTCTCTATTCAGACCAGGTCTCTCCATGGTTTTAAGTTTGGTAATAAGTTGCAATTCAGCAACTTCTCTTTCCAGTCTATTTCTGAAATTCTTTTGTAATAAGACAGCTACTTTGAGATCTTGTATAGAATGTCCTGGGAGACTGAAGTGTTCTCATACTGGTTTCTCTGTCTTGTGGTTCCTGATGTCAGATTTATGTCCATTTATCCTTTGGCGTAGGGTTTGGCCTGTTTGTCCAATATAGAGAGCTGAAGGGCACTGTTGGCATTTGATGGCATACACAATGTTAGAAGATGAGCAATTGAATAGTCCTGAGATGGTATGTTTGATGTTGTTGGGGCCAGTAATGGTGTTGACTGGGTGTATGTGGCATCAAAGTTGGCATCTGGGTTTATTGTAGGCTCTGGTATCAGTGTCCATGTTAAGTCTGGTGGTGGTATTATTGTGGGTGAGGAGTTGTTTAAGATTGGGTGGCTGTCTGTAGGCAATGAAAGGTCTTCCTCCCAGAGCTTGGAATATGTTGCTTTAACTGATTGTACAGAACATTCTTGCCCTTTGTTTCCTCTTTTTATAGATAATTTTAAGCAAAGATTTTTTGGGGGAAAATATTTGGATGATATCCAAGACATTAGCAAAAACATCTGAAAGTTGATGTGCACAAACTTATCTATCATAGAGAGTAATGGTAATAGTAATATCACAAGCATATTACATCTGTTGGATTTGACTGTTTTACTATGCTGAGAACACAGCTCCAGGGGGTTGAATGGCTGAGTGATTGGGACGCCATAGTTAGATATCACCCAACATTTTTGTGCATCTTAATTCTTTTATTATTGTTTTAAGACCTCTACAGTAAGTTGAAATCTAGCCATACAGTATGTTCATTCCTGTGTGATACTGAATTTGCTGTTTCTGTGTTTCTTCTTCTTCTTTACAGCAAGCCATTGACAGTGAAGTAAAAGCAGAGGTGGTTCCTTCTGTGACAGTAAAGGTATTGGCCTTGTTGGGACTTTAAGACCAAGTATAACACTCAATCGAATCCCCGCGACGGGGTGAGCTCCCGTTGCTCGGTCCCTGCTCCTGCCAACCTAGCAGTTCGAAAGCACGTCAAAGTGCAAGTAGATAAATAGGTACCGCTCCGGCGGGAAGGTAAACAGCGTTTCCGTGTGCTGCTCTGGTTCACCAGAAGCGGCTTAGTCATGCTGGCTCGGAAGCTGTACACCGGCTCCCTCGGCCAGTAAAGTAAGATGAGTGCCACAACCCCAGAGTCATTCGCGACTGGACTTAATGGTCAGGGGTCCCTTTACCCTTTACCTATAACACTCAAAAGATTCAAACCATGTTTTTATATTTAGAGGGCTGGTTCTAGAAAATATACAGAAGTGACTGAGATTTTGATGATTTACATTGCTTGTGATATGCATTAAAGAAATAAAAATTAGATGTATACAGTGCTTTTTTTCTGGGGATACAGAGGGGTATGCATGCCCATGGACATTTTGTAAATCTTTGTTTTGTCCATTTACTGCATTTTTTCCCAATTTGAACTGTAAAATGGTTGTTTTCTTGAGTCAAAATGAGAGTACCCCTAAACATTTTTTGTAGAAAAAAAGCACTGGATGTGTATATACATCATGGGTCTCTGTGTTATGGGGAAAGCTAAGAGAAATGCCTCCTGGAGAGGATTATGTTTAACAACCATAAACATTATCTATGGTCTTGGATGTGAGCCTCTCTAGGAAGATGCTATCTTCTTGAACCAGGACTGACTCACAGGTTGTCATCGTTTGGGCATTTATTTATACCCCGCCCATCTGGCTGGGTTTCCCCAGCCATTCTGGGCGGCTTCCAACAAAAGATTAAAAATACATTAAAACATCAGTCATTAAAAACTTCCCTAAACTACATATGTGTGTGCGTGTGAACTGTATCTACATTTGTTCACTACAATGGAATTAAAGGATGTTTAGTGAATATTTATTTTTGTTTCATAGATTTATGGCAGGGGGATTGGGAATTTCCCAATGGAGCATAATATTCTAATTGCATTCTATTCACTAAAAACTTGTTTTCATGTACATAATTCTTTGGAAGATCTCAAACTGATAAGAATTACAAAATAATAGCACTTCAACAGTTGTTACTAATTTACTGTTCCTTTTTCAGTTGCAATGTGTTCTAATTCACCTGGTATTTTCCATAAATGCCTTTCTAATTTTTACTTCCAACAGATCACTGTGGAGGGCAAACAGCTGACACTTGCAAAATTATCAATATGTGTTCAACCTCCTTTAGCTTTGACTCATGACAAATTCACCTTGAAATTAGGTAAATGTTCTAGCTTTCATCTATAGTTATTTCTGTTTTTTGTCCATTGCCTATCAAACTGCTGGTACTATATTATTATTCATTAACACTACTTTTTTCTGAGACGGATATGTTTGACTTTCATTCTATATTCTCCCCCCCCCCCAAAAAAAAGTTCCAGGTAACAACCTGTCATGTAAATAGTGATAGGAAAAATGGAAGCTAATCACATCAGGTCACATTATAATATATAATATATTAGTAATGGAAATTACAGTATTAGAAATGTTTCTAAGAGGATACTAGGACAACACCAAGGCCCACCTGCCATTGGCTAATATATATTTTAAATAACAGAACAAGTAAATGGTCTAGAGTGAAGCCTGCCCTGTTCTGTATTCTGTGTTGCGTGGCAAGGTCTCAAGCCCTCCCGGGAAGTGGAATAAAGACATATGAAACAGTATTTTTGGTTAATGGGCGAAAAAGGCCATAACTTTATTGGTTACAGAATGTGTGGTATTGGCTTAGGCATTGGAAACCACACGACTATACAGTGGTGCCTCGACTTACGAATTTAATCTGTTCCGAAGGCACCTTCGTAGGTCGAAAAATTTGTAAGTCAAAAGCGCCATTGGAAACGCGATTTCCCATAGGAATGCATTGGAAATGGAAAAATTCGTAGGTTGAAGCAACCCCATCTAAAAATTCGCAAGTCGAAAAAACCCTATCTAAAACCGCCGCGGTTTCCGTTTGGATGTCGAGAAATTCGTAAGCATATGGCCATTTGCCCCATTCGTAAATCGAAAAATTGGGTTGTCGAGTCGTTCGTAAGTCGAGGTACCACTGTATCTGACTCCTGCCCATCTGCAGGAGTCTTGGAAGGGTTAACCACCAGTAGGGGGAGCCTTGCTGATGCACATCAACTAGGGAGTCCCTCAGGGTCACCGCTTGGGGCCCTAGCCCACCGTCTGGGGTTTCGGACGGAGACCATGCCCCCCAGATTCCTTTAACGGAATACTCTTGAATTAGGAGGGGTAGGTGATGGCCACTACGTCCCTTCACCTTCAACCTAATACTCCAATGCCTAACTGCCAAATCTTACAAAGTTGTACGATTTACTACAAGGTAGGCAAAAAAACCAGCCAGTGCCAATTTGCCAAGTGGAAAAATTCCTACCAGGCCCCTTGGACAACCAAGGCAACCAACCGAGGTCCATAGCAAGGTCAAGAAATAAAAGAGCCTAACCTAAGGGTGGGAGGGCGGGAGAACTGGCCGAGCAGGGAGAAAAACAGGGTCAAGTCCTCGGCCGTGGGCAGTTTAAATAGCCCACACCATGGCCCCAGACCATCTGAATTGGACGGCCTAAGGGTCACGTGGCCCCCATCCAATGGGGCAGGGGCAATCCCGCCCTGCGCATGTGGGGAGGGCTTGTTCCCAGCCCGCAACAACATCTCCCCAGGAACGGGAAATGGCTTTTTCTGTAGTACTTGAGCATCAGGTATTCGTACATACTTGACTACATCTCACTTGGTGTTGTCCTAGTGCTTCCTCCGAAACACCCTTACCGCGAGGACAGTGGTCGCTTCCCTACACCAAAGAGTCAGGCTTTGGGCTTGTATTTCCCAGTTCACAAGATTAATTGCTTTTGAAACTTGATAAGACTTTCAAAAGCATTTTATGATATGGCACTGGGTCTTAAACAGAACAAAAACCTCCCATTAGATATTCCTACACCCTTGAGTCACCTAAAGTATCTCTTTGGAATGAGGGTAATAATTCTATTATTAGAAATATGTAGGTCAATTCTGTGTAGATCGCTAGCAGAAGTTTGCAGTCCAAATATTGTCCTTTTGCTTGGAAATTTCCTACTTTGTACAGTGGTTTCATAGCAGCTCAGAGTACTTTTAGGAAATTCTGCCAGGATAGAACTGTCGCTCAGAAACTCCCTGTGGCCAGTGAGCTAATTTTCAAATAACATAGAAACTTCATGATGTACCTCGGGGCATTCCAGCGATAACACCCAATTTGTTCATAGCTTCGTGTATGTTTGATGTTAATTTCTTAGTGGCACCACAGGATTTTGTCATAGGTATTTTGCCGGTAGTACCAGAACTGAAAGTTTTGTGGGAAAGTGTTTTTAAATTCAGTTTCATTACTTTACTTAAGCAGATTGCACTGCCTTTCATATGGTTTCACAAGGTGGTTGCAAACAGGAAAAAGATTAAATGAGTCAACTGTCAATAAAAACAACAACAATAAAAGTAATGACATAGCAGTGACCTGAGCAATTTTGCCAAAGAATTCTGCAAATCTGAAAGTCGTGTATTGATATCTGGCAAAAAAGACTATGTTGTATAGTTCTAGATATATACTTTGAGGGACATAATTATAGATGATAAGCTTGTGATACTTCTAAATCCAGATTGCATCAAATTGTCCAGGAGGCCAGAAAACTAAGGTACTAGAATTAGATGGCTCAAGAGGCTGATTGCTAGGCTTCTATGGTGTTTCTGTGGGAATTAAGAAATTGATTGTTGAGTAAATTTTGTTTCCACACATTTAAGAATTTTAAATATGCATTGTTCATAGATGGATAGTACTGCATGTACTTTTTTTTGGGGGGGGTGTTAACAAATAATGATCTATGATTCAATTAATATTTCCTTAGAAATGGTTTTGTAGAATTACATGAAATCTCTCCCCTCCCCCCCAGTTGACCTTTTTGTCTTTATCTGTGTTTACAGAGTCATCTGTATCTAAAACAGTTGTACTCTCTGCCTTTCTAAAGGGGAATATCTCACCAGCAGATCTGGAAGGTACCGCTCTAGCTTCATATAACACAGCAACAGGTAAATATTATGAAAATTTGAATAAATGGGGAGGGGCGGCGTCAACTGTTTAAGTTTTTAACTGCAATTGTTAAACTTGCATTCTACCTTCTCCCCCCTGGAGCGTGTGCAATCCAAATTTCTTAGAGCTCTTCTACAAGTCCCCAGATGCGTTCCAATTCGCATGGGTCAGACTAGAAACGGGGACAATGAGAGTGGAGGCTTTCATCTGCCTAACACCAATTTACAAATGGCTGACATTAAATCTGCTCCATCAAGAAGCAGATCCTCTGCGACCAGTTCCAGTCAGACTGGCTGACAGCAGTCCTGAACACCCTCCAGAAAATGGGTTTTGCTCCCCAAACCCTCTTAAGTCTGGGGTTGGGCCAAGCAAAAGCCACAGTTAGACAAAGAATCATAGACATAGAGAGACAACAGGACTGCTCAGATGCCCTGACTATAAAATAGGAGAACCAGAGAGATATATAGCCACTCTGGCAGCTAACCTCTCCTTCCTTTTAGCCAAAAACGCAAGAAGGGCTTTCACACTCGCCAGAAGCTCAGCCCTGCCCTCGCCAGTCCTGGAAGGATCTTACAAAAAAGTCCCATACACCCAAAGACTCTGCGCCTGTTCATTGGGGAAAATAGGAAGCCCAGAGCATCTATTTTTTAGATGTCCCTTCTATGAAGAAACACGTAGGGAGATCCTTGATTCCACGCTGGTGAGGCTAGCTGACCTCACAGAAAAACAAATAAAAGCTCATATTAGGCAAAGATGAGAAGACAACCCGGACGGTCGCCAGAATCTGTGTTCAGATCTGCAGACATAGACCTTCCCCTGAGCCAAACTAGTTCGTTTGAAAGTCCTTAAACCCGGTTCCCCGAGCAACCCAGGGCCAGTTCTCTGCGGCAGCTTATCTTAAAGTTTTAAGTACCTTTTAGCTCACTGTATTTATAAATACTAATTTTATCATTGTATAAAGTTTTATATGTATGTTTTGTCCTTTGGGGATTGTTCCCCCAAACGTGTTTTAAAAGCTGGTCTCTGACCGTAATAAATTATTCATTCATTCAAACTTGCATTTCAAAATACATTATTCTGTGTCGAAACAAAAAATAAAAAAAAATCATTCCAGTAGCACCTTAGAGACCAACTAATCAATCAATCAATATACTTTATTCGACCGATAGTCAGAAACAAAAAACATTTCTCAATACAAAGATAAACATATAAAACTGAAGGCACCAGAGGGATACATAAATGGGGTATGACCGCGCTTCTAAACCTGCTACAGATAACCCACATCAAGACATTCGATTATACGTTTCCAACACTTGAGCGCCAGGAAGAAGAATTTAGCCACTGAGAAGGTTATTTTCCCAGTGGGCTTGTTTAGCAAATATGCTGCCTGCCATTCTCTTAGTCGGGAACTAAACTGAGATAAATACGGGTCTATAAGATATTGCCTTAAATCATTATAAAAGGGACAACTCAGTAGAATGTGTTCTGTGGATTCTACCTCACCCAAGGCACAATGGCACAATGGCACATTCTCTGACCGTATGGGACTCCTCAAAATCTTCCCCTCAAAACCGCTGAATCAAGGACATTCAGTCTAGCTGCAGTAATTAGTCTGCGGTATTCCACGTAGCGGATATCCGCCAGGTAACGGGCTGGTGCAGACCGACACACCTGCTCCCCTAAAAACATCCCAGATTTCACGCGGGCTATGTCCTCCTGACTGGCAATATCCCCCAATCTCTGAGCGATCATCGCTTTAGCGCGGCTGTATGTCATGGAAAGAGACCAACTAAGTTTGTCATAGGTATGAGCTTTCGTGTGCATGCACGCTTCTTCAGATACATCTGAAGGAATTTTTTTAATTTTTTGTTTCGACTATGTCAGACCAACACGGCTACCTACCTGTAACATTATTCTGTGTAACACCATTAATTTGTCATAGTGTGTTTGTAGAAGCAACTGTTATTAGCTTCCACCTACAACTGAAGTATCAATTTTCTTCAAACCTAAGCTGGAAAAGTTAATTACACTTTTAGCACTTTCGATGAAAGTGGAGCTATCCAGAAATAAGTTTATCAATATTGTTGTTCACTCCTGCACAGAACCAGAGGGTTAAACGCTTGTGAAGTCTGGTTATTCCCTTACGCTGCACTGCATTTTGGCTGAGCAATAGCACTTAAGATGTTTGGGAAGTGAAGCATTCCTCAGACAACAATGAAGCCACTGTATTAAAATTATCTGCTTATTTCACAATGTTTGTTTCAGCTGTACTCTGGGAGATGGTGCTCTAACACATGTTGTTACCCATAAAAGGAAGTTTTGCTAATCACGTTCTATGACTGATATGAAAATTATCTGTTAGTTTAAGAGAAAATCACTCTGTTAAGTGCAGAGCTAAGGCACAAACTTAAAACTCAAGGAAGTTAAACCTTCTTTATAATGATATATTTTTGCCATTTTAAGTAAAGCTGCATGGTGATATGAGATAATAAATTATGGTTGAGGCTTTTACAACACTTGTTTAACAACCCAAAATAGGTGCAATTCATAATTAAAAAATAATGCAAGTGGACATCCACTCCCACAGAGGGGCTTTTCCGGTCTTCTTTTCCTTCCCTCTGCAGTTCCCCGTGCACCTCAAAAATCTGTTCCAGAGAATTGGTGGGCCCTTTGGAGCAGATCTAGGGGGCATGAGGGGAGGGCTGAAGAAACGAGGGGAGAAATGTTGCACAAGTAGATGTTTGTGTTATTGGCTATTAACATTAAGATTGCTACAATCAACATTTTGAGAATCTGAAACTGAAAATAAGCTGTCTACTTCAGTAATCAACATTGTGTCTTAAAAATGACATCAGATAATGAATATTTTATGAAGCTGATCATGGAGAGCGCCTATTATTTCTGTTGCCACACATCTCAGAAATAAGGACCAGTTTGTAAAATGTCTATCTCTGAC
This sequence comes from Zootoca vivipara, assembly GCF_965207765.1. Classification (NCBI taxonomy): domain Eukaryota; kingdom Metazoa; phylum Chordata; class Lepidosauria; order Squamata; family Lacertidae; genus Zootoca; species Zootoca vivipara. Next base: position 7,465,257 of record NC_142594.1, on the reverse strand, counting down.
CTTTAGCCACCAGACAAAATAGAGATGATAGAGCAGAGGTCGGCAACCTAAGGCCCGTGGGCCGAAAGCGGCCCATGAGAGTTGTTTAACCGGCCCATGAGCTGCCCCTGAATTGAGCCGCCCGCTCGGCAAGTCCCCGCATGCTGCGCTAAACCAGCGCAGCGGGGGACTCTCTTCCGTGGCTCTGGAAATCGCTTCTGCGCATGTCCAGATGCCGAAAATTGCTTCTGCGCAGAAGCGATTTCCGACACCGCGGACATGCGCAGACGCGGTTTTCGGTGTTGCCTTGCCGACCCCTGTAGTAGAGTATAGGCAGGCCCCCATTTACATGCTTTCAGTATGTGTGCATTGTTCTGAACCTGGCAGTGAAATGTTGCTAAAAGGGTGGAGTGGGGGCAGGGGGAGCGTAACAAATGGTACAGTGGTGCCTCGCTAGACGAATTTAATTCGTTCTGTGAGTCAATTCGTTTTGCGAAAAATTCGTCTTGAGAATCCCATAGGAATGCATTGATATATATATTTTTGCCCATAGGAAGGCATTAATTGAATTTCAATGCTTTCCTATGGGAAACCGCGATTCGCTAGACAATTTTTTCGCAAAACGAATTCGTCTTGTGAGGCAACCTCGTCTAGCGAAAACCCATTCGTCTAGCGAAAAATTTGTCTAGCAGGGCATTCGTCTAGCGAGGCACCACTGTATTTGCAGGCTTTTCCAGTGGGTTTCAATTTTACGCAATTTCACTGGCTCACACAGTGCCTTGGAACGTAACCCCCACGTACGCGGGGGGCTGCCTGTAGCAAAAATGATTTGATCCCTATACTGCATTAGGTACCATCCTTCATTTAGGGCCCTGTTTAGGGAAGTTTTTAATGTTTGATGCTGTATTGTTTTTAATATTTGGTTGGGAAAGCCAGCCAGATGGGCGGGGTATAAATAATAAATTATTATTATTATTATTATTATTATTATTATTATTATTATTATCATTTGCCAATCTCTGGTTAGACACCTAGAATACCTAATTGTTCACAAGCTATAATTGTTCACAAGCTGTGACCTTTCTGGGCCACAGGCATGCCATTGGTAGTACAGACAGAATCATGAATACACCAAGATAAATTAAGATATCTCACCAACATGCCATAAAACATTTTTTTCCACTTCAGGTAGCCCTTTAACTAATGCTGCTGTATATTTCAGTGGGACCTGCACTGTTGTGTTTGATTCTTAACTTCTCTTCCTCCTGGCATGGGTTCTCCATTAGTCCTCTTCATTGCTCTTTGCTTTCCTTCATCATATTCTCAGCTTTCTGTCCAACATCTTATGTTCCATGTCTTAGAGGTGGTGGAGGAGCAACGTAGCCTACATCTTACTTAAGGAAGCTAGGCTTCTCTTTCATTCTAAGTTATTAGATTTTTGTTGAATTTCTGTTATTAGTTGTATTTTGTTCTTTTCTTTCTCTTTTGCTTTCACTGACGTTATGGTAGATCTCAACCCAGAGGGTAAGTGAATGATAGGCTGAATCAAAATCAAAGTTAGTGATTGTTGTTTTTTTTAAAGTCAAAACATATAAATGTGAGCTGCTGGTTGGTTGGCCCTTACTCTGTTCCACTGCAGATGCCAATTAGCTTAGCAACACTAAGATGACACTAAGAAATCTCTATGTGGGACAAGAAGCTACAGTTAGAACTGGATATGGAACAACTGATTGGTTCAAAATTGGGAAAGGAGTACGACAAGGTTGTATATTGTCTCCCTGCTTATTTAACTTATATGCAGAATTCATCATGCGAAAGGCTGGACTAGATGAATCCCAAGCCGGAATTAAGATTGCCGGAAGAAATATCAACAACCTCAGATATGCAGATGACACAACCTTGATGGCAGAAAGTGAGGAGGAATTAAAGAACCTTTTAATGAGGGTGAAAGAGGAGAGCGCAAAATATGGTCTGAAGCTCAACATCAAAAAAACCAAGATCATGGCCACTGGTCCCATCACCTCCTGGCAAATAGAAGGGGAAGAAATGGAGGCAGTGAGAGATTTTACTTTCTTGGGCTCCTTGATCACTGCAGATGGTGACAGCAGTCACGAAATTAAAAGACGCCTGCTTCTTGGGAGAAAAGCAATGACAAACCTAGACAGCATCTTAAAAAGCAGAGACATCACCTTGCCGACAAAGGTCCGTATAGTTAAAGCTATGGTTTTCCCAGTAGTGATGTATGGAAGTGAGAGCTGGACCATAAAGAAGGCTGATCGCCGAAGAATTGATGCTTTTGAATTATGGTGCTGGAGGAGACTCTTGAGACTCCCATGGACTGCAAGAAGATCAAACCTATCCATTCTGAAGGAAATCAGCCCTGAGTGCTCCCTGGAAGGACAGATCGTGAAGCTGAGGCTCCAATACTTTGGCCACCTCATGAGAAGAGAAGAATCCTTGGAAAAGACCCTGATGTTGGGAAAGATTGAGGGCACTAGGAGAAGGGGACGGCAGAGGACGAGATGGTTGGACAGTGTTCTTGAAGCTATGAACATGAGTTTGACCAAACTGCGGGAGGCAGTGCAAGACAGGAGTGCCTGGCGTGCTATGGTCCATGGGGTCACGAAGAGTCGGACACGACTAAACGACTAAACAACAACAACAAAGATGACTGTCACCAAATACCATTGTTGTAACTTTAAAAAGGGAAAACTGCTTGTTTCTTGTATATTCAAATTTCAATTGATTTTTCTGATTTTTTTCTCTTCATTTCATGACATTTGACCCCACTGTTTAATATATGCCTGTGAACTGCTACTGAAATAAGGTGCTACTGGAATCCTTATTGTGTTTGCTGGCATAAGTAACCCAAATGTTAACTCTACTTTGATGTTAATTTCTTTTAGGAATAGTGTAGCCATTTAAGTATTCATAAGCGAATATAATAAAATCCAGGTTAGCCTGTAATTGTCAATTAGAAGTGTGATAACTTGTGGACTTTCATTGCTTTGGGTCAGTGAAAATGTAGCATTGGATCAAGGGATGCAATAATGTCAAAATGCATCACTTTACTTTCAATTATATATGGTAATTGAATGGTTGCCACTCGCAGGAAAGAATATGAGCCCACCGCCTTGGTGACCCATGGTCTATGGAAAAAAAAAGATTTTATTCCTCTCTGAATGGTCTTGACCATTGCAGTCCATTTACTGTATCCCATTGAAGTCAATGGGAGCCACTAAGCCTGCTCTTATTTGCTTAGTCTTTCATGCTAAAATGGAACCCAGGAACTGACTTGCTTGCTTGTACGTGTGTGCGTGCTTGTATTTTTACATAGTTCTGGTACAGTTATCCAGCTAATGAAATTCCGATTAGAATGATTAATTGGTTATTGATCATTACATATTTTACATTTTATTGATATTTTACAATCTGCATAAATGATTTTGTTTGTTTTTATACCTGATTGACTGCTGATGAAAGTTAATAAACCAAAATAATAATTATTTGAGAAAAATTACTGAACTCCTGTGCAAAGATATTCAGATGCTCAGCATAATGCCAGGAAATTGCTGTGTATTTTGAGGTCAGAAGATTAACATTTAAGAAAATATCTGTGCAATCTTGCTTCCTTTTTAAAGATAGAAGTTGTTTTAATATTTGGGATTTTTACTGCAGTTATTTTCTTGTTGCAGATTTTCATTTATATGATATGTATGATCCTGCAGATCTTTTATTTTCTGTAGTTACCCTAAACAAAGCCTTATACCTAATATGATCTGTTTCAGGTGCACCAAGAGTTTCCCAGTGCAAATTTCGATTACCATTGCGGTTAGTTTGCGCTCCAGCTCATCCTTCAAAGACAGCAAACCAGAAGTTAACTATTGATACCAACAAGCCTCCAGTCAGCCTTGTTACCCTTTTCCCAGGTAGAACGTCAGTTAAGGATACACGACTGACATGATTGGTTTACCTAAAATGCTTGAGTAATGAGCCATTTGTTATCTAAAAGCTTGAATGAAAGAAACATTTTGACTGTATCTGGATTGGTTTCTCAATGTAGTTTGTACATTTAGAATTTTGTCAAAACCCATTTAAGTTTTGTTAGCTTTATTATTAAGTTGTTTTACCACATGGAAAGTTTTTATGTGAAATTCTTATCACACAGTACTGAAATACATTGATATGTTTTGCTTCTAATATATGCACCATTTAAATAACTACTGGTATAGGTTGGTCAATTTGGTTTGCTGTGGATATGATGTTACCCACACTTGGGAATCCAATCCATTGTATAGAGTTTATGGTCTTGGTTAGATGCAATTTATATATGAGCAGATAGTTGTAAAACCAGCATGAATGCTTATATCTGATAGATAATGGGACTTTGTGGTGCAGTGGCATAATGTATAAGAAACAATGCATTGGCACATTCTCACCCAAAATTATTTGCAATATGAAGTCTACTGTAAACTTGAAATCTAAGTAGATTTATGGGTGCAGTGTTAATGGTATGGAAAACTGTGTAAATTATACATTTAATTTAATTTAATTTCAGACTTTGCTGATCAGGCTGATGAAGACCAGCTAAATGCTTTAGGGTTTCAATTATTAGGTGGCTCCCGAGTCACATTACTTGCTTCAAAAACATCGCGTAAGTACCTTGTTGAACTGAAGTTATGGATGAGATCTTCACATGATAGAGTTTGTGCAATACTTTTGTCCACAGTGTGACGGGTGGGTGTCAAACCACATGGAGTAAGTGAAGTTAACTCTTTATTAGAAGATACAAGGTCTGCTCACGAGTGCCAGGCCTAATGAGCACAGTAACTCTTGTCCCTATGAGGCAGTTGTGGAGACTAAAGCTCCCCACATTCCCACAGTTGCATAGGTCTCCCCCTCCCCCTGGGTCTTCCCCAAGCAATTGGACTCCACTGCCATGCTTGTCTTTGCTCCTCCCTCTTCATACCTCTTTTGGTTCTGGAGGACCAGGAGGAGGGGAGCTTGTCGCAGCATTAGGGAGAGACTTCTTCTTCACCAGCCAGACTCATCTCTGCCTCTTGGCCTCCCTCCTCTCTTGCTTCAACTTCTGATTCTGATTGTGGACTTCTTTCTGCCACAGAATGTCCCTGTTCACTAAATCCTGTTCTGCTTTTCAGTTACTGGCTTCCAAGGATGTTGGCAAGAAGCTTGGTTCAGCTTGCTCAGCACTTGTATCCTAGGCTTTTGTCCTTCATGGCTTAGTAAATCTAGTAGGGAAGCAATATCAGGCTGGGTCCAGGAGCTTGTAATTGTGTCATTGAGAAATTGGTTACAGCCATAGCTGCCAAGTTTTCCCTTTTCTCGCGAGGAAGCCTATTCAGCATAAGGGAAAATCCCTTTTAAAAAGGGATAACTTGGCAGCTATGGTTACAGCTTTTTTAAAAAAGAAGAAGCCATAATTCAACAATCCCGAAGAAGCATTATTATTAATCAATAGGATCTGGCCACTGTTTCATGACTGAATTCCAACTACCGGTATTTTGTTCCTCCTTCTCTTTCCCTTCTCTCATTCCTGCCTTTGTTGTTGTTGTTGTTGTTGTGGAATTCATATGCCACTTTTCCTCCATTTGGTGGGCCTCAAAGCAGTCGACAGGAAATAAAGCAAAACTCAAACAAAAAATACAAATTAACAAGTAATTAATCAAACTGCAGAACATCCGTAATAAAACAAGAACCGGAAACCCTACTTGATTGTCTGTTTCAAAATATGAAAAATATGCTTTTGACAGACAATACATTTACAACCCTTGTGGTGTACTGTTAACTAGTATGTGAAACTAGGGTTTGGCGTTTGTTTTAAATCTGTAGTCTATGTAAACCTGTTTAAAGTGTGCAGATTGAGTCCTCAGGAGCAGCTGGTGCAGTGGGATGGTGCCATGTTGCTGCCGTCCTGACAGCAGCATCTTTGCTACTTACTGGGATGGTGTCAGGACTGTGTGGGTGCACCAGTGGAACCAATCCAGTAGTCCTGAGCCTCGGGGCCTTTCAGCTCGTTGTTTAGATTCTAGAATGCTGTGAAGAATTATCTAAGTTTGGTGGCATGAGCTTTCCTCTATTCGCACGGATGTCAAGAATTCTCAAGCTGTAAAAGACCATAATATCTTTCACCATAAATCCTGTGATGGGAAACATCTGGACAAGTAGTTATTCAGTGACTCTCATGGTATCAATTAGTTTACTTTTTGCAGGCTTCATTTTTGTTTGTGTTTGGTTGTGTGAACATTCTTGGAGTGTTGCATGATAATTTTTAATATTTGTTTGACAATAAAAAAAATTTAAACAGTTGAAGTAACTGGAACATTCCATCATAACAAAGATCTGAGAAGACTTGTAATTTTTTTTTGTAAATAGTTTTACGTATAAGCTAAAATTAGAATTTGTTATTTGGAATCTTGTTTTACAGAATTGGTAGCTTAAATGATATACATGTGCAAACAAGGTCTCAGCTGATGGGAATAAGTGTTCATTTATTAATGAAAGGAAAAGAAGCTTTAAGTATCCCACCAGAGGCATTGGCTAGCTGAAGTGTATTGTAACCTTTTAGCTTGAACAGGGAGCTTTATCTTCCCATCTTTTCTCCCACTAATAATTTTCTTTTCCATTTGGGTTTGTTTATTTATAGACCTGGCTTGATGCTTGCAATCTCAGTATAAGCTTTCCCACAGTACAGATGCTTGAAGCATAGCCTAGCGTTTGATGCAATACTGTCTAGAAATTGCTGCACCATAAAACCTTTACTCTTACCCGTGTACCCATGCTGCTACTTCATTCTTTTACCAGCTGGGATTCTGTAAGGATTTCAGTTGGGAGAATAATTTACATTTGACACTAAGTTCATAGACTTGTAGAACTGGAAGGTACCTTGAGGTTGATCCAGTCCAACTCCCAAACCAGAAAGCAGCTCTCATGCTGAACGTAAATTTCCACCAGCAGTTGGATAAAACTCTCAGTTATAAATTACAACTGTCTCAGAAATAATTATATCCCATGCCCATTAGGGCTTTTATGTGGCTTTTGGGTGAGAGATTGATTCCTACGTTCACAAGTTGCTTAACCGTGTCAGAGACCCCAGGAGGGGACAACTTTTTGGTCTCTTGACACAGAAATAACTGTTTACTAAAATTCTTGAAAAATATGCCCCTTCATCCAACTTTCAATAAGTATTTCATTGCTGAATAGTGATTTATGGGTGCTTGTGGTATTCATAATATCCCATAGGTTCTTTAAAACAATTAGCTGTTTAGCAGTATTGAACATGGTCTGGGCTTACCCAAACATGACTTAGAATGCTTGTCAACAGCTCGTGTGCCATCTGTCCTTCTGTATAAAATTTAATATTTAATATTTTGAGGGGAAAGCTGCTTTCCTCAAACATACCTGTATTCATAATCTTAGAATGTAGGCATGTAAGTAACAGTTACTATTTTGCTGTTTTCAGCAGAATTGTGAAAATAAAGAACTCCATTTCATTAATATGCTGTAGATTTTTTCAGAGTTTTCTTTCTCTTTGTAATAGATCAAATAAGCCATTAGTTTTATCCTACCTTTCCACTTCAGTTGAGTTGTCTGCTATATTTTCCTGCTGGTCAATACAATTTTAAAACCACTGATGACCTCTTTTTGGGGGGGGGGGCTAAATTTGACTCAGGGACCAATTTTTGATGAGGGAGGTTTTGTTCAAAATGTCTGGTCATTATTCCTAGATATATTTCTAGCATAATGAAAATAAGATTGTATGTTATCATTAACAAATGGTTTTAGGCTTTTAAAAGGACATGCTTTTATATGAAACCTGCCTATTTTCCTTGTACACTGTAAATATAATTTGTCATTGTCCCATCTATGAAATGCATTTTCTGGGAACTGTGCCAGTAGAAATGTTATACAATCTTGGATTACTAATCTTATGAACTGCTTAATAAGTAAAGTTATAAGCCTCATATTTTTTAAAAATAAAAACTTGGCCAAACTTCTAAAACTTTTAAGTTTTTTAAAAATATCCCCTCCTCATTTCCACCCTTCCTCTTATTTTTCCTCACAACTGTCTCTTACATACATTGAAAAGTTTACTATAAACATAGCATTTTCAGAATTGGCTTGAAACTTCTATTGCTGTATACTTGGCCATTTCATTAGCCCATTTTCATTAAGGGATGATATGCATGAAGCCTCCATCAACCACAAAACATTTAATTTTCATGATATAAGATGCAGAATCCCACTCCTTGGTAGCTATGATGTTTTGCTCTTTAAGATGGATATGCACTTCAGAGACTTTTCTCTATTAAGATCCTTTATAGTCCAATGAGATTTGAATTTTACCTGGTCATAGAAAATTGCAGGGCATATTATTTTGATAGCTGAGATATGGAAAGACCTAATAAACGTTAGGTTTTAAAATCCTACCCAGAATTCTTCTTTGAGATCATCTGATGATTCTGAATGTGAGAATGCTCAATTCATTTCAGGTATATCACACTTGTTTCAGAGGTGTGGGTCCTTTTAGCTAAATGGAAAGAGAGAGCTGCCATTTTCCAATATGGTAGCATTTTTCGAAGCTGAATTTTTAAAGGGATTTTTCCATATTGTATTGCAGATATCAACTGAGCATGAGCATACCCTGGATTGTTCAGTTTTTAATTTCAAATGTCCTGGATGTAAAATTTTGATACTTGTTCTGAACTGTTGATGTGTTAGGGTCAATGCAAACAGGTCTCCTATCTTTTAACCATGATTGAGATTGGGAGAAACCCTTGGACGCACATGCCCCTTCCTCCTGCCTCTTCAAATTTATTGAACCATGATCCATTGGTTAGCATTAACATTAACCATTTTAAGCTGGAAATCAGAGCTTGAAATCCATGTGAACTAACAACTTCCAAATAAGTGTTTTTGTTAGAATAAATAAATGAATTAATTAAATTTCTATACCACCCTACATCCGAAGATCAGTACAAAAATGCAGTTTACAGTACAAAAATACAACAATGCACACCATAATAACAAACAAAAACAATACACCCCTAGTTTAAAAGGCCCCCTTTTTAATTAGCCAAAAGACTGGAAGGAGAGGAATGTTTTTGCCTGGTGCCTAAATCACAGAGAATCTTGTGGCACCTTAAAATTAGGAATTCTTATTGTAATAGGCTTTTGTAGGCTAGTGTTCACTTCATCACATGCATTAAGTATTGCCCTCTGTTGACAGATGTGTGTGTATGTGTGAAGTCACCCCTGAACAAAAATGATGGAATGGATTTGATGGGGAAGTACCCCTGGTTCGTGAAAAAACCAATGCTTGTTTACCTGATTCCTGAAAGCACTAAATATTAAAAGTGGTTTCATTCTCTAGTTTGCTACTGGAGAATGTCCTCAGAATTTGGAGCAAGGAAGGAAGGCAAAATTGCAGCAGGCATCTCAATGTAATTAACAATAGTGAATTCCTTAAAGCATGTTTGTAATTGTGATAATTGTGATACAGAATTCCCACCATATTGCTGAAAAAGTGTTTATTAAAATCAATGCTATTGGTGGAAGAGATGGGGAAAGGGGAACTATTAAACATGCTAAATTATGAACACAGAATTCTCACAGGTGGAATCAAGAGATACTATATTCATTAAACTAATAATAATAATAGTAATAATAATAGTAGTAACAACGTAAGTAGAACTGCTTTCAAGTATGGCTGTATGTACATGTGCACATCACCTTTACGCTCTGCTCCTGTAGTCTTCAGTTTATATTGTTTTTTTATTATTGTTTGTCTTTTTCTGTCTTGTGTTTAACTAAATTCATTTAAAATAAAAAATGGCCATACTTAGTAACTGATAGTGAATCAGATACTAATTTTTATTTTGCTTTTCATTTTCAAGAGCGTTACAGAATTCAAAGTGAGCAGTTAGAAGACCTTTGGCTAATTGTGAAAGAACTCACTGTTCGTCTTGAAGAACATTTTAGGAAACAAAACTGCAAAGACTTTGCATGTACTTTTTCTGGCCCAATCCCCTTACAAGAATATTTTGAAATTATTGATCATCATTTTGAGGTATGCATATTAATATTTGTGATTTTGTAATGACATTTGGCTGGTGACTTTTTCAGTTGTTACTTTGAGCTGTTGTAATTGTTTAAATTTGAAGAAGTGCTTTTTACACAGGCTGCATTTTGATAAATCAGTGCTTTTATGTAAGGGCTGCAGTCATGGTATGTAGGCTTATGGTGGCCCATCATCAATCCCTTAATGGCTTCATACATGTTTCTCTAAAGAGTAATGGAGATTATATCACTGCTGATGTTAAAGTCAGCATCTCATTTCTAATAATCTTTGCCAAACCAATAGTATATTAACATATTCTTCAAAACTCTTAGAAACACTTTGCACAGTCATTATAGACAGGAATATGAGTTGTTTTGATATTGGATTGACATTTGATATATATAGTTAAGATACGTATTTTTAAAAATTGCCCTCCCCTAAAAATAAAAACCTATTCTTAAAGACAGTGTTTTAAACATTTTAAAATACTGTGTCTGATTTCTGCTGCAGCTAGTAAAATATCATTGAGCATATGTGCTGCAGATCCAGTGTACTGAAATAAGTCATAACCTGCTGATGACGAGATAATTTCACCTCTGTCATGAAAACTCATGGTAAGATTATCATGCATTACTGTAGATTGCCTTCACTGTCAACAATTATTTCAGTTTTGGTAATACCTGGCATTATTCTAGCCTGTTAGTTGATCTGATGATGAGTGTGAAATTACCGGTCTTCAGACTGACTATGTTGCCATAGAAAAGCACTCTGCGAATCGCCACAGCAAAACTTCCAGAAATGCGGTTGTTCTCCACCTGTTTGTTATAAATGTGTCATGTGGAAATATTATTGCATTTTGGAATACTTTTTAACTTTTTCCTTCAAAAACCTGCTTAATTGTAGCTGCGCTTGAATGCTACTAAATATGAGCAACTATTATCTGAACGAGCCATACAGTTTAGAGCTATTGAACGGCGACTGCTGACGCGGTTTAAAGATAAAACCCAAGCTCCTCTACAACATCTGGACACCTTGTTAGAGGGAACTTACAGACAGGTCAGTATAGTTGGGTTATGAGCCTGACTCTTTAATGTCTCCCCCCACGCTAAACATATAGTTTTAAAATACATAAGCGGTACCTTCCTGGTTACATTTACCAGCTGAGAGACCATGGAACAGTAATTTGTTTAAGCTAATATTCCCTGCAACTTTCCAGATGATCTGTAGTGGTTTTTTTATTTGATCTTCAGATACTGAATTGCTACTCAGAGGCTCTCGCAAACTTTGACAGTGCATCATTCTTTCCAAGCTGAAATAGTTATGTGAAAATATTTTATAGTTCAGAGCTCATGTAAACATTTATGGTATACTGTAAACTGATGGAATGGTTTAACTGATGTAACATCCACAACAAAATAATCTCGAGACGAACAGTCTCCTTTTGCAAATGTATTTACATCCTGGGTCTTTCAAAGGCAATAGCTGAAGTAATTGAAAGCAAATCAACTGATATACTGTTGCAAGATGGAATACAGTTTGAGTTTCTGCCTCACTAAAGAACATGAGTGTTGCCATATCAGACTATAGGTTAATCTCATTTCCTGTGGGGGAAAACTAGGAACTTTTGGAAAATCCAGAAGCAGGGCATGAAAGCATTAGACCTTTTCTGTTGTTACTCCCCAGAAACTGTTACTCATTGGCATTCTGCCTCTGAACCTGGAAGTGCATACTGTATAACAAATCATGGCCAATAAGTATTGATAGATTCCATCTCTATGAACTTTCTCTATGAACCATCTCTGTTGCACCTTTAAAGCCAACTAAACTGGTAGCTATCACCATTTGTGTGGTAGCAAACTCAGGTTTAAAAAAAGTTATTTATTTATTAGAAGGTTTATAAGCTGTTTAATCAGGAGCTTTCTAAGCAATGCACAAATAAAGCAGAGCTAAAATCTACAGAACAATTGAAAAAACCCCAACAACTTACAAACAGCCATCACAATTAAAACACAAAATCAGCCAAACTTTTAAAACAAATATAAATAACTAAGTTACATGAATGTGTAGGCTTGCTGAAACAAGTTTTCGGTGGGATCTAAAACAATATAGTCTGGGTGCCTGCCTAATGTTAATAGGTAGGGAATTCCAAAACACTCGTGCTACTAATGTAGAATGAACATTATGTGGCACTTGTAAAGGTTTCAAGTTCCAAATACTGAGATGGCTGAATAGGCATGTATGTATGGGGCAAGGCAATTTGTTAAGTAAACTGGTTCTAAGCCAGGGGTCAGCAGCCTTTAACAGGCTTGGGCCGGTCCACCGTCCCTCTGACCATGTGGTAGGCTGGACTATATTTTGAAAAAAATATGAACGAATTCCTATGCCCCACAAATAACCCAGAGATGCATTTTAAATAAAAGGACACATTCTACTCATGTAAAAACACGCTGATTCCCGGACCGTCCACGGGCCAGATTGAGAAGCCGATTGGGCCGCACCTGGCCCATGGGCCTTAGGTTGCCTACCCCTGCTCTAAGCCATTAAGAGCTTTATATATCAATAGCAAGCACCTTATCCACATTGTCAGGCTGCATAAATTTAAAGTGATCCCACAGCACATTGCAGTGTTGCATGAAGAAGTATGTTTATCTGTCCTGAATCTCACTGGAAGCTCCCACATTCTAGTACTGTGAGGAAATCTTTGTATCTCCTTACTCCACACCATACATAATTTTATAGACCTCTACAATCTCATTCTCTTTCCATTTTTCTAAAATAAAATCCCCCCAAATAGTATTTCCTTGTATTAGAGTCCCTCCAGTCCCCTGATAACGTTAATCGCTCCTTCCATTCAGCTTGCAACACAGAACTGCAGGGAGCTTCCTAGGGAGGAATAGGGTCAACTCTGTTCTTCCATGCGTAGCTCGCTTTAATTCCATGTTTTGGTATATGAATGGAGCTCCCTTTGTCACAGCACAGGAACATTTTGAGCTGTTCATGGAATAAGAGAGTGATCTCTTCCTTCATGTACAGCTCAGCAGTGGGACTCAGTCCAATTCGCTACTTGCTGCTGACCTGTAATCTCCAATCAGCTGAGCTGGGGGCAGGGTCAGAAGATTGTGCACTGTTACAATGTGATTTTGCAGTTTGAGAAAATAATTATCAGTAAGCTAAATCAGGACTTACTTGATTCTGTATTTGGATTTCTATGTGAATAGGGAAGTAAGAAAGTTCAGGTGATTTCTCCAGATGTCCAACTCTGTAAAAATGTTAGGTTTTGTTGAGTTTTCTTTTAATGTTAAGAACATTTCTTTTTATGAAGAGTAAAATTGGCATTCAATGAATAAGATGTATCTACTGGTGTGTGTGTTTTTTTAATGAAATGCAAAGTTTCATGTTGCCTAGGTTCTTAATATTGGAAATGTTCAAGCCAACCCCATACAGCCTTGAGCACAATGTTGTTTTTAAAAATTTTTCATTACTTTTAGGGAGTCATAATCAAATTGCAACTTCTTTCTTCCAGTCTTAAGTGCTTCAGGTATTTATAAATCCATATATCTTCAGTTATCAAATTTGCTTAATTAACTGGAGCAATGGCTTTTCTCAAATAATAATTCACTTGGAAGTTCTAGCTTGGAGAAATGACTTCACTTGGTTCCATTTCAGAAATATATTCAAGCAATAGCATTTGCATCCGTAAGATCATCCTGTTTCCATTTATAGGAAGCCAAGGATGTAGCTGAGCTGTATCATATTTATCAGCTTTAGAGGCTTGTCCTAGAAAGGAAATTGGAACAGTGTGCCAACTTGATTGGTTTACTTTCACAAAAGGGCCTTGTATTGGCAATGCAGCTGTCTTGAAAAACAACAGCATTGGGATTGTAAAGCACTTAATGTAGCCTGTGTTCCTTTAGACCAGGCATCCCCAAACTTCGGCCTTCCCATCTTCCCCGACCACTGGTCCTGTTAGCTAGGGATCATGGGAGTTGTACGCCAAAACATCTGGAGGGCCGCAGTTTGGGGATGCCTGCTTTAGACACTCCAAAACACTACGTTTGTAATGCTGTTCTTCCCTTTTAAAATCAGAGAACTGTGAAACATAATTTCCTTTGCATATTTTTGTCTATATACAGTGCTTTTTTCTGGGGGGATGCAGGGGTACCCATATTGTGAATCTTTGTACTTTTGTCCATTTTCTGTATTTATTTTTCCCGATTTGAACTATAAAATGGTGATTTTCTTGAATCAAAATGAGAGTACCCCTAAACATTTTTAATAGAAAAAAGCACTGCCTATATAAAAGGAATGAATACGTTTCTCAAAATAATTATCCTGTTTTTATATATGGCACAGACATATTATCATTTGTCATTTATCTGTATTTGTATTTTCTTACATTAATCTTCTGCACTTCCCCCCAAACCCATAGCAAAAGTATTTCTCATTTTTGAAAGAGAGGGAGAAAGTGTTGGTCTGTGAAGACCAGATACTGTAGAGGATGTTTTATTGAGCAACGAGATACCTACATAAAAAACAGGCAAAAACCTTGATTGAAAACCTTCTGTGAATGGTAAGGCTCCACTGAGATCTAGTGGAAGCTTCTGCTGGAATAAGGGTGTGGTGGGTTTTCACAAATTGCCTTCTTCTCCTTGTGCTTCCTCCAGAACAGTGTGGAAGATGGTCCTGGGGTCTGCAAGGAGGAAAAATGAGCAAAAATCACCTCCTCCCCCTCCAACCTGTAGAATAATCCTTTGGGTAGCATTCGACACACAGGAAGTAAAACCCCTTTAAAATGAAATAGATTAATAATCATTTAGGCTGCAATCCTATCCACATTTATCTGGGAGTATGTCCTATTGAAGGGACACAGGTGGCTCTGTGGGTTAAACCACAGCGCCTAGGGCTTGCTGATCAGAAGGTCGGCGGTTTGAATCCCTGTAACGGGGTGAGCTCCCGTTGCTCGGTCCCAGCTCCTGCCAACCTAGCAGTTCGAAAGCACGTCAAAGTGCAAGTAGATAAATAGGTACTGCTCCAAGTGGGAAGGTAAACGGCGTTTCCGTGCGCTGCTCTGGTTCACCAGAAGTGGCTTTGTCATGCTGGCCACATGACCCGGAAGCTGTATTCCGGCTCCCTCGGCCAATAGCACAAGATGAGCGCCGCAACCCCAGAGTCGGTCACGATTGGACCTAATGGTCAGGGTTCCCTTATGTCCTATTGAACTCAATAGACTGACTTTTGATTAGTTGTTTTATAGGATTGTGTTATTAGTAATTCCAATTGCTTCATTTTTAAAAAAATGTATCCTCCATCTTGACACCTCGTTCTCCTTCAAACACTATTGTTGCTTTGTTCTTTCATAAGAGGCATTGCTATTTCCCAATATATTGCATGGGACCCATAGAAACATGAGACTAGTTTCCTAACCCCAAGCCAGGGCAGGGGGTCATTTTAAACTTTTCACACAACCAGCAGTTACCTCCCTCCCTGTATGGCAAATTGCCTCTGACACAAATTCCTGGGCCTAGCATATGCTCAGAATACCTTGTTCTTTAATTTAATTTAAAGAACACCTTGTTCTTTAATTCTTAAGAGTACATCCACTCAGCTGAGCTACCTTTTTGCACCTGTTTTTTTGGGTGATGTAGTAAAAAGCAAAGTAGTTCCAGCAAGCCTGAAACCTCGAGAAAGTAATATTGGGTCTGTAGTTCTCTGCTTAATGACCAATATGTGTCTGTTCTAGAATAACATACTTGCAACTATTCTACGTCGTGTAAATACAGTTAAACTAATATTGACAATAAAGGTAAAGGTACCCCTGACCATTAGGTCCAATTGCGGACGACTCTGGGGTTGCGCTTTTATCTCGCTCTATAGGCCGAGGGAGCCAGCGTTTGTCCGCAGACAGCTTCCGGGTCATGTGGCCTGCATGAGTAACCAGAGCAGTGCGCTGAAATGCAACGGGAGCTCACCCTGTTGCGGGGATTCGAACCGCCAACCTTCTGATCAGCAAGCCCTAGGCTCCGTGATTTAGATCACAGCGCCACCTGCGTCCCTAATATTGACAATAAGTACATGTAATTAGAGGTTTTAATTTTTTTAAATTGAACTTTAAATTTAATATTGTACTCTGTGCAGGAAAAGGATCGTAATAGGACTGAATTTTCTTTGGGAGTAAAATAAGTGAACCTTCTTAAAAACTTGTTTGAAAAGCAGAGTACACATAACTTAACATAACTTAAAGTCACTTCTTTATCAAACTTTTTTTTTTGTTTCTCTAGTTTTATGTTCTTTAACATCAACACAGTCACATCTCAAGCTTCTAGCTGCTGCTATCTCTGAGGAATAACCTTTGCTATCATTTCCCAGTTTAAACCTTTCAAACAAAAAGTAGAGTTATGTGGGAGAATAAATGGTGACTTAACTACACAAACTTGGAAAAAAACAAATGAGAACAAAGTTTATTCTCCAGAGTTATTCCTATTGGCACCATTTTATGCGCCTTACCATTTACTTGCACATAACTAGTAATTTCTACATTTTGACAGCATGTCTCTATTATGTATCATTTAATTGGCCTATTATGGAATACAGCAGAGCTATTTTAGGGGGTTAGGGCTAATACAGTTGTGGTAAAGTAAATGGTAGTTGGCAAAATTGGGGAATAACAAATTCCCACCTTTTAATTTATAAATTTCTTAGTATAGTTTTGGACAAAATAATACCTATTGTTGGCTATTTTATGTGACACATTTTAAAGGAAAGAATTGCTATTTAAAGCATGAAATATTTGTGATGTTCTCATGTACCAAGTGCAGTAGTTTTGCTGTCGAAATAAATTTTAAAAATGTCCAGTACCACCTTAGAGACCAACTAAGTTTGTTCTGGGTATAGGCTTTCGTGTGCATGCACACTTCTTCAGATACCAGTGGTTTTGCTGCTAATTGAATGTACCGGCTTTCACACAGCTTTCTTGGACAGTGTTTTATTTGTACTTTAGTAATTACTCTTGCTAACACATTATTTTATTGTGACCAGTTCAGCTACTCTTACATAACATGTTTGCACCCTGAAGTGCAAATATTTGTTCATTAGACTAAAGATGTAAGGCAGGCATGTGGAACCTCCAGCCTGCATGCCTAATTGGGCCTGGCATTGCTCCCAGTTTGGCCCGTAAGGCTGTTTCCCCCGCAAAGCATGCCCACCCGCTCCACAACTAACCTTAAAGCACACTCTTAATTGTGCATTGACAAGGCTGCTTGTTGTCACAACCTGCTGGGATAGGCTGCGCTACTGAATTCCCTGTCAGCTGAATTCCCTGTAGCTAGCCAATCGTAGCAGAAAGTGGCGCTTGAAGTCACCGCCTATCAGCTGATAGGTGCTGATTTCAAGCTCGCTGGGATTGGCTGCTGTTCTGAGTTCTACCCTTGCAAAAAATTGAGCTCCAAGTCTGTGCCAATCAGCTGAAAGTAACTTCAAGTCCTTCTTGGCTGAGCTTGAATGATACCGTGTTTCCCCCTTTTTAAGACACCGTCTTATAACTTTCCCCCCCCCAAAAAAACACACAGTGTCTTATTTTCAGGGGATGTCTTTTTTTAAAAAAAATTTATTACTGTTTTTATTACAGTACTTGTATAATACAGTATTACAACTTGTGGCGGGCTGGACCGTGTGTGTGTGCGCGCACACACACACACATACACATACGCCCATGCCTTCCCTCCCTCCCCGCGTTCAGATGGAGCAGGCTGGGCTGGGGAGGGGGCACCCCGTTGACACTGGGTCTCAGCTTGCGCTGAGGGGCCGCAGCCACCCTGTCAGGAAGGGCCCCTATCCCGGGGTGTCCATGACCGTGCTGCTAATGTGCCACCGCCAAGCAGCACAGAGGAGTCCTCCTCCTCCTTCTCTTACTGCTCCTTCTCCCTCCTCGCAGGCTCTCTGCTCCGCGGCGCTGCTGGGCTCTCCAAGCGTTCTGCACTGCAGCAGCCGCCGGTTCTGGGCTGCGGAGAGAGCAGGCAGGGCGAGCACGCGCAACCTGCGGGAATTGATGCGCTCCCGTCTGCGGCGCGTGCAAATGGCCCGGTAGGTCGGGTCTCCACACAAGGCGCCTTCGCCGCCGTAGCTGCAGGCTTCCCGCCGGGGCCGCCTGCAAAGCGCCGCGCCGAGGCTCCCCAGGAGAAGGCGTGCAGGGGCTGAAGCCAGAGGCAGCGGGGGGCATATTCCGGCCCCGGTGATGTCAGGCCTCCCCATGGGACTGGGAACGGGAACGGGACTGGGGGGGGGGGAAATCTCGCTCAGCTTCGTCACTCTCCCGGACAGCAGCAGCAGCGAGAGGAGTGCACGCTCGTCCCTGGCGTCACAGCCTCAAGCGCAGGCTGGGGAAGAGGAGGCGAAGGAGGCGCGCTCAGTGCGGTGGGGGCTGAGGCATGGTGGAGTGCCCCGAGCCTCTGGGAGCCGGCAGGAGGAGGAGGAGGCTTGCCGGGTCGTCACCCAGCAGCGCGTGCAGAGCACCCCGAGCCTCCGGCAGCCAGCAGTAACAACAACAATCCCAGAGGCTCGGGGCGCTCCACGCATGCTGCTGGGTGACGACCCGGCAACCCTCCTCCTCCACCTGCCGGCTCCCAGAGGCTCGGGGCACTCCACCATGCCTCAACCCCCACTGAGCGCGCCTCCTTCGCCTCCTCTTCCCCAGCCTGCGCTCGAGGCCACGGTGCATGCAGCCGCCTGCTGCCCAACCTTTTTGTTCTCCTAACCCCTCCGTCTTGCCTACCTCGAGCCTCACATTGTTCGCCTCTTCGCCCGCAACTCCCTCCCGAGACGCGGAAAGCTGCTTCGCGCAGCGGCATCCGCCGAAAAGCAGTGTGACTCTCGCGCCCCCTCTCCTTCCCCCCCTCAGGAGTCCAGCGCAAGGTCCGGCACTGAGCTCTGCCTGCGGGGGCCCCGGAGGATCCGCGCACACCCTTGCCTCCCCCTCGGTGGCCCTGTTCGGCGGCAGCCCACGCCGCTTGCCAGACATCCCTCTTCGCTGTGACTTCTTTCTCTGCTTCTCCTCCTCTTGCCATCGTGCTGGGTCCCACTGGCTGGCTGGGGCACTCAGCGGTCTCGCTCCGCGGAGTATGGCTTATTTTCGGGGTATGGCTTATATTTCCTAAACGCTTAAAATCCTGCTATGGCTTATATTATGACTACGTCTAAAAATAGGGGAAACACGGTACTTGGTAGTGCGACTTGCCATGCTAAGAAGCAAAAATGGGCACCTGACATCAAAGTGATGTCAGCACAGGTGATCAGCAGGTGGGGGGAACCCAGCATCTGGTCTGCTGGCTGGATCTAGTTTCCCATCTGTGATGTAAGGGATAGAGCAGGCACCCCCAAATTGTGGCCCTCCAGATGTTTCGGCCCACAACTCCCATGATCCCTAGCTAACAGGACCAGTGGTCGGGGAAGATGGGAATTGTAGTCCAAAACATCTGGAGGGCCGGAGTTTGGGGATGCCTGGGATAGAGGATGTGGTTATACGGAGCATAGGGAGATGTGTTCACAAGATTTATGAAGTAGCCAGTATTCCCAACTTTGATGGTTGTTGATAATATAACCAGATCATATAGTTTTGCAACATAATGAATCTGACAGCATTGGGCATCAGCCCAGTGCATCATGTATAGTTCCTTATCCAACAGGGAATCCACACATGGAAGCTTTTTCTGTGGATGTATTGTCTTTGCTGGATTGTGTCATCATTGTCCAAGAGCATAATAGTTCAATGGTCCAAAAAGCCAAGCATCAAAAAATTCAGGTAGTTATTCGACATAAGGATTTTTGAATTGTCATTCTATTTATTCTGCTTTACAAGCAGAATCTATAAACAAAATATGCCGAGATCTTTTTATATTCTTTTTAAAAGAAATGTTTGTTTAATTGCTTTCCTTGCAGACTCTTTGAGATATTTAAATTTATTCAGAAAAAAGAAAAAAAAGGAAAGGAAAAGGGTCTTTCCATGCTCTTTTGTCCAAGCCATTGAACTAAAGTATTTTAGCATATATTAATGAAAGTTTCAAAGCGCATTGTGCACGCTGGGGTTAATGCCAGCATATGGAGGATTTTTCCTTGTTGTTCCTAGAAGATTGTGAAATTAAGTCTGTCACATTTTTATTGACTCCTGATGGTTCTGTACCTATTCAAATGGATTTATTCCCCATGAGCATATATCAACTTTTGTTTTGACAATTGTATGGTTGGAATACCTATAGTCTGCCCTCCAAAAAGTTTGTTTTTTAACTTATGGGTTATTTATGGGTTCTTAATTATGAAATCAAAGCATATATTTGTTTGAAGTACTGATACTGCCATGTAACATACTGAAGAATAACAGTTAGAAATTCAGTGTTTTGTAAGCAGTTATTTAGGCTAACTTAGAATGTGTCTGTCTACATAGTTTAAGGCATCTAGTTTGAAATTCTCTAGTAGCTACTGAGAAAGGAGTAAGTGTCAAGATGCAAATAAATTGTATTGCATTTGGAGTGTTCAGTTTTCTGGCCTGTGTGTGTAGATGTGGCACAATTACTTCCAGCAGAGTGCAGTAGAAAACAGTAAATATTTCAAGACTTCACAATTACTTTTAACTACAAAAAACTCATTAAAATAATAAGACATTGGGATAGAAGGAATTTATGGTTTATGAGCTATAAAGACACATGCAGAATGCAGTGTCAGAACTGTGCAGTTCAAGTTAGTTTATTTTCTCTATTCTGGGATCTCATCGAAAGACACGTGAAGAATATAACCAAAATTATGCTCAGTTCTTCAAAGATTGCTCATCTTCACTAACATTCCTTTTTATTTATTAAGCTGACTGTTATTCCTTAATACAATGAGAGCTTGAGGCTCCATTCCTGTGTTCCCTGTCACAATGTTCAAGGGTCATAGGATAGACTCCCACCCTGGGTTCCTTTGACACTGATGTCCATAGGGTCAGAAGGGGATATGTTGTGAGAGGACTGGGAAGTGGCTTGGTTTCTGAAGAATGCAAAGCAATTGCAGTCATCTCACAGGCCATCAAACTGGAAAGATATTTAGATGCATTTGGGAGCCTAAATCAAATACAAAATAAATTCTAATACTTTTTAATAGCCCCAAAATTAAGGGAGAAACGCAACACACTGCTCTGTCTTGCTATGCCTGCTCATGCCTGGCAAGTTGTAGGATAAGGCAGTTAAACTACCTTCAAATTTCTCCACTCCCTTTAGGATTCCAGCCCAAGTGACCAGATTAAGTGATTCCTGTGGCCCGTGAAATTAGTTTTGTATGCACAAACTGGGGAAGGGTTAGCATCAAAACACACTGTTTTGTTTTATTTCCCCCATAAATTTTATTGAATCTTTTCATCATCATGTTGTTGTTGTTTAGTCATTTAGTCGTGTCCGACTCTTTGTGACCCCATGGACCAGAGCATGCCAGGCACTCCTGTCTTCCACTCCTCCCGCAGCTTGGTCAAACTCATGTTGGTAGCTTCGAGAACACTGTCCAACCATCTCCTCCTCTGTCATCCCCTTCTCCTTGTGTCCTCCATCTTTCCCAACATCAGGGTCTTTTCCAGGGAGTCTTCTCTTCTCATGAGGTGGCCAAAATATTGGAGCCTCAGCTTCAGGATCTGTCCTTCCAGTGAGCACTCAGGGCTGATTTCCTTCAGAATGGATAGGTTTGATCTTCTTGCAGTCCATGGGACTCTCAAGAGTCTCCTCCAGCACCATAATTCAAAAGCATCAATTCTTCGGCGATCAGCCTTCTTTATGGTCCAGCTCTCACTTCCATACATCACTACTGGGGAAACCATAGCTTTAACTATACGGACCTTTGTCGGCAAGGTGATGTTTCTGCTTTTTTAAGATGCTGTCTAGGTTTGTCATGGCTTTTCTCCCAAGAAGCAGGCGTCTTTTAATTTTGTGACTGCTGTCACCATCTGCAGTGATCATGCAGCCCAAGAAAGTAAAATCTCTCACTGCCTCCATTTCTTCCCCTTCTATTTGCCAGGAGGTGATGGGACCAGTGGCCATGATCTTAGTTTTTTTTGCTGTTGAGCTTCAGGCCATATTTTGCGCTCCCCTCTTTCACCCTCATTAAAAGGTTCTTTAATTCTTCCTCACTTTCTGTCATCAAGGTTCATCATACAATACAATAAAAAACCAAACTAATCTAAATAAAAATAAAAACCAACAACAAAACAAAGAAAGAACAAAGAAAATACAAAGGTAGATCTTAATCCTTGTCTTACACAGAATGGTGTGGACCCTCCCAGCTTCCTACCTCGGGAAATCTTACTTTCCCTGCCTATCACACAGGGTCCTTCACCATCCATCCATCCATCCATCCATCCATCACCTTCATGTGCAAACAATCCCCTCAGTAATCCAGAGTAGAGGACCGCTAGCTGTTAAGAATATTTCTTGGGCACAATCAATTAAAACATGCCTTTTGTTTTGCTTTCAACCTTTTAGTGATCTTCTCTTCTTAAGCCAGCAGTCAGCTCACATTCCAGATGTAAATTTTAACTGGCAGACAGATTGCCTCAGTTGTAATTTATAACAGTCACAAAAGTAATTAAAGAAAGGGAGCTTTTGCCAATCCAATGCCCTAATGACTGACCCCCTACTACTATCTGGTGTTTGGGCATAATTGAAATTCCTTGCTCTATGTCACTCACCCCCATCTGGGTCCCTCAAAACCTCTCGGTCTCCCAGCGTGGAAAGCAACCTTTTGAGAGCATCAGATCCCCTGTTCTCTCCATTTTCCCAGAGAAAATGTGATAACCAATATTTATGGCTTGGCTATCATTAATCACCACATAATTATCAGTTTCCTTTCACATTTTGTGTAAAGGTTATTGACTATATGCTTTTAGTAGTTTTTATAATACTGATTGAATGAAAGTTCAGTATCTTTCATGAAATAAGAATGTGGCTTCACATATAGGTATGGTACTGTATATCATTCCACTTTTAAAATGATATAAAACCATGTCAATATAGAGGCTATTCCTTTTATGAAACTATTTGGGATTGATGAATGCATCCTTCTAGGTTTTTATTAGTCATAAAAAGTCCACCTTGAAAATATTATTGGAAGCTGTCTATTCAGTCTTCAGAGAGTTGAGCCAAAAATTTATATCCCAAGAGAGAAATTCTGAACACTAAAAATTAGGTCTAAAATTCTGCAGGGGTGTAGCGTATCAATGGACAATCTACTTTGCTATGTCGCATGGAGCTGCAAATCACAGAATCATACTCTAGAAATAACTGTGGAGATCCAAAATATCATAACCAGGACCCAAAGTTTAGGCAGCCCAATGACCTGGTCGTGCCCAGTGGGATTTTTTATCTTTATTTCTGAAGAGCAGGCTAAATCACAGACTGCCTTTGAAAGTCCTATCAGTTTCAAAAGGTGTTGCCATATGGCATGATGGGCAGCTGTTTGAGAAACACAAACTTGAAAGCCCCTTTGGTTTTGAAGAATTGATACCTTGGCTCTTTGGATGTAGGCTCATATGCACCTGTTGAAGCAGGTAATAGATCAGACAATATCAGTCCCCAGGGAAGCTGTTCATCTGCTGTACTAATGCAGAAATAAGAGCAGCTTATGTGCTCCCAGGCTAACTCAAAACTGCCCCTGGATTTGCAGAGAAAAAATGGGCATGCAATTGTTACAGATAATGGCATATAGGACCTCATGTTACAGATAATAACATATAATGCTTCTCCAGAACTTCATATTTAAAACTGATACAAGTACTATTTCATCTAGCCCAAATATAAGCCGTACCCCCCCGTGAAAAGTTCTGACCGTGAAAAGTTTAAGTGCGGCTTAAATTTGCGAGCTTACAAAAATTGGCTTTTTTACGATATCGCTGCTGAAACAGACATAAGGTAAAACGGAACGGGTGTGAGTGCCTGTGGAATTTTAAGGGAGCAGCTTATTGGGGGGGTATTGTCTCTCCCCCCCCCATGAATTTTAAAGCTGCAGCTTATTTTCGGGTGTTGCTTACATTCGGGCCAATATGGTAATTGGATAAAGGGTTACAGGTGAGGCCAGTGATACCAAATACATTGCAGATCAACTATAACTGAGACATACTGCCCAAATGACTTCAATATCAGTGCTTTCCTCAGAGCTCAGGTGTATATGCAGAGGTGTTCTATACAATGAGGTGAACTAGATCTAAGAAACAAGCTTCTTTTAAGATATCCTGGATTATAATGTGGATATCTGAATCTTGTTCACACTGTAAAATCTTAATGAAGAGGTCAGGTTTGATAGATCTGCATGCACAATTCCTAAACCAATTGCTGCAGAGCTAGGAAGTGTGCTGACTTAAGTGATACCGTATATCACTTGGTATTATCTCTACTGATTGGCAGTGGTTCTTCAGCGCTTCAGACATGGTGGTTTGTCCTATACTTCCTGGTGATGCCCGGAATTGAATCTGCAACTTTCTGCATTGTTTAGAAACAGGGCAAAATCCTTAACTTTATCCAGTGCAACTGCTAAATCATATGGTGAAAATGGGCACTTTGTGAAGTGCTTTGAGCCTTTGACTGTCCTGATGATTGATGCCTGGACAATATAGTGGGGTAACTGGTCCATAAGGATCCACCCCTAGCAACCTGTTAGCAATTTCTTTTTGCTCACAGCAGCTAAAAATAAAACATAACTACTTCTCCCCTTTTTATAAATTGCTGCAAAGTTTCCCAGGCTGCGGTATCTGTTGGCAGACTGGTTAATTCATTACATTCTCCAAAAGGCGATGGACAGTCTCGGATGCCCTGATCTGGCTTATTAAGTTGATTGTAGACAACTTGTTCCATTAATTTCAGTGGAACAAGCTAAATGCAAATACTTTTATCTTTTTCAAGCTGGATGTTCAAGAAAAAGGGTGTACAGTAAAAATCAGGACTCAGCTTTTGCCACAGATGGTGAAAGAAGTGGCATGTTTTTTAAAAAGAATTATTTAAATTCTGTTTTGCTGTAATTGAAACATATAAAAGCAAATGTCCGTTTGGAAGCATCATTTTACTGTGTATGCAATACCACTGGCATGTTCATTAATGTTTAATCTTGGTTAATATGAGGGTTACTTCTTGTAGATGGAGAGGAGAATTTATTGAGAATTTAAGAATTAACTATAAAGCAGCAGCTCTGGAAACTTGTCTGAATGCTTTTTAGTTTGTATGGAGTACAAATGCATTTGTGCTCTGTTGTATTACAGTGAAACTTTCTCATTAATGTAGATAAAATAGGAATGGGTTTTCTCTAGTTGTTTTCAGCAGTTCTGGAAACATTGTTAAACTTGTTTTTGGCCCCCTTTCCAATTAAGAAAACCACTATGGTTTGTATTTGTTTTTATTAGAGGTGAAGCATGTAAAATATTCTTAGTTGGTATTATATCCAAACAGCAATGTTGAAACACAGCCTTAATTCTTAATAGAAGATTTAAGTTCATAGCCTTCAAGTAAATTGGTTCTAAAACTGAGGGATATCTCATCTCTCAGATAAATGCATATGCCTGATGGGTTAATCATTGGTGGTATTTTTAAGACATCTGTTTCTCATGGGATTAGTGGACATTGGTTCTACAAATGGATTGCAACTGCAAAGATATTGCTGAAAATCAGATAAGATTACCGTAACTGCAGTTCTTAAAACGTTTCTATTTTAAAATACTGTATAATGTGCTGTTTTCTTCAGTTCTTTGGCTGTAGTATAAATTAGGGGAATCTTCACAAAATAGACTTGTTCTACATCCCCCCCCCCATGATTAGAAGCAAACCTGTTAAAACTCCCATGCCACATTGCCTCATAAATCTGAGGTTTCTCTTTATGAACCAGGTTAAATGGTCAACAACAAAGTACAGCAAAGCACCCCAATTTTTTTGCTGGCATAACTTCAGTACAGACTTCTTCTTAAAATATCTCTAAATTATGTTGTGAACTCCTAACAAGATGTTTCTTGTTTCCCTTCTCACATTTTATGGGATCCATAATCATATAATAAATATTAAATCTGGGAGGAGCTGAAATTCATTTCCCCCTAGCATATGGGATTTCACTTAAAAAGCAGATGAGGGTGTGGGATGTCCCACACAGCTAGTAAAGTAGAGAGAAAGTTAGATTGGCTGCATCTTGTATTATGTGAGCCTTTTAAATGTACTGTTTTTAAAATGACAACTAAAATTCTCAGGTACCTAATAAAATTGTATGAACCATACTAAACTATTTTAAAGAGGAAGGCTTCATTTGGTTCCCAACTACTGGAAAGAAGATGCTAGTGTAGCAGTGTGATATGTCTTTACAGGGGTTAGGAACCCATGGGGTGGGGGAGTCAACTTTAGGGTTCTTCTCAAATCAATGCCATGTTCAGAATGCTTTAAATCTCTATCAAAATGTGCCTATTTGAAGGCACTGAAGCCTTACATGTGTAAGTGAAACTCCTGCTGGAAACTGGATGCCCAAGCTCTGTCTTAGCTGGTAGCTCTGGTGGTTTTCCAGCATTGAAGGTGGGATCTCCAACAAAATGCTGCAGTATGTTTCTCCACCCTGGTTCCTATCCAGCCAAGGCCAGGGGAGTTGTTATGGCGTTCAGATCTCTGCTGAGATGAGAAGGAGATAAGACACCTTCCCTGCCCACAAGCCTTCCTCTCCTTAGCTGCGTTGTAGTGGTTTGTGTCCTTTAATGCCCTAAGCATGGAACTCTGAGTAGACCCATTGAAATGAATGAACATGACTAAGTTAGGCCCATTAATTACAATAGCTATGCTCCAAATAAAACATGGCACCTAGCGGAGAAAGGAAATGTGTGTTTCTGATAAATTTTCATGTTGTGCTTCTATTAGTTATAGAAATTGTGGCTAGATTAATTCTATGAAGTTGCATACCTTGGATCCCAAACGCCCTGAAAGTCAGATGTTTTGGCTCCTGAACGCCGCAAACCTGGAAGCAATTGTTCCGGTTTGCAAACGTTCTTTTGGAACCTGAACGTCCGATGGGGCTTCCACGGCTACTGATTGGCTGCAGGAGCTTCCTGCAGCCAATCTGAAGCCACTATTTGGTTTTCAAACGTTTTGGAAGTCGAACAGACTTCTGGAACGGATTCCGTTCGACTTCCAAGGTACTTGCTAAGTGGTATTGCTAAGTGGTTTTACTTCTGATATATGAGACCCACAAGCTCCAGCCTCCTATTAAAACCAGTAGTAGTGGAGTTTGTCGTCTAGCCAGGAAACAGATTTATTCAGATAGAGAACTCGTCTAACATACCTTGTAAAGTATAAATTTACAATAAAACAAAACCAACATTTCTATCGCATTGTATTCAGTGCTTGCTTTAATCCACGGGTGTCAAGGACAAGGCCCGGGGGCCTAATCCGGCCCGCCAGACATCGTGATGTGGCCCGCCGCCCGCCCGCTGCCAGACCTCGCGATGTGGCCCGCCGCCCGCCCGCCTGCCTGCCGCTCACGGTCGCCTGGGCGCCGCTTCCGGAGGAAAGGGCGGGACCAGGGCCGGCGGGCTCAGTTAGGTTGGGGGCGCTGCTCAGCCTGCCCCCCCAACCCCCGCCGCCCTCCCATGGCGCCCCTGTGTGCCTTTCTTTTTGATTTTTCCCCCGGTGCGCCTTTTTTTTTTTTAAGCTGCCGGGCTAGGGGCCTGGGAGGTGAGGGGCGGGCTAGGCTAGCATGGCGACGCGTTATTGGCTGGCATGCCGCTGGCGCCCCTCCCTCCTAGCTGGCCCGCCCCTCGCCTCCATGCTCCAGCATGGAGTTTTTCGGCACTGAGGGAGGGCCTGGGCCTGCCCCCACAACCCCCGCCGCCGCCCGCCGCCCTCCCACGGTGCCCCTGTGCGCCTTTCTTTTTGAGAGAGAGCGGCGCTGTCTCTCCTTCGGCGCCCAAACCCTCCCGGGGCGAAGCGCCCCGGCGAGGGAGGCGACTGACGAGCAATGCTGAAGGAGAAAGTGCCCCCTGCTAGGCATCGCCGTCGAGGGTTGGCTGAAGAGGAAGAGGACGCCGCCGCCAGAGTACCGGGGAGGGAGGCGAGCGAGCCCGAGCCCCCCCTCCTCAATCTTTGTTAACTTCTTCGGGGGCTACCTCCGAGCACAGGACCAGGTTTGCCCCCAGCTCCCACCCCCGCGCAAGGGTGTGTAGATTTACTCGAGAGTATGTCTCACTGGCCACCACCCGCTGTGTGTGCGCGCACTTACGATCTCAGCCCTGCAGTGCAATCCTTACGAGTCTACTTGGAAGTAAGCCCCACGCGCTTCTTTGGAATCAGGGCTTTGGGGTGGGGGGTAAACTCGGGGAGGTGGCTGATTTAGGGGTGCAGCTGAAAGACCGGAAACTCTGGGCGGCGGACTTTGCCTTTTGCCACCATCTGGATGGAGCTTTGGGGAGAGGGCCAGGTGGAGGTATGTGCCACCCGAGGCACCTCTGCACGGCGCCCTTGGGATCCGCTGCCTGCATCTGCCCCAGCCAGCGGTGGGGAATCTGCGTGGTGATGGAGGAAGGAGGGTTTTCACAGGAAACAGCATCCCCCACCCCACCCACCGTCTCTCTCCTGTGTTCTTTTCCAACAGGGTGGAGGTTCCCCCCCACTCCCCGGTTGTTCTCAGTTGCCTTCCTAGCCTTTTTGAAGCCAACAGCATCCAAGCTTTTAGGAAGCAGGGCTTGTTTGCCCATCTCTGCAGCGATTCTGCAGCCTCCTGCCTCTCCCCCCACCTTTCTCTGCTCAGATTTTGTTTTTCTCCTCTTTGGTCAGTTTGCGCGTGTGGCGCCGCCGCCGCCATGGGGGGGGGGAAGCTCCTCTCCCTTTGCTCTTTTTCCCCCCTCTTGCTGGCCGAGAGGTAGAAATTACAAGGTCAACCCAGCGTTCCTGAAGCATCTCAAGGTGCACTTTGAGAAGCAGCCTAGCCCAGTGGTTAGCACAGGTGTAACCTAGTGTGGTCTCCCAGTTCCACATGGCTTTTCTTTATCACAATGCTGGCCGTACATTAAATATGTGGCTGTCTGAAGAGATACAGAGATAATTTATGTTCATCTTCCCCACCCCAGTCTACTGTTTTGCGAGTTTTTGAAAGATTCACAGCAATTCATACAAAATGTTAAAAACCAGTTTACCAAATAAAGCAGAAAGCCAAACAAAGTTCAGATTATAGATAAGAAAAAGGAAAAAAAACCCAGCCCACCAGTAGCAGATAACAGGAAGTCCAGGTAACTGGACTTCCATTAGACTGCAGCTTTGTGGGAAATTACATGACTGAATGCTCCTCCACTTTTAAAAAAATACCCCAAGACAGAAATTTAAAAGTGAAGAAGATGGTTTCTAGTGTGTGTTTGTTTTTAATATTTGATTATCTCTTCCCCATTCCCATGGAGGAATAGTCAAGCACACAATATCCCATCTGCAGTCCAGAAATAATTTTGCTACATTATTTCTTTATTTGTCCAGCCAATATCAATTTGATAGTAATCACTGAGACTTTCAGAAAGTGACACTTGACTACAGCCTTTGTTGGAGCTAGAAAAAAAAGGATGATTCACACACTTGTTTTTACATAGTGATGACTGTGTGATGGAGCAGTTGTGAGCTATTATTTTTCTCATAGCAACTGGTCTTCTGAATCCCCACTAAGTCACTGTGGTTCACGTCCTGGAGAATGTTCAGCATACAAGTCAGGGTGAACACATGCAACTGCCTTATACCGAGTCAGACAATTGATCCACTGCCTACTCTGCCAGAGACTCTTCAAGGACTCAGTCTGCACTATACAATTGAAACAGTGTCATAATAATAATAATAATAATAATAATAATAATAATAATAATTTATTATTTGTACCCTGCCCATCTGGTTAGGTTTCCCCAGCCACTCTGGGCGGCTTCCAACAAAGATTAAAAATACATTAAAATGTCACATATTAAAAACTTCCCTAAACAGGGCTGCCTTCAGATGTCTTTTGAAAATAGGATAGCTGCTTATTTCCTTGACAGATGTCTTCTAAATGTCAGGTAGTTGTTTATCTCTCTGACATCTGATGGGAAGGCGTTCCACAGGGTGGGCGCCACTGCTGAGAAGGCTCTCTGCCTGGTTCCCTGTAACTTTGCTTCTCACAGTGAGGGAACCACCAGAAAGCCCTCGGAGCAGGACCTCAGTGTCCGGCCTGAACGATGGGGGTGGAGACGCTCCTTCAGGTATACTGGACCGAGGCCATTTAGGGCTTTCAAGGTCAGCACCAACACTTTGAATTGTGCTCGGAAACGTACTGGGAGCCAATGTAGGACCAGTGTTATGTGGTCTTGGCAGCAGTGGACACATAGTCCTACAGATACAACCGGCCCTTTGAGGGTGACCAAACTGCTGATGCGGCCCTCGATTAATTTGAGTTTGACACCCCTGATCCCTTAATATACTGAACTGTTTAAATATGTATAGAATTCTAAGGGTATTTCATTTTTTCAGTTACTGAGCATACGGTCATACGCAGATTTTTCAAGTGGATTTTAAGAAGGGGGAGAGTGCAGATTCAAGGTGGGAAATTGTTAATCATGTTTATATCTCAAGATTCCTCCAAAGAGTTCAAGAAGGTGTACATGGTCCCCCTCCCCATTTCATCCTCACAACAACCCTGTGAGGCAAGTTTGGCTGAGAAGTAGTGACTTGCCTAAGTTTACCCGGTTTACTTCATGATTGAGTGGGGATTTGAGCCATGCTCTCCCAGGCTCTAGTACAACCACTGCAACCCTACTGGCTCAATATGATAAGTTGCATCGCATACCTGTATTGGAGGAAATGCTTTTGATGATGCAAACTGTGCCCATTTCTGGTACATAATTCCCACAGTGAAATGTTTTCTGCGCTATGTGTTGACATATTTATTTATTCTTTTGATAGCTAAGAAAGGCTTTTACTTGCTCCATAAATGTCTATGACATCAGTAATATATAAATTAGACTATGCATGCTGTGAGTTAATAACTTTGCCTCATTCAGTTGTAGCTTTTTAAGGGTGTGTTTGTATTAACTAAGCAGGTTCTTAATTTGTCTCTCTGGAAAATGTGAATGCTGTCTCTGTTTCCCTTTCTCTGTTTTCACACACTGCTCTAAACACCTTAGATAAGTAATTAGAAACTAAAGGTTGTAGTTAATTGTCCAGAACATAGGATTGGAATGCCAATCCTGGCATAACCCAAGTGATTTACACTAGATTTGGCATTGTGCGTAAGAGGCTGAAGTCACTTCTAATGACATGTCCTTATTCGTAAACAGGTGTTTGCCCAAGGGGAACACGCGAGCATTGCTCTGCAAGTGTTATGGAAGAGTGAATCAGTGGAATATATGAGCATTTCTAACCCCTACATCCCAAATATATTATGTCAAACCTTTTAGCACTTAATGTTCAGTGAGGTATTGCTTGCAGCAGTGGAAGAGATTGAATTCCAAAGAGGGTGGCACCTTTGTATCTATCCGTCTCGTTTAATGAATAGGTTTTTTTTTCTCCTGAATATGATTGGCAGTCTCTTGTCCCCTCTTAATTAAATTGCTCCCTGACCTAGAACTTTTGTTAAAGATGTCACGTTAGTCTTTTATTGCTAGTTTCCATGGGGAGTAGTTGGTGTCGGCCCTTGAAATACATGAATGCAGCCAGGAATACATTTATGAAAGTACTAATTAAAAGTGTCTTAGCACCAAACTAAGATAAGGAGGAAAATGTGTCTAATTATGTTACTTTCCTTCTTACCCGAGAGATTAACAGCGTGTAATAACATTTCTAAATCAAATTCTTTAGTTCATATAGGATTAAATCAAATCACATAATCAAGTCAGTTCTGGATGAACAAATGATTCTGTTAAAACTGATAAAGTTCTTGTAGGCTTACTATTCCTCCGCTTAGCACAGTTGTGTACTGTGATAAAAAATTATATAATCAGTGTAATAGAAATCCCACTTGTTAGTCGGCTGGTTTCTTTTAATCTTGAGTCAAAATGCATTTTGTTCATCAGGATGTAATGTGTTTACTTAAAGTATGCTTACTTAGTAAGAAATGTGGTTTATCATTTGATTTTTGAAATTGTTCGTTGATCCTCATAAACACTTAAATTGAGATGTTTTATTGTATGATGTTGCAAGCACCATCATTTTAGCTACATTGCCAGTTTGCTTGGATGGTTCTGTGTTGCCCCAGGCAATTAAGGTTCACTTGTTTTGTATAAACATATTGAGCAGTCCATCTTGGAGAATATTTAAATCATGAAATATGCCGTATGAATGAAAACTAACCAGTTGGTGCAAAAAAGCAAGCTTTTTATTGCATTTGAGTATACAAATTGAAAACTCAGTTGTGATCTAAAGAAATCCAGCTATCATATCTGCTTATGCAGCAGCTGTCTCATATGGCATTGCAATCTGTCTCTGACTTTTAGGAGCAAAAGCTTCAAAAGCAGGTAGCAATTTTTCAAGGGAGAACTACTCTTTGGTTGGGGTAGGGAGAATCATTGTACGTGTGGAAGCCATTGGGGCATGCATTACAAGGTTTGTTAGATTTTGCAAGATCAGTTGGGATCAGATTCAGAGCCTCCTGCAGAAGTCAGAATTGAACAACCCTTCCCAAGGTCTCAA
Source organism: Zootoca vivipara (assembly GCF_965207765.1). Taxonomy (NCBI): domain Eukaryota; kingdom Metazoa; phylum Chordata; class Lepidosauria; order Squamata; family Lacertidae; genus Zootoca; species Zootoca vivipara. The sequence continues at coordinate 7,432,551 of NC_142594.1, read as the reverse complement.
TTTCCTGTTGCTAATTGTATAATATTCAGTGTTGAATGAAAAAACCTCTGAATGTTGGAACATATGAAGCTATTTTATTTTTTAATGGAGATGGGTTGGAATCTGGGAAACTACTGATGTGAACATTTCTAGATAATTTTCCTGGATAATAAGTTCTGCTGGAGTATGTTTGTGTACATATCTCATTCTATATGTAATCCTTTCAAAAATCATCCTGTGAACACTAATATGTTATGTTGATGCATAATGTTACCGGTAATGGGGGAGAAGGAAGAGGAAAGAATGATGGAAAGGGTTGATAAACTCAGTTCTTCTGAATCTCTAAAAAAAACAGCTCCCATCATCATCCTGGAGCCTTTTATAGTCAAAGGCTTAATAAGCCAAAATATGTTTCTCCAAATTGGGCCACATTGCAGAAAAGTGTGATTACAATGTCAAAAAGATGTAGTTCTTTTGTACTACCGCACTACACTTTAAAAAGGTTTGTTGGCATTGCAGCTGGTGAAGAATGCTTAGTACATTTTTCTATTAAAGGAGTGCCTCTATTTCATGAAATTGTGTTTATAATAGTGTAGAGTAATTTCGGGAGGGAAGGGAATCAGCTGAGTTTACTAAGAAGATATATGAGCATTCAGTGTATATTCCAGTAGCGACTCTGGCTTCTTAAGTGCTACATTTCTATACCATACTTCATTCCAGTTAAATCTTTACAATATGTTGTTTGGTAATCATTTCCATAATTAAAATCATATGTAATTTTTAATAAGAAATCTGATGCCATTTTAGGAAGTGAAGTCATATAGAGGCTTTCAATGTTAGCTACTAAAGCACATATGGCTTTTAACCCTTACTTTCTCTAAACACCACAGTAAACTGCAGTCATTTCCCCAAATATATTAATCAAATGTCCACTCCGTTTGTTTGGCGGTGAAGTTGCACTGAAGCCTTTAGTATACTTAGGACTCAGAGATACAGCTGCAAATAAAACATTTTAAATGTGTTGTAAAATGCAATATACAGATGTGACACTACATGGTGACAGTGAGCTATGCCAAATTCAATGTATTTTTCAAAAGTTTTTTTTTAAAAAGCATTTTCACAGTGCTTTTTATATGTGTGTAGATTCCACTTCAGTTACTTAACTAATTAAAATTACAATCTAAGGCATGGCTGCAAGCTGCTTTGAGAAAAGAACCATGTGAAAAGCTTCTTGAGGTAAATAAATAAATTGATAGAGTGTTAACTAGCATGAAATTGAATTATTGTTTCAGATTTGGTCAAAAAACAAAAACAGCATACTATTAGGCAAAATTGAAAGCTGCAGTGCGACACCTTTGTTAACATTAAATGTTTCATTGTGCACTCACAAAGCTCTGTGCAATTATATCCAGCCCATTCACTTCAATGAAGTGTCATTAAATAAAGTGGGAGAACTAATTGAGAATCAGTGGCATGTGCTTTTGTTTATGGGCGTGTTTTTTGTTTTTGTTAGCTGCAAGTTCTAATTACGATATCAAATACATTTCACAAGCTCTCCACTTTCTCACCACGTATCTGCAATAAGCATTTGTAGGCTGGAATTTTGGTTGCTTCTCAAGGTCATAGCAAATGGGTGTAGAGGAACTGAAGATGTTATAACTGCAGTTAGGGAAAGAAAGATCAAAGGACATATTCTAGGAGTAAATTTAGGTGTGGGTGTGGATTTCCTTTGCTAAATTGCTCTTTGTGGATTACAGTGACCTGAAAGCAGTGCCAGTCAGAGCAGAAACGCAGGACAAAGATAAAACCAAAACAAAATTGCACAGGGGGAAGACCTGCTGATCCCATTTCTACTTAAGTTAATTAGTTAATAGTGTTGTGTTCTCTTCAAATTACACTTGGTATGTTAGGAAACTAATTTTTCTGTGAAGAGTTTCTCTTTGAAGTTGAATGGCTAGGTCTTAAGTCTTGGGCATTTAAAAAATAACAAGTTGGTTTGACAAATTTAATATTGAGTTGTCACTTCATGAAAACCTGCTGTTGCTCTCATAGCAGCTATATTACTTTACATGCCTAAGCAGGTTCTTAATTTGTTGTTTTACACCCAAGCATTACTCTATTCTTTTATTTTAGCTTAAAAGCACACATTTAATGCTTTGTTATTGCTAGGAAAATTAGCCATCAGTCCTTGTGCTAATTCACTCTTTCTGGTCTGAAGTTGACTATTCTGGATGCTTTTGAAAATGAAAATATGGTGCTGCAAGGATAGTTTCTTTAAAAGGGACAATAACCCTGAATCATGAGGAAAATATTATTTCTCTCTGTGAAAATGTGGAAGTATAATGGAAGTAACATTGCTGTTTTGAACAACAGTCCTTACATGCAACATAAAAGCTAATTTCTCCGTCAGCTTTGCCAAAATTAAATGGAGACTACTTTCCAAAGTTTATAGAAGATTATTCTCAGACGATATCAGTGTGCTGACGGAGAAAATCACTTCTACTATCCCTACTCCAATCTTTTCTATTACATTCTCAAACTTTCTCTTACAACACTCTAAAAACATCAAAAACCAATTCTGTCTTTAGCAGTCTGCAGCCATTTCCCATACATTCTACATTTGATAGGTGGTTTTCAGTGTATTAGATAACTTGTATGGTTTCTAATATGTTGTTGAGTCATGAAATTTATACAACTCTTATCTTAATCTTACAGAAATTTATTTAAATGAGGGTTTTAACTGACATAAATATTTAAAACGACAGTCTAAGGAATTTGTTCTCATAATCTTAAGTAGAGAAATGTTGTATATTCCTTCATCATGCTAAAAATCAATTTGGTGAGTCCTTCAATAACCACTTGACTTGGTTTAATAGAGCCTGGATTTGCTTTCCCATTCAAGGCACCACAAGCAACAACACCCACACCCACCTTGCAGCTGTAGCCATTAAACCCAGCAAGCAGTTTTGAATGCACCAGTAGTTCATGCTTCTTTAGAGGAGCATGTTTTCCAAAGGCCCCCATAGTTTTTCAGTTTGCATCCGTCTGTCTCGGGAGACAATGGAGGAATGTGCCTTTGGTAAAGGTAAAGGTAAAGGGACCCCTGACAATTAAGTCCAGTCGCGAACGACTCTTGGGTTGTGGCGCTCATCTCGCTTTACAGGCCGAGGGAGCCAGCATTTGTCTGCTTCCGCAGACAGTGTTTCCGGGTCACGTGGCCAGCATAACTAAGCTGCTTCTGGCAAAACCAGAGCAGTGCTTGGAAATGCCGTTTACCTTCCCGTGCTTTCAAACTGGTAGGTTGGCAGGAGCAGGGACTGAGCAACGGGAGCTCACCCCCTCGCAGGGATTCAAACCGCCCACCTTTTGATCAGCAAGCCCAAGCGGCACAGTGGTTTAACCCACAGCGCCACACGCATCCCTAGTATGCGCCTTTGGAGGTGAAGTCAAACTGTTGGAAGGTTACAGTGCCTGCTCTGACAGTAGAGACCGATATGGGAGAAACCTGTTTGTTGTAGCCGGGGCAGATGAAGGTGTCTGGTTGCGCTCCTGCAGATGCACCATGGCACTTCTTCTCTCTGTGCTCCTCCCAGCAGTCATTCCTCCTCTGGTCACTGCTGTGGATGCACAACGTGACTGCCTGTCTCCAGGCACTGTGGTTGTCTGCAAGGGATTCTCCCACATGGTGGGGTTGATGTTGCATACTCATTCATTAAATCAGCCAGGACCATGGGTAGGCAAACTAAGGCCCGGGGGCCAGATCCGGCCCAGTCACCCACGGACGGTCTGGGAATCAGTGTGTTTTTACATGAGTAGAATGTGTCCTTTTATTTAAAATGCATCTCTGGGTTATTTGTGGGGCCTGCCTGGTGTTTTTACATGAGTAGAATGTGTGCTTTTATTTAAAACGCATCTCTGGGTTATTTGTGGTGCATGGGAAATCCCCTGCTGAAAAAGTTTGCTGACCCCTGGCCAGGACCCCGAAAAGCATATAGCTAATTTCATGTGTTCAAAAGTTTGGTATCCAATGCTGCTGTTCCACTCAAGCAGCAGATTCTCGCTTGCACAATTGAAGTTCCCCCTCCACTTATTTTCCCTTCAACGTCCCCCTCCAAAATCTGCTCTAGAGGGTTGAGGGAAACTCCAGAGCTGATTTGGGAATGTCCAGGGAGAGGGGAGGTAGGGAAAGTCCTATTGCTCAAGCAGAACTCGGCCCACACAGCGTGGGATACAACCCTTTATCCCCTTTACTGTTGTAGTGTTTAGAGAGAGAGAGAGGACTTGGAAGTTCTAAAGTTTTTTTTAAAATTTATTGCAGTGTTGAGTTCTTACTGGAAAATGAAATAAAACATATGCACTCTCTAAATTATACTATTTCTAGTTTGGCTAGAGAAAAGACCTGAGGTTTCAACTGCAGGGATTGCATACAGGATATATTGGAAATACTTCAAAACAATAATTAAGGACTAAAATCAACTGCGGATAGAGTAAAAATATTTACAAAACATATCTGTTCCTAAAATATCTGCCTGGTCTTGCTAATTTGTTCACCATGTACCTTGGTTTTGAAACTTAGCACAAGGTAGTAACTACACTTTCTATATGCATATATACTTTCTATATATATTTCAAAAGCACACAAACAGACAGATTCTTATTACTTGTAGCCAAGGCCATTACAACAGAAATAAAGCTAAATATATGGAAATAAATCAAATCATCCCCTTGACTGTGAACATTGCACACCCTCCAACATTCCTCAGATGAAAATAGGGACATTTCTTACTCCCTGCCTTAACGGACCCTCCCTGAAACCCCATTTTTGTGCCCCCTTACAGAGCATTTCCTATCAGAAGAAGGGCAAGTGCCATCACCACTACACCAATGGGACACAGCACACATGCCCTCTACTGTCCTGAGAAAACCCCTTAATCCTAATTTTATTTCATTCCTTGGTAGATTTACAAAAAGAAAAAAACACACCAATAGATAAATTTTAGAAAGGGGCAAGATCAGAAGACGCGAACTCACAAAGCATTTTTTATTTAAAAAACCACAACTCCACTGTGCTCTCCCTTTCTTTTCCTGGTCAGGGCAGCCCTGCCCTCTGTCTCTGCCCATCAGAGCTGGCGTGTCATGCAGGGCCTTGGCAGCCTCTCTTCTGCCTCATCTGCTCTCCAGAAGCTGCTATGAGCTGACCAAGGGAGGAGGTTGGCAGCGGCAGCCATAGAGAGGACATGGAGAGGCAATGCGAAGCTCCCTCGCCATCACCGCCACTGCCGTTGCTCGGGACAAGCGCCAGCTCATCCCCCTCTCTGAGCTCAATGGCAGCGGTGCTGGTGGGGAAAATAGGGACATTCTGGGATCAAATTCACAATTCTGGGATTGTCTCTGGAAAATTGGGGCACTTGGAGGGTATGATATTGTTTTGGGACAAAAAAGTCGCCATTAACTTTCTCATGACTAGCACAGATAATGTTGCCCTGTAGATACCAAACCTGTCTAAATCAGCCCACAGCCATTTAAATTGCTCCAATTGCCCTTCTGGGAAATTCTGAAAAGACAGGAATCAATGCCTAGGTGGGCTATATAAAGGGCAATATAGAATATAATGCAGAAAGATGGTCTTCAGTCTGGTCTGGTCTGCACACACAGAGAGGTGATTTTACTGGCCTCTTAAAATAGTTACTGGCCAGATATTCTGTGGGCGTATTTTTAAATCTAATCTGGATAAGTCCATGTCTAACAGGAACCAAATTTAATTCCCACATATAAGCTTCCCTTTTGTGATCAGATTTAATTTACAGATACAAAATGGAGGACTTGTAATTCTTAGGCCAGCTGTAGCCTTACTGGTAATTCTCTTTGTCTAACATAGGCAACCATTCATAGAAAGTGTGCAAGTTGAGTTACCGTGATCTACTCAAATGATTAACTATAGAAAGTAGTCTGGAATGGTCTTAACAAAAGAAACTGGCTTGAAATACGTAGCAAATTATATTTACGACCCTATGCAGAGCTAATTGCAAATAAATCATCAGAGTGTATCATCCAGGACAGATTTTCATGTTCCACCAAGTTGGAAACTTTGGAAATGTATTAACCCAACAATCAAGCCGGAGCATTTGTTACATCTTTTGGGTCAATAGCTTTGTTTAGTTTCCTGGTACATCAAAAAATATGTTTTGTTACACAGACACATTTATTGGTCAATCCACTGTGCACTAGAGGTTGCAAAGTTACCTTATTTATTTTAACCGTCCTTGGCCAAAACAAATACATTGAATTTAACTCAACTGTGTAATTAATTTAAGCTATATGGAAGTACAGACTTTTAATTAAATATAATTTGAACACTTTGTCTTGTTCTGGAATGAAATTAAGTCTCATTTGAAAGCTAATATTGGCTAAAATAATGTAAAACATTTGTTAATAATTTGGAAAAATAGTTTCCTTAGGAAGTCAGCCTACACCATTTCTCCCTCATCTTCATTTATATCATATTTTTTAAATAAGAAAAAGACAAATGAGTAAGCACACAATATAGTGAACAAAAGAATATTTTAACAGATTTAAAGCATAACTAAAGCTTTGTCTTAGATTTTTCTTCAGTTTTAAGCCTAGCTCCCCATTTTCAAGAGAGAAAATGGCCAAGCTTATTGTTCCATCTCAATAATTAAAAACCAGAAATGTTTACTAATAGTAAATTAATAGTTTGCATCAATAGTTTTTCAAAATATTCAAAATATTTCAAAAGAAATATTTGAAAGGAAAATCAATATTGAAAAAATTGCCCTTGTTTCTATGGAGTTTCTGGTCATCCCTATTTTTATGATGACCATACACATAAAAGCTTATCTAAGAAACCTTTAAATCCTCTGTTTAGTAGTTACAATTATTCCTGGCAATGCCAAACTTCAGTGATCCTGTGATCACTTAGGTTTGGAAGCAAAACAAGGCCACCCAAAACCAAGGTAGTGATTTCTACATAGGGAGGGGATTCCTTAGATCAGGCATCCCCAAACTGCGGCCCTCATATGTTTTGGCCTACAACTCCCATGATCTGTAGCTAACTGGACCAGTGGTCGGGGAAGATGGGAATTGTAGTCCAAAACATGTGGAGGGCCGAAGTTTGGGGATGCCTGCCTTAGATTCACAGAAGTATCTTAGTTGAATTTAAAAACACAATAACCTCAAAATAACCTAATGAAGACATGTTAGCATCTAGAATCTACTGAATGTTAAAAACAGTTGAGCCACAGAATGTTAGGGTATCAGAGGGAGACACAATCACAAGGCTGAAAAATACATGAGTCTTCAGAGTGCACATAACATTATTATTGGTTGGAAAATACATTTAAAATATAGAGATGGTTATCTTTAGAGTTAGTTTGCATTTTGTTGAAGTGCTGCAGATCATGTCATACAAATTAATGTTTTTTTAAAAAAAACTACACAATGAAAAGATGGAATTAATCTACTTAAAAGTCTTGCTGGTTCTTGGAACAGAGACTCGGCAGGAATAGGTTTTGGTGCTATTTGCTTTGTTTGCATACATATGTTGAAAACTTAAATAAGCCTAGCGTGAAGAGGATTTGGCACTCAAAATTTAGGAGGCTTGGCCATTACAAGAAGGAAGCAAGTGGAGGAAAAAGAAAACTCAGGTCTAGGGGGCTGTCTACTTTGCAGGCATACACAGATGTGTGTTTTATCTAACTAAGGCTGTCATACCAATTCCACTTACCTAAGAATACGCCCAAGTTCAGTAGGACAGGGTAAGAATTGTACCGTAAGGAGTTTACAGCATTTTCACATTCAGATAAATACTTTGCAAAGCATTGTGGAATACATAATGTTGTATATGAATGAAGTAGCTCTCTGCTCTAGTTTAAGTGCCTTTATTAAAAGTGGCAACATAAATATTGCAAAAACAAAAGGTGTCAGCAAAACACCCATAAACCTGGAGTTGGATATGCATTCTCCATCTTCCTTCTCTTCAATTTGTTCTTTGATTATTGTTGCAGTCAAGTGCTCCGTATTCAAGGAGTATTTGTTTTCAGCAAAACAAACTGCTCTGCTGCAGCCTGATTATGTGGGATCTCCTCCTCCCCCCTAGGTGATATCATTCTTCCTTGTCTGAAGCCAAGATGTGCCAGCATAGTGAGCAGATAGCTTTGCTGTCATCAGGGAGAGAAAAATATTTTATAAATAAGAAAAACACCCCCCTGTGGTATGGCTCCCATATGTTCAAATGGGTTAGTTGAGTAGGTACTTAATTTTGTATAGTGGTCTGACAGTGTACTTTTTTGGGGGATGCACTGTTAAAGAACCAATGAGACACGAAAAATAGAGTGGTTGAAATAGAAAAACCATACATTGTCTTTTCATTGATAAGGAGAGTTACATATAGTAAAATTCTAATGTCCCCCCCCCCCTTGGAACACCTAGCCTGTATAAGGCAAGCCATGCTACGTATTGATGTTTTGTTGACATAACTGAAATCTCATTCTTTGTTCAGATATAATCCAGAGGATACAAATTATCTGGATTTGTTTCAATCTGGGTTCAAATGCAATTTCAGGACTGAATCAGCCTTGGTTACTCTGATGACACGAGTTGAAAGCAGGACAAAGGGGAATGCATGTTTGCTGCTGCACCTCAGTGTATTTTGATAACGCTAAGCGTAGTAACTTCCTGGATTTGGCTCTAGGCAATGGGTATTGGGTGCACTGTTTTACAGTGGTTCAAAAAGTAGCTCTGGGAGACTCTGATTTTAGCAGAGTAGACCTATTGAAATTAATAGACACAACTTAGTCATGCTTATTAATTTTAGTTGGTCTAGGCTACTCTGAGTAAATCTTAGTTGAATACTGTTGTTCAACATCTATACGAAGCCATTGGGAGAGGTCAGTAGGAGTTTTGGGGAAAAATGTGCCGATAACATGCAGCTCTGAGTATAATCTGGACCACTGTCTGGGCACAATGCACGACTGGATTGTTTAGGTCCAATAAACTAAGCTTGAACCCTGGGAGGACGAAGGGTGGATGGTTCCCATGTCACTGGCCAGTTACCTATTCTGTATTAGGTTCCTCTCCCTCTGAAAGAACAGGTTTAGGGGTGCTCCTGGATCAATTTTTGTCACTGGAGGCTCAGGAGACCTCAGGTTAGGGCTAGGGTGCTGCTGGCACACCAACCGAGCAATTGGGATATTCTGGCCACTATGACTTATGCACTGTTAACCTCAACACTCTATTATACCAGTGTGCTGTACCCTTGCACCTGGACCAGAAGCTCCAGTTCTGATTCTTTAGTTAACTTCTAATTGATTCTACCTCTATTGTATTTTTTGAGTGTGCTGCTTAAAGACTGTTGCAATTAAGCAGTACAGTATGATCCCATTACAGGTAGGTAGCCGTGTTGGTCTGAGTCGAAGCAAAATAAAAAAAATCCTTCAGTAGCACCTTAAAGACCAACTAAGTTTTTATTTTGGTATGAGCTTTCGTGTGCATGCACACTTCTTCAGATACACCGTATGCGTATGATCCCATCTTACGCAGGGGTTTGGTTCCAAGGGTTCCACGTATACATGAAAATCATGTATACCTAAACCCTTGGAGCTACCTTGCAGCTATCAGGTGAGGGAGGGGAGAGAGAATGGCCTTGCTTCCCAAGCAAAGCAGAGAGCTTAAAAGCTCTCTTCACGCAGGCTCACCAAAGCCACTGTTGTAAAATAATAAATATATAAATGAACAAAACTATGCAGTGTGTGAAGGAGGGCTTCCTTTCATCCTTCTTTACGCAGAATCAAGAATCCAGTTGGGCTAATTCCTCTTTCATTTTTCAACTTCTGAAATATCAATATATCTGCAAGGCTAAGGAAAATATAGCATGCAAGCCAGAATTCCAAACAGAATTTTCAAATATATCCATAATTTGATCTAGACATCAAGAGGTCAAAACAAGTTTAATATACTGAGCATTTTTGAATCAAACATTGTTGGTGTTAGTATTAGGGGGTGAAGTTGATGAAGTCCTCAGGGGTTTTATATATAAAAAAACTTCTGAAGTTAAGTCATGCCAGCAGCAATGTGAAATGTTAATAGGCCAATTTAATGCATAACCTTGATGAAGAGGGCGATTTTTTCTTGAATTGTGTCTCCATTTATTTATTTATTTTATAAGGGTCTCCCCTTTGATATATATATATATTTAACATGCTGGCATCTGCTTTACTGTAGAGAAGTTTATATGGGCAAGTTGAGAATTTGGTCAGCCAGAAAAGTATATACAAAAAAGTTATAAATGGCAAGTACCGGTAAATTTTGATTGGCTTTTTTTTTTAAAAAAAAAACAATGCCCAAATAGGCTGCCTGTTTCACTGTCTCTTTGATCTTTGTATTGCTGACAATGTTCCCCTCATAGATTACTCTTGAGAAACATTTTCAAACCTTTCTTTCATTTAAACGCTTTTGCAACTTAAGGTAATACAAAGGAAATTCAATGAATAGACAACTTAAAGTCCCTTTGTTTGGATTGATGGACACTGTGCAACAACCATCATAGCTAAAGCAAAGCCACATGTTACGCTTTCTTGTTATAAAAGCTGCCTTATGACTGAAATAGAGAAAAAGAAAAGCCTGGGCCAAAGAACGGACACCTGCATTGTTCTTGTGAAATTGTACAGAAGTTTCAAGCATGTAAATTGCAAGAGAAAAACGTTGGGGATAATTGTTTACAAAGCAATAGTTCCTAAATGTTAATTTGGGGCAAATTAAAAGCAGTGATCCTTTACATATTTACTTCACAAATATTGGGAAAGTCATTGCCTAGTTGTACAGCAGGGCTTTGTTTTAAATTACGTTGTAAAAGTTTCTGGATAAATATTCTGAACACTGGTATATAAGTAAGATAAAATTCAACAGGTGTAAATCTTAATCCCCTGGGCTGAGCCACATCAGATGCATTGTACATGGGTGTGAGCATCTGACACCTCAAGGTACCCAGCTCTCCTCTTGAGCTTGACCACTATATCAAATTTTAAGGGGAAGGAGAAGAAAAATGCAGGAACACTGGGTTTTATCCAACATAGTTTTACTTAGAGTTGACTGAAATTAATGGGCCTAAGTTAGTCATGTCCATTCATTTCAATAGGTCTTCTCTGCATATGATTAACATTGTATAAAACCAAATGTAAGAGAAATCACAATGAAAGTTAGACACAATTCTTTGTTTGAAGTTCAAATATCACATTGATACACTAGATCAGGCATCCCCAAACTCGGCTCTCCAGATGTTTTGGGACTACAACTCCCATCATCCCTAGCTAACAGGACCAGTGGTCAGGGATGATGGGAATTGTAGTCCCAAAACATCTGGAGGGCCGAGTTTGGGGATGCCCGCACTAGATAACCCTAAGCAAGACACTTTCTCAGCTAAACAACTGTGACCTACCTTGCAGGGGTGTTGTAAAGATTATTGACATCATGTATTTGAAACACTCATGAATACTAAACAGCAGAATTACAATACTTGGTTGAAACTGTGTTCACATACTGTATAATTCATTTACATGAGTAATTCTGGCACATTTACAAGTTTGGGATTAATTTTGCTCTGATTTTCCTGAGTTAGAGACTTCCTTCCCCTCTAGCGCAATTTGCTGAGGCTCTACCTCACTATTTGGCTTGAGTATATACAGTATTTGGACGTAGAGCTCTTACGTTCTTTATTTTATTTGGATGTAATAGCTTCTCATAATGCTTATCAAGATTTCTTTGTTGCAAAAGTATATACTTACCTCTGCAGTAATTTGTGAATGCATTGGGAACATGCACACTCCTTTATGAAGCATCTGTGAAAGCAAACAGTGCTCATGTTCATTTAGTAGTTTTAATGGGATTCTTGTTAATTTTATTGTTAGGTTTGTTTTTATACTTCGGAGGGGGAAAGGAAGATATAAATTTTAGTATAAGTAATTGGGTTTATTCAAATTCCTATCTCATGGACACCTGGATATTTACACTGCTGCTAAATTAATATTTAATATTTGCCAAACAGACGTATAATCTTTTAAACATACATACATACATACATACATACATACATACATACATACATACATACATACATATTGTGTTAGCTGCTAGTTTACAGTCAAATACTCCTATAGGGCCATTGAGCAAATAAGTTTTGACGGAGCCATCTTAATTGTTCCTCCTTACCTGTAGAACAGGGGTCAGCAACCTAAAGCCCATGGGCTGGAAGTCGCCCACAGAGGTCCTTTGACCAGCCCATGAGCCGCCCACTAATGCGCTGCGCTAAACTAGCTCAGCGTGGTTCAGGAACTCGCTTCCACAGCGCCGGAAATCGCAGACACCAGAAATAGCAGGCGCACGTGCGATCCGGCCCACAGAGGGATCTCCGCAGGACTGATCTGGCCCAGGCAAGATAAACCTTGCTGACCTCTGCTGTAGAAGTTAGAAGGCGCTGCAGCTTCAAGCTTAACCAGTTAACAATCCATCCATGACAAAGGAAATGCTCATGGTTGCCCCATTCATTGACAGCTCCTATCCGCTCAATTTTATTTTCTGTAAAAATGTGTACCCCGCTTCTTTGGTGTCTATGCACCACTGAGGGAGACTGGCAACAGTTAAAACCAGCCATAAAATAATATGGAATTCCAAAAGACAAACAAGCAATATAATAAAAACAGACAAGTGCCCCCCACCCCAGCACTGAGAAGCCTACCAACTTCTACCAAGGACATTTAAGGTAGAAAGGTCGTAAAATGAAACAAACAAACAAACTCTGTATATCCACTAGAGCATGCATCCCCAAACTTCGGCCCTCCAGATGTTTTAGCCTACAACTCCCATGATCCCTAGCTAACAGGACCAGTGGTCAGGGAAGATGGGAATTGTAGTCCAAAACATCTGGAGGGCCGAAGTCTGGGGGTGCCTGCACTAGAGGGTAGTATGGATCTAAGAGCTCAGCCAAAAGAATTAGCATACTACTGGTGCAGGTTTTAAGAGTTCAGCCAACACACACCTACTGGCAAAATAGCTAGCAGCTAACTGTCTGGTCTGATCTCATTGGGTTCCAAGCTAAGGAAAGCAAAATAACCTGATATTGGAGGGTGTTGAACTAGATGACCCTTGCGGTCCCTTCCAGCATTCCAATTGCAGCATTCCCTTCCAGCATTCCAGTTTCCTCACCCAGAAATGCACTCTCTCATTGGTCATACCCAGTTTTAGCTCCAAGATAGAACTTAAAACCAGACCTAACAAACAATGGACCATGCGCAGCAATAGTCCTAATAACACCATGAATTTCCACCACAGTACAACCCTGAAGAGTGTCACCATTTGGGACTATCTTGCCTCTGGTCGTTTATCTAGGGCTAAATAATGCTCATCACCACCACACAGCCAACAAACATCAGATCGGGACTGAGCAGCTGACACCACTTGTAGGCGAAGAAAATAATTGCAACCCAGATGCAGGTGCTCTGAAAAGCTGCTGCCTGTTAATGGGCAGGCAGAAATGAAAGGAGGACTTAAGGAGGCAGAACGTTTTGCATTCATCTCTTCTATAGGTACTGTCTAGCAAGGAACCTTCCTTAAGGTGATCCCCAAGTTAGAAATAGGAATGGAGAAGTTAATCCTACTTCCTGGTGAGAGGAAGTCTTACTCGATATACAGGACTGGATCTGCTGGCTGCTAGTGGGCAAATTGAAGCAAAATGGGAGGTGGGGGGGGGTCAATATGTTAACAGTCTCATTTCACTTCATAAAAATTGTTAACTAAATTGCTTTCTAAACATTGCACCTCAATCATCAATATGTTGCACACATGGAGTTCCATAGTCTATAACCTTCCTGTAAGATAAACAACAGTAGGTTTTGTGTTTCAATTTTACCTCATAGCCATGTCTGGGAAGTGGAACCAGAACAAGAACATTTTCAATGATTAAAGTCCCACTTCCCTTGGTTCTCTTTCCGATTGCGTTTTTCCACTGATGTCCTGAGTATATGAATGGGATAAAATATTCTGCCAGTTTTATAAAAAGAAAAGAGCTGGCGTTTTGCTTCAGCACACCTTAAATTTCCTTTTCAGAATCTTTGCATGCCAGTAGCCATGCTTGTGCTATAAACATCAGTGAACTGATGAAATGCCAAAAGTTTCTACAGTTTTGTATAAACCAATATGTGTATAAATAGACTTAGTGAAAATCTTATGATAAACAGGATTAATTCTTTCTGTGCAGGAGAAATTGAGATGATAACCTAATTTACAAATAAATGACATGCTGTGGAAATTACTCCAGAGGGGATACTGTTTACACAGGGATTACCATCAGAGCTGGTATTTAAAATGGGTGTTTACAATTTGTTAAAGGCTATTATGTTACATAATGTACTGAAGATCAGTCTTGGGGATACCATACTATATTGTTACAGGTAGGTAGTCGTGTTGGTCTGACGTAGTCGAAACAAAATAAAAAAAAATCCTTCCAGCAGCACATTAGAGACCAACTACGTTTGTCATTGGTATGAGCTTTCATGTGCATGCACGAAGAAGTGAAGCTTGCACTATCTGAAGAAGTGTGCATGCACATGAAAGCTCATACCTATGACAAACGTAGTTGGTCTCTAAGGTGCTGCTGGAAGGAATTTTTTTATTGTATACATCTAGACAATGCAGGTTCTCTTGTATGTTGATTGTACTAATAGATTAATCACAGTACCATATGGATTTTAAATTCTATCTCACTTATAAGAAGATGGCAAATAATAACTCAAAACTCTATCTGGCTTATGTTTTTGGAAAGCAAAGTTCATCAGGTTCTTCTAAAGAAAACTCAAGTTAGCCAAATGTAATGCTAGTGGTGAGTGCTTGAGAATAGCAAAAGTATACAGTACCTAACAGAAGTTTGTAATTCTTGCAGGTAATAGCTCTAGCAGATGCAGCTGGAAAAAATGAAGCCAATATGTTCCAGGCGTTCACAAAGTTAAAAAGTGCCACCCAGCTGGTAATTCTGCTGATTAGCCTGTGGCAGAAACTGAGTGCTGACCAAGTTTCTATTCTACAAGCTACATTCTTGCCATTAACACAGGATACTCAAGAGCTGGTAAGAATCTACTAGGTTTTGTAAAAATGTGGACAAGTATTAAATCTATAATTATGCGTTTCCCAGCATGTTCTGTTAACAGTTTTATTTTTTTTCTTTCAACTAACCTATTTGCTTTTGTTTTGATTTAAGGTGGGGAGTGGCAGGGGAAAAGACATATTTTTCAAGTGTCTTACTGATCCATACTAAATATATTTCTACTATATTTTTAGCATACAAATTAGTCATTCCAGCTGGAAACTTTCTTTGGGTTAAGTGTATCTGTATCAGGGTGGCCCTGTCATTATGTAAACTGCAATAGACTGCTACATGCAATAGATCTGGGCTGCTGTTAAAGAGCAGAACATTCTCATTTACTTTAGCTATTCGGAGAGGCTGCCATTTGGAATTTCATCCTGATGCATCCAAATGTTTTGAGTCAACTTTGACATATCAAACCATTTCCTAAAGATGTCTACTCCGTCCCATGAGTACCAAAGTCAGTTCCTTCATCTGGAGACACCACCTCTTTTTGGTAAAAAGACAGGGTCAACTGTTGAGCTCATTGGCAAGGAGGAGCTTCCTGTCTTTTGGATGCAGTATTTGTTTCTTGCAGACCTCCCTGGAATTCTACATTCCATATTTAAGATAGCCTTAACATTTTCCTTTTTTAAAAAAAGAAGAAGAAGAAGAGCTGCTTCCCTTACTCTTCTCACTGATCTCATCAGGGTTCAGGAAGGGAATATAGGTAATTAATTATTATTGGTAGGGTTTGTCCCTAACCTGGCAAAATAAAATGGTCTTCTCTAAGCTCCTGAAGAAAAGCAAATAAGGCAACAGAAGAGCCTCCTTGTGAATGGGGGCAGCTGGAAGAGGGTCTCTGAAGAAAACCAGTGTGCACAGGCAGGTTGATGTGGAAGTAGTTTGGATTGACATCAGCTCACAAAGTATTCACAAAGTACTGGTAATTCAGGTCGTCATCCAGGGAGTGAAAGTGTATCCTTATCTGAACACACTCTGATTTAGCCCTTAAACAAGGTGCTGGAGTGTGAGCAGCATTCTAGGATGAGCCAGGAGCCAGGAGTTGGGATTGAAGAGCAGTCAGGATTAAACAGCAATTGAGATCAGAGGGCAAATCAAAAGCTAGAAGTCAGGGTGAAAGAGCAAGACCCAGAAACACACAATATGCAAGAGCTCAGGCAGGCCTTGTTGCTCAAGCAAATTTCCACTGAGATTGGAAGTCATGTTATGTTTCTTGCTGTCTAGGAACAGTCAATGGCCAGCCTGGGTGGGTTAGTCTAGAACAGGCATCCCCAAACTTCGGCCCTCCAGATGTTTTGGACTACAATTCCCATCATCCCTGACCACTGGTCCTGTTAGCTAGGGATCATAGGAGTTGTAGGCCAAAACATCTGGAGGGCCGCAGTTTGGGGATGCCTGGTCTAGAAGGTTATTCGCTGAGAAGCTGTAGTGGCACTCCTTGGTCACATGGCAGTGCCTGATGAGGTGCAAATAATCAGATATCTGGGGAGTTAGACTTCAACATATACAGTAGATTAATGCTCTTCACTTATTACAAATGCCTCAAACATGGGAGCTATTCTTGATACTGGATATCAATGTTCAGTGAGCATGTTTTATCTTCAGGCTGGAACCAGCAAGGACAGGATGCCTGAAGACAACAAGTCCAATAGCAGGTTTTTCAGCACCCTGGAGAGAGCCCAGGGAGCAGACCACTTGTTTGAGAGTGCTTCTTCTCAACAGAACCCTTTTATCCCTTGGCCTGACTACATTTTTCAGTCTCCACCTTCTTGATGAGGAGTCCTGTAGAGAGAATCCTTTGGCCTGGAGCCCAAGCACTATTATAATCCCTCAATGAGTTCACATAGACATACTGCCTGTGCTGGCACACTGATTCCGCAGTTTGTGAAGCAAATATTATTTATTTATGTAGAATATTATGCCACTTCTCTGGGCAAATGCTCATCTAGTTCATCTTACAGTCAAAAACTGCAAAAGATAACAAGAACAGTAATACAAAAAATTTTAACATTAAACTACCCAACACATACAGTGGACTCTTGGTTTACGAAGACCTCGGTTTACGAATTTTCAGTTTACGAACCCCGCAGACCCATCTGGAACGGATCAATTCACTTTCCATTACTTTCAATGGGAAAGTTCGCTTCAGTTTATGAACGCTTCAGTTTATGAACAGACTTCCGGAACCAATTACACCCATGCTTTGTGTTAAGTACGCTTCAGGTTGAGTACTCCGCGGACCCGTCTGGAACGGATTAATCCACTTTCCATTACTGTCAATGGGAAAATTCACTTCAGTTTATGAACGCTTCAGTTTAAGTACTCTGTGGACCGTCTGGAACAGATTAATCCACTTTCCATTACTTTCAATGGGAAGGTTCGCTTCAATTTATGAATGCTTCAGTTTATGAACAGACTTCCGGAACCAATTGTGTTTATAAACCGAGGTACCACTGCATATTTTTTTAACTTAGCTGTCAAAAAAATTAATTCGGACCATCAGCTAGCTAACAAATATCACGCCTGCAAGTCCAACTGAAAAATGTAGGTCTTTAGGCCTTCTAAAAAGCCTGCAATGTTGAGATTTGGTGCAAATCCAATGAAATTCCATAGCTGTGGTGTTGTTTTAGACAAGGCACTCTCCTTCTCTATGTTTCACATGCACCCATAAAAATACGATGCATGAAAAAGCTCATCAGAAATTATGCTAATGTGCACACTATCTATCTACCCATAACCTATGTGCACAGTGTCACAGGATTTACTGTGGTTCATTTGGTTGTAAAAAATTCAGTTCTTTTGTCCACTGTTGCTATAGAAGCCAGGTGAATTGGATCTGAAAAAGGCTGCAATTTCTCAGATATCTGGAGTGGAATGGTTCTGAATGGTTAAACTTGTAGGTTTTTAAAATAAACCATACAATCTGCTTGGCCTTCTCTTAATGTAATGCTTTGAGACGTTTTCTAGTAACAACATGGGGAAATCTGTTTGATGCCTTAAGACAAGAGGTACAATTTTAGTACTTGCCCTTCTGGGGGCCCTTTACACATATATCCCACAATGTCACATTCCAGGACATCATATATAAGTGGTGTTGTGATGTGCTAAACTGAAAACCTGCAATTGGAGCAATAACCCCAAAAATAATAAAATAACTCCCCCACTCAGATGCTGCAATAATTCCATACAGCAGTTATTATAGTATCACAGAAATCTGAATGTAATTTAAAGAGAAGGGCATTTCTGGTGTGTAAGGGGACTTTTGACATTCCATCGATGTTTTCAGAAAGAGGCTTCTAGCTTGTGTTCAGGTTTACCTCATCCAGTTGAGTGGCACTGTGGTCGGAGAGCAGATTCCAGTGATTAGTATTTTACTCTTCATTCAGTTTTACATCATGAGATTGGCTGTATGTTGTTGTTGTAGAATTTTATTTGGTGTAGAACATCTTTTAATAACATTCTGTATGCTTTAAGGCTGTAGAGAAGTACAATTATCTTCTGCCTAACACAAACAGCATCCCATCAGATGGGTATCTGCTTAAATCAGAAACATGGCTTCTTGTTTTCTGGACATTTATTTGACATATGATTGATTCAGAGTTTAATTTGTATGGTTAAGTATCCTTTATTTCTTTGTTTTCATATGCAACAACACAGTTTTGCATTCCTTAGGTAAAGGATTTTAGCATTTGGGTGGGTAGGTTGCTGTGAAGCTGGCAATCGTTCTGTTGTTTATCCAAGCAGGTTAGTGATAGAAGAATCTTTCTTAACACCAAAATAGTTAATTTGTGTCTACAGTCAAATAGTTTATTTGACCTTTGATGCTGTTAATTAGATAGGGAAGCTTAGTTTTGAAGCTTAAAGCTGACACAAAGTGGCAAGGGTCTCTAGTCCTATCTGCCTTGCCATCACAGTAGGCCTTTAGGAGACAGTAGCCATTTCTTAAGCATAGACAAAGCAATCTTCTCTTTAATACCTTTGACAAAATTTTCCCCATGACTGATCTAGAGACCTTTGGGCAACTTAGATTTGGCTTACAATTTTGTTTGCCTATTTTTAATTTAATGTTTTTGTCTCTTAAAACCATATTCTTACCTTCAAACTAAATAAAACAAGTTATTGTCTTGGCATTTATACCTTTACCTTCTGTTGCCCTACAATCAATTTCACTGGGTTGATATAATGTGAAGGGCACTTTTTAAATTCAACTTTCCTGTCATATACATTCTGCGCTGCATTGCCCAGAACAACATGCAGAAGAAAATGAAGCTCTTTTTTCAACCCAGTTGTGTGGCGATACACGCGACCTTCCCGGAAGGAATAAAGACACAGGACACGTAGCTTAAGGTTAATGGGTCGAATAGGCCACAACTTTATTGATTACGGAAGAAGAGAGGTATTGGCATAGGCATTGGATCTAACCGACTATACCTGACTCCAGCCCGCTCTGCTGGCAGTCTGTGAAGGGTTAACCTCCATTGGATGGGTCCTGCGATGCACATCAACTAGGAACCCATCCTGGGGTCACCATTCGGGGTCGTGCCCTCAGGCCCTCACCTTCCACGGTTTCGGACTTGGCGACGCCCCTTGGACTCCTTAAGGGAGTACCCCTCCGCATTTTGGGGAGGTGATGGCAGCAACCTCCCCACCACACCTGAATCTACAAGAGATCATCCAATGCCTACCGCCAAAAACCCGAGTTGTGACGATTACCACGAGGTAGGCGAAAACCACCAGGCCAGAGCCAATTTGCCTGGTGGGAAAATTCCTACCAGGCCCCGAATACGGCGACCAACCGAAGTCCGTAGGCAACGTCAAGAAGAAGACCCTGCCTAAACGGGGGAGGTGGGAGGGAGAAAGACGGTGAGTTGATCCGAAGGAAAAGAGGGCAAGCTCCTGCCGCGGGCTCACCTTTATAGGTAAGCCACGCCCACCCGGCGCGCCCCGATTGGACGCGCCGCAGGCGTGCCGCAGCAGGAGAGCGGCCAATGGGCTGGGGGGGGAATGCTAGCCACTCCCCCCCCTACGTGAAGGCCGCGAGACGCCCACAACACCTCCTCCCGCGAGCCGGGAAGAGGCTTTGTGTGGCGATACACGCGACCTTCCCGGAAGGAATAAAGACACAGGACACGTAGCTTAAGGTTAATGGGTCGAATAGGCCACAACTTTATTGATTACGGAAGAAGAGAGGTATTGGCATAGGCATTGGATCTAACCGACTATACCTGACTCCAGCCCGCTCTGCTGGCAGTCTGTGAAGGGTTAACCTCCATTGGATGGGTCCTGCGATGCACATCAACTAGGAACCCATCCTGGGGTCACCATTCGGGGTCGTGCCCTCAGGCCCTCACCTTCCACGGTTTCGGACTTGGCGACGCCCCTTGGACTCCTTAAGGGAGTACCCCTCCGCATTTTGGGGAGGTGATGGCAGCAACCTCCCCACCACACCTGAATCTACAAGAGATCATCCAATGCCTACCGCCAATCGGGCCCGAAGGGCTCGCCGCCAATACCTCTACCTCCGCAACCAACACCTAATAGCCACTAGGACATCCGACAGCCAGACATCATTGCCATCATTTGACAGATGCACGCCATCCGCACGGTAGAAGCGATCTTCCCTGAAAGTTATGGCAGGATGTGATATCACAAGTCCATTCATGGCGAGAACGCGCCAGATTACGAGTCTACTGCTCTTAACCACTACACCAACCATCTCCTCCTCTGTTGTCCCCTTCTCCTTCTGCCCTCCATCTTTCCCAACATCAGGGTCTTTTCCAGGGAGTCTTCTCTTCTCATGAGGTGGCCAAAGTATTGGAGCCTCAGCTTCAAGACCTGTCCTTCCAGTGAGCATTCAAGGCTGATTTCCTTCAGAATGGATAGGTTTGATCTTCTTGCAGTCCATGGGACTCTCAAGAGTCTCTTCCAGCACCACAATTCAAAAGCATCAATTCTTCGGCGATCAGCCTTCTTTATGGTCCAGCTCTCACTTCCATACATCACTACTGGGAAAACCATAGCTTTAACTATACGGACCTTTGTCAGCAAGGTGATGTTTCTGCTTTTTTAAGATGCTGTCCAGGTTTGACATTGCTTTTCTTCCAAGAAGCAGGTGTCTTTTAATTTCATGACTGCTGTCACCATCTGCAGTGATAATGCAGCCCAAGAAAGTAAAATCTCTCACTGCCTCCATTTCTTCCTCATCTATTTGCCAGGAGGTGATGGGACCAGTGGCCATGATCTTAGTTTTTTTGATGTCAAGCTTCAGACCATATTTTGCGCTCTCCTCTTTCACCCTCATTAAGAGGTTCTTTAATTCCTCCTCACTTTCTGCCATGGCAAAAAATAATAATCAAGAATTGTAGGAAAAGGCATTACATGAAAAGTTACGGAAAAGCAGCACATCCCCAAAGAAGCTTCAGTCTTATGCTCCTTTGTTGCTTGAACCCTGTGGAGACCTCTGGCCAAGGGGAATCATGAATGGGATATGAGCAGGGCCAGATTTAGGTTTGATGAGGCCCTAAGCTACTGAAGGTAATGGGGCCCTTTATATGTCCAGCTGTCTTTTGTCAACAACAAATTGTTGTTGTTTTATTGTGTTGAATATATGGGTGGGGCCCATTACTTACATCATAGGAGCCTACACAACACAAAACACTCTTACTGTATGTAGGTTTTATTTTATTTTATTTGTTTTTTATCTTATATTTTGGAAATGTACACCCAGTTTTTCTTTTTCTTTGCCTTTTTTGGGGCCCCCAAGAGAGTAGGGCCTAAGCTATAGCATGTTTAGCTTATACATAAATCTGGCACTGGATATGAGTACAGAATTGGATCCTGGGGAAGGGCCCATGGTCTGGGAGGTGCTGATTTAGATGCTGAGATGGGACCTCGTGGGTTGTCAGGAGAGAGTCTCACCTCAGCCATATTGGATGCCCTGACCATCATAGTAGAGCCACATGTTTTGGTTCCAGCACCACCTCCTGTCAGTGAAGAACTCCACAGCCCCAGGGAGGCACCTAAAGCCAGAGCAGACAGTGAGCCAGCGATGCCAGCTCCGCCTCCATAGCCAAAGATGTGGTGATGGCTGCTCTGGCACAAGCAGAACCAACCTACTCATAAGAGTGCCTGTTTGATTGGGAAGGCAAGTGTGTGAATGACTGCGTGCGACGTAAGAGGTCCCCACCTTACGCCTTTTGTTTTTAAACCTCTCAAATTATAAAAGCACTAATAGGGATTTCTGAGGTAACACTAAACCTCTCCACTCTTCCCTATAGCCTTATTGTAATCCCCCTATCCCTTGTGGGTTTTACAAATAAAATGAGAGTACTTTTCCAGCCCAAACGTGGCCCGGTATCTTTTTAAGCTCGGGTGGATATGAGACTATTCTTAGTGCACACACCAGTATGGGGTTCTCCTCACTTGAGCTTTCCCCACTGTGAAGCTTTCCTCCCTCCCGAGGAAACTTTGTGTCACCCTTGAACCAGTCTCCCTCTTCCTCCCCCTCTCGGTGAACTCAAGGGACAACAAACTATCCTTTCTGCCTTAGATAGGGGTTTTGTCCTTTTAATGAGTATCCCCACCAGATGAGCAATAGATACCTCTGCTGGAAAGATCACACCGACGATAGTTTAAATGGCACTTTAACTTAACATTTAATGTCTTAAAATCTTAACGGTTGCGTTCAGGTTTCATGTGTACAAGCATGTGGTTTCAATAGAACTGTTCTTGTTAATCATATAATTACAAACCTAACCAATTCCTCATCTACACCTACTCTAGTAACCTACTCCACAACCTTCACGCTCCCAAAACCTTCTCTCCTCATTTAACGGCTACCCATCCTCTTTAAACCCGCGGCTGTCCCGCCCCTCATGGAATGGAATGCCGTCAATCAACTAAGAGGCTGGGTTTAACACTTAACACCCTGGAGTTCTACTCAAGCCAGCCCAATCCGTCACACTGCGCGCCTGTCCAACTCTTCAAAAGGGGTGTTCAGGGGATGCGTCCATCTTAGCTTCTGCTTAGCATGTATCCTAGAGCTCTGTTGCAACTTCCGAACTGTGTAATCTGTAACCAGATCTGTGTTGGGGACTGTTGTGAATTCTGGAATAAAGCCTTTAATAATCATTGAGCCATGAATATGAGTACTGAGTCTACGAGCGTCTTGTAGCCACCCTGTAGCAGTGATCTACACCTGCTATGATCAGTCATTAAACACAGTTTCTACATAGTGCCTGCTGGTGACTCTAATCAAACTTTGGTTGTCTAAAACACAGGTTTTAATGCTGCCTATAGTAATACTGTAGCTTGTTTTCAACGAACAGTTTTTCAACAAAGGCAACAAATAGTTTGGGTTCAGAACATAGCAAGGATCTAAATTGTGAATAGGTTAGTGTATTTTAATGGTGAAGACTCTGGAATGCATAGGCTTTCAGTTATATATGGGGTGATGAAAGCATTCAGTTAATCGTTATCTTAAAGACAATTCTCTGACCCAGAACTCCAAATGGGACCCAATCAGGGACCCAACCAGTATGCTGTTGCATACTGCCTTTTTTAAACATGTCCCAAAACTGATACTTTCGGGGAGGGGGGGGGTGCTAATGTTTGTCTGCACTGATGACAACAATGCTAGCTCATGTATTAAACCATTTTTTCACTATATGGGTACATTATTTTACAGTGGCTTCTACCTCCTGCACACACCAGCATTTAATAAATTATAGAAATATAATTTTGTAATATTGCAAAGCTGTTAATATTGTGGCATCAGTTTAAGAGCACATATCTGGGGGAGACGTTTAGACTGTGGGATCAGTTTCAATTGCTGGGCCCTGATGATGTGGATAAGACACTTATTGGGATCAGGCTTACCACATGCCTTCTTCGCCCTTGCCCATGCTGGCTGACTAAGTTTAGCAGGAGGGATTAAGGGAGTGGTTAATGCCTTGTTACAGGAGGGAGAAATGTCCATTGCATTAATGGAGGCTGTGGTGCACTCACTTTTGAAAATGCTGATGATAATGATATTTCTTAAAGAATGAAACAGGACATATAGGCTGGGAACTAACCCCATGTGCTAGGAAGCATGGGTTTGTTTATTTTTGCCAGTTTCCTCTTCTGATAGTGTCCTCTACAGTCTGTCTCTTGGTCTATAGGAGTTAATATTCGGGGCATCATGGATTGCAGTGCAAGGCGGGACAAAAAAAGCCCCTGTGTGTCTATTGCTTTTCAGCTTAAGTCCTTATCAAGTAGTCTTCATGTTTCTCACAAAGAATCTTTAGAGGGAAACCTGTGCTAGCCTGGAGGTGTGAAACCAGGAGTCAGCAAACTTTTACAGCAGGGGGCCAGTCCCCTGTCCCTTGGACCTTGTGTGGGGCAGGACTATATTTTGAAGAAAAAAAAGAACAGATTCCTGTGCCCCACAAATAACCCAGAGATGCATTTTAAATAAAAGCACACATTCTACTCGTGTAAAAACACCAGGCAGGCCCCACAAATAACCCAGAGATGCATTTTAAATAAAAGCATGCATTCTACTCATGTAAAAACACCAGGCAGGCCCCACAAATAACCCAGAGATGCATTTTAAATAAAGGGACATTCTACTCATGTAAAAACATGCTGATTTCCAGACCGACGGCGGGCCGGATTTAGCTGGATCTGGCCCCCAGGCCTTAGTTTGCCTACCCATGAACTAAACCAACAATTAGGCTTGTGACACAAAAATACTTAACTCATTTATTACGACATGAATTGTGGGGGGTGGGGGAGGATTGTTTATATATGCACCTTGTGGTGGTTTTTTAAAATTAATATTAAATGGTCATGAAATGTAGGAAGGAGTGCTTGTTAAAGTTCTGTTAAACCTTAAATGTTTGTAAAATAAGCATAGTAATCATTCATAATAGCAGTCATTGGTGATAATACATCCATCTCAGATTTGTTGTGTTAATCCTGAATAGCTGTAGTGGCACAGGAAACGGTTGTCTCTCTTTATACCCAAACAGTCAAAATCTTGTTGATTCTAATTCAGCAATTTCATGCTGGAGTCTCTCTGCGAAGGAATTTCAAATATGTGTAAAATGTGTATGGAACTCAGTTCATGTCCAGGAAACCAACTAGCAGTTTCCAGTGGCTCATGGAAGTATATGTGTTTGGTCTCATTCACACATGCTAATTTCTTAAAAATAGGAAAGATAGAACACAACCATTTCAAAATTGCATTTTGTTGTCATTTAAGGAGCTATTTGTGTGGAAAGAAAACCAGTATGAAGAACTGAAAATTACTATACCAGAAAAACTGGAAAACCAAACCTATTTAATCTATTATTGTTAAGTACTCTCACTTTTAACATTAACTATACTGTATATTTAGTGCATTTCTTTATATTTAGAGTCCTTGGTTTTTCTTGCTGCTTGTTTTCATTTTACAAATATGTTTAGTAAATTGTTTAAGCCCATTTCAGTATCACAATTTAAACCTTTTCCTTTATTTTGTTTGTTTAATCTTCTTAGTGCATTCTTTACCAGAGTAAAGTGCATGTTTTTCCTTTAATTTAGAAATACTTTTCTCTTTCAGGGCTGGGAAGAAACTGTGGATGCTTCTGTCTCTCACTTGTTGAAAACGTGTTTGTCCAAGAGTTCGAAAGACCACACGCTGACACTGACCAATCAGTTGTGTATCCCCAAGGACACCAGTAAACTGAAGAAACACATAACCTTGCTCTACGATAGATTGGCCAAAGGGGGTCGGATGTCTCTAAATACAGACTTTGACTCTCAGCAAACGATGATTCCAGCAGGTAAGCAATTTGATATACATTTGTGTGCATCCTAGTTCAGAAATAAAGGAATGTGACTTTGGTTAGGTTTGCTGTTTAAGTTTCCTATTAAAATTGTCATAGTCAAGAGAAATGACTTTCCTTTCCCCCTCAGAAATTCCAGGGTAACCACTGAATAAATATGCTAGTGCAATTTTGATGCCAAATATTTTTAGAATGGTATGCATTTCTTTGCTGTAGCATTAAATATGATCCATTCTGTTTTCCTTCTAACCAATAAAAAGTGGATTAGAGAATAAAACCATTTTCGGCTAACGTTTGTCTAAACTCGATCACTGGCTGCCATATTTCAGGAACATAAATAGACTAATACAGAAGTTAATGTACCCCAGATGATCATTTTGTGCTGCCTTCAAGCTAACTGCTAAGTTCAGTTGAAAGGTGCACAAAGACATGCATTTCTTTTCTTTTTTAGGAGTTCCGTATATGCACCCAACTGGGGTTTTGGAGCCTCTTATAATGATCTCCCTGAAATGCCTCAAACTGTTTTCTTCCTGAAACTGTTTTCTGCCTTAAGAGAGCGAATGCAAGGAATCTATTCACATCACTTTTCTTTAACGTCTTCCCAAACCTTCATTGTTTTACTTATCTGATACAATATGTGGGCACATCTAGTAGGGGCTGGGGGGAAAGAGTGATTCACAGCTTGATTCACAGCTTGTTAATTCTTCTAAACTTCTCACCAGGTTTTGATATTGTGGTCTACAGCAATGTATTCCGCTGTCTTGAACAATGGATGGAGGGATAAGGGTTAGCCCCCCACTTCCTTTCAAAGCGAACTCAGAAAGTAGCCTTAGGAGATCAACATGTGTTCACTGCTGATTGACAGTGTGGCTGATACTTTTCAGTAACTTTATGAAACCGTGGAGAGAAACCATTAAGGGCACTGTGTTATCAATATACTGATGATGCCCAGCTCTCAGTATATTGATATACTGCAGCCAGGTATTGCTATTTGTGAACCTAAGATAGATTGCTATAGTTTAAGTGTGATTCAGCAGGCTCATACTGAATTTCTGCATGGTGAAAGTAACATAAATGGGGAATCCCAATGTTCTTGGAGATATGAGCTTGCTCATTATTAATGGCGCCAAAGATTCGCCAAAGAATTGATGCTTTTGAATTTGGTGCTGGAGGAGACTCTTGAGAGTCCCATGGACTGCCAGAAGATCAAACCTATCCATTCTGAAGGAAATCAACCCTGAGTGCTCACTGGAAGGACAGATCCTGAAGCTGAGGCTCCAATACTTTGGCCACCTTATGAGAAGAGAAGACTCCCTGGAAAAGACCCTGATGTTGGGAAAGATTGAGGACACAAAGAGAAGGGGACGACAGAGAACAAGATGGTTGGACAGTGTTCTTGAAGCTACTAACATGAGTCTGACCAAACTGCGGGAGGCAGTGGAAGACAGGAGTGCCTGGCGTGCTCTGGTCCATGGGGTCACGAAGAGTCAGGCACGACTAAACGACTAAACAACAACAAGAAGTTACTTGATTCAGCTGGTGCCATAACCATTCCCCAATTCCTTTTCTCCTTTTGTTGTTTAGTCGTGTCCGACTCTAATTTACCTACCTCTTCTCTCAGGAAAACAGTCTTTTAAGCTTGTATTTCCAAGAGACCACTTTATTTATTCTTCCTGGATCTGCTCCTTACTTGTGGCTTTCCAAGCTTTGTTCAGTCTGTTTGACATTTGTAGCATCCTCACAAGATTGCTCCAACCCCAGCTAGCTCTTTCCCTTGTTTCCATTGCATTTTTGTTAGTCTCTTCAGGTTAGTAAGGAACTAGTGGTGTACACCAATTGCAAGATTCAGTTTGGACCCTGATTTGGTGCTTTAGAAACAGCCTGATTCGATCAGAAGTGCTTCTGAGATTTCATTCCCTTCCTGCCCTGGAACAAGCTTTAACTTTTTTTGTTTATTTTTTGAAATAATTAAATGAAATTAGCAAGCATGCTAGTCCTTTATCCTCTGAGGAGGATAAATGCTGCCAAATTTCATGAGAAAGTTGCAGTTATTTCTCTGCAAGGGCAGGATCTATAGTTTTGAGGTGGTTAAAAAGGGATCAATTTGTATGGTCAGTTTATATGAAAAGAGCATATACACATCATAAAGATGCCCTTAGGTAAGGCGGATGCCAAATTTCAGAACGATTGATGCTGTATTTTTTTGTTCAAAGTGCTTTTAAAGTTGATTTTGGAGGAAAGAACTAAAAGAGATTACCGGTATGTTGTTCCTAATGTATCCCTTCACTGGTTAGGATGATGTTGGACTGGCCTGTCCCAAAGCCCTGCTTTTAAGGAAGGAGATCAGTTGTAGCTGGGAAGAACACCTTTGCAGTAATTTCCCCCCAATCTTTGAAGGAGCTTTCCAAGAAAGTGCCTTAGTGCGCGCGCGCGCACACACACACACACACACACACACACACACTTTTAGGGGAAAATGCCTTTAGTTTAAAATAGTGTGTGCAACCACTCGTTGCTTTAATATTGCTGTTTGTGTGTTTAAATTTTAATTGATCTTATGATTGGGTTGTTTCCAGTTAGGATTATGTAAGTCACATTGACTAAAGGATGAAGTGAGAGTAATATTAAATGCAGACTTTAAAGATAGCAAGAATAAGACTGCAAATCATGTTTGTTTTGGTATGTGTGGAAAATTACACACACACACACACACACACACACACACTTCCCACTCACAATCCAAAACATTACATATATATAAATTTTATTTAATAGGCTTTTAATCTTTTAGTCAGTTTTAGAAGGCATTGCAAGTATAAATAAACTCTGACATTGACTAAGTTGCTATGTAGTTACTTATTTCTCACATAATGCTTTAGGGCCATGGCCTTATGAGTCACTCATCACAGTGGCAGAACCTGATTGATGTTATTATGTTTTTACTTTATTGCCCATTTCATGCACTATGTTTTCCTAGTATGTGGCTATTATGCCCTGCAAGAGGGCAGCTAAATCCAAAATAAACTGACCTGGACATAGCTGACAGAGGTCAGTTTGGGGTTTTTTGGGGGGTGGGGTGGGGGGAAGAAGCACAATAGACTTAATTAGACTTAATATAAGCTCAAGAGGGTTTCATCTTGTTTCTTCAATAGAAGCAACACCACTCCCCCGTACCAGATAGTAAACTCCTTTTAAAACTGAAGGGAGTTTCAAAAGTAGTTTGTGATTTGGCATTGGAAGGGGGAGGTCTGTTGGATAAAGGTGGGGGAAGTATCAAACATTTTACTGGGTTAACACAAGCCCCTTAAATGAGTCTTACGAGCTATTTGGATCCCATCCAATGTCATTTAGTACTTGTGTCTTTCCCAGTTCAAGTGGGCGTGGGTAATCTATTTATCAATGTTAAGGTTCTATCTATGTTAATAAGTATCAATTTAGAATAGAATAGAATAGAACAGAATAGAATAGAATAGAATAGATACTTTATTGTCATTGTACATAGTACAACAAAATTGAATGCCATTCCATAAAAAACAATATAAAAACACAGTTACAGCCACACACACACACACACATACACATACATATACACCCATCACAACTCCCAGGATCATATTATTTAGTTACAGCATTTAAGATGGTTATAGCTCTTGGATAGAAACTGTTTTTTAATCTATTCGTTCTTGATTTAATTGTTCTGTACCTCTTGCCTGAAGGCAACGGTGCAAAAAGACTATATCCAGGATGAGATGAATCTTGTAAAATATTACCTGCTTTTTTAAGGCAACGGGAGTTGTATAGTTCTTCCAGAGATGGGAGAGGATGACCGATAATTTTTTGGGCTGTGTTTATAGAGCACTTTCCTATTCATGACTGTGCAGCTGGAAAACCAAGCACAGGTACAGTATGTATCTATGGAGCCTCGGTAGAAGGACACCAGCAGTCTCTCACTCAGCTTGTTCTTTTTTAAAAGTCTGAGGAAATATATTCTCTGCTGGGCCTTCTTCACCAGAGCAGTGGTATTCGCGCTCCAGGTCATACTCTGCTCGATGGTAACACCCAAGAACTTAAATACAGCCTCCCTCTTCTGAAGAAAAGTGTTATTAAATCACAGTGTGCCTTCTGGGTAAATGGACAGTACGTGAAATAAAGTTTCCATTATACTCTTTGCTCAGTTCCATTCAGTTTTCTTAGTCATGCTGGGAGTGGCTTTCAAAAATTACTTTTGCAATTTAGTTTATGACACTTTGAAGGCCAGTTTAGTATAATTAGTAGGAGAGGAGTGAAAGATGTTCAGAAGCCATTCTATGAATCTAATGATAAAGATCTTCAAGTCACATCAAAATGTGTTTTATACTGTGTTGCCTTTGGCATCATCTTAAACAGCTGGCTTAGGACGGAAGTAAAGGGGTTTGAGGAACTCCGCCAATCATTAGTATGGGTCAAGACTGTATAGGCTTTGCTGAAACGTGGTTTAGACCACCCTGATGACTCCTTGTGGGTGGGCAAAAAATTTTTAAGTTTAAGTTCAGTGAATGAATTCTATAAGTATTTTTAGTAGTATATTTTGGTTGCTTCTTTTTATATTTTGTAAGCTGCATGCAGCATACGGCAGCTTTTAGATGTGTTTTGATAGCTGCTTTTTGCAAACATAATTAGGGAGGCTTTCCAAATTTTGACATGGGGTCGCGTGAGTCACGTGGCTCACATGGGAGCATGGCCTGGAAGATGCGCATCCCAGGTTTGCTCTGGAGGGTATGGTGGCACCATTCACATATTAAAAACTACCACAGAGATATTGACATTTTCAAAAGTTGAGGGTCCATGGCTTGGCAGTACTTAGCTAATTGGGAACCAGTGTCATAAATCATTCCTTGAAATTCTTCCAGCTCCTAAGAATATACGCAGTGTGCTCCAGTGGGTGTTATTTATAGATTTTCTCACTATAGCCATATTATCTAAAATAAATAAATAGAGGTATTGGCCCATCAAATTTTAAATCCTTGGAGAAGCATATTTGAACACATGTTCAAAGACTAATCCATATAAAACCAATCCATTGATCATTAGTATATGGAAGTTTATGAATGAGGCTTTCACTGAAACTGTTATTAGATTAGAATTCTGCTGAACTGAGTATTCATTTGCAAACTTACATTGAATCCTTCAGACAGTGAAATCCTATTTAAAAATTTATTGACCTGGATTTTTTTGTCATCCAAAACATAATTCTGCATTCAGCTTCCTGTCACTCTACGACTGAACTTTCCTCATATTTTCTTGTAATTAATGCATCTAATCTTATATTTATTTGCTTTGTAAGCCTTCTAATGTATTGCAGTTTTTTACACCACTTCTGGTATCTCACTATATAAGGAAAACAAGGGCTGGTGTTAAGAACTCACACTACAGAATTCTGAACAATCCTATTTTCTCTTACATTGTGAAGTAGGTATAATGTGAGAATTGGGTGTGAGTGCTAGTTTCTGAATTAAAGCAGAGGGGAAATTTGAACCCCAGCACTCCCAGGTTCATGTCTAGCATTTTGTCCACTGGATTTAAAAAGCTGTTAAAGCAATAAACAACTATTTTACATTTAGAAGACAACTGAAGGCGGCCCTGTTTAGGGAAGTTTTTAATGTTTGATACTGTACTGTTTTTAATATTCGGTTGGAAGCCGCCCAGAGTGGCTGGGGAAACCCAGCCAGATGGGCGGGGTATAAATAATAAATTATTATTATTATTATTATTAATATTATTATTATTATTATTATCTCAGTAACCAAATATATTGATTATAGATGTACAATATGTACACACTGATATAGTTAGAGGTAGGTAGCGGTGTTGGTCTGCTGTAGTCGAAACAAAATAAAAAAATTACTGCCAGTAGCACCTTAGAGACAAACTAAGTTTGTCATTGGTATGAGCTTTCATGTGCATGCACACGTCTTCAGATATGAAAGCTCATACCAATGATAAACTTAGTTTGTCTCTAAGGTGCTACTGGAAGGAATTTTTTTATTTTGTTTTGACTACAGCAGACCAACACCGCTATCTACCTATAACTAGAACTATGGAAGGCACCACATTGAGCCGCATGAAATTGAAGTCCATCAACCTCACGTATCTGAAGAAGTGTGCATGCACACGAAATCTCATACCAATGACAAACTTAGTTGGTCTCTAAGGTGCTACTAGAAGGAATTTTGTTTACATATTGATATATTACTGTTGTAAATATATTGTGCACTTGTAAACTTAGTTGTTGTTGTTGTTGTTTAGTCGTTTAGTCATGTCCGACTCTTCGTGACCCCATGGACCATAGCACGCCAGGCACTCCTGTCTTGCACTGCCTCCCGCAGTTTGGTCAAACTCATGTTCGTAGCTTCGAAAACACTGTCCAACCATCTTGTCCTCTGTCGTCCCCTTCTCCTAGTGCCCTCAATCTTTCCCAACATCAGGGTCTTTTCCAAGGATTCTTCTCTTCTCATGAGGTGGCCAAAGTATTGGAGCCTCAGCTTCACGATCTGTCCTTCCAGGGAGCACTCAGGGCTGATTTCCTTAAGAATGGATAGGTTTGATCTTCTTGCAGTCCATGGGACTCTCAAGAGTCTCCTCCAGCACCATAATTCAAAAGCATCAATTATTCGGTGATCAGCCTTCTTTATGGTCCAGCTCTCACTTCCATACATCGCTACTGGGAAAACCATAGCTTTAACTATACGGACCTTTGTCGGCAAGGTGATGTCTTTGCTTTTTAAGATGCTGTCTAGGTTTGTCATTGCTTTTCTCCCAAGAAGCAGGCGTCTTTTAATTTCGTGACTGCTGTCACCATCTGGAGTGATCAAGGAGCCCAAGAAAGTAAAATCTCTCACTGCCTCCATTTCCTCCCCTTCTATTTGCCAGGAGGTGATGGGACCAGTGGCCATGATCTTGTTTTTTTTGATGTTGAGCTTCAGACCATATTTTGCGCTCTCCTCTTTCACCCTCATTTAAAGGTTCTTTAATTCCTCCTCACTTTCTGCCATCAAGGTTGTGTCATCTGCATATCTGAGGTTGTTGATATTTCTTCCGGCAATCTTAATTCCGGTTTGGGATTAAATTTAGTATTTTCTATTAAATATAGTATTTTATATTGGCAAACAAACATTAACATTTCACTGAACATATAAAATATATTCTAGTTTGAACAGCCAGAGCAGCTTTTGGAGCTGGAGTCAGTCAGGGCTCTATACTCCTTGGCCAGGTGAGAAAAAAGCCAGCTAGAGTTTCAGGATCAGTCCTTGCACCTGGAGCAGGAGCCAGTATTTACAGATCAAAATCTGGAATAAGTCTTGCAAAAACAACCAGAGCAGCCTTTGTAGCTGGAAACCATTGAGGACCTGACGTCCCAGGCCAGGTAGAAATAGACTAGGTATTGCTCTGCTCACAGCTAAATGTTCTCTGAGTAGCTATGACTACTTTTTTACCTCCTGGGCCAGGAAGAAATAAGCCAGACAATGTGTGAATTGGATTTACACACTAGTTGAATAACCAGGTCAAATATTTACAATATCCAAAGTGCTTAAGAAAATTATCGCAATCTGAATCCATCTCTCCTGTCATAACACCTTTTTTTAACAGATACAATTAATTAATCTTATAATTCATAGATTAGACTAGAAACTTTAATTTTTAAGATGGAAGTGTTTTTATTTATTCATTTCAGAACTTTCTTCATCTAGTGTTCTCGAAGTTTCAGTGCTGCGTTGAAAACTTTAGCATAATTTTTCTGAGGGCACCACCAAAAACATCTCTCACACATGGAAGTTCTGCAAGAGTTCGGCAAATTAAATCTTACTTTCGTAGTATTTGCTTTGAGGGTTTATAAAATGTTTTATTTGTAATGGACATGTTTTAAAACTTAAGACACTGAAAGATGATGCAATTTCTCTCCAACATGCACTCCTGCAGCAACTGTTGCCAAATACTTGAAATTTAATGTTATGATTATGGGTATTGAACTTGGCATATATCTTTCAATACCCGATGAAGCCTTCTAGTGCCCCTGGGTAATGATTGGAAAACGTTGGGGCAGAAACATTAGAATATATTTTGCAAAACTCTTGGGGGGTGTCTTGTTGCCTGTTAAAGTAATTGCGAGACTTATTCCAGATTTTGTTCTGTAGATATTCGTGTAGCATTAATAAGGTCATGGTGGTTTTTAGTGCCATCAGCATGTGAGCACCAAGCACTTCATTATATTAGACCATATGGTTCTTGCCCCCAAAGAGCTTACGGGGTAATTTTATGTATGAGTAATGAAGGGTGAGGGGAATGATAACGGAGGTTGTGGGTGAAGAAGAGAGCCCTGTGCAAAATTAACCTTGGGTCAAATGCTGAATATAAACGGTGGCAAGGGATGCTTGATAGGAAAGGGCTGGTGGAGCTTATTACTGTTGCCACATGCCTGTGGGCAAGTGTACAACGCAAGGTGGGAGAGAAATGAGCTAGAAGGAATGGTTTAGTTTTATTTTATTTTGAAACTGATTTAGATTTATTTATTTTCATAGTAAAGCTTCTAATACAGTAACAATTCAGTTACCAGAAAGAAAGAGATACATAGCAATAACTCCCCCAAAACAGCCTCAAACAAGAGAACCTGAGCTAACATGTACTAATTTAAAGGCTTGTTGAAATAGAAATCTGCATGCTAGCAGAATACAAAAAAGAGGTGATGATCTAACCTGCCACAGAGGTGGCTCTCATGCATTGCTGATAAAACACACCAACTGGCTACACTTTCCCAAGTAAGCTGTCCCAGTGCGATCAGAGTTTTTCTACTCATACGATATAATATATTCAAGGTTATTATTGGTTTTGCCATTATAATGGTACTGCACCTGTGTAAGAGAGTTTGAGGGTAGAATTATGCAACCGTTTCCATTACATTACATCTTAATAAGAGGTTCTGAAAACTGGCATTGCAAAGCTACTAAATCTTATTCGAAGCTTCACAAACGTGCAATAGTCAGGGAATCACATACTTGTTAGGCCCTTTTCCTGATCCATTTTAGATGTGAATTTCATGACGACTGGGTTTGAAAAACAAATGTGGCAGAAAACCAAGTCCAACTTGAAAAGGTGGGTGGCAGGGATTGGCAGGGCTGCTGAGAGATTGACAGAAGGGGTTTGATTTTGAGAGCCCTAAGGCCAGCTGGGACCCCAGGCTCTTAGTTTGCATTTAAAAGTTACAGCATAAAAAGTTACAGCATAAAATGCGAAGGCAGCTCTGATGCTTCTGCACATCGCATGGCGGGCAGCACCATTGCTAAGGACACTTAATCACCATTGGAAAGCAATCAGAAGTAGGAAGGACCCTTCCCCTGTCATAGCAGGAACAGAAGGAGCAGCTCTTTGGGGAAGGATATTGGGGCATGTTTGAGAAAGCGTGATGCCTTTACAGAACACAACATATGTTGTGTTGGCTTATTTTGGAATGTAACTCCCTTAAAACAAATGAATTTTCCTTCATGCTGAAAAAAGGTGGTAATTGTGCAGACCCTTTCTGATTTTCCATGTTTCTCACACAGCCGCCACTAGTCTGCGTGTCATCACTGAGCTGTTGTTTATTGACATGTAGAAACCATAAAACAAAAATATAAAATGCAAAATGGCTCAGCAAATACAACCATAAAATAAACACCTTACAGCTGCAGCAAGTTAAAATTCCTCCAGACTGTACTTTGCCTAATTCTCTCTTGGAGCCATCCAAGTTGGTGTCTATCGCTGCCCTCTGTGGAAGTGTATTCCATAGTTTAACTATGCACTCTGGGGCATATGGTAGAGGATGGTCCACTCGGGCTACTGGAGGAGCCTAGGCCTCCCAAGGAAAATGCCAAGCCATCTTTTTTTAACCCCCCCCTCAATGCTACACAATCCACCCCCCAACTCCCACCTTTTATACTTCTGTTTGAACTCAGAGAAGCTCTGCAAACTGTTCTGGCAATCAGCTGTCTCCTCCAATCCGCCAATCCTACTCCATGGTCCTCCTATGGCAAAGATGTGACTCCTCTGTGTTTCTAAGCAGAAAAATGATGTGACTTAACGGACTACTTGAAACCCAACCCCATGTGGAATGCTTGTACTTCACATCTTGTTATGAGGCCTGTCTGGCACAGCCATTGCAGAGGATATCATACATCAGTTCTGAGGATGCACAGAGCTTAAGACCTATGCAGCCATGCTTTTGGAGCATGCATGTTCCCCAAGCAGCCTTACTGTTTGCTTTTTAAAATTTTGCTGCCTTGTTACGTATATGAGCAGCACTGGACACAAAGTGAGCCTTTCAAATGTAATTTAAAAATAACAAAGTTCTTTACTTATATAACTTGTCCAATGGATGGAGATATAGGAAAGACTTGAATTATTATTTTTAAATGTGCTTGTCCATCATGCAGCGGCAAAGTTTTTATGCTAGTACTTGTGCAAAGTTTAATAGTAGGCTAGTTTCTACACACACACTTCATACACAACTCTCTGTCCCCCATCCAGACAAGCCTAGGGCATTATCACACCTTCCAACATTCCACTGATCAAAATTGGGACACTCGTTTTTTGGGTCCAGAGCTCTTGTAGAAGGTAGCTGTCTTTTGGAACAGTGCTGTTGTGTGAGTTAGCTGACTTGCGCAAGAGCGCGAGGCCAAACAATGGGGCATTCTGGGATCCAATCAGAAGCCAGGATGGTTTCTATAATTCTGGGAGGTCCCGCTCAAATCAGGATGGTTGAGGGGTATGCATTATCAGAGTTTAAATATATATTCCAGTCAGGAAGTAGAGTGCAAAGCTGGGGTGGGGGTGAGGGAGATGGCCTGTGGAGAGGGAATGTGGAGGGGAGAGGATGTGTTCTGGGAAGAGTCTCACAGGCCAGATGGAGAGACATGAGTGCCTGCATTTGCCCCCTGGAAAGTTAGTTGAGGTTTTGTAAATGTTTTGGTGATTAATGACAAGAACCGCAAAAGTTCTGTGCTGGCCCACAATTCTACACTTCCCCAGCCATACAGTGAATCCTCCTAGACATATTTTGGAGCTGCACATTGCTTTGTTGTCCTGTCCATGACCAAGTGGCTTTACAGTGTTTATGGATTGTCCCTGGGTCTTATAGCTTCATTTGTCTCATAGGATTTATGGTAATATCAAATTATATTAGTCTTCTTCTTTGGCGATCACTCGTAGCTGAGTAAGATTGTCTTATATGAACACAGTTTTTACAGTGAGTCCGTAAGTGACTTTGGAGGCCAATTCTGGATCCACACATCATTCCACAGTTTCTGGGCAGGAATTGGATCATGGTGAGGTTTGCCAAGCATGCCTTCCTCTTAGCATGTTTCTCCCTTTCGCCCTGGATTCACGCGTCTTCAAAGCCCATGACACTTTTGGTAAAGGCTGTTCTCCAATTAGAGCGCTTACAGGCTAGTGTTCCTCAGTTGTCAGTGTTTATACTACATTCTTTTAGATTTGTCTTGAGAGAGTCTTTAAACCTCTTTTGTTGACCACCAGCATTACACTTTCCATTTTTAAGTTAGAAATAGAGTACAGTGGAACCTCGTGTTACGTACCGCCCTCCTTATGAATGCTTCGGGTTATGAGCTCTGCTAACCTGGAAGTAGATGCTCCCAGTTGCAAACTTTGCCCCAGGATGTGAGCGGAAGTCACGTGCCAGCAGCGCGAGGCACCGTTTGCAAAATTGCGCCTCATGTTAAGAACGGTTTCGGGTTAGAAACGGACCTCCGGAATGAATGAAGTTTGTAACCGGAGGTACCACTGTAGTTGCTTTGGAAGGCAATAATCAGGCATCTGAACAACATGATTAGTCCAACAAAGTTGATGTTGAAGAATCATTGCCTCGACACTGGTGATCATTGCTTCTTCCAGTACAGTGCCATTAGTTTGTCTGTCTTCCCAAGTGATGTGTAAAAAATTTCAGAAACACTGTTGATGGAATCTTTCAATGAGTTGGAGACGGCGTTTATAAGTGGTCCATGTTTCATAAGCAAACAGTAAGGTTGGTAGTATGATAACGTTGTAAACAAGCATTTTTGTTTCCTTGCAAATGTCCTGGTCCTCAAACACTCTGCACTTCAGTTGGGAGAAAGCTGCACTCTCAGAGCTCAGGCAATGCTGGATTTTGGCATCAATAACTGCCCAGATAGGTGAAGAGATTGACACTTTCCAATGTTACACCAGTGAGTTGAATTTGTGGCGCTTGTTGGTGCAGCACTTTGTTGTTTTGGATGCTGAGCAATAGGCCAAGCACAGGTATTCTGTAGAGCTAAGACCTGAACCCAGGGCCAAGTCCAACATCCTTACACTGGCCTGCACCAATGCAAGTGTTAATTTTGAAGATGTAAGTTTCAATCTACATGCACTAGTTAATACCATTAGAGTTGCTAGATGTAGTCTGTTACATCCCTTGCATATTTATATTCCCCTGAGTAAAATGCCGAAAGGGGTCGTAAGATGAATAAGCATGCTGCGTGGTGGAAAGATATCTATTTGCTTGATGAGAAAACACTCCATTGCTCACTTGATGTTGCATCTATCAAGCACTAGACAATGAAGGAACCGAAGCATTAAAAAGATAACAGCAATCACTTAGGAAAAAATAATAATTTAAAGAGGAAAAGTCATGTATAATGAATTTTTAAAAATCCCACTGGAGACTTGGGACTCACTGGTTGGTTTGGACTGTGAAATGTAGCTGGCACCCCTACCATTCCAACTCCCTTCCTCTAAGTACAATTGAGATCAGCGCATTAATGCCTTGGTCTATGGAATCGTACTGCTGGCTCCTAGCATTGAAATCATTAAATTTTAATATGTACAGCTAAAGTATAAGTAGTCAAAAATGATTAATCGTGTTGATGTCAGCTGTTGGTGAAAATAATGGGCAAATAGTATTTTTCACTGATGACCGTATTTGTCACTGTACTTTATTTTCTGTACAGTTTGTTTTCTTAAGGCATATGTGGTCAAATGTAATCCCACTGCACCTGGTGCACAAACCAATTCCCTAAAACCACAGGAAAAAATGTATTTATAAGGAAGAAACTTCATAAATCTGTTATGTTTTCTAAAATGACTGGTTATAGTAACAAAGTATGTAATATGCACAGTGATTTAATAGTTATAAACAAATGTGATATCTTTTTGCTGTGTAAACTAAACTAAATTTCTATTGAAATAACAAGACTTCATATTTTAAAAAAAGTTTTAATATGTCATAGCTCCAAAGCAGAGAGCACTAAGCTCTAAAACAGCAAACAGAAAAGATAAAATATATAACATTTTAAAACAAGAGCACACTTCTTAACAATTACTAACTGAAGTGTGGCTACCCTTGATCTAATTGGTTAGCTAAAAGCATTTGGTGTCTTAGATTACGGTTTGTGAGCTGAATTAAGAATTTCAGTGTGGAACTTTACCTATGTTTAGAGCATTGTATTTTGATCGGGCATCCAGATTCAAATCATCTTTCAGTCATGAATCAACTGGCTGATCTTGAGCAGAACTGTCCCAAGGCAGATGTACTACCCCTACCCTAACACCCCATATACCCTGAAGGGTGGTATACAAATACTGGTAACAACTTCTACTACTACTACTACTTACTTACTTACTTACTTACTTACTTACACATACATACATACATACATACGTACGTACGTACATACATACATACATACATACATACATACCTACCCTGCTTGTCCCCCAGGCAAGACTCATTTTTGTAAGTTATTTTCACTAATATATGCATTTTTGCACACTGTTTTCCTCTGTGTGCGTTTTGTTTATTGGAGATGTGCATTGCAAAATTTCAAAAGTGCACCTTTTGAAGGGTAGCTGCCTTTTTGGTTCACATGCTGCCTTGGGAAGTGTGAATCCAGACAAATCTCTTTCCCATCCATACCAGACCATACTTAGATTTGCAAACTGCTGGCAGTTTTATACAATGTGTATTGGTTGGCCTCAGTAATAGTTAGAAACACAGGAAGCTATCTTATACTGTGTCAGACCACTGGTCCACCTAGCTCAGTATTGTTGTCTCTGATTGCATACCCTCCAACATTTTGCTGATGAAAATAGGGTTGTCCTACTCCATTATTATTATTATTATTATTATTATTATTATTATTATTATTATTATTATTATATCATCCCACCTTTCTGACTGGGTTGCCCCAGCCACTCTGGGCAAGGCATATCTGTGGAGTGACAATAGTACAGAATAATACATAATATATCACACACTTCTTTGGTTTTATAGACTCAGTATTAAGACTAAAAGCATACTGATATGTGACCCTAAGAAAGTTAAAACAAAACCCCCGGGAAGTATTAGTTCCAAGTAAGAGAATCTGAGCTAATCTTGAACACTTTGAAAATGAAGTTTTAAACACCCCATCAGTTCAGTTGCCTTTTACTTTTCCGCCTGTGCTTTTGTTGCTTTTCTGAAGTCACAGAAAATAAAGAGTTGGTTCCTTTGCCTAAAATATGAAATGCAGCAGTGTACATTAAAAGAGCGCTGCAGAAAACGTATAGCTGTGTTTTGGTGAAATATATTTTAATTTGGTAGTTATTGAGAAACAACTATTTTTGGAACTTTCCATGGAACATTTTTGGCCTTTTGGGGGGCCTTCCAAGGTTACAGTGACCAACAACTTTATCCTCTCAAACACCTCATTATGAGTTGTACCGCGGCATAATAGTCTATTCTATTACAAACTGAAGAAAAACAATGAGTTTCTCTTGTTTCCTGGTAGAATTGAAATTGGAACCTCTGCCTCATTTTCCCTTTCAGGTCAGTCTGTTGATTTGAATCAAACAGTGAACTGTTAGAAGATGTCACTTCATCTGCTTTTAATACAAAAAGGCTATAGTTGTTAAAGATCTTCTATAAAAATGTGCTTGCTGGCAAAGTGGATGGCATTTATAACAGGACAGCTGGGCCTTGTGCTTAGTAGCAGAGTTCAAACATTGCTTGCCAATCAAATTCTGCCCTCTGATAAACTGAGGTCATCTGGAGTTGCACTCTTGTGTCAGAAAAGAATAGTTTGATTTCTGATATGTTATTATTATTATTATTAACTGCTAAGAAGCTACTACTGGACAAAAGACTGACATTGCTTGAATATTCCAAGTTGCATTGTTTATGTGAATTTACAACTGAAATAACAAATTGCAACCTAAACTGATAATAAAATACTAGTACTGAAAAGCATATATTTCAGGTTTTCCCCACAACTACTGTTATTTGAAAGCGAGTGATTTATTTATTTATTCTTCCTGAACAAGAATTTTACAATTGAACTCTTTCTTGGAGAGAACTTGCTGTCAGAAAGAAATTTGATCCCACCTGAAATCAAGCTGGCCCCACCCCTTGATAATTATAGATAGGCCTTAAATTCCCCCAGCTTTTTTCCCCCTTTATTTTTACTGTATCCTTCAGTGGCTAACTGTAAACTGGGTTGTAGAAATATTACTCTGGTCTGCTTTTTGCATATACAGGTTATGGTGGATAATGTCCTCATTTACTTTTTAGTAGGATTATGAAGTAGTTTTAAGTGGTTACATTTTATCTTTATGTTTTGACGTGTTATTTGTAAGCTGCTTTACGGAGGTTTTTCTTTAAAAAATAGCCTGTGAATTTGTTGAATAAATAAAGCAATACAGAAATAAATAGGAAAGAACAATAGCTCATTTGTTTAAAATATTTATATTCGAAGGCAGCTACATAATTGTACTGTCATCATGTGCAAAGTAGCTATGAACGAGGTATACACAGAGCAGGACATACCCTTGACTTAAGTCTTTGCTCCTAGTGGCAAACGTAAATGTCTGTAATGATTCAGTAGAGGAAGATTTGGCAGTTGGAAGATTTAGATTCCTTATTTATTTGTTCACTAGCTTCAATTATTCTATAGTAATATTTCAGGAGTAAAGAAAGCAGTTCTTTCCTCCCTCGCAAATACTGTATTTGATTATTGCTGTTGAATACCTGCCAGCAAAATTTATCTCGTCTTTTATATTCCTGATGCCTCCCACCAGGCAGCATACATTCAGAAGGCAGGCTGGAGGAGGAAGTGAAAGTGGAGTAAAGTAAGGAAGGGAGCAAGCAAGTGTGCACTCTTTAAACTCACACCTCCTGTGGCAATCTCTTTTAGAAACTGGACTCCGGGCTTTAATTTTACAAACAATTGCTAAGCATAATAGTTCCCTCGAACAAGTTGTCAGTGGCGAGTCTAAGCTGTCCACTTCTGCACATTAAAGAAAGTTATGGGCAAGGATCCAGAGAGGTCCAACTATGTGCATGTTTTTTTCCCCTTCTAGCAGCAGCCCCCGCCCCGCCGCCTACTTCATCTCATGCAGTCCCGTTTTAGATTATCCATTTCATAGGGTCTTCCAAGGTTGCAACTGACGATGTCACTGCTGAAAAGATGAGGCCAGGATGCCCTGTACGAGCGCAATAAATACCATCCAAATTAACATTGATTCATAACATGTTAAATGTGCTTCAAAGCACTTGGTTATAGTGTTTTGTAATTGCATGTGGGTGTCTAAACAATTGCTACCTTATTGCCATGCATGTTAATATATCAGTGCAAATTATACTGTACTAGGATTTACTTAAAGGCAAAGTCTGTTAGATGATGGAAGTCGAAAACAATAAAGTAGCGGCCATTGGTTTCAGACTATTTTAAATTTATAAAATATGCTACGCAGTTTGCTTCAAGCTTGTAATGAAATTGTCCAAGCTGATCCTTTGCTTGAAAGGGCCTTAATGTAAAGTGATTTTCATGCCTATGAGCTAAGGGGAAATAGAACTTTCCCACAATCTTGCATAGCTAGGTAAATCTTTCCTCTGTTCTAATCAGACTTCTGGGGATAACAGATCAGTGTCTTATAATTGTTTAGGGGATGATGGAATCATGCAACATTATTATTGCTTATAATTTATTAAGGGTGAGGAGGACATTTCTTTTTGGTAGTCTTTGAAAAGTTGTTCCACACTCAGCCATGTTTTGCTGAGATTCTGCTGAATGTTTTTTATACTGACATTGTGTTTCTAAAGAAATCAGCTGTTAAATCTGTTATTTGGTGGTTTGTTTCTCAGTGCCATTTCTGTGAGTTGCATACCACATGTGCTGAACCTCATTTTGGAAATAAGGCCAACAGGACTTGAAAACTTATTTAACTGCTGCACTATCTTTCATTGTCAGGGATGTTAAAAGTTTAGCAACTTCAAAGAAGGATTTGCATGCAAAAATACCTCTATTTGAGACACCAACCTGCCACGTCCGTTATTTTTCCACTGCATTCTCGTGGCAACAATGATAAAGACATTAACGCTGCTGAGAAAATTACCAAAGAAAATTTAATTATCCTGTTAAAGATCTTCTTTACCAATGACAACAGGAATCAGAGCTTCAAAACCACAGATTTTCTGCTATTTATCAATTACTAATCTACTGATAATGTAACTGTTATTTAACATTTTAGATCATAATTGACTACAGTACATTGTGCTAGCTATTTTATATAATATAAAGGTCTGGTTATTATTTGTTTGCTTGTTAACTGAAAGCAAACAGGAAAAAGCCTGATCAGCCTCCTGGGACAAAGGCTTCCAGACTATGGACACCATCACAAAAATATCCCCTACACACACACACACACACACCCTACCCCCTATCTTAGATGGTGTGGGACACAGAGCACTGCCATATATAGGAAGGTGGTAGCCCTTTAAATATCTCAATCTCAATTTAGGAAGAGGGCTAGGCTATTGAAGATTCATTCCCCATGTCTGCTGTCATGGGATTGTTGTTTATCACATGATGGTGTATGTTTTCATTCCACAGTGGGAAGTGATGAAGACAGGATGTTTGTGTTACTGTGTTTCCTGAAGTGGGACTATTGTCCTTTGTTCTTTTTCTTTGCTGTCTGAAGCTAGAGAGAGGGAGCCATGTTGCAGTGCTCCGTGTGTGTTAATATGTAAATAAAATAGATTAGCCAAATGCTGAGTTGCTGAGGTCTGTTACGCAATTGCGAACACTCTGTGGATCCCTGAGTGTGCTGATGTCAGCTGGTATCAGTCGCTGTGATGATCGGGCTGGAGAAAGCTTTTGAAGCTTTCCCAAACGATTGACCAGGAGTGAGAGAATATGCCAGTCAGGCATGTGTCTTTGCCAAGGTCCTACTCGTGAGCAGGAGCTCCTGACATAGGCAACCTCTGTCATTCTCCATTAACCCCCAGCCAGCATGGGCTGCGATTGGGGATGGTGGGAGTTGTAGTCCAGTAACATATTGAGGGACACAGGTTCCTCCCCTCTAGAGCATTACCAGTCATAGAATTATAGAATTGTAGAGTTAGAAGGGACCCCGAGGGTCAGGGAACAATTGAAGAAGGTAAGTTAGCATTCAGTGATTCAGGAAATGGGCTCATTCATGTCAACACTCTTGCTGTCACATTCCAAAGCAACTGAAGTTTCCGAATACTCTTTAAATACAACCTCATCTAGAGTATGTTGTCATAATCTAATCAAGGCATGTCATATCTATGCTGATGGGAGCAGATGATGGCTTCCTAAGA
Source organism: Zootoca vivipara (assembly GCF_965207765.1). NCBI lineage: Eukaryota > Metazoa > Chordata > Lepidosauria > Squamata > Lacertidae > Zootoca > Zootoca vivipara. Next base: position 7,387,973 of record NC_142594.1, on the reverse strand, counting down.
TACCGCAAAGAGGTTGTTCCTATGCTAGGAATGAATAGATTTCAGCCATTCAGTTTCTTTATTTTTCCGTGAGTTGGCTCTGCTGCATGTTCCTCTTTCTTTGCCAATTAAGTTCTAATTAATTTTGAAATTGGCATGTGCATATATTTTTTCCATTCATTTGCCTTGCTTTTTTTCGTTCTAACTAATCCACATGAACCAATGATCAAACATATTGAAACAGCACTGGCAAGGGAACATGTTAACACACATCTGCCCCAATTTTTTTAAAAAAATCATTGGCTTGGATGAGGAGGGGATACCCATTCCCATGTGCATAAAAAAGCCCACCCAAGTAGGCACAAATTATTCTAAAAAAAAAAAAAATTAAAAAATTCCATGTAGTTTTCAGTGTGCATCTTCCATCGTGTGCATAACTTGTAGGACAGATAAAAACCTGAAAGACTGGGATGCTGTGGCAAGAATAACTGTAATCTTTACAAAATCCAGAAACTGAACAACAATAAAAAAACCCAAAAGCAAATTCAAGTATGAGTTCTTAGTTAAAGTTACATAATTAATCATATAGTTCATGGGTAGACAAACTAAGGCCTGGGGGCCGGATCCGGCCCAATCGCCTTCTAAATCTGGCCTGTGGGTGGACTTGGAATAAGCGTGTTTTTACATGAGTAGAATGTCTGCTTTTATTTAAAATGCATCTTTGGGTTATTTGTGGGACATAGGAACAAGACACAGTTCCTAGAAAGGAGCGGCATATAAACTAAACCAGATAGTGACTCTTATGGCTCTTCCTGTGTAAGATGCTACTTTTTCATGGTTTCACATTGGCCAAAGGGGAAAATAGCCTTTCTGGAAGCATGCTACCAAATAGCTGATAAGGCCAGGTAAAGGTAAAGGGACCCCTGACCATTAGGTCCAGTCGTGGATGACTCTGGGGTTGTGGCGCTCATCTCACTTTACTGGCCGAGGGAGCCGGCATACAGCTTCCGGGTTATGTGGCCAGCATGACTAAGCCGCTTCTGGCGAACCAGAGCAGTGCACGGAAATGCCGTTTACCTTCCCGCCGGAGCGGTACCTATTTATCTACTTGCACTTCATGGGGTTTGCTTTCAAACTGCTAGGTTGGCAGGAGCTGGGACTGAGCAATGGGAGCTCATCCTGTCGTGCGGATTCGAACCGCCGACCTTCTGATCGGCAAGCCCATTTTTTAATCCCTGGAGGTGGGGTACACAGGCAACTGGGCAGTCTCTAGTAGCTATGGCAACAAATGGAGACACTGGGGTGATGTGGGATGAATTTGTAAAATGACCACATGACCCTTAGGTGTTAATTCCACTGCTGTTCGTGCTTCTCCAGTGTCTTTATCAGCCTACATATTTTCTGTATCTCTTCAGCCTACGTATTTTCTATAGATCTTCTGAACCTGATCGTGAAACAACGACTTGCCAAGATCACCTAGTATATTGATTTAATTTCAGATCTCAGGTATGATTGGGAGATTCAGACAGATCTAGCATTCTGTGACAGAAGGTTAAGTGTTAAATCAGAGGATAGCGGAGAGGCAACAAAGCTCTATCCTTTGTTTCCGAATAAAGTCTGAAATGCGTGTGCATGTAGCTTTTATTGTCCTAGTGTCTTCCTTTACCTTGTAAGGTGTGTTTAAAAAAACCAACCCACTGTGTTACAAACCTGCAGTAAAGTTGTCTGTTTATGCAGAATATGTAGTTCACTTTCTGTAGATGTGTCTTTTTTCAAGATTAGCAAAAAACAACAACCCCAACAACACGTGTTGAGCACAGTAAGTGAAAATAAACAAGAGGAGCCCCGTTTCCTTCGATGAATAAAATTCACAATTGCTTGGCTGTGATTTTATGAATGTTATATGCTATCAAACAGTTTTGCTGACCACAGCCTGCTGGCTCGATTTATCACAACTGATAAAAGATCTGTGGTGTCAAGCAAGAATGTAGCTACACAGAAAAGGGGAAAAGAATGGGTCATAATACAATAACATATTCTGGATGCTGTCCTTCCTTGCCAACAATTAATGGGGAAATTCATTTTATGAATCACTGTTTACAGACTTACATCTGGAGAACTTTTCAACTTGAACCTTTTCCAACGTGTCGGATTTATGTGCCATTCCCCTGCCCCCCCTCCAAATAGCTTTTCTCTTGTTCTTGATACAACTTGCTTAAGTAGTAGTAACCAGCGGATGTGAATAATTATGCTTTATTTTCTAGCCCTTTGGGTGGAAATCTTTCTCTGTAGTAGACTGCTAAAGTTCTTAGATAGCAGTGGGAGAAACACCGGAAAAGAGAGCACAATGATTACCATTTGAGTTCCTGAAAGATCTCTGGTGAAACTATAATACAGGTGAAACTCGGAAAATTAGAATATCGTCGAAAAGTGCATTTATTTCAGTAATGCAACTTTTTATTTTTTTATTTTTATTTTAATTTTTACAAATGCTTTCTTTTGGAAATTCCACAGTAATAAAACAAATAGTTACAATAATACAAAAATGCTATTACATTTCATTAATTACATTCCATTTATAAGTGACCCGCCTAACAACAAATAATTACAATTACAACTAAATAATTGCTTGATATATCTTGCTTTGCATGTCATGCATCTATCTCATATATTGGTTTCACCTTCTAAGTTGCATTACTGAAATAAATGCACTTTTCGACGCTATTCTGATTTTCCGAGTTTCACCTGTATGTCTGATATTTTTAGTGCTGGGCAACATAAGACCCAATTTACATGTCATCCCATGTAGTGAAGGAAACAAAGTCATGCAGCATTCTATATGGCTAGTATACTGTATGGAGCAAATTCTACTGGGGCCTTATCTGCTCCCTGTGCACCACTGGCATGCCTGCATAACCATCTGGGCCATGCATTTCTGACATGTAGGCAAGGTATCCTGGTTTAAACACAGCAACCACATGGTGTGTGTTTTTTTCTTATTCATTCAGTGTAATGTTAAGATTCAGATATCACGTTAAAAGCTTTGAATTGTACCCACATTCCTATTCTAGTCCAAATCTGTAGAAAGAAAATATTTTACTTGTGTAGGAGGAGTACGGTCCGTTATAACATCCAGCTAACAATGAGCAAATATGCAATATAATCAGTTTTCATCCTCCAATCCCTACCTGTTTTTTCCTCTGAGTTTCTTCCAGTTTCAGTGTCTAACTTGAAGAAAAGCAGCTGAGAAAAGGCAACTTACAGGTGGCGAGGGCTTAGCAGTCCCCTTTCTCTCCCACCCACTTTTATAGGGCTTTGGCAGGGATTTTACCATGACAGGTTTGCCATTCTCATGTCTAATTTGGCCTTGATTCACAGTACTGAGAAAATAATTCTATATGTTAGAAGAGAAATGACACCCCCCCCAAAAAAAATTAGTAATTAGTCGTAATATGGTTTTCCTTACTTCTAAAGAATAGAATCTTTACAATTTCCTTTTCTGTTCTATTTTCAGAAGTGTTTTATTTGGATTTTACTGCATTTTGGACAACCTCTTACATCACAGCCAGCAAAAAGCAATAAAGCAGCAGCATTTGTAATAAAGAGACAGAACTCATGTAATATTGTCCTTGCTTGGTCTAATGCCTAGGGACCATATAACACCAGTCCTCAAAGATCTGCACTGACTGCCAATAACTATAGAGCTCAAGTCAATGTTTTGTTTACAGAGCCCTAAATATTGGGATCCAGATACCTATGAGAGTCCTTCTCCCCATATCAACCTGCCCATGCCTTCACAGTCTGCTGGGGAGTCCCAGCCTTGGGGGAAGCCTGGGAATCTTTAACCCAGTAATAGCAGACTAATTGCCAAATGTGCTCTCTCTAGAGATTCTGTCAGGGTCAAAGTTGTCCAACTCTAGGCACCTGCTAAAGACTTGAGTTTTCCATCAGGCATTTTAGAGAGATACCTAGATTGAGGAAACTGCGGGACTGTTCTTACTTTGTTGTTTTGCTCATGGTTTTACTGTCTGTTGCTTTGTGTAATTATTATTAATGTCAGGCCCGGCTCTAGGGGTAGTCTCGGTGGCGCGGGGCTCCAGGGCTCCAGGGCGCCGGGCTGGCAGGAGGGCGCTGCGCGCTGCGCCCGCCCGCCCACCAGGGCGGGGGTGCTGGAGCGATCTCCGCACCAGGGTGCCCGACCGGCTTGAGACGGCCTTGATTAATGTAACCCACCCTGGGGTCTTTGAACAAAAGGGGGGGCCAGAAGCTTGGAAAATAAATAAATATTCACAGATTTGTTGTCAAGAAAGTGAGCACACAGCCATGTTTCTGCATATGTGCACACCTACCCACACACGGGCTGGTTGTAAGGCTAAGTACAAAATCATGCTTGACTTCACTTGGCTCAGGGAAAAGGAAGGGCATATTGTGTGTCCTGCTGTTCAATAAAGGTCGAAAAAGAGGATTTTGTTGTTGTTAGAGGTTGTGTTTCAGCAGTAAAAGGAATGGTTAGGTTTTCCATTCTTAAGGTTGGCAACGTGCCACAACCTCTGAGTCGTAGCCCTCTCTATCATGATGGCTGTGAATCAACATGGTTAAAGCTGTCGCTTCCATAGCCCGTTTCTAACTTTTTCCTGCTGGCTGTTGACCTTACAAAGGCACTTCCCACAGGTTCTTGCTCCTACTGTGTATGTTTTAGTTCAGGGAGGAACTAAATATGGAAGAGAAGGAAATATGGTAGCAGTGAGGGTGTGTGGCTGAGCTTCTCTTTGGGTGGGTGGGCAAGGCAAGCTCAGAGAAGCACACTTTGGAAGAATCTAGACTCAACCCAAGATGAGCATGAGGGTGAGGGAAGATACGGAAATTCTAGTTTGAAAACCTCATATTTGAGATTTGGTGTGTTGAGAAATCTGATAGTGTGTGAACTGCTGGTTTTTTAAAGGCAGAAAGCCTCTTTCCTTTTGCTTTCCCCAGCTTAGAGGATACCTCTGGGTTCATATAATGGCCCAGTTCTCATGTAGCGTTAAACTGTAGCTTAACTGTAGTTAGTGTAATACAGGGCTCACTTTTTCCCTAGTCCTGCTGCTACAATGCCACTTGTAAGCAAGCCAGAGGCTGGCTTGTAGTGATGTCTGAACCAGAGTTCATGGTTTGTTTCTTCCAAAGAAACCATGAGCTGTATGCCAAGAACAAACCTTGACTTCTGATCATGGTTTGTTTGGAAGAAAGAAATCAAAACCTTGGCATATTTCCTGTTTTCATGTCAGCAGAGGAAGAACAAAGTGTGGACTTGTGTTAGTTGTGCAACCTAGTGTGCATATTTATTTAAACTATGGTTTAATACTACATATGAACCTAGCCAACATAACCTTTTTTTAAAAAAAAAGTTTTGGAGCTTCATAAAGTACATGATGCATCTGGAAGAAGAACCTGGCCACTAGACAAAATGGCTGTAAAATATGACAAGGATGGAAAGGGGTTAAAAAGCCTTTGAAAATGTGACCTGTTTCCTCCTTCACAGAGAAGCAAAGTTGTTAGCATGTTGTGGTTAAAAAAACATTAGGGTTGTAGCTGCAGTATAATCTTCCACTGTCCTTTTCAAGCTCCTATGCGTGCAAACACCCTTGTTTTTTTCTTTCTTTCAGGAAATAATTGTATGCCTGCATAAGGAAAATAATACAATGGGGAAAATCACTTTTGCTTTTAATACTGCTACATTTTAACAGTGCAAGTTGACAAGTAGATCTTAACACACCACTGACATCAAAACCAAAATCAGGATGTCTTACTTACTTCCAGCCAATAGCATGAGGTGCCTTATGGCAAAGTGACATTTTTTGACAGTGATTAAGTTACCTTGGACGGAAAAGTTGTGCTGATGCCTAATGAAATAGTTTGTATCAAAGGTATTAATTTTCAAGGCTTTTTAACCTTTGGGATTTTAGTTTTGAAAATAAGCTTTCAGAATTTTTGCTCATGTGCAGAAACCTTATATGTGCTAATGGGCTACGTGACATTTTACTCATAATTTCAGTGTTACGAAATATTGTTTAAAGGGCATTATTTCAATGAAACTTTAGTGGCTTATTATGTTCGCAAAGTTTTAATCTTGGATTTTATCTGAGAAACAAGGGTTGCATACATAAGAAGCTTAGAGAAATAGTTTTTTTGTTTAGCTGTCTTGCAAATAGAAAGGAGTGCCCTGCATTCAGTTGAAAATATATAACGCAGGAATTGATTGTGTTCATGTAGCTGTCAGTTAAATGTTACATTGCTGTAGAATCAGCAGCAGATATGTAGAATCAGCAGCAGATATAGCTTATGCTCTGTTTTGGCAATGGGCGCGTGCCAAAGAGTGGTGGAAAATGTCCTATGCATTGGACTTTTCCATGGATTTTTCTGAGATTAAAGCTGCCATATGCATACATATCCCTGCATACATTGAGGCTACTGCAAGATATCCATGATTTATCACTGTTTCCCCATTTTCTTTTGCGAAATAATACGCTCTGTACATAATATGGAGTTTCTCTTCGAAGTGCACATCTTCCTTTTTGGTTTTCAGGGCTGTTTTAAAGAGCTGCTTTCAACATGGGGCTCATCCACATTTGCCTTTTGCCCTGAGCTTTCTAGACACAGGTCCGTGCTTTAAAGCGCTGTATCCTTGTCCCCTCCCCCCCATGCTTTTCCTGTGAAAGCCCACTCTTCAAAGCTGAATTGGAACAAATGACAATATTGTACCACTTTAAAATTTAGGTAGGGCTTCACATGATTAAATGCAACCTCATTTTAAAAAATCCACTGACATAGAAAACAAGATGTCAGAGAAGAGTGCAGCCTTGCCTCTTCCCCGTCATGCTAGTTTTCCATGTATGGAAATCTTCTTTCTCCGTGGGTGAATATTTCATCACATGCGTTTGAATCTACAGTCTGAAGTGGTGATGGCTCACTTCACCCCATCCCATCTTGAGGAATTCCTTGCCCAGTCAGACAGTTGCTTCAAGAAGCAATACTCTTAGTAGTGGAAAGAAGCAAGTTTGCTTCAAGAAGCAAAACTCTTAGTAGTGGAAGCCAATCCATGAGTGTCAATAGGGCAGTGACCCACTAACCTCCATCAGTTTTCTCTTTCCGACCAGTTCATGGGATGGCACTGCTTCGGTTTGCTTCTCCTTGACTTGGTCCACTTGGGCTGTATTTGTCTAACAGTTAATGAACCACTCGTAATTTTTCTGCATTTTGAGTGGTTTTTAAAAAACATTTTAATTCGTTTTCTATGTATATTCCTTCCTATGCATATTCCTTTTAGTTTACAAATATTTCATTTGCAACTTAGGTGCCTGTACTACCATCCCAGAGGAAAGACCACCCTCACCAGACACTACAACATTGTTTACCAACCACAGGCACCTCACCAAGAAGGAGACTGAAACTGGTAAGAGGATAAAGTATTTCCTTCTATTAGCTAAAAGACAAATATGTTCACATGTATGGATTATGTATGCATGTATAGGGAACGTCAGCTTTGTTTCAAAGTAACTCTAGATTGCTTTGGAGTGTTTCCCTTTTAGTCTTCTGTTGGTTCCATTATGCAATTTATTCAAATGTTGTGGTTTTTCATTGTAGAATGGATAGAATATATAACCACTAGTGGGGAGTGCCCAGTGCTGCCCAGGAATTGTTAGAAACCAAAAAAATAATGTGATTTGTAGATAGTGTAATTTGTGAGTTGGGATCTTCATGCCACAAACAGGTGAAGTCATGCCAAAGTTACATTTTGGTCCATCATCTTGATTCAAAATTGCACCTGTTGTCCAAATGTCAGTGAAGTCCGCTGCCTTCCACCTAAGAAAGCCTTATGCTGAGTTTGGTGACAAAATTTCGAGAGGTGGCCAAGCCTGTGCCCCAAACTGGGGAAGTCATATTAAAGTAATGTTTCGGTCTGCCATCTTCGGGGGCATAATGTGTGGCGGGAGGGAGTGCTGCGCATTTGGCTTCTCTTGCCGCCCTTCCAGCCCTGCACCGCTTTGCGAAGGATCAGATCCCAGACTTGCAAAGTGGTGCAGGGCTGCAGGGCACAACATCTCACTTTGTGAGGCTGGGATTGAAGGGCACATGGCTGTTGCGTCATTTCACCCTGCCCACATGCATCGGGGGGGGGATTCACATACCAAGGGCCTCTTTGGCCAACCGGGCTCCCCCTTGCATAGGCAGGCAGGTGGCACAGCACAGCGCGCTTGGCTCCGATGGGGGTGGGTTGCTCCAGCGGTGTTGGTGGTGAGGTTTGGGCTGGCGCGGGTGGCTCCATTCACTCTCTGCGCCATGCCCCCTGGCATGCGTGTGCATATGTCTGCCCTGGCACCAGTAAACCACACGGTATAAATTGAGGGCAACTCATGACTATAAAACTGACCTGTCTCTGAGTTGAAAAGTATGGAGAAGTGAAAGTGGAGGCAACTCAGTTTATTTAAGTTTTTCATTGCTGGGGTTTATGTGGATAAAAACAGAATCATTATGTTTGCGACAAATGTATAAACAGGTTTATTATGTTAAGATATGAAATGCAATGTTGATGACACAATGTCTGCAAAGACTGTGTGTGCTCTTGGGAACTATGAAATGGTGTTAAGTTAAGATCGAGAGGTGTACTTGGGAAAATTTATTATGAAGTTTACTAAGTTCATGTCCTCCTATTGTTTATTCTTAGAAGAAAAACCCAAAATTTCTTTATCAGTGGCTATTCACATCTTTGTTCTTTGGTCTATTATATATGCATATTTTGTAAGGCAATCTCAACCTTGATTTTCAAACAGGTAATGTCAAAATATTCTTTGAAAGTTCAGTTAAGTAAACGTGTTGGCAATCTGCTTTGGCGTTGTCTCTAACTGCACACAACAGAAATTTGCAAGTTGCCTAAGTTCTGGATTCTGTTGCTTGAAATAGTCTAGTTTATACCATTTCTATGTAAGCACCGCAACACAATTTTAAGGAATGATAATGTAGCATTTTAAATGTCTGAGTAAACCTAGGGGAAAATAATAATTATTTTTCTTATAATTAATTCATTGTTATATTTTCAACATATTTGCACAATGCCAGATCTTCAATATACTGGTAGGTGCCTTTTTTGAGACTTTGACAATATTGATTTTTGTATATTGAGGGGAAGTTCAAGATAACTTAGAAATCAATCAATAAATGTTACAACTCACTATTAGAAGGGAAGATAAGATTCAATATTTTTCCATTTTAATCACCATTTATTTATTATATTAAAAATCATGGGCAAAGCTTTCACCCATAAAGGGCCCTTGAAGTGGTATTCAGAAAAAAAGTAAAAAGTTTAAAATAGAATCCTTTTCAGCAGAGGTAACATCAATAAACATCATGGACATTCTTCACTAGTTAGCAGATTGTCAATAAGGAGGGGGACAGATGAATCTCCTGTGGGAGGGAGTATTACATACAGTCTGCCCCACATTATCATCAGGTGTACCTCATCAAGATAGTGGGATGTGGCGCTCGACTCTCCTCAGAAGGCAGACATTTTATTGTTTTCTAAAATTGGCTGTGCTCTTTATATTTAACCTGCTGTTACTCACACTCTGGTGGAATATAAGTACAAATCAATAAGTACTAAAATATTGCAGCCAGGTTGTAAACTTGTAAGTCAGCTCTTTGCATTTGAAAATCCACTTGTCTGGCGGGTTTCCAAATATCTAAGTGTGAACCAGCTGCCTGCCTAAGGTAGTCTCAGCTTGAATTATTCTTCATTCTTTTTTTCTATTTTTATTTCCATTTAGCTTCTTGGTACCTATCATTTTATATAGCAAACTTTTAAAAATTGATTTCCTGCTCATTCCTCTTTCACTTGTGGCTGGATTTAAAACATACAATCTACTCTATTTCTTTATTATTACGTGTATCCTAATTGGATAAAAATTCTCTCATTCAAGGCCATGCACTTCAGTGCTCGATGGCTACTTGAGAACGCAATGGTGGTGGTGAAGAAATCCTTTTTCACTGCCACACGATTGTCACAGTAATTTGCTCAGATACATCTTGAGATTTATACCACCTAGACATTAGCCCCTGTCCTTCCTGCTACTTTCCCTGCAACTCTCCAGTATATCAAGAAACCCTGTGGATTCCTCAACAGCTGAGAGGGCACCTTGGAGCGATCATGTCACTGGCACTCTCCATTTTGCTGCTCTACAATGATACCAGGGCCCTCACAAGTCCAACAACACCTGGAGGACTACAGTTTCCCCTTCCTTAAAACTTTATGCAGCTCAAGACATGGTTACATTACTGACTGCCAGGTTAGGCAGGTGTGTCTACTTAGCACCCCATTTGTGACATACTTTTCCCAGGGAGGCTTGCCTGGTAGCAAATCTTTTATGTATTGGAACCAGCTGAAGACCTTTCTATTTTTGGTCGGGCCTTTTCACATAATACAGTGGTACCTTGGTTTACAAACATAATCTGTTCTGGAAGTCCGTTCTAAAACCAAAGCATTCTTAAACCAAGGCGTGCTTTCCCATAGCAGCGGGGGACTCAATTTACAAATGTAAGAAGAGTTTGGATTTGATATCCCGCTTTATCACTACCCGAAGGAGTCTCAAAGCGGCTAATAATCTCCTTTCCCCTCCTCCCCCACAACAGACACCCTGTGAGGTGAGTGGGGCTGAGAGACTTCAGAGAAGTGTGACTAGCCCAAGGTCACCCAGCAGCTGCATGTGGAGGAGTGGAGACACGAACCCGGTTCCCCAGATTACGAGTCTACCGCTCTTAACCACTACACCACACTCAACATGAAGTGAAACATGTTCTGCTTCCGAGGCAAAGTTCACAAACCAAAATACCTGCTCCTGGGTTTGCAGCTTTCTTAATCCAAGTTGTTCATAAACTAAGCTGTTCTTAAAGCAAGGTACCACTGTACTTAGCTAATTTTAGTGTGCCTGACAAATTTTGTTAATGCAACTCATTTAACTTGGGTTCTTTAAAAAATAGTTTACTGTTTCTTGCCATTTTAATCCATATATCCACTGTGTTACAAAAACCATTCTGATTATTGTTCTATATTGCTTATACTTATTTCGAGATAGGGCAGTATATAAACACATAAATTAATCTCTTCCCCAAAAATGTTTCCAAACTGATATATAACAGAAATATCAACAAGAACATATCTGGTAAAAATGAAATATGCATAGCAATTATGGATGTATATGTATTATACATACGCATACATTGCATACATTGCAGTTGTTAGTTAGCTGGTTCAAATGCAGAGAGAAAGTCCTTGGAGGATTTGGGTCCTGAGCCACTAAGTCTTTTTGGGTCAGAGCCAGCACTTTGAATTGAGCCTAGAAACAAAGCAGTAGCCAGCACAATCTGACCAGAATTGGTGTAATATGCTCGGTTTCTAAACTGTTTTCAAAGGCAGCCCCCTTTCTAATGCATTGCAATAATCTAACATAGAGGTTACCAGAATACAGACAACTGAAGCTAGGTTCTCTCTGTCCAGATTGGATCCCAGCTGGACTGCCTGTCAAAGCTGGTGGTAGGCTTTCTGTTCCCCCAAGGTTACTTGGAGATCCAGAATACCCCCAAAGTTACACTCCTGCTTGTTTAGGGAAAGTGCAACCAGATTACCTAAGGTTACTCTAAGCAACTTTGGAAGTTAAAAGCCAAAGGATGAGATACACACATACTTCATTTTTGCAACTTAAGTTGAAAATAGTATATCATCTCTATTAATAATGTTATCATTAAAATATGTTTCTAATTTTTTGTGCTTCCTATACCTATAATCTTTGCTACAGCCATGATACTAGAGATCCTGAGCCAGTTCAGACATTAAAAATCTATTTTCCATGGACCATACTGTGTACTTTGGCTGTCTCCAAGGAGAATGGTAATGGCTGCTCTAGCATTTCCACTGATGCACCTGCAGCTTCCCAGTGGCCGTGTCTGCAGTAGTAGCAGGATATTTTTCAGCTATGACAACCACTGGAAACGCCTAGATAGCAGTAACAGTCGATACACACGGTCACTTATTAGTGTTCTCCTAAAAATATCCACATTGTGTGGGGAAATATTTTGTGGAAAAGATATTATGTATCAGAACCCACCTTCTTTCATGTTGGTGTTAATTGCAGAATACATCTTCTGTTTTTCTTTTCTTTTGTTTCTAATCTCTGAATTCATCCTGGAAGGTGAAGGGTTTGGAAGCACGAGTTTAAGCAAACATTGTCTCCTAGTTTAAACTCAGTTATTAAATAATCAAGCACATGCTTTAATTTTCTTGCGATAAGAGTGTTATGACAGCTTGTGGAGAGGCAGGATGGATACTAAATGACGATGGAAATAATGTCTTATCACTTGTTTGTAAAAAAAAAAAAAGCACCTGCCGTTCGTTCGTTCGTTCGTTCTTTCTATCTATCTATATATGGAAGCAAAAATAACCCAAACTTTAAAACACAAATTAACAGAATTGTACTGTAAAAGGGCAGCAAAAGCGCAAGGAGCAGCACCACCGATCAACACACAAAGCAACAACAGAACAGTTTGTTTAAAAGGGAAAGCTGTCAGTTGCCAGCAGAATACAAAAAGGAAGAAAAACTAGCCATTCAGTCAAGGAGTTCCACATACAAGACACCACCTCAGTAATAGCTCTCTTCTTTGTTCCCAGAAATGTGCCTCAGAAGGCAATGGCACATGCAAGAGAGGCATAACGACTGATCTTGATGGATGGGCAGACTCACTTAAGAGGCCCTTCGGCATCACCTTCATGTTTGCTTCTATTAAGGCTCTGAGAGTCTGCGTTAACAGGGCCAAACTAGCTGCAATGCCTGTTAGCAATTGCATGGATGCCTTTTTTACAGTAAAATGCATCTGAATCGCCTTCTGGGCTAACCAGCAACTCACTACCTGTGAAATAGTAGGGTATAAACACTAGATCAGGCTGACATATTTTAGAACATATAGTTTCTCTTTACTGAGAATATTGATGGCTTGCTGGCCTGTAAGTTCATAACGCATAAAGTATGTCATCAGATATACAGAGTTTGATTAAAGGCAGAAGAACTAATAACCACAAGCAGTGGGGCAACTTCAGCTGATTAATTGGAAGGCCTATTTTAATCAGTGGAGCTGTAAGTTAAAGGCACACGTGCATTTTTGGCTTTTTATTATGCTATATTAGTGTAATAAGAAACGAGAAAGGAAATATTATAGCTAGCCTTTCCTTCAAACAGTGAGCGATGATTTTCAGGGCCTGTGTTGAGGATCAACATAGATATCTGCCAATGACCCACATCCCAGAAGTGCTTCCTTCTCTTCAGTATGGAGCCTACTTAGTCACTTGCCTCTCACCCTGGCCTGGAACAGCAGCAGTCAGTGGTGTAGCATGGGGGTGTGCACAGGGATGGTTGCCCCCAGCAGAAAATTGTTAGGGGTGCAAAATTTCAACACCCAGTGCTGCCTCAATACAGCTGTGCGCTCCCATCACTGGGCTCCGTTGAAAATGGCTTCTGTGTGCAAACCAGGACATGACAGACAGTGGAACAACTCTTCTTTTCCTATCTCTGCACCTGCAATCTCTAGGCAGTTGAATGTGCATGCATACTCCATCCGTTTCCCTCCCTCCCTCCCACCGCCACATGACCTTGGGCACTGGCAACCCACACTACGCCACTGGCAGCAGCGGTGAGAAGGAGGGAGAGTTGATGGCTTTCATGCTCATTGGTGCTGTTTGGCAAGCAGTGGCAAGATAGATGGTAGCAGGAATGGGCATCAATGCTAGCAAGAGGGTAGCCTCAGTAAGAAGGAGGCTCATTGAGGGTTTCTTCCCAAGGACACCCGCACTCCGCAAAAATCTGGAGCCAGCACTAATAGTTTTCATTTATTGATTTGTAAGTTAACTCACAAAAGCACAAGCATACGATGGAGTTGGTAATATGCAAAATTATTGAATGCAATTTATTAATCTGTTAAAAATCAGGTCTTTAGTCAGCTGCAAGGTGGCCCTAGTAATGCAACAAGAAATTGATGTAAGCTTAGCCAGGTTGAAGATTCATTACAAAGATATTGCTTATATAATTTTTCTTCTATGTAGCTGCCGTGTAGCTCAGTGACTTCAACAAAGTTACTTGAGGTTTGCAACGCTGCATTGGGTCCTCTGTAGGGCTTTGTTCAATAGAGCTCAAAGGATATCATTATTCCTCTTTCTTGCTATTTCCTGTAGTTGACTTGCATTCAAACTGACATTTTAAAATGAAATTTGGCAGCTTTTGAGTTCATAAGATAGATATGGAAAATAGAATTAAATTGTATTTAAAGATTTATGAAGTCCAGATTTGGACTAAACTTTAACATGCTCTACTTTTGTCCCAAATAACATGCCTTTGTCTGATAGAATCGCTTGTGTGGGAATATATATATGATAAACAACAGCTTCATAACATTATATGAAGTAGTGTTTCATTTTTGATACAGTACCAGGAAAATTTAAATTACAGTTTTAATATAAAAAGCTATGCTCCTCAGATCTTTCCAAAATCAAGCTCTTCCTTATTCAGACCACCATTTAAGTAATGAAAAGAAAAGAAGAGAAAAGAAAAGCCCTTGTCTCCTGGTTCCTTTCCAACGACATTTTATGGTCATTTAAGACATTTTAAAAAGTTATAATTAAATTCTAATTGGTTGATTAATTGGAATATCCAAATGTCTGAGACCTGCTAAATGTTCATGGAAAAAAGAAAGAAAGAAAGAAAAGAAAGAAAGAAAGAAAAGCTAAAATTGTCTTCGCTAAAGATTTTCAACTATAATCATGCAAATCATCCCTTGCATGAAAGAGAGCAGCTTCCAGCTGCCCAGTCCCATTCTCTTGTCTCTGAGGTGCTCAGAAGGCACAGCTTCTTGGAAGCAGCATTTCCAAACCATGTGAATTGGGCCCTCTGACCCACTCCTCCCGGGACTGCAAAGGGGTTAGTTTAACCTCCAGTTTGCTAGTAAAACTGAATTACTGTGTCATGAAATGATGCATGTCTAAAAATGTGTCACCAACTTGAAAATCTGGAAAGCTCTGTTCTATGGAAAACCTGATTGAATCCAACACTGGAAGGATGCATCCTGGTTTGTAGGACAAAAAGAGGGCAAACTACAGAGATTTCAAGGACAAGAGAATGAGACAGAAACAATGAAAGTGCACAACATGGAAGGGGGAAACACCAGCTCTTTAGGTCCTCAGTGATTCATATTGTTTGGTGTCCAAACAACCTTCTCATCAATGACATCTTTGACTTCACTTATTGGCATTGAAAGGTGGAAGCAGCCAGGCTACGGTAAAGGTAAAGGTACCCCTGACCATTAGGTCCAGTCGCGGACGATTCTGGGGTTGCACCGCTCATCTCGCTTTACTGGCCGAGGGAGCAGGCGTTTGTCCGCAGACAGCTTCCGGGTCACGTGGCCAGCATGACTAAGCCACTTCTGGCGAACCAGAGCAGCACACGGAAACGCCGTTTACCTTCCCGCCAGAGCGGTACCAATGTATCTACTTGCACTTTGACATGCTTTCGAACTGCTAGGTTGGCAGGAGCAGGGAACAAACAACGGGAGCTCACCCCGTCACGCGGATTTGAACCACCGGCCTTCTGATCGGCAAGCCCAAGAGGCTCAGTGGTTCAGACCACATCAATCACAGCTCTGACTTCACTTATTGGCATCGAAAGGTGGAAGCAGCCAGGCTAGCTCATCTCAAAGAAACAGCTTAGTAAGGTAGCTTCACATTTTGCTTCATAACTTACTTTCTAGGAGGGGTAGAAACTTTTGTAAACTGAAAGCTCAAGGTGTGAGGTCCCTGCTGGCTGTGGTTTGGTACGTCAGTACCCTCAATACCTATTTCTTGGCTGCTCTGCTTGGGATGATACATGGAAGCCATGCAATTTCTGACATTAGTTTTGATATAGCTTCATTGTTAGGAATTTTTATAAGTTACTTTGAGAGATTCTTGGGTCTCTAAAGTGAGATATAAAAATGTTAAAAAAATAATAAATGAATTGTGATACTATGACATCATTCAAAATAAACATACTAGTGCAAATATTTAGGACCTGGATATTCACATCCCAAATGTTTTCTTTTTGATTACTCAAAAAGTGTTTTTCTTGCTTTGTATATAGCACTTGAAATATATCTTATTTATAAATATAGATATAAAGACTCCAAACGGTTGCTTTGTATTTGTATAACAAACGCAAGCATTCAATAATGGAGGGACTGAAAACATAAAGTTCTGAAGTGCCATTATTTCAGTTTTTATTACAGTTAGTACTGTGTGCCGTTCCATGAGTTTGCATCTGTAGAAATGTGCTAAAAATTTGCACTACTTCTAAGATTAATGTGCTTAATATTTACCTTGACACAATTAAGAAAGAAGCAGTTAATTCAAGATAAGCTTACATGAACACTCTCCCTTAGACATTTTTAAGAGTAGCTTGGCTCTCCTGTCAAGAGAATATAATCTTTCTAGTAACAGGCATTCCTTTAATTCAGTTTCCTTATCTGAACGTGTTTGGTTTTTATGTTCTGTCATCTTTGCATTCAAGGCTACAAATACTTAGTAAAGTGATACTAAAGGGGACTAGACTGCCTCATCAAATAAACGAAATAGTAGTCTCTTGTGTTTAGAACGTTGTATGTTGTGAGAAGTCCTCTTCAGGCATTATAAATGTCTAACCATGTAGGTGACACAGGGCCTCCACCCCTGACCTCCATGCATTGAGCAGGAAAGTCTGAAGAGGACTTCAAATTTTACAAGCCTCACTGTGATCAGGAAGCCCACACAGCCAGTGTTCCCAGTCACAAGAAAATTACTAAGCATGCTTAGCTGAATATTTACAGCCCCATTTCATGCCTTCCTGTTAGCAGAAGCATTCGGGTGGGATGAGGCTCAGCCCTGTGTCCCCTGCATGTGTTGGCATTCAAGATCCCAGAGGACAGTTTGTGTGTGTTCTCATGGACATTTGGCAAATTCTTGCATGGGAATATTTTCATAACATAACTAATTTAAAATCAGTCCAACCTCACATGATGTCATTTAAGTCATTGTGATGAATGGAACCCAGTCTACTTCTCCTTTGTTTCTTACTTTGTTCATTTGTGAGAACCTTGTGTGAATTCTCTGCTGAACTTCCTGGGTGTTTCAGTAACGTGTGTGTGTTATCTGAATGTGTTAGGATAACTGACAAATCAAAATGTAAGCCTGGCTATATCTGTACACCCTTACCTGGAAATAAGCCCTGTGGAACATATTGGGGCTTAGCTCTAAGCAAACACACCTAGAACGGTATTTAAGTTCCTGCGCTTTAGGTGTGCTGTGCCAGTTGATGCATTGGTGCAATATCGTAAGACATGTTAAGTTAAGTTAGCACTGAAGAGATTGAAAGCAGATGGGCAGGGGCTAATGTTTAGAAACTTCAGTTTGTTAAGAAAAGTGAAGCAAAACACTTGTGAGTTGATCCAAAGGCACCTTTCTGAGCACTGAAGTCATGTTTGGCTCACATGACGACTGTTTAAAATTTCATGCTAGGTAAAGGTAAAGGTAAAGGGACCCCTGATAGTGAAGTCCAGTTGCGGATGACTCTGGGGCGCTCATCTTGCTTTACTGGCCGAGGGAGCCAGTGTTTGTCCGCAGACAGCTTCCAGGTCATGTGGCCAGCATGACTAAGCCATTTCTGGCGAACCAGAGCAGCGCACAGAAATGCTGTTTACCTTCCCGCCTGAGCGGTACCTATTTATCTACTTGCACTTTGACATGCTTTCAAACTGCTAGGTTGGCAGGAGCAGGGACCGAGCAACGGGAGCTCATCCCATCATGGGGATTCGAACTGCCAACCTTCTGATCGGCAAGCCCTAGGCTCTGTGGTTTAGACCACAGCGCCACCCCCGTCCCAAAATTTCATGCTCGAACACTGCAAAAGAACAGTGAATCAAAATCCAAATAAATTCCTCTATTTGCACAAGAGGTAGCATGCCAACTGTCATGTTCAGTGTTTTATAAGAATGGCTGAACTCTTGCACGGACATTTGTGGAACAAAGCTAGTTCCACTCACCATTCTTTGGCTCTAACCCATAGTGGACAATAGCCATTGTTACTTAGAAGAATCATTGTTGATTTTTTTTTTTAAGTACACACATTTCTCCTGCTTAACATTCTTGTTTAAGATGCAAGTAATTCTGCAAGTAGATCCATATGGTTAGCAAAATTTAAAATCCTGTTGGCTGTTTCTGCATTAAGTCCTGGCCATTTTGTACTGCTATTGTGGCGTGGGTGGCAGTCAATTTTTTTTCACTGTATTTTTTTATCCACTAAGAAATAGATGCAAAAAAATGAATAGTATATATGCACAGCAAGTTACTGTTAAGCTCTGTTCCAATGATGCCAACTGTGAGGTGGTCTGATATGCACTCTAGCAGTGATAAAATGAGCTTTCCTGCATGAAATATTAGCTCTCTTGTATACATTTCCTCCTTACAATGTTCAATTATCTTAATGCATGTTGTAAATGACACTGATTCATGAGCTTAGTGTGGGCAGACTTTCAAAGACCTACATCAGGAAAATATCTGGGTACAAAACCCCAATTGACTCTATAATTAATTAACTTCACCATAGTACTTCATAGCTCTTGACAGAAATTAGGGATTTGGCTGAAGGGAGGTATTTTCTTTCTCTTCCTGCTCTTCACTTGAGATAGGTTGGGCAACTACATGCGTTAGGACTTGCTAAAAGGCTATGCAAAGCATTCATGTATTTATGAGACTTCTGGCTTGAAAGCAGAATAAAGTGTATTTATACATGGGGGAGGGACAAGTAATTTAATAGCTTAAACCCCAAAAGTAAGAGATGCAAGCCTCAATTAGAGTTTCTTTTTAATCTGGTTTGTAGATTAATTTGGCTCAGTTGGATCACATCTGCCACTATAAAACTGTACCACAGATAAAAGGAAAATGAAAATTCTTACCAGTATACCTACCACAGGTCTCTTTCATATTTTTGTTTGTTTATTTCAAATTTCCTCCCAACAGAAATGCCCCGAAGCAGCTATCTGTTCATATGTTCCACAGAAAGACTTCGCAATCTTCCTTCCCTTTAGGAACTGTTTTTGTTTGACAGCTTTGCCTGTTTTGGCAGGAGTGGGAAGAGGAAAACAATATTTGCGCCTAAGAAGGAATTGCACCCATTAATTGCGAAGAAACACCCACATGTTCTTTCAATCAATTGGGAAGACAATCTGGGGCATTTATCCACATGTAAATCAGATGGCAAAACCTGACGAGAAAGGAGCCAACAAGCTGCCTTTCCATCAGCCCTATGAATGTGTCCTGGCACCAGGGTCGCAAATCCCTGCTAGCCCGATCTATTCCCTGTCAGAACCAGAGATCCCACCTGTGCTCTCCCTGTGCAACGCCCTCCCTTCAGATGTCAAGGAGTTAAAGAATTACACAAATTTTAGAAGACATCTGAAAGCAGCCCTGTATCAGGAAGTTTTTAATGCTTGATGTTTTTATTATGTTTTTAGATGTGCTGTAAGCTGCCCAGAGTAGGTGGGAAAACCCAGCCAGATAGGCAGGGTATAAATAATAAAATTATTATTATTATTATTATTATTATTATTATTATTATTATTATTATTATTATTACGTAACGGACCCCTGGACGGTTAAGTCCAGTCAAAGGCAGGGGTTGGGGTACTCATCTCGCTTCAGGCCGAGGGAGCCAGCGTTTGTCCACAGACAGCTTTTCGGGTCACGTGGCCAGCATGACTTACCCGCTTCTGGCACAACGGAGCACCGTGACAGAAACCAGAGTGCACGGAAATGCCGTTTACCTTCCCGCCACAGCGGTACCTATTTATCTACCTGCACTGGCATGCTTTTGAACTGCTAGGTTGGCAGGAGCTGGGTCAGAGCAGTGAGAGCTCACCCCATCACTCGGATTAGAACTGCCAGCCTTCGGATCGGCAAGCCCAAGAGGCACAGTGGTTTAGGCCAGTGGTCCTCAACCTTGGGCCTCCAGATGTTTTGAGACTACAATTCCCATCATCCCTGACCACTGGTCCTGCTAGCTAGGGATCATGGGAGTTGTAGGCCAAAAACATCTGGAGGCCCAAGGTTGAGGACCACTGGTTTAGGCCACAGCGCCACCCGCGTCCCTATCCCTTTTACCTTTAAATTTATTATTTTTAAGTGGTGCAATAACCCACTGAGGTCCAGACAGACCACCAGAATCTAGAACCTTCAGTATTGGTGGATGCTATTGGACTCATAGTGTCAGTTCGGTATGGTGTAGCACCCAATTGACTGGAAGGGATATGAACCCAAAAAATGTTCACAGTGCCTCCAGTGTTCATCCTTCACTTAGTCAATCAGTTTCATTGATGCTACCCAGGCAAAGCAAGGCCCGTGAACTGCAGGTGCAGGGCATGATGTCATGAGCTCTGTGGAGATTTATTGGCAGGCTTGGTCAGTGGGGGAGAAGGAACAGGATGAGATCTCTGAGACTGTTGGCGGGGAGTAGTTCACTAGATGATGACCCTACCCTGCTGCTGTTTGATGCCCCAGCAGAGGAGGGGGAGCAGAGTGAGCCAGCCCCTTGCCCTTCCTCCTGTGAGCTAAGTTAACTGGGGAGGCATGTGAGCCTGAATTGGGCAGGCAGACTCAGGCCTCATCTCTAGGAACGTGCAGTTGGATGTGCCGGTGTGAGCAGTCCCATCACTCAGGGCAACAATTGCTTGGATGGCTGTGTCTGCCCTGCTCTTCAAAAGAAGAGCAGGGAGGCATACCAGGCACTCATTTGTGACTAGCCCTGCACCACAGACCTCTGCTTTAGACTTCTGAGCCTTGTAACCTGTATCTTGATCTATGTCTGAACCATGAACTGATTTGTAAAATAAAGCATTCAGGAATGATTGAGCTGACAGTCCAAGTACTGAATCGTAGAGTGGGAGCCAGGACAAGTGACTACATTTAATGGCCCAAAACTTCCAACACACACACACACACACACACACACACACACACACACACACACACACACCACCCATTGCACTTAAGCAATATTTATACATTCCTCCCTTCCTTGGCCCTTTCCCCATAAGTTATTCTGTATACGTATGCCTTCTGAACCTGGGCTACATGCCCATGGACATGCTATAATGTTACTTCTCTATTATCTTCAAAGAGAATATTGTTAACCATCACCTGTATATTGCACTAATTAAAAACTCCTAACATTTTATCTTTGATCTTCTATATATGTATAGAATGCTTACAGGCTAACAACGTGAGCTTCTTTGCTATCTTATAAATCATTGAATCTCTGGGTGTGCCCCCCACCCTGTCTTGAATAAATTGTCAGATACTACCTTAGATGAGAGAATTTCCTGGCTGTTCTCCATAAGTGCCATCCATAAGTAGCCTACAGCATAAAGTATTTAATTCAATTTTATTCTATTTTAATTTTACTCGCTGAACAACTCTGATAGTCATTGGGAAGAATGTGTAAAACATGAAATGTATTATAAAGTAGATGATTTTTGAGCAGTTCAAAACTAATAAAAAGCTGGAAGTTTCACTTATCTGCTGCCACCCTGACACCTGCAAAAATTATGATCAGCTAATTCAGTCATTTAATTGTGAGGAAGATGAGAGATCACTTAAAGAGCTGGAAGGGGATTTTCAGCTACATTTAAGCCAGACATTATTCTTGTTAAGGCATTCAAAATTATCTCAGTGTTGCATGGGTGGAGGAAATCAATGATGTGCCTGCTGGACTTCTCCTGATTTCCAGATCACTCTGAGTTTTGTGCCTGTAGCTCTCAGTTTGTGCAACCGATGCCATGGAAAATGTAGGTACAGATCACATGTACAACTACTCTGTATGTACTTGGGTATATGCTTTGTGTTCAGGGGACCTGTGCATGTGTGGAGGCCAGAGGTGGGGACAGTGGGACATTATCCCACCTTCTGTGTGTTTATTATGAGTGCCTGAACAGAGCTATTATCTCAATGCCAAGCTAAGAGTTTTTCAGAGTGAAATGTGGAAAATGGAGCATCCCCCCCCCCAAGAAAGAGCATGGAAAAACCATTGAAACTTTGATTTGACATCCCCATTTGTGTACAGTTTGTTTTTGTTTTAAACCCGCCTTACTTTTGACTGACCTACTGTTTGGAATTGACAATAATGGCCATGCTTTTTTTCAGAATGGACAAGTTAGGCAGAGGAATTTAGCTTTTAAGCACTCTATCCACAGTATGAACTTGCAATAATGTTCTCATTCCAACCCTTTTCATACTGTATCAATAGAACACTACAGGGGTGAGTATAAAAGGGTTTAGTTGGCAGATGAAAAATGGGGGGGGGTATGTAAAGCTGGAAGATGTTCAAATCCAGGCCATAAAGACCCAGGCCTGGCTGTAGCTGTGTCTTCAAGAACTCATTTTCTTGGCTGCCCCGCTGTTGAGGGAAGTCGGTTTCCCTTGGGTTTACCAGATTATTAGCATTTTCCAGAAACACTCTAAGACTTTTTTGTTTGCACTGGTTTTAAGTGGTGGAGGTAGGCATGCCTGGGGTTCTTTCTGTTTGTTTATATGTATTTTATACAAATAAACTGAACATATATTTTATATTTCTGTGTGTTTCATAAGTTTTAGAAATACTGTTAACCACTTAGAGCCTTAAAGATGGATCGGGTTATACAAATAAATAAGGTAAGTACAACCACTTAAGAACTTCTGAAAGCTACAGAAGACAAAGTGCATTGAGGTAAATAGACACAATTAGGAGACCTATTCTTGAGACTTATCCTTTGCATGGTGGATGGTTTTATGAGGCACAAGCATATTTATATTGCTTTTAAATTTTAGACAGAAGGTGATGTGGTAACTAATCAATAATTTTCTTGATAGATTTAATGGGAAAGGGAAGAAAAGAGCATTAAGGAAGATCCTGTATTGCACGACTTCTATAATAAACAACTACAAGTGACTGTACTTTTATCCTTGTAACTTAAAAAGATTTACAAAGGTGGCTAGATAACACTGTAGACTGTGTAGGAGTGTGGTGTTGGCAGACCTGAAATATAAAGGATTTAATTCAAAGTCACTTTCAAAGCCAGTAATAAATCGTAGTCCAGTAACAAAATCTCATTTCTCAATTTCACACAAGGAAAGATTGCTTGCCTTTCAAAAACCTTGCTCTTTTAAAAGATGTAGAGCAATTATTTAAGATAACTAAAGCAATCATTCTCTTTGTGATGAATTCAGTATTTTGTATATGTTCTGAAGTACATAATCATTACAAGGAAACAGAACAGGGATGGGGATGGAATGGGGCTAGTGCAACTAATTCCACTGGGGAGCTATGCCTAAGGCAGCATTTAAGTAATGTCAACAAGTCCCCTATTAACTTCCCAAATCATCTCAATGCAGCTGGGCTGAAATCTAGCCATTATCCGAGTGTTGCTGCAGAGCAGCAACGATCAGACCAGCAATTTTTTCCAAGATTCCCTTGCTACTAGATTCCCTACTTGGAACCACTGGCAATTTAGAATCTGGGCTGAATATTTGGGAAATGTAGACAGGCTCCCTAGTTAAATTTAAATATTCTTAGGGTAGAGTTCTGTCTAACAGTAAAGCAAAGGCATGAATCAGGCTATTATATCAACCAAGTTTTCCCTTCATAAAAATATATACAAATTAGAAATGATTGAGTGTGAGATACTTGGTAAGAACAGTTTCAGTTTTGTCTGGTGTTTTCATTATAAGAGCACATCATACCAGATTTCACCTTGTCCCTTAACACTCATATTCACTCTCCAGTGCAAAATGAAAAAATAAATTAAAATCCTTCCAGCAAGTAGGCTTTATCCTGGGTAGCTTCTGACCCTTAACATTCACTGTATTTAGCATTAAGGTATGTGAGGCTGAAAATGGCATTCCTATACCTGCTCTGGGTGACCAAATATGATAGGAGCTCAGAACTTCTCTAAGGGAAACTTTCCCTGCCAGCATTGACATGAGCAACTCCAGATGTTATTATTATGTGAAGCATTTTTTACCGCCTTCTTCAGCTGAAAAGTCTTCCAAAGCAGTTTACAAAGATCAGTACAGTCATACCTCTAGTTGTGTTAGGTTCATGTTGCGATTTTCGGGTTGTATATTTCCGGGTTTCGCCACATGCAGAAGCGTCGCTCTAGTTGTGGACTTTTCGGGGTGCAAACGGCACCCCGGAACGGATCGTGTCCGAAACTAGAGGTACCACTGTAATAAAACAGTAGTCTTGCAATCTAAAATACATGCCACAGTGAAAAGGGATTGGGAGGGAGGGAGGAAAAGCAAATCCTGGTACTAGAGCTTTCTTCTCTCCCCCCCCCCAAAGTACAGTGGTATCTCTGGTTATTAACTTAATTCATTCCGGAGGTCCGTTCTTAACCTGAAACCGTTCTTAACCTGAGCTACCACTTTAGCTAATGGGGCCTCCTGCTGCCGCCGCCACGCAAATTCTGTTCTCATCCTGAAGTAAAGTTCTTAACCTGAGGTACTACTTCCGGGTTAGCAGAGTCTGTAGCCTGAAGTGTTTGTAACCCGAGGTACCACTGTATATATATATATATATATATATATATATGTGTGTGTGTGTGTGTGTGTGTGTGTGTGTGTGTGTATGTGTGTGTGTGTGTGTATATATATATATATATATATATATATATATATATATATATATATATATACATACACACACACACACACACACACACACACATACATACACCTACCTACCAGAATGAATTAACATGACCATTCGCCCCCAAATAGCAAACCTCTGCAACAGACATGGATGATGGACTGAATTTCTTGAGCAGTGTCATGTATTTCAGAGTACATGCGGAGTTCATTGCAGCAGAGAGGTCTGGGTATGTGTGTGCTTCTTTGGGACTCATGATGTAGATGATAACAAGATGTTGAACTATAGGTCTCATCATCCCTGGCCAAGCCCATGCTGGTTGAAGCTGATGAGATTTGGAGTCCAGCTATATTTGGAGGAACACAGGTTGCTCACTCCTGGGCCAGATTCCACAGTAGAGTCCAATTCTACATCCAGGTGGGTTGCTGTTTCCGAGAAACCACTATTAATCAGGAGAAAAACTTATATAATTTTTTAATCTGGGAACTTTCTAGCACCCTGTGTTCACCCCCCATAATTCAATGGAGATTGTGAGACTGCCCCTAGATTATGGAATACCCTCCTCTCCAATGTGTATTTGCCACTGAAAACATTTTCTCATCAAGATGTCTGCACTGTTACTTCTCAGGTGTTTCTCAGATTCTTCAAGGCAGGATTCAGATTTTCCTGCAAAGTTGTATTGAACCACAATCACTTCTTTTGAATTTTGACCAAATCCCCCCTTTAAATATGAAGTAGAAAAGGGAGAGTTCAGAACTTCCTCAATTGAAATAGTATGAATGCTCTTGAATGGGATTAACTGATGAAACTGTATTTTCTGATTATGAATTGTTTTTCTATATCTGGTAATACTTTCAGGAAGGCTAATATGTCAGTTAGAAAGATAACTGATGAAGAAGTTGCTTTTCACCCTTTGAAATGATTTTTGTGAACACATTATAGCAAAGTGGCTTGAAGAAGTTCATATCTATTTTTGGAGAGAAATAGAGATTTGATTTTCCAGCTGGTTTTTTAACACTGGTATTTATGTATACAGTACTATAATTACTTAATGGTCCCTGCCTTTAGATACATTGAAGGGAAAATGTATTAAGCATTTGGTAAAATTCATAATCACACCCAATTAATTTTTATCTGAATTTCCCTCATGTTAAGCTTTTCTTGGCTGGTTTCAGCAGCAAGATTATTAGTCTTATATAGCTGTATTTAATCATCCTGAGCCATGAATCAAGGCAGTCTTTCTGAAGTTACCTAACTTTAAGCATTCCTACACAACTTGTGACTTGCAAAGCCTAGTATAGCTCACCAGTCATTTTAGTAATTCAACCAGGGGCCACTGGATCAATTATTTTCACTGGATGCACAATTGGCCTCAGCAGCTAGGAACACCTTTTGATAGCTTCACCTAGTGCATCAGCTGTGGCCATTCCTGGGCAGAGGTAGCCTGGCCAAAGTATTCCATACTATGGTGATTTCAAGACTAGATCACTGCAATGTGCTTTGTGTGAGATGGCAGCTAATGCACAATGCAGTGGCTAGGCTCTCCTAATTGTGGGATAACCAGCCTTATATGGCCAACATGTGTTCGTCTAATTAATGCATGAATGGGTTAATACCATAGAGTAAGCTGCCCTGCCAGGCTTAGCTATGCCCACTTCCTCTCAGTTTTGGGGGAACTAGGTAATCAAACCTTTGTTTTCCACCAGTCTACCTGAGAAGCTCCGTGTTTGAAGAGGTTTGAGCAGATTGCTCTAGCTCAATCACATACCATAGCGCTCTCTCTCTCTCTCTCTCTCTCTCTCTCTCTCTCTCTCTCTCTCTCAAAAAAGCCACTCTTAAGTTCCTGTACCAATAATCTAGGAACTTTCTCCACTTTGTAACTAGCCGAGTTTTACTGCCTGTGCAACTTTCTGAAGCACATGAATCTGACCTTTGAAAATTCTCTAAAATTCTCTAATTTCATGCAGAAGTCAACCCAGGCCTGGCAAAGAATTTAGATTTTTAAAATGTTATTTTAAGATATATTCTGTGTACGCCCCACTCTCTATTAAATGTTTGTTCTGTGACCTTTGAAGAGTAAGAAAACAGTTTTCTATGTTACCAAATGTGTGGTCTTTTCCTATGCTGGGAGAAGACAGAAACATGGAAACAAACCTTTTAAGGGGACATTTTGGAACTCACTTGAAAAGGCATGTTTTAAAGGGTTTACAGCCTGTATTTCTAGCCTATGAACAAACAACCAAACCTAGGAGAAGCTGGTGTCACTCACCTATCAGGGCACAATATGTAACAGCTCTCACTCTGAATATAGACTTCAAATGTAATCTCACTGTATACAAGTTGTACAAGTATTTCAAATATCTTGTGCATGTTAGAACTATCACACACTTTCCCATTCTAGTTTTGCTATGAAATTCACGTTTTTTGACGGGACTAACATTAGCAACATTTTGGGCATGATTTTGTAGATAGGTTTGGTAAATGTTGCCAAATGGGTAAAATATTGGTAAAATTTGGTAAAATGTTCACAAGGTTTTGTAGCACTGGAGCGTGGTATTGCAAGAAGAAGCTTCCAAATAAATATCTCTGCCCCCTTCTGCGGGTTCTCTCCATACTGGGCTATCATTTAAATGTTGTTGTTTTTTTATTTAAAAAAAATTGTGGCCGCTTAAGGTTAAATACAAAACAAAAATGTGTCCCTCTTTTGGTGAGCTTGGTAACTGAAAGGTTGCTAAGAGGAATAACCATCATAATGTGGTTAAGCAAATAACCTTGGGATTTGGCACATACCATAGCTCTGTGATTTCACCCTGCTGTGTGGTCTTTCTCATACACTATTATAAGCCACTGTTCCACCCTTGTAACACTAGTTTCAATAACATTTTTTTGGCAGGGATGACACAAGACAGCAAAATAATATACTTTCAAGTTTATTTTCCTTGCTCCTCGTAGCTCATGTCCTTTCTTTTTCCTCTTTTTCCATCTTTTCTCTTTCCTGTGTTTTCATTCTTTCATCCATCTGCTCTGGGAACTGTAATCACCAGTGTCAAAATATAGAGATTTCCAACCTAAAATTGGCACCCGTGGGAAGGAACCTAAAACGATTTGGACAGAGAGCACAAGTTGCCAAACCATGTTTAATAGGTTGTACCAAAGATTTTCCTAAATGGTTCTCATACACTGTGGCTTCTCAAAGGCCAATAAAACCTTATTATAACAGAGCCTTAACTTCTATAAAAATGCAAGGAAGACTTGCTTTAATTCTTGAACTTTAGAGAAGTGCATTTCCCAGGGAAAATCACAGTGGACCGAATTAATAGAGTTACCCCAGGAACAATGGTCTTAATGTCTTTGAAGTTCAGAAATGGAGAACAAGTCCTCCTTGCTCTCATGTCTGCTTTGAAGATGAGACATAGTGATGCAATAGCATTTACTTATCACATTCGCCAGAAGTGTGTGAGTGTAGTTCTGGAACAACCCAGCTGACACAGTATTCTATTTCATAGCTTGGTATGGAAGCAATGCCGTCTTATAATGATATGTTTCAGCATATGCTTCCTTGACTCCTGTACATGTCAGACATTGTTTCAATATGTGGCATCTGAAGAAGAAGAGGAAAATTCGCCTGTGCATTTGATAAGCTGGTGAACAGACCCAGAGAAACATTTGGAGAGCAAAACCAGTTTCTTGGTATATCTCTTCAGCTAGATGTGAATGGTGGCAGGATCCCACTTGGCTTATGCCAATTTAAATCACTTCTCTTACGCTAGATTTAAGGTTAGCGTACATTAGTAGGAGGAGAGAGCAAATATTCATTCACCCGCTTTACCACAATTATTTTCTCTGCCCACACCTAGAAGAGTTTAACTCCTCCCACTGCCAGCTCACACATTTTATATTAAACCAGCAGCTTGCATTAGAGCAGAATGGTTTTAATCTCCCTAATATCTCAGTAGCAAATCACTCACTAGCTCTCCAGTACCAACCAGTGGCTACTCGAACATGCTGAAGAAACTACAGAGTGCACTCACTTGAAAATAGTCAAATTACATCCCTTATATAAATGAATGGTTTTGGATTTTACCCATTTACTCTTAGTGTGTTCATAAGAACCTGGTGCATAACCAATTTTTGCTGGTTTGTAATGTTTGATTGAGATATCCAGACACCATTCTTGCTCCACCTTCTCTGGTTCACAATAGTAGCTTCTAATGCCAGGAGCTTTCATTTATTGACTGGATGGGTTACAGAGTGAATGATGGCTAGGTTGCCTGTCAGCTCTCCAGCAGCCAGCATAGCCATGTTGAAGGAATTAGATTACACTGATTCCTGGGGCCTTGGGGGCTTGCTTACTTACATTTTTCTCTCATCCTGGGGTCTTCCTGTAAGTAAGTGATCTTTTGGGCTGTAATTTGGACACAGTGTAGAATAGAGGAAGTCCAGGAATCTTACATAGCCTTCTGTGGAAGAAGATAGCATCCAAGCTACTTTGGGACATGGTGACTCTTGCCCTTGCCTTAGGTCTTGACAATATCTCCAGATGCATGTAAGCATTGGAGGAAGAGCCTCTCTACCAGCCATTAAAATGAATATCTGAAACAAATTGAGATGGGGAGAGTATTAATGAAAAGGTAGGTGAAAGACGTTGGAGCAGAACATCTTGAGTTAATTTGGAGCTTGGCGGGGAATAAGGGTTCCCATGGTGATGAAAGCTTTGTTAATGACAAAATGATAGTGCAACAAACACAGTAAAGTTTTATAGGAAGGGAGAAACATCATTTTGTAGGCTACAGCTCAGTGGTAGAGCATCTGCTTTGCATGCGGAAGGTCACAGTTTAAATCCCCAACATCTCCAAATAGGGATGGGAATGTCCTCTGTCTGAAGGAGCTGTTGGCCAGTCAGTATGGGCAGTACTGGTTAGATGGACCACTACTCTGACGTTTAAGATATCTTCATATGTTCCTAACAGACCAAAAGTACGATCTTTCTTTCTTTCTTTCTTTCTTTCTTTCTTTCTTTCTTTCTTTCTTTCTTTCTTTCTTTCTTTCTTGTCATCCTCTTTCCTTTCAGAATTCTCTGTAGTATGTTATCAATATATATACTGTCAGCAGGATGCTTGTTACCAAGAAGCTGGTGTTGCTTTTATAAATGGCTACAGTACACCACCTGGAAGTTTATTTATAGTTGAAGTAAATCATTCTCAGTAATAATTTATAGAGATCAAACATTTAGTGCTCTGCAGTTTACCCGTAAGCGTGTCCTATTATAATGGAACTATCTTGCACTTTAAAAATAGCATTAGTATAGTGTTTTAGATTTAAAACGGATCAGGAGGGGATTGAAATTGATTGATTACAAGAAGATTATCGCTATCACTGTAATGTGAAAAGGTCACCTTTGGCCTTTTCTTCACTACATCCCAAATTCAATCAACATTGAAGATCTGCATGATGCTTTATATCAGGATGATGCAGACTGCCACCTATGAGCATATTTATTTCAGATTTAAATAAATATGTGCTGTTGTGGTTGAAATTACTAATTATACTGGCCTGTCCATAACCACACAAAATCTCAAGTGGAACAGCAGCCACAATGCCATGCCACTGTTACAGGCAGATCAGCCTAGTAATGCACAGTGATGCAATCTAGTTCTTGAAAAATTGACCAGAGAATCTGTATCTTATATTTCATCTACAGCAGAAGTGTGACTGAAGGTCATGGCAGATCATTTGGAAGTAATGCAGGTCTATAAGCATTTTAATATAAGCTTCTTACCTTTATACCCCACCTTTCTCTGAAGGTGAGTCCGCAGGCAATGTCCAGTTCTGACAGAGATTATCTGAGAAATGTTTCATTTCATCAATGTGAACTTTCACATTACACAGTACCACAAGATGTTGATTTGGTTTGTTTTTAGCTTTACTCATCAACAGATTAGATGAAGTAGCTGCAAATAAAGCTAACACGTGGGGTAGATTGCCAGTATGATTTTCATTCTGTCTCTCAAAACTAGACAGTTGGCAAGCCTTCTAGCTGCTAAAAACTAACTCCCAAACAATCAGGCTTCTGGATCGAGACAAACTAAGCATTCCTTCCTAGGTCAAACTTTTGTGGTATTTCTGCACTATGTAAGATCTTTCTGGAGATTTGCATGCTAAGAAGAGGGCATCTAGGCATTCTTCATGAGCTTTAGTGATCTATAAAATGTATAAAATTACAAGAAATAATTATAATACCAAGTGATTTTCTTGTTTTATGGAAGTAAAATAATTTTTAACTAACTATCATAAGTGTAACTGATACCTTTTCAAAGACCATAGCTGTGAAGAAATCTTTTACTTCTGGTGCATCCTATTACCAGAAAGCTGTCTGTGGACAAATGCCAGCTCCCTCGGCCTGAAGCGAGATGAGTGCCGCACCCAATATTCGCCTTTGACTGGACTTAACCATACAGGGGTCCTTTACCTTACCCTCCCTTTTTGTCTCCTATGTGGCTCACTGCCTCTCACAGAGTACTGGCCGCGTTCAGATGTAATAGGAAATAATGGTGTCTCTCTCCTAAAACATGCCACAGTGGGCCTTTACCTTGCCCACACATGCGTTCCTGCAACCCCTCTTTTCTGCTAACAAGGAGATTGGAAGCTGCTTTTGATTTTAAATTAACCACACTGCCCCATGACCTCTGGGGATAACTTGGGTTTGTTTAAGCCAGGGATGGCTAATTCTGTTTTTTAAGGATGAGGGCCACATTTTCCAGCAGTGGACCTGGCAAAGACACACACTTAGGCAGGCTGACAAACACTCATTCAGACAGTCCCCTATCCTTTCTTTTCTCTCTCAGAGAGAGACCCTCAACTGAAGTCTAATTTTGTTGTACTGATGTAGCACTTTTTAATATAGTTTGATCATATCATGGACTGCAGACAGTCCATCATGAGCCTCTTTCATCACCTGCAATGTGTCTATTAAGACCTGAGTTTCAAAACTACCTTGTCCTTGAACACAATTAAAATAATTTTGTGGTTTTTATAACATTTTGCCCTATAAACCTACCTTTATTTTACAAAATGGAGCTGAAGTGAAAACGTATGTTATCTGTAGAACAATGCACTTCTGGCTTTCTGTCATGATTTATCATGATGAAGGATAAATATTCAGCCTGACATGAACTTTAGCAGATTATTGCTTATTACTGTCTTACTCTTGCATTCATCAGCTCTTCATGTTGGGCTGGAAAGCTAGTCTCAAGGTTTGGGTCTTTGGACATCTGGAAAGTCTACTTCAAATTGTTGACATTTTGGCTGTCACAATAGTATCTCAGTCCATTCTAGCAGGTTGCAGGAATATTCGTTCCAAACATCCATGTTTGGGGATGAAATATAAAACATGCAGTTTTCATAAGCTTGAAGATCTTCAGTGTTACTATTTGCCTTTGAACTTTTCAGAAGTAAAAAATAAATAAAATTCAACGCATTTCTAAGAGTCAATGTTAGATTCTTACAAGCTTTCAACTACAAATAAGTGATCGAAATACATGGTTGCATTTATTTACATACAGCCCTGTGTTATAAATGTTAACTCGAACTGAACCGTTTAATGTGCTTAATCTATTGCAGATGTAATGGTCACTGAAATATTTCTGTAAACCACTTCTGTTGGCATTCTCTGGACTTCCTTTAGTACTGATTCAATTTTAGCCAACTGTTCCAGCTTTAACCAGGATAAGCTTGTGCCAGAGTATGCATCTATGACATATGTTTTCTCAGAAACCCCACACAATTGCAAATTTCTCCAGCCTGCACCACCACTTTGTACCTAATTAGAGTAGACGTGGCACTAAAGAGAAACCACAAACACAGCAGTGTGCCCCGATAGATATTAATACAGTCCAGGATCTTAACAAAGTGAACAATTGCCCAAATAATGATTTCCTGCTGTGGATTTTTTATGCTTTGTTTGTTAAATCCTATTTTCCTTTCTACTTTCCTGTTGACTGCAGCAGAACTGAATTTTGTTGAATCCTTCTCATACTGGGTCAGCAAAACCCTTCACCTTTAGAAAATACGTTAACTCATTGAATGCTGCCTCTTCAGAATTGTCTTTCCTAGCTTGTATCCACTAGGAAAATGAAGAAGGCAATGTAGTTATGTAGCAATGAGCATGTAATTGCTAATGTAGCTAACAAAGCAGGCCAATGTATTTCAGACCAGTGGAAGTTTCTGAGGCATCTTCCAAGTCAATTATGCACAATCAACCAATTAAATTTTTGTTAATTTTAAAAAGGTAATGGTAAAGGACTCCTGACAGTTAAGTGCAGTCACAGACGACTCTGTGGTTGCGGTGCTCATCTCGCTTTACAGGCCGATGGAGCCGGCATTTGTCTGCAGACAGTTTTTCTGGCATGTGGCCAGCATGACTAAGCCGCTTCTGGTGCAGCGAATCACCAGAACCAGAGCAGCACATGGAAATGCCGTTTACCTTCCCGCTGGAGCATTACCTATTTACTTGCACTTTGGGCGTGCTTTCGAACTGCTAGGTTGGCAGGAGCTGGGACCGAGCAACGGGAGCTCACCCTGTTGCGGGGAATCGAACCACCGGCCTTCTGATCGGCAAGCCCAAGAGGCTCAGTGGTTTAGGCCACAGCGCCACCCACGTCCCATTTGTTAATTTTACTCCACTGGAAATTTATTGGACACTTCTCTAGATAACTGGCATGGCAGAAATTGCATTACAGCATTGCTTGTCCGAAAAACTGTCAAATCAGATATAGCATTTGAAGGGAAAAGATTTACCAGACGCTTTCTATACAATCTGACAACCTTTCATTGCTTGTATGAACAGTAATGGAGGCTCCCTGTACATGCCAAACAGCCACCTCACTGTTTATAAGGATTTGTTTGGAATAACCCTTTGTACATTATCTTTAATTATAATTCTTTGCCTGGAATCACACTTTTGTGTGTTCTCTATATTTGAGGAAATGATACCTGGTATGACTCCAATTCCTGGAACATTTTTTCTTTGCTTTTGTTGTGCTCCTCCTGTATTTGTTATTGTGTATGTAAATAGTAGTACAAAAATTTAAAAAAGAAAAGAACATATCATGTAAATTGGGCTGTGATCACACTGACCAATTCTGGTTTTAATTGTGGTGTTTCCATTTTTGTTGTACATTGCCTATAGATTTTTTTTGGCTGTAAGGCACTACAGAAATAGATCAAATAAATCAATTGTCAAAAACTATTTTTGTGACAGCGGATGCGCAACTTCCAACAGCCCTTGGCACAAAACATGAAGGCTGACTTGCAATGCCTTCTTTGAATGTTGTTATTTTTCCTTGCACAACTGCTTGGGGGAATTTGGCAGAATTTGAC
The DNA here is from genome assembly GCF_965207765.1 of Zootoca vivipara. NCBI lineage: Eukaryota > Metazoa > Chordata > Lepidosauria > Squamata > Lacertidae > Zootoca > Zootoca vivipara. Next base: position 7,353,864 of record NC_142594.1, on the reverse strand, counting down.
ACCTAATGTTTTCTGGGTTGTGCCCTCTGAAAACAGAATGCCAGTGGCTGAATAAAGAGTGTGATTTATTTTAGGGTAACATTATTCATTCTATCAGCAATCATTTGATTTGCTTAAGTAAATAAAACAGTAAACATATAGGTAAAGGGACTTAACAGGACCATTAGGTCCTGTTGTGAATGACTCTGGGGTTGCAGCGCTCATCTTGCTTTACTGGCCGAGGGAGCCGGCCTACAGCTTCCAGGTCATGTAGCCAGCATGACTAAGCCGCTTCTGGCAAACCAGAGCAGTGCACGGAAACGCCATTTACCTTCCTGTCGGAGCAGTACCTATTTATCTACTTGCACTTTGACATGCTTTTGAACTGCTAAGTTGGAAGGAGCAGGAACCTAGCAATGGGAGCTTACTCCGTCGCAGGGATTTGAACCGCCGACCTTCTGATTGGCAAGCCCTAGTCTCTGTCATTTAGACCACAGCGCCACCCACATCCATAAAACAGTAGGCAATATATATTTGGGCCACAATTAAGAGGGTATTGGGTTTAACTTTTGTCATTCCAAATCTGTACCTCCCTCTTGTAGTGGGGGTGGGGTGGGGGTGGCAGCGGCAATGTGTTGGAGCCCCCATTTCCTCTGTCAAGGTTCCAGTCTGGATGGGAACCCTGGACTTGCTAGCTAATCCTTTAAAAGATCATTCAAGCAATCGATAATTGTATGAATGAGTGGTATCATGTCTTGCTTGGCCCTCAGCGGTAGTTCATTAAAATTATTGTTAGCATTTTTGTTTTGTTCTGTCTGTCTGAATAGTATGTTTATGATTTGATTCTTTGTTTTGATCCATGGTGAAATTAGATTGCTATTTTTAAAATACCTTGAAGTAATGAGCTGTTTTCCATTCCGAAGCTAGTGTTTTATTTGGATATGGGTTAGTGCTGGCAACAGGAAATGCCGCAATGAAAAGAAATATATCCCTGTTTTTGAAATTTACAGATACATTGAATGGTGCCATTCTATTCTTCATTGAGAATGAGTTGTATTTAATGACCTCAAAATCTTCATAGGCATCTGTGCTATATTCTTTCTCTTTTTTTGGTTGTATTGTGTGTTGGAAGGAGAGGGGCTTTCATCTGCTCAAGTTGGTGTTGTTGGAATGGAATAAAGGTCTGTGTGTTTGAATGGATGGAAGGTTTGAGAGAGACAACAAAGAAAGGTAATTGATTGTATAATAGAAGAAAGACTAAAACTAAGCCTTCCAAAATTGCTTCCAATATGGTGTTAGGGTACATGGAGTTGAAAGAACAACTGAGACATTTTCCATAGTCTTCAAAAATCCTTTGAAAGGTGAAGCAACACATGGCCAGACAAAGCTGAAAGCTAGATGGAAAATGTTGCCAGCTGTATCTGACTAATAGTTTCCCTGAATCAATTGAAGGTGGTATGTTAGACACCTTTCAGAGATAAAATGCTGATTTTATTTATATTCAAAAGACAACAACAATTCTTTGGTTTCATCCTTCAAAAACATAGGAAATGTGATAGCAGGCTACAGCAGATTTTGTGGTGGATCTTGTGATCTCAAAAGGGGGGGGGTCTCCTTTAAAAGAAGGTCACACTCATCCAAAGGACCAGGTGCACAGGTTGGCAGTAGTTTTGGATCTTATTCCTGTGATCAGTTTAGCAGGATATTTCAACTGTGCCTACTTATGGAAGGTCAGAATTTGGTAGTTGTACATGCTTAAATAAATCTTGGCTCAATTACTGTACTGGGCTGTATGTTGCCCTTGAAGACTGTATAAAAATACACTTATCACTTAAGCAATTTTACTAGTGAATCTGAGTTGATAACCCAACATACACTTCTAGTATAAATCAGATCTACTGAAATAATCGATAATTTTTAATTGATTTCAGAGGTAGAAGATTTGAATCACCTGTTAAAAGCCACAGCTGCTTCTAGAAAGCCATAGACAAAGACCATAATTACTTGCTGTGTAGCATAAAATCTGTGCTTACGCATCTCTGACATACGATAGACCCAGATTACTTGAACTAAGTGTGATATTTTGTTTTAAATTGTTTGAGCAGCTTTTGGAAGAGCTCATGATTTATTTATTTTTTAAGAGTCCTGCCTGCTACCTTTCTGTCAAAATAGAAGATGCACAGTAACCCCCCCCCATCATATGTGTACTGTGCTTCAACCTCACCCAACCCCCCTGCTGCCAGATAACTATTCCAATAGCACCCTTGGAGAGGAAGGTTTCATATCAGATTCAGAGTCAGTCCTTACTTTCAAGTACAGTAAATTTCTTTAGGCTCACATTATTAGTCATGAGACAAATGGCTTTTGCAGTTCCAAATCTGAGAATTTCCTGAAGGCTCCTAAATATCACATATAAGTTAAATTTCCTGTGTGTGTGTGTGTGTGTGTGTGTCCACATCATAGCTGCCAAGTTTTCCCTTTTCTCGTGAGGAAGCCTATTCAGCATAATGGAAAATCCCTTAAAAAAAGGGATAACTTGGCAGCTATGATCCACATGCACATAGAGAGCAAATGAAACTAGGTTGCTTTCTTGTTCTTTGAAACTCAATCCAGATATCATTTTATAGTGGCGACAAAAAAAGTAAACACTATTTTGGGCTTTACGTAGAGTTAGCATTTCACATTCTAATTACTCTTCAGTAATTAACATCAGGGCACACTAGATGGCTCATTAAAGGCTTTTAAATATTAATACATGTGCCTGCAATAGTTAGCAACGATCATTGTGCTGAACTAATTTCCAAAATGTACATTTGAATCCAGCTGGCATGCTTATCTGTGACTAAATTTCTCCCCGAGGCAGGAACATCAGTGCAAACCCTCTCTGTGCTACTGCTGTCTGTTTGCAGTGTCGGGAAAATGGTTTCTTCATCTCCAGCGTGACCGCTGCTCTTTTGGCTTCTGCAGCACTTTATCTGGAACTGTGTCCAAGAGGCTTTGGGTTTGATTCTGGCTTTGCTGTTTAAAAGCCACCCAAAGCCACCAGCATGATATCATCAGCTTCCAGGGCATGGCTTCTTCTTTTTCAGCCTGTATGAGGCCCTGTGGTAATAATGACATCATTATATTTTGCCAGTATCGCCCATTATGTCTTCAATCAAGTGCTCATCTTCTCATAGTAGTTAATCCCCTGGGATTTAATTGTGGAAAGGCTCTGGTCACCTTTGACTTAAAAACAACAAAGCTCTTTGTCCCATTGAGAGAAGAGACAGAGGAATTCCCTGCTATATTGTGGTATAATAAGAATCTGGAGCCAGCAGACTTTCCTTCCCAGGGAGAATTACTACTACCTGACCTTCTTTTGAACTTGAATTTAGTAGCTGCCACTCCCCTGCCATTTGCTGCTGCAGACGAAGAGAGCTCAACTGATGAATAAATAGCAGTTCTCCTGAGTGCTGAAGTAAGGTTTTGACAAATCCCAAGTACATCAAAGATAGGAAGAGCAGCCTGTCGCCATTTAGTGAGCACTCTTATTATCACATTATGTCAGACGATGGGCAAAGTTCAGCTGACTTAACATGCTGCTACTGAGAACAAGAGCTCTTCCTTTCACAATCTGGGGGGGGGGGGGAGAGCTGCAAGAAAAAAGACAGCTTCGTGAAAATCTTCCACATACAACACCTCCTGCAGGTTTCAATAATAATTAAAATACGGAAGCAGATTGTCAAGGAGGTGGAAACTAGGTTCACTAAGCTAAGGTGTTAGCCGTCTTGCCAATTTCATAACGGCACTTAAACAGGAAATCTGAGGGATTTTCACACTCTGATAATTTTATTACAAGCAGGGGGGATGGAGGGAGAAAGTGCATACCTAAAGCTGCAGTGTTCATTCAGTGTTCATAGAGGCTTGCTAGTATTTGTGACAAATCTTTCATTCAGAAAGAGAATCCTAGACATCTTTACCCTTCTATAAACAATCCTTTTTTTAAAAAAAAAAAAAGTCTGGGACCCCATCTATTATAGCATCTTTCTGTTGATAGCTGGTAGTGGTGTAACGGTTTTCCATATGATGGGGAGATATGGGATCTAAAGGTAATCACTGATTGATACAGTGATTTTTTCTAAAAAAATATTAATAATGTTTAAGGGTACTCTCATTAATTCCCAAACCGGAATTAAGATTGCCGGAAGAAATATCAACAACCTCAGATATGCTGATGTCACAACCTTGATGGCAGAAAGTGAGGAGGAATTAAAGAACCTTTTAATGAGGGTGAAAGAGGAGAGCGCAAAATATGGTCTGAAGCTCAACACCAAAAAAACTAAGATCATGGCCACTGGTCCCATCACCTCCTGGCAAATAGAAGGGGAAGAAATGGAGGCAGTGAGAGATTTTACTTTCTTGTGTTCCATAATCACTGCAGATGGTGACACCAGTCACGAAATTAAAAGACACCTGTTTCTTGGGAGAAAAGCAATGACAAACCTAGACAGCATCTTAAAAAGCAGAGACATCACCTTGCCGACAAAGGTCCGTATGGTTAAAGCTATGGTTTTCCCAGTAGTGATGTATGGAAGTGAGAGCTGGACCATAAAGAAGGCAGATCGCCAAAGAATTGATGCTTTTGAATTGTGCTGGAGGAGACTCTTGAGAGTCCCATGGACTGCAAGAAGATCAAACCTATCCATTCTCAAGGAAATCAGCCCTGAGTGCTCACTGGAAGGACAGATCCTGAAGCTGAGGCTCCAATACTTTGGCCACCTCATGAGAAGAGAAGACTCCCTGGAAAAGACCCTGATGGAGGGCACAAGGAGAAGGGGACGACAGAGGACGAGATGGTTGGACAGTGTTCTCGAAGCTACCAACATGAATCTGACCAAACTGCGGGAGGCAGTGGAAGACAGGAATGCCTGGCGTGCTCTGGTCCATGGCGTCACAAAGAGTCGGACACGACTAAACACCTAAACAACAACAACAACAACACTCATTTTGACTCAAGAAAACCACCATTTTATAGTTCAAATTGGGAAAAATAAATATAGTAAATGGACAAAAGTACAAAGATTCACAAAATGTTTAGGGGTATGCGTACTCTTGCATACCCCCAGGAAAAAAAAGCACTGGATCAATATTATTGTCATTGTGGGAAAGCCACTTACACATACAGTTGACAGTGGTCTTGCTGCAGTTGGAGTAATGTGCATGTCTACTATTTTGATGTGTTCTGAGTTGGAAAGCGTAATTTTCCTGATTGGACAAAACAGGAAACAATAGTCATTAAAGTATTCCTGGTTTGGTTCCTCACAATCTGGAGGGAGGATTGAAGGAGCTATGTGTGCAGACAAAAGGGTTATTAATAGCTAGATTTATTAAGCAAAGCTAGGATTGTCCAAATCAAAGCATTAATTCAAATTCCAACTCAGCCATGTGAATCTAAGCACACTGTTACTTGCTTACCTCAACTCCACCCAAACATTCAAATATAAAATGTAACACACCACAGATAAACTAGCAAAATCTTTCTGTCTATTTATCTGTAACAAGTGAACATTCAACCTATGAGCACTCATTAAAGACCAAAGTGGATGGGGGGGGGGGCGGAGGAGGAGAGAGTTCTAAGACATTTATTTAAAAGATCCAAGAGATGTTTGAAATTAGTTGCACCCTGTCTGGGCCACTACCAAAAAGACCTGGCTTTATATAGCTGCCAGGCTGAAAAATGCTAATTCTAAGAGCAAATGTGAAGTCTGCTCAGTTCAGGACCGGTTTATGTCAAAGTACCAGAATCTAATTTGATTTAATTCCATTTAATTCTGAAAAACTTAACTGAGTTAAGTCATGCACTTCTTGTTTTGGTGTGTTGATTTAACTGTCTGAAGGGCAACACAGAATGACACTTGTTTTTTAGTCTCTAATGACATCCGGGACACCCAAAGATTTTAGCATTTAGTAGATGGCACCTGAAAGTTAATTTGCCATTAGACACAAGAAGGCAATGTTGGAGTGGAAGCATGAACAGGTCTGATGTGGTACAGTCCAGGAAGGACTGTGTCAATTACTGTTGTAGCATACTGGAGTAGACTCTCGGGTTGCTGTCCAGAATCCACGTACATTCATTTTGGTTTGTTTATTTAGTAATTTAGCAGTTTAGCTAAGTTTATGGAGAGTATATATTGTAAAGTACGGCTTCTCTCCAAGCAGTCAGCAGCTCTTTGTTAAAAGCTTAAATGTTTGAAGTGGTGTTAGGAGTCAGGGTGATGTTGATGTGTTTTCAAGGCCATTCCAAGCTTGCAGACTTCCAAGATGATAATTAGCAATTGTCAACTTTGTGGATTACTGTATTTTAAAGATCTGTTTAAAATTTATTGTTTCCTTGGTTCTTTGATAAATAGATTTCAGAGAGGAATTTTGTGCACCACAGTCCACTTTATCAGATGCATAGGTATGTATTCACATGCTGATGGGAAGACACAGTTATATCCAGAAAGCAGATTTTTATGTGGACTGGTTTAGGCTCAGGTTGATGGTGACTTGCATGATCTGAAGAGAAACCAGAGTATAAGCTGATGGTGACATGAAAGTTATTGAAGAACTGTTAGAACTGTTCAAGTATCAAGTATTTTTAGCACATTATATATGTTAGTTAGGTTACCAATGCCAGAATGTGTGAGTTATCAACAACTGTTTTGTGGAATACACTTATTAATCTTATAATTATCACAGTTGTTTAATTCTGCATTTCATTTCCTTCTGACCTCAACGTTTACAATTCTGCCCTCTTCCCCCAACCACATATATATGTGCCTATAATGCAGGATAACACTTCATCCATCTGATGAAATGCCCTGTATCCACCAAAGTTTAATTCATAATAAATGTGTTTGTCTTTAAGGTGCCACAAGACTCTGTTCTTTATGATGAATAGATATTGTTCAGGCACAGTTTAAATCCAATTCTCTGGACAAAAACTGAATGGATCTCATTGAAGTAAATTCTGAATGAGGTGACTAATTATGGGGCTTCAGACGCAAACTACTTACAATTTTAGGTGAATGAAAGGTTTACCTTTACTCTGCAGTTCAAATTGCTGATTTATAGCTTTTGCGCCTTGCGTACATCCATGAGCCGAGAGCTGCTCATTTGTCAGGCTGAAAGTGTTGCAACTATTTCTTCATCTTTCTGTAGCTGTGCCTTTATGTATGTCAGAGAATTAAGGCAGTGAGGTCTGTGTGATCTCCTCTAGATTAATGGTCTCTCTTATAAAAAGCATATAAATGAATCCCATAGATATTTATTCCTAACTCGTTGTCTGCCATAGCCTGTGTATGTGAGAGCCAACTTAAGCTGTTTCCATACACAGAAGAAAGGTCTGTACTGACAGTTCCTTTGTCTGCATATTGGATTTCCTGTTGTTGTTTTTAAAACTAGTTTTATTGTGTTTTTTCTGTCTTTTATAAAATAATAATAGAAAGCAGATAGACAAGGTGAAGGATAGATTAAAGGGAAGAAAGGGACAAGAGTGGAGAGGAATATATAAAGTGTAATGGAATATAGATAAGGAGATCATTAATGATTTACAGCAAATGAAATACTGTTAACTAGTAGCTGTCATCAGTGTAAACTGTCCATATGGACACCCATGAAGAGGTGTTCTCAATATGGCTTAAGTTCAAATATGGTAGGTTTTCTCGCCATTAATGTATGAAGGCAGGAAATATGTCTTCCGATTGCTGTCAGAGGGCCTGAAGTTTGAACACTCCTCTCTAAAAGGAGGAAGGTTTATGGTACCATATTATTAATTTTTTCTTTGAATGTACTAACCAGTGTACCTCTGGTGTACCTCAGTGTACCCTGAGTATGCAAGAAACACTACCGTATATCTGGGCAGCCCTCTTTCATTTCAAAATTGATACGTGTTGGCTTGCCCAACTGAAGCTGGGCAGGAGGATCTCTGGACGGCTGAAACTGAGGCAAGGGTGTTAGGAGTGGCCTATCAAGTCAGGTGAGACTCGCAGCAGCTCCACTCTTTGAAGGCCATCGCTGCCTCTCACTTCATGGCTCCAGTCTTTTGCTGCTGCACACTCTATTATGACTGGCTGAAAATGCGGAATGTGAAGATTCTGCAGCATGACAACTTGATCTTATCACTTGGCAGCTACTTTTTCAGTCAGCCTTGCATCAGGAAGTGCTCTAGCTGTGTGTAAAGGCATGCATTATGTTGAAGCAGAAAGGAGAACTGTTCTCTCTTGTTGTGTGTAAAGCCTTGCCGTTTTTCCTTATGCAAAAATAAAAGGGTGGCGGGGTTGGGAAGAAAGAAAGCTTAGACGCCAGGCAGACACTATATATATAGCTTTCTTTGACTGGTCAAAAAGATAAGTGGGCTGAATAGAGACAAGTGTTGTTTCTCTATAAATTGTGTGCCAGCAGGTTTATCACCGAGCACTGTAGATTATGTTGAGTGCAGTAATCAGGAGGAAGAAAGGGAGGCTAAAATAACAAAGTGGTAGGACTATTTTGATTCCACAATCAAACCCTCCTTGACTCCTGCCCTCTGGGTGGAAAGTGCTTATGTTACAAAACAACGTGAAGTCAGTCCCCAGATATTAGTGGTAATTTTACTTCTTACTGGTTTTACTTGAGATATTAGCTGCCTGGGATATTTACATTTTTGTTTAGACGACCAGATTCTATGAACATAATGGCTGAGGACAGAGAAACGGCTTTCCCTACAAAGTTTATTTAAGCACTAAGGACTAAAGTATATGTGATGGCAGCAGACATGTTTGTTGCTCTCAAGTCTGTTCTGTTTACACGCTAAATAAGTGTGTGTAATTTAAACATTAAAAAGAGTGCATGGGTGAGGGTTGCTGAATCCTTCTTTGCCTTATCTCACCATGATGTGTTGCCTGAACACTTTATATATCCACTACCAAGTTCCAGTATTGGAAGCCAGCCAGCCTAGGAGAAGATTGCCCAGGTAAATAGCCCATAGAAAGGTAAGGTGATGGTAGTGGGAGCATTTAGTTCCCTCCAAGTGCTCAGCCCTTTTGATGTTATAATTTAATTCCCAGCCCATCTTTCTGCATGATCAGGGCAGAGACATGAGCAAACCACCCTGGCAGCTGACACGTGGCAGCTGGCCCAGTGTCGCTGAAAGAGCTGCTGAACTAAATGCAAAGCCCAGATGCATTGTCTCCCTGCAAGAAAGTGAGGTGTTTAGACTCTACACTTTAGAGACGTTAAATCAGCCCAGGTACATATAATCAGCCCACCTACACATATAGGATTTCCATAACAGAAGCTAGTAGAAATATTATATTTTGAGAGCGCAAATCATGCCTTTGTAGTCTTGAATTCCTCCAGAAATCTTATCAGCTCAGAATTAAATATGCTTGACTAGTGATCCAGTAGTAGATCAATGATGTGAAAAGGTGTGGGCAGCAAAGCATTTTTTTTTCCTGGTACAGTTGAATTACAGTGTAAACAGGAAGCAGAGATGATAATTGAGAAGGTGAGCTGACAAATGATTTTTGGAAAGGATGTAAGATTCCCCAAGTACAAGGGTGGGAAACCTTTGGCCTTCCAGATGCTTTCCATCATTTCCAACAATTGACCATGCTAGCATGGGCTGATAGGATGTCCAATAACATATGGAGGACCAATGATTTCCCACTCTTGCTCAAATAGGTGAGCTTAGTATGCTTTGTGGCCTACTGAAAGGACCTGCACTCTTGGCCATCTTAGTAGGTTCCCTGCAGCCCTTTGTTTCCCCTCTCCCATCCTCCCCCACCCCCTTTTCATGCTTCCTGGAAGAAGCGAAGAAGGAACTATGCCGCTTGGCTCTCAACTCAGCAGCATAGCTGCCAAGTTTTCCCCTTTCTCGCAAGGAAGCCTATTCAGCATAATGGAATATCCCTTAAAAAAGGGGATAACTTGGCAGCTATGCTCAGCAGATGCAGCCTGTGAATGAAGGATACCTTTAAAATGAGGTTTTACAGCCTGCATTTTTGCATGATTCTTTCTATAAGGAAACCATTTTTCTTTTTAAGTCATTCAGAACCTTTTTTTCACCTTCATGTTTGCTGCCTGCAGATGAAAACTTGTTTGCTGTTACTTCTGGAAACTTTGTGAGTACAACACTCACAAAGGTAAAGGTCTGCAATTTATTCTAGGTTAAGTATTTTCATGGAGGACATTTGTTTAAAGGTAGATGAGGGCAGATGTAAATTTAACCAAGCTTAAATGCTCTTGGAGGAATTGCCATTGTGAGCTTAACTGCTATGAGAGAGAGTAAGAATATTTCCTAAACCTTTCTCCCCAACGTGCTGGGTTTTCCCCCCTTCAGTTTTATTTAGATTAATCTGTTTTTATTGTATTCTAGCTAAAAAGTTCCAGTAAAAATAAATTTTACAAAAGAAACATGTTAGTCCACAAAGTGGTATGGATGGCCATTTGTCATGGATGTCTTAGCTGAGTTTCCTGCATTGCTGGGGGTTGGACTTGATGACCCTTGGGGCACCTTAAAGGTAAAGGTAAAGGGACCCCTGACCATTAAGTCCAGTCGTGGATGACTCTGGGGTTGCGGCGCTCATCTCTCTTTACTGGCCGAGGGAGCCGGCATACAGCTTCCGGATCATGTGGCCAGCATGACTAAGCCACTTCTGGCGAACCAGAGCAGCGCATGGAAACACAGTTTACCTCCCCGCCGGAGCGGTACCTATTTATCTACTTGTACTTTGATGTGCTTTCAAACTGCTAGGTTGGCAGGAGCAGGGACCAAGCAACGGGAGCTCACCCCGCTGCAGGGATTCGAACTGCTGACCTTCCGATCGGCAAGCCCTAGTCTCAGTGGTTTAGACTACAGCGCCACCCACTTCCAACTCCAACAATTCCAACTCCACAATTCTGGTTAGCAGCCAGACACACTGACCCATATGATTCTGTGATTCATCACTGCCACTTTTTGTTGTACTTTTAAAGTTTGATTTTTGGGGGCTATGTAAAAACTTCTTAAGAGATCTCTGTTGAACTATAAAACAGTTTACAAGTTAAAGAAAGAAATATACAGTCAATTTCCACACAAAACATACTTTGTATACATAGGTGATAGTGCCAAGGGGAAGGGGCACTCGTTTTTTTCTTAGTTCATACCTGCCGATAGCTCTCCTTCAGTGCAACTTGTTCTCACCTACACACAAAATAGAAAGCACAAAAATTAAATAGACAATGGCTATCCAATCAGCAGCTACCCACCTTCAATAAAGTGGGCTAATTGTGTGCCAAGCTGCATAGGTGGAGCCAGAGGCCAAGAAATGTAAAGAAACAGCGATCAGTTCCTACTGTGTTGATTTATAAACACCACATGACTTCAGAATTGGCACTCTGCATGTATTATAAACCAAAATCCTGGTTTTAAAGGTTTTCTTTTTAATTATTCACATAAGCCTTAGCACTACTGAAAGGTTCATTCAGGAGTGTAGGATATAGGAAATAGGAGTGGTGGCATTACAAAGTTGGCTTTGATGCAGATGATAGGAGCTGCTGATTTGCAGCTGAAAGGCATACGTTAAAATGCAAGTCTGAAAAGAAAAATATACATACATGGTGTGTGTTTACCTGTTCCGATTTGGATAAGGTGATTTAATTCAGAAATTTTGTGCTTTTAATATTAAAATTTTCAACACTGTAGCAGAGTGTTGAAATAGTTAGGATTTTTGCTAGCTATACAGGAATATTGAGTGGCTTCAAAATAAATAGCAAATGGGGAGGAAAGGATGTGGGTTTTTAAGCCCCATTTAAAACAAATCCCTGTGTTTATTAGTATCAGTGCTATTGGAGGGCAATAATACTTCTGTATGACTTTATTGTTGTCCACATGGAAAATCTGGCAGAAGATATACCAGTAAAACCCTGATGGTTGTTTGGGGTTAGACTTTTTCAAAGGCCACCCTGTTCAATTCAAAGGTACAAATATAATCTAAATTCAGATTTGTCCAGGAAATCCCAATATTGGATAGAAATGGATTTAGTGCAGTACATGGTGCTTTCCACATTTCAGAAATGCCCCCACCAGTCACTTCTGAGTTTAAAAGTTGGTAGCTAATTGGATTTCAGCATATTTCATTCTGTGAATGATTTGAATCCCAGAGTTCTCCAAAATACTCAGTTTACATGTACAAAGAAAAAGAACCTCCTCTATGTTTACTGCAGGTCACTGATCCAAATTATTCCATGGAGTGCTATTGCCATTCATTTCTGGTTAAAGTTGAAGCCAAATGGGGGAAATGAAGATCAGAATTCACATTAACAGCTCCAGACCTCAGAGGTGTTCACAGCTGGGAAGGAAAGTAGATTGACAATAGCATAGAGCATTATTCATCCATCATCCATCATCCATAGGGACTATTTCCAAATGCAGTTGTCTCCATAGTAAAAGTCAATCTCCAGTCAAGATCTGCTATAAATAAAACAGAAAAAGAATCTAGTATTTCAGATAGTCACTAACATTCCATCTTTCATATATATGAAAAAGATTTGACATATAAATCACTAGATTAACGTGTATGAGCACAAGAAAAGCAATAAACCACAAGTGCCAACCTTGTCTGTGAATGAAACGCCTATAACCATGGTATAGAACACATTTTTACATAGCTGACCTATTGAACATTTGCACGTGTTTTTCATTGATGTAGGATTGTTCCCTCTTAAGTGGATTCCATTCCGTTTTTGAAAACTTGATTTAAACGGAACAGACACCTAAAAAATCTTAACAAGCATAGTTGACCTTTGGGTGGAATTCTACAATAGAAAAAAAAGAGGGCTGTGTGTAGCCGTGTTTTCTAATGTATGCTTAGATCTCATTTGTGGAACAAATAAAGAAATCTACAGAGTCCTTCTGGCGTATGAAACAAGGGGAAAATCTATAAGGGGAGTGTGTGTAAAACAAATAAAATTCTACAGCACAAATGCCAGACGTAATGAAAACATTGGCACTGCTCTAAGATGTATTTAAGTGATGCATATAATGGCATGGCTGTTCCACTGTGTGTGTGGTGCTAACGTGCATAGTACAATCTATGGGAGACTGGTAATCAGAAGCCATTGTTTTTGTTAGAAACAGGAAATATTAACTCTTGACATGTCAGAGAAACATGCCTGTGCTATAATAACATAAATGTATGTCACCACTGCAATAGAGGTGCAAGTCCGATACTTAATTTGAAAGATCTTTACAGCACGCAGGAAGAACTCCAAAGGTTATAGTTTTCTTAAATGGTAACAGGCATTCCAAACAAGCTGCTGAAATCTTATGAAGTATGTTTTTCTGCATATATATATAAACTTTGTGCCTAAGTTATACCAATTGTTTACAACATTTCTCTTGGGTTTAGTCAACCATTTCCCCTTCATCACTATTTTTAAAGAATTGATTACATTTTTGTTATTTCACCCTTCTTCCAAGGAACTTGGGATTTTGGATGAGTTGTGCCATTTTAACCAGCACATCTACTCTCTGAGATAGGTGAGGCAGAAAGTGTATGGCCAATGATCAGTTTAGTAATGCTCAGTTCTTGGTGTTAGTAAACCAGGATTTGCATGAGCAGTATATAACCACACAAGGTTTTTTTTTTTCCTTCTGCTCTTCTCTTCTCTTTGCAGCAAAAGGGAAAAAAGAAGGATCTGGCACTTAACCTTTGTTGCCTGTTACACACAAACCCAGAAATGATGACTAATGGTTTTCAAACAGACCAAGATGTTGAGCCAATTTGAAGCCATGGATTAATACCCTGGGCTTATTTAGAAGCCATCAACTACAGTTTCCAGGCTGAAATGTAATTAGCTTGCTTTGTCACTCATGCAATGGGATGGGCAGGAAGGAAGCTTGATGTAGTAGAGTGCTGCTCATGTATATCCTGGTTTTCTAAACCAGGAATTGAGCATGTGAACCAAGCCAGTGTGGTGGGTGGCTGAGATCACCCAATGAGCTTGATGGCTGCAGGAGTCTTTGAACCCTGGTCTTACTCTGACACTAACCACAATAACATTGAGTCATGGAATTGGAAAGGACCCAAAAGGTCATCTACTTGCTTTCTTGTAGCTATGTAGTCTTCTCCCACTACACACTTATCCAAGTCACAAAACAACTCAAATTCCATACATTCGTAAACTGTATCATTGATTTCTGACAGGTATCATTGCATGGGGCTTTAAAAAATCAAGGACATAATGAAATACACTTGTCTCTATTTTCCCTGAATTTAGGCAGCATATTTGGTGATGGCTTTTTTAAAAAATCACTTTTTAAAAATTCAGCACATAATGCCAGCAACAGATTATAATGTCATTTTCAGTCCAAATACTCCTTTTCCAAACTATTATGTTCAGATTTGTTACAAAAAAAGTAAATTTCATATATGCTGACAAGCATAAGGAGTAGATATATAAATCTGCTATGGGTGAGAGAGTAGGTAATATGCCAAAGCTAGAGAGAAGAGAACTGACCCACCAACATGAAAGAGCGTAACATCACTCAAAATGAAGCATAAAGCTTTTGGATTGTCATGGAAAGTAAGTACCATAAGTTAAGGTTCCAAAGAGTATTAAACAGTTTATATGGAACACATGGGTTGGGAATAAACACTCCATTTCAGATCTACATGTAGTTTGAGGCTATGAGACTCTTCACTTATGCTCATTAGGAGTGCTCTGTTCAGTTTGTGAAGAGGCCACTGAATTTACTTGTGATGTACCATAATGATACATCTGCGGAGTCCAAGAAGGTTTAGCCTCAATCTGGTTGAAAACAAATTCCAAATGGGCTCAAATTTATTTAGCTTGAATCAATAGCATTTCACTTTTTACCACTTGTTTGAAACAAAAAACTGTGTTTTTGTCTTGTGTCTGATATTTTCAAAAGTAATTGGGGAAGTTCTCTTAAGGTAGGCTGCAGGTCATTGTGTGGGAAATCATAGCATCATAGAATTGGAGAGTTGGAAGGGGTCATGAAGGTCTTTTAGTCGAACCCCTGTGGTGTAGGAATCTCTTGTCCAAATCTAGCAACTATCTGGAGCATTTGTGGGAAATCGATATGTTAATGTTAGATACTTCCTTACTAGGATGTTCTCAATCTGTGGAGAAGATGTATGGTGCTCAGACCAGGATATACCGTATTTCTCCTAAAATAAGACGTGCCGATAAAATAAGCCATGGCACGATTTTCATGCGTTGAAAAAATATAAGACATACCCCGAAAATAAGCCCCAGTTGCTAAGTGCAGTTCTGGAGGGCCTCACCAAAACACCCAGCAGTGTGTGCTGCGTGGAGCCCCGGGCACTTTGTCGGCGCTTCAGCGTGTGCGTGCTGCGGGCCTCGCTGAAGCGCTGACAAAGCACCCAGCGGTGCCACGTGGAGCGGGACCCAGCAGTGCTCTGTAGCACTTTGAATCCTCCTCCTCCTGTGGCTCGGGGCGCTCTGCGCAGCACTGCCAGGCGCTTTGTCGGCGCTTCAGCGGGTCCCGCTGGCTCGGGGCTCCATGCGGCGCGCGCTGCTGGGCGCTTTGTCAGCGCTTGAGCAGCAGCAACAACTTACCGGTAATTAAATTAAATTAAATTAAATAAGACCCCCCCCCCCCCGAAAATAAGCCATAGGCTTATTTTCTTGAGTAAAATAAATATAAGACGGTGTCTTATTTTATGAGAAACACGGTATTTGTTCATGGCATGCAAGTGGGTGTGTTAATCTGAGGAACAAGGATACACAAGCAAGATAACTTTATATCTTATCATTGGAACTTGGATTAAACTGCATAGCCAAAAATACTAAAGGAGTTCAAGGCAACTGAAAGGAAGTCCGTTTCAGATACAAAGAGGGAAATCATAATATTTGTTATGTAATACAAGACTGAAACAGAGGTACAAAGAATAGGTTTTTATCATGCTTGGTATTGTACGATGACATGCCGAAATGTTTGGGGGAAGGTAATGACATGGCTAGTTGGGGGAAGGTAAACAAGGTTTCAGGGAACCAGGCAGAGGGCCTCTCGGTAGTGACACCTTCCCTTTGGAACACCTTCCCATTAGATGTTAAGGAAATAAACAGCTATCTGATTTTTAGAAGACATCTGAAGGCAGCCCTGTATAGGGAAGTTTTTAATGTGTGATGTCTTGCTGTGGTTTTATAATTGACTGGAAGCCACCCAGAGTGGCTACGGCAACCCAGTCAGATGGGAGGCAAATAATAATAATAATAATAATAATAATAATAATAATAGGCAGAAGTAAGAGGTTTCTGCACGTGTGTCTCTTCATCATGTAACTAGGCAAGCCAAAAGATCCCATTGTGGGTTTTCCACATCTCATCTGTTTTGGTCCAATGGGTGGCTCAAGCATCTTCCAGGAATCTATTTGCAAATAGATGAAAAGAGCTCTGATACTCCTCTGGATATGCAGCAAACAGAACTGCACAGACCATAGATTTGTATAAATTCATTACGATGTTGGCAGTTTTCAAGTTTTCTTTCCAGGTCAGCCATCACTAGTTCAAACAGCATCAATATACATGAGAAGTTGGGTATTCCACCCCAACATGCATTTTATTACACTTACTTAAATTGAACCACATTTGCCATTTTAATGCTTATGCATCCAGCTTGGAGAGCCTCATGATCCCTTTTTGTTTTTGCACCCTGAATGAATTGGAGTCATCACCTAACTTGGTTATGATGATGGTGATGATGATGCAGTTGCTGAAGTTGGATCACTGCAAGTTTATGCACATCTGTGAATACATGAAATAAGTGTGTCATAGCTTTGTGGTTCCTTAACATGGATGTCCGTTTTAGTAATTACTGGGGAATTCTTTTTTTTTTTTGTAAATTCTGATACAAACTAAATAGATGGGCACCTCTTGAACTCTGCCCCCCAAATGCGTGAAAATGCAGTAAAAATGCATAGTTTGAGAAAAATGCTTTTTAGAAATATCTATTTAAGTCTTTGGGTGCAAAGTTATAGTGCAGATTAACACAGCAAGAGGTTCAAATTGATGAACATGGGAACACATATACAAGTGACATTGACTAGAAACAGACAGCTCAGTCCATCCATCCATCCATGTGGTGAAGGAGTGATATGTTACTATATAGATTGACAGTGTGCTCAACCACTGGCAGTTTCAGAGAAATGCCATTCCTATCTCCCTTACTGCCAAGTCCATTTCCTTCACACTTATTGGGAAAAGAAAGGTCCAAGGATGCGTCTGAGAGGCAAAGCCCCTTAATGCATGCATTTGGGGTCTCTACCTTTTCCTTTGGGGAAGGTGGGTGAGAAGGGAGATTGAGGCTGGAATATCCTAGTGAGAGTAAGGTCTAGTATTTCCTTTATGACTACCATTAAAGGAAAGGGGAAGAAACTGAGCAATCGTGTACGTGGTGGCTGGGCTTGCCAGCAGGCTGATTGAAACAAAACTTGACAATCCATCCCCACTGTGACATGGCAGTAAAATGACTTGCCAGCCAGGAAATTACTCATTTGTGCATTACCTAATTTGTTTAGGTATAAAAAATTAATAATGCCAATAGAGCCATAAACTAATTAATTTGAAGTGTTTCAGATTAAGGCAATTGACCTATGAAGCTTGAATACTTATGCCAGCAAATCTAGCTAAAGTACTGAAGTATTTTTTTCCTTAAACCATTAGAATTATTTGCTACATTGTACATTATGCCCCAGCCTAAGCATTTATTTTGTGATGGAATTTTTTTTATGTTAGATTAGATTGTTAGTTTAATTGAAGTCAGTGTGGTTAAACACTGTTGCTTTTGTTTTAGTACCCTAAGTACTTTTTCAGAGTACTAAAATTCAACATGAGGGAATGACAGAGGAAGAGGATGGAAATGAAGATGGGTGTAAATAGGGGGACATATGCAATTATTTCATTAACACCCACTTAAGCTTAGTGACATACTTGAGCTGCAGTCCTAAACTAGCAAGCATGCCTACGGAACTTACGTAATGGTACTCATTTATGAATAAGCATGCTTAACATAGCACTGCCAGTTTTGGTAGGGCATAGAAAATAGGGAAAGTACAGATACTCTGGCTTAACCGGTTTGTGGATTGGATCATTAAAATGGCGAAATTGACTATGTATGCTGGCATAACCCCACTAAAGTCAATGCCAGTGTAAGCTGTCTATGAATGGTTGCCTTAAATTAATAGGTCTGATTAACTACCATGTGAGAAATCAAAGGCTAACTGTTACTCTGTGGACTGCACACTTGACTGGTCTCCTTCTCCATCAGTCTCAAAGAACAAGAGGTAAAATAGGGCAGCCTAGACATGACTCATCACTTACTCTACAATGTAGCCAAAGGACACATGAAAAATAAACAGAGAAGACGTGAAGCTAAGAACAGCATGAAACAGTCCTGCTTGCTGTATATAGTCCTCACAGTCAAGTACATCAAGAATGTACCATGGGGACTTATTTTTCAAAGATTTCATACATGATTATGTTTACCCATATCTGAGAGGCTCCGCTGAGGCTGTGACTTGCTCTAGTGTGTACTTGCCAATCTGTAACAATGTCCCCAATTCTTCAGAAACTGTTTTCAATTCTTGTGTGTTCCATAGGATAAAGTTGTTATCAGACATCTTGTACTTATTATATTATATGCATATGTTGCATATAACAGAAGTAAAATTGTAAATGTGTAATTAAAACCACTTCTTAATGTCTGTGTAGCTGATGACTAAATTTCCCAGGTATCATGAATATGTTCTTATTGACCACTGAGAAGAGTGACAATGATAGTGGATGTGATTATTAGTCACAGTGCTTGATAATGAAGAGTTGTAAAACAACATCTGAACTCAGCTCTCATGTTCATTTTTGAAGTGATCTCAGCTCAGTGCTTTTGATGTCACCTCAGTGTGAGTTTTCTCTATTGTATTTACATTGGAAACATTTATTCTGAATATTCACTGGCATGACAAGATTGCAAAATTAGAGGAAAAAAATGTGGCTCTCCTTTTCCCCAGGATCAGAGGATCTACATAATTGTACAGTAGGTTCAAAACCAGTGAGATTTTTGAAAGTCCAGACAAAAACACAACATGCCACATTAAAAGTGTCCTGCTGAAAAAGTTTGTTGACCCCTGGGTAAGGATTTCCAGTAATGCAGGCATAAGAACTTGAATTGACATGCAGTCTATGCATCCCTTCATGTTTTACCGTAGAGTATTCCAAATTCACTGGTTTCTAGCAGCAAATATAACAGAAATAATGAAGTAGAAACTGGTCCAGATTACTCAAGACTTCTTTAATAGTTTATTAAATCTAACTTTTTACACTGCCCCCCCGAAGTGTTCAAGGTTGTTGTTCTTGTTTAGTCATTTAGTTGTGCCCGACTCTTCGTGACCCCATGGACCAGAGCATGCCAGGTACTCCTGTCTTCCACTGCCTCCTGCAGTTTGGTCAGACTCATGTTCGTGGCTTCGAGAACACTGTCCAACCACCTCGTCCTCTGTCATCCCCTTGTGCCCTCAATCTTTCCCAGCATCAGGGTCTTTTCCAGGAAGTCTTCTCTTCTCACGAAGTGGCCAAAGTATTGGAGCCTCAGCTTCAGGATCTGTCCTTCCAGTGAGCATTCAGGGCTGATTTCCTTCAGGATGGATTGATCTTGCAGTCCATGGGACTCTCAAGAGTCTCCTCCAGCACCACAATTCAAAAGCATCAATGCTTCAGCAATCAGCCTTCTTTATGGTCCAGCTCTCGCTTCCATACATCACTACTGGGAAAACCATAGCTTTAACTATATGGACCTTTGTTGGCAAGGTGATGTCTCTGCTTTTTAAGATGCTGTCTAGGTTTGTCATTGCTTTTCTCCCAAGAAGCAGGCGTATTTTAATTTCGTGACTGCTGTCACCATCTGCAGTGATCTTGGAACCCAAGAAAATAGAATCTCTCACTGCCTCCATTTCTTCCCATTCTATTTGCCAGGAGGTGATGGGACCAGTGGCCATGATCTTAGTTTTTTTCATGTTGAGCTTCAGACCATATTTTGCACTGTCCTCTTTCACCGTCATTAAAAGGTTCTTTAATTCCTCCTCACTTTCTGCCATCAAGGTTGTGTCATCAGCATATCTGAGGTTGTTGATATTTCTTTCGGCAATCTTAATTCCGGCTTGGGATTCATCCAGTCCAGCCTTTTGCATGATGAATTCTGCATATAAGTTAAATAAGCAGGGAGACAATATACAGCCTTGTCATACTCCTTTCCCAGTTTTGAACCAATCAGTTATTCCATGTCCAGTTATAACTGTAGCTTCTTGTCCCACATAGAGATTTCTCAGGAGACAGATGTGGTGTTCAAGATACCTTGCAATAATGTGCAGGACTTTTTATCCTTCATTACCTGCCCATAGGACCTCAGACACAGCCATTTTTCAACAATGTGACACCATAAAAAGTAATGATTGCTTGTTGTAAACAGTTTATAGAATTATACCAAATGTAAGATTGGTCCCTTTCTTCCTTCTGGCTGCAGCAGCTGCTGGATTAAGGTGTGTGGGGTGGGTGGGTGGGTGGTATTTCCTAAACTGGAGTCACAGCCAGGTGTGATGGATAGGTGCCTCACAGTGCTTCTCCCTGCAACAACTTAGGCTGGCATGATGCAACAATAAGTCTGCCGTCAAACAAAGAAAATATATATTCCGGGAGAACAGAGCATAAAATGATGAACAATCGGAAATAAATGCAATGCATACCAATTTATATACTGTCTAGTGCAAAAGACATTTGTCAGGAATGCTTTGATGTTTCCTGCTTGGCAGGGGGTTGGACTGGATGGCCCTTGTGGTCTCTTCCAACTCTATGATTCTATGATTTACTAGGCCATTGAGCTGATGCATGCTAAAGAAGGAGAGACTGACTAGTGCAATGGTTTTTGCAGTGGCCTTGTAAACCCCAAGGTCTAATCGTTTGTGGGTTTTGCATTGATTCTGTATGCTCCTATGAGATTATTGTATGTTTACTCATGTTTTGCTACAATTATGATTGGTTACAATGTGTTTTTAATATTAATTACATTTGTATCCCTTCCTTATTCTAAGGATCTCAGGGCAGTTTGTATGGGGTCATATCAGTTTATCCTCAGAACAACCATGTGCACTAGAGTATACTGATAGACAGTGATATGCCTAAGGCAGTCTTCTGAGTGAGCTTTCTAACTAAACTGGGATTTTAACATAATTCTCTTCGGTTCAAGTCCAGCACTCTTCCTGCCTAGTACTACAAACTGACATGGAATATTACCAAAGTTGAATTAAAATATAGTGCATTTTATTCTTTTTAGCAATTTTTGAGGACAGTAATTTCTCTCTCTCTCTCTCTCTCTCTCTCTCTCTCTCTCTATATATATATATATATATATATATATATATATGCTGTTGTTTTGAAATGATCGCCTCTGTCTTTTAAGTAGATTCATATAAAGTAATATTATTATTTTACCTTGGTTGCACTGGGCAAATCCTCTTGCAAATTGCACACTATCTGAATTTCATAATACTTTTCTCGTGGTTGTTTCAAGCAATCCACCTTTAAAGAACCAAAAGCAAAGAATTAGAGCATTTTGAAATGTATAACGTTAATATGTTGCACTTGTAAAATGGAGAGAGGGGTCTACTTTTAGACATTCAACTGCTTTCCTCATCAAAATTATTTCAAGCTAAAAGTTCAAAAGTCTGTAATCCTCAGAATGTAAACTATCTGATTAAAAAGTGAACCTTTGTGTGAAATGACAGTGGCTAACGTAAAAAATGAGCAATGACCTTGGCAACTATAGAACGTTTGTTAATACTGTTTATTATCTTAGTGCTAATGGTATGTTGTTATAAACCTTCAATGAATAATATTTTCTGTTAGTTATACCACACAACAAGGTGTGCATTATAATACAGGGTGTAAATGGCTGCTTGACCTGTGCACAGTGAGATGTAGGATTCTCATGTTCTCCCACACACAATGTTTTCACATTTTTTTGTATTTTTAAATAGTACATTTCTTTTTACAAAAAGTATACGGATAGAAGCTAAAGTTTTTAAAAGTTTTTTCATAATTAGACACAGCACTTGAGATTCCTCAGCCAAAATTATACCAAAAGAACTACTTTACATAAAATGTATATTGATGATGCACAAACATATTTTAAAAACCAAAAAATGGTGGAACAAAGACCTCTGACCTTCCATACTTACAAAAACAACAACAACCCTAACAGTCTAAATTAGGAACAAGCAGATGGGCAGACTTAAGCCATCCTATTATTTAGTCCCAGTAAAAAAAATAAAAATTGGCCATTTATGTTGCTGAACTGTAACTCCCATCAGCCCAGCAAGCATGGCCAATGGCCAGGGAGGGTGGAAATGGAAGTCCAGCTACATCTGGAAAGCCAGAGGTTCCTCACACATGGTTTATTCCATGTCTGAGAGCAGTTGTGAATGGAATGTTAGGATGTCAGTGGAAACATGACCTTTTCCCTTTCATCCTCCCTTACCCCAAAGCCTGAGCAGATTCCGTTTCCAAGATGACCATAGCTCTATAGACTATGCAATTACCCATATCAGTTCAATTCCCTCCTTAAAGTCTACCTTTTTTTGGCACAATCCCCTAATTCCTATGCCCTACTCCAGGGACAGGAAATATATGACCCTCTGGATGTTGTTTAACTCCAACTCCCATCCTCCTCAACCAGCTTGACCAATGATCAGGGATGGTCGTAACTATGGTCCAAAAACATCTAGAGGGCCTCGGGCTCTCCATCCTTCGCTACTCCAATTCAACCCTGTAACTAAGCCTGAGAATGTGTAACTGAAAAAAAGATATATTGTGCCTGTGCTCCCAGTTCCTTACTCTTCCTCTGTTGTTTCCTATATCAGAGTTTAGACTGTGAGCTTATAAGGCCAAGAACCTGCCCATCTGCACTATAAAACACCAATGAGCTAGCATTGAAGGGTTCTGGGTTGTTGTTACAGATCCCACTTGTTCTGCCACTAAAGTCCCAAGCCTGACCACAGACAATCCTGCTTCCCTGTTCCTCTTCGTGAGATTTCATCAAGCACTGGGTACATGCTTTCAAGTCTGTTTTAAATAGAGTTGGGACATGAGTCATATGTTGTCAATTTGGCTATTTGGTAATTTATTCTTTAAAATGGCTGCAAGACTAATAATGCAATTGCATAGTTGGCAATGTATCTTTTAGATTACTTTGTGGATATTATCAGATTTCATGCTTGTTTGGTGTAGTATCACAGAAAATGCTTAATGCTGGTTACAAATTAGGGACAGCTTTTCAAGAGAATTTGGGTTTGAGTAGACATTTAAGAGAAAGAAGATGCTTCGGCATGGGGATCCTTCTTTGAATAAGGAGAATCATGCTAAGATGGGAGAAAGGAGCCTTGCGGGAGAAGTGTTTGAGCAGTGAATGAACCAATGGGGGTAAATGAAAGATCTTATAAGAACTAGGATCCAAAGAACTGCACAGCTATGTTACCCTGGCTTGTGTTTCATGAACAGCATCCCTTTCCCCATGCCTCAGAAAAAACAGTTTCTGAAGCAGTCAGAAGTTTCAAAAAACATTTATAATATAGCCCAGGGGTCTGCTGTTCAAATAATAATATTTTCAAAAAATCCCACTGAGCATGCCCAAACTCTTGGGCATGCTGAAAGCAGCTCTTTCAGTCCCAGTCAGGGACTAGAACTTGAACTTAATGTGAGAAACAAGTGCAGAAGGCTTAAAGAGAGAGAGAGGGAAAATGATCCTAATGAGAGAAGAGAAGATTAGCAGCCACATTCTGAACTGAATGAAAAATGCGGAAAATATGACAAGTCTAAATAGGCCGTTACTGGATTACTGGTTTTTAAATACAGTATCTGCATGGTTTTCATTATACTGTTTTAAAAACAATAACACATTTTTTTTTAAATATATACCTATGCAGATCTCAAGGAGAAACAAGTTAACCAGCTAATAACTAACTAGAAACAAAAGCCGAGGACAAAGCAATAATTAATTTTTGAACAAATTCTGTAGAGTTGTTCAAATGATGCATTGTTTCATGACACTGTTGCATAGAATGGACCATTGCTTCTTTCTGCAATCTATAAACAATATGCAATAGGGGGCCTAGGAGTTGTTTTCCTTCCACCCTACCTTGTAGGAAAAACATACATTATTTGCTTATTATTTATTTTTATTTATGTATTATTCGCTTATTAGTTGCCTTTCCAATACAAATTGCCTAAGGCCACATGCAAAACTAACCTGAACCAACCGAGTGTATCTTTCTTTTCACTGATGTAATTGTTTATTTAGTTAGAATTGGTTCTATGTAGGATGACCGTGTTGTGTTTCATAAAGGTAATTCAGGGCCCCAATACAAACATGTCTAAGTCATCAACTGGAAAAAAAACAAGGGCAGAACTCTGGAAGTCAGTGGAGTCACACTCAGTAATACAAGCTGAGGATCTTGTCTGAAGCCAAGCATGAAAGACCCTTCCTTTTCACAACGTTTGCTTTCATTCAGGCTTAATAGAAACATAGCACTGGATATATTACATTTGCCTGCCAGTCAATTATTGAAGTTGGCGTTCACTATAGTTGTCCATGGAATACGTAAAATGTTGGCTAATAGTGGTAGTACTTGACCCAAAACCTAACTGAATAGGTCTGTGGACAATTTTTGGCATGCATATGGTAGTAGGAGATCAACATGTTAAAGTTTAACATGTATTTTAAATAAAGTTTGACTTGTAACTACCCAATATATAGAATGGTATACTTCACTGAACTGCAAGATGTACAGCCAAGCTCTGCTCTCTATTGAATGGAATTTAGTTTGGGGGTTTATACTCCCCCCCCCACAGTGACAAATTTGGCCCCTCTCTTTTGCCTCTCTCTCTTTATTGATAAGCCACTGGTTGTCTCACTCCATTAAGCTAGTCTAGACTCCAGGCTTGAGCCGCATTGGTCTCCTGAGTTTTGGATGTTATAACAGGTCAGCACCACACAGTCAATTCATATTTGTTAACTACCAAACATATGATGGGTTGTTTCAAATGAAACCATTCACTTCTTAAACTGAATGGTTCCTTTTTTTAAAGTTCAAGAAACCACTTGATAAAATGATGTGCCAATTGTGTATAAATAACTTTACCACAAGAATAAAGGAAGCCATAATTCTGTAGGCTTGTGTTTTATTTAGTTCATCTGTTTGCATTTATGAAGAGTGAGAATAAGGAAAAGAAAATCTGTAGTGGGGGGCAGTGATATAGTGCAGCTTCTGAAATGAACCATGACCAAGACTTTAATTCATTGATGGGTCTATCATTTCGGAAGGAGGCTTTGAGTTCAAGGCTTTCTCTTGTGATGATGGTCAATAGATTGAAAAATTATCCCGAATGGAAGCCCTTGCTCAGGAAAAATATTTGATGGGAAAGGTTTTCTCTTTTTTAGCCGAACATAAAGGACATAAAGGAACCTTGTGCTGTAGGATTCAAGTGATAGCAATATTTCCACAGAAACATCTATAACATTTCATATTGTTATTGAGGAGTAGCATGTACAAACATAATATAATGTCAGTGTTTAAGATTGTTGTGTTTTGTAACTGTTTCCTTGGTTACTGCACCCATTGATTTGCATCAGAGCAGCTGAAGAAGATGGAAGCCAGTGCGTTTTGCTTTAAAACTTCAGTATCTCTGCTTTGTTAGTCACCATAATAAATATTAATGACATATATAAGACATTCTTTCACCTTGGGAGAAAAAATATATGACTATATGAAGAACATAATCTCCGTATGTGAAGAACAGTGGATCTGTATCTCAAAAGTGCAACTTGGAGTTCTCTCTGAGAGACTTCTTATGGTGCATTTAAGATTCCTGGATAGTTTGAGGCGACGGACAGCACCATGCATCTCTACACAAGCCCGTTCACAGCCAGCTGCCTTTCTGCAACATGCTTGCCTCTTTTACTTCTGGCCCAGGTTTTAAGGTCTCCTCCCAGTTCTCTTGGTACTTGCAGCTGAGACAATGATAACATTTAGGGGAGCCTGGTCCTCCAGGGAGGCCATCCTGCCAACATTTAGGAGTGGTCTGTTACAAGCGGCTCGCAGATGTAATGTGAGTCAATAATGCGATGCTACAGACTTTTAAAAGTTATTAGAAAGGATAGAGAACCATTGTTCACTACAATCAGGTTACTGTGTGTTAGTCAAAAAAACATTATAATGGTCTTTGGCTGTAGAATGGAAGGTTTTGGTTAAATGTCAGACAAGCAATGTAAGTTTACTAGCGGAATGGGTTTTTAATACTTTTACTGGAAGTCTAAAGGTGGCTAGAGAAACATCTTTCATTGGTGGTTGAGGCGTAATTATTTTTGCCTCAGCAGAGAGGAAGATAATGTTGTGACCTCAGCTGAAATCCTGAGGTGGGGCTGAAGAAATGGAACAAGGCAAAGGACAGTTGCTTTGCTCAGCTCCCTTTAAGTTCTATGCAGGTGGTGGGATCCAAAAGTGGACCCCCTCTGCAAACTACTTTGGACAGGTGGACTGAGCCACCCACCTGCCAGTCATCTGGCACACATTTAAAAACCCTAATTTTCCATAGTTCTAAAATGTGTGGAGAGCCTACATGAGTTAAGCAGCTCCCCACAACAGAACATCACCCTCCAACTCAGAGAATGTGATGGAGGAGACCGAAAGGAGCATGCTAATTTCTGTTTCTCTAAGCATTGTAGACAAAGAAACACCCAAGGAAGACTTCTGGGATTGGCCTTTTGTGTGTGTGTGTGATTTAATAAGTAGCAGGTGTGGAGGAAGGGATTCCCAGTTGCAACTGTGAAGTGGGAAAATAGTGCTGTAAGCCTTTGTCCCTGTCATGGTTCTGATCTAGACTGCCTCTATAACCCACAGCTCCTATTTGCCATGGAAGGAAAGCAGCTTTCCTCCTGGGCCAAATAGGAGCTGCAGAGGCTTAAAACTCCTTCCTCCATGTTGTGTTCTCCAGTCAAGATCAGGTGCATATGTAGGATATATCTATTTGGAAAGGGGGGGGGGAGAACAAAAACCAATAATGTAATTAGTGTCACATCTTGTTTGGCCCTTAGAGAAGAGCAGGTGCTCTAGCCCTATGATGCCAGAGAGCTTTTATATCCTTGCTGGGGCAGCTGAGGTCTTCATGGTTGCCATGACAATCATACGACTGTCTCAGTATACCGTCAGGTCAACACATGTGGCAAGTCATTTTCTTGTTTTTTACTATAGAACAGTTTTATGTATTTTTCAGTTATAAAAGTATTTCTATACCACCCTCTCATAACCTATCAGGGTGGTTTGGGAATGATTTGATTGTAGGCGGGATTCAAGTTACCCTTATGTCATGGATGGGTCATTCCTGGTGAGGTTTGGATTCTTGGTAGCAATTCCCCCCCCCCCCTTTCAGGGATGGGAAATTGCTTGGGATGGTGTGACCCCCAGAGACGTACTGAAACATTGAAATCCCTGCATGCTTTGGGAGAGCTTTTGACTGGCGGGGTTGGCACTTCTGTCAATACCCCAGTCTTGCTGTGGAATGCTGAGGTGGAGAAAGCAAGGGAAATGGTTTCTCCTGAGCTCCCCACTCCAGCACCATAGTCTTTAAAAAGCAACCTGGTTTGTGGGGAGCACCAAGTGATGAAGCAGGCTAGACCAGTGGTCCTCAACCTTGGGCCTCCAGATGTTTTTGGCCTACAACTCCCATGATCCCTAGCTAGCAGGACCAGTGGTCAGTGATGATGGGAACTGTAGTCTCAAAACATCTGGAGGCCCAAGGTTGAGGACCACTGGGCTAGACGACAGCTGGAGTGGAGGTGGTGCAAATTTGGCAGCAAATGTAGCCAGACGCAGGTACGAGTCCATAAATGTGCCTACCAAGCTTACTTTTCTGTCATTACAGGCAAGGAGCTGTTCAGCTGCCTGGTTTTTTTTTAGAAATAAAAATATGTGGTGTTTTTTAAATGGATAGTGTAATTTGTGAGTTTGGACCCACCATGCTGAAAGTTGGGTGAAGTCAAGGCAAAATCACGATTTGGTCCACAATCTTGTTTCAAAATAATGGTCAGAGTCCGAACATCAACGAAGAGCACAGCCCCCACTTTGGGAGCCCTCAAGATGGATTTGGCAATGATATCTTGAGAGCCGTACAAACGTATAGAGAACAAACAAACAAATGGACAGACAGACAGGCATGCCACTTTCTAAAATATATAAGTTATTCTATATGGTTATTTTTATTTTTATTTCTGGAAAACATTTATATATTGTATACTGCCCTGTGATAGTCAGATGAAGGGCCACCTTGAAATAAAGCAGTATTTTTTGTTTATTTATTCACTGCATTTTATCTTTGTGAAAGAACATGTACTGTGGTTAATTTTGTTTTGAAAACCATTTCCCCCCTATAATGAATGCTCATGAATAAAGGCACTGGCTTAAATAGACAGTTGGGCCAGCTTCCCATTGAAATAGTAAATTTCCTCACAGTTAGACTCCTCTTTTGAACTATGGTTGAAGGAAATGAATTGCACTTTTGTTGGACTTTTAGTCTCAGGAGAGATTTGAAGGAAGACATTATTAGACGTTGGATATTTTGTATGAACTGCATTCTTTTTCGCTCGTATATCATCATATTGTGATATTATCTTATTAATGTTGTATTGAAATTTCAACAGTTATTGACTTGGGCTGCACTTTTTGGTTGTTATAGCAGGAGTATTTTTATTTTTTTGTTATTTTGTTATCTGGTGCTCACAACCAGCAGATTGTCACTTGGTAACAGTGCCCACCCTCTAGTATGCATTCCCTAATGAGAAGGAAACAGTCACAACCTTTAAAAATGTATATGTTTCCCCAAGCTTTCCTGAACCCTGACTCTTAATTTTAGTTCTGTTTTGTGATATGTTCAGTTATATGTGTGATATATAAGTTTATTCTGTTTCTACTTAGTTTACAGGAAATGTTTTTATATGTTACTAACTGGCCAGGCCACGCATTGCTGTAGCTCATCCCTGTGATTCTCCCCACCCTGTCCAGATCCATGACCTATCCAGTCCCCTCCTGCCCCCAACCCACACCCAGGCGAGTCCCCACCTCCATTCGGCCTAGTAGCTGCAGTACCAGTGTAGCCTCTGATAGAGGGCCAAGGTTTTCTAGCTGTAGTACCAGTGTAGCCGCCGCTAGAGGACGCTGTGTTGCAACCTCTTTTGCCTTCTATTTCCCAGCTTCCCCGGCCCTCTGATTTCAGTGTTCTAAACCAGTGGGTTTTACCTGGTTTTCGTGGCACAGGTGTGACATGTGGGCAATCTAAGCGCATGGAAATACTCGGATATCCCCATGTGATGCTGTGGCTAAATTTGAACACGATCGGACAAGCAATTTTGGAGAATGTCGTGGCCTAACAAACATGGACCTTCTACATATATACAGTGTATATATGTATATATATATATATATATATATATAGAGAGAGAGAGAGAGAGAGAGAGAGAGAGAGAGAGAGAGAGAGAGAGTGTTCCTTTTTCTATCACAGTCTTCTTGTTGTAAACCACTTAAGAGGTTTTTTTAAAAAATTAAATTAAGCGGCATAAAAATTAAATACAGTAATGGTATTGCCTTGTTGGTATGTTGTGCCTTCCATTAATGATCATCCTTTTTCCTCATTCTAGTTTCAGGGCTTGTCTACACTTCCACTTTCCCCCCAGAAAAACTTGCTTTATCACTGAATCAGGGTACAAACGCCAGTCGTTTTTTTCTGCAGATAGATGTCTGTTCTGCTTCAGCGGTAAACAGCAGATTTCCCCAGGAAAGTGGCAGGAGCAGAAACAAAAAATGGCTCAGACCTGTGCTTTTCCAGCGCAGGACAAGTGTGGACATGCCCTCAGTTGTGTTACATTTACCATTTATCTGATAGTTACCTTTCACGGCTGCTTTCTGCTCCATTTTCCCAGCACAAGAACACAGTTTATACAGCTCAAATTGACTTTGACACTGGCATATGGGGCCAGCTCACAGAACAACTACCGTAAGTGCTGAATATACTGGCAAAATGCAAGTTGTGCCATTACCGCTTGGGAATGGTTAAAATGTTGCATCTGCATACTTTGGTCCTGTAAAAATCAAAATGCTTGAAAAATGATTACTGTATGGATGTTCTCAGCCACAGGGAAGGTCATCAGAGGATCAGCCGGCAGGAATATGCCAATCTAAAATATTATTGTATGTCAATTTCAAAAATTACATTTAGCATCCCACCCTGGCAGTTTCTGTGTATATATGAACTTGTTCATTTCTGACTTTGGGTGTGCCAAGAATCTAGGCTATTATAGCGTGATTGTACAATATCATGCATTAGCACACAGCTATATTTCTGCTAGGTTCTCTATCGTATTGAGAATGCAAGCGCAGATCTGCATTTGTTCAGTGCTGCATAGGGTATGGATTCTGAAATGAATCTTTTGTAAGATCCCAGGCTTTTCTTGCTATAATTTTGTTAGTTTACTTCAGTAATGTATCCCTTTTTTTGGGTTTTACTGAAAAAGCAACATCCAAGCAAAATGTATTCACCATAGTAAAGACTCTATTGATGAATACTCAGTGTTGAATAAATGAATAATGGACTGCTTGAAGGAAATCCTTGGATTATGGGTTCATGAGATATAGAGAAAGTCCTGATCAAACAAGCCTATAAAGCCAGGAATTGCAGTATTTTGGGGTATACTTTATTCACAGAATATTTCATGTTACATTTGAAGGAATATATACTTATAATAATCAACAGGGATAACCCTAAGATAACCCTTTTTAAAAGACCTTAAAATACAGTATCACTGTAACACAGTTTATTTCAAGCAATTTTTGAACAACAAAAATGACTGTGTTACAACGTTTGAGTTCAAATGTTCAGGAGTGGAATTGACTGTAATGGTATATCTCGTGTGTGTGTGTGTGCGTGTGTGTGTGTGTCGGGGATCGAAGTTTGTGGTAAAGTTGGAACCCCAGTGCCAAAGCACAACATATAATTGGGCTTAATTTTTTCCATATGTATCAACAAAAACAGCCCTTTCTGCCATGAGAGATGAAAGCTTCCCTTTTTGTCATATTTTTCTGTTGTATATAATTCCAAGCTCTCTACAGTTTTGCAGGCTTCCTACCAAAACATGCCAGAATGCAGGGGAGATGAGCTGTCATTCTTGACCAGAGCTTTTATTTCTAATAGAAGAACTCTGTATTGCAGATGAATGCAAAGAGGGCCAATTCCTCTTTGTTACTGCAAAACATTCAATTTGAAATGAAACAATCCCTCTGTTCATTGTTTCAGCCAATTAACTAAGCATTACCTTACAGAAGCCGTCACAATGTATTCAGGCAATATATAGCCTGCTTTTTAGTCAATCAGATTCTTAAAGTGCGCTACAGTTACAAAATTAATAATATAAATAAAATCATAAAACCTGCAGGAAGGCAGGATGAAACCAAGAGCTGGCAATGAAACAAATAATAGAACAGAACAAACCGTAGCAAGCCTGCCTGGCATGAAAGGCCAGCTGGCCTTACAGAGAAGCAGACTCCTGAATCCGCCTCATAGTTGTAGGAAGGAGGCCAAAGCTTAGGGGCTGACACAAGTATTGTACTTTTTCCCACCACCACTGCCAATTCAGCAGGCTATTTAAATAGATTTGGGGAAGGCCGAAGTATTTAACTTGTTTGATCAACTGATTACCCATATACCATCTATGGGCCCTATAGTGTCTTGAAAACACAATGACTTTTTTCTTGTAATTCACAGCCAGCTGTTCTCTTTGGCAATATCCTGAGAATGCCCTCATCAATCATTTTAGGCCCACTTTTGTTTGAGATAGAAGTACCGCATCATCTGCGTATAGTAATATAGAGGTGGCTTTTGTGGCCATTTTGGGGGCATGATACTCTGGGGTGGGACGCGGGTGGCACTGTGGGTTAAACCACAGAGCCTAGGGCTTGCCAATCAGAAGGTTGGTGGTTCGAATCCCCGTGATGGGGTGAGCTCCCGTTGTTCAGTCTCAGCTCCTGCCCACCTAGCAGTTCAAAAGCACGTCAAAGTGCAAGTAGATAAATAGGTACCGCTACAGCGGGAAGGTATACGACGTTTCCGTGCGCTGCTCTGGCTTGCCATAAGTGGCTTAGTCTTGCTGGCCACATGACCGCTGTCTGCGGACAAATGCCGGCTCCCTCGGCCTATAGAGTGAGTTGAGCGCGAAATCCCAGAGTTGTCCACGACTGGACGGTCAGGGATACCTTTACTCTGGGGATGTTAAACTCTGGGCAATATCATTGATACATGAATTAAACAGTGTAGGAGCTAGGATACAACCTTGCTTAACTCCCTTTGTGGTGGTACGGATCCTGTGAGCTGTCCATTTGTAGAGCAACACACTTTCAGCACAGTGTTTTTATACGGACATTTAATCAAGAACAATAATCTTTTTATCTATACTTGAAGCATTCAACTTATCCCACAGCCTTACTTGAGAGATTGAATCGAATGCAGCTTTCAGATTATTGATGTAAACCTCTGGAATGTATTTTGTGTAGTTAAGTCTACAAATACATTGTATTTTATTTTATTGCTATAGGTAGTGACTGATGCAAATAAAGATTATTCTGATTCTAGATTTGAGAAAGCTTAAAATGCACTTATGTATGCTAGTTAATGCAGAAACAGGGCGAAAACATATCAGCACATACATACTACGCTAAAGGACATTCCATGTGTTGTAGAAAGTTGCTTGTGGCTGCAGCTTGTTGTTGTTGTTGTTTAGTCGTTTACTATTACTACATCTCTAGCACCTTCCCGGATGAGTGGTTGCACCAACTTGCAGGCCTGTGCCTCCTTTCAGTGACAGCTCCCCAAGGCAGTGACCTTTGTGTGATGAATGGCCATCTCTACCCACAGAAGAGTGTGCATGCACGTACAAATATTTTTGACCATGATCTGAAACGTGTGCCTTTTTGAGATAAATAAAGGCAATATATGGCCATGAACTGCAAGGCAAATTAGACTGTAATCAGATTGTATGCTGCATAAGTGTGTTTTTTTTAAATAAAAACCAATCTCTTTCAGATTCATGATAATATTACTTAGACTATCTATGGGCCCAATTCATAAAATACTTAGAATGGTATACATGTGGTTACATTTGCCTTAGTTGTGTATGCATATCTCTCCAATTTATTGTGGTTTTTTTTTCTAAGAAAAGAACACTCACAAACTTACATATTGACTTGATTTCCAAGGTCTTAAAGTGACCGACATGTTGTTCAAGATGAATAACAAACAGCAGATGTTTGCCAAGTTCTCAATAGCAGTCAAAAAAACTGATGCTTAGTAACACTTGCTAGAGTTTGTATGTTAGATAGACTAAGCAATAGCAACACGACTAAAATTAAGGAAAAAATAGTATGCTTGTCTATATTTGTGATTGTGTGTATGAATATGTGTGTGTTAATATAATGTAATATACATATGCATATAAGTGTGTGTAATGCTATGTATAGCAAAATATTAACTTCAGGATAGTGCCCACTCTGAGGTGGGAGAAATTCCAGAAATCCCAAACTCACTATTCTTATCTGGCTGTGACTGCTATAAAATGGCCTTATGCCTGGTTTCAACGGGTGATGTTTGGATTTTGTTGTTACGCAGCTTAAACCTTACTTTGGTTGGCTGCCAAATGGAGCTGGAAAGGAATGTTACCTCACTCCCAGATTGCTAGGACAGGGTTGGGGGTCTTAGCATTCCTCATCACTAGCTTCTGAGGAGTTGGCCATTGTTGGGCACAGATTCATGGGGGTTGTGCAACCATCAGTTCATTGCAAAGACTGGTTGTCAGCCGTTGTGCCCAGGTTGCAGGACTACAGGAGCTACAGTATTCTCATAGCCAAGGTCATTTTTCCCGGAGTTACCCAGAGGTCAGTCTGGGCAATACATGCAATTTATTTAAAGCATTTTTATTCCATCTTCAGCTCAAAAGGCTGTCAGGAACAATGAATGACAGTTGTGTCTCTCCTTTTCTTCAATCTCCTACCCGGTTCCCTTCATTGTAAGCACAGAAATGCCCCCTACACATTCTCACACACTTTCACACAGACAGAGCACTATTTATCTTGCTCAGAACTTATATGAAAAAAGTTATTTATGGTTGCTAAGCAGATGAGGTGGGGTGCTCCAATAAGGCACAGGTATGAATGAAGCAAGGGACCCAGGTGGCGCTGTGGTTAAACCACTGAGCCTAGGGCTTGCTGATCAGAAGATCGGCGGTTCGAATCCCTGTGACGGGGTGAGCTCCCGTTGCTTGGTCCCAGCTCCTGCCAACCTAGCAGTTCGAAAGCACGTCAAAATGCAAGTAGATAAATAGGAACCGCTACAGTGGGAAGGTAAACGGCGTTTCCATGTGCTGCTCTGGTTTGCCAGAAGCGGCTTTGTCATGCTGGCCACATGACCTGGAAGCTATACGCCGGCTCCCTCGGCCAATAATGCGAGATGAGCGCGCAACCCCAGAGTCGGTCACGACTGGACCTAATGGTCAGGGGTCCCTTTACCTTTACCTTATGAATGAAGCATGTAGTACTTGGAAGTCTCTCTCTCTCTCTCTCTCTCTCTCTGTGTGTGTGTGTGTATGCAACAAACAAAGTGATCATGCTCATTTCTAGGAATTGGGCATTATGTAATATTTATCTTATTTTTAAGCTGTTTTAATTGATGTATTACATATGTGTGGTTTCTTCCTAAGTTTGTAAGTGGAGAAAAATATGAACATGATACCAGATATGGTCTCAGATTGTACAGCGGTGCAATGCAAAGTATTTTCAGGAATTCGTTCTTCTCTCTCTCCCCCCCCCCCAATAAGCTTTGAAAATGGCAGTGTTTCAAGCTGGTGAATGCCGTTGATGGTAATGGTGCTAATTATGCTATCCGCCATCTGTCTGCCTTTCTCCCTGAACTGAGACAGGGTAGTTGTGCTTTCTTCAAAGGCTCTGCTTGAGGCCTGTCAGATGGCAAGACAGAAATGGGTGCAGACCAATAGACTACACCCCATTCTGAAGGCTCTCGATATACATTTCCTTCATCAGTTATATACTTAGCCCATTTCATCATTGACCATGTAATAACAAGACTAGACCGGTGCTTGGTGTTCTCGTTGACAGAATAGTCAAATCTTTCCCCTTTGTGGTACAGTGTCAAAAATAGTTCTTGAGGCATCTTAACCAGATGCTAAAAAAGCAGGATTTATTCCACAAGGGCACACTGATTATCCTTTGGCAGGATTTTTTAAATTTATTTTTTAGTTCAGGAAATTTTGCAAGGAACAATAAGAATTTTCCCTGGTATGAAACTTTTCAAGAAATGCAATTTATGCAGTATCAATGACCTCACTTGTGCCATGAGATTCCTGCATTGCAGGGGTTGGACTTGATGACCCTTGGGGTCCCCTTCCAACTCCACAATTGTATAAATCTATGATTCTATGACTTATTGTGGTGCAGAGAGCTGACACATATCTTTTTTGCCCATACTGATTTCAATATAATTATCAAAAGGTTGCATGAATTTTACACATCTCTGACATATCCACAGT
The DNA here is from genome assembly GCF_965207765.1 of Zootoca vivipara. Taxonomy (NCBI): domain Eukaryota; kingdom Metazoa; phylum Chordata; class Lepidosauria; order Squamata; family Lacertidae; genus Zootoca; species Zootoca vivipara. The sequence continues at coordinate 7,318,172 of NC_142594.1, read as the reverse complement.
GTATTTCCATAATTCCATTTGCAAACTTTTGTGGAAGGCAACATTGGACCTCTTCTTCTTCTTCTTCTTCTTCTTCTTCTTCTTCTTCTTCTTCTTCTTCTTCTTCTTCTTCTTCTTCTTCTTCTTCTTAAATAAAGACTCCATAGAGATTAGAGTTCTAACATTTTCAGGTTTTATCTGTCAAGAATGAGTCTTAAGGGTGATTTTTTGAAATGGAGCACCTCCTGTGTTCCAAGGATGATTGTTGAAATGCATACTTTCTCAGAAGTACCAGTATATATTATTTTCCAATACTGTTCACCAGTAGCCCTACCACAGCTCCCCCCTTGGGAGCAGACCTACAGAGAACTAGATGACCCTTGGGGTCCCTTCCAACTCTACAATTCTGTGGTTCTATGAGGAGTAAGAAGGCTTGTTTGCACCATCCTGGGCCCTGCCTGGTCTGCTCTCCCATTGAAAAAACACATACTGTAAACGTAATAGGCTGTATGGTAACAATTGCAAAGTTGTTTACTAGAAACATCATGACATAATATATTAAAATATTAAAAAGTAGCTTTTCAGTTGAGCTAATTCTAATTAGAAAAGAATGTACTATGGCACTGACAAAATAGGATTTGTATTTTGTACATACTGGACTTGGTGATCAACTGAAAAGCTACTTTTTAATATATTATATCACAAAGTTGATTTCAACATTATGAGAAGCTATATCTAATTTTTGAGAAGTAGCTTCTGGTCTACCGCCATTGCCGAGGGGCGAGGAAACCTCGAGCTCCAAGGTTCTTGGCGCTGCGAAGGAGGGGGGAGCCGCAAGAGCGCCGCGGACCCCCAAATGAACCCCAGATTGAGCTTTCTGGGGTTGTGGAGACTCAGCTGAGCCCCAGAATGTATCCTTCGCTCCCCGGTAAGCTCTATTAGGAGCCCCGAGATGGTTTTATCCTGTTCCATGGAATGAAGAACCGAGTTTTTGCAGCGATATTTTGGTGAGTGAGTAATCCCCTTGCCCCTGAAAGTTAGGCGGTGCCCCACAACTGATGATTTCACCCTGCACCCCTCTCTAAAAACGCTCAACAACTTTGACCTGGACCCCAATAAAATGGGAATAGATCACCTCCAGTTTATAACTCTGCAAGTAGATCGCAGTATCCTGGAAGTTGGCCACCCAATACATGGGTAGGCAAACTAAGGCCCGGGGGCCAGATCCAGCCCAATCGCCTTCTAAATCCAGCCTGCAGATGGTCCAGGATTCAGCGTGTTTTTATATGAGTAGAATGTGTCCTTTTATTTAAAATGCATCTCTGGGTTATTTGTGGGGGCATAGGAATTTGTTCATCCCCCCCAAAAAAAATAGTCCACTGATGTGGACATGACACTGGTAGCAATATGATTGATCACATGGCCTCTTGACCACTGTCCCTCCTGGTTTATGAAATCTTTCCAAAGGGGGTTGATTGGTTGGGTCCAAGCTTCATTGTGTGAGGGGATGGTCTCTGCTGCCTTGATAGACGCATTGGTGCGGCTCCTCCTAAAGAAACTGGCTCTGGGCCCCTTAGACTGGCACAACCATCAACCCTGTGATTTATAAAATGTTTGCCATTCATTTGTGATCACCCTCACCCTTTTACAATCAAGCAGAGCATCAATTTGCAAGTGGGAGGGCTAGGAACCCTTCAAAAAGTGATTATTTTTTGCAGATTTAATCAAACCACAAGAAATTACGAAGTAGAAGGGAATCTTTGGACTAAATGTTTTTCTTGATCTGCTTGTCCTTGCAGAAATCTGCTGATGTAATAGTAACAAAAATAAATTATATGCCCTCTTCTTTAGTTAAGCCACTGCACACTACTATGGGTGGTATTCAGCTAAGGTTTACTCATAGTAGTCCCATTAAAATTAATAAACATGACAAAGACTGGGTCATTCATTTCAGTAGGTCTATTCTGTGTCAAACTTGGCTGAATACCACCCATGTTTAAATACTGGATGCTGCAAAGGCATGCATTCTCAGAAGAATGATGAAACTGCACAGATGCTTAAGATGAAACACAAAATTACATTTCATTCCTTACAATAGTATAAGGAAGAAAAATGTAAATACCATTTAAACTTCAGAGGTCTGCTATCTGAAGTTCATTAGGTCAGTTTGACTTCCATATTCTTGCTAATACAAACATAACAACAGAAATATGCATGATCATCAAGCTGAATAGAATATGATACAACACTCTGCCTAAGCATTAAAAGGATGAAACCAGTGCTTTTTTCTTTTAAAAAAAGGTTTAGGGGTACATACTATCATTTAGACTCAAGAAAATCATCATTTTGTTGTTTAAATTGGAGGAAATAAATACAGTAAATGGACAAAAGTACATAGGTTCACAAAGTGTTTAGGGGTATCATACTCCTGCGTCCCCCCAGAAAAAAAGCACTGGATGAAACTATACATCCTTGAAGTATTAGTTACCAATGAAGCCTTTATAAATGGGAGATAAGATAGACAAAAACCTTGAATCCATTGGGTTTGGTAGTCCAACTGTTAGGATGCTCAAAACTGTCACACCCAGTGTGTTTCAGTGAAGTGCACCCTTAAACTATCAGGTCAGGCTCTAAGGAGCTACTAAGTCTCAGGAAAGAGGGTTGCACTAGTCTGATGGAATTTCTAACCTTCTCAAACTTCTAAAAAATAAGATATTCTAATTAATATAAGCTAGTTCAGGGCAGGTATGTCGGTTTATTGTTTGCAGGAATATGCAAATCACATGGGGGTAATGAGCCACATATTTAAATAGGCAGACATTCAGGAAGTCTGATCAAATGGTATTAATCACAGGGAAAGGGAAAGAGCAAAATAACAATAACATTCCCTGTCATTCCACTCTGACTGATGAGCCTGTGTTTCTTCCTAATATATCCTGTCTTTCTACAAATGTTCTGCCAGCCACAAAAGCACATGAAAGTGAAAGACATGCCAGATTATAGAAGAGACAGAACATACCAGGGCGTCAGCCCTAAGACAATATAGTGTGTAAACCACTGCATCAATAACATCTGTGTTCAACTTCTAAAATTGCAGCTAAGAAGAACATTTTGTACCATGTTCACAAGCACCATTTACTCCTTGTTTTACGTTTGAGTGACAAATTAACCTCCCAGACAATGGAAGTCTTTCAACAGACTATGTCTTATTCCAGAGCATCACAGCTTTTTAAGGGACATATTTTTTTCTTCTTGATTTCATAGTCACAGTGCTGGTAGATCCTTCCCCACCTTCTTCCTACATACAGATGTACTGGTGAACTCTACAAAACCTGGATGTTTGGACTGGATTTTAGGAATCTGCTTTTCGTAGATGCATTTGGGTACTGTTGTGGATGCAGTCTCAACCCGAGACAGGGTCTTGGTCTCCCCTCCTTATGGGACGCGTGTCTCTGCTTTGTTCTACAGTGAGTGTCATTAATGTATTAACACAGTGATTTTTTAAAAGTCTAGTTCTCTAGATGGCTTATCAGACAGAATGCAAACTTGTAGAAACAGACTGTAGCTGAGACAAAAGCAAGTCATTCTTAATAATAATAATAATAATAATCAGGATCCTTTCCCCCTGTGTTAGCATACATACAAAAAACAACCAACAACACCAAAGCAAATCATAACCAGGTTTTAAAAAACGATTTCCCACATTATACCATATTAAAGATGATCTCATATCCTATAGTTTATTGGATCAGTTTAAACACCTTTGATCAGCACTCAGCCACAAACAGGGATTTTAGTGTCAGAAGCAACATTGGTGTGATGGTTTTGTGAAATATCCTTCACAAAGGCCATCGGTGTTTGCCCAGTAGTTCCTGCCACAACAAGTCAATTACCTGTGGTTGAGCTAATTTCAGAATACATTTAGTCTCTCATCCCACAGAGTTTTAAAAAATAAACATATTCTACATGATAGGGCTGGAACAGCAGGGTGGCCATATCAGCCCTGATGCTTAAGATTAGGGAAGATAAAGAATCATGCAGAAAGAAAGTGGGCATAGTATAATCTCTTCTACAGGAATGTAAATAATGGAAAGAGACAGCACAGGTGATAATTAGGTACACCCCCAATCCAAAATGAAATCATTATTCTAAAATTCCACTAACAGCTCTCTTTACTGCTGGTTCTCATTTTCTATCATGAAAACCCTTTATTTTTCTGTTTCTCGATCCACAGATCTCTGTTACCTACCTCTGCATCTGATAGCATTCTCTCTGTATTGCCATCGATCTCTCTACAACTGCATATCTTTTCCCCCCTTCTCGTTTCTCCCTCCAGTCTTCCATCATTTCTGATTCTGCCTCCCCCTTCCCTGTACTCTTCGTTTCTGAGTTCACTAATATTAGCACACAAGACACTCACTCTTCCAGCAGTTCACTCACTCAGGTAGACTAGGGCGCAGGAAGAGTAGATTTAGTGAAGATAGCAACTCTTCCCCACCCACTTTGGGTATTCCAGCAAAAGTGGAAATTCCTACATAGTAGGAATTTGGAATTCTCTTAGGTGGATACAGGCCCATGGGCTTTCTTCATAGAATATGAAAAACCCCTTTTTGCCTAAGGTGGGCTTGAACACATGGCCCTGAGATGAGAGTCTCATGCTCTACTGACTGAGCTATCCCAGCTCTAATGCCATCCCAGGGTTTTGTGTTCTATGAAACATTGCGGGTACCTCAACAATACAACCAACATGTTTCCATTGGAGCTGGAGAATCTTGTGGAGTTTTGGCAGCTACGTTGCAAAGGATCCACTAAAACAATCAAGCATCTTTTTCTTTTAAGCCTACCTCGTCTAAACATGTCCAGAATACAATTCTTACAGTTTCTTTTGTTTACCTCAAACACCAGTATTCAAGAGCATATATCCTGAGGCAGGTCCTTCTCATAACTCTCAACTTCTGGGAAGACCATTAGATCACATTTGAAAAACGTAGACAGCTGAAATTAGGTTACTTTATTAAAAATCATTTGCTATGTGGTAAGGCACTCCTGAGTTGCTCCTTACAGTGTGCTGCCTTGAGAAGGCAATTCTTTCCCTTTTTGCTTAGTTCATGTTTTCCACTTTTGGTTTCTGCCATTCTTGACTTCTACACATTCTGTGACACTGGAATTCCCTGCTCCCATTAAGTGTTGTGTGAAAAATTGTTTCCTTTGATCAGATTTGAATTTTCTACCTTGTAGATTTATTGAAAACCCCCACTGTTGCCAGTTGCATAACACAGGAATCCCTGTTCTCTGTTTTTTGTCATATTTATGCCTTTCGCTATACACATTTTTAAGGGGGGGGGGGAGGCAGATTATGCTATAGGAGAAAAAGAGCATTCTCTGTGTTTGAGAAGGATTTTAGGTACAATTATATCTTGTGTTAGCCATTTGTATTTACATTTTTTTCCACTTGAAGGGGAAACCAGGAAGCGAAGAATCTGCATATTTTTAAAGCACACAGAGTAAGATAATTGAAGCATTGAAGGGTTGGGTGATGGGCGAAGACCGATGTGGATGTTTATCCAAATATGCTTCACCAAGCTGAAAATGTTAATCGCACTCTGGGTTTCTATAGCACCTTTCATCTGAAGACCCAAAGCACTTTAAAGAAATTAATTTAATTAAGTTCTGTTGCACTCTCATGAGCTAAGTAATGTTTAAACAAGGATCACTTCAACCAGCATTGAAATGTAGCCACCCTTAGGGGAGAATGCGGTAACTATTCAGCAAGTGCATAGCAACCCTGCACAACAGTTTTAGGAGATAAAGCAAGTAAGAATCTGTATCCAATCGAAACTACAGGGGGGAACCTAGGTGTGTAGCCTAAATTACCATTCCATGAATTTGCCCAGGACAATAAGGGCAGGGCTTCTCTCCAGCTGCCATTGAACCTTCCCAATTAAATGGACATAGTGAAGGACTTTGAATGCGACAAAAGATGTCCATCCCGCTGTGATGATCTTTAATGTCTAACTCCTGTGCTCACTTACATTACTAGCAAAATTGAGGTATTACCGGGAAATTTCTGTGTGCCTTGTTGGAATTGAGACCAGATGGCTTCTGCTGTGTTATTTTAGTTCTAAAGAGGCTTCCTCACAACTTTATTTAGGGCAAACTCTTTACTGAATATTCCGGCACAAACAGCAAAGCCCTTCTGGCTATTTCTGAACTCCATGAAAATGAAAGCAGGTCTCGTCACAAATCTTTTCCATTCATGGTGGCAGTTTTCACTGGTCTTCACTTGATCACTGTACTTCGCTGGCTTTATGGAGATGTTTCTTAAAGGGAGTTGGTTGCTTGGGATACCAAGGCTTCTGTGGCTACGGTTATAAGACAATTCATCAACACAATTGATACGATAGCCCACCCCATCGTGAAATAACAATAGATTAAAACATGCAAGCAAAACCTAATTTCAGCATGAAATATACACCAAATGGTTGGGCTACAAACATTAAATTTGGCTCTTGAAGCCCAAATAGAAAAGTCTAACATATTTCCAGAGTTGTTTGGATGTCCATCCCACTTCAGGCTTGCTTCTTGGTGTGAGTTTTGGAATGTCCCCCCTCTCACACACAAACTGTGCATCCTATTTTCCTGCCATTTAAAAGTGGTGTTCAAAGGTTCTGGGGGCCAATATTTCCCCGTCTAGATTTCTTGAGAGATTTGCTGCTCTAGGGTATATGCAATCCCATCTTACCCCATCCTGCCTTTGATATGCCGTTCTCTGGTTTGGAACAAGAGCTGGTGCTTCCAGCTGTGTTGTCTACCTTTGCTTTCTTTAGCAACATTTGGTGCTTTAATATGGCTGATGGAGCCTCAGTATGAGAAGTGTTTGACAGCCCCTGGTCCAAGACTCCTTGTTTTTAAAAGTGTGCTGCAGTGTGATTTACTTTTGAAATTACCAGTGCATTATTTTGAAGACTAATAGCAGTATTTTATGCACTGGACAGATCATTTGGAAAGAGGACTTTCATGTCATTATGATTATTACCATTAGTGAAATGTACTGAATGGAGTGAGCTCCCATTAATATTCTGTAAACATAGAAGATTTAATTGCTGTTTCCATCCAGCAGCAAATTCCTGCCTACAGCATGCTCTAGTGATAAATTGAAATTCTGCATTTGTCAATTACTTTGTAGGAATTTCCTTCCTTGCAAATGCCCTTCTCTAATTTTTTTCCACCATGGCTCGTATGGTAAGATTTATTATCTGGCAAGACTCGACAAAAGTACATGCCCTGTTTCCTTTTCTTTTACTCCTCTCAGTGCTGGTACCAACGTCAAGGCTCTGTAGAGCACTAGAACGACCAGCTAGAGCTGCTTAACTCCTAGCTCAGCTCACACCACGACACGTTTCCTAAGATTTCTCTTAGGAATGTACTTCTCCGGGAGTTGTTGTCAGGGGAAGTAGACTGGTGTGTTATCCCAGGGGTGGAGAATTGGATCTGGCCGCCAGGTCAGATCCTTATTTCATATATCCCCTGCAGGCCAAGTTTGACAGATGGGCAGGGTTGCTCTGCTGTCAATCACCTGACATCACAGTGATGTCAAATCCCTCCTTTTTGCTCATGATGACAATCAGCTGGTGGTCTGGGCTTAGGTGCTTTGCGCACAGAGCTATTAAAGCTTTTGTCAATCAACTGATCGTCAGCATCTGCATACTGCTGTGGACAAAGCTTTGCTTACAAGCCCTTTGGCCTTGATGCATCTTTACCTGCCCCCAGCCTGGCTTGGCTAAAATGGTATCCCATGCCATTTTAGGAGGACAAACAAGCCTTCTTAGGCCCACAGGATGAAAATTTGCCATCCCTGTGTCAGCCTCACATCCACCCTGTGAGGTGGGTGAAGCTGAGAGACGGTGACTTTCCCAAGAGCACCCAGTGAAGACAAAGGCCGAGCATGAATTAGAGCCTGTGGGGACAAGAGAACATATGGCTGGCCAGGGTGCCTAGAGCCCAGTTCCACTTTTTCATGTTTGTGTTTATATTTACTGTTATCCACCCTCCTTTCTTATTAAAGGAGCGAGAAGTCTGCCAGTAAATCCTAGACTTTTGCTGCTGTGGTAGATCTCTGGTGCCTTTCTCATTTCTTTGCCAGTACACATCTTTGTGCATGCCACACAGTGAGATTGTGGCATTCTGCCTGCGTCTGCTGGCCATTCGCCTTGTTCCTCCGCACTGGTCTTGGTCTATCCGGTCATGGTTCCTGGTTCCTGTTGGGCCTTGGTTTGGAGCCAGGTGATGCTTATAGTGACTTGTTTTGGCTTGCTATCCATAGCAGACCTCCACGATTTCTTAATTAGCAGTGAGGTGAACCCTCCTACCTTACACTAAAAATACTGAAACAGAATATTCAATATGAATCTTGCATGTCAAACACTTTGAGGATATGACTGTAGACAGGCGGTTTTTGTCTTGCAGATTAATGTTTCCCAATGTGCAAGACTACTTCTTGCGGAGGTGGCTGTTAAAAAGAAAACCAAAAGGCTACAAAGTATTGCCTTCTTGCATGGATTGTTGGCCCCTGCCGACCAATACAAATATTTGTTCAAGGTTTAATATTGCATATTTTGACCTTTAAAAAGAACACCATTACATCACAGGGGAAACATAGACATTGACATAACATTGCAGTGCTTGGCTGGGAGGGAAGGAAGTCCCCCTTTATACTGATCAAAAGAACAGGGGGGGAGGGGGCTTTCTGGATGTGTATGTCTTACGTGTTGTTATATGTATGGTGTCGACGGCTCAGGACTGCAATACTTCAAGGACCGCCTCTTTCCTTATGAACCTACCCAGACCCTGAGATCATCTTCCGAGGCCCTTCTGTGTGTGCCTCCTCCTTGAGAGGTCTGGAGGGTAGCAACACGAGAGCACGGCCTTCTCTGCAGTGGTTCCCCATCTGTGGAATGATCTCCCCAGGGAAGTATGCCATCTGTGATTTTGTAATAACTGTTTCTTTACAACAGCAGCCCTGGGAAGAGGCAAGCCAATATAGAGTCAGGCAGCATTCTTTTTAAATAAGAACTCAGCTGACCAGAACTCCCTCTCTGACCAGAATGAAACAGTTTCTTTCAGCCCTTATAACTACCGTCTTGACCAAGCAGCAGGGCACCGTGACTAGATCTAGGAATGTGAACTGGATATTAATGCCAATTAAGGACAGCTATCAAAAAAACCTAAAAAGGTTGCCGTCTCTTCACTTTACACAGCACAGCAGTAGCAAGGGCACAACAGTAGTTCCCATTTCACCCCCCCCCCCCGTTTTCCCTTTAAAGAACTAAAATAGGGAAGCAAGAGGACTTCTTGCATTATTTGCATTATGCTTAATGGTGGCATTCCCCTTTCCTGTGCCAGCCATTCATAGCCATGTGTAATGCAACTGCATGAGTGGAACTCCCCTGAGATGCTGTACCAGTGAGAATATCCCGGGTGTTCTCTTACACAAATGTAACATCATGATTTTTAGCAGTGGTGGCTCATCTTCTTTAGGCCGAGAGCTACATCTATGCATGGTCAACATAGTGGGGGACACATGTCAAAGTGAGTTTTGTGAAAGTGTGCATAGGGAGAACTGTAGTTTTCAAGGTTGCCTTCCAAGTTCCTCTCCCATCAGCCAGTCCATGTGATTTGAAAACGTTTTTAGCATTCGTTATTCATTCCAGTTTTAGTTCTTTTTAAGGAGGGCAAATTCTGGAACAGTTTTGGAGTAGATCACAAAGACCTTTTGGCCTCAGAGAATCAGAGCAAGAAACTTGTGAGGGTAACCAGTAAAAAAAACCCTAAACCAACAAACAAACATTTCATAAAATTTATACATTGCTTGATTGTAAATGGGAAAAAATTGTAAAGCAGTTTACAAAATATAAAATAGTAAAATTGAGAAATATCTACAACCCTACTTTAAAATCTAAAATACTAAAACAGATGAAAATTATGTCATCTTTCATGTAGGTAGGCTTAAACAGGACAGTGAAGGTGATCTCAATAGGCAGGTTCCAAAGTGTAGGTGCTGGAACAGTAAACAATTGACTTCTTACAAATGTGGAACGGGATTATGTGGCACTTGTAGTAGGGCCAAATATTTGTTTTAAAATGAAAAATGCTAGGGGCATCCTGGCATCATATAGCATATAGCAAGGATCCACTGGAGCAGTTAGTAGAATAAAATTTAAAACAATATATTGGGGGGGGGAGTCCTTAAGTGGGCTAGTAACAGCTCATGGGCCCCAAGTTTACAGCTTTGCTGTAGTGGATGCAACAATTCTCAATAGCTCCTATCTATCCTTTGGATGTAACAAGATTTGTTTGTACTTAGAAAAATTTGGTACAAATCCAACAAAAAAATTCAAATCTGTTTCCTCTCTCTTTCATTTCAGATAGTGTCTATTTTCAGTCCTGGAAACACAGAAATTCAGCGCTGTTAAATTGCCCAAAGACTCTAGTGTTTTCAGTTCGTTTGAAATTGGACAACACATAATTTAGCCCACTTTAGTAGCTTGAGTAAAGCGAGGTCATGGTAGCATAGAGACTTTATTATTTCAGAAAAAACTGAAGTTTATGGGTGAAACAGATCAGAAACACTTGGACTGAAACTCACCTGCTTTCAATCTGCTTTAATAAAAAACACTGCATTTACAGTACAAATATCTCCAAAAGAAATGCTCTTGCTTCATGTTACATGTAGGTGAAATACTGGATGCTTTTTGCCTTTTCACCTACTGTATTTGTGTACACAGAGAAGTTTTAGCCCAGAAAAATAAAATAAAGGAAATGAATCAATTACTGTACAGTATATGATGATGCCATTCTTAGTGTAAAATTAAGCTGCTGGAATATTTTGTCTTCGAAAGCCACCTAATTTTGGTTCTTGTGTTTGTCAAGCTGTACTTCACTTTATCACTGTGGAAACATCCTAAGCATTCTTTGTCTTTATGAGTAGCTGGTGAAAATTATTATTTTGTTACTACTCTTACCTTAGCCTGTTTTCCCTTCTGCAATGGGATGCCTGCCAAGAGCTTTGGCTGGTGGCCCAGCGGCACCTCTGTCAGGACACAGATAGCCTAACCTCTATTGTCGACGCTCTAGGTTAGATTACTGCAATGCGTTGTGCATGGGGCTGCCTCTAAAGATGGTTCGGAAACTTCAGCTGGCCAGGTTCCTCACCGGGGTAAGATGGTTTGAACATACTACATTGATCCTGACCCAGCTGCACTGGCTTCCAATTAATTTCCAGGCCCAATAAGCTGCTTGGGACCACTCTACCTTAAGGACCACCTCTCCCCATAAAAATCAACTCAGGCCATGCGATCATCCTTTGAGGCCCTTCTTTGTGTGCCTCCTCCATGAGAGGTCCAGAAGGCAGCAACATGAAAACGGGGCCTTTTCTGCAGTGGCTCCCGTTTGTGGAATGCTCGCCCCAGGGAGGCTCGCCTGGCACCTTCATTGCATATCTTTAGGTGCCAGGCAAAAACATTCCTCTTCTCTCAGGCCTTTGGCTAATTTTTAAAAAAAACTATGGCCTTTTAAACTATGTTGGGGGAATAATAATAATAATAATAATAATAATAATAATAAATCATATAATTACACATTGTAAACGCGAGGAATTTATCAGGACTTTTATTCAAGGTACCCCATTCGAAGCTTGGTAATTGAACCCAGTATTAAAATATGTTAATGCGGGGTACATCTGCAAGGAATAACACCCCTTCAACTTAAGAGTAATTTCAGGAAAGGACCATGTGAGTGAAAAATTACTCTCATGGTGGTACAAGTGAAGCCTCATAGAAGAAAAGAGGCCTTGTGATGAGGTTTGGCTTATCCCACAAAGAACGAGCTTTGATATTTAGTTGTGATGAAAACATCTAGCAAGCCAGAAGCCAAGGCTAATAAAAATTTTGGAATTTCAGAGAATGGTTTAAGCCACAGTTGGAATTATTGTTATTGCTGCATTAAATCAGGATCCTCAAAATGCCCGGAGTTACTTTGACTGATTAACTGAAGTGGCCATGAATGAGAAAACTGTGGTGATTTGTCAGAGTGTGGTTTCAAACATACGGTTAGGTGTGGCTGTGGCCAGTACAGGCAGACATTGCTTTGGATGCTGTGGCAGATAGAGAACAGCATTTTTATAAATATATCTGGTATTTGCAGAATCTGGCAGGTCCAAGTTTGGTTTGGATATCTCTTATGTGTCTTGGCAGGCATATATATTGCCGTGTCCACAGAGCAAACTTCATTAATGGCTGAAGTAACACCTACTGGTGAGGCCCATTCAATCAGCTACAGGCAGCTATTGACTCATGGCTTCAATTGACTCGTATATCACTGAACTTTGTGACCACTTTCTGTTCCCAGCCCCGATGCCAGCGCATGTCAGGATTTGAACACATGCTGATTTTTTAAATTAGCCTTTCGAACAAGGTGGAACACTTCTACTCCGACTTGCAAGCTGATGAGAGATTTCACATTTTGTGTCAGAGATGATCAAAAGCTATTATTCATTTAATCTGCTAATTATATTGTTATTTTTCTTTAAAAGTAGCTGCCTCTCTTAAGTTCTCTCTCTCTGTGTGTGTGTGTGTGTGTACGGTACATGTACTTACGTATTGCCTGTGGCAGTTACTGCAGCCGAATGCAGAGCCCAGTTGGTTGCTCCTTCCCCAAACAAGCCTGATGTGAGCCTCTATTGAGGACCATCTCTGCTCCCCAGAAAGGGAGGCCAGCCTTGTCCAGATCCTTCAGTCATCCTTCCAGACACTGTTAGGCTCTGCAAACTGTGCACTAAATCCCCATACCCATTGGAGGCTGCTGATGTGATCAACAGAGGGAACTGTGGCTTGGGACTCTGGCATAGCTCCTTATGGTCTTCCTGTCCTTGTTATTTTAATTGTTTTCTGTTCATCTTTTCCTCAGCCACTTGTTTCCTTTACTTCTGCAGGCCTTCCTTTAGCTTTACAGGCCAGAAAGCAGACAGATATGTACTATTCATACTGTGATTTAGAATACTGGTCTTCCGCTGGTGGGTTGGGACCCACTAGTGATCTTAGGTTGGTCACAACAGGAGCATGGCCACCATGCAAATATATGGTAAAAAAAATCAAGAAATGGATCCCCAATTGCATGTTTGGGCTGAAAAGTGGGCCCTGGATCTGAAAAGGTTGAAGCTACCTCATTCAGAATGTCAAAAACCTTGGGCATAGATTATTGATTATATTTTGGATTGATTTTATCATTTTGTAGGTCATAAGCCACCTTGATATTCTTTATGAATGTGTAGGTTGTAATACTTAAATAAATAAGTATCTCATCAATCCTTTTATTGATGTTACTGTAGGTTTTTATTATTCTGAAGGGCTCAGGCTTAGAAGCAGTTTGCAGAGCCTCAAACAAGTTCATAGGAGACAATCTGGGGCCCTACTGAGCAGGAATAGGAGGGCCTTCTAAGACCAGTAAGCCCAGAATCTGAAATGAAATGACCCAACTGTACCACTTTTAGGAGAGGGGACAGTTATGCTATGGGCTTCCTAATTCCTAGGTCAGTCTCTTACCCACTACGCTACTTACGGTAGCTTCCAGTTGAAGCGGAAGATTATTAAAACCGTCTGCTAATAGTTGACTCTCTCAACTTCCTTTCTAAAATGATATTTTAATATTATTATTGTTTTGTTTTATACAAGACAACAGAGTCTCCAATCGCAGCCACTTCTTGCTGAGAGGAACAACCTATAATACATGAGAACAGCAGCAGGAGGGAGGTCTGGGTCAAATGCTTTGGGGGCTGCTCCCTTTGCTAAGTTTTGATATTGTATTTTTCTTTGGGATTGGCCATCGTCAAATCCGTCTCCATAATGTAGCTATGTACATTTCTTCCTGAAATGTCACCTGGAAAGATTCTAGTGCGCTTTTGGTGTTCTGTGTGAACTTTGTTGTAAAAAGTCTCCTGCAGAGAATGTCTTGAAATGCCTTGTGTAAAACCAGAAGGTCCTCTGAGAACAGTTTGGAGAGCTCAGGAAAGCAGTTCCCAGGGAAAGAAACATTTTAAACAGCACAATGCTGTGTGCAGCCAATATGCGACATGGTTATTTATTGCTTGGTTTCAAGTCTTAACTATGTCAACAAGTTTTATACAAAGCTTTTTAAATATATATATATATATATATATATATATATATATATGAAGTAATCAAAACTTTTCAAAAATGTTTATTGGCTCATTGATAGTAAAAGTGTAAATATATATTTTATTTATCCAGTTATTCATTTATTTTAGGACTCTTGCTGGGTAGCTGCATTATTTACTGGGCTTTGATCAGAACTGAGCTAATCCAAAGTGTCCTTTTGCTACTGTTCTTCACAAGTTGGGGCTCTGGTGTGATAGGTTTATATTTGTTCTTGCTAGAAGGAAATTAAACTTACTGTGCATAAAATTAGGGCAGCGTTAAATATCAGTGATTTTCATTTCCTGAAGTGAAAATTGGGGCTGTGTTGAATAAGCCCAGTTTTAGTTTTCTAGTTGAAAGCTGTGCTTTCAGGGGACTTGAAAAAAAAATATCTCAGAAATGTTCTGCCACTGAGAATGTTTACCTTCATGTTGGTTCACAGCCATTCGGTCCAGATACCCTCTCTGCTCCTCTCCCACCCTCAAAAGACAAAATGCACTTTCAAGCCAACAATTTAAGTATTTTTCCTGCCTTTGCTTGCTGCTGCTGTCCCCACCACCATCAAGGCCCTTGCCTAGTGTTGCTACTGACCAATAGGGTTGTTTTATGTTCTGCCCTGTATTTGTGACATGCAGAACAGTTTCCGTTCAGCTACATTTCGTCTTCCACCAAAATCCGTGTTTTTTGCTGTCTGCCATGGCAAAATTACACACTGCAAATTTGGGGGGGGGAAGATAATTAATTACTTTTATTTATGGATTGAAAGCAACAAAACTAGCAAATGCTAATCATACTAGCTGGATTGATTTCTGTTCCAGACATGGGATGAATATTGGGACAAACACCAGCAATTTCTGCTTCCATTTCTGTTTTCACTGGAATTGTCTGACATTCCTACTTGACAGTCACTGAACCCCTGCTGTTAACCTGCTAGGCAGTGGCGGTGCTTTTGGATTTACATGTAATATTTATTGCATTTATATAATGCCCTTCATCTGAGAATCACAGGGCAGTTTACAGTACAGAAACACAAAACTACATAACATAATAGCAAACAAAACACTACCAATAGAAAACCTGTCATTCAGTGCTTTGAATAAAGAAGAATTAGGGCTTAGTTTTAAGAAACATGAACTGGTATGTGAGATAATTTTGAATGCCTTTGTGAAAATCTGTATTCTACAGGGATGTGTTTCTCACACTTTTCTCACACCTTTATGTCAATTAAAGCATGTTTGTGCTTGGATCATTTGAGTGAATGAGAATATCAGTTGAAAAGAATTTATGTATATAATTTGCAATTTCATAAAATTTCCAAATTACCAGCTACAATCACTGTTTCCAAATTCACAAGCATCAAGTCTCTTTGTTCAGCCGTGCTTTGGGCTTCTGCAATAACCGGGCTTATTTCTCACCAGATCATGTAAACGGATGAAAGTTTTACTGTTCCCAAGCATGCTACGTCTACTAAAGTTTTACAGTTTCCTTTGCCCATTAGAAAACCATACTGCATTTTAAAATGTTACTTTCATCCCTCCTAAGACTTTTTTGCAGCCTCATTGACTTCAGCCAATGGTTTTCTAAGCCAATCATCAGATAATTGTCAAAATTACTTTGCAGGGGGCTGAGCTCCAGTTTTATAAAATGTGTTCAGGATCAGTCAACCTCTGATAAATCCTTAGTTACTTCAACACAATTAATTGCATGTAAGATACTGAAATTGTGGCATGGGCTTCCTGTTCCTTGAATTGTGGGGCTGATTAATTTTGCTTAAAGATATAGGCATACCTAAGCCCTGACCCGTTGGGCAGTCTTAAATTTAGCTATAAAGGAATTCGTAGTGTAGCAGAGAGCAACTTCCAGGAATATATATATATATATATATATATATATATAGAGAGAGAGAGAGAGAGAGAGAGAGAGAGAGAGAGAGAGAGAGAGAGAGAGAGATCTTTTTACACTGCAATCCGGAAAACATTTTTTTATTTTGCATTTAGATGCCATAATTATTGCCTCATATTTCAATTGAGAAATCTAACGTGTTCATAAATTCAATCATCTGTGCATACTAGGAAAGCTGTGAGAAATAAATACAGCTGTAAAATGCTGTTGAAGTAACTGCAATTTAGCACTGAATATTTAAGGAAGGAGTCCAATATACACAAACCATGTTCCTTCATAAATATCAATAAATGAATGCTTCCTGATTGGCTTATTGAAATTAACAGCTTTGTGACTTGCAGACAGTTGATACTCGTTTGAATTCTGACAAAATTAGTTACACTTAGGGCAATCCTAAATGCAGCTAGGGATAAGCAGAGCCACCTTTATATATCCTGCTCATTTGCTGATGAGGATGGACAAATTGGAGTGTTTTCCTCTTCTTTTTACTGTTCCGCTAGTTCTAGGCTGGCTGTGATCTACCCTGGCCCACTCCACTTAATCCTAAGCCCCTCTAGAAGTACTGATCAGGGAGTTAGGATTGTTCTGTTAGTTCACACTTAAATCCAGGCACCCCCAAACTGCGGCCCTCCAGATGTTTTGGCCTACAACTCCCATGATCCCTAGCTAACAGGACCAGTGGTCAGGGATGATGGGAATTGTAGTCCGAAACATCTGGAGGGCCGACGTTTGGGGGTGCCTGCTTAAATCCATCTTGGCTGTGAGCCTGGAAGACCTGCTCCCTGCCTTACATGCCTTTTCTTATCTGGCCTGGGAAGGTGGGGTCTGGAATGACTCCAGCTACAAAAGCTGAAGCTGCTGAAAAGGTCAGAGACCATCTTGGCTGTCTCAGATCATCAAGACTGAGCTTCTACAGCTGCTGCCTGCCATGAACCACCGTTGGCAGCAATAGCAGCAGATATGTTAGAGGCTTATGATAATAAAACTATCAGCCCCAGCCAGCATGGTCAATTGTCATGGATGTCATGGAGAGATCAGGTTTGGGAAGGCTGTCTTAGACTCAAGTTTCTTCAACTCTTTTGAACAAGCCCTTCTTCTAAATTTGTTTTGCCTTCTCTTGCCCCTGTACCGACAATCTATCCCATAGCAGAGCAAGCAGAATATGCTTTGCTGGCATGTGCAAAGATTTGTGGATCAGGGCAATGTTCTAAAACTGGCATTAGAAAGATGAATGGAACGAGACATCTCTGAGCCATCTTAATACCAGGAAAATCACCACTATGATTCTGCGAAAGTACCATTAACCCCAAGAAGCAGCTCTTCCCAAACCAGGTTGGGATAATGAGGCCAGCTGGGGAGCAGTCCCACAAACCCAGTAAGACTCTGTAAGTTAAGCAGTATGTGGACCGAGAACTCCCAGAAGTGCAAGCTGGATTTCGAAGGGGCAGAGGAACCAGAGACCAAATTGCAAACATGTGCTGGATTATGAAGAAAGCTAGAGAGTTCCAGAAAAACATCTACTTCTGCTTCACAGCAAAAGCCTTTGACTGTGTCGACCACAGCAAACTATGGCAAGTTCTTAAAGAAATGGGAATGCCTGATCATCTCATCTGTCTCCTGAGAAATCTCTATATGGGACAAGAAGCTACAGTTATAACTGGACATGGAATAACTGATTGGTTCAAAATTGGGAAAGGAGTATGGCAAGGCTGTATATTGTCTCCCTGCTTATTTAACTTATATGCAGAATTCATAATGCGAAAGGGTGGACTGGATGAATCCCAAGCCGGAATTAAGATTGCTGGAAGGAATATCAACAACCTCAGATATGCTGATGACACAACCTTGATGGCAGAAAGTGAGGAGGAATTAAAGAACCTTTTAATGAGGGTGAAAGAGAAGAGCGCAAAATATGGTCTGAAGCTCAACACCAAAAAAACTAAGATCATGGCCACTGGTCCCATCACCTCCTGGCAAATAGAAGGGGAAGAAATGGATGCAGTAAGAGATTTTACTTTCTTGGCTTCCATGATCACTGCAGATAGTGACAGCAGTCATGAAATTAAAAGACACCTGCTTCTTGGGAGAAAAGCAATGTCAAACCTAGACAGCATCTTAAAAAGCAGAGACATCACATTGCCCACAAAAGTCCATATAGTTAAAGCTATGGTTTTCCCAGTAGTGATGTATGGAAGTGAGAGCTGGACCGTAAAGAAGGCTGATTACCGAAGAACTGATGCTTTTGAATTATGGTGCTGGAGGAGACTCTTGAGAGTCCTATGGACTGCAAGAAGATCAAACCTATCCATTCTGAAGGAAATCAGCCCTGAGTGCTCACTGGAAGGACAGATCCTGAAGCTGAGGCTCCAATACTTTGGCCACCTCATGAGAAGACGCCCTGGAAAAGACCCTGATGTTGGGAAAGATTGAGGGCACAAGGAGAAGGGGACGACAGAGGACGAGATGGTTGGACAGTGTTCTCGAAGCCACCAACATAAGTTTGACCAAACTGCGGGAGGCAGTGGAAGACAGAAGTGCCTGGCGTGCTCTGGTCCATGCGGTCACGAAGAGTTGGACACGACTAAACGACTAAACAACAACAACAACAACAAGGCTTGTCAGTGCCCTTCTGGAGACATGCTTTAGCTGATACTCCTTCCTGTAACTTTGCACCCACTTCCAGGCATTCTATGAACTCCAAAATTTGAGGATCACTTTAGGAAACCCATATGTCATCTTTGCATGGCCTAGCATTGATTGCTAACAACAGGATAACCAAAAATTAACATACAATAAAATGCAAAGCAAAGTGCTGAGGCTTTTCCTCTTACTTTCATGTGACTTTTCTGTTCTTTTGAATAAAAGCCAAGAGTGACATTTATCAAGAGATTACTTGCGGGAGAAAGGTCTCACAGCATTTAAAAAACAATAACGCACACTATAGGTTAAAAGCAATGTGTGAAACCCAAGATTGGAAAATATGACATGAAAGTAATTTTCCCTGGCTATTGTTTTCAAGCACATCCCCCCCCCCCAAAATCCCCCAGTGCTTCCTCCTCTCGACTCCAAAGCAAAATGTCATCAAATTGTAAAATGTTATTGTATATTATTTCCAGAGCCGTTTATGGAAAGCTTGAATATTATTTTATTCTTCACACTATAATAGTCCCTTGTTAAAATAAGAAATGGCACATTTGATGAACAGTTCTTCACCCCTGGTTAGCAAGCACTGATGAACCTGCAGACCAGGGGTCAGCAAACTTTTTCAGCAGGGGGCCAGTCCACTGTCCCTCAGACCTTGTGGGCTATATGTTGCCATGATTATGACCCACATTTTTGGCAAAAACGCTTATTGGGACCAACCCCAACATTGCCCAAATGTGTGGGGTTTTTTTGGGGGGGGGGTTCCCTCATACACCTATGCTGCTTCCTCTGCGTTTTACGCGTTGAGTTATTATTTCTCTTGTAAGGCGGGGAGCTGAGGTACGTGTGCCATTCCTGTCAGCCCTGGAGAGTGTGTGCACATGCGTGGGTGAAGGGAGAAGCTGTTGGCCACGACAAGTCAGGCTGGCGCCGCTCAAGCAAAAACGTTCTTTCCCTGCATGCGGGAAGATGAGGCGACGGCTATTTACCTTTCCATGGCTTGCATTGTGTAGCTAACAAGCGGCCTCCCCAGCAGAGCACAGAACTGCTTCAGAGTACAGCCACCCAGGCGCTCCTTGCTTCCTCCGGCAGGGAGCACCGCCGCCAAAGACACCGATGGGTGTTGCTCCCGAGGCACCTCCAAGCCCGTCACTGCAACTGCCCTTCCTGAGGTCAGTCGCCGGCAGCTCCATGGTGGAAATCTGAACTGTGGCTCCTTTTCCCTCTCCCCCACCCCCACCCTGGAAGAAAAGATTGCTGTGCGCGCGTGACAGATAGAGAAGGGGCTTGTCTCAAGCGGCCGGCCGCCTCACATTTGACCCCCAAGCCTGACTGAGTTGCAGAAACCATCGCACGTGTGCACTATGCCGGCTGCCTGGATTCCCGGACTGTCTGTGGGCCGGATCTAGAAGGCAATTGGGCCTGATCCGGCCCGTGGGTCTTAGTTTGCCAACCCATGTTGTAGATGTTCTTCAACACAAACTGGCTGTGATAGGATAATAAGTATAAAGGCTGGGATTCCAAGAGCAACTTGGTAGTCATGTTTACTATCAGATGCAATAAGGTTTTCCACACATGCACACATAAGTTTTCCTATATAGTGGCCCAGTTTCTTTTTCCAATCCAGGCTGATGGAGCTTCTTCCTTGTAGAGAGCTTACAACAAAGATGAGCCAAAAACTCCCTGTTTTGTTTCACAGTTCTATTCGCAGACTGTGGCAGTGTGGGGACACTTTGGGAAATGATTTCAGGGGTGTGGGAGAAAACTTATCTGGGGAAAGCAACTTCGGCCGGGGGGGGGGGGGGAGAAAAGAGGCATAAATCCTGCAAAGTTTTGGGGCAGAAGAATATCATTATATTTGCAGAGTTAGAGGCTTACCTGAAAAAAGAGGGATTTGATCTCTCACAGCCTTCTTTTTTCAGATGTCGTTTTGCCACTGCCGCATATCCCCCTCAAAATGCATCTTTTGGATGGGTGCTGTGCTGTAATGTATCCACTTTCCTAGGCCATTTGAGAAAGAAAGTGCTCCCCGGGTGGGAAAGAGCCACTGGAGCTGCGAAAAAGAGCACTGCTCCCAATTGCAGCAGCAAAACTAAGTATTAAAAGGTGTGGGTGGGAGAGCAAGCCTAAAACCCTGTTTTTCACATTAAGCTCACCCCTTCTGGAAATTTAACAATACTAAAGGTAAAGATAAAGGACCCCTGACGGTTAAGTCCAGTCGCAGATGACTCTGGGGTTGTGGCGCTCATCTCGCTTTACTGGCCGAGGGAGCAGGCGTTTATCCAGTTTTTCTGGGTCATGTGACCAGCATGATGCAACGGAACAACACCGAAACCAGAGCAGTGCATGGAAACGCCGTTCATCTTCCTGCCGGAGCAGTACCTATTTATCTACTTGCACTTTGACATGCTTTCAAACTACTAGGTTGACAGGAGCTGGGACCGAGCAACGGGAGCTCACCCTGTCATGGGGGTTCGAACCGCCGAACTTCTGATCGGCAGGCCCAAGAGGCTCAGTGGTTTAGACCACAGTGCCCTTTACCACCACCACCCCAAAAAAGAGGTAGAGAATTTGTCATATATCCTTTATTGTCTGCCCTTGAAGTAGCAAAAAATTAATTTCTTGAACTTTTGGCTCAGCTTGTCTCCAAGCAATCTAGATCTTCTATACACCCCCCCCCCCACATGATTGTGTGGGGAAAGAGGAGCTCTTGTGAGTCACTACTGTGGTTGTGTATCTCTACTGCAATGTATGAGGAGGCTCTGTGCAACTGATTTTTACTTGTGGCTGTACATGTGGGACCAAGAAATCTTCATATACAGCCTGTCACTATTCAGGTTTTCTCATCTTGCACTTTGTAACTCTTGTAAAACAAATTTATCCCAGCCTGATTCTAAAATGTACTTCTCCAAGTTGGATCAAAACAGTGCAATACCTTTAACCTTGGTTTCACAGTGGCACTGAAGAGTCACAACAGCGTTTGAGACTGGAGTCAAAAAAAGAACAATGCATCTATTGAGTCATAAGCAAGGTTCTACCAAAAAGGAATTAGCATTTACCTTCTATTGTTTCAGTGCAAGAAGCCTATTGCTATATAGCCTCTCCATTTATTTCTGTAGGGCGAGAGCTAGTGCTTGTCTGAACACAGAGATTGATGCCCTGCATCCCTCCACTAAAATGAATTGGGAAGCTCCATGTGTGCATTGGAATTTCTACACCTGGAACAGATTGCTTAATTAGACATCGGTATTCAGTGCTTGTTGTTTCAAAATAAATCCAGTTATGCAAGGAATGAAGCATGATGATCTCTGTGCATATTGTGTGAGAGCTAATGTTTGTCGGCCTTGTACTTATTTGATTTCCCTCTTCTAAATTCAGTTACTATATTGTTTCATATTTTGTCTAGTTGACGTTTAGAGAACTATTCTCACATTACCTGTAGGTTTCACCTGTGATGCAGGCTATTCTTGTTAGCTTTTTTATTTTATTTTTTGAGTATATATTGTTCACATAAAGGAAACATACGCAATTATAATGGAGTTAACAGGAATATTAGCAGCCCAGCTCAGACTGCCGGAGGTTACTTAGATGGATGGCAGGGTCTGTCGTCTTTAGCAAGGAAGCCATGAGTTTTCAGTTGTGATGTATAAACTGCAGTCAGCCAATGTGAATGGAAAGCTGGTGTGTGTGTGTGTGTGTGTGTGTGTGTGTGTGTGTGTATGAAATTATAACACTTTATTTAAATAAGTTGTTGTAACTCGCATCTTGCAGGCAGATGCTTGGTGGCTGCTCTTGCAAAAAGCAATCGTATAAAACTGTTGGAAAATGTTGCCCTCAAGGTAATTCTCCCCTGTAGTTTTGTCTGTTGGTGAGAATAGTTGCCTGCCTCATTATTGAAGGAGGCTAATCTGATACGCCTCTTTGGTTAAGCAACCAACACTGAACAAAGTAATTCAACCAATATAGTGTCAATTCTTCTTGTAAAAAGTATAGGAAAGAATGTTTTAATTATATGGGGCTGAATGCTGCCATCTTTGCTTTTTCTAGCCAGTGGATATAGGGGAAAGACACCTGCAGTTCTTTCACCACCTTACTGTACATATACTGTCTTTATGGTTCATCATCTCACTCATTAGCTAACCTCCCACGAGGCAACTTGCTCCTCCAGTCCTTGAGTCAAAACCATAGTTTGCCCTTTCATCTGAACCATCAAACAGTGGCTTGCACATGCACTGCAATCCAGGATCATTATTTATAGTGTCTTTCTGACTACAATGTAGGAAGTATTCTCACCTTTAGGAAGTATTCTCACCTTACACCCTCAGTATAGCTTTAGCATAGACTTATTCTAAAACAAAGAGTGCTGGTCGGGTCACATCTTCCATTAGTGTTGTAAGCTGGATTGAGGGCGCAGGAAGAGAATGTTTAAGAGGTAGAAATGTCAAGTCATTAGCTGGTATCTGATACTCTGGTTGCTTTATAACTGGACCTGCGATTGCATCAGTTCATGTTGCTAAGTTGCTTCTTTTGAAGATAAATGTTCCCAGCCATAAGGTTATGGTAGGAAGATCTTGAAAGAGGCTCTTAAGAAATCTTTGCTTAGGCAGCTATTCTGTAAAATGAGCACAGAAAACATACAATCAACTAATCCAACAGAATGACTATGGAATTCTACACATAGCAAAAGGTTATAGTAGTATATTTAAATTTCTTTTGCGCTTTGAGGCTTAGAAAGTGCATTCCAGAAGTGGCGTGAATACTTATTTAAATAAAGTGTTATAATTTCATAGACACACAAACACACCCCTTCAGTATTTTCATACAAATTTCTTTAGAATAACCTTCCTGTGCATTTGCATTACTTGGGGCAGATTACAGCAATTAAAAACAAAGCTATCCCATTAAAAACCAAAAATTATCAGCGGATAAAAACATTCTTAAATGTCTGATTTACAATCCTATTTATGTCACCTTCATCACACACTTTAGACAAGTTACTCTCTTATAAATTGAGATCAGGGATCAATTGCTTACTCAGGATGGGGATAAGAAGGAGATAGTAGCCAGGTTTCTGCAACACACAAGGAGGATTCGTGAATGTTATACATTGTACAAGTGTTAGATATGCTTTTATTGTACTGAACCCTTCTGGAATCTTGTATATGTGCCAATAAAGGTTTGGGAATAGGTCTCATATGGTCACATAACTTTGATTGTCCTGGGGTCAACTTCTAAATTGAAAAGTTTCACATCTGACTTGGGGTTTTTGTTTTCTCCTTCTCTTTCAGAACCTAAGTTGATGAACTCACATTAGTATTGTTCAGTGGGCCCCAAATGCTATTTCAGTTTGTTCCTGTCCGAAGTCTCTGAAATAGACACTTTTTGGCGTATGTTCGTGGGAGAAAGATTATATGTAGAGAAAAAGGAAGCTGGGTCTTCCCACTAAAAATGTTGTTTTGTTGTTGTTAAGTGATTGTGAACCTTTTGAACAATAGATGCATTTTTAGAAGATCATAATTATATTATCATAATAATTGTAGCTTAGGGATTCTGGGAAATTTGCCAGCTTGCCAATGAGATGCCTAATACATAACTATGTACAATTGATTTCCTTTAAATAAGGCCCACCTGCACAAGAATCTTGTGATTGTAATATACTATTCTTCAGAATCAAAAATGGTTGCTAAATCTTCTCTTAGAAGGGGATGGCAGAAAGTGAAAATGTCCCAAGAAGTGAAAATATTTGTGTCAGAAAATGGAGAGAATTACTAGGGCTCTTATTTGAGTTCCATGTTCCCCTCTCGCTGTATAGAATTTCTAGAGCCCTCAGGTGATAACTGCCATTGATCCATCATTCTCCTATCATCAGCTAGTTTAATCATTATTAACATCATATATTTCTCTTGAGAAATCATAAATAATGAAAGAAAAGAGGCTCAGCAGCTCAAAGATTTAATTTCATGCAGTAGCCATCTTCCAGTAGCCCTTCCTCTTTAAAATGCGCTTTGCCATTATTTATCCATGCTGTGTTGTATCTTTCTTTGCTATGCTGTGGTCATGGTGGTTGTGGGAAATTTGGGTCTTGCTATTTCATTAGACCATTAAATCAGGCATCCCCAAACTGCGGCCCTCCAGATGTTTTTGTCTACAACTCCCGTGATCCCTAGCTAACAGGACCAGTGATCAGGGAAGATGGGAATTGTAGTCCAAAACATCTGGAGGGCTGAAGTTTGGGGATGCCTTAAACCATATGTAGTTTGCTAAATTCTAAATCATGATGTCTGTTGCTTTTGTGTTTTTATATTTGCATGATTTTAAAATTGTACATTTTGATAATGTGTCTGCTTTGTGTAGTTTTAATTATATTGTAGCTTTACCTGCCTCCATGACAACAGTAAACAGAATACCAGTGGATTAAAGAAATGACTCAATGAATGAATGAATGAATGATGCCATTTTCAGTAAATGTGCCTCTCAAATATTTGTCTTCTAGATTTCAAACTGATTTCCCCCCACCCCAGCAACTTTTTCTGTGTGTATATGTGTTTTCATTCTCTTGATTAGTATTTGTGGTTCTTCTCAGTTTATTATAATCTGCCCTTTTAATTAACCTACTGCTTGACTCTCTCTTCCTGACAATTAATGAAGTTATTAAATGAGACAGCATCTTATGGTGATCCCTGCAGCACCTCAGCGTGTGCTAACAGCACAGAACAAAAGAAGGTCCATCGCAAGATGACCTTTGCCAGTCCAACCCAACTCTCCACATGGTCCTTTTAATTGTCTTTTGGAAAGCAGACACTTTGGAGAAAGGAGCCTCAGAGACCCTGGGGGAATTAATGCTCTTGCTGAGACTTCATTGCTTTGGTCTTTTGTGTCACCACAGTGTTTTTCCATTGAGCTGCTGCTCTTGATTAGCCTTTGAGGTGCTTTGCATCTCTCTCTGGCTCTAGATCCTCTGTAAAGTTTGTTCAATTTCTTAACAACACACCCAGCCACTTTCTCATGTGACCAAATTCTTAAGAACCAAAAACGACGGAGAAGTTGGGATGGAGGAATTGAAATCTGAATTGAACTATTCACCATTTATAGATTCCAGTTTCTCTTCCAAAGGCAGCTTTATTATTCCCCCTCCTTGCACTGTCAACATAAAAGGCGGAATTAATGGAGAGATAATTTTAAAGAAACCATCTCCCTGACTAATGGGTTGTTATAGCCAGTCCTCCCAAGGTGTCAGCCAGTTATAAAGGAACAGCACTTTAAAAATATGCCTCTGGAAAGTTTATTCGTTCTCTTATCTCTTCTAAGGTTAGGTACACTTGGTCAAAGGGGCATAGAAGAACTGAAGTGCCTCTGTAATTTGCAAAGTAGTGGAGTACCAGGAAATTAAATTACTGGAAAGTATTGACTTTGGTGATACTCAGGACTTTGGCAGGCAGTAGAATTGCAAGGTATTAACATCAAGGCTGCTAGGTATAACCACATTTAGACATAATCTTCTTTCTTTCTTTCTGTTTCTCTCTAGATTTGCCACAGGATGAATTACAGGAAGCAGAAAAGCCATGAAAAGCACAAGGGAACCCTCAGGAGGATATTTAAAATCTGTGCATTTACAATCCAGCAGGAACAATTTATTTTCCTCTGTAGTGAACACAACCAACCTCAAGAAGGAAGTCCACTAACAGTGCAAAACGCTTACAATTGCATCCAGGCACTTGGCTATCCCTTACTTTTGACACACTTTCTTATTAACAGGTTCTGGACTACTTACCAAGCAGTCATATATGTATGGGGTTATAAGTGCTCTTTAGAAATTCTGATGATTGATCAAAGACTTTATATACCAAGAAATGCACGTTTGCACACAAACATTTCATGCATATATCTCAATTTTTAGGCCTCTCACTGCCCAGTCTGACTTGAGGATTGTTAATTTTGCCCTAATGTTACAGCTTTGATAAAAGTTAACAATCTCCCTGTCCCCCTTCAGCTAATGTTACTGGACTTACTATTTAATATCCTCAATACATGTTTCCCTTTTCCGGCTCCCTCCTGATGTTATTCTTGATAGTAAAATCTTCAAACCTGGCTTTTGGAAGTCCTGAAACTCAGGAATATAAAAATGAGACTGGTTTAATTATTCATTTATGCCTCAACCAAATATTTTACAGAATTCCAAAATCTGATATACATCTGGTGGGCAGATTCAGAGAGTGGATTTTATTTTAACTATGTAACTTCATTGCACATATCTGCCAGTCTCAACTTTCAGGGTTCAATCCTAAAATGTTGGTGTTTGGATATGAAATAGCAGATTTCATACAATCTTGAGTTTGAGAGTTGCAGCCCTAAAACGTCAGGCGTTGGCTCTAAAATTGAGTATTTTATATATGATAATGTGCACAAGAAAGCATTTGAAAGGACTAGTGACGTCAAGATGAAAATAGGGTTAATTCAGGAACATGTACCATTGTGTGAAAATAACTCAGGTCTGGCTCCAACACTACATGCTTTAAGGCATATGCTTCTACTTTTGTTTTGGTCTAGTTGGTGCACCACAGATTACAAAATGAAGAAGCCACTGAAAGTATCTATCAAGGATTGGGTGCAGAGATAAGTACCAACTGACCCACCTCAGAGTAAGCATATACTGTTGGCAAGGACTAAGTTATGGGCAAAATACAGCCTGTTAATCGCTTTAAAATAAGCATATGCTTAACTCTTCCACTGAAATAAATGGGACTTAAATATACTTTATTCGGGCTGGATCATGCCCAATGTCATTGTCATTTCTTCCATTTTGGGTCCTGTGAAAAATCACTACATGATTACCATTTTTCATTGTATAATTTTGTCTTCTGCAAAATTGGGCACATTTCCAATTCATCTTTTTCTTTGGCCTGTGAATACAGGAGGAGAAAGCACCTCAGTCTTATCTCTGTCACTTTGTCTGTAAACTGGCTTGTTTTGAATGTTCTGCTCACCCCCCCAGCATCCACTTCCTGTTTGTATTCAGTCAGATCAGGGTTAGGGTAGCCTATTTGCAGTGGCTGATTTAGTATTCAGCTGCAGTAGTGCTATAAAGTGAAGTTGTATCTGTCCCGCTTTTTGCTAACTTAAGTTTTTTTCTGGCAACTCACATTGTAACTGTAGACTCTTGGCTAGCCAGGTGCTCATATTTAGGTTTCTATAGAGGCCTTTGGGGGGATGTATTTGGGACTAAACCCAAATCAGTGGTGCAGATTTGTTTAGTGTTAGTTTGTGCAATATTGCAACCTTTGGATTGGAAGTAACAGTTCAGTGTTGGCTGCCCCAGATCTCATTCTGATGCAAGAGAATGGTTTGCATTATAGCATCAACACACTTTGGGCAAGCTTTTATTTGTGTGTCATATCTCTTTAGATGCTGCTTTGTTCTCTTCCTGCTGCTGGATCTTTGTTTCAAGATGGCTGGCACAGTTTAACATGTCTTTAATGGTGAGGGCCTCATCTTGAGGGTGTGTGGGTAGGACCCAGATTTTAGGCTACATTCCTTCCTACGCATTTTCCTGCAGGAGAAAGTTGGAAACTCATGAAATGGACCTGTTGTGTATTAACGGGAAGCACGTGTGTGTATCTCTTTCCCTGTTTCAGGGACCACTGAACATCCAGGGGGAACTAATCAATTCCCTAAGCTCTTCAGTTTAAACATTAAACACAGTTCTAAAATCCTCTTTTGTGGTCACAGTTCTCTTCCAGATAATTCTGATAAAATGTCCTATTTTGCCACTCTTTATTGTTGCACGTGATGGCGTGCCTGCGGTTACTTTATTTTTAAAAATGATAGTGGTGCTTGATTTCTTCCTGAGCAACTTCTTTAGAATTTTAAATGTCATTGTTTTTCAGAAGAATTAGGTCAGTATTTCACAGAAGTACCAGTAAAAAATAGAATTAGCAACCGAAACCAAAAACACTCCCCTACACTGCACTCCAGCTATAGTGGAAGGGACAGGTGGACTTGGGGAAGAAAATAGGTCCGTTACATTGTTGTCATTCCCCTGATGTGACAGATCTGGGGGTCTGGGCTTTGAGTTCACACTACGTGTCTGAACATTCCTCCATATTGCCCCATGTCAAAGATACTGTGTCAGGGAGAAAAATTCCAGTCTAGCCTTTGCCTTGATATCAAACTTTATATATATATATATCTAGAAAGGCTTTTTTGTGAGAAAGTTTGCCATCATGAGAGACTCCACTTGCAGGTTGAATTGTTACCACTTTCATTAAGACCATTGCAAAAGATGCTTGGGTCAAGCAAATGCTTTGCCCAACTTCATATAGAAAGACTAGAAGCAGAACTACCAACTTTAATGATGTTCAAGTCCATTTTCTCCCCAGGAACAAAGAATGCAGTAGGTAGGTAATATATCCCATAGCCACGATTGCCAGCAGAAAGCTCCAACTAAATCCGGATTAGAGATCAGAATATCCCACGCCCTTTTAACAATTAAAAGATTTCACCAACATGGAAAAGGGGGTGTCTGCCCTCCTAGGGATGTGGGTGATTTAATGCTGCAAGGTTTGTGAGAAGATTTAAAAAAAACCACATACCTCAGCTGGGCAGCTAAGCTTCTGCATTTGCATGTAAAGCAGTGGAGGCGATCAGACGATGCACAGCCATTTCCTGGAAAGGCCTCACTAGCTCAGTCCACTTGTAACACTAAGCCAACCCATGGTTTAACACAATGAGCAAATGTATGGGTTCCTGGAATCAAGATCATAGTCTCAAGACCCCTCTCTTGGTCCTGCTGCAGACATGCTACTCAGGACCAAACTGTGGCTTAGCTTAGTGTAACTTATAAACTGGGTCACCACCTGTGATGGATATAGAATATCTGTAAAACCTGGCTAAGTTGGCTGATTCTGCAAAATAAGAGTTTGGGGCTTTTAAAAATGGAAGCAGGCCAACAGAGACTCAGTTTTGTCACATACATATCAATGTTAGTTTTCTTTTATTCTAAGCATAAAGTTAGTGAAGAGTGGTATGGAATTCCTATTGAAATTCAGGAGAGTCCCATCAGGAACGTTTTACTGTTCTCAAACATTTATGACAGGCATGCACAAGATGTCCTCTCTGGGTGGGACACCAGTTGTGTATTGTGAATCCTCGGGTGTTTGATCTAGAGCACCTGCATTTATGGCCCCAGTTGAACTGGATAATAGTATCTGTAAAACAGGTGGAAGCCTTCAGGACATGGTTAGTGTAGCACACCCACGGGCCACAATTAGTGCAGTCTTGGCTTCCGATGTGAATAAAAATAGTGTGAGAACACCATGCAGTTACGGTACATAGTTCCCATTCACATCAGGACAACCTACTAGGAGAGAACTACAGTATTTATAAAGAAATAAAGAAAATGTGAATTATTCATGGATAAAGTATGAGTAGTAATAACACATGGAGGTCTTTTACCTTCTCGATAAGATGGAGCAATTAATTACATACAGGAGTTCATTTAGCAGGCAGGAAACAGTGCAGGTGAGTCACCATTTTCATTTCCTTGGCTATGTGGATGAAAGTAGCTCAAAGGACATTGCCATTTGTAGTGTAGATAATAACGTAACAGAA
This sequence comes from Zootoca vivipara, assembly GCF_965207765.1. Taxonomy (NCBI): domain Eukaryota; kingdom Metazoa; phylum Chordata; class Lepidosauria; order Squamata; family Lacertidae; genus Zootoca; species Zootoca vivipara. The sequence goes on along the minus strand of NC_142594.1, from coordinate 7,287,831 downwards.
TGCCCTCCAACATAGTATCTGTTACAATGTGATCATCTTGACTGCCAAAACAGAAAAGTCAAAGCCAAATGTGTTTAAAAATTAAATATAAGCCAATTTGCTCACTGGGTGGAGGGTGGGGGCTGCTGTGCAAAAGTCAGCACCCACGTTTCTGAACACTGAAGATAATATTACTAAGTCAAGTGTGGGACTCTGAAGCGATATTAAGTTGGTTACATGGCTAATAAAGAGGTCACAATCCTTAGTGTAAATTGAATTTTCTTGTGTTAGTTATTTATATTTTCAGTAAGGGATAAGAATATTTTTTAAAAAATGTTCATTTACAATCAGACAAGCTTTAAATATGCAGAATGCGTGTTAACGTCATCAACTTATTTAAAATGTATGCTCTATTTTTATGAGATGCTTGTACCAAAACAAATGTTTGTCTTTGTCAAATATATTATAGGCATATATAAATGTAGGAATTGTGGGCAAAGTGTTTTATGTTCTAGCCAATTCATCACAGATGCTAACTTGATATTTCTACAAGGTATAGTTAAAACTTTCTACCATTTTACAAAAGTATTTTCTAACTTGCATCCTTCAACAAAAATGTCTAATTTCGATTTCTTTAAAGAGCTGAATATTCTGTAGTACTTGATTGCTGAAGAATATTTGCCCAAGGCTATGATCCACAGAGCAGGTAAGCATGCACAGTTGCATCTATGTTGGCACAAAAAGCCTATTCCACAAATCAGTTAAATCAAAGCATTTAAAATGATGTTATCTAAGTTGTGGAGGGAGATGAAGGGAGATAGTAAAGCAATTCATTTGTAGACAGAACATGGAATTGTTACATTGTCCACAATTCTGAACTACATTAAAACCTGCAAATTGCTTTTGCTATTTTGCTATCAAAATAGTATTAGGCAAAGAGTAATACATGTCTTTTTCTATTAGATTTTATTTCAATAATACAAGGTTTCTTATTGTCATCTATAGTTCTGTGTTAGGTATATACTTGATATTTTTGTTGCTATATATGGAGAATAATTTACTGCCACAAACCAAAGGATGTTGGGTGAGGATAATTTTCATGTTAAATCTATAAGTAGAAATATATTATTATTTATGTACTGTGCTAAATAAAATATTGTCTTTATCAAAACAGCAATTTTTACACATTTTTTTTGAAATGGATTTATTTGCCTCTGAAATCTTTTTAAGATTATCAGTCTTCTGCAAAAGCAAAAAGTAACTGGGGACAGGTTGTTGAATGAGATTTGTGGTGCATCTGATAAAAAAAAGTTTAAATAAAAACATTTTACCCCACCTTTTCAAAGGAAAATCGCCTTTTGTTCTAGGTGACTTGATGGTTCAGGATTTGACTGTTCTGTTAGCAATACAAAGGAGTTCCTGACTGATCAAGTGGGCTAGTTACTGGCTGATAGTGGCGATGCCTTATCACCCTTAGTTAAGCATGGCATGTTGCTAGCTGTTGCTCTGTCTTTATGGCAGGCTAAAGCCAGCATCCTGTTAGAGCTGCAGGCTTCTGTTTCAGGGATCAAATGTGGCCTTAACAAATCTATGCATCTGTGATTAAATTCTTGTGTAGTTTATTTAGCAAGATCAGTTCAAATTTATAGCACTTAAGTGACACAACTGAAGCACACTTTATGACCTGTTTGGGGGGTAAACTCTAAGTTTGTTTGCAGTTCTATACCCTTTTTTTTTTTAAGTACCAAGAAGAGTCATTCCTGGGGAAGGGTCATAGTTCAGTTGTGACATCTCCAGTTAAAAGTCTTTCAGGTAGCAGAGCTGGGAAAGACATTTGCTGTCACTGTGCTGGGCAATGTGGAACCAATGGCCTAACTTCATGCAAGATAGGTCTGGAAGAGAGATATTTTTTTTAAAAAATAATGTTATGCATTCATGTATTCTTAAACCAGGACTATCTGTCTTTAGTTCTCTTGTCTAGCTGAGAATCTGGAATCCCAAGGATCATAGCATACTTTATACATGTAGTGGAGATCAGAGGAAAGTGATGTGGGACGTTTGGCTAAAAACAGGTTGCAGCTACATAGACAGCCATGGCCCAGATGCTAGGGAATATGAGGGGATGTGTAGAGGTAGTTGTAGGTTCTTGACTTCTGCCCTTGACCATCACCTAGGCTTATCTCTTCTGGTTTTGTTAACCTCCTCCCCCAAAAATAAATATTCCCAAGTTTTGCAAATGTTCCATCTCTCACCTATTCTGCTCTTTACCTGTTCAAAATTCCCATTGGGGCTAGAAAGAGGCATGGATTGTTTGACTTCGATGCCAATCTGCACAGTTTCTGCGGAACTTCTATTGTGCCTTCCAATCACACCTCATCCCTTCTGGAATGTGTATCCCACAATCCCACTATGGTTTGTGCTGCTTATGAGTGAAACCATTTGTGGGTGGTTGTGCCAGTGGGTAAAGCCCATGAATGAATGAATGAATGTGTCAGTTGCCTTATAAACTTGCTTTAATTCTCTGCTGCAAAAGGTGGAATGGGTAAGAAAGGACTTGCTGAATTTGGTTTCCATAATCTTTCCAAGGAAACTTTATAGATTCAAAGACTGCAGTGCCAGACTAAGAGCACATCTACCCCTTTCATTGCACTGCAATTATTTTAGCATTTCCAGAAAACCCCATAGTAATTATTCCTACTAGCCACATTAGGACAGATAAAAATCTCCCTTTTAAAAAAATATGAAACATATGGTATGAAATATGAATTTTAGAAGTCTTTGTCTGCATTGTTGATTTCCCATGTGCTCATTTTTTTTCATAAGTGTGGCCAAGAGATCACAGCGCAGCTATCTAGCGGTGTTTTATTAGGGTTCAATGTAAAAACAAGTGATTTAATTAGTTGTGGGATTGAAGCAAAACAAAGTTAAGTGATTTGACCTGATATCTTCTGGCAGAGTGTCTTGGCCACCATATCTTAACATCTGTTCTGGGTGAGAGAATAAAAGATATACAGAAAAATAAACATACTGGGAAGGTATGTCCAGACTTTACCAGTTATTAAATACCATTGTATTTCCCAGGTGATTGCAAGTTGTGGGAATCCGAAAAGACTTTGTAATAAGCTAGTAATCACTTGCAGACTGAAACTTCCTTGAAGGGTGACTGCATCTCTTCCTATGAAATCCCTGCATTCATATTTTGAATCTACAATAAAAAGAAATTATTATAGTTTAAAAACATGTTACGTGAAGCATTTATAAACTGCCCATCTAATCCAGATTCCACAACAATAATATACATAATGATTTTTGTTCAAAAATAAAAAATATATAGAAAATACCAATATAAATTACTTTTATGGTTTAGGGCTAGTAGATTAAAATGCCTGGGTAAATAAAAAAGTAAAAAATGAGGGCATTCCAAATTGAGCTGCTGAAAATATGAGCTGGTTATATGGACCACAATATTACCTAATTTCAATAAAGTAAAGAAGGTAAAGATTATTAAAGGTAATTTTTCAAAATAAACAATTTAGCTTCGTAGTGGTGATTAGGAAGAAACGTTTGCAGTTACATCTTAAGTGTCTACCGGGAAGTCCAGTCATTAGCACAGAGCTGATACCATCCCATGGCCATCCATATTACAACAGTATGACCAGTGGGAATAGTGTTCTTGCTCCAAACTTCTGACCATAAGCTCTTAGTAGTCTCCTTTGCATAAGAACCACTGCTACATTCTGGGGTAGCTTCACTGAGTCGAGAGCCATATGAAGGCTTGGTTCAGATGCAATGTGAAACATTATGCTAGCCATAGTTAAGAAGCCACACCATAGTTTGAGCTTTCCAACAAACATCAGCCAAACCATAGTTTAGGGCTGCTCTGGTTTATAATTTCATTAAGTTCATTCACCTCTACTTGGTGCAGAAGGCTTCTGCGGTGGAGCAGCAGCCATAACTGTGGTTGTCAATTGTCTGAATTTAACACAGTGATTTACAAACCAGCTTCAAACTGAGGTTTAAGATTTGAAATTTATGGGCAGGCTTTGGTTCAGATGTTAAAATAAACCATAATTTTGCTCAGTGTTAAGAACTGGATCCAGCCTGGGGGCTAGATCTTTACTTCTCTCACCCATTGCAGGCCAACTTTGACATTTAGGTGGGGCCACCTAACTGTCAATCACTTGACATCATTACAACTTCAGGCAACAATTTAAAAGGGATTTGCTCTCAGCATCTATCACCTGGTGCTGAGGTGTGGTGCTGAGGTGTGGGGCAAGTGGGTGTGGCCTCATGGGCCAAATGTGGAGGACTGCCAGGTCTAATTAGGTCCCACAGGCTGAAGGCTCCCCACCAATGGTTTAGCTAACTAAAGAATGAATTTGTATTGCACTGTATACCACTGAACCTACCGGTAGTGTTCTTTGGGGGAAGGGATTCTAATAATTCTGATGAAATGGACCGTTTCAAAACGTATTGCTGTGTCTACCATTAATCCACAAAATAATCTAAAATAGTTCTGCTGTGGAGTTAAGGAAGAGCTGGTCCTATAAACTGACTGGATAGTATATGGAACCATATCTACGTGGCCCAGAGTATTAGCATTGTATGTGTAACAATGTTTTGCAGTTAACCCCCCTGCTAGCAAGCACCTTCAGAAGTAGCTCTTCAAATCATGCTAATCCAATTAAATTAAGAAGGAATAATCTAATAATTAATGGAGAAAGTAACTGCAATATATTTCAAGCATTGTTGTTGTTGTTTAGTCGTTTAGTCGTGTCCGACTCTTCGTGACCCCATGGACCATAGCACGCCAGGCACTCCTGTCTTGCACTGCCTCCCGCAATTTGGTCAAACTCATGTTCGTAGCTTCGAGAACACTGTCCAACCATCTTGTCCTCTGTCGTCCCCTTCTCCTAGTGCCCTCAATCTTTCCCAACATCAGGGTCTTTTCCAAGGATTCTTCTCTTCTCATGAGGTGGCCAAAGTATTGGAGCCTGAGCTTCACGATCTGTCCTTCCAGGGAGCACTCAGGGCTGATTTCCTTAAGAATGGATAGGTTTGATCTTCTTGCAGTCCATGGGACTCTCAAGAGTCTCCTCCAGCACCATAATTCAAAAGCATCAATTCTTCGGCGATCAGCCTTCTTTATGGTCCAGCTCTCACTTCCATACATCACTACTGGGAAAACCATAGCTTTAACTATACGGACCTTTGTCGGCAAGGTGATGTCTCTGCTTTTTAAGATGCTGTCTAGGTTTGTCATTGCTTTTCTCCCAAGAAGCAGGCGTCTTTTAATTTCGTGACTGCTGTCACCATCTGCAGTGATCAAGGAGCCCAAGAAAGTAAAATCTCTCACTGCCTCCATTTCTTCCCCTTCTATTTGCCAGGAGGTGATGGGACCAGTGGCCATGATCTTGGTTTTTTTGATGTTGAGCTTCAGACCATATTTTGCGCTCTCCTCTTTCACCCTCATTAAAAGGTTCTTTAATTCCTCCTCACTTTCTGCCATCAAGGTTGTGTCATCTGCATATCTGAGGTTGTTGATATTTCTTCCGGCAATCTAAATTCCGGCTTGGGATTCATCTAGTCCAGCCTTTCGCATGATGAATTCTGCATATAAGTTAAATAAGCAGGGAGACAATATACAACCTTGTCGTACTCCTTTCCCAATTTTGAACCACTCAGTTGTTCCATATCCAGTTCTAACTGTAGCTTCTTGTCCCACATAGAGATTTCTCAGGAGACAGATGAGGTGATCAGGCACTCCCATTTCTTTAAGAACTTGCCATAGTTTGCTGTGGTCGACACAGTCAAAGGCTTTTGCATAGTCAATGAAGCAGAAGTAGACGTTTTTCTGGAACTCTCTAGCTTTCTCCATAATCCAGCGCATGTTTGCTATTTGGTCTCTGGTTCCTCTGCCCTTTCGAAATCCAGCTTGCACTTCTGGGAGTTCTCGGTCCACATATTGCCTAAGCCTGCCTTGTAGAATTTTAAGCATAACCTTGCTAGCGTGTGAAATGAGCACAATTGTGCGGTAGTTGGAGCATTCTTTGGCACTGCCCTTCTTTGGAATTGGGATGTAGACTGATCTTCTCCAATCCTCTGGCCATTGCTGAGTTTTCCAAACTTGCTGGCATATTGGGTGTAGCACCTTAACAGCATCATCTTTTAAAATTTTAAATAGTTCAGCTGGAATATCATCACTTCCACTGGCCTTGTTATTAGCAGTGCTTTCTAAGGCCCATTTGACTTCACTCTCCAAGATGTCTGGCTCAAGGTCAGCAACCACACTACCTGGGGTGTACGAGACCTCCATATCTTTCTGGTATAATTCCTCTGTGTATTCTTGCCACCTCTTCTTGATGTCTTCTGCTTCTGTTAGGTCCTTACCACTTTTGTCCTTGATTATGGTAATCTTTGTACGAAATGTTCCTTTCATATCTCCAATTTTCTTGAACAGATCTCTGGTTTTCCCCATTCTATTGTTTTCCTCTATTTCTTTGCATTGCTCATTTAAGAAGACCCTCTTGTCTCTCCTTGCTGTTTCAAGCATAGATTAAATCAATTGCCAGACACACAATGGGTGTTAACTGTTTTCTTTCCCTGAACATTAATTGGGGTGGAGACAGTTGGGATCCATAAATAATCTACAGCAATCAGTTTTTCATAGACATATTTATATAGCTGGAGATTCTCCATTGCTGCCTGAGTTGAGGGTTTTTCTGCATTGGTACTTTTTTTTTTTTGCCTTGCTTTGTTGTGAACCACTCTTGAGTGTATAGTGTATGCAGAATGTGCTGGGTGTACAAATAAAATGTAGAGAAGAAATGTACAGATAAAGTGTAGAGAATAAAATTAGCAAACAGCACTTTTGCTGCCGTGCTCATCTCTATTCTACGCACTGCTAAAAGAACCACTGAAAGATCCAACCATTTGTAGGGATCATACTTTGTACTGTTAGTTTTTTTGAGGATGAAATAGTTAGGCACTGTTATAAAAGGGCAGTCCCCACTCTGGCACAAACTATAGGGTAGCAATGGGAATCCCATCCTATTCTCTCACTGCTGCCAGCAGCCACTTAGGTGCCACTCAGGGCAAAGTGTGCAAGATTCCAACTGGCTTACAGTGGTCTCTCCAGGATTAGGGAAGCAGCCAGCTGTATTTCAAGTCTCCAGCTTGGCAAATTCAGCCCATCTCTTCTCCTACTTTCCTAGATACTTTAACAACCACTAGTGTAGCCCAAACAATTTATGATTATGATGATGATCTGTTTATTTTTCACATTTCTATCCCATCTTTCTTCCAAAAAGCTCAAGGTGATATACATTGTCCTTTTCTTCCTATTTTTATATTCACAACAGCCCTGTGAGGTGACTTGGGCTTAGACACTGACTGGTCCAAGGTCACCCAGCTATATGAGAATCAAATGCACCATGCTGAGCTCCTTAAAGAAAATGTGGGATATGAATGCAAAAAACAAATGAACAAAATTAACATCATCAATCTCCAAACCATTAGTTGCAAGGGATTATGAAAGTCATCTCAAGGATGAATTTGGAAAGAAAAAAACTGTACAAAGTAATTACAAGTGTTGATGAAAGAGAATTGCTACCACTATAGTTATCACAAGAGGATAGCTGCATATTATTAAAAGTCAGTAGAGTGAGAATGAACCACTAGAATATATAGGCACTTAATGGATCAACAGGAAACAGGTTTGAGGATGCATTATCAGGAGCTGAAAAAATGCATTATGGCAGATGCAGTTGAATTGTGGAAATTATACTTCACTGCAGGCGGTTTATGGTTATTGGCTGAGTGTTTACCAGCAGTGGAATCTTGGATTTCTTGAACAATTAAGTACATGCACATTGGGGAGAGGCTGTTGTTGGCTGGCTACAAGGTCAAGGTGGCAACTGTGATAGCAAATAGCATTACACTGTGGAATATGCTGCATTTGCCTTATGTTGCATGTTTTAATAATAATAATAATAATAATAATAATAATAATAATAATAATTTTATTATTTATACCCTGCCCATCTGGCTGGGTTTCTTTTTTGTGTGGCAACATTCCTTTTATCTTCCTCCTCTTCATCTTCCTTGTTGTTCTCGACTGCCATTTTTATTGTTTTATTACTTACCACTCCTTACTTGGGTGGATTGAGGGAGAGAGGCCACAGTGGGAGGGCAGAGCCATGAAAGTGTGTACATATCATTGTAGAACCAGGACTTTGCTGACTTCATGACCAACGTTGGATCTCTGGTGTTTTGTACTCGCCTGGCCTCCAGAGGGATTTGGTTATACTGCTGCTTTCAGCTTTCCAGAGTGTTATGGTTTCAGAGAGTAAAGGTAGCGGTTAGATTCATAAATGCAAACTTTGGACTTTATTAGAGTACAGATTTCACAGCAGTCTGCCTGCTTTACATGTTTTCTGATTGTATCGTGTTCATGAAGTCCAAATTCAGCAGGGGCTATTGTTTGGATGAATCATTCAGTAAATGTCAGCTGGTCATCAGATGAGTACTAAGTGGTAACTGACACCCTCATCTGGCAATCAGTAGGTGTGTCAAAATGTGTGGAACATTCCAAGGGAGGGCCAAAAGGGAACAGTAATGAGAGTGTGTCTAAAATAGAGTGGTCTCACATCCTGCCCCTCCCTAATTATTTGCACATGCCTCACTGGCTAAATGAGTTCTGACTGCGGATGGTCCTGTGTGAAGCACAGGAGTGGATCTGGTACCGGTTTAGAAGTCCCTGAACCAGACTTTTTTTTGTCCCACTGGGTTGCCTAGAAAAAAAACTGGAAAGGGGAAAGAGGTGTGAAGGAAGAGGAACACCGGATCTGCCTCCTGCCAGCCTTGCGGAGCTGTGGGTGTCCACAGCAAGTTCTTTTCCAGAGGCAACAGCTGGTACCCAGATTCTACCACAATGTCTCCAAGAACGCCCACCACTGTGTGACATTTTCCTTTTGCGTAGGACAGGCCATGGTTTGAAGCTAATTACAGCTTCAGGCACACTCTTAGCTGAAGGACAGGGCCTTTTTAAAGCTCTCCCACAAAGGCCATTTGGATAAGAGAACAGCATGGTTTGATCTACTGCAGTTTCATCTCTCTCTCAGTTGATTCTTACCCTCCTTACCTGGCTTCCGTTGTTATGGCCTCTCACCAGAAATTTACTCTCTGAACTTTTGTCCGCACCAACTCACTCTTCTACGCAGTGGGTCAATTCTACTAAAACCACACAAATATGATTAATTTATGCATGCAGAAGCATCAAGGCAACAAGATTTTACAGATTAACACAGTGGGGGGGGGAGGAAATGGGTTTCTGCTCTGATGTACTTTCAATTTCATTTATAGTAAGATCTCTCTTCACCCAAACCGTGTTAATATACCGCCCTATACCCAAACCTGTTATTAATATACCGCCCTATACCTGCAGGTATAGCAAAACAATGGAGTGTATTTGTAGACTGACACATTGCTATACAACATAAAAGGTAAAGGACCCCTGACAGTTAAGTCCAGTCACGAACGACTCTGGGGTTGTGGCGCTCATCTCGCTTTACTAGCTGAGGAAGCCGACGTTTGTCCGCAGACAGTTTTTCTGGGTCATGTGGCCAGTATGACTAAGCCGCTTCTGGCAAAACCAGAAGGTAAACTCTTGTTTACCTTCCTGCCGGAGCGGTACCTATTTATCTACTTGCACTTTGACGTGCTTTCGAACTGCTAGGTTGGCAGGAGCTGGGACCGAGCAACGGGAGCTCACACCGTCGTGGGGGTTCAAACCGCCGGCCTTCTGATCGGCAAGCCCTAGGCACAGTGGTTTAGACCACAGCACCACCCGCTTCTCGCTATACAACATACATTTGGCTTTATGTGAACGTGGACAACATAAATCAGGCTCAGAACTGGAATACGTAAAGGAGTACTGAGCATGTGCAGTTACTATTTCTCGTCTCTGAGTAAGTGCAGCCTGCCCATATATGTGATTGCCACATTTTGTTTTTACTTTCATGATTTTGTGCTATTTCTATTAATAAACTGTGAGCTGTAACGAGATATAAATCTAATTGTTGCATGCCATCAGCCTACAAATTAGATGAAAGGATGCTTGTGATTTGTCGTCATCTGTAGACGCTACGTATGTGTAGAGATGAACCTCCTCTCCTTCCCCACATCTGTGGAAGCACATTGAATGAATTAATAAATGGATTTATTCAATAAGCAAAACATCTAAATAAATAACAGTATAAATCTAAGCGAATAATTGCTAAATCAATGGGAGCAAAAACCAACCGTAGATTAAAACATATACAGTACATAGAATACTTGATTAAGCATAAATAATGGGTGAATAAAAACTAAGAAGAATTTAAAAAGACCAGTTAAAAACAGCTATATGAGGTGGGGCTTCAATGATACAGATCTAACAATATGGGCCTACATTTTAGGACTATGGAATCACATTAACGTGGGGCCTGCAGAGGACCAGATCTCAGGACTAGAGTCTGCAGTGGGTAGAGATTAAGGAAGACCATCCAAGGAAACCTCTTTGCACCAATAGACCTGAGCAGGTCTCCTATAAAACCTCCTAAAAAGGTTTGCTCTCTGGTCTGAGCAACATGTAGATATATTCTTTCTGGCTATAGGATGGCCTTCAATTTTCTGTTCACCTTGCTCCCATTTTTGAACAGCTTGTCACGTGCCAAGTGGTTGTTAGTCCTGACCCATAGAGTTTGAAGGACATACTGCAAGCACTTAATGTGTGATATCTATTATTTATTAACTGCATCAGAGTGTTGCCGAAGTTTTTGTGTGCCACTGTAATACTCAGGAGCATGGCAGGGCTCCATTCAGATCTTGATTCTGTGCATTATACTGTAGTGTGTGACCTTTTCAACATATAAACTTTTGTTTTTGGCAATACCATTACAAACATCTGGCCTAAATAATGTGTGTATGTATGCAAGGAATTAAGAAGGGATGATCTTAATGAAGCAACTCATCCAGCACCAAGCGAATTATGTTCCTAAGAGCTCCATTAAAAATTGAGACAGGAAGGATCAAGGTAATGGCTCAACATCCGCTAAGTACCTCTTGCACATACTTTAAAATGTCAAGTGAAATCAAAACGGGTGGAAGGCACTTGTGAACCCTGCATGTGGTCTTCAGCAGCCAGGAAGATTGATTTGTAAGGTCACATATTCTCAGTGAGATTTTGGGCAGTTTAGACACATGAAAATTGATTGGTTTAAAATAATCCTCTCCACCAATTTGAGTTTGTAGACTGCTGTTAGTACCTCTTTTCTCCTGCACTGCAGGGTCAGAATCTCTGGCTGTGTCTTGCTTTTGTGTTATCAATTTTTGCCACATTCTATGATCTCCCCAAAGCCATTCCCCTTCCTTTTGCATGTTCTCCACCACTTACCAAATGGCTGTTGGCAGCAGTGTCTTGGTAGAAATTGGGAAAATCCGGACATATGGAAACCCTACCTACAAATCTGGGCCAATCTAAAAAAAAAGAGCTCAACAACTTTTCTGTCTGGATTTCCACCGTTTGAAATATGGCAACCCTACACTAGGATAGGTCATGACAGTGGTTGGCATCTCATGGACTGGACTAGTTCTTTAGCCTGACCAGGACTACAGACTAATTAATCTGAAAGCAATCCAAGTATTTGAAAATTTTCAATCTAGATTAATATTTGCTCATGTTTGTGTTTACATTACCCTGAGAATTAGGGCTGTTTCATACATCATGCCTATATAATCATTACATGAAAACCACATTAATTCCAATGTGTGTCAATCTCTCACATGGGTTCTTCGTTGTGAGAAGCTGGCTGTAAGATTCCCACATGCAAATGTCACCTGTGTAGGAACTCTGTGAAACAACTCTGAATCGGGAAAATGATGTTTCCAGAAGATGAATGCAAGAGTTGGATAAAAGGACTTTCCATTGTAACTTTCTGCTACAAACCCAACAGGAGCTTTAAGATTAAGAGTTCCTGGAGAAAATGACTAGGTAGGAACTAGGTGAGCTCAGTTCTATTAAAGTCTTTTATTGGTCCCAACGAAGTCAAATTTTCAAAGGGCCTGCTAATTTTTGTATGTCTAAGGACTAATTCACGTCATCATTTGACACAGTGATGCTACCACAAGTTGGCTTTTTTAAATTTGTTGGCCAGGATCTCAGCTTGGCCTATTAGCTTCCTTTTCTGCCCTGCAGACTGGTGGGAGGCCAGAATTTACACCCTACATGAACACATCCAGTCTTGAGAAAGGAGGTCTTTGCAGATGTGCATTAACACCAAGAAGGTGATCTTGGTGTGAACACATCCCAAGTCACTCCCTTGCTTTTGGCACTGGATATGTGAAGGCCGATCCCTGGTTTGGAAAGAAGTCTTGTAGTTTGATCATGACACAATGCAAACTCCTACAGCTTTCCAGTATTACAAAAATAAAAAATAAGGTGCAAGATATTAATTTATTCTGTTGCTAGTTTTCTCCATTCCCTCTTGAAGTAAAGAGGCAGGGCTGGCCTAGGTGGCAGGCAATCAGACTGGCAGATCATAGAGCCAACATTAAGGGAGTGCCAAATCATCCTGTTCCTCAGATTTTGGGTGATGGTGCTAGAAGTGTGGTGGGAACGAGCCAAAACTACTTTCCACCTTGGTTGCCAAAATGTCTATGGGCCGTTCTGACCTAACAACCAGCCAGAACTATGTTGAATGTTTCAAATACAGATTGCCCTTTCACAACAGAGGTGGGTATGCAGCAGTATTCAGTTCAAGCTTCCTAAAAACAGACTACAAAAGAGAAAGAAAGAAAGAAAGAAAGAAAGAAAGAAAGAAAGAAAGAAAGAAAGAAGGAATGAATCACAGCGAGGGGGTCTTACGCCAAAGTCAACATGAAACAATAATTCCTATGGGTGTTGGAATTTTAATTAAAAAATTCAAAAGGTTTATGTGAATTTTGAATGTAGGCTTTTCCACTGGGGAAACGGGCTAATGAAAGTGACGATAGCAGAATGCATGCCACTCTTTCTTTTTCTGATCCCCACCCCAAGAACAGAATCTAAGCCAAGTTAGACATGTTAAATGCACAAGTACAATTGACTTGGATCTTTTTTGTTAAGCAAATAGCAGCCACAGCTGAACAGCATCTGGACCACGGGGGCTGAAGAGGGAGTTTCTCTCCCTTGCTGTGGTTTCAATGAAAATTCCCTTCCCTAACTTTGATTTGCTTCAGGAGAGGAGCTGCATTTGGCACCAGTGGAGGCATCCTTCTCCCTCTAGATCCTGAAAAGGTGATAGGGTAATTTTATTGGGACCACAGTGAAGAGAAAGGGTTAATATCTCTCTTTTTACCCCACACAGTCTTGATTTGGCTTAGGCTCCCCTGTGGCAATTTTTATAAAAAGGATTTGGGCAGGTTAATTGCATTCATGCAATCCTAAAGGTAAAGGTAAAGGGACCCCTGACCGTTAGGTCCAGTCGCGGACAACTTTCGGGTAGTACGCTCATCTCGCTTTACTGGCTGAGGGAGCCGGCGTACAGCTTCCGCGTCATGTGGCCAGCATGACTAAGCTGTTTCTGGCGAACCAGAGCAGCGCATGGAAACGCCGTTTACCTTCCTGCCGGAGCAGTACCTATTTATCTACTTGCACTTTGACGTGCTGTTGAACTGCTACGTTGGCAGGAGCTGGGACCGAGCAACAGGAGCTCACTTGGTCACGGGGATTCGAACCGCCGACCTTCTGATCGGCAAGCCCTAGGCTCTGTGGTTTAACCCACAGCGCCACCTGCGTCCTAGTCATGTTTATTTCAGCTCTCAGAATTCCTTGCATTTTGCAATGTTTACATTTCCCTCCTAAGAACCTTGGCATTTCAAAATGTTTTCATTAAACTCTGGATATCCAAGTGAACCATTTTTCTATCCATATGTGCAGCACAGAGTGGTCACCTATTTATGACTTGCAATGATAGCAAGTGGAGCTTCCTTGTACAAGGGAAGTATACCTTGAATCAGATGCTGGGAGACAAATCACGGAAAGAAGCCTTTACTTTAATGACCCAACAAAGGGGATCCTAGAGGCACCTGCCTTGTTGCTATTTAAAACAAAATGACATTGGTCTGACCTAGCAGCACAATTCTTATGTCCCAGCAGGAGCTGCCCACATCTCTGACCATGTGCTCTAAAGCACAACACAAAAATGGCACTCTCTCCACTTTCTCCTTGGGAAATTGTTTCAGAAATGCAGCCATATGCACATCACAGCCTTCACCCTGTAAGTCATGTGGCAAGGACCTAAGCATCCTACAGGTTGCAGACTTAAGGCTTCCAGTCCCCACAGTAGAAGCCATCTGGAAGTGCCCTAAGCTAATGCTGCCCTTGATGGCTTTTTATGGTCAGCATCAAGAAGGAAGAGGGAATATTTCCTTTGAAAACTTACCACAAAGATGCGAGTTACAGCCGGCCACCTAAGGGGTGCGGGTGGGGAGAGAAAGATCACTTTACAATTATGCTAAGTTTGAATCTGGAAACTAATGACAGAGATATAATCTCTGTAATGCAGTCTTTATTTGATTTTTTGTTCGAGTTCACATACAGGATAAAAATAAATGCATCTAGTATACAAAGAAAGTGATTCTGGAAAATAAATCATGAAAGCAATTTTACCCATCTTAGAAGAACCCATTAACACATTTAGAACACACCAAGCCAAGTATACAGCTGTAGCTGGGACCAGCTGAGACATCTTATCTACTCTGCTGTGAGGCTGATAGTTCCCAACACTGCCATCTATAGGTAGTTTCTACACACAACAATTCTCCTTCTCTGCCTAAAACCTGAATAATCTTTTGGGTGGCTGTTCTTCTTTTATGTAATTCCTGTTATTTATTCATTCCTTGGTCTATAAATATTATTATTTATTTAAGGAAGTCTCAAACATTATTTAATTCTAAGGGGAGTAACTAGCCACTATTCTACAATTATTTATCTAAGTGTTACAAAAGAAGTATGTGATAAAGATGGAATATATACATAAGAGCCTGAATAGATCAAATTTTAGTAATTTTAACACATATATATTGTGAGTACAATATACTCATTCTCCTAAAATGTGAGAATACAATAAAAGCAAAATAAATGTGAACAATATTACAGTACATGACATTAATATTATGTCCTTGGGCCATCTTCTGTGGGTTTATCATTTTGAAGAACATATAATCAGGAGGGATTTCTGGTGTTTCTCTTTACTGACATTTTAAAAGGAGAATGTTTTTAGTACATCAAAACAAGCACAAAGCATGAAAATCATTTTAGGTGTGTTATATTGCAACACCAAAGAATACTGTCCAAGAGAAAAATTACAACCTCCAATTCTATGCACACTTAACATGAAAGCAAACATGTATGGGACTAAACTGAATATGTGGAGGGGAAATTGGCTTTTTTGTTGGTACCTCTAATATATCTGGACTGAAATGACAAAATTCTAATGTGTACTTTTGATTTTTTGGCCTTCCATTAAATAGGATACATCTTTTAACTACCCTTTGCATGGTCTTTGAAAGGAATTAGTAAAAGGGAAGCAAGCCCTATCTCAATTATATTGTTAAGTGTTTTTTTATTATAAAGCTGCTCATATGAAGCAATGAGAAACAGAGAAGCTTTTGCTTTTCTATTCTGTTGAATAGTCTTGGAAATCTGAAAAATGTCATTGTCTTGAAGAAGTCTTTTCTGCATGGAAATGCTCAAACTCTCCCCTTGTGAATAAATGCTGCAACTGTTCACCGATGTCTCCGAATATCTGGTTCCTGGTAAAACACTGCCCCTAGTTTGCCTTTTGGTGGTACCTTTTAAAATAATAGTGTGCACCCATGTGGTCATACCTGAATATTCAGATAGAAAACATTGCTGAATGTGC
Source organism: Zootoca vivipara (assembly GCF_965207765.1). Lineage (NCBI taxonomy): Eukaryota > Metazoa > Chordata > Lepidosauria > Squamata > Lacertidae > Zootoca > Zootoca vivipara. The sequence goes on along the minus strand of NC_142594.1, from coordinate 7,271,908 downwards.
AATCTTATACACATGTAGCTGGGAGTAAGTCTCATTGAATTCCGTGGTATTTAACTTCTAAGCAGACATGGGTAGGATTTCACTGAGTCACAGTTATTTCACAAGGTACACACCAGTTCCACTGTCCACTCCAGTATGGCTGCGCTCCAGTACATGCTTACTTGGGAATAAACTCCATTAAATTTAGTGGGACTGACCTGTTTGCAAAATCCCATAAAACATTCCTCCTAATTTTTAAACTGATAATGGACAGTCTGCAAATTATCATCTTCAGAAGACAGGGAGGAATAGGGTGTCTTAGGGTAAATGAAATATTGCATGTACCTCAAGAGACTTCAGTAATATGTAATAGGTGGGTTGGATGCTCAAGCAGTTATCCTTAGGATGAGAAGAAGGTTGTAACAAGGGGGCAGAAATGCTGGGTGGCAGAGAATGATTTCCTGACGCTTTGGTTAGTTCAAAATCCTAACAGCAGCTAGATGATGCCTGTGGATATAAGTATTTCCCCAATTTATCTCAAATTTCAAAAAAATGTTTCATGAAAAGGTATTGTTGTTCGGTCCAGATTTGCTAGCCTGTTGTTCTAAAAACAACAACCATGAAATGCTTAGTATGTGATTCCTTCAAAACAATTGCTTAGAAGTCCAACATACCTTGAGAATTATTAGTTTTCAAAGTGAGCAAAAAGAAAGTGTCAGTTTCAAACTATCGATTTATTTTGTAAGATTTTAATAAATATGAAGCTATACTGTAAATCAGCACTAAAATGACGAAGGTCTCCCTTTCTAATTACAGGTAGGTAGCCGTGTTGGTCTGAGTCGAAGCAAAATAAAAAAATTCCTTCAGTAGCACCTTAAAGACCAACTAAGTTTATATTTTGGTATGAGCTTTCGTGTGCATGCACACTTCTTCAGATACGAAGCAAAATAAAAAAATTCCTTCAGTAGCACCTTAAAGACCAACTAAGTTTATATTTTGGTATGAGCTTTCGTGTGCATGCACACTTCTTCAGATACTTCTTCAGGTATCTGAAGAAGTGTGCATGCACACGAAAGCTCATACCAAAATATAAACTTAGTTGGTCTTTAAGGTGCTACTGAAGGAATTTTTTTATTTCCCTTTCTAATGTTCTTGATGCCAGCTGACTTCTTTAGCTAAGCTAACTTATGGGGACATAGGAATTTTCCAGACAAAGAACTACAGCTGATTTGTGCTGCTCGGCGACTGACTTTGCTAATGCTTACTCCTTATCAGCTACACCAGCTGTTCAAAGGCTATCTTTCACAAAACACTTTTTTATGACTGCAAGGATATTTTGTTTACAGTGACCAAGTCACAAAACAAAATACAAATGCGCCTATACAGTTGTGTTTGTTTTGTCTGTAGCCAATTTAATGGCATCCGCTATCACTTTTATGGCTAAACCTGACAGCATTTCCTATGTGTCTGGGGTATACAAGGGATGTGAAAAGTGCAAGTATCCATTATCTTCATATGGGAGTGATTTTTTATTTTATTTTTAATTAAAAGAACTTGTTCAGGTTTCAGATGCCTGGATTACTGTTGCCAATGGGAATGTCCTCTCCCTGCTTTCTTTTTTTGTTAAAGGATTCTGATTTCAGTGTTTAAATATAGTCAGCAATCCATCTTTTATACAAAACAATTGCCTGTTCTGTGTTTCAAGGGGAAAGAACTAAAACAACCCAAGTGTTTAATTATGAGTCGTATCTACACAATATATCTATATTAGATATAGTATCCATAAGAGTTTATGAAGTGTTTTAACAATAGGTAGTTTAATAAAAACGTGCTTGAATTAATCAAGATTCTGGGGTAAAACCCATAAATTTAACTGAGAATGACAAAATGAAGATATATTTAGAATAGTTCACTAGCATTTCATTTAACGTTCTCATTTTACATCTTCAGCTTTAAGTCTTGAAACAGTGCTTTATTAAATTTGATTGGTTTTGCCTAAATGTTGGCCTTAACAGAGTTTTTAGTGAACTATTGAAATGTTCCAAGCTCTTACTTTAAATCTGATTGTATTTTGAAAGTTATTTACAGGAAACTAAATTATTGACCACATTCACATAAAAAAATAAACCTCAAGTTCATGTACACATGTACACACACACATACACGGTTCGCCTACCATGTACCTGGAAGACTTCAGGAGCTTTCCCTCTTGGTTCAAGTTAAACACAGCTTCTCTCTCTGAACCTTGGACACAATTACCTAAGAATAAGCCCCACTGAATTCAAAGAGACTTGCTTTTAAATAGGAATGTCAGATTGTGTTATAAATTATTGTTTTTCTTGAGCTATTATGGTCTTTCTGTCTTTAAATGCAGTGTTGAGTTTGGACGACATAACTATAATAGCACAGGTGAATTATTATTATTATTATTATTATTATTAATTATTATTATTATTATTATTATTATTATTATTATTATTATTATACCCCACCCATCTGGCTGAGTCTCCCCAGCCACTCTGGGCGGCTCCCAATTGAATATTAAAACAATACAGCATTAAATATTAAAAGCTTCCCTAAACAGGGCTGTCTTCAGATGTCTTCTAAAATTAAGATAGCTGCTCATTTCCTTGACTTCTGATGGAAGGGCATTCCACAGGGCGGGTGCTGCTACCAAGAAGGCCCTCTGTCTGGTTCCCTGTAACCTCACTTCTCCCAATGAGGGAACCGCCAGAAGGCACTTGGCACTGGATCTCAATAGCATTTGGAGGACAATGAGTTAAGCTAGTGATCCTGGATATACATATGACTGCACTTAACTAGATACATCTTTGACACGATTTTATGTTATGATTCTTGATGACACTGCTTCTAATCAACAAAAGGTCAATCATATGGTTAATTTCAGACCAATGCATTTACAGCTGGTTTTCTCTCTCAAAGTTATTTGGGCAAGCAACATACTATTTCAGTGATGGAAATGAAAATGTTAGACCTTTTCTTTCCCCCTGTGAATGGAGCAAGAGCACTTGTGCAGATTTTGAACTTGAAATGTTGAATTGTGTCCTGAATTATTATGCTATGTTTTATGCTCTGTTTCAACAGTAAGGGGGAATACTGAATTCCAAGGTAGAGATCAAAAATGTTACACTGCTCAACCACTGGTGGGTGGATTGGAACCATTTCAAATGACAAATGTAATTATATGCTCAGTGCATTTGTAATGATATCAGATTACAAACCTATAATGCAAATGAGCGAGCTAAGATGAAGATCTTCCTTTGTATTGCCCATTGTTTGCTGATTTGCTGTTAAGTCACAAAATTCACAGGTCATTTCAATCTGATAGTATCAAAACTTTATATTGCTGTGACACAACATATCCTTGGCTTAACAAAGGGCATGATGAAAATACTTTTTCCTAATTAAAAGAGTCATACACAGACAAAGGAAGACTCCAAACTGAGCCAGGAAGTCCGTTCACTAAACAACTGAGAAGGAACTTCCTGATTTATTCAGAAGCTGGTCTGGGGTCTTCCTTGGGGTGTACATCACTCTAGATTTTTCTCTAGATTCTGACAATGGAGAAGGAATGCCAGGTTTATTTTGACAGGAATTCCTGGTTCATTTTGAAACTATTTTACCTTTTCAGATAGCGAAGTGATTGTAGCCCAGAGAAATAATTGCTAATTTTGTAATTAGCTCCTGCAAAGACAAGAGTTCATGCTCTTTCTAACTGAAGTTTAATTTTGGCAAAAAAAGGTTTTTTTTCTGAATATGTAAAAAAATACAATGGAAATGCAAACAAAAGCTGGCATGTGTATATATCCATATTGCAGGGGAGATATTGTGATTGACTGAGAGTGTAGATTACATCAGCCCTGCAAAGTAGTCCAATGTTGCTGTACTAATATTGTTTTGGGGTTGGGATGAGAAAAATGAAAAGGAAGGGGGGAGCTGCTGATTTGTAGTACCAATATGAGGGTGGTGGTGATGAATTGCTTCCCATCCAAGGAGGGAAACAGGAGAATTCTTGGGGGGTGTAACTGTTAGTATAAACTAGGGGTAAGGTAAAGGGACCCCTGACCATTAGGTCCAGTCGTGACCGACTCTGGGGTTGCGCGCTCATCTCGCATTATTGGCCGAGGGAGCCGGCGTATAGCTTCCAGGTCATGTGGCCAGCATGACAAAGCCGCTTCTGGCAAACCAGAGCAGCACATGGAACGCCGTTTACCTTCCCGCTGTAGCGGTTCCTATTTATCTACTTGCATTTTGACGTGCTTTCGAACTGCTAGGTTGGCAGGAGCTGGGACCAAGCAACGGGAGCTCACCCCGTCACAGGGATTCGAACCGCCGATCTTCTGATCAGCAAGCCCTAGGCTCTGTGATTTAACCACAGCGCCACTAGGGGTAGTCATCCTTTTTATACCTACCGCCCACTAATGCATCTTTCTTGTTGGTAAAATTTCCTTACTGCCCACCAGTGCTCAATGGAAGGAGGATTCAGCTTGTGCCGTAGAACCCCCCTACCGCCCACCTAGAATCCCGAAACACCCACTAGTGGGTGGTAGAGACCAAGTTGACAACCCCTGGTATAAACACTTAAATGGATACATTTACAGTGGTACCTCTACTTACGAATTTAATGCGTTCCGAACACACATTTGTAAGTCGAAAAAAATTGTAAGTCGAATCCCATAGGAATGCATTGGGAGAAAAAATTCGTAACCCTATCTAAAAATTTGTAAGTAGAAAAAATCCTATCTAAACCGCATCCAAGATGTCAGACGGAGCTCCATTCGTAAGTAGAAAAAATTGTAAGTAGAGTTATTCGTAATTAGAGGTACCACTGTATGTTAAAGGCTCAAAAAGAAAAAGAAAAATGAGGAGGGGTGTAATGTCTTGTAAGTGTAGTTATTATGAGGTATATATTGTTCTATACTGCCTTAATATTTTATGTGGCCAGTTTATTCTTTTCTAAATATGGGCAGTTTATACATATTTCTATCAATATAAATCAATGACCACAAGAAATGCACCCAGAATACTCTGTATTTAAATAATAATAATAATAATAATAAAGTAATACTAACAATAATAATATAATTTATCTAAGCACAGGCACCAGAACTTTAGTTGCTATAAATCTTATATTTCTTATGAGCCCATGCCCACCCCACCTTCCACCACCTGAAGTACCATTCCTGCTCTTACCAGTGTTAGAAACTGAGATATGAAAGCCAGGAGCTAAATGGCACTTTAAACCTAGTTTATGGGAGCAGCAATTGAATATCTAGGTGCGCTTTTTTTATAACAAGAATACAAAGGTGAAATGAATGAACTGCAGCTAAAATATTATGTTCATTTTATACATTTTATACATTCATTCTCCTGCCTACCCCCCTAATATTCTTCATTCTCCTGCCTACCCCCCTAATATTCTTAAAAGGCTCTCTCTTCTCCGGTCTTCAGAAGGTAGCTGGAAGTGGGGAGGCAGAAAACAGCGATCTTGGGCCTTTAACAGCTTTGTGACAGCAGAAATGAAAAAGATTAAACTTTTTCTAGTATGGAAATAAAATTAAAGAAAAAACTCCATCTGTTGAAATTTTGTCTCTCTGAAATGTTATTGCTTGTGTGTGGCCCAATTTATTATGGGGCCCACAATTTCACCTGCAAAACAGGATACAAATTTGTGTATAACACAAACTGTATGCAAATTTTATGCAAAGTTTCAAGAGGCAGAAGGCCCAATTCACATACTTGGCCCAGAAAATCCTGTTGGTGCCCATGCCATGTGGCATCTACAACTTCTGAAAGACACAGAGCAGCATTCATAAAGAATCTCACCACTGCCAGGAATGCTAGGAAACCCTCTACTGATCAGGCCAATCCACATTGTAAAAGAAGTTCCCATGTGAATTACTGTAGTGTTGCCTTTGAAAACAGTTTGGAAACTTGGAGTGGGTATGGTTTTTGTTTGTTTGTTTACAAAATACGTAAGTTAACTGGGAGCAGACAAATGAAAATCATTTTGCCAGTCTTAAAACAGTTGCACTTACACATAATCTGCTTCTTGTCTCAGTTCAAGATGCTGGTTGTAGCTTTGAAAACCCTAAAGGATCAAGGCACCTTAAGGACAGTCTCCTCTCACATACACCTGCATGGCTATTAAAATACCCCTCAGAGAGAACCATTTTGGGTCCCCATCTTCAAAGGCGAGACTGAATATGTTCAGCCTTCTACTGCTCTCAGAGACAGAACAATTAATTAGCAACAATGGGATCTTCCCTCCAAATTCAAATGGCAATTGTGGAGAGGGAGAGTCCAGACTTGGGCAAAAGGATTAAAGGGCTCTCTTCACATACCATGATCCCAATCTCTCTCACACACAGAGAGATACACTTTCACACCACAGCTGCAATTTGCTTTAAATATGTACAACCACACAATATCCGACCCTCTTAATTACTTAGATTTCAATCAATTTTGGCTTTTTCTTCTTCTTTGCATTAGGACTATCTACACAAATTGTCAGAGAAGAGTGAATCAGGTCCAAATCAGTAGAAAAATGCCACCTTTGTTTTGTAAATAACCCTACTTCTATCAGGAATGTCAAAGGCAACAATTAAAAAATGCATTTACTGCTTCCTAGTCAGCTGGTACTAGATGTCTATGGATGGAGGCTATAATTTTGTCTGGATTATCTCCTGATGCATTTGAAATGTTACAGAAGCCAGAAGAGAATACAATAGGTGGGTCTCCTTGTGAGAATTAATAATCACTTTCCTGTTTTGTTCCATCGTTTGCTGACCTTTTTGCTAATTCTTCTATACAGAGTGGAACCGCAGAGAATGGTTGCTTAAAATAAGCTTTTCAAAGAGATGCCACAAAAAACAATCAGTTATTTTCTAAATAAACTTAAGTAAAAGCTGCCAACAAGCCTAAGTAGTGAAGTATGGAAAGAGTCCAGCATTGAAAGGAGGTGGATGGTAGCACATTTGCAATATATTGCAGGAAACACAGCTGATCTGTTTTTGCTTTATTGCATTTTAGTAACTGCTGTCATAATGTAAAGATGTGCAAAGCATGTGACTAACTTCTCTAAAAAGATGTTATGTATTTATAGGTTTCTGCAGTCTGGCTTCAAAGTTTATGGATTCATAAGATCAGAGAAGCAAGCTGTTTATGTAACATATTCATATAAACATCCAAATGTGATAGGAACAACATCCTCATCAGGAACTTGTACAATAAGGTATCTTACTAGCTCAACAATTGATAAAAGTATGTTGTATGATTCTCTCTCTTCACAACAACAAGAATCACAAATAAGGAGAACCTGGGCATTAACCTCAACGAGTTTTGCGCAAGCATGAGTATATTGTGATTTAAATATCAACCTGTGTAGACAGAACACAAGAGAGGGAAGGTAAGACAAAGTGAAGGAGCAGCAGGTATATTAAGAAGTATGTGACAATAAGACAGAGGGGATTGGAAGAATATACAGTTGTACCTCGGTTTACACAGGGATGTGGGTAGCGCTGTAGGTTAAACCGCAGAACCTAGGGCTTGCCAATCAGAAGGTTGGCGGTTCGAATCCCCGTGATGGGGTGAGCTCCTGTTGCTCGGTCCCAGCTCCTGCCAACCTAGCAGTGGGCACAACAAAGTGCAAGTAGATAAATAGGTACCGCTACAGTGGGAAGGTAAACGGCGTCTCCGTGTGCTGCTCTGGTTTGCCAGAAGCAGCTTTGTCATGCCGGCCACATGACCTGGAAGCTGTACGGCGGCTCCCTCGGCCAAAAGAGCAAGATGAGCGCCACAACCCCAGAGTCGGTCACGACTGGACCTAATGGTCAGGGGTCCCTTTACCTTTAGCTCGGTTTACAAACACAATTGGTTCCGGAAGTCTGTACTTAACCTGAAGCAAACTTTCCCATTGAAAGTAATGGAAAGTGGATTAATCCATTCCAGACGGTCCGTGGAGTACTTAAACTGAAGCGTACTTAACCTGAAGCGAACTTTCCCATTGAAAGTAATGGAAAGTGGATTAATCTGTTCCAGACGGGTCCGCGGAGTACTCAACCTGAAGCGTACTTAACCCGAGGTATGAGTGTAATTGGTACCGGAAGTCCGTACTTAACCTGAAGCGTACTTAAGCTGAAGTGAACTCTCCCTTTGAAAATAATGGAAAGTGGATTAATCCGTTCCAGACAGGTCCACCGAGTACTTAAACTGAAAATACTCAAACAGAGGCATACTTAAACCGAGGTATGACTGTATTCAAATGATAAAAGACCATGATTAGGAGAGGAGAAACCCCTGTATCACCCCACCCGCAACCCAATATGACTACATATTCAGGACTGCCAGAACTCTCCTCTTGCTTTTAAAAAAAAACAAATAATACTAAAATGCTCCAAGTCTGAACTCGGCACTGAAAATATGTTCTAAGACTGTACTTTGTGCTTGTGTGTGAATGATGTCCTAATGGGTGTGCAGAAAGAAGCCCAGGAAGAGCAATGTGGGTACGTGGGGTGGGAAAAAGTTGAATGTGATGTGGAAACACTTAGCTGAAGCATGACTCTGTTAGGGATATGAGCAGGGCACTTTTTATCAGCCTGTTTTTCATCAGTCAAAATGGGAATAATAATAATCACACAGGACTGCTGCAAGGATGAATATGATAAAAAGAAGACATACAAGTGAGGTGGATGGAAGCAAAATATGTATGTCTGTATGTGTTCCAAACGTGGTAGCATGAGGAATGGCACAAAAGTGCATGCATGAAATGGTCCTCTGAATTGGCCTGCACACTGGAGGGAGAGAACAGCACTGGATTTAGGGGAGACTATCTAGCAGTGCATGCTCCAGCAACCATTGGCATTCCTCACCTTGAATTGCCAAAGGTGTAATGAGACGTAGCACCTCACACAATTTTAAATGTAAGCTCTGGGATAGAAATAGGAGTAGTTCTGGGAGAAGTGCCCTTCCTGAACTTTGTCCCTTACTGCTTGAAGATGAGGCAGAAGAGGCAACCACTATGTTTCCTACTTGCAGAGTTGCTTTTACATTTGTTTTACAGCTTTGCGTATTTTTTAAAAATACATCATCATCTTAATCTTGGTACCTTTAAAATGGATTAATCCAGGCAGCAGATTTAATAATTTTTAAAATGCTTTTACAGAATCAGGTGGCGCTCCAATCGCACTTAACCCCCGAAATAGGCCCCAGTGAATCCCATAGGAGCCAACTCCTAGAGACTGACCCCCCCCTAAAATATTTGAGAGGGTCAGCCACCCACCCACACCCCAGTAGATGGGCATTGCCAATCAAATAAGTGAGCGCATGCTACATCATGTGATCAACTATGCAGGGCGGGGATTACCTGCCTCCCCCCCCCCTTGTAATCAAGTTGGCACCCCTGATGAACTCAGCCGGGTTTACTTCTGAGTAGGCAACAGGACTGCCCCGCAAGTCTTTGCACCTCCACGTCTCCTATCCTCTCTCTCTATATATATACGTAATAGGGTGAAGGTCAGGCTGGCAGAGCAAATAAGGGCCGTGCTGCTGGTTTCACCCTGAAGGCCTCTCCCGCCACGACCACGGGCAGGGCAAGAAAGTGCCTTTTCCTTATGAGGGGGGGTCCTTAAATTTCAAACCATTATTATTATTATGAATAAAAAATGTGCGCGGTTTCTCTACCTCCACCGACGACTCGCCACGTGCGAGGAGGAAGGCAGGCTCCCTTCACCTTAGCGGCGGACCCCGGAGCACTCTCTCCCCTCAAGGGAAAGGAAAAAAAGGACGTGAGGAAACTCTAAAGCGACGCGGGACAGGGAGCGAGGTTCTCCTCCTCAGAGTCTCCTTTTCCCGCCGCCCCCTCACGAAACAACCCCCTTAAGCCGAGCAGCGCTGAGGGGCGGGGCCCGGTGGTGTCTCGCGGGCCGCCGCCGCCGCCGCCCCCCAACGCCTCTCGAGGGGGCATGAGGGGCGCTGCGTGAAGGGCGCCCGCGGGCGCGGCGGCGGTCACGGCAACTCCTGTCAGGGCACGAGGCAGGCGGGCGGGGGGGGGGGTCCTTCGCGCAGCGGCAGCCGCCGCTGGCTGGCCCCGCCTCGCCCCCACCCACCCCGTCCGCCCACCCATATCCCGCTCAGGAGGGGCCGGTGGGCTGGCGAGCGCCTCACAGCAGCAGCAAGGGAGAGAGAGGGGGAGAAGTCCGCCTCCCTCCGCCGCCTCTTCATCCCCAGCAGCAGCAACTTCCCTGCCCGGCTCCCCGCCGCCGCCTCCTTCTCTCCCTGCTTTGCAGTAGCAGCAGCAGCAGCCGCAGCCGCCGCCGCTCCTCTTCTCCCGGGGACGATGCTCTGGCTCGTCAGCTGCAGCAGCTCCCGAGCCGTGTCCCCGCGGCTCCGCTCCCCCGGGCTCACCTCCTTCGCCGCCTGGCTCCTGCTGCACCACCTGGGGGCAGCTCCCATGGCCGGGGCTTCCTCCTTCCCCACAGGTAAAGGGCACATGAGGGAGGGCAAGCGGCACGCGCTCAGGCTGCTCGCCCGTGCCGAAAGTTGCGCGCTGGGACGTGTAGCGGGGGGGACGGGACGGGACTGCGTGCATGATGGAGGCAGGTTTTTTTCGGGTCGTCAGAATGGGCCGAAAGGGGGGTCTGCGGCGGGCGAGGTTATTTTGCACGCGCGCACCCCGCGTTCGGAAATGCGAGCATCGCGCAGATGAGGATCGTTAAGACAGCCGAGCAGCCCGGCTGCCGAGCGTCAGATCTGGATCTGCAAGTTGCTTGCTTGCAGAGCTGGAGAAAGAACGGAGCGTACAGACAGGCTGATAGCCGTAGGGTGCAGTTGCGTGGCGTAAGGACGGCTGCATCTTCTCACTTAAGATGATCAGCATCAACACGCGGATAAAGCTGTGTTAAGGGAGCATTACGCACTCGGGGAGTCCTTGAGAGCCTTTGGTCAGCAGATGTAGAGATGTTGAAAAGGAGAGGTGATTTCTAAGTTGCATGCCTTGCTTTCAGCCAGGTGAAGGACCTCAGCTGCTCTCCTCTCCACCGTCCCCTTGCTTCATGGAGGGCATACTTTACTGACACCTGGTGCGTCCAGAGAGATGTTGAGTCCATTTCTAGCCATTGTGAGAAGTGTTAGCTTTCCAGAGATGCCCCTCTATGATGTACTGTGTTTGAGGGTGTGTGGGGATGTGTGTGTCTCCAGGGAGGTTTTGCTCACTGGACACATTTTGCAAATTGTTGCTGATTATAGTCTTGGTCTTTAGGTTTCAAAGACACCAGTGGGTTGAGTTCATGTGATCTGATCCACATAAGTAAAAGAGAAATTCCCACCTAGAAACATCAGGTCCTTATCAAAGTTGCCTAAATTTCTTTTTTAAAAGTAACACTCCCAAGGAGTTCCAAAGGATCAAAAACATTCCTGTCTGTTGAGACCTAGGAACAACTAACACAATTAATTCATTCCCATACTACTTATACTTTGTGGATGCGTAAGACAACAATAATTTTAAAAAAATGTACAAATGCTTAACAAAATAGTAATAATCCCAAATACTTGCATTTCTTCAATCAAAGGAAAACACATGTTTACTTAAAAGTAAGCCCTATTCATTTCAGTGGGCTTTTCTTCCACGTAAGTTACATCATAAGTATGTGTAGGACTACAGATTTTTTTTACTGCAGTGCTGTGCATAGTTAATTCAGGCTGAACGTGAGCAAAGTGGGAAGAGAAAGTATTAATTTTTAAAATATCTATTGCAGGTTCTGTTGCAAAATGTGAAAATGAAGGAGAAGTACTACAGATCCCCTTTATCACAGACAATCCTTGCATAACGTGCATTTGCCTGGTAAGTGTGAATTCCACTGATAAGATCAAACAATAATGTCTCATGTAATCAAATTTCCTTATCTTTTCCCTTTGTGCCGCCAGAGGTTAATTTCCAGTCCATAATCTTGGAATCATATCCTTGACTTTTGCTTAGAGACAAATCTTTCAGCTGACTTTGCCCATGACATTGTCAGGCTACCTGAACGCTCTTGTTTACAGGATGTATTTGTGATTGAAGCTTTTCCCTTCTAATGTCCATTGTGCTGAGCCACTGTTAAGTGGTTTTTGTGCTTGTAGAGTTTGTGCTTATGGACGAGGAGAAGGATTTGATGTTTAGCTGAGCATTTGCTTATTTTCTGCCCAAGTTCTAGAAATTGGCTTCAGAGTTGCAGTGAAAGATATAACAGGTCAGTAACTGCAACAAAATCCAGGTGGTTTCGAAATGCGGTGTGGTATACATTCAGGCTCTGCATTCTTGGCTAGACATATTGTAATAAAAAGACAATGCCAGCACACATGATACTTCTATCAAAAAACTGCACTCCGAGGATGACACTGGCTGTTGTTTGTTCAGGAAGTTCAGATTCCCTGGTAGTTAACAATGACCCTGGTTTGTATTTTGCAGCAAAGGAAATGCCCCCTTATTCTTGCAAGGGATCTCAGTTTCACAGTAGAAATGCTTTGCAAGCCTGACTGTCAGAGCCACATAAAAATAATCACTGACAGTTGGAAAACAAACAAATTTGAGCAGATATTTTTAAAAGGATTTCCCCCCAAAAAAGTCATATGGGAACTAGAGTAGGAATAACTGCATTTATCTAAGTGAGGGAGGAGCAGGACCTTGCAGATTTTTTGTGTGTCATAAAATGAGGATTTTCCATCTGTCAGATCAGAAAAAGAGACAGGTGGTATAGGTCACTGTTGCTCCAAAAAAACCCAAACCACTATTTTATTTATATTATGAAGGTACCCAGCTCTGCAGTTTGTCTCATTAAGTGAAGGCAGGTGTGCCTGGCCATTATTTAGAGAGCCATCAAAACTTTGAATCAGTGTTCGTGATAGTAAGTTTAGAGGAGGAAGAGAAACTGGCGGGGGGGGGGAAATGGGATGGCAGGGAGCAAAGTGAAATATAATGAGTTGTCTGTGGTTTTACTTTTCCCAAAGATGTCTGCAGCCAGCTGTTTTCCATGTGATTTGCAGTTGAATATATCACATATAGCTTGTGTTGTTCATATCTTATCATGTTTAATGTCCTAATTAGTGCTTCAGTTTTGATTTTTAAAACATTAAATGAAGATAAATTACAATGTTAAACAGGTGCTGCTGCTAACCTTTATACCGTGTCCTCCATATTTCTTGCAAAAATCCCAGAATAGCTCTTCTCCTGGCTATTTTCCTGGTGCATTATAAGAATGTTAGTTCCCTTTCAGTTTTTGTATGTAAAGGTTAACCTACTAACAGATACCCTCCCATCCCACACCCAAATGAATATTATGTTACTTATTTTATATTTGTGTATCCATGTTTTTCAGTTTGGAAACTGTCATTTGCATTACTATTTTCCTTAAATTTTAAGGTCTCCTGTTCTTACTTTTGAGCTTTGGCTTATAGACTGAACTTTGGGTACCTGCCCTACCCCTAGATCTGTTTTAGATCATTATCTTGGTCCATCCAGAGTCTAGCCCAGTATAAGATGGAGCCATATTGGACAGTACTCAATAGACACAGGGAAGGAGGCAGGGAAGTTTCAATTCCCTGCTGGAACATTACTGCAAGGACTAAGGTTCTCAGCATTCTGGAACCTGCTGTGAGCAAGTGCAGTTACATCTGAAGCTTCCTTGTGTCTTCGCCCTCCTCTCTCACTAGTGGAAAACCTCCTAAATTCACTTTGTGGATTAATGTAGGCTTGTGTGTGCATTCATCACTAACTCTTTACATAACCTAATAAAACTTGAACACAACACAGCTGTCTGTATGTATCACTTACACTTTTTTTTTAAAAAAGGAAAGCAGACCACCATTCAAACAGGAAACCATGTGCATGCACAGTTTTTAGAGGGGTCCCTTGTTGCAGGAAGAACAAGGCACTTTGTGGCACTTAAAAGGTAAAGGGCAAAGGGACCCCTGACCATTAGCATAGCTGCCAAATTATCCCTTTTTAAAAGGGATTTTCCCTTATGCTGAATAGGCTTCCTCGCGAGAAAAGGGAAAACTTGGCAGCTATGCATTAGGTCCAGTCGCGGATGACTCTGGAGTTGCGGCGCTCATCTCGCTTTACTGGCCAAGCGAGCCGGCGTACAGCTTCCGAGTCATGTGACCAGCATGACTAAGCCACTTCTGGCGAACCAGAGCAGCGCACGGAAACGCTTAGGAGGCACTTTGTGGCACTTAGGAGTCCACAAAATGCTTTAAGGTGTCATAAATAAAATGTCATAAACATTGCTATTTTTGTGGGGGAACGCAAATATGAGAGTTCTAATATTTTGTGTATGAAATATGATATCAGAGCATTGCTTTGTGTCTCTACATTGAATGCTCTGGTTGACTTGTCATTTCATAAGCAAAATAGGTATTAGGTCCCACACATTGCCCCCATTTCCAGTTGTGATCTTCCAGCCAAAAACATCATGCTAGAAGAGGCCTACATACCAAAATTGGCTCAGCTCCATGAACTTGTTTTGGGGTTATTGTGGCCATACTTCATGCACATTAAATTAATGATTTTTCATTTAAAAAGAAATTTAGCAGATTTCAAGCTAATTTATATTCTTCAGAATTGCCTATCATTCCACAAAGAAGTTACATTTCACATGCATGGAACTGCACAACAGCTCCCACTAAAGAGGTGCATCAGATTATAATGAGTTGCACTTAGGTGTTTGAGCATTTTCACACTTGCCTTTGTACTATTTTTGTTAGTACTTGGTCCTTGTTAGTGCAGAAGCGAAGCTGCAGAGGCCTTTTCCAGTGTGACTCTGCCAATGTAGGTTTTATATTTTCATTACAAAGAGGTTTAAACGAGCTGCTTTGGTCCCATTTGTGAAAGCACCTGATGCTAATTCTGTAGTTTATATGATGGTTGTCACGTGTGCTATAGTAGTATTGTAAGATTTTTAAAAGTAACTTGGATTATCTAGACTGGTATGTGTAAAAAATGGTTGTGTGAATTGTCTCTGTGCGTTACCTGCTGGTCAGCTGGAAGTATAACTTTCATATCCGTCTGTTTGTGCAATCATTTCTGTATGTACTTTTGTAAGGGCTATGATTTGTACTTGAATAATACCCTCCACTCAAGCCCTTCAGACTGTACAAACATTGACGAATGGAGCCTTACACGAACTCTGCGTCAAACAAGGAGCCTTACGTACAGAGAGATGTGATTTGCCTAAATGCGTTCCAAGAAGGCAAAGCAGGGAAAGGAGCCATAGACTAGTAGTCTTCAGCCTTTACAGACACAGAACTCACTTTCAACACAAACACGCATTTAGGGAACCTTTTTTTAAAACCATATATCTGTATGGCAGGAGTGCTGCTGTTATGACCCACCTTATACTAAGTCATGACCCAATAATGGGTCATGAGCCACAACTCAATAGTTGGTTCTGAGCCACCAGTTAAAGACCAGTGCTATATACAGTATAGCACTCATCCCTGCTATTGTTGAAAACTTTTAAAATTCAGCAAACCTATCCAAACATAAGGGATGCGGGTGGCGCTGTGGGTTAAACCACAGAGCCTAGGGCTTGCCGATCAGAAGGTCGGCGGTTTGAATCCCTGTGACAGGGCGAGCTCCCGTTCCTCGGTCCCAGCTCCTGCCAGCCTAGCAGTTCGAAAGCACATCAAAGTGCAAGTAGATAAATAGGTACCGCTCTGGCGGGAAGGTAAACGGCGTTTCCGTGCACTGCTCTGGTTCGCCAGAAAGCGGCTTTGTCATGCTGGCCACATGACCCAGAAGCTGTCTGCGGACAAACGCCGGCTCCCTCAGCCTATAGAGCGAGATGAGCGCGTAACCCCAGAGTCGTCTGCGACTGGACCTAATGGTCAGGCGTACCTTTACCTTTACCCTTTTATCCAAACATAGTTATATATACTTGCTTTTAATTTTTCCTCATTTTATCTATGTTTTATTGATAATTGATTTCTTTTATTTTGTACACCTCTTAGAGATTTATTTTTTTGTTGATGATGCGGTTAATAAATGCTTATAAATAGACTGTTATCTTCTCAAACCATTTATTCCAGCCCAATGTATATAACTAGGGTTATTTGGAAGTAAAAGTTTGGAGTGTAACAATGGCATCTCTTAATTCTTCATTTTTTATTCATATATATTCTTATTTGCCTTCCAGAGCTCTTTATTCTATGTCCATCAGTATTTAGCCACATTTGTCTTCACACTATACTTGTACATGGGTGAATTAAAGTGCAACTATTGAAGGACATTGCCCTCTGCAGGCATTCAGTGTTCATTTCTATGCATGGAAGGGGCAGGGTGGAACTGTGAATGTGCCCCTCTGCAGATGCCCAACATCCATCTGTACAGCAGAGTCTTTGCATCCAGGGACCTGTGCAGACATCCAAAACTTGCATGATCGACACAGACCACGTGAATTTTGGCTATGCATGCAGGCTGCGTGCAAAAATTCTGCTTTACTCGTTAATATCAGGCACATGGTTCACAGCAGGCCTGTTCTGTGCCAGCAGTATGCAAAATCACCTACTTTTTCCAGATATGTAACCCTTTATTTATATTTCAGTGTATGATGAGCCACATATTCTTTTGCCTGTGGCTTCTGCACTTCCACTTTGAAATAAATTTTGGTCATCCAATGACCATGCTTTGGCAACATTATGACATGCAAAACCTCCAAAATATTGCAGTCATGGTAGTATTGTGATGGGCATGCAGTTCGTCCCACTGTTGAGGAACAATGATAATCTCAAATAGCCTCCTGATTTTCAGGTCCCATCATTTCCGTCCTTGAAAGAGGCAAGGAAACAGTAGAACCATCCCAGTTCTTGATGTTCCTTCTGTTTTGCTGGGAATGTGATATAAAACTTAAGCCTCCTTTCCTTGCTGTGCCACTTCTGACCTCTGCCCATATTTGGTTTAAAAACATAAGAGGAGTCCCATTAGATCAGCCTAAAGGCTCATCATCTGATCCATCATGCTGTACTTAGTGGTCAACCAGATGGCTATGGGGAATTCACAAGCAGGATCTACATGCAACAGCACTCCCCCCAGTTGTGATTCCCAGCAACTGGCATTTGTTCCCACACCCAGAAAGAATACTCAAGGCAACTTATTAGGTGATTTAAAAACTATTGAAATGTAACAAATTAGCTCATTTGCTAAGTGTGGGCAGGGGGACTCAATGAGGGAACCATCCCTCAACCCTGGGCATTTAAGCTGGCACATTATTTACCCCACATTGTGCACCTGCACCCCACCGTCCAGCATACATCGTGATGCACAGACAATCCCCCAAGGAAACCCCCCAGGCTTCCAGTTATGGGTGATGACTCAAAAGCACCATTATCCCCATAATGCCTTGGGGTGGTAGTGAATTAAGGCCTTATCTTTCCTTACGTGCCTTCAAAAGTGGTGGGAGAGCATAGCCATTATGGTTAGTAGCCATTGACAGGCCTCTCCCCCATAATTTGTCTAATCCTCTTTTAAAGTTGGTGGCTGTCACTATACCTTGTGGGAGCAAATTCCACACTGTGTGCTGTATGAAGTAATTTTTTGTCTTGAATCTTCGAACATTCATCTTCACTGGGTGGCCCCAAATTGTAGTATCATGAGATGTGGAGAATGGAGATCTGAAGAAGTGAGGGTTTTGAAAAGAACACAACTCATCTTCCATCCACCGATGAAAAGTTCCAGAACTGCATCGCATAGCCTACATGTTTCAGTGTTGTGGTTGAAATGCAGGATTAAGGTTTATAAGACTTCACAGGTACCTTAATGGAAGGCTGCATAACTAAGGGCACTTCTTCATTTAGGCTGTGAAACGTGAGGATTTAGATGAGGCAGGATGGGTTCATCAATGTTCATCAATGACTTTTGATTTGTGACTTGTACAGTATATTACTCGTAAACTTTTTAATGTCTAAAAATAGGACTTTCATATTACTGTACCTCAGAAACAATGTCATTCAGTAGAGTCAGTTCCTGCACTCACATGCCAGTCATCAAAGTACAAAAACATCAAGTGAAGTGCCTGCACGTCTAAACCAGCCATAGACTCGGGAATTTGAAGGAAACTCTCATTTTGCCATGCCATTACGTAGGGACCTGTTTTATATGAAAGTTTTGCAATATAGAAAAGGGATAAAACAACAGGGATATTTTATGGTAAACCTTGGTATAAGCACAATAGAGAACCATATTTAGCTTGGTTCTTCTATGTCTGAAAATAGTTCACATGGGATATTGTAGCATTTATTTGTAAAAGTATCTGAAGAAGTGTGCAGGCACACGAAAGCTCATACCAAAATAAAAAACTTAGTTGGTCTTTAAGGTGCTGCTGGAAGGGATTTTTTAAATTTTGTTTCGACTACGTCAGACCAACACGGCTACCTACCTGTAACTATTTGTAAAAATATGTCGTGCTTCAGTGTTATCTCATAAAATTGCATAAAATTGCCCCAGCATAGCAGAAAGAGCTGAAATGAGATCTGTGCATAATTACAGGGTTTAAAATGTTTGAGTGCCCCCACAAGATCAACCTAGCCTGAATTAAAAATTTTGAGTTTTTAAATGTTCGGAGATGATTATGGCCATGAGGGTTGCAGCTTGGGTGGTGTTGGTGGAAGAAACCATATAATTTCATCCCATGTGTCATTGCCTGCATAAGACTGGAGCATCTTACCAGATGGCAGCTGGGATCCAAGAATAACCATCCCATAAGCTGTTTCTGGATTTTTAGTTTTTAAAACAAAACCAAAGGGAAAGATTAAGCACACTACTGCAACTGGATGGGTGACTTGACAGTCTCTTCCTTCACACAGATTTGTACTGGCACAAAAGAGGTGTGTGGTGTTGCATAATGAACAATATACTATATGACCCAATCTACTGGAACATTTTAAGGCATATTCAAACAAACTTCATTAGGACTACTTCCCATGGAGCTTGGCATTGGGGGAATTCATAAAAACAAACCGATTGACTGCGGCCTGCACCAGCGGACCCTCGGCACAGGGCCACTAATGCCCCCCTCCAATGTGGCACACTTTTTCTCTTGCTGCCACCACTGCCATCCATCTGTAGACTAGGGCATTGTATTTTAGGCAAGTTGAAATGGCGAGTGGTCACTTTGGATGGGAGCCAGGCTTGCCTTCTGTTCAAAAGTGACACCACCACCCACCCACGGCTAAAATGTAACCTGGAGGCCTGGAAAGGCTGATAGTAAGGTAGCACAGAGCTGTCAAGTTGGTGAGGAGACATTTTGAGCAAGTGAGGCCCTTGGCCTGTGCCTGACCTGGGCCCACCACTGGGGAAGGGGGGGAGAAAGAAGCAAGCAGGGCACCTGATCCACAAGCTGCTTTTGATAGTTAATTAAATGCAAGAACAGAGATACGTTACATCTTTTGTCTGCAAGAAATCCCTGACTGTCTTCTCTTAATCTCCTCACACCTTGGCCTGTTGAGGTGGTAAAACATTGTCTGACTTGTGCCATTGAAGACTGCAGCTTTGGTGTGCCGTATTCCTCCATACAGAAAATTAGATGTCAAGGAGAAAAGCTCTTATTGGAGCATGGGGAGGGAGGTTTTAGATGGAAGATCATTTGATCCCCTACCTGGAGTCGGATGTGATACAGCTCACACAGAGATTTATTATCTCAGTGAGGACTAGGCCTTAGTTAACTTTCAAAAGTAGGTGATCTGACATTGATCTCTTGGAGATGTAGCCATAAATCTTTACAAGCCAATCGTTGCAAGAGCTGATTTCTCATTTCTTAATTATCCTGCTAAAACAGCTCTACACTGAATCAAGTCTTCTAGGGATGTTAAAGGTAAAGGGACCCCTGACCATTAGGTCCAGCCGTGACCGACTCTGGGGTTGCGCGCTCATCTCGCATTATTGGCCGAGGGAGCCGGCGTACAGCTTCCAGGTCATTTGGCCAGCATGACAAAGCCACTTCTGGCAAACCAGAGCAGCACATGGAAACGCCGTTTACCTTCCCGCTGTAGCGGTTCCTATTTATCTACTTGCATTTTGACGTGCTTTCGAACTGCTAGGTTGGCAGGAGCTGGGACCAATCAACGGGAGCTCACCCCGTCACAGGGATTCGAACCGCCGACCTTCTGATCAGCAAGCCCTAGGCTCAGTGGTTTAACCACAGCGCCACCTGGGTCCCTACCTAGGGATGTAGATAAGTTTTAAATTCTGGTTTTGTTTTGTGTTTGTGTTTGTGTGTGTGTGTGTTGTTGTGTAGTACTTTTGAAAACCATGAGTGAAGTAACAGTTGATAAAAGCCAGAGTAATGACCTTGACAAATGACATCCATACCAATCCCCCCACCCCGCCAAACCTAAAGCCTGCCAAGTGTACCTGAGCAGCAGTAATTGCAGTTCTCAACCTTTTATCACCTAAATGTGGAACAGAAGGAAACCAATGTGAGCCAGAAAGTGTAATCTGGCGTTGGAAACATGAGAAAAGTTGGGAGACAGGCACTCGGGAAACGAGAAATCGGAGCTTTGCTTGGCATGAGTTTTATTCAGCATGAAACATCATTCTGTAGTTTAAATTTCCATTTCTATATCCAAATGTGCCATGTAGAATTTGACCTTGCAGTTATAAAAATGATGTGAAGCCCAGTGTTATAAGAATTGGGTTCTACCTAGCTTGAGAGAACGAAGAGGTGTAGTGAAGGAAACCTAACATTCCTCACATCTAATATCAATAAATGAGTAAATAAATAATATTGCTGATCAACACCCACACTCCGCTGTCTTGAATTCTCTACATACCTGTTACAAGCCTTTTGCACAACACCCTATTTGCAAGTGATGCTCAGTCTGGTCTAAAGGCAACTGTTTGGCATATGTCTTTGGTGAAAACAGCAATATCTTAGTACATCAGGATCCAATTTTTGTTGTATCAAGGTATAATATGGGCCAGATGAAATGTTGTGGAATAGTGCATATTAAAAGAAAACCATCAAACAGTACATTCAAACCTGTTTTATTCAATATAATTTCATGAGTTGATGTACATTGTCCAAAAGAGCCTACCTGAATTTAATCTTCCCTCACTTTAAATGCCTTTATTGCTGTAAAGTACAATCAATTTTCTTCTCCTCCCCTCCTACACAGTGGTTAACTGTAACCTTTTATGGCATCATGCTGAAAAAGGTTTTGATCAGAATTTGGTAAGTGCGTCCCAGAGTAGAAATGGGACCATATGCTGTTACTTTTAAATGTTTTCACAGATGCATCAAATGTACACGAGACAGAAATCATGTTTAGAGTAGTGAGGTTCCTGAAGCATGTTTTTGTATTGTCATATTGACCAGTGCTAAATTAGTAAGTGCGAATTAATGATTAAAAGGATGCATAAATCAATCAATCAAGAATGTAAAAGTTTTCCAACTGCTCTACTTGTTACTTTCATTCTATAACGGACCCAGTGGCTGCAGGGCAAGAAGAACTGATGAAGAAATTACCGGAATGCTGGTGGTTCTCTGGTTGAAAGCAAAATAAACAAAGTTCAGTCCCTTTCCTCAGGTGCTTAACTGCAGCCAGAAATTCAAACAACAATTTATTGTATATAGCCAAAGGCCTTCACAATGAACAACACAGGGCAAAAAGTAGGATATTCAATTAGAATCACACAACATAAATTTAAAATTACACAGCATAAAATTTTGAAACTACAATGCATTAACATTAACTGGAGCACAGCTGCTTAGGTGCCAGAGCAAATTTGGCTACCAGATGTGTAATCTGTAGGTATTTATCCGCTAAGAGTTCAACTATCCATTCCTGGGGGATCGCTCTGAGAACAAATCAACGAATAGTGCATGATATCCTCAACCTGGTTACATCCATAAATTCATTTCCATTCCATGTCTTCTATTCCAAAGTATGTCCCCTCTATGGATGCTGAGGGCATCTGTTGAAACCTAAATTCAACAAAGACCTGTGTAATTATGGAAAGGTCAGTGTCTCAAGGTAATGGGGCCCTGAGTGGTTGTCCTTGCTTTGAGGGTACCAAATAGAGTAATGGGCAGCAATAATGGATGCTCTGCCTTGGTTGCTGTCATGGTCCAAGATCCACTTTCTAAGACCACACAAGCATAGGACAAATATTTATCCTTTTGGAGACTGTAAGCCTTAAGCTTATCTTGACACTTCTGTGCTTGGTGATGATATGATCCTCAAAGGCATTTAGTCTATGCCAGTATCTTAAAGTAGGCTAGATTAATTCTGGCTGCTATCGAAAGGAGACCCAATTGGGCTCTAAGGTGAGCCAACAGAGTCCTAGGAGAAAGCCCCAATATCTGCCTCATAAATTTATCTTGCAGAACTTCAAGCTCAGATTTGACACCAGATCCCCAGAACTCTCATGTGAAGATCAGAGTACACATGGATTTCTGGAGTGAAATAATTTTGAGAAATGGTCCTTGTAACATAAAAGGATTTTGTTACTAACAGAAATGACACAGAAATACAGTAATAATAACAGTAATTTATTATTTATATAGGTAAAATGGTAAGGTAAAGGACTGAGGGAGCCGGTGTTTGTCCACAGACAGCTTTCTGGGTCTTGTGGCAATCCATGACTAAACCACTTCTGGTGCAACAGAGCACCGTGACAGAAGCCAGAGCGCACAGAAACACACCCCCCACAGTGGTATCTGTTTATCTACTTGTACTGGTGTGCTTGCAGTGCCAGTGTGATGTAGTGGTTAAGAGCGGTAGACTCGTAATCTGGGGAACTGGGTTTGCGTCTCCACTCCTCCATATGCAGCTGCTGGGTGACCTTGGGCTAGTCACACTTCTTTGAAGTCTCTCAGCCCCACTCACCTCACAGAGGGTTTGTTGTGGGGGAGGAAGGGAAAGGAGAATATTAGCCACTTTTGAGACTCCTTCGGGTAGTGATAAAGCGGGGCATCAAATCCAAACTTTTCTTTTGAACTGCTAGGTTGGCAGAAGCTGGGACAGAGCAACAGAAGCTCATCCTGTTGCGGGGATTCAAACCACCAACCTTCCGATCGGCAAGCCCAAGAGGCTCGGTGGTTTAGACCACAGCGCCACCTGCGTCCTGTATCATTCATTCATTCATATATTTGTTTGCTTGCTTGCTACCCCATCTGACTGGGTTCCTCCAGCCACTCTGGGCAGTATTTCACAACTGGGAACAATCTATTTTTTCAAATGCATTTCACATTTAATTGATCATAATGAGAACTAATACAATGTTTGGAAGTCTGCATTGATTACAGATGTTGACGTCACTCTGCCAAAAGAGAACCAATACTGTAGTAGTGTTAGTACATCAGTGCTGCACTTCAACTAGAGTAAGCTGGAAAGTGCCAAAGGCTTTGCTTTGGCATAATTAAGAGTTCCAGAAATCTGAATACAAAAACACATAGTTAAAATGAATAAATAATAAAATTTGTAAAGGGCGCCCCACCAAATACCATAAACTAAATGGGGAAAGTCTAATTTAGGTTGAAAATGTCTCTGGAATGTTTCTGCTTTATATGCAAAGTGGGTCTGGGTCTGTGCTAAAGAAAGAAATGGATTTCCCCCCTTTATTGCCAATAAGAGCAGTGTTGTTAAAGAGAAGGTTCAATATCAAAAATCAGTTTTAAAAGCATACTGTTACCTGTGCATATTCCTTTATAAGCTTTCAAGTTTCTTCTATTGAGTTGCTAATAGACTTTTTAAAAATTACGATCTTGTAATTCAGTTGCAGGGTATCTGGTATTCTGCTGATGTTGCTATATAAAAATAGTCATTTTTCTTTAAAAGGGGGGGGGCTCTTATTTTTAGTTTCCCATAATGTTTTAATATTCAATTCTGGAGGCGGATACATAAAGGAATTCATGTTTAAACTTAAAAAGGCACCATAAAAATAAAAATAACTTGAATGAAATGTTTGTATTTCAAGACTATAGAAACTGCCACTGTTCTGGTGTTTTTATTTTAATGTTATTAAAATAACAATGCTGTCCTTCAACTTTGGATGTTTCCCTTTCTTTTTAGCAAGTACATATACTGTTTGTAGGCTTATTATTATTATTTTCTGTTTGTAGGCTTATTATTATTATTATTATTATTATTATTATTATTATTATTATTATTATTTAAAAGGAGGGGTAGAGCAGAGAGAAGCATTGCTGGATCTGATCCCAGGACAATAGTTGACAATTTGGTTATCAACCCCACATCCCACTTAACATGTTTTTCCTTTTTCTCGTGTGAATCCAACCCCATACCCCACGATCTACCAGTGGTACCCCCAACTACTCAACCTTTTGGGCCTCTTCCCTGAGAAGTTATCTGGAGGGTCTTCCATCATTCAGAAGTTCAAGGCAGAGGAATTCTGCCACCAGATGGACAGAGTGCAAAAGCCTCTTTGAAATAAGAGAAAAAACCACCTGCTATTTTGGGTCCAAACCATTGATTTCTTGTATTTGTAGATAAGTCTTCATTTAATCACGTCACGTCAATGCCTGCTGAACACCTCTTCACCCCTAGCTCTTTAATTCCTAATCCTGTGAAATGTAATTTCACATATACATGAAATAAACATTTTTTTTCTATTTAGCAATTTGAAAGTTGTTATTTGAATGTCACTAACCATTGGATTTTGTTATGATGGACAGGATCCACAAACTCTACCATACAGCTGAACACACCCATTGAAGCTGTTTTGTACTGAGTCACATTATTTGCCCATCTCGCCCAGCATTGTCTACCATGAGTGGAAGTGGTTCCCTGGAGTCTCAGAAAGTGGTGTTCCACACAGGGGCACACCTAGGAGCTGCCCAGGTTGGCCCCCACCAAGGGAGCAGGCCCAGGGGGCGCCAAGATTGTGCCTGGTTTGGAGGGGCAGAGCGCCCGTGGACAGGGGGCTTTGGTGGTGCTGATTCAGCTCCTTGCCAAGGGCACAAGGGAGCCTAGGTACACCTCTAGTACCACAGTAATAACAGAGGTGCCAGGGGTTAAACCTGGGAGCTTTTGCTTGCAAGACATGTGCTCTACCCATAAGCTACAGCCCCACCCCATCAGTCAGCCATCAGTGCTTGCCTCTCAGTGGATGTCATCTTCTGTTCCCATTGTAGCGCTTGGACCCAACGAGTCTTGGGTCACCTTACCTTTTATTGTTCAGCTTGGGAAACTTTCCTGGAATGCTGTTCTAGACTGCAGGAAGAATTGGACTATGGCAGATACAATCACAATAAACTCTCCCAGTGTCACGGCGTTTAGGTTATAGGGTTTAAGGTTATTGTCACAAATTATAAACACTTAAAATACACCTGGCAATCACACTCCGTATATGTGCAGTTGTCTGCTCACTCTTAAAACTTCCCAAAGAATTCCTGCTTTTATACATTCCATTTCAGCGCAGACCTGGAATTGTACACTTCTCTTCAAATGAATGTGGCATTTCAAACAGAGAAAACATCTGTAGCTGGCTTTCCTCCTGTGTGGATTTTTTCAGCCATGCATAATCCCGTTTCCTGGCATTTGAGGACGATTAGTTGGATTAACAAGATGCTATCTGCTGTCACTAGCTATGGAAAGTAACCTCCTTGCAGAGATCGTAATGGCACTTGATATATCACACAGCTTTTATAGCCATCACGAGGTGTAACTGCAAGAGCCAGTTCCAAAGCAGGTTGTGTTTCAAGTCCCACAAGGCCCCTTCTTGACTTGTAAGGATTGCTGGTGGTCGAGGCCAACCATTCAGATGTCTTTGACAGTGTCCCACTGGTGACCAGAAGTCACTTTGTCAAAATGACAGATGAGCTGTGCATGTAGCTTTTTCACTCTGCCTCTGCCACTTCGTGTGTGATGTCAGCTCTGCTCACTTGTCAAAAGTAGGTATTTTTGTTATATCCAGCAGAGCCGGTGGGGGATGAGAAGGGAGCAAAGAAAGCACAATCTGGTTGAATAGCTCCTAGTCAACTATTATTGAGGATAATAAACTCTGCTCTTTTCCCTAATCCGTTTTATGTGCTGGAGTGCAGAAGTAGGAATAGGAGCTGGTTTTTTTAATGTCATTCTGGCCCTGCTGGGTTAAGATTTTTCAAAATCTTATTATTATTATTTTCTCTGACATAATGCAATAAATTTATTCCAACAAGTAAACCCATTGCGGGGAACAAAACTGTTTATGTAACTTATTATTCAGTAGCAATGAATGTGGTCTATGAGCTGATGGAAGCAACCTTGTTAGTTCTGGTTGTAGCACATTGCTACAAAAATAACTCTTCAAAAGGTTTTTTTATATGATAATAATCATACCCATAGGAATTGGGTAATGGTCAAACTGGAGCTCCCTGTATGAGCAACCAGGACCCCATCCTGATTTCTTGATGAGGGCACTGGAGTTAAAGGCTGTGGAGATGGCTGAGGAAGCCAAGGCTGCCCCATTTTGGTGCCCAAGACAGAGCAGCAGATCCCTGTTCCCCAAAGTCAAGATGCTTAGCACTCAAGACTGGTCAAATTATTGTATCACCTCAGCCAGAACACCCCACAAGTGACTGGGCTCCTGGTCAATAATAGTTGACTAGGAGCTACAAGCCTGGTAGATGAAGGGAATGCTGTGGATATAGCCTATCTTGATTTCAGCAAGGCCTTTGACAAGGTGCCCCATGATATTCTTGTAAAGAAGCTGGTAAAATGCGGGCTAGACAATGTTACCATTCAGTGGATTTGTAACTGGCTGACTGACCGAACCCAAAGGGTGCTCATCAATGGCTCCTCCTCATCCTGGAGAGTAGTGACTAGTGGGGTGCCACAGGGTTCTGTCTTGGGCCCAGTCTTATTCAACATCTTTATCAATGATGTGGATGATGGGCTTGAGGGCATCCTGATCAAGTTTGCAGATGACACCAAATTGGGACGGGTGGCTAATACCCCAGAGGACAGGATCACACTTCAAAATGGCCTTAACAGATTAGACAACTGGGCTAAAGCAAACAAGATGAATTTTAACAGGGAGAAATGTAAAGTACTACACTTGGGCAAAAAAAATAATGAAAGGCACAAATACAGGATGGGTGACACCTGGCTTGAGAGCAGTACATGTGAAAAGGATCTAGGAGTCTTGGTAGACCACAAACTTGACATGAGTCAACAGTGTGATGCAGCAGCTAAAAAAGTCAATGCAATTCTGTGCTGCATCAATAGGAGTATAGCATCTAGATCAAGGGAAGTAATAGTACCACTGTATTCTGCTCTGGTCAGACCTCACCTGGAGTACTGTGTCCAGTTCTGGGCACCACAGTTCAAGAAGGATACTGACAAGCTGGAACGTGTCCAGAAGAGGGCAACCAAAATGGTCAAAGGCCTGGAAACGATGCCTTATGAGGAACGGCTTAGGGAGCTGGGTATGTTTAGCCTGGAGAAGAGAGGGTTAAGGGGTGATATGATAGCCATGTTCAAATATATAAAAGGATGTCATATAGAGGAGGGTGAAAGGTTGTTTTCTGCTGCTCCAGAGAAGCGGACACGGAGCAATGGATTCAAGCTACAAGAAAGAAGATTCCACCTAAACATTAGGAAGAACTTCCTGGCAGTAAGAGCTGTTTGACAGTGGAATTTGCTGCCAAGGAGTGTGGTGGAGTCTCCTTCTTTGGAGGTCTTTAAGCGGAGGCTTGACAGCCATCTGTCAGGAATGCTTTGATGGTGTTTCCTGCTTGGCAGGGGGTTGGACTTGATGGCCCTTGTGGTCTCTTCCAACTCTATGATTCTATGACTCTGGCTCTGGCTTCATACACACCAACCCGTATGTAGCACAAAAATATAAGGTCCCCCCCCCCCCCAAGAATAGTTTGCTTGTCCTTAGCATGTTGTTTTCCATCTAGTTGATTCTAGATCCTGCTGTCCACAAGGGAGAGTGTGGTTACCTTATACAGACATACCTCATGTTACGTCCGCTTTGGGTTACGTCTTTTCAAGCTGCATCCCACAGCAACCCGGAAGTACCATAACGGGTTACTTCCGGATTCTCCACATGTGCAGAAGCGCTTAATCGCACCGCACACAGACATGGCGCTTCTGGATGCGAATGCTTCGAGTTGCAGACATGCCTCTGGGACGGATTACGTCCGTAATTCGAGGCTCCACTGTATATGTTTGAAAACCCTGCCCTTAATTACTCCTTTTCTTTCCTGCACATTCCCCAGATGAGTGCAGAAGGAAGTGGTGCTTGCAATTTTGGCATACGCACACCCACAATGTTGCTGGAACTGCCTGCATCTGTTGTCAAATGGACACGCTGCAGGGCAACACAGCATCATTCTGCAATGGGCTTTTATTTCCAGAATGAAGCCAGTTTCTCAAAAGGCAGTAGCAATTGCAGCTGCATTTTACTCTTACTGGGGTAACTGGGCTAATTAAAGGCACTCGTATTTGACATAAACCATCAGCATGACTTGAAGCCGCCAATTGCGAGCATTGGTACGCATGGGAACTTTTGCACAGGCAGTGCCCCTCGGTATTGGCGTTACTCTGTAATCCACAGCTAAATAATGAAAGCGAACTGATATATATATATATATATGTCATGGCAGTGAAATAGGGCTAGGTCTGCAGTGCAATTGTGAGAGTACCAACAGAGCTCTCTTGAAAAAATTGCTGGAGAGTGGGAAATGGGTACATGCCTATCACCATCTGAAAATCCCAAAAGTAAGACAAATAAAATTCGACCATGTATTAAGGAGTTTTCTGGTTGCCTTTTCTGAAGGCTGTAGAGAATACTTATGTTTAAATATGTTAATAATGTTAGAGGGTTATCATGTTTATCATAATTGCTACCAACATTCATTGGTCTTCATTAGTGAAGTAAGGGTGTGATGCCCGTTATTTGAATGGAAGTGCAATATAGAAGTGATAGATTTGACCCAGTGGCTTTAGGAAATTAGGTCAGCCTTAAAGTTGTAGTATATTGCCTAAAAAGGTAGCTTTTTGGCAGACCTGCATGGACCTTGTTTTGTTTTTCCCCCCAGGAATACTGACATACCACTTTTACAACTTTGTTTACACAGGTCTGCCTAAGCTGTTTTCTCTCCTTTGTAATATTTGCTAATACGTAGCACAGACAAGATCACAGTAAGAAAATAAAGCCAGGGTCAGCTCTTATTCTAGCTGCAAGTACTTTAAGGCAGCAGTTTCTGGAGGCCTCCTTGTTTAGATAATTTTGTAATAGAAAACAGATTGCTGCTACTTTCTTTGGGCTACTATTTTTATTTTGCTGTTGCTTTTCAAGCTCTTTGGGCAGAGGTTCACAATTTTATGCAAAGGCAACAAAGAACCTCCTTGACATGTTTTTCCTTGTGAAATCTGCGGTATAATTTATAACTCACTAAAACGTTTCAGTATTTCAAGGTCAGAAGGGGGAGAAAAAAGTTCTGAAGAAAATAATGCCCTGGACCCAAAAAAAAGACACTGTAACACATACCTGCCCTTTGCATTTTAAAATTGTGGATAACACACACACAGACACACACACATGGAAAGAAAAGCATTCCCTGTTGCTTCTTCTGTCATCTGTCATATTTTTAAGAATAGAGTATCATGAGAACACTGGAGTTTGGTGATGTATTAGGGTCATATATCTCTAGAAGATCATTTCTTTAAAGGATATGAGCGGTAGAAGACATGATTCTGGCCAGACAGATCAGCAGGGGATTTTTCTTTCTTTCTTCCTTCTTCTTTAATCTAACTCTGTTTTTGTGTTATACAGAAGTGAGTTTCTTCATGGGATATGACTTGTTGCAAAATAAGCTGGGAGGCCCAGTGGGCTTTGTAAACCCTTTTGAAACTGAACAGCTTCAAGGGCCGCTTTGTTCAGAGTTTTTAGTGCAGGCTCTGGCCACAAGGAAGCCCAACAAGGTAATATTTGTCATGGCCCAAATCTCCAGTGTAAAGACCGTCTGAGCAGACCTTTGATATGTAGGAGAGATGGAGAAAGAGAGAGAGAAGAAAATCACAAGGCAGCTGCAGTGGAAGCAGTGACGGAATGAAAAAGGCTATGAAAAAGGTTATCATTAGGTGAAGCATTAGGTAGGGTAAAACTTCGTGGAACTATTCAAAGAACTCAGCAATTTTCTTTTGTTGAGAAAACACAGGCATCCTAGAGAAATTCAGTTGTTGTATTTAGGAGAACATCTTGTTACTTTTCACTGTAGGACTGCAAACACTTTTTCTTTGCACTCAACACCAGTGGTACAGACCCCAGTAAAGGGACCCCTGACCATTAGGTCCAGTCACGGACGCCTCTGTGGTTGCGGCGCTCATCTCGCTTTACTGGCCAAGGGAGCCGGCATACAGCTTCCGGGTAATGTGGCCAGCATGACTAAGCCACTTCTGGCGATCCAGAGCAGCGCACGGAAACGCCATTTACCTTCCTGCCGGAGCGGTACCTGTTTATCTACTTGCACTCTGATGTGCTTTTGAACTGCTAGGTTGGCAGGAGCAGGGACCGAGCAACAGGAGCTCTCCCCATTGCAGGGATTCGAACCACCGACCTTCTGATCGGCAAGCCCTAGGCTCTGTGGCTTAGACCACAGTGCCACCCTTTACTTTGAAAGGGAGCTCCCGATTGTTTCCACACAAAGCTGCTTCAGCAACCATTCCCTCTTTCTGTGGAACAGCGGATACTGTTGTTTTGCAGTGGATATTAGGGTCCAGAAAAGTCTCAACATACTCACCAAACAACATTTTTTTCAAGAATCTTTGGGGGAAACCATTGCTGTCAAAGTAATATAAAAGCAATCCAACCTTTGTAGTATGTGTACAGTACCTTGACCTCAGAACATCCTGGTCTATTAGCAGACTGTTTTAACAGGTTTCAAATAAAATACTCAAATCAATACTATTTTTTTTTTAGACAAAAGCCTTCATAATTTAATTAAATTTACTAGAGGGCAATTGATAATAGCAGAAGATCTTAATTTTGTAATATGCAGCAAAGCACTGCATAAAAATTCCTTTGTCCCAGTGGGAGCCTAGCAAGGCAATACTCCTTTAACATTTGGTTGATGCATGGAGACATGTGAATCAGAAGGTCAGAGACTTATTCACATATATTTTTCTGAGTTATTAGTTATATTTTCAGCTGGGTTATGTACTAATCTCTGCCCGGCTAGGAACTCACATGGGTGAATAGTTATCCTTTATACAGAACATTTTATGGTAGAGGTGAGATTGCAAATTAAAACTAAAGGTCTATTTCTTCCAGTGTGGCATTTAGATCCAGTACTACTTTTGAAACAACTCTCAGTAGAATCCATTTCAGAAGCCCTAAAGGAGTGTTTTGATATAAATATATCCCCAAGAATGAGCTTCACCACAATCTGGGATGCTATAAAAGCAACAGTGAGGGGCAAAGGCATTGTGGAATCTGCTACGTATAAAAGGCGGAGTGATTCAATTAGGCAAGGTCTCTTACAAGAGATTGAATCCCTGGAAATAAAACACAAATGCTCTGGCTCCTCAAAGTTTTTTAAGACTTTTAGATAATAAACGGAAGGAACTAGAAGCACTGGGCTCATATAAGATTGCTAAATCTCTGTTGTGTGTTAATCAGAAGCACCATGAGGCAAGCAATAAGCACTCCAAACTCTTCCACATGAATTAAAAGAGAAACAGACAGTTAATAAAATTCATTACTTGTCAGAAAAGGATGGGACTATCGCATATGATTAGTCCAAGATTAATGCTATGTTTGTAGAGTATTACGCAAATTTGTACAGCTCAGTAAAGCCCAACAAGAATCATATAGATATGTATTTAACTGAAGCTGCTATAAATCCTATCAATGAGACACCAAAAAATACATTAAATAAAAATATTTCAGAAGAAGAGATTCAACAGGCTATGAGAAGGCACTAGGCACTAGGTTCAGATGGATTACTAGCCCATTAAAAAAATAAAAAAATAAATCTGAGACCATCGAGTCCCACATTTGCCACACTATTAATCTCAATGTCCAGAATTACGGTATTTCCTAAATCGACATAGGCAACAAGCTGGGACACACAGACCCATTACTGTACTCTGTTAAACTACTATAATTCTTCTTTTTCCTCTAAATTAGCTTGTTTTCTAAATGCAATGATGACTGATAATATGCATCCTGACTAGGCATATGTCATCCTACAGCGACATATTGCAGACCCTATTATTCATTATTCATTTATTAAATTTCTATACCGCCCTTAATCCAAGGATCACAGGGCGGTTTATGATATAAAAACACAAAAATACATTCCGTAGTAACAAACCAAAACAATACCCCTCCCCCAGTTTAAAAGGTCATAGATCATTCAATTAGCCAAAGGCTTGGGAGAAAATGAATGTTTTTGCCTGGTACCTAGAGATATGCAAGGAAGGCGCCAGACAAGCCTCCCTAGGGAGAGCATATTACACAAATGGAGCCACCCACTCTTGTGCTGCTACATTCTGGGCCTCTCATGGAGAAGGCAAATGAAGAAGGGCCTCCAATGATGATCACACGGTCCAAGTTGGGTCATATGGGGAGTGGCAGTCCTGGAGGTATTGCGGTTCTGAGCTGCTTAAGATGTTATAAGTCAAAACCAGCACTTTGAATTGGACTTGGAAACTAATTGGTAGTCGGTGCATTAGGAGGCTTTTGAATATTACATGAGATACCACATGTAAGAAATGAACATGCTATTGATGCCCAGTATTTAAAAAAAACTAATGCTGCTGTCAATTAGGCCATTGTCTTATAACAGCAGTCTCCCACCTACAGAATAAAAAAATTGGCTCTATTGCCCACCAATGCTATGGAGGCAGAGGTGCAAAGATTCTGACTAACTGTTCACCAGGAACTTTAAAAAAATACAAGAGAAACTATTATTTTTGTCAGCAGAGCTTTGGTCATTATATTTATTTAAGGGACCAAATTATAAATTTTAATTTAAAGAATTCATAAACTTTCTTCTCATTGCAGCTGGGCATTGAATAATACAAAGATGGAAATGGTTTGGATGCAGTTGCCTGGCTAAGGAATGTTTGCTTGATTTCGATTTCTGTAAAGATTAAGCACAGTATCAGACTCCTGCAGGGAAAAGAGAAACTTTCTATGCTACCTGGCATTGTTGTTGTTTTATTAAAAAATCACATATGCGTGTCTACCTCTCTCTATATATCTATCTATCTATAAATTATATATTTATATATTTATACAGTACTACATATATTTATATATAAATGTCTTCAGCAGCAGCAGAAATTTAGACAGCATGAGTCTATGGCTGGTGGCAATGATAGCTATATTTTATGCCTTCTCTCCACCCCACCCCCCGAATGTATCTACTTACCCTTGGTGCCTTGAATAGATGGGGTTTGTTATTTGTTTTGTTGTTGTTCTATTTGCTATAGTATTTAATAAAATAGTTTCCATGGTCTTTCAAGCTGTCCTCTGGCAGAGGCAAAAGTAGCCTCCTGGAGGTGTGGCTTCAACAAGTATTTACCGGATGGTGTCAGTGGTAACATACTTTCACCTTGGTGCTCAAACGATTTTTTGTTGACATTTGTTTGCTGCCCCATAACGTAACATTGTCTGGATGACTTACAATCAAAGCAAAACAGAAAGTAGTTTTTTTTTTAATGGAAGAACTCTGTAAGTATAACAAAACAGAAGCTGCTAACATCCCAAAAATTAAAAAAAAAAGGTTTTAAAAACAAAACTGAGGCTCATGTTATCAAAGTGAATTGAAAAGCCTGGGCAGAATGACCTTCACTTGGCATCAGAAAGGCTACAAGGAAGGTGCTAGGCAAGCCTCCCTGGGAAGGCTATTTGCAACTGCTTTTGAATTGTTTTGCATGTGAGAGGATACATGCATATATCTACATATATATCTCAAGGACCGCCTCTTTCCATATGAACCCAGCCAGACCCTGAAATCATCTTCTGAGGCCCTGCTTCGTATGCCTCCTCCATTAGAGGTCTAGAGGGTGGCAACACGAGAACGGGCCTTTTCTGCAGCGGCCTCCCATTTGTGGACTGCTCTCCCTAGGGAGGTTTGGCTGGCGCCTTCATTATACACCTTTAGGCGACAGGCAAAAACTTTCCTTTTCAACCAGGCCTTTGGCTGATTGGCTTCCAATGCCCTTTAAAACTGGGGGGGGGGGGTTATCGGGTTGTTTTTGTTTTTATTCTGTATTTGGTGTTTTTGTATTGTGATGTTATGTGGAGACCTGCGGGTATTGGGTGGTATACAAATTTAATAAATAAAAATAAAATAAGAATACATATGCTTATTAATTTATTTTTTAAGGTTTTTTTTTATCCAACCCCAAGTTTTTATTGTGAGTGAAACTGCTTAAAGCATAAACTGCTTTGATCCATTGAGGTGAATGAGGGGAAAGCAGTGGCAATTAGGGAAACAGAGCAAAACATATGTTTAATATAGTGGACTCCTATCCCATCAAACTATTGTATTTAAATGGGGATATAGTGTCCCCCCCCCCCGCCTTTCTCTCTCTGTTATTTTTACACCAGTACAAGCACACACATTTATTTCTGTAGCACAAGGGCAGTATCCTACAAACTGAAAGACTCAGGTGTGCAGCTGAGTACAGGATAAAATTTGTTTAAGCATCAGGCACACCACAGAAAGTGATTGTTTGGCCTTTAGGGAGTGGTGTGAACTTCTTATATAACTTGGTGGCAGGATGAAAATTTGCAGTGTAAATTATGTAGGTCTTTGTGCAAGCTCAAACCTTTGCTTTGATTAATGTCTCCTTTGGGTCAGGGTGGAATGCCAAAGGGAGTAATAGATGTTGGCAGAAACCCCTCGTAGCCAGATCCGTAACACCATCCATACTTAGTATCAACAATGCCCTGCTGCTCTGGGCAGTGTGGTCCTTTCAACCTGCAAGATTCAGGGCCAGTTTTGGCATGGATGTAGCAGTGCTTTGGGAATGGCTCCAGCTGAGATGCACGTATAGCAAATGCTATGTCGGAACGAGTATTCACGTAATTTACTTTAAAAGAAAGATTCGTCAGCACGATTCAGCATGGGGCTGGTACCATGGCAAAGTTGACTTCACTATGCAAGGAGTTTCACAAGAAGAGCACCATTTCTGAAAAGTGATATTTTTCTTCACCACTTGACGTGCCTTCAGGTGGTTACAACAACATGAAGCAGGACCTCATGGATAACTTGGGCAGGTCCTGAGGCAAAGATGTTTAGGCTGAACAGAGAGTTATCCACCCACCCATTCGTATTTGTACATTCAGGTACAAATGTATACATCTAACATGCTGTAAATTGCTTAGAGACCTTTGGGTAGCAAGCAACTAGCAAGTCTCAATAATAGTAGATTAGCAAATACAATAAATGATATAAGCCTAGGCTTGTACAAAATGCTTCATGTGCAGTGTGTGAGCATGATGATTACTCTTGTGCTCTTTAGAAAACATACCCATGTGAAATGACCCAATGAGATCTTCAATGCTATCCAGAATTTTGAGCATATGTAACAAAGGGTAGATTATGTATTTTCCAGATTTATTGAAGTGGCACAGGAGAAATATTTTGAAAAGCTGCATGACACTGAAAATACAATACAAGGCTGTTGAAAACATCTTTTCAAAACAAGAAGAATAAGAAAACACAGCTGGAATGTAACACTGGAAGTGAAATTAGCATCTTGAGAATTAGCATCTGTGCTAGTTGTACAGGCTGTTTTCCCTCTACACCTTATAATCAAACTTTAGGCTCAGAACACAGCAAGTCAAGTTATTCTAGAGTGCTCCTCACATTCCCAAAAGAAAGCACAGCTCCTGTTCCAAGCCACATGCCTGTTGAAGAAAGCAATTCTTAAGAGTGGTTGATAGTTTCTTTTTTCTTTCTTTTAGCTGAGACGCAATAGGGAATCCTGTTGGAATTTTGGCAGCTGACCCAAAACTGTGGTTTGGAACAGATCCTGTTCCAGGTCTTTGCCAAACATTTTCGATTAAAAAAAACTTTTCATGTTGGCATTTTATTTTACTATACCATATGAGTTAAGGATATATTTTTTTTTATTCCTGATATGATTTGTCATTATAATGGGCCTTTTATACACAGAGCTCTTTGATGCTAGGTAAAATATAGGCCACGCTTTGGGGATGAATAAATTATTGGTGAGGCAAGATTGCAGAACAGGCAACGCTAAAGTCAGCCTCTGTTTGGTTTGTCTGCCTTGTGAATGAGTTGACACAAACTTTGATTAACAAGTCCAGTAATTCATGATAGGTAAAAGAAATGGGCTTCTAATGAAGTGATCAGATCTCTCTTGATCATTATGTATGTCAAAGTTTGTTACTAGGTTGCATCTCTCACATCCTAGAGCTGTACTCTAGCATAACCAAGAAATTAAGCAAAGAAGGAAGCTCTGTGGATAGAAATGAGCTTATATCTCAGGGCCTCCTGGGTAACAAAGTGAATGGGCTACAAATAGGCAGAGATATAAAAACCTGCTTTATGTAAGAAAGGGGTGTCAGCAGAACTAAGGGGGTATGTGTAACCTTCACACCATAAGTATTCATGAATAAACTTATTTACTTGTGTAGGGCATCCTTCCACAGTGGGGGCATTGCTTTCTGGGCGGGAGTTGATCACGGTGTGGATTTGCCAAGCGTGCCTTCCTCTTAGCACATTTCTCCTTTGCGTCCTGAGTTCGAGCGTCTTCAAAGCCCATGACACCTTTGGTAAAGGCTGTTCTCCAATTGGAGCACTCGTAGGCAAGTGTTTGTACCACATTTTTTTTAAAGTTTTGCCTTGAAACAGTCTTTAAACTTATTTTGTTGACCACCAGCATTACGCTTTCCATTTTTAAGTTCGGAATAGAGTAGTTGCTTTGGAAGACGATAATCAGGCATCCGCATGACATGACCAGTCCTAACGAAGTTGATGTTGAAGAATCATTGCTTCAACACTGGTGATCTTTGCTTCTTCCAGTACACTAGTATTAGTTTGCCTGTCTTCCCAAGTGATGTGTAAAAATTTTCAGAGACACCGTTGATGGAATCTTTCGAGGAGTTGGAGATGACGTTTATTCATTGATATGGACCTGGTTGGGGAAGGAATGTATATTTGTGAACAAAGCACAGATGTGCATTTTGTTCCCTAGCTGTCTATGGGAGCTCTTTCACACTCCTTATCTCTGAAAATGGTAGCTCTTTTGCTAATTTTACAGAAGAGATTGTTCTGATCCTCTCAGCCATTGGCTGGGCTGCTGTGAGACTATGGAATGTTCTTAAACATTTTAATTGCTGAGAGGGAGAGCTTAGTGATAGGTAGTTGACAAAACAATGCAGCTTCTGTGGACAAATTGGAAGATTAATTTGGTTGACTGAAACCTTGCACAGGGCTCAAGGATAGGTGTGTGTGCTAGGTGGAATATGTAAGGGGGGAGGGACTGACAACAGCAAGAATGCTGGAGAAGTTGAGAAACTATGTGAAATGAGGCCAGGAATGAGGGCAACTCAAGAGAAATGAAGTTCCTAATACCTGAGAGAAGTGGCTGAAAGTATTTGCAGTATTCTCAGAAGTGGGGGCTTTAAGGGAAAGATAAGTAGAAGGGTTGGATGAGAAAACAAGCTGGAGAAACAGGAGGACTCTAGGAAAGCAGAGAGGAAGTAACTAAAAAGGTAATTTACAGAGATAAGGATGGAAACAATAAGAAGGTGGCATGGGGTGAGGTGGTATTGATTTGAAGATCTCTCTAGATGTAGGCCTCTAGTAGATAGAATTATCCAATTGACTCTTCCAAGTAACCCCAAATTCCTTATTTTCAGGCAAGTCTGAGATTCTAGGATAAGTCCTGCCAAGTAATCATAGTGTAATGCATCAATTGTCACTCTGCATTGGTTTTAGAAACACTATCTTACTCTCCCACCCACCACTTCCCACCTCATCCTGACTGTACTCTGCAGAATCATCAGGGAAGTTCTCTTGCACAAGCCACAATGAAGTGAGCGGGAGCTTCTCAGGAACCCACTACTATACCATGCACAGCAACTGTAAACTTCAGAGGGAGATCTTCCTCCCAGTGTCCTGAGGTTTCTTTTTCAAAGAACCATCCATGGTCTAATATTTATCATCTCTCCCGGTGTTTATGCATGAAAACTAAATTTAAAAAACACCCAGATGTGAATCTGTAAACCATCTGTTTAAAATAACTGTTGTGCATGACTGTAATTACATATTATTTATTATGAATCTTGGGATCCTATTATGGATTTTGCCTGACTCCTAGCTTTATGATTTATAAAATGGTTTATATATTTATGAGCAATATGTCTCTTCTGTACTCACTGATGCCAAAAGTACACTGCTGTCCTTTATTTTTTTAATGACAAAAGAGGGAGAAAACCCTCTCCTCCTTGCCTTATAAAAAAGTTGGCTTCCGAAAGTTGCAGTCAGATGGGGTTCCCCCCCTCCTTCCTTTGAAGGAGCATTATCGACAGATCTGTGAGCTTTCAGCAGCTTCTGAAGCACACAGTAGACAATGTATAAAGAGTTTTGGCTCTATTGGCTTTTCTTTATTTTTGGCCCTTTTTTGCTTTGAGTTGATGGCTGGAGGAAAGTATTGAAATGATGCACTTTATGGTTAAAGAAACAACTGGAAGCAACAGAGTTCCCGGTTAAGGCTTATTTGACCTAGTTACTCTACTCCCCCTCTCGTCCCCTACAAAGAACAAGACGGATTTTACTAGACTAGTGGCACCACTTAAGAGTGAAATTTTGGGAGGCGGATTAAAAAAAAAGCAAGAGAATTGTTCCTTGTTTGATGAGGTTTTATCTTCTTTCCTTACAATCCATACAGGGCCTCGGAGACCTGCCTTTTACAACAGTAGACTACAATAGACTAAACAATGATTTACCAACTCTGCTTAATCTGAGGGGCAAGATAGAAAAGGGGAGGGGGTGGAATGATATACAGAGAAATGTCCTTTTCCTCCACATCAAGTTTTACTGTTCATGACATTTCTGAAGATATAGCCTACATGGTATGAATCATGTTAGACCATAACACTTTTCAAAGGAATATTCTGGAATGGTTTAAGGGTCATATCTAGCTGGAGCAGAAAGCAGGCACAACTCCAAAGGTTTCAGTGGAATTACACATGCTTGTTTTAAGAGATGAATATTCAGCAGATCTTTTGAAGTATAGAATAGGTAATGCAATATCTTCCTTGAGCCAACTGTGTGCTGGCGGAGAATCATGCAGGTTTTCGACCTGTATAGACCTCTTCATCAGGCAGACAGTTTTTTTTGTTTTGCTTTTTACCTCTATTATAAAAAAATGCTCCATTACGTTTGGAACTTTGACATATCCTTTTGGCCAGAAAGGAATGGTAAAATAGTACATTTGTTAAGACCACAATGTTGTGTGTAAACTTTTGAGCTACACAGGACAATTTCCTTGTGCTGGATGTTTCAGTTAATTGAAGCGACTGAAAAATTCACTTGTAACCTGGAGGGAGGGAGTGTGGGTTGGCCATGGGGTGAGGTGGGGTGACACCCAGGTAGTAGTGGATGCATAATTAGGGCTTAGGCTGGACTGGGAATTGATTTGCAAAAGAAGTAGGTGGTGAGAAGAGACTTGAAAGAGGAGATGAGGGAGTAGAACAATTGCATGGATATTAAAGTGAGAGAATGAGACAAAGGAGAAGGCTTGGGTCTCCCCCCCCCCAATATGAGTTTTTAATATAGCAATTCTAAGTGAACAGTTGTGGGGGCATCCTGTGTTTTGTTTTCATGGTAGTGCTTCTATTTCAGGGTACAGAAGGGAATTGCTAAATGATTCAGGTCAGGCGAAGGCAAATACCTCTTCACACAATGCATGGTTAAACTATGGCAGTGGTTCCCAACAGGTGGTCCGGGGACCCCCAGGGGTCCGCGAGCTATGCCAGAGCGGTCCGCAAGATGCTATTAGAATAAAAAATATATTAAATATATTTCGTATGATAACAGATTTTTTGTTTTGGCCGCTTCCTGCATGAGCAGAGTCTAGCGCAAAACTAGAATTAGATGAGGCAGTAGTTCTGCTGTATGCCGTTAGGTGGCGCTTTACAAACACTACTGTTTTGCAAAGAGGCAGCGCACACATTCTACTAACACTCACCTCCCCAAGATGCTTTGCGCGTGTCGGCTTCATTTGTGCACTACTGCGCAGGTACCCTGTCTTCTCCATTGCCCTCCCTCCTCCGTGGACTCTTATAAAAAGACTCTTAATTTGGCTCTCACTTTTTAAATTTAGGATTAGGAATTAATGGGGGTCCTTGTCACAATAGCGGCTCGATGAGGGGTCCTCGAGAAAATTTTGTTGGGAACCCCTGAACTATGGAATTTGCTCCCACAATACAGGATTAGAAAAATATGTGGAGGATAAGGCTATCAGTGGATACTAGACATGATGGGTATGCTCCGTCTAGACGAGAAAAGTGTTAGGTGGCTTTGTAGCTGGTTGACTCATTCATCGACATCCTAGGAGAAAAGTGGCAAGTGGGGTGATACAGGGTTCTGTCCTGGGCTCGTTGTTCTTCAACATCTTTATAAAGGACTTGGATGAAGGTCTTGAAGGGATGCTCATCAAATTTGCAGGTGACACCAAAATGGAGGGGTAGACAATGCTGCTGCAGACAGAATTTGGATTCAGTATGACAACAGATTGGAGAACTGGGCCAAAACTAGCAAAATGAATTTCAGTAGGGATAAATGTCAGGTTCTGCACTCAGGCAGGAAGAACCAGCTGCACCAATATAAGATGGGGGGCACCTGGCTTGCCAGTAGTAGATGTAAAAAAGCTTTAGAGGTCTTAGTAGACTACAAGCTTAACATGAGTCAACTGTGACGCTGCAGCAAAAGTAGCAAATGCCATTCTAGGCTGGATCAACAGAAGTCTAGTGTTCCACTGTATTCTGCATTGGTCAGACCACTCCTGGAGTACTGTATTCATTTCTGGGCGTCACAATGTACCGTAGGAAGGATATGAACAAGCTGGAACTTGTGCAGAGGAGGACGACCAGGATCATCAGGGGTCTGGAAACTGAGCCTTATGAGTAATGGTTGAGGGAATTGGGTATGTTTAGTCTAGAAAAGAGGAGGCTGAGAGGAGTTATGGTAGCCATCTTCAAATAGCTAAAGGGCTATCACATGAAGGATGGAGCAAGCTTGTTTTCTCCTGTTCCAGATGCTAGAATCTGAACCAATGGCTTCAAGTTCCAAGAAAAGAGATTCAAACTAAACATCAGGAAGAACTTTCTAACAGTAAGAGCTGTTTGACAGTGGGACAGACTCCCAACAAGAGGTGGTGGACTCTCCTTCCTTGGAGGCTTTTAAGCAGAGGTTGGATAGCCACCTGTCATGTAGTTGGTCTTCTTGCATTCAAGGGGGTAGGACTAGATGACCCTCGGGGTACCGTCCTACTCTACAATTCTATGATTCTAGAATATTAGTTGCTGGGAATTGCAGATGAGGACAGGGATGTAGCATTCAGGTATTGGTTGTGGATTTCCTGCGAGCGTCTGGTTAGCCACTGGGAGAACAGAATGCTGAACTAGATGGGCCTTGTTCTGATCCTGCAGGCCTCTTCTTAGGTCCTTATGTTCTTTATTGCTGCATGGAGCTTCTGCTTTAGTTCCACTACCTGCTCATTGTGGAAAATCCGTGCCTCAGCACCAAATGGCTCCATTGTGGAAGCACCCCAAATTAGCTCGTTCTTGATGAATAAGCAAATGGGCATGTGCTTGAAATCCCTGTGATTTGAGGAAGGGCAGTACAGAAATTTACCGTAATTAATAATAATAATAATAGTGACTCTTAAATGTGTGTTGATAACTTGGTTAGGTTTTTAAAAAATAAAACTGAACACATCCCTTAACATAGGCAGCTTTCCTGCCTTTTAAGTTTGAATATTACTTGAAGCTTGCTATGAATCTTTGCTTACATTGAAAAATCTCTCCGCCCCTCTTTCTTAAATGGTGCCCTGTTAAAAGACAAAATTTGGCCCTGACATTACTTAGCCAGTTTCCTAAATGTGCACTGTGCTTGCATTGAGCCAATTCAGAAGTGCAGGGGAGCTGTATTGATGAGCTGGATTCCACGTAACCCAGATTTATGACTAAGTGTTTGCAATTGTATACTAGTGTAAAAGAGCCAGAATAACACAGGACTGAATCATTCTGACAATAGACAGTATTCTGACAGCAGCTGATCCTCTGCTTGAGAACTCAAATTCTTCCTGCTCATACTTTATAGTCACTGCAGTTGAAATAATTGCAGATTTGGCTTGGCGAGGGAATAATGAATCATAGCTTATAGCAAAACATTGTCTGCACTTACTGCAGAAGGAATAAGATGGCGTATGATAGTTGGGAAGATACACCCCCGCCTTTTAAAA
Source organism: Zootoca vivipara (assembly GCF_965207765.1). Taxonomy (NCBI): domain Eukaryota; kingdom Metazoa; phylum Chordata; class Lepidosauria; order Squamata; family Lacertidae; genus Zootoca; species Zootoca vivipara. The sequence continues at coordinate 7,229,470 of NC_142594.1, read as the reverse complement.
GCCCGAATCTCCTCACTTATAGTAAAGACTTTGAGCTATCCTTTAAAAGTACCTTGGCTTGGGCCTTAGGAAACAATGAAGCTCAGAGCCTCTTCATGACTTAATTTTATGATTGACATTCTTCCTTCCCCTTTGATTTCCCCCTCCTTTTGGGGGTCTCTAATTATGCCATATGATCTGCTAAGTGGACAGTGCCATCTGGCAAATGAGCTTCTGTGTCATGTAATGGACCAAACCAGTAATTATAGGTGGGGCTTTATGCAGAGGACCCCCGCCCCCCCTTTTGCCGTGTTTAAGGAAGGAATTTCCAGTAGTAAAATGTTATTTCTTAAAAAAAAAAGGTGCAAGGCTAGGGTGGGGCAGAGTGGTAGGAGATGCTTGAAGATCAGAAGATTGTCACCCATCAGTTTTGTTATTTATTACCAGTATTACTGCCTTCACTCAGTTTTCCTCACTAGAAGCAAGCTGAATCACAGGAGGAAGAGGCTCTTACACTGTTGCAGCCATAGAGCCTTGGATCAGGTCTTGTTCTGACAGTTTGAGATCAGTTATTAGATTAAATTATTATTTTTTTGTAATGTAAGGGGCACAATTCAGGCGAAATTAAAACTCAAAATTAAAAATGAGAATGGGCACACTCCTTTCTGTTTCTGTAGTGCCCTGACCTGCTTGCAGTGGTGGTGTGCAAGTGGAAGGAGAAGCCAGTTCATCAGGGGGCTTAGGGTATCTTAATTCCCATCACCTTCCTTCCCCAGCCCAGTGCTGTGATGAGTAGAAAATTAGCTCTCTTTTCTCTTCCAATCCCCGAAGATCTGAGAGAGCCATGTCTCTGCCACCATAGTGCTAGGCTGTAAAGAATGTGCAGAGTGATCACATAAGCTAGAGTGGCTCTTGCCTTCACTTGTCCATGGCTGTTTCTAGCATTTGGCCCTGGGAGGGTTGGTCAACAGCAAATGTGCACCCCCCCCCCAGTCTGAAAAAGCTTAGTCACTCCTAATTTAAACCAATGAGACTTGAAAGGGCATAATGTTTATTTGACCAGGTATTTATTCAAAGAACTTTTCCCTTCCTTTCAGCATTACCGCTGCCTGTGTTCCCTGGATTGTGTCTTTGGTTTGCAGTTTTATTGTTTGTTAGAAAGAAAGAAGTTCATTGAAGCCATCTTTGTCTTTATTTGGTTTGGAAATTCAGACTTTCATTTTTTAAAACTAACTCTGCTATGCAAACCTGTTGAATAGTCGTGGCTAAATATTTTTGTTCGCACAAGGAAGTCCAATGCCAGGTATTCTAAAGTCCCAGCTATAGTTTACACAAATATTATCATTTCTACAGTATACCAAAAAGTAACATTGGACGAAACGAGTCACATGTTTCCTTTGGCATAACTTTATCGAGGTTCAGTATCCTTTCTAAAGTTGCCACCACTCCCCCTTTCTCCCCATTTTTTCAACTCCCTGCTGATGCATTTGTGTCGCAAGAGGGAAAGCATCTCTGTTTGTAAGAAAAAGGGGTATGATGTCCTCTCTGTATCCCAAAGATTCCTTATGGAACAGAGGGAAGATTTTCCAAATCTGACTTCATGGTGTACTACCTTATTGGGAGAAAATGGAGACTGATGCTCTTATTTTGCTCTTCTCTTTTCCTCTCCACAGAACAAGGAAGTGACATGCAAGCGAGAGAAGTGCCCAGTGCTTTCTAAGGAGTGTGCTCTGGTCATAAAGCAGAGAGGGATGTGCTGCGAGCGATGTAAAGGTGCAGTGGATTTCATACGTATCTGGAAATTTGGTGGCATTACTGTTGCTGGTGTTATTGCAGCATGCCTTGTCTCTGTGAGCTGGTTCTCACAACATTGGTAAGCCAAACTATGGCTTAGTGAGACCTTCCTCATTTTCCTCCTGCAGTGCTCAACAACTGATATCAGAATGGCTATGCTGGCTGGAGTTGATGGGAGTTGTAGTCCAGAACATTAAGGGGGCAGCAAGTTGGGGAAGGTAACAAGTTAAAAGCATCACTTACTGTTAGTAGCAGCAATTTATTGTTCACTGTTATTTGTTGTTAGAATAGAAAGTATAGTTTATTTACCAATAGGTTTGATCCTTCTGTAATAATAATTACTGGTCATTGACCATAATAAAGCCATAAGATACAGAAACAGTTCATTTTGTTGGCCAATGAATTAAATTATCTTTGAAAGTTCTAATGAATCACTACAACTTTTAACAGTGCTAGGTAAGATTACCAGAAATGTGAATGATTCACTGAACATTTTTCACTGCGTATTTGAAGGATTGCATTTAAAACGAAAAGGCACGTTTTAAATAGAAAAGCAGGGAGAGTAATATAGGACAAATCTGTTTTAAAAAGAAAAACAACAAAAAGTTTTCTGACAAGTGAGTTCCTGACATGCATGAAGTAACTTAAAGGGGGGTATGTTGATGGGGAGCTCTGAACCCCACAACCAACACAAACATAATATCAATATACAGGGGGGGAAACATAAGAGAAAGAAAATAGAATATGCTATAATTCTGACAAAACAGATTTGGTGGATATGGATATGTATTTTTCCTTGACGAATAAAAGCACTTGATGGCTGATATGTTTATGCACTTTTTCTGGTGTGCAGCTTTGTTTTTCTGAATGTGTGCCCTGCTAGACCAACCTGAACCCACCAATTTATATAAAATGCTGGCCTTAAAACAATCAAACCTACAGTTTGCAGCAGCACCTTTTAAGAATTCTGTAAACTGAAATGGCATACATTTAAAATTTACTATTTTTTATTTTGTTTTACATTTATTATTTCATGGGGCTTCATCAAGGTCTCACCCTGATTGTTAATATAGTCTGTATTCATGTACCATTGATTTTGGTTGCTCCCGTTCATTGATTGAGCCCTAAGCATTGCACAACATTGAAATTATGTCCTGCTAATCAGTTGCTTCATATGTTCAACATACTATATATTTCCTTTATTTATTGAAAACATTTATATCTTGCCTGTATTATGCAATCCAAAACAGGTTGGTATAATCCATCAGTGACTCAATTATATTATGGATTTTGCCAGTTCTGGGTGTTTCCATGCAGAAACATGTAGCTATCTGTTCCCATTCTTCAGTGTAGAGGTGGTGGCTTTACAAGAGGGGTGGCCTTCTGGATGTTGCTGAACAACAACTCCCACCATCCTTGGTCATTGGGCACACTGACTGAGGCTGCTGGGAGCTGTAGTAAGCAACCACTGGAGAGCCTTAGATCAGGCTTAGATTTCATTCTTTGGTTTCATTCTTTGCCTTTGGGGTAACTGATTAAAACTGCCAAGGATGTCTCATAATTACAGCCAGAGTATCAAGGCTGGGAAGGGAATTTAGCTACAAGACAGAGGAATTCATGTGGTTTTGGAGCACCTCACATACCTTCAGCAATTACAGTGTGGCGGGCTTTGTGTAAGCAGTCATGCGTTCAGCCAGTCACTGAGGAAGGCAACTACATTTACAAACTAATCTAAATCAGCTATGTTCTAGATGCTGAACTATACAGACAGTGCTATTGCCAATAGTAGGGATTTGACATATCTGTAGATTTTTTCACTATGGCTGGCGAAAGCAAAAGTTGCAGCTTTGTTAGTGGCCTTAGACATCACCTGGTCTTCCTTAGGTTCCTCTTTGAATACCTTCTTTAGCATGACTTTGACACATGGGTAGATGCGCAGACGCCCATTAGGTAATGCATTCTGTTGTCATACTGTATTGTAGCAAGGACTCACTTAACCAAGATTACCCCTGAAACCTGTTTTCAATACAAGGCTTATCCCTTGTGCAAGAGTATGTGAAGTAACCATTCTGAAAGAGTTGCTTAAGCATGTGGAGAGTGAAATGTTCTTGGTGATGGAGCAACCACAACCAGCCCAGACACATTGAGATGTCTGGAAAAGGCTTCTAGTTGCGGCACATGATTTCCAGGGAGTCATAGGTCAAACCAGACCTCCTTTTTAGAAATAGGGGCCTCATGGGGTTGCATCCAGACTAAACTGCTCTTAGGCCCCATTGAATTCAATGTGAAAAGTTAGTAATGACTGATATTAAGTCCCAAAGGTTTCAGCAGGAACTGAGTGCAACTAACTAAGCCCTTAGTATTGAATTGCTTTCCTAACAGGAAAACAATATTTGTGCAGACCTCTAAAGACCTCTAAAGAAAGAGTTAAATCATGAATTTTTGCCCCGTTTCTTCTACAGTTGTAGCAGTGGGGCAAAACATGCCTTTTCCCTTCTCTCATTTATTCAATATATTTAATCAAAACATATGAGATCACGGATTGTTATAGAAATGGATTTGGCAGTCTTTCCTTATTTAGTTGGACGGAGATATGTCATTTTAATTTGGGTCTGTCTCCATCTATAACAATATGTATTTGCTTTCCTAATAAGTGTTTGTTATTAGTGGATTGGAGATGGATAAGGTACGTTTATGATAACTGTGAGCCATACTCTGTTCTTGTTCCCAATGCACACCTCCCATTGATGTCAATATGAGTGCAGGGCAAAGATCACACCCTAGAACTGTAGAAGAATGACTTTGGAAGTGGTCTCCGGTTATCTAATCCAATGCCTTCTTTGGCAGGATCCCCACAAATAAGAATGCCTAGTCTGTCCAAGGGCAACCACCATGGTGTCAAGTGATAGTTTAGGATCACAACCGTTTCCTTTCACTTACTGTGCGATAGCATTTTACTAGTTGTTTCCTCTTCCCAGAGGTGGCCCAGGGACTTCCCACAAGGGATTGTCGGCAAATTCACTAAACCACAACCTCCTGGATTCTTTAGCAACAGCTAAACTGATACAAAATCAGCATGTTTATAGCGTGAATATACCTTCAAAAGGTATGTGGCAGGGCCCTGAAATAAAAAACAGCTCATAAGTTTTGATTAATGTGAGATTTGCCTTTGAATGGAGTTTGATAATTTCTAAAGACACACTTTCTCTATATGGAGAAAGTTAGGGTAAATTCACATTGCCTTTCTGCATTTCAAGCCACATTTGCACAGAGCTGTTTGCATCAGAGAGAGGGCAGTGATGTTTACAGCGGATGCACATGAACTTATATCCCCCCCCCCGCAACCCCCATGGAACACCTGTCACCTGCACTTGCATGCTCACCTGCTGCTGCTGCTGCTGCTGCTGACTGTTAGACTATGTTCACATTACGACTTATTCTGCTTCCAGTTGTCTATGATCAGATTGAAGCTGGTTTGAGGAAAAAACCCCGCACCCAACAGCAGTTTTTGTCAAGAAACTGCAGGATCGATATGGATTGTGACTAATGCCATGTGAATGCAGTGCCAAAAATTAGCAGTGGGAACATACCGGATGCTGTGATGGAACAACTCCCGCCCTGAAACCTATGTCCCCACTGTGGAAGGACGTGTGGATCCAGAATTGGACTCCACAGTCACTTACGGGCTCACTGTTAAGACCGTGTTCATGGAAGACCAACTTACTCGGCTACGAGTGATCGCCAAAGAATAAAAGAAGAAGAATGTGAACATACCCATAAATGCAGTAAATAAATACTTTATGCTTTATGGGTATGTTCACATTCTTCTTCTTTTATTCCATATTGTCCTGCAGGTGTGGCTTATACCAGTATTCAGTCACTGCTTTAGTGACAGAATGAGCAGGCCATGTGGCAACGCAGGAGGTGGGTTCTGGTAAGGGCAGGTGAATCTTCCTCTTTTAATAGTTAACTGCTGTGAGAGAAGCTGGCATTTAACTTTACTGTATTTTGGAAAGAGGTGTATCTAGTCTATACGAAGTTTGGGTAACTTTCCACAGTTCTGCATAGCCGTGTACTCCTCCTTCTTTTCAAATGCCATTAGTTCTCTATTTCTGTCATGCACGTATATTGTTTTTTTGCTGGTGGTGGTGATTTACCATCCATTCAATGCATGCACAGTTGACAAAAACCCAGTTTCCCCCCCTCCAATGAGCAGGCTTCAGTACCAATTCCAAGTGCCATTGGAGGGGTTGCAGATTAAGACATCATGCAACTCCAATATATGCCAACTCCATCTAAAAGATTGAGGGGGGCTTTTTAAGCACCTTGCACCCCAATTCTCCGCACCCCCATCTCCCAGCTTTGGGAACTAACTGAGATGAGTACTAGATTGTTAGCTGAGATAATCAGAGAAGCCAACTTGAAAGATTAATCCTTGAGCACAGTTGCTTTTATCTTTACAAGTTAATAAATAATGTTGTTCCTAAAAACAAAACAAAACAGAAGTTTGCGTTTTTATAGAGGAAGCGGCACAGCAGTATCTATTTCCCCTTTCACTAAAGTTTTTGTCCGGCATGGAACTTTATGTCTGCTTCAGCATGGTGTGGTTGACTAGTAAGAACTCCTTGAATGGCGAGGCATTCACTCACAGACTTAAAGCAAATGTCTAGGGAGTCCAGTTTTTGTTCAGGTAGTGCAAATATTGCAGTTCTCCTGTGCTCCCAGTTTGGCTGAGTATAACACACACACACACACACACACACACACACACACCTATCCTGCGCTTTGCACAAGTCAAAGGTGGGAAATATGGTCCTCCAGATATTGCTGGACTGCAACACACATTGCAGCCTTAATGTGTGCAGGTTCCTCTTGTCCAATGCTTACATGTAAAGATTTCTTCACGATCCATCCTTAACCATGATTTTTCAGTGCTGGCCACAAAGGACTGCTACCCTGCAATTTGTAACCAGCTTCAAATTCCGGTTGGTTTATGTGGGAATCTTAGTTAATATCAACGCGGACATTATGATGAACCATGTTAAACAGTACAGTGGGAGGTTGGGGGTAGTCTCCTTTCAGTCTGTTAAGGGTTATGTCTGTGCTAGTCCTATTAATGTTAGGTTATTGCAAGTTTTGCATCAGTAAAATAATTTAAGAACATTTTGGGGCTTGGCCAGGCAATGCCTTTGATTTTAATATGTTACAAAAATATGCAACAATGCATTTACTATCCTCCGTGTATAGAATTTGCCGTTCTTTTAACTTGGTCTACATGTTAATGTTTATGAAATACAGATGCTTTTTTTTAAAGGGGCACTGTTGGGATGTTTTTATATTTCTGCACTAGTTTGTCTGGACTTTCCTCTGAGGAACAATTTATCAAGAATTAAATATAACATGTCCTTGAAAATTTTTCTTCCTCCTGATGTTTATTTTTCATGCCAAGAGAAACTTTAAAAAAGGAGTAGGGAGTAAAAGAAAAAGAATTAGAAAAATCCACCGTAGGAAAAGGGGATTATGGGGCCAATATACAGTATGTTACCATAATTTTTCCCTCTTGGGAGTATAGGAAACGACCTGCTTATAAAATTCCTGCTAACATAAAATAAGCAAAAATGCCTGGTGAATTATTAGTTTTGAAATGACTGTTTTGAATGAAGTCTTTAGGGAAAGAGTGAGCAGCTTATTTAGCAACCTGGTGCATCAATGTGTTTCATAGGCCAAAGTGGGCAAGTAAGTCTCATTAATTTATGTAGCAATATTAGAAACATGGCAGATTCCACACTACAAGGAGTGATGGGCATGTTTCGCTGTTTCTTCAGTATCATTATTTAGAGACATCTATGCTAAAATGTAATAATAGTTGCCTTTGGAAGATGCTTATATAGGAGCCCTGACGTTTACTTTCTGATAGTAAGGGTTGTTGGATAGTGGAACGGACTTCCTCGGAAGTTGGTGAACACTCCTTTTTTAATGATGAAAGAAGGTGGCAATACGAGGCAGGAAAACGGTTCTCCCTACAGAATCTGATTTTTTTTAAAAAAAGAACCGATTGTGTTTTTTTAAAATGCCCAAGTGGGTTGACTGTTAGCTGTTCAGAGAACTTTATGTATTGAGTGGCATACACATATCATAAATAAGTAAAATAAATGAAATAAATTAATGTGAATCTACTACCGGTATCTCAGTAAAAACAAAATAAGTGTTTGAGCTTCATGTTTTTTTTCTTTTGCCTTAATAAAGTACAATGCAATAGTCTGAAGGTTAGAAGTAAATGCATAGCCGGTACAAATTGACAAAGTGCACTTGAAATGAAAGTGGTTTGGCCTTCTGTGCGGAGCTTTAGGAGTATATTGGAATGAAGCCCGTGGTTCCCCCGCCCTTTGATTTAATCCAGAAGGTTTCTTCTCCATCTGGAGGATAAATAGTATGAATGGTCTTAATGCTTGATTATGGTGTAATGAGCAGGATGGAAAGCAAGGCCTTCACAGATATCTCTGAATGTGAGGAATTCAGTAATTGCTACTTTCTGTGCCAAATATGCTCTGTGCTCAGTCATGTAGCAGGTGGAATTCTACCTGGCTGAATAAACTTGCCAAAGTGGAAGACATTTACCATTCCGGCAGTTTTCTGAAGAGTTCTGCATTAAGACAGTACTTCTCTGCAATTGCAACTCTCTTGAACAGAGAACAGGACTGAGAGACAGAATATGAGGCTTGGAAAAATGCACAAAAATGTTTTTGCTGTTTTCATGGGCAATGCCTTTTATTTTAGTAAGAGCACATTACAAAAATACTACTCCACTTTCCCCTTTAGTCTCCTCATCTAATACCTAAAAAAAGGTAATTACTATAGCTCATCCAAACCACCAGTGGCACCCATCCCTTTCTCTCTCTCTTTGTTATGGTTAGCTATAAGCTAGCCTGCATGTTTTCAGTTGTATTTTCTGAACCATGAGGATGAGAAACTTGCTTTATTTTGTAAGTGGTAACATTTTTTAGAATGCAAATTGTGCCTCCGATAACAGAATTTCCATGGAATGCTATACCTCCAGAACTGTAGAAATTAGACAGCCCTTGAAAGAATGTGGTGGTTTTTAGTGGGTGGGTGTGGATTAGTAAAATAAAAAGAACTGCTCTACTCATTTAATTTTTCATTTTCCTTCTAGGTTGCAGTTTTGAAGGAAAATCATATAACAGCTCACAGTCATGGCAGGTCTCGGACAAACCATGTATCATGAATCAGTGTCAGGTAAGGAATAGAACACATGGATTATTATTATTATTATTATTATTATTATTATTATTTAAAAGCCTAAGTTTCTAAATCTCAAGAAAGGGAAAGATTGTGTTGATTCATAAAGTGAAATTATAATGGGTTGGGAATTAAATGAAGAATCTGGAGGTAAGTAAATAATGGAAGGCACCATTGGTATATGGGCATTGCTGTATATAGTCGATTGCTCGGACATTTGCCTATGAAAATAGCAAGAAAATGAAGATCTCCCCAAGGAAAGATTCAGGGCCTTCTGTGAAAGCACTTTTAGACAGAGCAATGGATTCAAGATGTTAAAGGAGTGGGGTTCTGAAAGTCTGAAATGTTTATATTAAATATGAAACTAGCCTTAGGCTTTTCTACCCCCAAATTATAACACGGTATGTCTAAATGTTACTTATCCCAAATTCCGTCTATGTTGTGTGTAGCAGAAGCCAAACAGTATATCTTTAGTACTTGGGCTTTATTTGGACGTACATTTGGTGGATACAGAACAGTGAAATGCATGCCAGGCTCCCAGGCTTCATTAGATTTAGGTAGGATCCAAAGTGCGTATCAGAGGCCAACAAACTGAAGCTCAGTCTGGACAAGGCAGAGGGTGGGGTTGCGTGAGTGTCCTGGATGGTGGGTTGTTCAGGCTGTTCTAGGTGGGGTTGCATTTGCCCTAAAGGATCAGTTTAGCAGTCTGGAGGGAGACGTTTCTTCTTGGAACTGGCCTTGTCTTTGGAGGTCCAAGTGCCATTCTGGCACGAAGCATGCTTCTCCAGCTAAGGCTAGTGTGCCAGCTGTGACCGCTTCTGGATAGAGACAGCCTGAATGTGTGTGAATGAGTTGTGTGGCTATCCGTGCTCTGGCAGCATCCTGCTTTCATTACAGGAACTCACTGTATGCAGAGCAGGTTTGGAGGACTGTTTCGACTCAGGGACTGCATTCTTTCATGTGAGCCTGCCCATGCATTAAGTTCCACTGCTATTGGAAAATGGCGACTGGGGATATGCCTTTTCTGTGGTGGTGCCTTGGGCTCCCTTTCACCAGGGGCAAGCACTGAGTCTCCTGTTTTGTCAATTGAAGAAGGGTTGAGCCCTGCCCCCCTTTATTCTCCCAGGCCTTTTATTTCTTTAATTTTAAACTCTGCCTTTTTCTGGCCATGTTCCTGCTCTTTTGTTTGGTTAAAAATGTGTTTAACTCTGTTGTTGTTGATTTGATTTCATACTGGGAGCCGCTCTGAGAATTTTTATATTGGAGAACAAGGTATCAAATATCCATTTTTCAACCTTTTTTAAAAAGGGGGCTAGATCTTGAGGTCAGGAGCTCATGTCACATGAGACGTGTGGCTGTGGCCACAAAAGACAACTGTGCATTTCATCCCCTGTCTGCCATGCCTGTGGTAACATGCCCATATCCTGATCGCACTGAGTTGGGCCTTTCCCTGTCTCCCCATGTAATCATAGGCTGCCACTTGTGGACAAGAAAACCCACAACACTGTGACATCAGGATATGAATAAGTTGTCCCAGGCATTCTATGGGGAGAGGGAGGAATTAATGCACACTTGTGGTTTACATGAAATGCAAGGTTGCTCTTGGGGTGTGTAGTTCTTGCCTGAGTATACTTGTCATTTTCAGGGTCCAAATGCAGAAATGGGTTATTCTGCTTCCATTTAAAGCACTAAGATTTGGAATTTGTTTTTTAAAAAATACTTCTCTTTCTCTGTGCTTAGGAATGCAGATAGATCCATCAGAAAAGAGCAACCTGTGCACAGAGATCCTGTCATTTTATTTACCAAGATTTTGACTTCTGGAGCAAGGAGTGCAGGAAGTGATCATTTACTAGACCCCTATCTGCAGAAGCATCAGAGATAAGAGGCTTCCATTCCACAGAAGGAGAACCTTTTATCTCTTTTCATAAGCCCCTTTCCTCCAAGGAAGTAGGGTGGGAGGAATGTCTTTATCAGGCCTGTTGCAATCAAAGCGTTATTTTAACATTTCCCGTGTCTTAAAGGCTTTTGAGAAGAGTGGCGTTGGTTTTTTCCTCTCAAGAAGGTTTCTTGGTTTCCTACATCATAGCTGAATCTAGCAAGTGGAGTTAGGAAGACTCAAGTACTATTTTACTTTTGGATTAATCTCAGTTTGGACCATTGTACAGAGAGACAAGGACAACCACAGCAAATGCCAATTCCAGTCCTTTCCCAGTGGTCCACATTTAATGAGCTTTGTAAATAAAAATAAATAAACATCATTGAGTGCCTCCCATCTCGGTCATAGCTCTACCCCTTTGTCATCAAACAACAGTGTTATTTTTTGAAAATGCAAAAATCCAGCATAAGTTGATGTGACAAAGTGTCACCAGGCCACTGTGCTCTTTAGCGATGTTAAAGAGCACCTCTCTCCTATTTACAGTATGAGTATGTATGAATGTTATCATATAGGAAAGTGTAGCTACATTACAGAGATGTGAAGTACAAAAAGTGTAGCTACTTTACAGAGATGTGAAGTACAAAATCTGATTTAAATTCTGTATGTTAAAAATGCCTTAAGATTCTGATCATTATCTTAATTTTTTATCATTATGTCAATTGTGCAAATTGCTTATATAATATGTTATTTATTTCTGTACCTCCCTTCCATGTGTACTCCGTGCTTTACTTTAATTTTTGGATTGTAAATAATCGTTGGTTTGTTGTGCTCTTGACAGGAAGGAGTGATAACAGAATCTGAGATTCACTGCATTGTTCATTGCAAAAACCCTTCAGAGCAGCCAGGAATGTGCTGCCCCACATGTCCAGGTAAGGTTTCAAAGAGACAGTGCTATACAAATCTAAAATGCATTACCTTCTCTGGGTCAGTTTTTAAGGTGGAATACGAGGCTCAGAACCCAGAGCCCTGGTTCATCTAGCTAAGGGTTGTGGTCTCTGGCTGCCTGTGAGAAGCCTTCCTTCTGGGGCCTCAGTTAGCTCCGAGGGTTGGCACTGTTGGGCATCTGCCAAAGCCCACAACCTTGCAGTTGGCTCACTGTGGTGTACTGCTGCTAATTTATGCAGTTACTGTTTCATGACTATAGAAAAATTAAACCAATTGCAATAAACAGAATCAAAACCTATCCATCTCCTCACAATCTGTACAGATAAAAGATATGTCTACAGATCCTGCCTCACTGAAAAGAGATCACAAAGGGCCAAAAGCTTCAGGAAAAAAGGAAACCTTTTGCCTCATGCTTAAATATAGATAAAGATGGTGCCAGGTGAGCTTCCTTGGGGAGAGCATTCCACAAGTTTGGAGCCATCCTCTAGCCCTCTCACGCAGGGGTCACGTGGAGAAGGGCCTTGGGTGGTGATTGCAGGGTCCAGGTCAGTTCACGTGGGGAGTGGCGGTCCTTGAGGTGTTGTGGTCCTGAGCCGCATAAGACTCTGTGGGTCAGAACCAGCACTTTGAACTGAGCCCAGAAACCTAACAGGTCGCCAAAGCAGTTGTGCCATAATTGATGTTCTCAGTGAGGCCTCCCCTCCATAGCTGACAATTCACACACCCCTCCTCTTGCCTTGAGGGTGGTTTTATGGGTTGCACTCATAGGAAGAGGACAAGTGAATAGACAGCTGACACTGGCAATGAGGAGGGAAGCCCACTCATGGAGGGAAGGGTCCACTCAGAACATTGTTCCCAAGCCCCCCACTAAACATGGAGCTGGCACTGCCTAGCTCTGTGTTTGCCCCTTTCCTGGCACCATACTTTCCCCCATCCTTGTTGCTATAAAACATTGGTTCATATGCAGAAGCAAAGCAGGCATTAATGTATATTTTTCTTGTCCATGAATAATCTCTACCTCACTTCCTCATCTCTAGAGTATCACATTGATTTCTTTTTCAGTATTCACGATGGCTGTTTGGTTTCCGCATGATATAATCAATACATAATTGTGGTACTCAGTTAGGATTACAGAGTTCAATTTTTCTTTTCATGTTTGTTAAAATCTGAATTCCTAAGATGTACAACACATTACTATGAACTCCATACTTAATGCATTTTAATTAAGTTCCTCGACCTCTGTGGTTATGAAGATAAGATTTAAAATGATAATGTGGTGTGCCCTAAAGGCTTGGAAATGAAAAGGCAATTAAGAGGAATTCCCATACGTGCTCATGTTATTTTAGATAATGATTTTATCCAAAACTACTATTTGCAAACAGTTTGGGCTACTAGTACTTTTCACACACTGCATTTATAATGCAGCTCAACTGCAAGAGAGATCTTATACAGATATGAGCCAAACTTATTCTCTCTTTTTTTCCACCCAGGTTGTACATTTGAAGGTAGACATTACCATGAAGGTGAGGAATTTCAGCCTGAAGGGACCAAATGCGTCACGTGTGCTTGTGTTGTAAGTTTTTAACTTTGTATCAATGCACATGATAATATAACAGCATTATACGGTATTAAATGAAGTGGGACTCAGATTCTGGTAGCAAAAGCATTACTTGAACATTTGGGGCATAATTTGAGTTTTCTGTTTAGAGCAGACATCACTTGGTAGATAAAGAACTGAATTAGGTGGTTCAAGTTATTGGTTGGTTTAGGAATTCAGGCTTGGCTTTTCCTGGCATAAACGGTATTTGAATATTTGCCAGTTGGCCTGTCTCCTCTCCTCTCCTCTCCTCTCCTCTTCCTGCCCCCACCCCATCAGTCAGTTGGTACTCCATGGAATTGTGTACAACAACAAAGGTTTGTCAAGTCCCATACATGTCAATAGTTGCTTATGATGGTAAAACATTTGCTTTTTAAAAATACAGAATATACTGGAATCATTTGCTTTCTATAAAGCAGAACAAACTTAATAGTTGACCAACCCTCATATAGTACTTGCTAATTTTAGATTTGGTTCTACACAAGCCTCTGTATTAGGGATGATTCAGTTCTCCAGGAGTGTGTGTTGCTATACAAACTGGCATGCTTCCAAGTGGTCAGGTGCCATAAAAAAATTGGAACCATCCAGCAGAAAGAACTGGCATAGCTATGCATGATGTGTATATAAAATTATGCACATATGTTAACATATGAAACTCAAAAGAGAGATACTGTGTAGCATCACAGGGTGGAATGTATTCATGTCTTATAACATGAAAACAGTTTTGCGCTCTTCCTTATGAGTGAAACTGTGAGTGAATTTGTTACAAACCCTAGATTAAAATTTGGTAGGGCCAAATTCCTTTTGTTGGCAAGTTGTTTCAAGTCTGCTATGCACATTAGTTGAGGTGGTGTGTGAAACACCTCTCCAAAGGATTGAGGACAGGTTGCCTGGTTTACACCACAGTTGAGATGCCTACTTATATCAAACATACATTTAAAATTTGCTCCCTTTTAAAATTTTGCAGAAAGCTCAAAAAGTGTGTATACAGTAATTGCATGGGTGGTAAAATGCTTTTAAAGTCAAGAAAACACCAAGCACAAACAGGATGTAGACTTCAGTCGTATTCTTTACAACTCAGCAACACTTACTTTTGAGTAGATGCAGATAGGATTGCACTGTTAAGAGAATAAATGACCAAGCTCAGACTCGGTTGTAGTATGTCCCATGTACGATGATCTTAAACTTAGATGAACATGCTGTGCACTAATATTTTACTAGGAAGCAGTGGGTCTAGAAGTGATGCACACTTTTAGTCATTGAGTGTGCCTAATTCAGTGCTTTGCAGGTTCAGGATCTGAAAAACCCCAGTGAAAAGAACTGAGGAAGTAGTTCCGTGGCAAAACACCTTGGTGAACTCATGTTGATGGGAGTAGATGGACTAAGTCAATACAAGGCAGCTAGTTTTATATTCCATATTCTGCAGCGGTGTGAGATTTCTTGAAATCTGATTTGTTTCAGATTATTCCAATTGTTTTGCCTTTAGGAGGGTCACCCCTGGGTGATAGCTGGCACAAGCTAAAGAAGAAGCACCCTGTAACCCTTTTTTAATTGGCAGCTTTGCACATGGCACAGACATGTTGTGCAACCTACAGAATCTGGCCCCGATGGCTTCAATAAATCATTCAGCACGTTCGGCATAGCTGAAGTCAGATTGGCTGTGCATGCTTGCTTTTGCCTTGGGGTGTAGTTGGCTGTTTCTCTTCTCCAGCGCCTCCTTAACTTCATCAAACAGAAGTTGCACATTGATTAAAATACAATTAATATGCTGCCAGTTTGTCAGTGTTTCCTTCCCCACCCGTTCCGTTCCTACCCAGAGGACTAGGACTAGGTGTGTGTTAGTGGAAAGAAAACTCCCAGCAGACTGGAGAGCAGTGCAGCGCTCTTCCTCCAAGCTGTTTTCTTTACTCCTACTCATCTGTCTCACCTGCTTATTTGCCTTTGAATAAGGGCCATACTTCTACCTGTGCAAACTGAACATGAGCTGCGCAGCCACCACGATGAATTCTTGCAGAAGTTTGCTGCCTGTGCTCTGGAGTGTCCTCCCCACCCAACCCCTTAAAAAAGAAAAGAAGATTGCGGCAGCAAATCTCTTATCGGAGAAGTAGGGCGGACGTCTGCTTTCAGATACCTATCTAGTCATGCGATAGTATGGGAACTGGCTTGTGAGTGATATGCTGCAACATGTGAGGACTTTATTAGATGAAAGGTATTTTTCCCCCACCCCTAATTAGATTTCCACTGTGATTTTAGATTGTAGTCATTCGGCATGACTCCTGTAAGGGAGGAAGAACCAAAGTGTGGAGGAGGAGGGAGACCAAAGATACATCTCTGCAAGGATTTCCCCCCCCCCCCTTCGGTTTTGGCAATAGGGAGATAGGTGGAAAAACACAAGGCTGTTTAATTTAACTATAAATTCCCATTCCCAGGAATGTCTGTGACAGCCAGAGCTTGGAATAGTACAGCAGCTTAATTAGAATACAGGAGGAAAAAATGTTTCTGAAAGCTAAATTCATTTTAATACAGCTGTGCCACCTGTTTGCTCACTTGGGGCAAGAAGCTATACGTTCCAGGGGAACAGTATAAGTGCAAACTGCTCCCTACCCACCTGTGCTTTCACAGCATTATTTCAGGCATCTTCCATAGCTAGTTCCACTCTACGCTCTTGTTTCCTTATACAGATTCAGACCACCCGTCCATGTTGCTCGGTATTGACTGCAATGGCTGCAGTGACCCTTCAGGGTTTCAGACACGAGGGTTTCAGACACGCTCCTTAGCCACCCCTTTCTTTCTGTCTTTTGGCCTTTGTGGGTCAGTGGCTTGGGGGCTAGAAAACAGAGAGGAACCAAGGTGCACAGGCATTGCTGTCCTGCCAGTCCCAGCATTAAAAGGTTAGAGCAGGATCCAGGGTGTAGCTAAGCCTGGACTGCAGCTAAGCCTGCACTCCGAACAGCAGTTGATACAACGGCATGATAGGTCTTTTGTAGTCATTACCCCCTGGAGAGGGAAGCATGGGTAGAGGGGTGGGGTGGGGACTTGTATCTTTCACCACTGATGAAGCCACGCAGCTCCTCCTCCTCCTACAACGTATCTGCGTAGGCTCTCTGCCCAAATGGAAACCCTGATCAAAATTGCCTGAGGAGAGATTTAGTGCTATGGCAGCCAAGCAAGTGATAACCAGACTTTGGAAAACAACCTCTTACAGAGCTTACAGAGTCTGGTATGTTTCTGCGATGCAGGCCCGTCCTAGCCATAGAGGCTAGTGGCGCTGAGAACTACGGCGCTGGGCGCTGGAAGGGTGCCAAGTGAGTGCAGGGTTCCGGCGATCTGGCCAGGACTGCGCTCCACTAGCTGAGAGGCTACGCTGCGTCTCTCTCCTTCTCCGAGGACTGCACCTCCTTCTCGTTTCCCCAGTGCTGGGTTCCGCTCAGCGCTGGTGGTGAAGCTTGACTGAGCAGAACCCAGCACTGGGGAAACGAGAAGGAGGGGCAGCACGGAGTCCTCGGAGGTGGCCTCCCGCTGCTGCCGCGGTCCGCTTGGCACTCCCGAGCCCTTGGAGAGGCTCTGGAGGGGGGCGCTGGAGGGACCGAGCGCCAGGGCGCTGGATGGGCTTAAGACGGCCCTGCTGTGATGAGAAAACCTGCAGACCAAGTTAAGGAGAGCAGAGGTCCCAGTACAGGGACTGCTACTGGCTTTGTAGCCATTTGGTGCAATTACTTGGATGTCCATGGCAAGTCACCTGTGAATTGTATCTCTGCTCCAGAGTAAATTTTGCACCTCACCATGCTAATCATCCTGAGCGATTGAGAATCCTAGTAAACGGGGTCTTGGGCTTATTAACATAATGGCCAATGACCCTTCTTTTCCCTGTTCCTATCTATACTAGCATTCTCTGCCCCGCAACCCCATATTGTTCTATTTTTACATGCCCACAGTACGCCTTCTGCAAAGCCCACAGCTTTGGTGGGTTGACCTTTGCTCAGCAGAAGCCGGACTAAAATGCTTTGACTTTACTGCGCCAAGATTTAGTGTCCATACGTTGGATACAAGTTGTTGGCTGTTACTGATCCAGATGGCATCCATTCTTAAGTCAGAGACTTGAAACACACTCTGTTCCATTAACACGTCCATGAGCAATCTCGTTCTTTGGGTGACTTAAGGGCTTCCTGGTAAACATGAAAATGTATGGGCCAGTTCTGGACATAATTGCCTTTCAGTCAGTGAGCAGCCTTTAAATGGCTGGATCTCTCTGGGGAAGTACATTTAAGTGTGAAAGAAGTGCAGGGTTATGGGGATCACTTACTGAAGCCCAGCTGTCCTGCTATAATTTATCCATCTAGCATTAATGTGGTAGCACTTGCTCTACTGGAGCCAATTTTACAGAAGCCTTGGATTCCCCCCCCCTTCACCTTGAGGCATTAACTCCATTCATGGACTGGTGACATTAATCAGATGTATTCTTCAGAAGCCACATTTGCAAGCGCTTGAGAAGGAGGCTGCCTGCCTGTACAAGGGAGGAAGGTTGCTGGAACTTTTGGTTTTCACATGTGCTTCCTTGTAGCCTATATTAAATAGTCGGGTTCCAATTATCTCATTACTTATTTCCCATTTTGATGTACTGTAACTGTTTAGAAATAATAAAAAGGAGGCAGGCTTGCCAACAAAGCAGCTCTCATGCAAGGATGGTAACCATGACAAAGTTTATTCTTTAACAAGAGTATTCCAAGCCCACAACGGAGCCCTTTTAATTGCAGAGTCTCCCACATACCCATGTTACCGAGACTATAATCTGTATGAGTTCTGGCATGTGAGGTATTTGGAGATAAGAGGCACTGCCATGCTGGAAGAGGAGGCAGAGCTATTGAGTGGCTTCAGAGGAGGACCATTCTAGTTTTAGTCTCCAACCAGGAGTGCGGAAGCAAGGCAAGCAATCAGCTGGCCTATTAAGTGGGGGGGGGGGTATACTTGGCTACTGCTATAAAACAGACTAGGCAAGAGGGGAAAGACAGGTCACCTTTCATCTCTGCAGGAAATATGCAGATGAATATCAGGCAGGTGTCCTGCGAAACAACTGCCTGCCTCATTTCCCATTGGTTTAGCTATCACATAGGTAATCATCATATTTGCATCCCATTTCTCCTCCAGCAGCATCCTCAGTCTCACTTGTGATAGGGATAGGGAACTTGTACTCCCCACCTCCCGGATACACTTCCCACCATCTTGGACCATTAATCATGCTGGCTCCCACTGTCTTTGCAGTTCTAGCTGAGGTGTCCATGGCACTGCCTTCCTAGGCTTCCCATTTCAGTTCATGCAGCCTTAAACTGGTGGTCTTGTGTCCATGCCTCCTGAAGATGCTTGTCTTGGATTCTGTGGTTTATAACAACTCCGAGCTGGTTGCAAATACCTCATTCTTGGGTAATGTGGAGTTTGAGGGTGCACCTGGCTCCAGATTTGTTCTTGGAGGCTCAGGTAGACTCAATGGCTATCAGTGCCTTTGACCAGGTATGGCTGGTATGCCAACTATGACCGTTCTTGGATTTGGATTTTTTTAAGGCCCTTAACATCTTGGGTCCAGGACACCACTCCAAACATGTTTTTTTTTCTTTCCAGAGGGAGTGCAGCTCCATCCAGAACATCTATACCTGGTTCTGTGGATTGATGCATCCTGTCTAATAGACTGCCTATAATCCTTTCTCCCTCAAGTATATCTCTTCAATTTTGAAGCCAGTTATTCTGCTTCAGTAGCAGAGGGTTTCCCAAATCAGTGAATAAATCAGGGCATTAATGCCATTTCTACAAACAGCCAGGCATTGCTGCTGTTACCTTTTACTCAACTCCAGTTAGATGGAAATAATTTCAGATGCCCTTCACTTCCTTTGTTGAGGTGATGTGTATTTATATATATATTGATTTTTCCATACGGCAGTCTGAAGAAGTTGAATTTCATAAGGTGGGAGGTTGAGCCTAAGGCTTGGGCGAGAACAGGAAACCTAACAGAATTCCATTTCGGCTTTTGGCAACAACATTATTTTTATCTCCAATTATTCAAAAATTTAAATCAGGGTGTGTTTTTTTAATCTTCAGTCATCCAAAAAATATTTTTAGCATTCTCCTTCTTAATAGCAAACTCAGGTGGTGAGTGCTGACAGAAATGGTGCCAAAATGGCACCAATGAAAAATTCAAGAAAGGATTTGAGGAGAATGCAAAGATTGTTAGAAGTACAGTGGTACCTCGGTTTGCAACCGCAATCTGTTCAACGGAGGCGGTCGCTCGCCGAAGGCATGCGCATGCGCGAAGCACCGATAGAGCACTTTTGTGCACGTAAACGCGCTGCACAGATCACCTCTGCGCATGTGAGAGTTGCGCAGATTGTATCTGCGCATCCGATGCCACGGACCCCGGATGTAAACACTTCGGGTCCGCGGCGGTCGCTCACCGAAGCGGTCGCTTGCCAAGGTAGTCGTAAACCGAAGTTTGACTGTATACAAAATGCCATTAAAAAAACCCTTAATGGGGCAAAACTCCCTAGTGAGGACTGAGCATGCTCAGTAGCCACAGGAAGCCATGTAATATGGAAAAGAAAACCCAGAGGGATGTGGCTGCGTGGAGTGGGATAGAATGCCCTGCTTAGAGTTTAATTGGATGTTAGAAAGTGAGAATACACTGCATAAATTTCTTGCAGGTTTCGCTTTTATCAGAAAGGTTTGTGGGATGAAGGTTATTTTTTTAACATGGCCACCCATATGTATAGGAATCATCTGGCTTTCAGCAACCATTAAATTTAAGAATGAAATCCAAGGGCGGGGGGAAGCTCCAAAAGATCTCAGTGAGAATTAAACGTGTTCAATGGCCACAGAATGCTGGGCATCTTTAGTGGGGGAGGGGGAGGAGGGGAAAACCAAGGAGAAGTAAAATGAAGTATCCTGGAATAGGACATGGATGGCTGGCTGGTTGAAACTGTGAACAGGAGTGCTCCACATTGCAGCAGAACAATGACCTGCTCCCTGTAAAAGTAAACCTAGATGGTCAAATTTTGGAAGGCGAATGGGGCTCCCCAAAATAAGGAAGTGATTTCTGTACTTGAGGACTTTGTAGGCACATAGAAGTATGGAAGTCTGTAAATTAAAATATTTCCACTAAGCAAGCTTTGAGTAAAAGATAACAGTTGCAGTGCCAGGAAATTCATAGTGATAGCCAATGGGAAGAAAACAACCCTATATTCATCCTTTGTTACCTCTTCATGGAAAAGAGTGTTACACCATAATAAGGTGACCAAGTTCTGTCTTTTTCTTTTTCTTTCCTAGTTTATCCTCTTCAGGTTCTTTGCCCTTTCCCCCAACATACTCTGAAACCCCCTATGTCTGCTTCCTTGCTGCTTATTCATCCCATCGACATTCCTGGAGCTCTTCAGATAGAGTCTGCAGGGGGTCTTGGTCCCAAATCTGATCTGACTATTGAGCATCTGGTCTGAGTCCCACAGAGCCTGGTCTGTTTTTCGTTCATCTCCTGGGGCCAATTCTGACACTTGGAACTCTTGACACAAGCATGGAAAGATTTCTTGTCTAAGGCTGCAGTCCTTTTCAACATCGAAACTGCTTGATGAAATCAAGATCTGGTCTGAAATGTCACCATCTCCATTTCTCATTTTCACCAAATCCCAGTGAAAACCCTGAACTGTTGTTGTGATAGCAGCGAGGGACCAGGTGCAGGAGAACAAAGTAGAATTTAATGCAGTTGGTTGTGGGATTAGGGTGATCTAGTTTTGAGTGCAGGGCCGTCTTAAGCATATCGGGCGCCGTGGTGCGAAGATCGCTCCAGCGCCCCTCCCCGCCCCGTTTCCCACCATGACTGTCTGGCGGGCGCAGGGCCGCTGCAGCGGGTGTAGCCGCACCACGCCCCCTGGCAGCCTGGCGCCCTGGCGCCCTGCGCCACCCAGCCTTGCCTTAGGGCCGGCCCTGTTTGAGTGTTCAGTTCAGGTTGGGCTGAACTCTCTCATAATATAGGTTTACAGTTGGGGGGCTGTTTATTTCTGCTTTTGGGTTGCCCAGGTTGTGGCAGTAACTAGGTGGGTGTTGTTGTTTTTTTACTAGCTCCAGTTAACGTGTGCTGTTCTGCTGGAAAAGACAGACATGGCTATGAGCTTTAGTAGCTTCTAGATTGGATTACTGTAATGTTCTTCGCATGGGCAGCCTTGAAGAGCATCCAGAAATTGATCCAAATGCTGCTGCCAGATTTTTTGCCACAAACTGACCAGATGGAAAATAATATTCTGGTTGTGTACAAACTTATGGTATTTGGCTTCCTATATGTTTCTAGGCTTAGCTTTGTGCTGGTTCTTACCTTTAAATAATACTGGTACAAACCTTTCACAGATTTTTGTTGTTGTTGTCATTCATGGGATACAGGATGCAAACTGAATGGGCATACTGAAAGACGCAAGGAGGGAAGGTTGTGAAGAACTTGAACAGGGTTTTTTTTCCCCCACAGGTTGTGCACGCATAAATATTTGGCAAAGTTGGTTTGGGAGAAAGTCTTCACAGTGCCCCCAAACTCTTTGTTGCTTCAAGCAAGGAGATTCTGATTTCATGCATGTACATACTTCTTATCTTGATTTTAAATTATCCTTTTTGGATAGATGAACCAATCTTTCCATATCCTTAAGAACTCAATGCAGGTTTTAATATTGCTTCTCTGTATCGATGTAGTTATAACACTGAGGGAAATTCCTTAGTCTATGCCGTGAGCCTGTAAATAAAGTTAAAATATTGTTTTATTTTTCATTCTGGGTTGCATTCTACCTTAAACAGACTACTAAAATAGAATTATATGTAGTATTAAGGGATTAACATGAAAGGAGTGATGATTTTATTCTTTTAAAATGTGATCAACTCATACTTTTAATCTCATTAAAGATATATCTCTCACCTCCTAAACTTACAGGCATTGTAAATGTTTGGCACAATGGTTGTTTTTTTACTGTTTTAAAAAGTAGGCATGCTGGCACATTTAAAGATTTTTAGATTTTAGGTTTAATAAATTAGTTGTTGAATTAATTTGTTAGCTTTATATAAACTTCCTTCTTACCAAACCTCATGGCAGTGATTTAGGAGGCTGTACCATAAATTGTTAGAATGAAAAGCCCACCCTCAATAACTAATATTTGATAACATGAATTACTTAGCTTGCAAGAGTAATTAGTTGGTCAGAAACATAGGCACTCCTTGGGAAGAATCACAGGTGGTCTGAAGCACCCTGGGTGCGAGGGTAAGGTTAAGGTAAAGGTAAAGGGACCCCTGACCATTAGGTCCAGTCGTGACCGACTCTGGGGTTGTGGCGCTCATCTCGCATTATTGGCCGAGGGAGCCGGCGTTTGTCCGCAGACAGCTTCCGGGTCATGTGGCCGGCATGACAAAGCCGCTTCTGGCGAACCAGAGCAGCACATGGAAACGCCGTTTACCTTCTCGCTGTAGCGGTACCTATTTATCTACTTGCACTTTGACGTGTTTTCGAACTGCTAGGTTGGCAGGAGCTGAGACTGAGCAACGGGAGCTCACCCCGTTGCAGGGATTCGAACCGCCGACCTTCTGATCGGCAAGCCCTAGGCTCTGTGGTTTAACCCACAGCGCCACCCGCGTCCCTGGGTGCAAGGGGCAAGGAGGCAAATGTCCCCTCCTTTGGACATGGCCCTCATATGGAGGTTTGTTAGTTGATGCCTCTAACAATACATAAGGATGGGTGTCTAAATCAGCTTCGGTTTCTCAGTTTTCCAATTTCAAGTTTAGTTCTCTGCATTTCTATATCAGCTTGCGATTTTGTTTTGTTTTTTAAACTGAAGTTCATTATGAACATTCAGCATTTTAGTCCAAATTTACACACACACACACACACACACACACACACACACACACACACACGTTTTGTACAATAAGCCCATAACTTATACACTGTTAACTTGTACACATTCAGCTTTATGACACTGGGGGAAAATATTAAAAAATTAAAAGAGGGCAGAAACTGTTCAGGTGCCCAGGAAAAAGACTTTAGAAATCCCACCTGCCATTGAACCTAATGTGTTTTGATTATACAAGATTTGGGCTGTAGGTACGATCCCCAGAACAGAACTCCCACCTAAGTTGCAACTTTACTTTATGCAGTTTGGCCTGCTATACACTTTTTTGCAAAGCAAATTTCCCGAATACCCTGTATTTTTGCATATTTCCCCCACAAACATTTGATGTGCCTGCATGGAAAAGAGAAGATAGAGAGAGGAACCTCCGTGTTTCCTAGATAGTCATTTCTGAGCTAACCTGTGCTAACCTTCATTCAGATGCTAGACTGATGTTCTTGGAGTTGTTGACTTCATTTCCTGCTTCCTTCTGCTTCATCCTCACCTTTGGAGAGGAGATATCTCTTGTGGCTCTCCTGCTGAGATGCAAGAGTAAGCATGGCTCATTGGCTCAAGGCATCTCTGCTGGCACCTTAGTTAGATAAAACTAGGATCTTTCTTACAAAGCATGCATTTCTGGTAATAAACATAGCTCCCCCCACCTAAACTGAGAATCTCAGTGTGATCATATCCAGCATCCAGTGTGCTTTTTCAACAGGGATTCAGTATTAAGTTCAACTTCCGTTGAGCATTTTAGCTCTGAATGCCAACACTTCTCTGAATTGGATTTATTTCCCATTCCTAATGATAATTAGCATAAGTGAATGGGCCATCAAAGATCAAATGTCAGGCAATATTTTCATATTCATCATGTGGTATGACCAAACCCCCTAGAAAGTACATGGCCAAGAATGGAAATGGTGCTCTATGTTACCTGTTGACTAATATGGTTAGCGCAATTGGAAGCAGTTTAATGTTTTTTTTCCTGAATAGGTTAGTGCTGTTTTGTCTGTTCCCATGTCATTGGAAATAGTATTAAAATTAGCTAAACAAATAGCTGCTTTCACCATTCTGCCATTAGGAACAATAGTGGTAACTGTGGAACTTTCTTAAAAACAACCCGGAAGATGTAGCTTTGGGCTTGTATCCTAATTCTCTGAGCATGAGTATAGATAATAGACCCCAGTATTAATGCTATACATCTTCGTGTCCCCATCACCTTTGTCTGTGCTCTGGTGGGGAATACGTAGTTGAGGTAAATGGGTGACTGGTCTGACCCAATGGGGTCTGTTCTTATGATGTTTCTTTTACAACATTTGCTGGACAGGGTCCTTTTGTATTCCCCCACCCACCCCCATCATGTATACAAACTGGGGGTGAGTCGGTGGGTGTTATTGAACACACATAATGATGTTAAAGGTTGACAAGTCCCAGTTCATAAAGCCTTCCTAATTAACAAGCCAGGATTGATTGCTTCCACTGACAAGCAAAGACTTAACTTTACACAGTTCAGGCCATAAATGTGGGCCATTAACAGGCTGCCCCGATGAGAACCTACATTTTTTATTGGCTTGGGGCTTCACTGGAGTTCATAAATATATTGGTTTGAATGGACACCTCAGAAAATGTGTTGGGGGGGGGGGGAGGTCGTTTCCCAGGGAAGAGGTGCAAAAGACTGAGGAGAAAAACAAAGCCTCTGGAAGCCACTTGAAAATAAATGAACAATAACCCCTGATGACCGTAAGGGAACGAAATTATTGCACATTACTGCAGACATGTCCAGAGAGTGCAGTGGATTTATGTTCAGCTGCTGAGGCACTTTTTATAAATTGCTTTCAAATGGAATGTGTGTGGTATCTCATGGGGCCACTTGTTTGAAAAATTGATTTAGGTCTAGATGATTCCCACAACTTGTAGTAGGAAGCAGTAAAAGCAACAGCTTGTCAATGATTAGAGCCTTTGTTTGCGAAACGTTTTATGATGAGTCTAGGATCCTTCTGGCTTGCAGGCCGCAGCTTTGGATGCATTTTTCCACACAAGGGACAGGTCACTTGAAAATGCAGAGTGCACAGCGAAATTTACACCGTCCCAGCTGTATTGCAGTGCATCTTACCACATAGTCACTACTACCATTATATTTATTACGCAGTGAGATAATACACATTTAGCATGTAAATGTCATTACTTGGAGAGAGGTTGCGGGGGGGAGGGGAGGCATATTTCAGTATAATGAGCCCCCCAATATGAAGAGCAAGTGCAGAGGCGCCTGGGAATGTGCCACACAGCAAATGCTACAGCTGGGATGGTGGATGTTTTGTGTGACAGCCACACAGGCAAATGCTCTGCCGTGTCTTCTGACCCTCTGCAACTCTCGCAAGTGCTGTGTTCATTCTAACAAGGAATCTGCCAGGCAGGTATTGCGGTGGCAGAAAACCATACTTCCTTAGATAGAAAGCCTGGCGACAGCCTTGTTGGGCGTGAGTCAGTGCAAGCACAAAGCTGCATTTAGAAACTTGCAAGTGAAGGAGGAGACGCCTAACAGGGCTCCAATAGTGCATAATTAAGTTATGTTACTTTTCTGTTTTTTCCAGTTGTGCTTTAAATTTATCCACTTTTCAAAAACACAAGAGCAAGGACACGAAGGACATGTAGACTGGAAGGCCACTCCACAATTTTTGCCCCACTGTTAAATGTCGGCTCTTTAGTTGTAGTGTTAACCGCTTAGTGGTTTTGTTACACTCAAGCAGTATATAAATTTAGTTAAATAAAACAAATTCCTGAACTCCGTGACTGTGAGATCAGTCTGGCTACTAGCTACCTGGTGTAATAATATATGCACTGTGTACACCAGGTAGCTAGTATGATAGCATCTACTTTATTCAGGGAGAAGAAGTAGCCCTTTCAGTTTTCCTGTTTCTTTGTTTTAACTTTGCTCCTGGTGAGTACTTTTTATCATGGAGTGAAGTAGTTCCTAGGTTTCACACTGGAACATATTGGAGGGTACGGTGGCACCATTCACATAACAAAAACTACCACAGAGATATCACCATTTTCAAAAGTAGGGGGTCCGTGGCTTGGCTTTTGAAAAACAGGGGGTCCACAGTACCAGATGTGGTGTATTGCAGTTATTTCCCAGCCTTGGAATGCCATTTGCCTGCTCTGCTTTTTTAAAAAATGAATCACCTCTGTCTTTCTTATTGTTTTCAGTTCATACCCATTTTCACAGGGTTGGTGTTGTTGTTTTTTTGTAACACTTGTATGAATATTTTATTGACAGAACTTTAAACTTCAAAGTATGCATTGCTCTTTAGAACTATGTACCACATGTAATTAGTTTGGATCTTTTAATCACAGGCTTAATGCAAGTTCCACAGAAGAAGTGTTCTTCAAAGTAACCATTAACCATTGTATGTTACTTTTAATATATATATAACTGGGGCAAAACAAAAGGATCCGATTATTGAAAACGACAATTAACTCTGAATTGTGGCTGTTTTCACAGGCTTGATCTACCTCTTGTACCATTATCACATTCTTCCCAACTTTCAGTCATATTTTGTGAGGATTTCTTTCCATACCTGTGCACTGATGGTGCAGGTTTTAGGATCAAGCTTATAGGCATATGTTGATTTGTCTGCTGTCAAACAGCTGTTGAGGATGTACATAGATTGCACCCAGCATAGGCAGCTGCAGGCTCAGCTGAACAAGGTACTGTAGTGCAAGATAAATTTTGGAGATCACAAGATGAACATATAGATTAGTAAATTGAGGGGATAACTATGTGTTACACCCAGATGTGCACATTCAAGCACCCTGGAGCAATTTTGGAAGAGAATAATTTTGGACTGGAGAACCAACAAGCAAGTACATATGTCTAAATCCACTTCCTGCTTCTCCATCCCAGATCACATCCCCATATGCTTCAGAATCACCATCACTGATGAGGTTTCAAATGCTGTTTGCCCTTGATTTGAACCCTGCTGGAAGAAAAGTGGTTTGGAGACTCGGAGAGAGGATTAGAAGACATACCTGTTAGTTTTTTTGTTCCAAATTACCCTCTTCCAAAGTTGGGCACCCCTCGTTGCTTCTACAGATTCCCTCCTTCTCAATCCTCCTTTTTCTTGTGTGCGTTTGTGCTTACAGCTTAGCTAGCCCCTGATCATGCTACTCTAGTTCCCGCCATGATCCTGCTCATAGATGAGTTCAGTCCTGATGACAATATCCTCATATCTGTTCTGATTCTTGTGTTTTGCTTCTTTTGACAACTTGACTTGCACCCATTTCATGGTAAAATTATGCCCTTGCCCCCACCCCCATTTAAAATGTTTAGGAACTAGTATTCATATAGAGAGCAAAGGCAGACTGGTATTCATTAAGAAGCTTGTTGTTGTTTTTAAAGTACTCTGGCAGCAGCTCTCCAGGATGGAGGGGAGTCTCAGCATAACTGGAGATACTGGGGATTGAATAGGGACTGTCTATATGCAATGCAGATGCTCTGCTACTGAACTATGGACCTTCCCTGAGCACCAGAGAAGCTCCTCCAGAACCAACAATGGGAAAATCTCGGCTGCGTATGTCTTCTCTTGCTAGATGAAAGCCAGGATGCATTATTAAGATAGCTTTAGTTTTGCATAATCAAATACCACCATCCAAATGTTTGTGAGTTTACTTTTCCAAGTTATTTTTGTGATTTTTTTTTTTGCGTAATGAATAAATGTTTGAAAGATTAGTCATCTGCTTTAACCCATATTATAAGGCTGAAAGAAACATTGCTGTAACTTCTAAGACAGTACACATCATCAAAACATAACGTCCACCTCTGACCTCTGCTTTTCAGGACTGGAAAATTACTTTTTTATTCTGTAATAAAGAAAGACATGTCAGTCCCTTAAAATATCCACATTACAACACTGTGGGCTGGTGAAGCAGGTATTTGATTTGTGATTTTCTTTGGGTGCTAGTAAATACACAGAGTAAATGTAATAAACATTAAATTAAAATTAAAAAATAACTTCCAAAGCAAGTCATTTGGGGGACGTGTAAGAGTAGAGGGTGGAATTAAAAAATATTCATTCAGGAATCTAGTATGGGAATTTTAGTTCCTCTGAATCAATGGAACTGCTTGAAAGCTGGAGCAGAACTCCTTCAGGAGGTGATAGGCTGGAAGTATTTAAGGAAAGGCTAGACAGCCACCTATCAGGGCTGCTGTAGTTGCATCCTGCATTGCAGATCCTGCATTGAGCAGGGAGTTTGGTCAGATGACCTTCACAGTCCCATTCAGCTCTATGGTTTTGTGGCGAGCATGTTCAGGGTGCGGGGATTCTGCCTGGAACAGCAAGCAATATTGCTCCCCAGAGATCCCAAGACCATGAAATATATGCCGGAAATCCAAAACACTGATAGAACCACCAAGCCTTCTAGTGCACATTCTTTGTTGGGTGCAATCAAATAAGTTGTTTGATCATGCAGTGTGATCAACATCTAGCATTGGTAGAATGGGCCACAGTGAGGTGCCAGTTATGTAATCAGCCTGGTTTTGGAAAGCATGGTAGCTGCAGAATGACCTGAAGATTGGATCCCTTGGCAAGGAGCAGTTTCTCAAAGGTTATTCTATAATGTCATTGGGGTGTGATAATAATAATTTATTATTTATACCCTGCCCCTCTGGCTGGGTTTCCCCAGCCACTCTGGGTGGCTTCCAACTAAATATTAAAATGCAACAATCTGTTAAACATTAAAAGCTTTCCTAAACAGGGCTGCCTTCAGATGTCTTCTAAAAGTCTGGTAGTTGTTTTTCTCTTAGACATCTGGTGGGAGGGCGTTCCACAGGGTGGGTGCCACTACCGAGAAGGCCCTCCGAGGAATCCTCACATGAAAAATTGGAAAGAATATCCACCATTGAAAACATGTTTATGCACACAACAGGAACAAGGCAAACATGCACATCTCGGGCAACCACCTCCCCCCCCCCCTGCAACTTACGGGGGGAACTGAGCGCTGACAAAATTCTCTGTGTGTTTTGAAGGCATTTGGTCCAGAGTCACCCTCTCTACATTTCTCCCCACTGCCTTATGGCTGACAAGTCAGTGGGCTGAACACCTGCATGGCTGCCATTGCTCAGTGGAAAAGGAACATGGCCTGTAATGTGGAATGCAACAGCTTGAACATTAATACAATTCTGAGGATTTTACAGTTAAAAACAAACAAACCACCCTTCTAATCTCCGCAAGTGGTGGAAGAGAATTGGTCATTATTGCCCGTTTGCTGCATGAACTCCTGCTGGCTGTGCCCTATCTCGACAGGATTTGCCTTTGACCCACAGTAGCTCGGTGTTAAATGACTGCTGGAAATCACAGCAGCAATTTCCTAACATTTCCCCTGGGATGCTTGAAAAAGCCAGTACCAACATTTCTCGAGTGTGGCGTATCTGCTTTTTGTCCTGCTGGGCAGAAATAGTTAGCTAGAGTGCTCTTATCAAAGGTAGCATCCTCCAGATCTGCTCTGACACAATACAAAGTCATGTGGGGGGCCCATTTCAAGGCAATAATTCTTTTGCACAGCAAGTGTTCAGTTGTTACATATTTGTTGCAGCGGGATCCAGATGTCTGTCCAGCATTTCTGTTCCTTTTCCATACTGTGTTTTCCCTCTTCTTTTGATCACCCATTTGCCAGCTGACAGAATGAAAGACAGTTGTTTTCATTAAATGCCACATCTGAGCTAGCTTTAAAAAACTTTAAATCACTGGGACTACTTCACAACTGGTGTAGCTATTTTACATTTTTGATCGTGTGTTTCCCTAATCAATGGCTTATTACTTACTTGTTCGGTGGCACTTTAAAAACAAAAGCTATATAGTGATGCTTAAAGAGTCATTAGTTGAAAAATAGGTACAGTTGTTTTTACATTAAAAAGGGGGGGGAGGTGCTGTGCTGTGGCGGCACGACATGAAGCTGAGCAAAGCTTTGGAGCCATTGCAAAAGAATGCTTTCCTGGTTTCAGCTCCGAGAGACACATTGGGTAGAGTCACTAGTATGGCAACAGTTATCACTGGGTTTGGAACGAGGAAAGCATTGCTCCATTGCTGTTGGATTGTAAACAAATAATGACCTTTGCCATCTTAAAGGTAGTTATCATTTAATGTCCTATAAACCTAGCTACCAGTTGAATGAACTGACACTAATTTGTTCCTATATACAGTGGTACCTTGGTTTACGAACTTAATCCGTTCCGGAAGTCCGTTCTTAAAGCAAAGCATTCTTAAAGCAAGGCGTGCTTTCCCATAGCAGCGGGGGACTCAATTTACAAATGGAACACACTCAACAGGAAGCGGAACATGTTCTGCTTCCAAGGCAAAGTTCACAAATCAAAACACCTACTTCCAGGTTTGCAGCGTTCTTAATCCAAGTTGTTCATAAACTGATCTGTTCTTAAACCAAGGTACCACTGTATATTCTTGCTGTTGCCTAGATGTAAGGCTCTGTGCAGCTCAGGGTGAAATTACTTGGGAGGGTGAATGCCTGCAGTCGAGGTCCCAAAGGTCTCAGATACCTGTTTCACAGAAACCCGGAGCAGGGCTTTCAGTGTGGCTGCCCCTATTCTCTGGAACAGTATCCCTGTTGAGATATGACAGGCACACACTATCTGCACTTTTTGGAAACAGCAACAGGCTTTCCCAGCTGGACAAATGGATCTTTGCCAGGAGCAACCATTTTGTATTGCTTTAGTTTTGTTTTAAATGTACCTGATTTTTAAAAATGCTCCTAACTGTTTTTATTGCACATTGCCTTGAGACATTAATAAATTGATGGTGGCAGTAATAGTGATGATTTAAACCTGATACCGTGTTAACCAAATAGTTATATGTAGAGGATATGCATCCTAGAGGATGTAGGTATATTAAGAGGATAGATTCTGCCCACCCACCCCCAACCCCCGGCAAATTGTTTTACCTACGGTATCTGTTTCCTGTTTGTAAAAGGCATACAATATTCGTATGAGGATCAAGGCTAATAAACAGACATGGTCTATATATAACCATGTTTTTTGGCACCACCTAGTGGCTTTCATGTGAAACTACCTGGTTCTCAAGGGAATAGAGGGCATTATTTTAAGTGTGGCAAAATGGTCTTACTGGGAAACGCTAAGGAATGAAATGAGAATGAAACAAAGATCCTTCCAAGCGAAAAGATTGTAAAGACTGGTTGCCCAATATGCTGCCGTGGGGTGTCCTGAAAACCAATAAAAGCTGATCTATCTAACTTATTGGTATTTCATTCCAAATATTTTGCATCATTTGAAGAATGTGAAGCTTTAATGTATGCATGTCATCCTTCTGATGCTGAGCAAAAATTAATACAAATTTAATCACCAATGCAAGTGAGTGAATAGCCTTTGAATCATCTGTTGTTCCTTGCTTAAATTCAGTGTTGAGTTCAGAAGAACACGGAAAAAGCAGGGGGGATTTTGCATTTTATTGCCTTAAAGGATCCCAGTGCACCTATATTAAATAGCCAGACACATTCTCCTGTTACACTATTGTTTTGTAATTGTTGTGCATGAGTCCCAAATTTGGCCCTTTCACTTTTTGTTGTTGTTGTTGCTGTTCATGCTTAACAATTTCATTACTCGTGTAATGAAAAAAATATACCCAAAAGGATTTTATGGGCTTTGTCCTTATTTCTTTCCAGGGCCTTATTAAAGGCAAAACAAAAGGAGCTTAGATGCTGTTGGAATGTTAGTGAGCTGCTTTCCCCTCCGTCACTCGCAGGGCTGCGAGTTTTTACTGCTGCTACATTTCAGCGATGGTTTGAAAAACACAAACTTTAAAGGAGCGAGTGAATCTCACTTTGCCATTTAACAGCATATGAAAGGCTGAGGAGGAAAGACTAGGCTGCTGACTAATGTCACATGCACTTACTGCAGCTTATAACGGTGTGTTTCTAAGACTCTTGGGATAACTGCAGATGTATGGTTGTGACATCACCTCCAGCATGGTGTCCATGTACTTGCATGTCATTGAGCTTTGTTCATGCCTTGCGGGCACATTCCCTCTTGGAGGTTTACATCTGTCACTTTTTTTTACCCTGCCAGTTTTCCAAGAGCTCAGCCAGACGTACACACACAATTCCCTCCCACCACCACTTCCTGGCTGCAAAACCCTTGTGAAGTAGGGCTAGCTTGAGAGAGAGTGGCTGGCCCAAGGTGACCCCACGAGTGTTATGGCTAACCAGAGATTTCTACCCACATCTACCTCACCCAAGCCCATCACTCTATTAACAGCACCATGCTGGCTCTCAAAAGCTGCAGAGGTGCCAGGACTACCTCATCCTAAGCATGATGGAAAGCAGTGCAGGAATGCAAACGCGCGCACACACACGAACGGGACTCCAAGGCCAGCCCCATGACATCATGCTGAAACTATACCAGAAAAGATGCAGTGAAGGGAAGAAGGTCACCTCTTAAAAGCATAATGTTTCTGTAAAAATGTGACTTGCCACACTAGCAAAGGTGCATTTGGGTTGTACCACCCATATACTAGCATGAAACGTGGTGTTAGTCCAGTGTTGCAAATTTCACTGCGACCCTGTGGACAACTTAGTCAAAGCAAATATTCAGGGCTTGAGTTTTAATTGACAGGTCGTTGTGGGTTCTCTTAATTTTTCCTCACAAATTAATGTCACTTCCCATTCCTTTAAAATTTATTGCCTTTTTTCTCTAATTTGTTCCTCGTTTTCTTCTACCTACTCATAACTTTATCCTGACCTGGTTCCTCTGACTTCATATTTTCAATTTTAGAACGACAGTCTTAAAATGCTCCCTACTGAGAATAAGATAGCACTCATAAAAAATAAAATAGCCCATGTTTGAAGTTGCCACTCTTTGGACTTTTCCATTTCTGACATCTTGTAGCTGTGCGGGACGGGTGGGGGACCCATACCAAGGACAAAGCAATGACTGAGGAGCTTCCCCATAGACCCCAAGCAGATACAAAATCAGAAAGTTGTTTGATCCATGAGAACAAAATTAATAGCATCAATAAAACAATAGACCAACAAATGTTCAATGCATGACATTTTGCTGAGTTGCACAGAGTTTTTGTTTGGGCTAGATATTCAGCTTTTTTAAAAAAAAAAACAAAAAAGTAGATTTTTCTGAGTGAAGGCCTAGGACTGAGAGTCACTTTTCTTTGGCTGTAGTTTCAGCCTTTAATGAATGGAGAAAGTCCTTTCAGACTTAATTTAATTACATTAAACACCAGCCTCTCTTCCTGTCCTTTTCTCAATATCCTCGTTCCACTTCTGCTCCAAATATTCCAGCCCTGGACAATTTAGTGATTGCAACAGCCTGGAGGGACGTGGTTGGAACTTCTCCTGATACTGAATTGCATGGGTCATATTGCACTTGTGCTTTTCAGACCTTCAGCTTTTAGGAAACACCTTGATGCCAGGAATCCCAGAGCATTGCAGAAGGTTCTGGACTATGTTCTAAGGGAGCATGGCCACTTGATATGGTCAGACTTGGCCAGGCCTAATTTTGTTGCCTCGGTGCCCTGCATAAACTCAGTGCATCTTCATGAAGTTGTGCACTGCGAGGGAAGGCTGAGAGGAAAGTTGGTTTTTCAGGGGTGCTTGTCCTACCATGATCCCTGATAAGCTTCCAGGGTTCTCTAGAACATAGTTGAGAAGCCACTGAAATTCAACAAGGATACAAGTTGCCTGCTGCATATAATCTTCCTATTTCAGGTAAAATTGACAAGCTATTTATATATTGGTTCTTCTGACACGCCTAGAACAGAGTCTTTGAAGAGTGCCTCTGCATGTTTGCTCCTCAAGTCTCAGCACAAAGCATTGGCAAGTCACTGACCTGGCATGCAGAAAGTTTAAATGACATCAGCTGGCATTTGGTATCTATAAATTAAATGGTGGCGAAAGTGGTGTGTTCTCTAGATAGAGTGAAGGATGGCTTTGACGCGTGCCCATAATTAAAACCTTTTCCTACGAATATGATAATCCACCTTGGAATAAAGAACAAAGGAAAATAAAGAGAAGGAATCTTCAAACCGGAAGCCTCTGAGGTATTTTGCTGTGGATCAAGCGAGAGAGAAAAGAAGAAAGATACATTTGCAGGTTTCCTAAATCTCAATCCTAACGAAAAGTGATTTGAACTCTTGTTTTGTCCCTGGACCTTTGATAAAATAGGAACGTGGCCAGCTCACCTTCAATGGGGACGGTTTTCCAAAATCATCCATGCAGCATCTGTTCTATGGGTCCCTTCGTTCTTTCCTGCCATGTTTTAGGTAATGAGAGAACCCCCTCCCTGATGTTTCACACCTTATCCTTCTCTCCTCTTTTGAAGACCTTGTGAAATTGGGCGAAGAGCCAGCCTGAGAATGGAAAAGTACATTTAATGCTGGAATAGCTAATGTCTTAAAATTTCCCATGGAACATCATTTCCTGTGCTGGGCTTTTCTTTTCTTTTTTAAGGAAAGTCCTCATCAACATAATAACCTGAAACTAATTCATTTGAAACCTCCATTTAAAATGGTAGATTTACGCTGTACAGAAATCTTTATTTGCAATAATGCAGATGCAGTCATTTGCAGTAGATCATTGTACTCAGAAACTAGTGAGCAAATTCATTTGGTATAGCTGCTGCTTTTACTAGCCAAACAGACGGAAAGTACATTACGTTGTAATATAACATGTAATTTTTGTACAGTGAGCAGAAGGCACTATTTGATTGCAAAATCATTTGCACATTCTCATTCAATACTGTAGAAGCTTTCAGGGAGAGTGTGGTGGAGAACCTGCTCTGGAGTTAAAATAGTCTAGGAGCAGGCAATGCGAACAGCCTGAAACCACCAAGAGTCAAATGAGACAACGCAGGGCTAGAAGAACAAATAGTCTGACTTGGAATAGGGTAGCACCCTCCTTTCATAAGCTACTGTCCCATTTTGTTTAGTTCTGAGAGATACCGTTGCTACTTTAGAAATGCAGTGTTTGAAAGGGCAGGCCAGATGATTTGAGAAAGGAACTGATCTGAAATGATGAAATTCCAGGGTTATAAATCTGGTTACTCATGTGACGACTAGCTTCAAGCTGAGCATATAGCACTATGCTGCTGGTAGGGTTTCTCTAGGTCTACTAAAAGCCTCAGAGGAGCCACAGGCTCTCATGGGCCCCCATTGAGAATTCTTTTAATAATCAGTGAAGCTTGTTGGCAGGTGCCTTAGTAATTCCTTAGTACATTCTGAATGACAATGTCTGAAATATTTCTCTGAGCTTAAAAATAGCTAGACATCTGCTGCTTCATTATGTATAATTTAAGGGATTTGCTTTCAGGAAAAGATTTCTTTCTAAGAGTCGGAAATCCAGTGCACGCAGGATACAGTTTATGGAGGGTGTCCTTGTTCTACCTGAAGGTTGAGCACTTTGTTGGCATCTTAAGGTATGAGAGCATTTTCTCTCCGCCTCTCATTCTCCCTTTCTCTTACACATCTAATTGGGCTTGTGGAGAAGTGGGGAGTAGCTATAGTTTCAAAACTGATTTCATTGGAATAGCACCTGTTTACACCAGGTCTCAATTTAGCCTTAACATGCCTGTGGAATACATTGGAAGCAACTCAAGACTCTTCATGAGAACTCTCTGCATTACAAAATTTCCTGTTAGAGGTTTTACTTTAACAAAGTTTCATTGTACCTATCTACTGGCTTTTTGTGTTTAGCTTTTTTATATATATATAAAAAAACCCGGAATCAAACTTCATGAGCTTTGCACTACAGCTTGGAGGAAGGAAGAGAAAGAGCTACTCACAAGAACACTTAAGAACTTTCTTGAGCTAATGAGAATATTATGGTGTGGAACAGTTTCAGCAAGACTTGCCAAAGTCAAATACAAACATCATGCTAGGCAGGGATATATGAAACTCCAGTGAGAAATTTTGCTAGCTTGATTTTAAACTCTTCATCCTCCATTCAAAATCCTTCAGGTGGTTTACCAGATTTTCTCCAGATTTTCCTTATATGCAAAATCTGATGCAATCAAAGGGTGCGTGAAACCCCCTTGGAAAATTTTTATAGTCTTATTGAAACTCTTTGGACTCTCATTGAAATCCCTCAAATGTGTTTTCCAGAAGAGGACCTTCAGCCTCACTTCAAAATCTACTTTGGTGGTGCAATCCTCAAATTACCCCTGGTAGCTGCAAGATGCTATATGCGGTGTACTCAAACCCACTTCCTACCAACTATGCGTTGGGCAGGGAGAAGGCGATGCATATTTCGATTGAGTCCATTGTCCAAGTATAAGCAAATAACATGGAAGCATATAGAATTTGCAGGGTATAAAAAAACAGGAGGTCCTGATGGATGAACAAGGTAAATTGAAACTCAGCATAAATGCAACTCTCTCCTAAGTACAGTTAATGGCTAGCAGCTTAGTCTTACTCCTCTTCATCTGTGCAAATTCTGTTGAAGATATGGAGGCTCGACAGAATGGCTGCTTCAAAGATTATGCTATAAAATGGGGATGATTAATTATGGATGTTGGCTAAGTTAAAATGTTTCCCATACAGGCTTGCTAATATGAACAAGCAGGTAGAGACCTCACAGAGGGGTGGGTTGGGGAATTCACATGGCCCCCACGTAGGCTAGAATTGACCTGATGAAACCCACCCATATTTGCACATTGGCCCAGATCTCTAAGCGGAATGGCTCAGTGGCATAATAATAAAACTGTCAGGCATCAGTATCTAATTTACACCAATATTTTTAGATTCTCTGTAGGAAAAATGTGTCTCTCCTTGCCGCTGAAAAATGAGGTGCGATTCTGTAAGGCTTGGCTGAAAAAGAACAGATGCCGACATCTCTAGAGTTAATATTTTTTCCTTAAAAACACATCTGTCATCAGCCTCCACTTAGAAGAGCAGTGAAGCACATATCTAAATAAACATGGCACTTGGCTCCAACACTGAACCTGCTTTTTGCATAGCAGCAGCTATTATTTTGTCATTGTGGGTGGAAGGTATTTGGGGCTGTTAACCAGCGGGCTATGGTTTCTATTTGGCCACATAGCTGCTCTTCACTTTTAAAAGTAATTTCGGATTACACCTTCTCATATTGTTAAAAAGCTTGGCTGGCACTGCAGGATTAGAATTAGCGTAAAGCTAATTGATAAACTCAGCTAGTTTATACAGCTGAGAACATTGTGGCCTGGAATCACTGAAGAGCAAAAAAAGGGAAATTAGTTTATCTTGGGTGAGTGTTCACCATTTTGAGGAAATGAACATCTCCTCCGCTCCAACCTTCTGACCTTTTCTTGAGAGATGTATTTGCTGTACTCACCCACTCCGCATCTCCAGCTGAAGGGAAAAAAAATAGAAGGTAGGTTTTACAACTTCCATTCCATCCCATAGCTAGCATTTCCCCAGCTCTAAACTACAACAAATACATCTGCTGCTCCAAAAGGTTGACCATCTCAGAGCAAGGATAACCGAGGGAGGGAAGTAAGTAAGAGGGAATGGTAACTTGCAAGAGGGAGAATGGGGTAACAATAAGAGCCACTGCTACAGACATGGCGTTTGGATATGGAACTTGAAATTCATTTTCGGAGCTTGGAAATTTGTCCAGAATTATTGGGGGAAATTCTCAACCTTCCTTACTGAGGTGGGCTCTCTGCAATATAGTAGTTATCAATCAAATCTGTGAGAAGACCTGCCAGATTCCTTTCCGAATGCCTGTTTTTGAAGTGGTCTCAGACTGACAATAGTAGAAAAGAAGCTGCTTTGCCACAGTTGTTGTGGTGGCAAAAATCTACATTAGCTGAACTTCTGCTAGCCGTGCAGCCATGAAAGGCAGTGGAGCCCAGCCTAAGGTGGCAGAATTAAGTGAGTTGGGTGAGGAATGATACTTCATTCCTGGTTTGTGGAAGGGGACCCTGGATGTGCTGCTCTTGTAATTAATTTCTACATTCCTTCATTCAAATGTACAGTATTCAAAGCAACTTATGACAGTAAAATAAGAATACATTACAAAAGTAATGCTCTAAAAGCAACTCTGTCAAATTTTGGAAGACAAAACCACAGTATAATATGCTGTAGACACCTTTTCTCTGTAGTGGCCTCCCCCCCCCCCCAAAAAAAATACTCAGGCCTACCTGAGTGCCAAGAAAATACATTTTTATTTTCCTGGGTATTTGGGCAGCGCCAGTTGTATTTTATGGTTAATCAGTTTTAAACGTGTTTTTGTAATGTTACTCCATTTTTCACGTGCTAGTAAATTGCTTCAGGATATTTTAGTGGGAAACAATATGCAAATTCAATAAACCTAATCCTAGTTTCAACTATTGTGTTGGAGATTCTTCACGTTCAATCCTAGGACCTCCAGGACAACACAGATACCGGTACTTTGCTACCAGTAAATTAGGTGTGAACTTTTCACCGTGAACTTCAGCAGTCAGAAGTACTACTGTAGCCAACTACATGTGAATTCTGTATAAATATTTGTCTCCCTTCCCGTGACTCCACCAAAATACGGCGTTGGCCAGTATGACAGGTTGTTTGATTGCGGTTAAGTTGAGCATTGGCTATGCTGACTGGGGATGATGAGAGCTGGACTACAACACTAGGTACCCTGACATATGAGATCCATAATACATTATGTGTAAATTATACACAGATCATCTGCACACTTGCCATGATATTGGGTGCACAGGAGATTATATAATACATGTGATGCATAATAGTGTGTGCAGTTTTAAAAGGTCTGCGAAGACTCTGCAAATATGCTCTAGTTTTGCAAAGTTCCCTGCAGATGTTCTCAAACATTTACCGTGTAAGCATGTGTACTGCTTATCTAGGTATTATAACACCAGCCCTTACCCATTACTCTGGGACATGAACTCGACCCTTCCTGCACTCAGCCCCAAGGGATAAGAATCTACAACTCTTAAGCACCTCTCTACTCCCCCCATTTCATCCCCAGCATATTCTGGCGCTCTGGCTCAGGCTTTAGACTGTGTGAGATTGGTGTGTGTGTGTGAGAGAGAGAGAGAGAGAGAGAGAAAGAGAGATAGAGAGAGAGAGAGAGAGAGGGAGAGAATCATAGAATTATAGAGCTGGAAGGGACCTGGAGAACCCTGTAGTCCTCTTCCCTGCAGTGCAGGAATCTTTTGTCCAACATTGGGGTCGAACCCACAACCCTGAGAGGAAGAGTCTCATGTTCTACCTATGGAGCTCAGGGCTGAGAGAGAGAGAGGTGTGTGTGTGTGTGTGTGTGTGTGTGTGTGTGTGTGTGTGTGTGTGTAAGAAGGAGGTATGGTTTGGCCCTGCCCACCACCTGAACGGGCTCCCCAACCCTTTCCCCCCAGAGAATGTCTTTGTCAGGTTCCCCACCCCTACCTTCAAGGGATTGTTGTGGGTCCCTAACCCCAGGCATTCCTGTTTAGGGCCTCTAGCTCAAAGATGGCTAGCGGGCAGGCTGCATCAGCCCCCCCCCATGACTCTCCTCCCTTGCAAAAAAAGTTATCATCCTTTTCACTGCTCCTGTGTTTCCCTGCTGTGAAGCCATCATGCCAAAAGGGCTTTTTTGTGGCGCCTCAAGGCTACCCACTTCCCCAGTTCAGTCACACCTACCTTCATATGTTTCACAACATATGTTTCACCACATACGTTTTAGCACCCGTTAATTTAACGGGCTTAATGATACTAGTGAGATCCATGATACATTATGTGTAAATTATACACAGATCATCTGCACACTTGCCATGATATTGGGTGCACAGGAGATTATATAATACATGTGATGCATAATACTGTGTGCAGTTTAAAAAGGTCTGCGAAGACTCTGCAAATATGCTCTAGTTTTGCAAAGTTTCCTGCAGATGTTCTCAAACATTTACTGTGTAAGCATGTGTAGTGCTTAACTAGGTATTATATTTCCAGTCTCCTATGTCTGTGTGTTTCGAAGAACAAGCAGGATTTCCTGTTAGGGCAGCCCTTTGATAGCTATGCTGAAGGAAGTGGAATGTGTGAAATCCTGTATATCCGGAGATTGCATCAGCAATAAGTGTGGAATGCAAATAGTCTTTAACAGAAAGTATGTGTGTGTTGCATGTGTTCATGAACACTGACGACATACTAGAGAAAATGCTTCAGGGAGTTCGTAAGTAGAAGTGCTCCATAATAAAGTAGCAGGCCGTATAATGGCAAAAGAAGAAAAGTATACAAATAAAGGCTTTATAATGGGGTACGTGAGGTAGGTGTGGGTGTTTGTCTGGAGTTTAGTTTATAATAGTCTATGGCTCCAGAGCTACATGTGTTGGGAACTACCATGGATGCAGGACTTTCTGATGTTTCTACCGCAGCCACTCAGTTGGCTCAACAAGCATGGTGCATTTCTGTTTAAAATTCCACATGAACAGCAAATATAAAAAGATTCAAACCTCCACAGTCCACTGTGGAGGATGGGTGTACCATGGGGCCAGTCCTAACAACCTAATCTTTATTTTGGAAAGTGGTTTTCTGCTGTCTGCTTTTTTTCTGTATGTTCGGAAATCTCTTGAGATATCACTGCCAAATATGGCACAAGGGATCGCAGGGGGGGGCACTTTTTGCCAATGCTTGGTCGCCAGTCGCCATTTTGAATCAAGATGGCAGACCAAAACGCAACATTGATGTGATTTCACCCAGGTTTTGATTATAGGTTTAGCCTGCACTCCAAATATTGTTGCCAGACTTGGCACAAGGGTTCTTGAGGTAGGGTGGCAACCTTTGTCGTTGTTTGTGGACTGGGCACAGTTTTAAATCAAGTGGGTGGCCCAAAACATCAATTTGGCATGTTTCTGCTAATTTTTTGGCATCGGTTTGGCTGCCTTTCGAGACAATGTCACCATTCTTGGCACAGTGGTTCTCGAGGGGCAGTGGACTTTGTTGCCATTGGGTTGTTGGGCACCATTGTGAATCAAGATGGTGGAACGAAACGTGACTTTGGTATGACTGCACCTAGTTTTTTGTTTGATGCATCCAAATTCACAAAATACACTATTCATTCAAAAAACACAATATTCTCAGAATGTTATAGTAAACTGTAGCATAATTTTAGACAGTCAACTGATGAGAAGGTGAACGTAAGTATGATAGGAATTTTGTATTACAGAGCGGTGGATTTCTTGGTGCCAGTAAGAATAAGGTTGTTCTAATTTAGGGCAAAAGTGCTTAGAAAAGCCAATAGTCTGGCATTCAAAATGCTGTTCTTCATCTAAATGAAGCCCTGCTTTATTAATATGAGTGGTGGCCAGGGATTTCTAGATGTTGATTTCTAGTAACTTTTCATGTTGAAGTAATATTTCAATGTGCACATTATACTCATTATTTAAGTCTTTGTGTAAGATACAGTAAATACCCTTGCAGGCTGACTTCAAAAGTGGACAATGTTGGAGCCCAAGATGGGTGGGTGCAATCCTTTTCTCTCTATTTCTGCCATCTGTTTACCACCACTCCTCCTTGCCATCCACATTAAATTAGGGTAAGGGCTGCATGTGGCCCTAAAGTCACAAGTTGCCCAGTGCTTTCCTAAACCATAGTTGCAACTTGCCATAATTTGTCATGCCAGAGGAGGAGACAGGAGCTCACAGTCCTGAGGCTCATTCACATAGCTCAGTCACATGGCACTGAACTAGGGTTTAGCATTACAGCTCAATATGACATTTGGCTCTTGAAAACA
Source organism: Zootoca vivipara (assembly GCF_965207765.1). Taxonomy (NCBI): domain Eukaryota; kingdom Metazoa; phylum Chordata; class Lepidosauria; order Squamata; family Lacertidae; genus Zootoca; species Zootoca vivipara. The sequence goes on along the minus strand of NC_142594.1, from coordinate 7,187,415 downwards.
ATTAAATAGAAAGCTTTTGTGTATTTGGTAGTAGAACAGGTTTAGAGGCTATCAAGCATTTTCAATTACTCCAAGTGCCCCTCTTTAATTTAATTCATGAAGGCTCTTCATTAGTAAGCACGAATTTCATGGTTATGAACAGGAAGTTATTCTCTGCACCCATGGGCATATGTAGAAAGCCAAAACGAAAACCCCACCTATCTTACATAATTATGCAATTTGTATTGTCTTAACAATTACAAAAAAAGGAAACTAATTATTGGAGTCTTTTTTCACATGCTGAAATGAGCAATGGCTCATGGGCCCAATTCTGACACCGTACCAAACCATGGCTAAGGCACTTTGACTATTATTTAAGTAATAACTGAATTGACAAGCCAGAAACCATGGTTTGAAGTCAAGTTTGCATTCCTGTGTTTATGCTAACTATGGATTGGCATGATGCCTGAATCAAGAAACCACAGTTATGGTTGTTGTTCTATGGCTTGAGGCTGTTGCTTCACAGAATGAATTCATAGAACAAAGTGCAAAGAGGGTGAGTGATTTAAGCACACAAGGAAGTGACAATCATGGGCTCCATGATATATATCTTGTTTTGTCCTAAGCCATAGTTTGGTGCGATACCTGGTAATACTATTGAATTCAATGAATTAAAAGAATAAAAGATTATACATAGTGCAAAGTTTTACCAGCGGTGAATGGAATATATTAGATTTCTGTGTTGCAGGTTTAATTGAGCTTCTTTGCTAAGAGGAAATTCTTTGACATCATTACGATGTACTTTGGCTAAAAGCCTGACATGCTGAAGTGTATTTTTGTGATCTCAGGAAGCACAGCCCCTGGAAACTAGAATAGATGACAAACAGCAGCATTGATTTGGCCCTTGGCACCACACACTTCAGCATGTTTGCCGGTTGTTAAGAAGGAAGATGGCTGCAATTCAGTGGATTCCTTTTGATCTGAATTACTAGCTGATGGACAGTACAAAAATTCATTGCAGCTGGATGCACCTATAAAAAGCTTAATTGCAAAAGAGGAACCAGTCCATAATTACTTGGGGTTCTAATGTCCCAATAATTTTGCGTTACACGGACAAGGAACCTTGTATGAAATCTGGCAGTGTGTCCTGTCACACATTTTTTTTCTCAAATGCTTAACTTTTATATTTATAACGTCAAAACTTATAGAACATATTTTAACATTTTGGATGCTGCAATTTCCTATTTTTAAGGTGTCATACATCATCTAGATTTAGCACACCCACACAAAGTTGTGAGTTCCCACTCCCAAATAAAGTAGATGGCATTAGGCTAGCTAGGTACAGTGTAGTTACTGAGGGTACCATTATTTTTTTTAACTTAACCATTTCCAGGTACTACAACAGCTTAAATAACATTGCAAGTAATGGATAACACATGGAAAGGAGGATGAATCCAAATAATCTTGGCAAGAGTTTGTCCATTTGATTTCTGTTCTTCCCTTTGTTTCATGACATGCACACAAGGCATCAGTCCCACCAAAGAGATGCAAAGGCACTTTCAATTACAGTGTGAAAAAGCTCTCACCTCTACTGTTAAGTTCAAATCCAGCATGCACCAACAAACAATAACATACCATAGTTGAGATTTATAGATACAGCAGCTGTATAACCGAATAACTAATATGTTTGGATCGGGCTGGTGAGGAAAATTTCCCTTTATTCACCATTTGGTAAATGCTGAGTTAAGAAACATTTGGTTCAAACTGGTCCTCTTTTGGAATTTTTTTTATAGGTGCATCCAGCTTGTTTCCAGCTTTTTAATGTTCCTCTTTGAAAACAATGACAAAAGTATTGCTTTTTCTCTCGCAACGTGTCATCCTCATAATATTGCATCAGTATTATTGGGGTGGGAGAGAGATGTTATAAGCAGAAAGGTTTGAAGTTGGCACGCTCCCTGTTTTGCTAGCTGTTGTTTTGATCACTGGGGCCCAAATGATCAAGGCCTCATCTGCGCTATACACTTAAAGTAGCGCCATACCACTTTAAACAGCCATGGCTTCCCCAAAGAATCTTGGGAAGTGTAGTTTGTGCAGGGTGCTGAGAGCTACAATTCCTAGAAGGGTTGATTGCCCCCAACACCAGATGGAGGGGCACAGACTCACCGCTTCTGCTTTAAACCACTGAAGGTGTCTCTCGCTTGACCTACCTTCTCCTTCGGATAACCTCATCACTCATGCATCACGAAAATACCTTTTGGGCACGGTGCCTGTTTCTAGGCTTCTCCCGTGAGCAATTGTACCATTTTTCAAAAGTTGTAGGTTTAGTTCTCTGATATCGCACCTGCACATTCTTGAAAAAAGAGAAAAAAAAGGGGGGGATCTGTTCTCTGAGCTGCCTAAGTGGAAAAAAATCATTTCAGAGTTTCCTGACTGATTCATAATTCAGAGCAGCAGCTTCAGACCGCAATATACTTTGCATCCCTGGATGCTATGTTGAAAGGATTATGAGCGCAGGCCTAAAGCTGTGCGCATTCAGGATGTTTCAGCAGCCCCCCTTGGGGCAAGTTGGAGGGGGGAAAGAAAGGCTGTGTTCTTTTCAGACAGTGCAGTGTCTGAAAATCATATTAAAGTGAGTGTATGCAAGTAAAGATAATGCTTTATTTTGGGTATTGGTATTAACGTTAGGATTAAAACATATCAGTAAACTCATCACACACCACAGCTTCCTCCCCTGTGCTCTAGAGAGGTAGAGCATTTATATTCCTTGTCTCTCGAGAGTTTAGAGAGAGATCCTGAATGCGTGTGGCTGTGGACAACTCATAATTCTTTCATGCCTCTAGGAGCGCAGAGTTTATTGTTGGCTGCTTCTGCTGCTTTAAATTATAAACTATACAGGAAATTTAAATGAGACGATCTGGAGCAAAGACTTCTTTCTTTCTTTCTTTTTTTAATATGAGTTGATTGCAGTCCTTTGTGGGAGACACAGAACAGGTTTTGCTGCAGCGGAGGTTGCTGCTGCCCATTCATTCATAGCCATCGCCCATTCATTGTCTTCTGAAATGAGAAACAAAAGCAGAATATTGTTTAGGCTGATAGCTCCGTGTGGTAGTAGAGACAATCTTTTCTCTTTATGCACAAACGCCCAGCAGATGAACTGTGCTCCCTGACCAGGGCCTCTCTGTGCTTATATACATGTTGATAATATTTCATTTAAAGGGCTGTGTTGGCCAAAACAATATATCTTTCACAGTTTGACATTCACCCTCTCTATTTTATTCCCAAGACCTTTATTCTATGTTGTACCGTATAACTCCAAGGATAGCTCTTTATTCTTTTAAAAACAATCTTTCTCAAAATCCGGCCTCATGTTCCCGTATTAATTTCTCATTTCCCAGTGCCTGCTTCATTACTGCTTATGGGGGATTTTTGCCTTCGTTTTTAGCTCTGTGTTTTCCCCTCACAGTGGTAGTATTTAGAGCAGCAATTGTCTGGTGTGGAGGCACCAGTCTGCCTCTCCTGCCTTTTGGATCCAACTTTCCCTCGGGAGAAGTCACAAGATTATAGAAAGACGGCTTAAAATAAAATAAAGTAACGGTTTCAAACCTGAAACCAAATTTAACTCTGTTTGTAACTCCATGAAGAAAAGAAAAGAAAGATTTTAATGGATAACAAAGGTACATACCGTAGAACGTCTCTGTTTTCAATTAATGAGAGCAGGTCAGTTACACTCGGTATGAGATGCTGCCTGTGCTTTTTTTTCTTTTAAAAAAAAAGTTTAGGGGTACTCTCATTTTAACTCAAGAAAATCACCATTTGAGAGTTCAAATCGGGGGAAATAAATATGGTAAATGGACAAAAGTACAAATATTCACAAAATGTTGGTATATGTACCCCTGTGTCCCCCCCCAGAAAAAAAAGGACTGGATACTGCTATCGTAGCATTGTGAGGTTAGGGCAGAGAGAAGGGGGGAGAAAGAAGGAGGGAATAATGATATTTCATTCTTTTGCATAGTGTATGTGCACAGTTTCTGTATCAGTGTCAGGTGGACTCTCAGCACCCATAACAAACAAAATTCCCCAGGATTCTTTCTAGGCAACCGTGTGCTTCATATGGTGTGGATGTTCATGTTACAATATGCTGAAATGCATTGTATAAGATTTGGCCTATGAAGGCGTTGTTTTTGAAGTGTTTGTATAGGTGAGACTCTCAGCTTTCCTGCTGGGTGCATTTTCGATACGTTAGCATTTAATTAAAGTGCATTTAGAGAAGTGTGGCTCAGGCTGCACTGCATTCTTCAGCTGTGTGTTCTCTAACTGACCCTATTTTCTTTTAGGGTGGCAGGACACAGTGCGTACAGGAAGTGTGCCCCATTCTTTCATGTCCCCAGCATCTCAGTCATACTCCATCCGGACAGTGTTGCCCAAAATGTTTGGGTGAGTGGTTGTTTAAACAGGCATATTGCATGTACTCTGTACTTTTTCTTTCAGACAACTCACAGACACTTGGGGAAGCTTATGCATAGTTATATAGCACCGAAAGTTTTGAAAGAGAACAATTGCATATAGTTAGAAAATTATATCTGTTACAATGGTATTCTCATTATTATTTTCATATTTTTTCTGTTTTTCTTTATCAAGAATTAAGCCAAATCTTGGCCACTTAAATTTGGTTTTGTATAGATGTCAGATGTACTATTTACTTTGGAGAATAAATGTGATTTTCGGAACTGGATCTGGAGGATTATTATGTACATCTGTTTTTACTCTCCCCAAATGAGAGTAATGCTGTATGATATTTTATTTATTTAGTAAGACCATCTTAAACCCACCCTTCACCCAATGATCACAGGGTGGGTTAAAATAATATTTAAAAGAGGCAACAACTATCCAATGATTAGAGCAGATAAAACTGTAATTCACATGAAAATGTTTTGCAGAAACAGACTAACATCTAGATGCAACATTAGCAACGTTGTGGTTTGCTTGGGTTTGTTTGTTTTACAGTCAGGTGGTATATAAATTGTATGAGATAAATAAATAAAACAGTCGTACTTCTGGGTGGGTTGGGGAAGATGTTCCATATCAGTGTGTCACTACTCAGAAGGCACTGTCCCCCCATATTACCACCCAGTGTATAGAAATATAGAAATTCTAGTGGTGAGACAAGAAGGGCCTCCCTTCCAGACTGAAGAATCTGGTGAGGCTACTGCAATTAGGGAGCCAATTAAGAACTTTAAAGATCAGTATATGATCCCTAATAGCTACTCCAGTGAACATTTTAGTGGCAGCATCCTGCACTAATGATCATTTCTGGACCATCTTTCAGTAAAGCCTCTTGCAGAGTACATTACAATAATATAAATAGGGGCAGGCCCGTCTTAACCACATCCACGGCCATGGTGCAAAGGTCCCTCTGGCGCCCCCTCCCTTCCCAAAAATAAAATTTAGCCTGGAGCGGAGGGAAGCGGTTCCGCGGGACGAGCGCGGCCCCCTTTGGCCCCAGCCGAGCGAGAGTGACGGTGCCCGCTGTGACAGGTCGCCGCTGCCCGCTGGCTTTGTGCAGCCGCCACCTCCGGCAGGAAGGGAGGCAGTGCGGCACAGTGACCGACAGGGCGTCGGCTGGTGGTGCGGCTGAGGGAGCTCGCCCCCCCCCCCGGAGCGAAGGCGCACCTGCGCAGGCCATGGGCAAGCAGCCGGCGAAGGAGACAAGCGGGGTGGGCCACCACAAGTGGCCTCGGTGGGAGCTGCGCTGGCAGCGCCCGGCACCCCAGTGCCTCCGCACATCCCCTACCGAGCCGTAGACCCTGGACCTCTTCCCTAGCACCCTCCAGCGCCCAGCGCCGTGGCTCCCCACACCACTAGCCTCTATGGCTAAGACGGGCCTGAATAGGGGGCTGCCAGGGTAAGAGTGACTGTGGCTAGGCCACTGTATCCATGAAAGACTGCAGCTGCTAGAAAGATGCAGTCTGTGCCATTGAGGCTACCGGGATGGAGTGACAAAGTTGGATCAGGGGCTATCCTCAGAGTACACATCTGTTCACTTATTTAGTTATTTAATTTATTAAACCACAAATGAGTACAAAACCGTTCTTATAACAGTAATCAATATACAAAACCAACTAGAGGTGACAAATTCTTTCCTTGCGTTCAAAAATGGTATCTAGAGTGAAGGTTGGGGTCACCTAAATAGTTGTGCTAGCAAGAGGCAGAGCAAGGGCTCCTGCTAGCGCAACAGGGCTTCCTCCCCTCTCCTCTGCTATGTGATCCCCGCCCCCGAACAGCGTGTAGCAGGAGGAAGGGGAGGTTGTTCCATCAGCAAAGCAGATGTGCTTGCGCTGATAGAACATTTGTTTTAGTGTGATATTGAATTCTTCCCTGAATATGTGAAATCAGCTGGCTGCTGTGCAGGCTAGATGATCCATGGGATCCCTTCCAACACTGTGATTATATCATCATTCCAATAAGGATCTCCACAATTTGCATTGGGGGGGGGGAGTATATCAGCTCAGATAGTTAGGGCATAGTGCTGATAACGCCAAGGTTACAGGTTTGATCCCCATATGGGGCAGTTGCATATTTGTGCATTACATGGGGTTGTACTAGATGAGGCATCCCCAAACTGCAGCCCTCCAGATGTTTTGGCCTAGAACTCCCATGATCCCTAGCTAACAGGACCAGTGGTCAGGGATGATGGGAATTGTAGTCCAAAACATCTGGAGGGCCGAAGTTTGGGGATGCCTGTACTAGATGATCCTCAGGGTCCCTTCCAGCTCTACAATTCTATGATTCTATGTGCTAATGGTAATTGTCTTTACATCCTGTGTGCTAGTTAGACTTGTCCAATATTGCAGCTGTACTTCCAGGAAAGTACAGCTAACCCCATTGAGAAAAGGCTGCCTACCCAGTTCCTTGATCCAAGAACTACCACCCCACAGTTCTTTCATCTTGTTGGGATCAGCCTCAGTTTATTGACCCTCATCCAGACCACTACTGTCCCCATGCAGAGATCCAGCACTTGCAAGACATCCCTGTGGCTCCAGTGATAATGAGAAATTATGAGAGTCCTTGACATCAGCATATGGCTGATCCCATTCCCCAAACCCAGCCATAATGTTCCAGCACTACTCCAGAGGAGCATCTCTTGAACTGGGCCAGGCATAGCCTACATGGCATCTTCCAGGTGTTGTTGTAATACAGCTCCCATTATCTCTGACTATTGGCATTGTATTGCTGGGGATGATGAAAGTTGTAGGCCTAGTTGTAGCATCTTTTTAGCTACTGCTGAACTGGGCGGTGCAAGTGCTCTAGGTGGTAAAATGGCTTGCTTCTAGATGTACCTGCAGTATAAAAGGGAGATGGAATGATATAACTGGCTTTTGGGAGGATACGACAATGCAAGAGGCTTTGTTAGTGAACAAGCTAGATAACTCATTTATTGTTTCCTGCCTTGCCAGACCAATATAATGTGCTTTCATGCAATGTACAGCAATGCAAAGGATGTGTTGTCCCATATGGGATTTCTGAACATCTTGAACTGATTTTCATAGGACAGTCTTGGCGTTGACTGGGATTTTTCATATCCTGCAAGACTTGGCTGGCATGCCATAAAAGTTGTACTGAATTATCTTCTGGGCTGGTGCACATCATCACTTAGTGATTACTGCTTTCTAACTCAAAACATTACATCAAGGAGATTGTTCTGCAGGATGTACAGAGCCGTTTTTAAAGACGTGTGCTTGTTGTAAGACTTGGCAATATCATTGCAGGTGGGGATTATTCAAACGTCTGTTCACAGTAGATGAGATTTGTTAAAGGCACACTGACTCCAAACCAAAATGTGACAAGTATACTATAAACCAGACTCTGGCAGGGCACTTGTCTTATACCAAGCACACAGACTCAAGTGCTCAAATAGATTAGCTCCAGCATGAATTTAAGTGCTGTAATATACAGTAAGAACTTTGCACATCCAGGGTTGTCTCCATTCTCTTCAGTGTTGAAGAATGTTCCATGGCACCGAGAATTTGTTGTTGTTTAGTCGTTTAGTTGTGTCCGACTCTTCGTGACCCCAGGCACTCCTGTCTTCCGCTGCCTCCCGCAGTTTGGTCAAACTCATGTTCGTAGCTTCGAGAACACTGTCCGACCATCTCGTCCTCTGTCGTCCCCTTCTCCTAGTGCCCTCCATCTTTCCCAACATCAGCGTCTTTTCCAGGGAGTCTTCTCTTCTCATGAGGTGGCCAAAGTATTGGAGCCTCAGCTTCACGATCTGTCCTTCCAGTGAGCACTCAGGGCTGATTTCCTTAAGAATGGATAGGTTTGATCTTCTTGCAATCCATGGGACTCTCAAGAGTCTCCTCCAGCACCATAATTCAAAAGCATCAATTCTTCGGCGATCAGCCTTCTTTATGGTCCAGCTCTCACTTCCATACATCACTACTGGGAAAACCATAGCTTAACTATATGGACCTTTGTAGGCAAGGTGATGTCTCTGCTTTTTAAGATGCTGTCTAGGTTTGTCATTGCTTTTCTCCCAAGAAGCAGGCGTCTTTTAATTTCGTGACTGCTGTCACCATCTGCAGTGATCAAGGAGCCCAAGAAAGTAAAATCTCTCACTGCCTCCATTTCTTCTCCTTCTATTTGCCAGGAGGTGATGGGACCAGTGGCCATGATCTTGTTTTTTTTGATGTTGAGCTTCAGACCATATTTTGCACTCTCCTCTTTCACCCTCATTAAAAGGTTATTTAATTCCTCCTCACTTTCTGCCATCAAGGTTGTGTCATCTGCATATCTGAGGTTGTTGATATTTCTTCCAGCAATCTTAATTCCGGCTTGGGATTCATCTAGTCCAGCCTTTCACATGATGAATTCTGCATATAAGTTAAATAAGCAGGGAGACAATATACAACCTTGTCGTACTCCTTTCCCAATTTTGAACCAATCAGTTCTTCCATATCCAGTTCTAACTGTAGCTTCTTCTCCCACATAGAGATTTCTCAGGAGACAGATGAGGTGAGCAGGCACTCCCATTTCTTTAAGAACTTGCCATAGTTTGCTGTGGTCGACACAGTCAAAGGCTTTTGCATAGTCAATGAAGCAGAAGTAGATGTTTTTCTGGAACTCTCTAGCTTTCTCCATAATCCAGCGCATGTTTGCTATTTGGTCTCTGGTTCCTCTGCCCCTTCGAAATCCAGCTTGCACAGAGAATGAGAGGGCATCTTTTCCCAAGAAGCTCTGAGTGGTCTGTCAAAGCTCCATGGGATGTGTTGTTGATTCTAAAAGATGTAGTTTTAAGTGAGAAGGTTCCCTAACCTTTAGTCCTTGATGTGGCATACCTAAATGTCTAATCAGACGTGAACCCTCAACTTCTCAGACTAAACCCCTTCAATTTTTCACGTTAACACCTCAAAACAATATTTAGCATTAGTTTTATTCTAGCGCTGCACCACCATCTTCTCTTCTCTTCTCTTTGCTTCTCTTCTCATGTGGCCAAGAGAGGACCAACTGGGAGATGCCTGCCTACTCTGCAGCATCTGGGTTTCATCAGGAGTTGGCTCAGAGAACAGTCTGCAGTCAGGAAAAAGGAAGTACTTCTTCACACACCGCAGAGTTAATGGGATTTGCTGCCACAAGATGTGGTGACTGCCACCAGTTTAGATGGATTTGAAAGTGGATTAGAAAAAATGGAGGATGGAGCTATCAGTGGGCACTAGTCATAATGGCTGGACACTTGCCTCCAAATTCGGAGGCAGTGAGCCTCTCGATGCCAATTGCTGGTTAACAACTGTGGAGAAGGACTAATGCCCTCAAGTCCTGCCTCTGGCCTTCCCAGAAACATCTGGTTGGCCACTGAGATGGGCCTTTGGTCTAATCCAACAGGAATCGTCTTCTTCTAGCTCATTGTGGAAGATCCTTTCCACCTTCCTCAGACTTTGCCTCCAGATTCTTACAAGAGAGGCAAGAGTTCCTGTCCCCAGAGATTTTTCATATTGCAGCCAATTCTCTTTTCCATTCCAATGCAATAGAGCAGATGTGTTTGTGGGCTTGTCTGAGGCAGTAGGATGGGGGTGAAATCTGGAAAACAGGTGTGAGGGAGAACAAGTTTTGAGGTGGCAAGCAAATGTGTCCCCTCTCAATTGGTTCCAGATATTACATACATAGTTATATCTAAATCCTCTCCAACACATCTGCTGTGTTGTGATGGTTCTGTTACAAGACAACCTGTAAAGGCTCTTGGGCCTTTTGTTAGTACTGCTATCCAAACCCTTAACAGTTTTTACAACAACCCCTCCAATAATTAGGTCAGAGTACTCATTCACCCAGGAATTATATGATTTTATTCATAATCCTAATAGAGCGTTGAATCTAGATTTCCCATCATGTGCAGAGTAGACCCATAGGTATAAATGGGGCTTAAGTCATGACCAATTTAAATCCTACTAGTATCAGTGTGTCTGCTTTAAGCATGACAAAGTCCAGAGTGAGTCCAGAGTGAGCTCTTAATTTTGAAATGAAACTTTTGAAAACAAAAATACTTATTGGTATAGTATAATTGTGCATGCTAATCATCTCTAGAAAGCCCAGCCATTTAAAAGTTTATTTCCAGGTACATAGTTTATTAGCACTGGTGTAACTGAACCCTTGGGAAAGCTGCTGTCACTTTACCTCCTTTCCTCAAGCTGTAAAATGGGGATAAATCTACATTACAATGTTGTCTGTATCTGTCTGTATTTCAGTACTGAAATGGCAGTGCTCGTCAAAAATGGTGACAAATATGAGGGCAATTAGGTATAAGGGACTCGGGTTGTCTGGTATGACCTTAGAGTTTTACGTCTTTGTGAAACAAAACAAAATTCTTAGTAAAGAGCATAGAAGCACATTTAAAGTTAGGCCAAGCCATATAACACAGGCTTTGTGTGTATAAAACCCAGGTCCAATTCTTGGCTTCTCCTAAACTAAGACAACTCCATTGTTGCAATACCTTTTTGTTTTGTTTTTATGGGATATTAATCGTACATTTGTAGAAATTGTTTTATTGCATTTAGTGTTTGTAGAGATGTTATTAATTGTTTTTAGAACTTGTGGGGGGGTTTGTACTTTATTTCATTTTTTATCTTGTTGTACACTGCTTCCTTGGTTGCAAGCTATGAAGCAGTCCATAAGTGTGTAATTAATTGTTTTATTTATTAAAGTGAGACCTGCAGCTAAATGTTGCAGTAGTGTTCCTGTCCCAGATATTCCATTCCACCAACCCTCTCTTCTGGTTTCCCATATTCATCCTCAAAAGTCAGTTTGGGTTCCCCACATTAGCTGTTTTCTTCCCCCCACAAAAAAATATAAATAAATTGTGCTTCTTTAAACGTTGGGGTTTCACCGAGCTCATTGCTGTCTCTTTCTTGTGGGTGGTACCATTTTGGCCACATGAGGACTGGTACCCAGATAATTGAGTTTACTATTATTTTTCAAACACATCTCTGGCAGCAGAACTAGGAAAACCCTGTATGTGACCCTCAGAAGTGCCACTGGCCATGGGCTAGATGGGTCAATAGTCTTGTGTGATTATCATTTATCCATTTATTTATTTAAACTTATCAGTCGCTTGTCACCCGAAGATCTCCAAGCGACCCAGCAAAGAAGTACATAATACCATAGGGAGGAAATCATCTAATACAGTACATCAATATTTGATATAACATCCGTGGAAAAATACATACTGGTACTAGCCATATATTAACAATACTCAAATAATAAACAGAGCAATACTCTGACCTGCTAATTAGCAAATGAACAAAACTTCAGCCTCCCTCTATTCCAAAAATCATTCACATCGAGCCAACAGTTTTTCCTATTGAACCCAGAAGTCTAGTGTCAAGGCAAGCTGTTACAAATCAGTGGTTTAGAATCCCTCCACTGCACAAGTTTCATAGAGATTTGCCAGCATCGTTTTATAGTCCCCTATCTTTGCATTAGGTAATCGGTAATTTCTTCAAACAGTATAAAAAAGGATTAAAAAACAAATCCCGTATAAATGGATTAAAACAAAACAACCCAGTCAATAATAGTTTGCAGATGAGCAATAGCTATCTTTGTTGATGATGCAGCTCCCTTTAAATCACCCCCCCCCTTGTTTGTATTTCCCAGGGCAGAGGAAGGTGTTTGATCTCCCATTTGGAAGCTGCCTCTTTCACAGTGATGTTTATGACAATGGAGCCTCTTTTGCATACGACAATTGTACTAAGTGTACCTGCAGGGTGAGTTGGTAGTAAACCTTTATGTCTTTTTCATGGTACAGAAGTGATGCTTATAGTTTGGGGGCTACAATGCTTGCGCCCATCGACTTTCAGATGTATCTCATAGTAAGGACCACCTCTCCTCATATGAACCAACCCAGTCCTTGCAATCATCATCTGAGGCCCTTCTTCTTGTGCCTCCTCCCCAAGAGGCCAGAAGGTGGCAACACGAGAATGGTCTCCCCATCTGTGGAATGCTGTCCCCAAGGAGACTCACTTGGTGACTTTGTTAATATCTCTTTAGGCACCAGGCAAAAGCATTCCTCTTCTCCCAGGCCTTTGGCTAATTAAACCATTTATGGCCTTTTAAACGGGGGGCGGGCGGGCTGGTATTGTTTTTGTTTGTTACTATGTTATGCATTTTTGTGTTCTTATATTGTAAATTGCTCTGTGATCCTTGGATGAAGGATGGTACAGTCATACCTTGGGTTACAGCCACTTCAGGTTGCGTCTTTTCAGGTTGCGCTCTCTACCGAACCCAGAAGTACCAGAACGGGTTACTTCCGGATTTCGGCACATGCGCAGAAGCGCTAAATCACGCTTTGTGCAATTGCCGAATCGCGACACGCCTGTGCGCAGACGTGGGTTGCGAACGCTGCAGGTTGCGAACGTGCCTCCCGCATGGATCACGTTCGCAACCCGAGCGTCCACTGTATAGAAATTTAATAAATACATTTGGGTGGGGGTTAGGCATAGCCTGAAAGGTTCAGTGTTTTAAAACTACCAGACTTTTAGAAGACATCTGAAGGCAGCCCTGTTTAGGGAAGCTTTTAATGTTTGATGGATTACTGTATTGTGTGTGTACACAATATGTACTGTGTAGATATTCTTACTGTGTTACTGTAGTTTCCATTGTCTCCATAGCGGCATCAGTTTAGCAACCACTTCATGTATGCAGTAGTCACTAACTGAGGAGGGAATGTTATCCTCTTCATCCTCTTATCTGCAACCTCTCTCCCTCCCTTCCTCTTTCCATGTAGGATTCCACTGTGGTGTGTAAGAAGAAATGCTCACCTCCTGGAGATTGCATTAAAGGCAAAGAGCAGTGCTGCAAGGAGTGTGTCTCGTACATGTCCCCAGAGAAAACAAAAGTCTGCAAATTTGGCAACAAGATCTTCCGGGTAAATGCTCTTTTTTAAAAAAAATGAAGCTGCCCCACATGGGTATCATTGCAACACTTGAACAATCATCAGGTTGCAATGAATCCAGAGCAGTGGTTTTATCTTTTAGCAGTGCAGAGACAAGGAATTAAAATAAAACGGGGGGAAAAGATTAGCTTTCTGCAGTCTGGTAAACTGACTCCTTTCTGCCTAGGCAGACAGCCATGCTGCTTCCCTGTGCTATAAAATGCATTATAATGATGTGATTCAGTTTCCTTAGCACGTGCTGATAGCTATAGTAAAGGTATTTCTCTGTGGCCTGTAGAGAGCATGGCTGAATAGACAAAGCCAAAATGGAACCTCCCCTCCCACCCACAGGTGAACCAATAGGAACTGAATTCACCTTTCTGGATATAAAGTACAGAGCTATAGATACAGACAGTGCTTCATGAGTTGGGAAGGCATGCAGTAATAATCTACCCCAAGGTCATTGGGGATTCCCTCCCCAAAAAACTCCCCATATTATTGGGTGCCTGCTTGTTTTTTTCAAGCCATGCAGAGTTTCTCTCTCCCCACACCCTACCTCTCTGTTGGAACTGATTTCTGACACTGTGTCGACCATCTGTGTGTTGAGAGATCCTGGGATCAGATGAAAAGTTAAATCCCTTATGCACATAGTATTTACTCAGCCAATGCTGCTTTTCATTCATTTGCATTCACCACCACCCCGCACATTACACAAAGATGCACTGTACGTAGGTTCTGGAAACCCTGTTTACAGTCAATTGAAAGGAACTACTCTTCATTCAGTTGGTGCTTACACACAGAAAAACCATTGTGCCACCAGCCAATTGTCTCTCTCTTTACTTACATGCATTCTCTCATACACACACACACACAAATGCACGACTCCTTGTGATTATCATATTGACTTGTACTCAAAGGAGCTACTTCACGTGCATACAAAGGATCGACTTTTTTCTTTAAACCCAAGTGCCCAAGCCATACACTGCTTTTGAAACACACCTCAGTTTCAAAATAGGCGTTTGAAGTCTGGGGTTTGGTAGGACTGCTGTTCCAGAAACTCATGTCTAAAAACCACTTCCAGGTGCAGAAAATTCAGATCTTGGGATCCAGGCTTGTATTCCACAGAACAAAATTACAACAGCAGACAATGACTGTCCAGCCTCTTACAGTGGCTTAGTCGATGTGTACAATCATTCTTATTTCCTAAGGCTGCACTCATACATTCACTTTCTAGGGAGAGAGGCCCATGGAGCATAATAAGACTTATTTCTAAGCTAATATGTATAGGGTTGAACAGTTACAGTTAGTTGTCTCTGTTTCTTGTAGTTCCATAGACATTGTGTTTTGTGGAAAACAGCCTTTATTTTGTTTTGTCGTTAATACTTGCTTTGGTCTGTTGAGATCTGTTAATAATTATTTTTTCCATATGTCCACTACTTCTTGGTTTATTGCCTCAGTTTTCAAAACTGGGATTATAAACTGAGCAATCTGAGGGGGATCATTTTAAAGCCAAGAAAGGCATTGTAAAATTCAGGAAAGTGTAAAATTGGATTATTTTCTGATCCACACATTAGTCTAAAGAGTGCAGATCAGGTCAGTTCACATTAGAATTCAGATAAATTGAATTCCTCAAGTGTCTCTCTTCTTCATATTATTAAAATATTATGTAGAGTAGCAGAGGGAGAAAAATGACTCATGGGAAATAGCTGACTGGGAAATTGTCTTCTGAAAGCCACAAATAAAGTGAATGAGAGAATGTGAGAAATCCCAGAGGATTGTGTCCGGTGTCAGGTATTCGGGCATTATCTTCAGACAGATTACCCACTGTGCACCCTGCTCTCACCTGTGGCTCATAGAAGCTGTCAGCATTTGATAAGAAATAAATAAATGGGTTCCTCTCACCTTTTTTTTGTATTCTGCATCACACTGATCGACAGCACATACCTTTTCTCTCTGTTACTATCTGCCCCACCTTCATTTCCTTCCAATAAATCAAAGGCTTCTGTAAGTTGGATAGAAAAGGAACAGTGCCTGGACCTCTGATGGGTAAAATAATGCTTTAAGAACTGCATTTGGCCCAAGCAGTCCATAAGGAAGGAAGCCAGGGCATTTCTGAAGCAGCACTTTGGAGTCACCTGCTAGAATTCTTGGGTAATTTTTGTTCTCTATCTGTTATAAGCATTTTCAGATGTTTCGTGGATCAGATGTCTGCTTTTGCACTGCAAGTAATCCAAATCTGAATTCAGTATTAAGTACATTCCTGGGTTGAAGTAGAACGATGCCACATCTGGGAATAAATTTTCAGTGTCCTGACATCTTTATCAAATACTTTCACGCGCGGTAACTTAAACATGCCAATCACAGTGACTATGTTGAATCAATTTTTTTTATAATTATGTCATCCCAAATGAGATGCTCATGATACTGTGTGATCACAACTCGAATGTTTTTCAGGAGAAAAGGCAACTAATCAGGATGTTGCTAGAAAATTCTGACACGTCTTCATTAAGCGTACAGTAAAACTCCTCTATCTGGAAGGATCAGAGTGAAAAATCATCCCTGATGAGCTTCCATCCTTAATCCAACTGGGTGGAGATGGACATCTCAGAAGTGATTTAGACTAAACAATGACATAACTCCCCAACAGGGAGAGTGTTGCTTTTCCCTTGTATAACAGGATGATGCATTACTGGAACTGCTTCCTTCTGCTGCCCCAGCTGATGGCTGTATCATGTTCTCCCTCCTGCAGGATGGAGAGATGTGGTCCTCCGTTAACTGCACCATCTGTGCTTGTGTGAAAGGCAAGACTGAGTGTCGCAAGAAGCAGTGCATTCCAGTCAGCAGCTGCCCTCATGTGAGTGTGTGTCCTTTTCCTCCGGTTTATAAATTGATAGAGCTTTTCAGTACAAACTTTGGCAGGCTTGATTTACGCAGGCTTGGGAAAAGGAGAACCATAAGGAGACTCCCAAGTCCTGGGGCAGAGTGAAATATTCAGAACAGGACAGCA
The DNA here is from genome assembly GCF_965207765.1 of Zootoca vivipara. Taxonomy (NCBI): domain Eukaryota; kingdom Metazoa; phylum Chordata; class Lepidosauria; order Squamata; family Lacertidae; genus Zootoca; species Zootoca vivipara. The sequence continues at coordinate 7,171,015 of NC_142594.1, read as the reverse complement.
TGTTTCCCCCTGTTTCTTCTGCTCTGCTCCAGACATTTATTTCTGATTCAGTGACTCCTAATCCCAGTTTTACATCAACTAGTGCTCTTTCCTTTCATGCTCGGTATATAGCTCTCGCTTTACTTGCCTTCATTGAGTGTCTTGTGCCATAGGCATGGTGATTTGCTTAATAAGTATCTGTTTAAAATGTTTGGAGCTGGCTAAATTTACTTACTTGGAAGTATGACTTAGTATTTCAGTGGAATTTGCTGACATGCAAGTGTGCTAAGGATTTCAATGTACATTGCTAAGCTTATCCTACAGGTGGATGTAGGTAAAGAAAGCGATAAAAACATTTGCATAGTCTTTATATAGCGTTAGTAGACAAATTTGGCATTGCTGTTAACTGTCCCACAGACTGATGTGTCCTCAGATTTGCATTCATCTGTGTTTGCAAGGAGAAACTGTGTTTGCCCACAGTTGTGTGGCAAATGCAGATACTGTATAAAATATAATTAGAACACTGCCACAACAAAAACAGCAAAAAACTTAGTTCAGTGCTGCCTGCAATTGCTTCCTTCTTTTTAAAGAGATTTCTTGAGAGATTTTAGAGACTTTTAGAGGTACCAGAGCTGCAGCAACTATCCGCAGGTGTGTACATGTGAGTTTCAGGGTACCTCTACTCTGTGAAGATGAGCAAGTGTGAGCCTAAGCTCATTTGTGCATCGAGAACGTAGTACTTAACTATGGTCTTGCCATGTAGATGTTACTGAAGCAGGGTAATGAAATCCTGCTAGAATAGAATGACTTCAGAAATGTCTCAAAAGCACCTTATCTGGTACCCCTCTCCCAGAGGGAATAACAAAAGGGAAAGTATATTACTTTGTACCTCTAACACTCTTGGGAACTCTGTTATACTTCAGTGTCCACGGTTATCTGCTTGTGTCTCGTGTATCTTATTCTGTGCTCAAGAAAGCGAGGTGTGGTCTTACAAAAAAATAATGGACAGGCTGATTCACAGTATTTTCAGAGAGAGTTCTTTAGAGCCATGAATCATAAAAGCATCATGTCATCAGCCATAATGGACTTCATCATCTAAAGCAGCCTCATGTTACTTCCCTACAAAAAAAATCACTTCCTGTTGATTTTGAGTTAAGGCTGATTAAGTAATCTAATACTAATCTTTATGCTTTGAGAGATGGGGGATGAAGCTATAACATTACATTTGAATGCATTTCATGAATGGGGAAAAAATGATAATTAGAGGCTAATTTTATGCAGAATCAGTTGGCACTGTGGTTCATAATGAATGTGTTACTAGTAATTTCACAATGCACATCCCAGTCATAATGTTTATTGTACAAGGCAGTTTGGGATACTGTGTTTTGCTTTCATGCTACCCTGGTCTTGTTGAGACACCAAAATTGTTAAAATTAAAAGTTATTATTATTATTATTATTATTATTATTTATTAAATTGATAACATTAAAAGTTGGCAAGTTTTCATTGTTCCAGACAGGTTTCCTAGTGAAAACTGAAATGTGTGTTTGGGGGATGTCAAGTTACCTGCTTGCCTGTTTGGTAGCAATGTGACTGTAACAATTGGGACCTGCAACAATAGAAAACATTGCAGTGTGGAGTGTTCCTTTTCAAAGATCCAGCCAGCCAGCCATACTCTCTTGCACAATACTCCATTCTATATCCCCTCCCCTCTGATTTTCTAGACTCTCCTGATGATGATCCCTTTTGTGCATGGATGGTGCTATTTTGGCCACATACAGAGCACTGAAAATGATTATCCAACCTTAGCTCCATTAACTTTGCTGAGATTTTTCTTTAAAAGTGTTGAGAAACAACATATGTCTGTTAATATGTCTCCTAATTTTGGTACAACTTGCAATTTTTCTGAGTACCCCACCCCCATTTTCCTGGATTAATAATGACTCGATTCCAAATTAGAGCAAGTAGGCCTTCTGTATCCCAATGATGGTTGGTAGAGTGGCAGAGCACATGGTTTCAAGCTCAATACCTGGAATCTCCAATTAGAAATGGAACATATTCTGGCTGAAACCCAGAGAACTGCTGCCAGTCTGTGCAGGAAATACTCACACATTGTAAGGCAGCTTCCAATGTTCATTGGGCCATTGGCTGCACTGGTGTCCAGAGGACTTTGAGCCCGTTGTCTGTATAGGGGACCCAACACTGCTCTGTGCTATTTTAGTAGCTAGGGTCAGGGGTCATCCAGTCTACATGCCAGAAAGGGGGAGTGTGCAAGGAGCACTTGGAAACTCCCACACCTGTGCAAGATGAACAGAAGCCCCCCCTCCCCCCCCAGGCCCAGACTGCTGTGCTGCTTCCTTTTTGGACTCTATGGGGAAGGCATGATCCTTGTTAGGAGAGGTACAACAAAAGTGGAAGCCCCTGGGGCCCAATGATTTGATATCTGAAGGGGCTCTGGGACCTGCTGGAAGGCTGAGCCATTTCAGCCTCTTTCTGGACCCCCTTTGGATAACCAGGCGTCTGATACGGACCTGAAAACAGGTCACTAAAATCCTATCCATCGTCCTTTGCATTCAGCGGCAACTCAAGGCTTAGTTTGTGTTGTATGACAATCTTTGGCGATCTTTATTCCGTGGATACATTTTGAGCCTATGGATTTGAGCTTCGGATTTACTCTGGGGCCTGTGTCCCATGCCTAACGTGGACAGTATTGAATTTTTTCTTACACATCTGCTATTCTTACAAACAGAAAGAAAAGTTGCCGGTCGTACTCCAGTGCCAAATGAGGCACAAAACAACAGCAGCTGCTGCTGTTGCACAATGGAACACCACCACCAAGAAAGAAAGAAAGAAAGAAAGAAAGAAAGAAAGAAAGAAAGAAAGAAAGAAAGAAAGAAAGAAACCCTAATTAGTTCTGTCTTTTCAAAAGAATACGAAAAATAAAAGGATAGCGCTTGATATAAAACTGAAACTCTCATAAAACGAGGGGAAGAATAAAATATCCTACAAAATTCATAGATTCTCAAATGTGGTCTGCTTATAAATATTCATGGGCAAAATTGGAATTGCATCTCACGGGCCGCTCCTAAGGGAGCCCTCGGTGCAAACGAACTCTAGCAGCACATGTTAGTAATAATGGGCTTCCTTATTCGACAAGACAAAAACAGACTCCCGTGCCAGCATGGTGGCTCAGGTAACCAGCCATAGCAGGTTGGCTGGCATACCCTAATTTTGCTTGAATTCCTTCCACTTGCAGCTTCCTTGATGGCTGCAGCCCTTTTATGAAAACACTGAGGTAAGACTATCCAGTGCAATGGAGAGGCATTTTTTCAGCTACGTACCTCCCAGCCATGCTAGTCTAGTTTGCCCAGTTAAAACCTTTCCCTGCGGATACAGTGATTGAAGGACATGAAGGTGATTTATTACAACAGGTGCTTTGTACTGAAGGAAGCAGCTCTGCAAAATGACAGCACCTTGGCTGCTTTTTGGGGGGCACCGGATTGTGAGTTGGTGTCAGCATTATGTAGTCCTCCTCATATTCCTACTTTTATAATAGCTTTCCCGTCGTCTGCTTTTCCTTCAGGGTGGTGCCTCCACAACAACCTTGTGGAGTAGGTTGTGCTGAGAGAGAGGATGACTTAAGATCCAAGGTCACCAAACCTTATGGTTGAGTTGTGATAAGACCAGCCCTCTAGCTGTTATATCACAGTGGCTTTGAAGGCAGGTTTTTAATACGAAGGGTTTCAAAACCCAGGCTCAGCCCCGGAAAATAAGTAACATGGTAACGTAGAAGGATGTGCTTCTGAGCATGTGCAGAATGTATTTCATCCTTACAACTAAGCACCCTAGAGGTGATTACAATGTAGGGTTGCCAGACTCAATAGAGGACAGGACTTTTGTGCCTTTAATTGCCCTGCTCTCTTTTGAGTCTGGAAAACTTAAAGAGAAAGCAGCAGACCCTTTGCTTGGAAATTAAACAAAGGGTCTGCTGGTTTCTCTTTAAGGTTTCCAGACTCAAGAGAGAGCAGGGCAATTAAAGGCACAGAAGTCCTGTCCTTTACTGAGTCTGGCAACCCTATTACAATGATGTGCTGTGTGCTGAGCTGGTCGTCTTCCAAGTGAAGAGGAGAATTTGCAACTAAGCTAAGAGTACAGGAAAATGTCTTCTATCCTCAAAACATACACTGAAACTGCTAGCAACAGAGCCCCTTTTACTCCAATTTTAAAGCACATTTATCTTGTCAAAGAATTGTGGGCACTGTAGTTTCTTCAGGGTTGGCTGGGAATTGTAATTCTGTGAAGGGTAAACTATCTTGCCCAGAATTCTTTGAGGGGAAAAATGTGCTTCAAATTTGCTTTAAAGGTATAGTATGTTCACAGCCTCTGGTGATGGAGTTACAGTAGCCCCCCCCCCTTTTGCTGGATTAGAGTCTAAAACATCAGTTTTTAAAAGACATTATAGGCAAATTGGATCCAGGAAGTGACTTAGCTTCAATTAAGGTGGTCAAGTTCCATCTGTTTCACTATAAGCACTGACACAGAATCCAGACCACACAAAAAGAAATGATACAACTCAGGTTTGTTTGTTTTTTAAAAAAACAAAAAGCGAAGGAAATGCTCCCATTCAACAATTTGGAAGCCATTGCTACAAGTCTTTTGCTACAACAGGGGATATTGTTACCATTAAAAAATGGCTGTCTGAAACCAAAACTCCAATTTCTCTCCTTATGGTAGAACCTTCAGTCCCCTATGCTTGCAGAAATTGGCTGGTGACCCCATGTAGCAAAATACCTGCATTAAAAAGTCTTCATACATGTCTGAGTGAGTCTTTCTCTCTATGATCTTTACCCTCTTTCTTCAATATTCTAATCATCAAACTTCAATACCCTCCCCCATTGTTCTTTAGACTTCCCCCCACTTCTTTTGCGACTTCCAAATTCTGCCAACTCTCCATGGCCTTTCTTAACATAGCTGCCAAGTTATCCCTTTTTTAAAGGGATTTTCCCTTATGCTGAATAGGCTTCCTCGCGAGAAAAGGGAAAACTTGGCAGCTATGCTTTCTTATTGCAGTTCAAATTTCAACCTGTCAGCATTTGATCATGACGCGATTTGCAATTTCCACCCTTTGCTCTATTTTTACCTGCAAGCATAAGGCACGCAACACTCCGCATAGCCTTAGAGCTAGAGCTTTGCTTGTGGAAAAAGCTTTGTTTATATCACACCAGCTTGACCAGGCCTTCCCTACTATTCCTCTATAGCAGGCATAGGCAACCTTGGCTCTCCAGATGTTTTGGAACTACAACTCCCATGATCCCTGACCACTGGCCCTGTTAGCTAGGGATCATGGGAGTTGTAGTTCCAAAACATCTGGAGAGCCAAGGTTGCCTATGCCTGCTCTATAGGTATTCTTCTATAGGTATCACAAAGCACTGACCCACTGTATTAAGAGTGTGTGAGCCAGCTCCAAATAGACTGCTTTCTTTACCTGCTCCTTTCTTCAACATGCTTGAAGTGTTCCATAAACTTCAAGGCACCTTCAACCTGTCCTGACTTTGTGGCAGCTGGAGGAAGTTCTGGAACATTGTTGCTATTGATGCTAATTTCGCTTCTTTTAAGTGACAATCATGGAGTATGTTTTAGATCAGCACCAATAGTCCATGTGTCTCTTTGGGCTGCCTGTCTTTCCCTTTACCATTTTTCTTTGCAAAAGTGTTTAACTTTGCTTTTCTGTGTTACCTTGAAGCCTGTGTAAATTGTTCACTAGTTGAGTGCTGAATGCTAAAGAAATGTGTCAACGCAACTAATATGCCCCTAGTATGTATGGTATATAATAATCTGAATATACTTAATTGAGTATTTTTAAATTTTTATTATTTTTTATACTAACCAAGTTTATTTTTGCTTCTACTACCCCAATATGGAAGTTTTTTTATTTCTTTAAATTGGAAGCCACTATAGTCTTAGCTCATATATTTATATATATGAGCATGACGTTAACTGACATTATAAAAACAATAGAACCATAGAATTGTAGATTTGGAAATGAAAATGAGGATCATCTAGTGGATCATTTTGATTCAAAATGGTCCTAGCACCCAAACATCAACCCTCACATTGGGAAGCCTCATGCCAAGTTTGGAGACGTTACCTTGAGAGGTGTCCAAGCTTATAGAGAACAACAACAAACAAATGGACAAACAAATTGCTCTCCAAAATATATAGTAGATTGGTTGCAGATTTGTATACAGATACATAGCTGCAAAAGGAAAGTTTTGGATGGCTTTCCGCCTACCTTATGAAGCAGAAGTCAAGGTACCAAGTTCTCTGCTTTCCACATTTTTCTATACTTTCAAAAGGTAACCATTGCTCCAAATGTGTTCCCCCCGCCATTAAATATTGTTTATATTTATCCCATTTAGGGAAAGATCCTCAACCGAAAAGGATGCTGTCCCATTTGCACTGAAAGTGAGTAAGTTCATTCTTCGCATTTTTTCAACAAGTTTTTGAACTCTTCCACACACAACTGCTATGTTGTTACTCCTGGCCTAGTCCATTTGCCATCATTGGGAGATTCTTGCCTAGCCTAATGAGCCAGAGCTTGACACCAGTTATTGGTTTCACAGCTACCGTAGCCAGATGGTTAGCAAGTAGTCTACTTTCTCACAAAAGACAACCCTTGACAACAAGCCCAGACGCTGAAGAAATAGTCTGGAACTAGGAGTCAATAACTCTAACTTCTTGGATTGGGGTTTGATGTTTCAAAATATTCCCGGGGAAATGAGAGAGACCCAGGTTCATTTGCGAAGGTGTGAATGTATATTACTGGAAAGCGCAATAGTCTACTTTCTCCAAAGAAAGCAAGTGCTAAATGCTAAGTCTCTCCAACGTGATTTATAAGGCAGCACGGAGGTACAATTTAAAGGCTGGTAAAAACAAAATATGGTGTATGGGAAATATGTCGGCGTACAGAAGAATATACAAAAGAGAAAAGGAAAAGGGAACAGCCCATAAACATCGAAAAGGGTAGAATTCCTTGGACACCACCCTGGAAATAGGTTATGATTGACAGTGGTTTGAATTACAGCAGGTGAATATTTCTAAAAATATTCACCCAGACTATCCTTTCAATCACAGCTAGTCCATTAATTGGACATAGATTTAAACAGTGTACAGTGCAATTTATAGTTGCAAAATACCAGAATGATAATGAGAGAAATTTCACTGAACGATTTTCCACATAATTAATGCAGCTTGTAGTTTTCCTGGGCTATAATGAAAATATTTATAGATGGAAAGTCAGTGGGATTAAACACTGAGTATAGGAGTTGCTCTTTCTGAAATATTTTAACTGAATTTTGAAAGAACTTACTATGTTTTAAATCTTGGTGGTGTGTAATTTTGGTTGAATTAAGAACAATTAACTTAAATTGTTGCATGATGCTCCCTGGTGTATTATATAAACAAGAGCCCTGAGCATGTGAAAAACCAGAGGCAATGCGCCTTTAACACCAAGCAGTGGGCACATCATTGTAAAATAACAGCAGAGATATGCCAAGTGGTGCACTAGCTTCATTAGGAACAAATTGTACTTGTAGCTGTGGGGAAGTGATTCATCTGAGGCGTTGTGGAATAAAATGGTCCGTCTTGTGTTTCTGTGCTGATGCCCACTGAAATCAATACAAGCTTTTCCAGTGAGAGTGGGGGGGTTCAGAACACAATAGCTGACTTTACCACTGAGGTTTTTATCCAACGGAATGATGAAGACTCTCCTTCTCCTTATTCTTGGAAGTCAAGCAAGGCCTGAGAAGGTGCCAAAATAAAATGGCCTTTCCAGATTGGTGGGTTGCCTCTCTCTGTGGTTCAGGGCAGTAGCACTTGGAATAACAACAAGGAGATAAAATGTTTTATGCAGGTTATGCCCTCAGGCAAGGTGGATGAATAGGAAGTTGGATCCTAAACAAAACAGATCCTAAAGAAAATGGGTCCCCCAATTGAAATGAATCTTCACCCAATAAACATGTAAATTGCAGATGAGCAAAACATATATGCATATTTAAATTCTGGATACATTTTCCTGGGGGCCTTGGCCATTCCGGACATGCATACATGGGTGTTTAAAGATACTTGTACAACTGTATAAGTTATTCCTGGCAGTGCATGTGCACCAAGTGTGAAGCTATCCTTAGTACAGGGTGGCCCAAAAGTTCTTGATTCAAGTTCGCTGTCATCATTCACAATATCAGTAAAGAAAAGTAATCCTTTTATCTGACTCCACTATTCTTTCCAACTATGTTGTGTGTCAGTTAAGTGTATTCATATAATCTGTTGTGGTGAATTTCATTGATTCACCTACTTTTGAGCCACCCTGTATAAATGTGTTGAGACACGTTGCTGGGGTGTTGTTTTTTTTGTACACTATGAGGAATGCAATTCAGCTTCATTCTGCCTGTGATATTCCTAGCTTTCAAATTAATGTTTGCCCCCATTTGATTTAAGGACCTGCAACTTGCTTTGATGCTGAAGCCTAATTCACATTTTGGCCAACTGTCTCCTGTGTTTCATTTTTGGTTCTTGAAAAGCCAAGTCCCGTTGAGTTATGTATGTGTGAACAAATTACTCTCCATTCTGTTTTTTAATGTCATAGTTTTACTCAGAAAGCATCCAAATCCCTCTTAGTTATGGTTTATATAATATTTTCCTTGGCTGCTGTAAATTAGCTGCAAGCCCTGCCTCAAGAGTCTGTTACATCTGGACACTTTGGAATTGACTTGACTCTTCTGGTGTTCTGGCCCGTCTTCCCTCCGCTGCCTTTTGCACAGATTGTGCGAGAGTCTTGAATTCCAGTGCTCCCCGCATGCAAGAGGGCCATCCTCCTAATATGGTCATTTCTTTCTTTTGTGTTGTGGCATGTGGGTTATTAGATACCGTGAAAACCGTCCAAGAATCCTTCAGAACTCTTTCCAATAGCTAAGTAATTTAGAGTATCGACTCACCGCATCATGAGCTCCTAAACTGAGACTGCCAAGTCCAGGGACAAGTAAACTGCATGATCTTGATTCAGGATAGTGAGAGCTGGGGATGTGAATTAAATGGCCGTTTGCTGCATGTCGGTGCATATGTTGATATACAGCTTGGCCCCATGCCTTGTAAATCTGGAAAAGGATATTCGTTTAGTGAAGTCAAAACCGAACCCATGCATTTTAAAGTCACATTCATCTGAAGGGGAGAGAATTAAGCATGTGATTCACTCACTCTCTTTCAAATCAGTGAGACTTAAAAGCGCTTAAGCGCCCTCAGCATTAAGTAACTGGGGACAGACACTTCACACCAGGGATGAAGGAAAAAACTTCCTGACCCCAGAGGCTGCACCCAGAAAGACTGGGACCCAATCATCATTTCCACTTGAAATGAAGCACTGCTTCTTCCCGATTCCTATGTCCATCCGCCCCCTGATGAAAGTTTGGTCACACTCTGAAGTTTCCTTTTGCTGTAAAGGTCCACAGGACAGGATGCCACACAGTGAGGGGTGAGGTAATCTAGCCCACTTCATGTCTGGGACAGATTGACTCAATGTGTGGCCAGATGGAGGAGCAGAGTAGCAACATCAGGAGGAGGAGGGCAGGTGCCCTCAGAAACCATACTAAAGGACTATACAGTCGTACCTCGGCTCCCGAACGCCTTGGGAGTCAAACGTTCTGGCTCCCAAATGATTGAAAAACCAGAAGTGAGTGTTCTGGTTTTCGAACGTTTTTTTTTTTTTGGAAGCTGAACGTCCTGCGTGGCTTCCGCTATTGCTTCCGGTGCACCTGTGCCATTAGAAACCAGTCAGAATCTGCGCCTTGGTTTCCAAACATTTTGGAAGTCGAACGGATTTCCAGAATGGATTCTGTTCAACCTCCGAGGATGCAATAAAGACAGAAGAGTTGAGGTTTCAGTGCTGCTTCTGTTGATTTTTCTAATTGAATTTTTAGCACTTTGATTCAGTTGCTTCCATTTTTCTGATTTTGAAACTGTCACTTGTAATTTGATTATGGTGATTCATTGGTGTTAAATGTATCTGACAAACAAATGCCAGGACTTTCCTATGAATTATTTCTTCTTCCGCTCCAATTCGTACAATCGGTTCATTTGGGACATCATAAATTGTTTGGGTTTTTTTTTAAAGCAGTTCTGGCAGTAATTATTTGAGAGTCTAGGCTACAATCCAGTACAGAATTAAGCATGCTTAAAAGTCCATCTATTTCAGTGGGATCTTCAAATGCACTTAATTCTGTGTTGGGCTGTGGCTTTAATAGATTCCATTGCCTTGAATTTCTTCTCTTCCAAAGAATAGCAATGTTTAATCCAGATTGCACAGCAGCAGTTGCCTTTTCCTTTATTATGTCAATGCAGAACTTCTCCTTTACCTTTGTGATGAAACCAGCTACACATGGAATGCTGTATATAGCGTTAGTTGTCGATCCTGAATCTTCTATCATTCATTGGATGACACTCAAATTCTAGGATTATGAAAGAGGGAGAAAGCCTCCCCTCCAAACAGTCCTGTATATTGCCAGAGCTGCAATATACAATTCATGGATTCTACCTCCACTTACCATTCTCTATAGCTGCAACAGTATACTGGGGATCCTACAGACTGTGGGTGCTGATAATCTATCTATATCATTCCAGGACTTAAGGGCCATTTCATGACAGCAGTGCTAGGTTTCTCACTGAGTGTACCCTTGAAAGAAAATGCATGGTTTTCATGTCTCCTTTCGTGTGTTTGTCTCATTCACACACAAACACACCCGTTTTTTAGATATATGCCTAAGTCACATTGTTTATGAAGTAGCCCAAAATGTTGAAAGGCCATTTGCATTCATTTAATACCTGCTTTTCCCAACGTGAAATTTGATCTTGATGGTGCTTTTGTTTCTCACTCACCTGCAGAGCCCGGAGTTTGCACTGTATTTGGAGACCCCCACTACAACACTTTTGACGGACGGACATTTAACTTTCAGGGAACATGTCAGTACGTTTTGACAAAAGACTGCTCCTCCTCTACCCCGCCCTTCCAGGTGCTGGTGAAGAACGATGCCAGGCGGACTCGCTCTTTCTCCTGGACAAAATCTGTAGACCTTGTGCTGGGCAGCAGTACCATCAGCCTCCACCAGCACCTCACAGTGAAGTGGAACGGGACACGGATATCCCTACCTTACGACACGCCACACTTTCACATCGACTTGGAAGGCTACCTCTTGAAAGTGACAACCAAAGCAGGTGGGGCTACATGAGTGCCCTGGTTCTCAGGGCGGAGTAGTAACACAAGTGTGACATGCTAGCATATGGATGTTTTTGTTTTGTTTTGGCTCTCTAAGCTCTGGTAACTACAAAGGTGGTATTTACATTACTTTACATAAGAGTTGTATCCCATTCTTTCAGTATAGAAGTAACACCCAAGGCAGCTAGCAACATAAAAAATACAATAAAATAATAATAAACAGTTTAAACCAAAAGTGAGAGGATGCAGGAGACGGACAGATTTCCCTATTTCCCTTCCATGCCAATTTTGTTTGTGATCAGTTTTAGGTTTGTTCTCTCCCTGTTCTGAATATTTTTTGTGGAGAGGGGAATTCACCCCCACAGAAAAATCATATTTAAATTGGACACATTGATCCCGAAAGTATACATTTGCCATTCATTCTCCCCCCCCCCCAAAATACAAATTTGTGCTTTTCAGTGCATTCCCCCTAAAATAAGCATTTTTGCATGTTTTTTTCTGTAAAATAATAATTTGTGTGTGTGTGTGTGTGTGTGTTTTCAAAATCTGAAAGTATCATAGAATTAAGAGAAATGCAAAATCCAACAGATTACTGTATTCCAAATCACATATAATTCGGACCAGCAAGGAAAGCTTTAAAATGCAGACTTGAAAAAAAATATATCCTCCATCCTTATATAAAACATCAGAATCAGCATAAGAATGAAGCTGTGCTCTTCATGCATGCCTCAGGAAAAATTCTCAGATTATTTCCTGGGCTCACCTTTTAAAAAAGAATTAAATTTATCAGGATCCGACAAAAGTGTCTATCCACCTCTGATGAACCAATCCAAGTCTTACAATGCTACAATACATAGGCAAAGTTTGTGTAAAATGAACCAGGGAAGCTTTTGCCAACACAAAAGCTTTCCCATCCCCATCAAATTAATTTGAATTATCAGAAAATTTCTACTTGACGCTCCTCCACCTGGCATCAAGGCTTACAGGTGTTTAAACTGGGGGTTCCAGGGTATTGGTTGCCTAGTTAATGGACATGGGCAATAAACACAGAATTGACTGCTTTGCCATTGTGGAGTTTGGTTCTTATAAAATGACAGTAACTTTGCCAAGTGAACCTCAGGATTATCATCACAGCCCTGAAAAGCTTCTGAAGCACCCGCAGGACACAGTTTGAAAACAACTGATCTCAGCTGTAGTTACAGCAAAAGCAGAGATCAGGAATAAGCAAGCACTGTGCCAGAGGTGCTTGTAGAGTAGGGAATGAGTTCAGTAAAACATGTCCAACCCAAACAAACTCAGTAAAACAAAACAAATCCAGAAGGCTTTAGCGAGCTCACCAGCCAACATGGCCTGCATGAAAGTTGCTTGCTGAACCAAAAACTGGTGTGATATTGAACCCCAAGTGTGCAAGGAAAGCTGTTTGCTGTGCCTCCCTGAAGTGTGGTGTTCTTGCGTAACATCTGTCTGGGTTTGCTTTCTGCCTAAATGAATTGCTTTTGCAACTGGATTCATTCTTTTGTGTGCATGTGCATCTTGCATCATTCAAACCTGAAGCATGATTTAATTGGGAAATGGAGAACATCTGGTAGCTACTTTAAACAAAACAGGTAAATGGGACGGCACGGAAATCTGAGGTTGCTGAATCCTAAAATTTCAAGATGCTTGACTATGTTTTATTAAATAAGTTTCATTTTTATTTTTCAAAGTTTAATCTATGGGTGTCAAATTGAAATGAATTTTAATTTGGTGGGCCAAATTTCCACTCACCAGATGGTTAGAAAGAACATCTGTTCATGAAAAACAATTCCAGCCTCCTTTTTCAAAAAGCAGCCTGAAGTGCCTGCTTGGGGGCAGATCTGCTTATAAGGAAGGAGGCTGATCTACAAGGCTCCTAGCAACTCTATGATTATAAATACCCCGGCCTGCTTCTTTCCAATAACTGGTGCCCACTTGCCAGACTAAGGCGGCAACTTTCCACATGGATTAGAGGCTGGATTGAATTATTCAAAAGCAGCTTTGAATTCCTTGACAAAAAGTGGGGTGTATTCAAAAAAATAAATAGATAGATAACCACCCCCTGTTCATCCCTTCCTCTCTTTCCTCCCCCCCAGCCACTTTTAGGAACATAGGAAGCTGCCGTATACTGTGTCTGACTATTGGTGAAGCTTGCTTTGCAATGTCTACACTGACTGGCAGTGGCTTTTCAGGGTCCCAGTCAGGTTGTCTCTCCCATCCTTACCTGGAGATGCCAGGGGTTGAACCTGGGAGCTTCTGCGTGCAAAGCAATGCTTGACCACTGACCTACAACCCCTCTCACAGCATCAGCCAACACCTCTAGGAATCCTGGCAGAATATGAAATGGCTGGGGGTAAGTGGCAGGTGGGGAAATGGTTAAACACCACCTCATTCCTCTCCCCCATAAATTATGCCACCTGCACTCCTCTAAGTGCTGTTTAAAAATATGTATGGCAGATATCCTGGTTCCCATACCTTGGCCTTCCATGATTGATCATTTATATTGCCTCCTTTAACCAAAGGATTGATGTGAAGCATAGTCAACATCTAGAAAGCATTTAAAGGCTATCACAGCATATCCTGCTGAGCCAAGAACTCATACACCTGCTTCTTTGTCCCCTACAAAATAAAAACCTCAGCTCTGGGCTTGTTCATCAGTCACAGGATTGGGGGGGGAGAATGTTTGTGGCTGTCTGTGGAATGCTCACAAGAGGAGCATTATTCATAAGCTCTAATTAAAAGCATCTTGAGCGTCTCTCTTCACTGCCAGCTGAGTTATGAAATTCCACTGAATTCCTGAGAACCATTCTGGATGCTTTAAATCGACTAAAATGTGATTCTCTTGTTATTCCGGTTGTCTCTTCTCTCAGCTCAGTAAACTACAGCAAGCATCATTGTCTCGGTTTTGGCAGAGACTGGACAAACAAGGCATGTAATGGTTCACTCAGTAGTGTGTAATTGAAGCATATTACCATCCAGATAATTTCCCCTTCAACTAGAAGGGCTCATATTCCTCACAGTGAATTGCACGTCTAATACTTTGCTCCTAATACTAGTGGCTGCACAAGCGCACACATGCTTAGACTGGGATGTTGCAATACTGGGATAGATAGATCCAAAGTCTGCCTCAGTATAAAACATGTTGGCACGTTCAAGCCATTTTGAGTTCATATGTTAAGAAAAGCACTGTGAAATATTGGCTATTCAGGGTGTCAGGCACAGGTGTTTCCCAGATCTTTTTTGAAAAACTATCTTATTTCCCTTCTGAGCCAGTTTTGCACAGATTTATGCATATGTACGTTCTGTCCTGATTCTGCTCTTTTAAAAAAAATCAAATAATATTTTCTCTCTATGCATATTTAATCACACTCCCTCCCTAAAATAGATATTTTTATATAAATTTTGCTACAAATTTGAGCTGAGAATTTCATCACATAATTTGACCAGTGTGAAATCCAAATAGTACCCGCATTTCAATCCACACATTAAACCAGGAGCAAGGTGGTTGGGGGCCCTGGTGTTATTTCCAAAAGGAGCCAAGCTCAGAAAATAAGGCACAAGATGGTTAAGCAGAATTTGTGGAAACTACCTAAAGACAGTGTAAAAAAAGTCCTATTCTGTATATGCCTGTTGTCTTTGTCCATGGAGTTTGTCCAACATGTGTCTGCCCAAACTGCGGGAGGCAGTGGAAGACAGGAGTGCCTGGCGTGCTCTGGTCCATGGGGTCATGAAGAGTCGGACACAACTAAATTACTAAACAACAACAACAACATTCTGTATATCTCCAAATAGGACAGATGTTGCACTTTTTGCCTTCAAATTTGCCTAATTATTTTATATTCTAATTCCTATCCAAGAGATTCCTGCATTGCAGAGGGTTGGACTTTATTCCCCTCGGGGTGCCTTCCAACTCTACAATTCAGTGATTCCATGAATGGAGAACTCACCCATTCAGAATAAAAAGAGTCATCAAAAATTAAATTCGAACACAGCCTAGTCTTCCACATCATTCTGTTGTGTATGCAAAACCCAGCCTTAGCTGTCATGCCTGCAAGTGTTAAGGATGTAGCAGAGGCTGAGATGTCTGAGCAGGTGACACTCTGAAGAGGCAAGTAGGAGAATCGCCTCTACACTGAGCAACACACAATAGCTATATATCAGAAACAGTGAGGTTTGATTACAGGAAGCCCACAACTTATGTGAGGCTTACGTTCCAGGGATTGTGCGTAAAGCCAAAATCACGTATGGTCAAAACACATTGGGTGCAATGGCTGGTGGGCTTGCCAAAGTTTTCACCCCCGGACACACAACCTCTTTCCACCCCCCCTTTTAATTAATTAAATTATTTATATTTGCATTGCTGAATAAACACGTTAAATGCACATAAGTGGGGAGTGTTCTGTGTGCCCTCTTTTTGGGGGGCGGGCAGGCAGTTGCCTCTCACTTTTTAACCTGCCTTATGGTGTGTGTAGAACATATGCACAACTCCATGGCAGAACATATGCTTTGAATGCATTAGGTTCCAGTTTCAGGCCCTGGCATTTCCAGTTTAAAAGATCTCGGACTAGAAATCCTCCAAACTGGTGCTATCCAGAGTAGCCAGTGCTAGGCTTGATAGTCCAATGATCCAGTTCAGTATATAAGGTAGCTGCACATGTTCACATTGCTTTCTTTTTTAGGCCTGGAAATCTCTTGGGATGGAGACAGTTTTGTGGAAGTCATGGCTCCACCACATCTTAAGGGCAGGCTCTGTGGCCTATGTGGCAACTACAATGGACACAAGAGAGATGACCTGATCGGAGGCGACGGGAATTTTAAGTTTGATGTGGACGACTTTGCCGAGTCGTGGCGTGTGGAGTCAAATGAATTCTGTACTCGCCCTCCAAAGAAACAGTTTCCAGAACTGTGCCAAGGAACAGTGAGAGTGAAACTCCGCGCCCATCGGGAATGCCAGAAACTCAAAGCATGGGATTTTCAGACGTGCCACTCAACTGTGGACTACACTACATTTTATCGGTAAGCTTAGCAAAGCAAGAACCTGCTAGAAATCCGCTGGAAATGAAAAAGAGGTTGAGAGAAGAGGGTTACAAAAGTAGTTAGTAAAGAATGGTAACTATGCTATGTACCTTAAGGCAAAAGAGAGGGGTAATTTCAGTCAACAGTGGGCCAAAATGTATGCACCTCGTGTCAGTTTTGAAATACCGTTGAGGTATATCGGACTGAAATTGCAGCCATGCAAATAAGTTAGCCGAGATTGACTAGTCCCAAAATACTTTTGCTTAGCAAAGTAGGAAATAAATAAACTTGCTATTAAACAACAGTCCATTTGCTCTGAGGAAGCTCACACTGGATATTGGCTAGTATGCTATTAATAGCAAGGGGTGGTCATCATAGAGAGACCCAGGTGGCGCTGTGGGTTAAACCACTGAGCCTAGGGCTTGCTGATCAGAAGGTCGGCAGTTCGAATCCCTGTGACGGGGTGAGCTCCCGTTGCTTGGTCCCAGCTCCTGCCAACCTAGCAGTTCGAAAGCACGTCAAAATGCAAGTAGATAAATAGGAACCGCTACAGCGGGAAGGTAAGCGGCGTTTCCATGTGCTGCTCTGGTTCGCCAGATGCCGCTTTGTCATGCTGGCCACATG
The DNA here is from genome assembly GCF_965207765.1 of Zootoca vivipara. Lineage (NCBI taxonomy): Eukaryota > Metazoa > Chordata > Lepidosauria > Squamata > Lacertidae > Zootoca > Zootoca vivipara. The sequence continues at coordinate 7,154,118 of NC_142594.1, read as the reverse complement.
ACCTGGAAGCTATACGCCGGCTCCCTCGGCCAATAATGCGAGATGAGCGCGCAACCCCAGAGTCAGTCACGACTGGACCTATTGGTCAGGGGTCCCTTAGTAATCATTGTCAAGGAAACTAATTGACACTGCCTATTAAAGGTAAACTCAAAACTCAACCCCAAATGACATAAAAGAGGTAGAAAGCTTGGCTGATACTTCTCTCAAACATTTTGTTTACTCTGTAAAGCCAATTGAAACTAAATAGTATCCTTTTGAAAGGTTCACAATATATTTTCTAAAGGGATTTGTGCCTTCACAGCATGAAAACATTGCTATGCATGCTGATGGGTGGAAAAAAGGATTTAATGGTCATTGGTGGTGAAGGTTTATAAATGAAATTGCTTTCAAATGATAATGGATAATTTATAGCAGCTTCCCTGAATGATCACCTAGCTGGGAGTCTTATTTACCAGAGGGGACCAGACAAGTTGCTATTCACAAGCCCGCCCTGTGAGCATTTAAAACAGATCTGCTTAGTGTGGTTGTGCTGATTTGCTTATTTGAATATAAACCATGAAAAATACTTTTCTGAGATTAGTTTTATCTGCTAGGATGACAAAGGGTAAATCAAATCTAGGACCATCTAAGTCCAAACTAGGAGGACATCACTTTCTGTTTCTTGTTCAGCACGTATGTAGCCATCTTCCAGCAAATGTACAACTTTTTTATTTCATAAGTGAATATATACCAAGAGTTATGACAAATCAGGACTCCCCAGTGCGTGTCCAGTGCTTAGTGTTAGTAGTCTGTTTTCTCCCACTTGATGTCACATTTACTGCTTGTTATTTTGGTCTAGGCAAGGAATATACATATGATTGCCATAAAGAGTGTTACGACTGCAAAAAGTATTTTGCACTTCTGGATGCTAAAGGGCACCTGGGGAAATTCATGTGTGTTATTACTCCCTAATGGCTTCGGCCCAAACCAGCCTTGACAAAGGCTTCACAGATACTGCCAACAGCATGGGAGTTGCTTGCACATGATGTGATCCCACCTGTGAATAGCATGATCATATAGACTTCCCCCCACCTACATGGCTTCTCCCCAAGCAGCTGGAATTCCATTGAACGGAAAATGCATAATTTGGGTGGTTGGCCTCACTCCCGTAATCACATTATCCACACAAAGGCCACTGCACCGTGGGTTCACAACACACAGAAGCAACTCTTAAGCTTCAGACTGCAATAGTGCAGAAGACTGGAGAGCTGAAATATGTGCAAAGGATGAGATTAATACAACAATATATTATATACTGAATCTGAAGCAATGCCCTTAGTGAAGTATAGTCCAAAAAAGAAGAAAGGGTATTTTGTGGCACTTGTGGTATTTTGTTTTCCTCTCTTGGGCTAGATCAACAAAGAGCATTTGGAATGCTTATGCAAGGGAGAACTGTTGCCTATATTTCAGCAATAGTTCAATTTTACTTCTGCCATTTTTCACAGGTAAGTGATGAAAACTGGAAATGAGGACCAGGTACGGAGGAATCGGGCTTTATTTCATCAAGCACAGCATCTGCTCTTTTCTTTCCATAATGGGGAGTTCCCCCCATTTCCTCTTCTTAAGGTTCTTATGATTAATTTAGTGTACTAAATTTCTTGACACCAGGAACAAAAGTGATTTATATCTTGGCAAAGGCAGATACCAAACATCACAGCAAAAAATGATGTGCAAAGGTTACCGTGGCTAGTTTATTCTTTCCACAATAGAAAATAAAATTACACATGGCCAGAATTTTTGTAAAGGTTACGTCTTCTGAAGATTAGGTGCTTTACTTCAAAGAGTACACTATTGCTAAACCATTCAGGACTTTAAAAACAAAAATCCAGGCCCTGCTTGATCAGAAGAAGGTCCATTTTACCCAGCATCCTGTTATCTACAGTCAGTGTCAGATTTACATATAAGCTAAACAAGCTATAGCTTAGTGCCCCACTTTCTTGGGCCCCCCAAAAAAGATTAAAGGAAAAAAAATTGGATGTAAGATAAGATATAAGATATAAGATAAAAAACAAATAAAATAAAACCTACATACAGCAACAGTGTTTTGTGTTATGTAGGCTCCTATGATGTAAGTAATGGGCCCCGCCTGCTAGCCTGCTCCCTAAAATATCACTGGTTTGCTCATTTCCATATAGCATACATTCAACACAAAAAACAGCAACAATCTGTTGTTGACAAAGGACAGCTGGACCTATAAAGGGCCCCATTACCTTCAGTAGCTTAGGGCCTCATCAAACCTAAATCCGGCCCTGTCTACAGTGGTCAGCCAAATGCCAATTTATCTGATCCCTTTTTAAACACACACACACACACACACACACACACACACACACACACACACACACACATATATATATATATATATATATATATATATATATATATATATATATATAAGCTGGTCACATAGCAGATCAGCTGATCACCACTAAATTTGTAATAAATTCCCGAAGTACTTCCTTTTTGCCTGTCCTCAATCTCTCGCCATGCAGCTTTGTTGGACAAGTCTGGTTCTAGAATTATGGATTTCACTGGCAGGTGCAGCGGGGTTGGGAGAAAAGGAAAACCAGCCACAAGCTCTGGCGGTTTGAAAAGGATGTTAGACAAATTCCTGGAGGATATGGCTCTCAATGACCAGGATCAGACACACCATACCTCTGAATACCAGCCACTGGGGAACCACAGTGAGGGGAGGACTGTTGAGTTTTCTATTTTATTTTTATTTTGTTAATAATGAGACCATTGATCAATAAAATGAAAGCAATAAACAATGTACTGCAGTCACACAATCAGTCCATCAGTAGCTGGACTGGGTTCCACACAGTCACAAAAACAAAATGAAAAAGGTTCGCAAAAACAGAAATGCAAAATAAATAGCAAAAACAGGCAGACCTCAGCGTAACACTCAAAACGGAAGTGTGGCACTCAAAATGGAAGCATAACACTCAAAACGGAGCATGTTCGGCTTCTGGAAAAAGTTCGTAAACCGAAACACTTACTTCCGGGTTTGCAGTGTTTGGGTTACAAGTTGTTTGAGAACCAAGGCGTTTGAGAAGCAAGGTACCACTGTAGTGTCCCACTGCTCCTGGAAAGATTCAGGATCCTGAGCAGGGGGAGGGGGAGACTCTCACTATTCCTCCTCAGTTCATCCCTTGTCAGCACGGTCCCTAACAAATGTCAAGCAAGAGGGGACATTACAGAGGTGTACAAAATTCTGTCTGGAGGGGAAAAGATAGGTGGGGAAAGGTCTTTCTGCCTCTCAAATAATATTAGAACTTGTGAGCATCCATTGAAGCTGTAGGTTGGAAGATTCGGGACTGACAAAAGGAAGTGCTGCTCCACATACACTGCAGAGTTACAACTACAAGTGGAAGTGATGACCACCAACTTTAAAAGAGGATTAGGCAAATTCATGGATGATAAGGCATCTGTGGGTACTGGCCACACTGTGTTCTGCATCCACTATCAGAGGCGGTAAGCCTCCAAATGGCAGTTTCTCCGAATCATAGGCGGTAGAATGTGGTTGTGTTCAGGTCCTGCTTGCTGAGCTTCCATGGGCATCTGTTGGCCATTATGAGAACAGGATGTTGGATTTGAGGAGCCATTGGCCTGATCCAGCGGGCTCTTCCTAAAATGGTTAAAAAGTGTAGGTTTGCACATAATAGACTTTTGGACCGCAAACTTCATAGCATTGTATGAAAATGAGGTGAGCATCATCGCCTTGCCCCGGGTTGATTTCTGGAGGTTGAGTTGTTCTGCAGATTTAATGTGTTATGAAAGAAGGAACATTCTGTAGATTGCAGGATTTTTGGCAGGCCCGTTGCTTTCTTTCCATTCCAATGTTTTCTGTTTGAAACCTGTGCAGAAACACTGAGCCATTTTTATCCAGATCATCAACACTCTCTTAATTTTCACTACAGTGCTTTTTAAGAGATCTATTGTTGATAAGTTTTCTGAGAAATATATCTGTGCAAGAACATTTAAAATTATGATACGTTCTGAAATACCAAAAAAGGCAATCGACCAAGCATTTCAGCCACCTAATGACATTGTGTTAACAATGCAATTTCTGTGATGACATCTTAACTTCAGTTTTAAGATTCTTTTCTTGAGTTGTGATTTATTCCGTATTTAGGAATCCAAAGCATACAGCAATACTGTATGTTTATGTATGCAAAACTAAAATTTTGAGTTGCAGGTTGTTTGAAAAGTGCCCGAGGAACAGTGGCACCATGTAAGGAAGAGGTACAACTTCTAGTTCCTTTTCAAACTATAACCAGTGGTTGCATTACAAGTTTAGACTCTCCTTTACAGTCTACTCATTATTCTATTTAGCCAGAGCGTCCTTATTAGACTATGGTACTTTTAAGGACATGGTGTGGGTTCCCTACCTACCTCCTCCTGTATGTGCTGTTCCACTTCCTGTCAGGTATATTCATGAGCAGATCTACCCCACAGTAAATCTACTTGCTTGATGGTGAGCCAGTAACAACTAAATGCAGACCATATTTTATCAGTAACCTGAACATGCATGGCTGTGTCTATATGACGCTCCACAGACAAAGTCTCTCTGCAAACGGAATTTTTTGGAAGTATTGCCAAAGGTAACACCTTCAGATTCACTAGCATGTACTCCCTGTGTTGATTCGGGTTGTCAGGTGATAGAGTCACCATTGGCAGGGCAGACTCATATGATGACACCATACACGGTTGTGACTTGTGACAGTTGCACACACTCCCCGGTGCTGTGGGATCAGACTTCAGGGAAGTGCTCGTCCACTGATAGGGTAATGTGTAGAAAATGGGTGTGCAAAATTCTAGTACAAGTTGTTAGCAAAGGAGAGGAGGGGGAGAAGGAAAGTAGGCCACAAGTGGAAGGTAGCCTGAAGTTTGAAACTTCCCTCAATATTTTTTTGAATTTCATTGTTAAAATTAATATTCAAATGCTGAAATTTTAGTCTTTCAAATACCTATTTGCGTGCCTTATGGCAATACTCCAGTTAATGTGACTGCAACAATTACTCCCAAATTAAGAAATCTAATTGAGACTTTATATGGAACAGTCTCTTGTTAAGGCAGTCTCTTATTAATGGAGGTATTTTTCTTTTTCTTTTTTAAATCCGTTGCAGGCTACCAAGTGCACATTAATTACAATGGTTAAATAGTATGTTCATTGGCATAGAAGAAAGTCACACACAGTACCTTGTTTTTTTAAAAAAGCTGCATTTCTTTTTAATCACCTCCATCCAGACATAGAAAAGCAAAAGCTGATAGGCAACGTGCTAGTTGGCCTCATTTAATGTAATCAGTTTTTGAAGCACATTTGGTACGATGCAAATGCAATTAATTTATCTGTCTTAAATAATCCAGTGTAACAAGAGAAATACTGTTGGAAAAAGAGGCCGCTGTGGAAAAATAACTAACATTTAAGTATGCATGAATGGAGACATACGTTTACACCAATCTAGAAAATATTCAGACTAAAACTAGAAGATCTGGAATATGCCCTAGCCTTTGAGAGGAACACAATAATGTAGGGCATTCCCCCTTGATTCTGCCTCACCCTCTATGCCCCAAACATAAGCCTGACTGACACCTGGAGTGCACATGCAAGTCTACAGCCAATCCTGAGTACAGAATAGAAGTAATTCCCATTGAATTCAGTGAAGCTTAGTCCCAGGAACCTCTATACAAGATTGGTAATTCAGACTCATGCAAGTGAAGTAGAATTTGCTTTATGCAACTCTTTATCTGTGGTGCCTTCAGGATATGGAGTGTTTTAAATACCTAGGAATCTATATAATAATAATAATAATAATAATAATAATAATAATAATAATAATAATAATTTTTATTTATTTATACGCCCATCTGACTGGGTTTTTCCAGCCACTCTGTGCGGCTCTCAGCAGAATAGTAGAAACACGACAAAACATCAAAACTTAAAAAAAATTCCTAAACAGGGCTGCCTTCAGATGTCTTCTAAAAGTCGGATAGTTGTTTATTTCCTTGACATCTGGTGGGAGGGTGTTCCACAGGGCGGGCGCCACTACCAATAAGGCCTTCAGCCTGGTTTCATGTAACCTCACTTCTCGCAGTGAGGGAACCACCAGAAGGCCCCCAGAAGAGGGCCTCAGTGTCCAGGCTGAATGCTGGTGGAGATGCTCCTTCAGGTATACTGGGTCAAGGCCATTTTGGGCTTTAAATGTCAGCACCGTCCAACACTTTGAATTGTGCTTGGAAACGCACTGGGACCCAGTGAAGATCTTTTAGGACTGGTGTTATATGGTCCTGGCAGTCCTTTTTAGAATATATAAACTGTTTATCTAGGAATAATGAATTTAAACTAATTTTTGCCCTCACTCTTTCATATACCTGAGCAGCTTCTTTTACAGGTTGCATATGAAATAACACCACCACCCAGGGTTGCCATGCTTCTGTGATTTCCCGGACATATCCGGAATACTTCAGTCGGCAGCCGTACCCGGGCAGAAATCTGTAAAATGTCCCGAGAAAATCTGGACGTTTGGCAGCCCATGTTGACAGTGCTGTTTTTACCAATTTCCCAACTTTTCTGGCCAGATTTTCACTGCTTGAAATATGGCAACTCAAACACCACACCAGCATTAAGGGGGTGTTGTTTTTTACTTAACATTTAGCTACCGCTCCTACAACTTCTACAGGTTGGTTCCGTGATTCCACAGTACTGCTCATAGAGACTATTTATAATTACTTCTTGTTTAAAAACGCTCCTTAGTATTATTTTCTGTCACAGATGTTTTCAACTACCCAACAATACCATTGGCTTTTATGCTTGCCAGTTAGGTGATATCAGGGCTCAACTCAGATTAGTATTTTTCAGAATATCCATGACCATCTGCCCATTATAAGGTATTTCATATACGGTAGTACAGAGAACTATACTTATTGTTTTATAGAAGTACCCCAGGAAACTTGAAGTTGGAGGAAACCCACTGCCCCCCTTTGTGTTTGTGGTTATTGCAGCTGTAAAACATTGAAACTATGCCAGAGGATTCACAGATGTCTCTTTCCCCATTGAGGTACTGGGACTGGGATGCTGAGAAGGAGGGTGTGCGGGTGGGACATCAGATTCTGACAAGACCGCAGCGCTGGACAGACATCACTCACCTGGGACTCCCAATGGCTTCCTTCCAGTCTAGGAATAGTGTATCTCCCCTGTGACCCACTTTACGCTCTCCCTCTTTGGGAAGCTAATGATTTTTGTTGTTGATCTTCAGGAGCTGGGAAAGAATTTATAGGGAAACCAGATGAAGAAGCATACTATTTTGTAATTAGAACTTAGAAGTTCTTCTTGGTTAAAAAAGATGGCATGTCAGGAATGCTCCTTTTGGTCTCCCCTAATTATACAATGGTACCATGTTTCTATATTAAGTAGATATGGTTTTCTAGCAGGAACACACAATTCTCTCTCTCTCTCTCTCTCTCTCTCTCTCTCTCTCTCTCTCTCTCTCTCTCTCTCTCTCTCTAGTTATACTGTGTGTGCTTGTTATTTTTATCCAGCAGAAATCTCTAGCTTTTTGGTTCATTACTCGAGTCATTGAAATCTGAGTCTGATGTTTCATAAGCATCTGCTGCCCCTCCCTGTCTGAAGAATGTGCCTGCAATTCAGAGGGTCATTTGGGTAGGTCCCTATAGGCATGGGGGAAATACTTTTAGAAAGGTTTGGGCAGCCATAGCAAGGGGAAATTGGTACTTCTTTAGGTGCCTGCATGCAGTGAGTTGAACCCTCAGATGCATTCTCTACCTTCCTTCTAAATCAGGCTTCCCCAAACTAAGGCCCGTGGGCCGAATGCGGCCCACGAGGCTCTTTTCTGCGGCCCCTGACGTCGCCCAATCTTAATGGCGCCACGTGGCCACCCACTTCCGGGTGGCTGGAGCATCGGAAACAGCTTGTGCACATGCGCAAGCATCATTTCCGGCACACTTCTGGGTCGGAGGAGGCCCATGCACACGCGCACAAGCTATTTCTGGCGCTCCTCCAACCCAGAAGTGTGCCGGAAATAGCGTGTGTGCATGCGTATGGGTGTGCGCTCTTGCGCACTCTCCGGCCCGCCACACGATTGGCGCGGTGGGCACTGGCCTGAAGCCGGGTAAGTTTGGGGACCCCGTTCTAAATTGCCATTGCCTGTCACATAGATACACTTCCAGCAAGATTCGTGGTCATGGTGGCTTTCTCCTCATGCATGAGGCCAGCCTTCCCCAAGCTGGAGCCCTCCAGATGTTTTAGACTTCCATAATTCTCCGCCAGTAACAGCCTAAGTTTGTTTAAATCATAGCCCATTGAAATCAATGCAACAAGTTAGCTATATAATAATAATTTATTATTATTATTATTATTATTATTATTATTATTATTATTATTATTATTATTATTATTCCCCAGCCTCTTTGGGCTTCTTCCAACACATATAAAAACATAATAAAATATCAGGCACCAAAAACAGGGCCAACCAACTTAGTATGGATCCAGTCCTTTGGTTGCGATGCTTGCATTACTGTCCTATTTATTACTAGCAGTTGCTAGAGCAATGATCAGTTTTAAAAAACACAGAAAACCCTGCTTTACAATTCTTTACACTACTTTACCCTCACTTGCCTAAGTAGACTAGGGCAGAGGTTCATAACATGCCACAGAATCTTTGAGTTGGAAGACACCCAAGGGCCATCTAGTCCAACCCCCTGCAATGCAAGAATCTTGGCTAAAGCATGCATGACAGATGGCCATCCAACCTCCAAGGATGGAGGTGGCCAAGACCACTCAGTGAGTGTCATGGCTGAGAGAGGATTTGAAATCTCAAACTTTTACAAAGCAATGGCTATATCTAGTCTCCAAGAAAACAGATGAGCTCGCAGCCTCATTAGGACCAGGAGTCCCTGTTTCCAGGAGGCAATAGTTATATACTCTCCAAGAACACTGTAGCAGTCACGTAGTTTTCAGTTGAAGCATATTCCACTCTGTCAGTTACACCTAGGCTTGACTATCGTCCAGGCTTCTTCAAACTGGCGTTCTCCAGATGTTGTTCAGCTACAGTTCCCATCATACCTGAGCTTTAGCCATGCTTGCTAGGGCTGTTGGGAGTTTTAGTCCAAAACATCTGGTGGGATCCTGGTTGGAGAAGGTTTCTTTCATCCTTAGGGAACACAGCATTGGCAACAGAGTGCTCAGTAGCACACACTCTCCCCTTTTCCCATTGTGAGCATAGCACTAGGGCTTTTTCGTTCGGCTGCACACAAAATGAGGGTAGAAACACCCACATTGACTACATACAAAACCCCCTCTATCACAAAATAACACATTATTATACCTTATCATTTCTTCTTTTAAAAAAAGGGAACTTTCACTCAAGGTGTGCAGATTAGCAAGCGTTTTTTAGACTACTCCACTAAGTGGCAGACTTCCTAATGTCTATGCAGAAAGGTTGCAGCATTGAGGGCATTTTAGAGAAAAGGAGAGTAAGAAGCAACATGGTAAAAGTTTTAACAAAATTATCCATGGCATGGAGAAAGTGGGTGAAGTTTTTCTGCTTCCCTCAGTGCTAGAATTTGTGAACATCTAATGAAACTGAATGTTGGAGGTTTGGGGACAGACAAAATAAAGGATGGACTCCCACAAGAAGCAGCGATGGCCACCAATTTGGATGGCTTGAAAAGAGGATTCGACAAATTCATAGAGGTAAAAGCTATCAGTGGCAACTGGCCGTGATGGCTATGCTCTGCCCTCACAATTGGAGGCTGTAGGTTTCTGAATACCATTTCCAGCAAACCAAAGGCGAGGAAGGTGTTATTGCATCCTGCTAGCAGGTTCCCCACAGCTTCCTCCCCATGAGAACAAGATGTTGGACTAGACCAGCCATTGACTTGACCCAGCAGACTCTTCTTATGTTCTTAACTTCTTAAGGCCTAATCCAGGGGTCCCCAAACTAAGGCCCGGGGGCCAGATGTGGCCCAATCGCCTTCTAAATCCGGCCCGCGGATGGTCCGGGAATCAGCATGTTTTTACATGAGTAGAATGTGCCCTTTTATTTAAAATGCATCTCTGGGTTATTTGTGGGGCATAGGAATTCGTTCATCTCCCCCCCCCAAAAAATAGTCCGCCCCCCCCACAAGGTCTGAGGGCCAGTGGACCGGCCCCCTGCTGAAAAAGTTTGCTGACCCCTGGCCTAATCTGTTCTGTGCTTGTCACATTTTTAGCACACTTAAAGATCGTAGGTGTACACCTGAAAATGTAACGTGTAGCTGAACTGCAGTAGAATTCAAATATATATTCCCAAATAATAGCATGGTAAACAGCTTATATCTGCTCATTTGCTTTTCCTGTGGGCTGCTGCTGGCTTTCAGATTCATAGGGCCTGAGGGGAGATTTTTTCCTTCGTGACCTGACTGATTGGATTTGAAGATTCAGTGACTAAACAGAAGAAGAGTGTGTTGGTGTGACTGGGTTTACACTTCAGCCTACCGTGTTTCTCCTTTTTTAAGACGTAGGCATAATATAAGACATAGCAGGATTTCTAAGCAATTGTGCGATATAAGCCATAACCCGAAAATAAGACATAGTGATAGACCCTTCCCCCCTCCCGCCAGCAAACTCCCCCCCCCTAAAAATCTCTCCCCATTTTGCTGTCGCTCCAAAGACACGTATTTCTTTTAAAAGCTTGTAAAAATGCACCGAAGAGCCATAGCTGCTGGTTGCTGCAGACTCGTGATTTCCCCTCCCGTTCGATTTTTTTTTTTTTAGCTAGGCTGTGTGAGTGAAGAGGAGAAAAGTGGCATTTGCGGTGGGGGAGGAGATGAAACAGGAGGAAGAAAAGAGGGGCGATTGAAGACGCTGCCTTCCCCTTTAGGGAGAGACTCTGTGTGCGCGTCTCTCTCTCTCTCTCTCTCTCTCCCCTGCGTGTCTCTCTCTCTCTCTCTCTCTCTCTCACACACACACACACACACACACACACACACACAGAGCCCACCTCTCGCTTCCCCCCACCTTCCCCCCTTTTAAAAACCTTTTAAAAAGTGAGGATTCTTTTTCTTTCTATTGCTTGTCTGTAGAGCTGCCCCTTTAAGGATTTTTACTGGTACCGGGATCGCTGCCGGTGGCTTCTCGCTGTTTAGGAGCTGCTAAAAGTTAACATTTTGTGGGTAAGAGAAGCAGTTAGGACCAGCAGATTATCTCACCCCGCTTTCCTGCTGGCTCAATTGCTACAATTGCTACCATTTACCATTTTAATTGCTGCTCAACTGCCTTGTTTTCTACAGTATCTCTTATCAGCCGGTAGCCTCTTTGCTATCAGTGCTACAAAGTGCTACATTGTTGGAACTTTCGCTCTTAAGTCTTGGGCTGGCTGGTAGAGATCCTTATTTGCTATACGTACTGCATCACACAGATAGATTCCATTATACTGTACTGGTTTAAATTTAAGAAGCTCCAGTGTAGCAGATTGCTATTAAGTGAGTCCCCACCTGGGAGGAGAGAGAGAGAGAGAGCAGCCCTTCGGAGGAGCTCCCTCCCTCCCTCCCTCACGAACATCCCAGGGCCGGGGAGAGAGGGCTGGGCCAGGGACGCACACACTTCCCTTCCCTCAGACTCCCTCTCACGGAGTTTGGTGGTGGCTGTTGCCCGTCCTTTTCTTTCAGTCAAGAATCCTGCCCCGCAGGGAGCCAGGGAGCAAGAGGGGCACTGCTCCTGACGTAATAAAAACAAGACATTCCCTGAAAATAAGCCACCCAGTGTTTTTTTGAGGGAAAAAAGTTATAAGACGGTGTCTTAAAATGTGAGAAACACGGTATACTGACTGTAGGGAATCGCTGTTGTTAAACTCCAGACCTATGTGATTTTTCCAGAGTGGTTCTTCAGCCCTTAAATAAATGCTGTGTACTCTGGGTATGTCTGCCTGTGTATTGGAGAAGCTAAGGGACTGAGAGATAGCTTTCTTTGTTTTCTCATTTAAGCTTTACAACCAAAAACAGCTGAAGCACCATTTGGGAAACGGATTTATATGAATTCCTCTTACTGGAAATGTTTATACTTTCTTCCTGAGAAATAGCCCAAGTGTCTTGATATTATAGCATAAGCTTCAAATCTGTGCAAGTTGGAAGAGAATTGAAGGGAAGAGAGTACCTTTGCAGAGAACCTTAGGGTATCATTCCCTGTGAAGAGGTTTTGAAAAATGTCTGCCATATAGTTGGATCTCTTTCCAAAGCAAATATATATCTTTCAGAAATATTGCTGTGGACTACAGAGTTAAATGCCTTTTGGGGCTATGGAGTGAGATGGGGATTACTTAGTGGCATTCGGGGAGGATAGAGGCAAAAGAAAAATCGCATAGGATCAACTTAAACATTATGATTTTTTTACTAAGTGACTCTTAGAAGCTGTTGGTAATCCCTGATTGATCTGTTTTGGACTTAACTTATTGTTAGGTCAGTTCAATTCTCTGGTAGGAAATTTAAAAGAAGAAGAACATACTCTGTCTGAAATAAAATACGTATTGAGTATGCCAAATGATGGAATTAAGGCACAAAATACAGGAAATCCTTCTTAGAATTATTGATGACCTAGCTACTTAGCTTGACATTATTGATAGAAATAAATAAATATTTCATTGAGTTTCTTCCAAAATTTGCACCCTGTTGCACTTCCAAATGTGCCCTTAGGGGTACAGTGGACCCGATCAGCCTTCCTACCCCCAACTCCTGCTGCAGCCCCCTGCCCGGTCTCTGATTCAAACTTACATTGCAGGAGGGTGGGGAAAATTCGATGCCTTGGGTCCATTAGTCCCTTGATGTTACCTCAACTTGGGGGCACCTTCCAAAGCCACCGGGGACTGAAATAAAAATAGTTCCCATAGTTTCTGACACTTGGAGCAAACTGACCCTGAGGCAGTTTGGATGTTCTGCCGAATAGTGAGGATAATTTTTTCCATTCATCTAATTCTGGTCAGAAATATGAGTCTCAAGAAGAGTGGTAAAATTCCTCCCACCAGTTGAGCCGGAAGCTACATAACACCAGCTTACCTTCTGATTACATTAGCACTATAGTAACTTATAACTTGGGCATGGGTGGCGCTGTGGTGTAAACCACTGAGCCTTGGGCTTGCCGATCAGAAGGTCGGCGATTCGAATCCTCTCGATGGGGTGAGCTCCTGTTGCTCGGTCCCAGCTCCTGCCAACCTAGCAGTTCGAAAGCACGTCAAAGTGCAAGTAGATAAATAGGGACCACTCCGGCGGGAAGGTAAATGGCATTTCCGTGCACTGCTCTGGTTTCGCCAGAAGCAGCTTAGTCATGCTGGCCACACGACTCGGAAAAACTGTCTGCGGACAAACGTCAGCTCCCTCAGCCAGTAAAGCGAGATGAGCGCCACAGCCCCAGAGTCGCTCGTGACACGACCTAACTGTCAGGGGTCCTTTACCGTTGACGTATAACTTAGGAAAGACAGAAGTTGTTACGGGGAGGCATGGCATGATGTCACGGAATTGTGTCCGGTGGTGTCCCACGGGGTTCCATCTTGTCCTCCATGCTGTTATCGGGAGGTTTGGAGTGAAGAATTGTCAATATACACATGGCACCCACTCTATCTTTGTCCATCTGAACTGAGAGAGGCCAAAAAATAAAATAAAAAATGAAGCCAAATCCTGAGAAGACAGAAGTGTTACGTGTTCTGAGTTCTCATGTCTGGGAGATGTGGAGATAGCCTGCTCTGTGCAGGGCTACACTCCCTTGGAAGTGGCAGATAACAGCTTGCAGGTGTCCCCAGAATCAATAAAGTCAGTGGAGACTCAGGTGGTCTCAGTGGCCGGGGGTGCCTGTTACCAGCTCTGCCTGTTTCCCCATCAGCAGCTCCTTTTGGACAAAAATTACTTAGTTGCTGTACTCCATGCTGTGATAACTTACAGATTGGCTTTTCGCAGCGTTCTGTATGTGGTGCTGCCTTTGAAGATGACTTGGAATTTTCAGTTACTCCAAAATGCAGCAACTGGGGTTGTTGTTGTTGTTGTTGTTGTTGTTGTTGTTGTGTTAATTTAATTTCTATACTGCTCTTCATCTGAGGATCACAGGCGGTTTACAATATAAAACCACAAAACCACATAATATACATAATATAAAAACAAACAAAAACAATGCCCCCCTCACGCAGTTTAAAAAGGCCATACAAGGTAAAGGTACCCCTGACCGCTAGGTCTAGTCACGGACGACTCTGGGGTTGCGGCGCTCATCTTGCTCTACAGGCCGAGGGAACCAGCGTTTGTCCGCAAACAGCTTCCGGGTCATGTGGCCATAGATCGTTTAATTAGCCAAAGGGTTGGGTTTTTGCCTGGCGCCTAAAGATACCGTGTTTCCCCCTTTTTAAGACACCGTCTTACAACTTTTTTTCCTCAAAAAAGCACACGGTGGCTTATTTTCAGGGGGTGTCTTTTTTTATTTAAGTGCCGGTACAACTTGGCGCTCTCTCCCGCGTGCATTTTCTGCCTCTTCTATTCTCTCCGTTTCCCCTCCTCCCCCATCCTGAATCAAGGGCTCTCCTTCCTTGGAGGCTTCTAAGCTGAGGCTGGATGGCCACCTGCCTAGGAGACAGACGTGCACACGGGGGGGACGGGACAGACTTCACTCTGTGAGGTGGAGCAGGAGGTATACACGAAGCTGCCCACCGTCATGTCAGTGTAGGTGGGACGGCGCTGGTCGCAGTCGAAGCACTCGCGATTGGGTGGGAGCACTGGGAGGCTGCTCATCTCCCTCAGCAGCTTTAGGTGCTTCTCCTCCTGCTTCGGCTTGGCGCTTGCTGCCATGGCTTCGAAGGCAGCGGCGGCCGTGTGTGTGTGCGCGCGGAGGTATAGAGGCTGCTCCCCGGGCTCTCTCACGCTGGCCGGGGAATGAGGAGAGAGGCCGGGACCCGTCCCGCTCCGAGACGCTAGTGAGGGAAGCGCGAGGGGGACGAGGCTTGGGCCTGCGGCTCTGGCACGCGCAACCCCAACTGACGGACTGACGGAAGGAGGGGGGAGGGAAGGAGGAGGAGAGGAGCGGCGTCAGCTCTCGGCGAGGAGGCTGGGGCAGCTGAATGACGAGCCGAAGAGGAACCTGCGCGGCACCTTTTCTCTGTCGGGGGGGGGGAGAGACGCGATCACAAACAGAGAGAGACAGACGCGCACACAGGGGGAGAGAGAGAGAGAGACGCACGGGGGGGAGAGAGAGAGAGACGCACGGGGGGGGGAGAGAGAGAGACGCGCGCGCACACACACAGAAAGAGACTGACACCCACACAGAGAGGGAGAGCGGTGCTGCTTCACGCTTTCTCAGCGCTGCAGCCGCCGCTTCCGAACGCCAACCCGACCTGGCAGGCTTCCTCCTCCTGCCACGGCCGGCATTGCAGGAGCTGGGTCCTGCTGGCTTGTGCCCTCAGTGTTCCGTGCGGCACTGCTGCACGCTTTATCGGCGCTGCAGCAGCCGCCGCCGCTTCCGGGCATCGACCCAACCCGGCAGGCTTCCTCCTCCTGTTGCGGCCGGCGTACTGGGTCCCGCTAGCTGGCTGGGGCGCTAGGTGGTCTTGCTCCGCACGTCGCGGAAGTATGGCTTATTTTCGGGGTATGTCTTACATTTCTCAAACGATTAAAAACCTTGCCATGCCTTACTTTTTGACTACGTATTAAAAAAGGGGAAACACGGTATGTAATGAAGGAGCCAGGCGAGCCTCCCTGGGGAGAACATTCCACAAGTGGGAAGCCACCAAAGAAAAGGCCTGCTCTCCTATTGCCACCCACCACAAAGAAGAACCTCAGATGATGGTAGCAGGGTCCGGGTCGGTTCATATTGAGAGAGGTGGTCCTTGAGGTATTGCAGTTCCATTTAGGTCTCACGGAAGTGTTGTAAAACAGCTGCGTTAGTTGCTAGTTCATTTCTAGATCCAATTCAAGGTGCTCACTTAAGTGTTTTAAGCCCGAAATGACTTGGGCACCAAATATCTGAAAGACCCCTTCCTTCCTACAGACCTTTTTGGGTGTTAAGATCAAAAGAGGGAATTATCTTGATAGTTCCACTACCCTCAGTAGCTTCTGGGTAGCGGCCCAGAAAAGGGCATTCTGTATGACAACCCCTAAGTTGTAGATTTGCCTCCTCACAGAGGTGATTCTGGCAACTTTGCTTTACAGTTTTTGACAAATGCTGAATATACCTCTGAGGTGTATGCTTTTACGACCCACCATATTTGTGTGACTGTAAGTTATTTTAAACTGTTTTTAATGTTACATTTTAAATTGTTGTAACCCACCCTGGGATCTTATAGTGTTGGTTGGGTAATAAATTAAGAGAATAATTGATAAGGCATGTGTGAGGAACGGAATACAACTTCTGGCTACAAGGAAGAGAAAAATAGCAAGAGTAGACCCATGAAAAAAACCTGAGCCTTTATGCCGTTGCCATTGTATTCAGTGGCTAAAGTGTCTGAAATTAAAATGGTTGGATAAAATTGAAATGCGAATATTGAAGCTGAGGCAGGATCCAGTTTTCATTCCCATGTACAACTGGTGTAATGCTTAGCCCTACAAATCCAGGTTGTGAAAATTAATATCAAGCCACTTCTCTTAAGACTCTTTTAAAGAGAGAACTGTTTTAAATGTTAAGTTATTCCAGCAGCTGCTTTTTGTATGTCAGCTCTCAAGTGTACCATGCAGTTTACAAAGACAGTGAGTGTTTGGAATAGGAACTGAATATTTATATTTGTTTCAAAAAAAAAATGTAGAAGAGGGAAGGCTCCGTGGCAGAGAAGGTAAGCCTTATAGAGGTCATTTGGAAAGTCTGTCTGTTATTTATG
The DNA here is from genome assembly GCF_965207765.1 of Zootoca vivipara. Classification (NCBI taxonomy): domain Eukaryota; kingdom Metazoa; phylum Chordata; class Lepidosauria; order Squamata; family Lacertidae; genus Zootoca; species Zootoca vivipara. The sequence goes on along the minus strand of NC_142594.1, from coordinate 7,137,241 downwards.
CTTTGCCTTTTTAGGTGGTCTACAACTATTAATTAATTTATACAGGACTCATGGGAGGGAAATCCGGGACTACCGTGTTAATTCAGGAAAACTCAGGGTCTGTCCTGGGACTTGCATTTCCAAAAAATAAACAGAATACACAAACATCCCAAGTGCATACATGACCTAATGCCAAAGGTTTCTTCCAAACTGGTGGCTTTTAGTACAAAATCATGGCTGTTCTACTGTAAGCTTCAAATAAACACTGCAGTTGATGTTCCACACTCTTTCTGCAAGTTTATCTCACTATACTCCATTGTCTTCAGTGCTGATTACAGCTGCTATATTAATGATGATGATAATTTAGAACACATAATAGCCAAGTGTTTATTGGTCTGTTATTTTATTGGAAGTTTGCTTACTTCCTCTTTAAGAAATTGGATTTTTCTCTGCATCCTTTAAGTCAGCTTTTGTCAACCTAATGTCTTTCAGACGTTTTGGACTGCAACTTCCATCAGCTCCAGCCAGCACCAGGTTGATGGGATTTGTAGTTCAAAATATCTGGAGGGCACTGGGTTGGCAAAGACTGCTTTAAGCAAAACACTTTCACATTAATAACAAGGAACTGATCCCACTTGCTTTGCAAACTGAAATTTCCCAGAAGAAGGTATGCTTTAATTGAATAGTGAAAACCACAAGCCATCTTGTATGTGCCGTTAATTTTACTTGGGCATAGCATGTTATAAAGGGAATGTGATGGTGGCTGATGACTTAAACATTAATAATAAGAATTGATGTTCAGACAGGTAGCTCAGATGTAGCTGTTAGAAAACTGCTTTATTTATTGAACATGTATTGTCCAGATTTTATAACTCCAGCTGTTTATCTAGATATGCCAATATATTCCCTAATGATAACTTGTTGAGAATGAACAAATCGCCTTCCTCTTTTCCCAAAAACATCACAATGGTGTATGTACCTGGTGGATGGAATGCCTGATGTAAATAGTACTTTAAGCTTCTGATTTCCAATATATTGGGCAGAACTGAAAATATAAGAACTGATTAAAACCAGTCAATCAATCAATCAATCGATTTATTATATATAGTCAAAGGCCTTTACAATGTACGGCAGGGATAAGAACAAGGCTGAAATCACATATCATGATTAAAACCAGTCCCATGTTGTGTATGACACAGGTTCTCGTGAACGTTGTGCTCAGTGGTGATAATTCATCATTTTGTTCTACTGAGGAAATGTAAAAGTGAAAGTATAGTGAATGGTGATCAGTATGAATCAAAATGACAGAAGCACCGCAGCAGCAGTTGAGAGTTGTTTATTTTGTAAGTTTGCTGCTTACAACCTCACCTGTATTATTCGTGTGCAAAGAAGGACATGCTATACGTACAGTAGGTAGAATGTTCCTCCATTATCCCTCCCTATGCAAACTGTGTACCCCTCAACAACTAGTATCCTGCAGATAGAGAGTATGCATCCCTCAGAGCTGTAGACTGTGGTTTGACTGAAAGAAAGCCATGGGATCAGGCTCACAGCACTTAGTTTACCTTTGCCTTTTAATTCTTCTCGGACTTTCCCTTCTGATGTCAGCCTTAAGTTCTGTTCCATTAAGACAGATGTTTTTTCTCTAATGAATCTTACAGACTGTGTTCCTGAGCAGGACTGGAAGACAGCTTGCTGTAATTCCTGCAACTATGGGCCTTTGTATTATCTCTTTCCCATGCAAGTTGCAGACAATTCTTCCACAGGCTGCTCATCGAAGGATGTCCTTAATCCATCATTCAAAAAGTATTTATTTAAATATTGAATTCCTTTCTCTCTCACCCCAAGGTTCTTGTACAGGACCGTCTTTCTGATTACTGAATAATAGCTCCCCTCCTCCCTACTCCCTTTCCTCTGTCAAGGGATTTGTGTCAAGGTTTCTTCACAGAGGAGTAACAACCTTATAGATTATGGGAGTTGACAGGTCTTGTGACATTCAAGGTGATGCCATTTCAGTGTCTTTGCTCTGGCCTTACACTGATGCTTGTCCCAGACTCTGATTCCAAAGTATATGCCATTTGCATGATGTATAGTAATTATAGATGGAGCAGGAACAAGATCCATAACCAAGATGGGGCCTAAAGGCAAACAGATTACACTGAATGGTTAAAAGTTTTTCCAGATGCAAAGGAAATTGGGAGATTGAAATCTTCCTTTTACCCTTTATAATGGAAGCCAAGTTGGTATTAAACAATTACTGGTTTCTGTTTTGTGGTCCATATGAAGATTTATTGACTTGAGAGCAAATATTGACTGAGAGGGAAAAATCCAAGTTCGCTGTTTACCCCAAGGCGCTATAAATTCAGATGCTAACTGAAAGCAGAAGTTTGTGTGTTAGAGACATTCTGCTGCAATCTGTTTACAGTACAGTTAATGGTTCTTCCAATAATCAAAACCACCCCAAAGCTTCCTATGTAGAACTACATGGCACAAGCACCAAATGGGTGAAAGGGAAACAGTGTTTTCTTTCCCCCAAGATGGTGCTATGTGAATTCTGTATGTGGCTAAATGTTACTTCTGCCCTCGGTTCCTCTAAAGTAATGATTTCTAGATTGTGTCATGTGAGATGGTACCATTTCCTGTCCTGGGGGCAAAACAATTTTATCATGGAAAATGTGGATTTTGTTGTATATTAAATGTGGTGTGAATATTTTTCTGTTGTGGTATAAGGGTTGGGTGCAGCTAAATCACATAAGCTCTTCCCAGACAACATATTAAAAGTGCAAGGTGGGAGGGGAGCTAAATCATGCCTGCTGCCTCCACTGCCAACTAACATGCATTTGAAATCTGGGGCTCTTATTGGGCAATTCGGGGTTCTTTTTCAGGGTTCCTTGAGAACTGTACACAATACTGTTGTAAATTGCTCTTTGCAGCAATTCTAATGTAGGTTGGAGCATATTTGTTGTTGTTGTTTAGTCGTTTAGTCGTGTCCGACTCTTCGTGACCCCATGGACCATAGCACACCAGGCACTCCTGTCTTCCACTGCCTCCCGCAGTTTGGTCAAACTCATGTTCGTAGCTTCGAGAACACTGTCCAACCATCTTGTCCTCTGACGTCCCCTTCTCCTAGTGCCCTCAATCTTTCCCAACATCAGGGTCTTTTCCAAGGATTCTTCTCTTCTCATGAGGTGGCCAAAGTATTGGAGCCTCAGCTTCACGATCTGTCCTTCCAGGGAGCACTCAGGGCTGATTTCCTTAAGAATGGATAGGTTTGATCTTCTTGCAGTCCATGGGACTCTCAAGAGTCTCCTCCAGCACCATAATTCAAAAGCATCAATTCTTCGGCGATCAGCCTTCTTTATGGTCCAGCTCTCACTTCCATACATCACTACTGGGAAAACCATAGCTTTAAGTATACGGACCTTTGTCGGCAAGGTGGTGTCTCTGCTTTTTAAGATGCTGTCTAGGTTTGTCATTGCTTTTCTCCCAAGAAGCAGGCGTCTTTTAATTTCGTGACTGCTGTCACCATCTGCAGTGATCAAGGAGCCCAAGAAGGTAAAATCTCTCACTGCCTCCATTTCTTCCCCTTCTATTTGCCAGGAGGTGATGGGACCAGTGGCCACGATCTTGGTTTTTTTGATGTTGAGCTTCAGACCATATTTTGCGCTCTCCTCTTTCACCCTCATTAAAAGGTTCTTTAATTCCTCCTCGCTTTCTGCCATCAAGGTTGTGTCATCTGCATATCTGAGGTCGTTGATATTTCTTCCGGCAATCTTAATTCCGGCTTGGGAGCATATATAAGCCTGCTATCATGATCCTCGCCTCTCCCCCCCCCCAAATGTTCAGTTACTTGATTGAATTTCTGAAAATATGTATAGTGACTCCACCTGTAGCAGAGAATACATATGTTCATCTCAGTGAAGGACAATGTAAATTATGGGCTTGAGAGTGTATAATAGATGGGAACAATATAAAAGGTCATTGGCATCCAAGTTAAAAAATGAAGGAAACATTCCAGGGAAAGGAATATCATTCCCAGTGCGGTTAATAGGTTATTAGGGTACAGTTGTGCATTTCTCTCAGCATAATGAAAGTACATTTAGCCTTCTTTGGAATATGCCCTTTATTTTTAACTCTAGATACTCACAGCTTTCTTTCCTGTTCATCAGATGAGAGTAGACTCTTGAGAAGAACCAGTTTTGGAATACCTGAAAGTCATTTCTGCATCAGGCACAGTGCCTAAGCACAGCACTGGATTTAATACATTTTAAAGAGTATTAGCAACTTGGTTGAATTCATCATGACAGTATTGATAAAAAAAGGTATTCTTACAGCTGTTTCATTAAAAATGTTTTATCCAGTTAGCAACCACAAAATGATTGCCCCAACTGGAAAAGGTATATTCACAAGGCATCTGCATTTTTCAGCAAACTGGGATTTTACAAAGGCTTGCAATGTATTTTGAAGTAAAATAAATGCAGTACAGAAGGAGGGCTGGAATTCTTGAATGTGTCTCAGTCACGGGTATATACATTATCAACTTGCCTTTAGTGACTAGATCAGCAAAAACTGCAATAAGTTTGACATGAGACACTTGCTTCTGCTTTAAGACTTTGCTTAGCAATTCCCCTAATAGGTTGCAAATTTAAATATAAAGCTGTCCTTTTTGTTCTGGGTCATGCAGAAATTATAACGCAAGTGGCAGGGGCACAATGAAACACACAACCCGCTGGTTGTAGCTCAGAAAAAGATATTTCACCTAACTAAGCCATTTCCCAGAGTGAATTGTTCAAATGGATTTTGCAAAAAAATGTAACTGCCCAGAAGCTTCTCTAAAATGAGGCTCCTTGTGTGTTTAGGTTAAAACAGACCTCCAGAATTTTTAGCGGAATGTAGCTCAGCATCATTATAAATTGACTGCATCCTGTTTACCGTAAATCTGCTTCCAGCCTGTTTAATTATCTTTCTCATCTATCTGCATTAGTAAATCATGGTAAGAGATGGGCAGAAAGTAGCATTGCAATGCTTCTTGAGGACCCATATGGCAGTAACAGTTCAGATTTCATATTGTATTTTATATTGTACAGAGGAGTTTGTTCTCCAGATATAGGTCAGTTGCAGTAAGTTACAGAAGCATAAGAGATAGATTTCCGTATCAGGACTCAAATGTATATAAAATATGGAATACTGCCATCAAATAAAGGCAGCAAAAACAGAGAGGAAAACACCTGGAGCTGAAATGGAATCGTATTTCTAATTTACTTCCAACTCAGTGTCCAAATTTCAGGGTTGGTTTTGTGGTGATCTCCTAAAGGACTTTAACTGATGCAATGCACACACTTCTGGCAGAAAAGCAGTGTTTTAAAATGTGATCTCATGGTTGAATCCCATCAGGTCTTGGTTACCTTTCCAAAAGACTGCCACCCAGGGTCAGTCTTTTAAGAGGGGTAGTGGATGCACTGAATCTAGGTCTTCACCTTGGAATGCCTTGCGAACAATTTATTCTCATATAGTTGGAAGGCATCAGTTGTCACTATTGTTAAACCAATCATTATTGTTGCAGGAAACCTAAGCATGGAATAGCTGTGGCTGTGAAAAACTGACACTGAAGGTATGAACCCATGTAAAAGTGGCTGGCAGACTGAATAAGAGACTTTCAACTCCAGGTTCCTGAAGTTTAGTTACGCTTTTCAGTTAAAAAGTCAGCCCTGTCTTAACTAATATATTGAGAGTCTCACAGTTGTCAAATATTAGAAAATAGGGTGTGCTGTCAGCTTGTCCAACATATCAATCTGAGTACCTTCATAGTGTGTCACAGTGTCAGTTTATCTACTGCATCAGTATATCTCCAAATTCAGTATTTAAAAAGCCATGGAGTATTTACTTGGGAATCTTTATTGTATGACCTATTTCCTGGGTGGGTTACAACAAGAGTGTGGGGTCTTGTGCTCTGTCAACCTTGAACCCTATTCACTGCTGTGTCTGGGCAAGACACTTCCTTCGATGTCTTTAAATTTAAGGGTGCAAATGTAGGTTCAAAATTCAGTATCAAAGCATCCATTCTGCATAAAAACCACTGGGGAAAACATTTAGAGGTACGGTAACTAATGTGCCGGCAGGGTTATGGTGCATGCAAATATTGTCAACCTGGTTCAGCTCAGGACTTTGTTGCACTACTCATCGTTTTGTGTTGTGATGATTCAGCTAAATAGTTAACTCCTCATTTAGATATAGTCCATTGCTAGAAGATAAAACTGTTGAGGGAGACAGTAACACTTATGCTGAGAGGCAGTGACAGAGTGACCTCATAAACCTGAGAGATGAATGTTGCATTGGCAGCTGCTAAAACAGGTATTCAGATATGTGAAGGTATGGTATAATAGTATGCAGCTTCACTTTGACAGAAACAACAGAGGGGGAAAGGGGAAATAGGGGAATGGTTGGAGGAAGGTAGCAGCACTTGGATGTGCAAAAACGCAGTTGCATGTTATTCACGCTCCATTTCAGTTGAAGATAGGAAATAAGAGTCTAACTAGAGGACAGTTCGAGGGGACGCGGGTGGTGCTGTGGTCTAAACCACCGAACCTCTTGGGCTTGCCGATCAGAAGGCCAGTGGTTCAAATCCCTGCGATGGGGCGAACTCCCGTTGCTCGGTCCCAGCTCCTGCCAACCTAGCAGTTCAAAAGCATGCCAAAAAGTGCAAGTAGATAAATAGGTACCGCTCCGGTGGGAAGGTAAATGGTGTTTCTGTATGCTGCTCTGGTGTTCCGTTGCACCAGAAGCAGCTTAGTCATGCTGGCCACATGACCCCAAAAAACTGTCTGTGGACAAACGTCAGCTCCCTTGGCCTGTAAAGCGAGATGAGTGCCGCAACCCCAGAGTCATCTGCGACTGGACTTAACTGTCAGGGGCCCTTTACCTTTAGAGGACAGTTCACATATGAAGCTGTCTTATGTCAGACCACTGGCCCATCTAGCTTAGTGCCTGACAGTTTCTCTCTGGGGTTTCAGACAGGGAATCTTTCCTAGACCTACCTGGAGATGCTGGGGATTGAATCTGGCACCTTCTGCATGCAAAGCAGATGTGTTCTCATTGAGCTGCATCCCTTCACCAGCCATGGAACTGCTATGAATCCCTGTCCCTCATCGCCTCTGTGTCTGGTAATGTCTGGTTTTACCCAATGCATTATATAGCATCATCACCCTACCTGCAAAACCATCCCTGCTCCCCTGATCATTGCTGTCAGTGGCAGCGACTGGGAACACACAGAGAGAGCGCTCCCTGCCTCTTGTAATGTCTAGTTAAACCCCAAGGGGTTCATCCGTAAGCCAGTGCTCAACTGCTGCATCAGTGCACTGTTTCAGGACATGGTTTTAGGCCAACATTTGTAAGCAGGCTGCAGACAGTTACTCAAGCACAAATGGTTATGATCAGAGTGTCAAGAATCAAGTTAGCAAGCATATCAGCGGTCATCTTCTTAATCCTTCAAGTAACATTTGCTCAGATCCTCGTAACTTAGGTTTTCTTTCATTCATGACAAAGTTGACAACAAGGCCTTGTTAGACTCAGCTCTGGAAGAAGTGCCCTGGACCTGAACTTTACATCATGGTTTCCATTGGCTGTCTTGTGTGTATCCATGTGGAATTATCCACTGGCTCTGCACAAAGTTTCTCACTTAGTCTCCATTGCCCATCTAATTGGCAATGGGCAGAAAGCGACTTGTGTGTGGAGCAATAAGCTCGCTCTTTGGACTGCTGCTTTCTGGCAAACTGTTCACACTGATCTTCTGTTAGATTTTCAACCACTGGGAATTTTTGAGAGAGTTGGAGGGAAATGTTTACACAGGTTAATTTAAAAAAAGGGAGAGAATTGCTTCCTGTTCAGTTTGATTACTGATGTGCAGAGGTTAGTTCCAGGCTGCTGAGCCTCCGAGGGTTGTGAAAGGGATGTAAAGACAAGAGAAACAGCTGGAAGCCTGATCTGGAAATCACAAATAGTAACTTGTTTGTCACTTCCCAGATCCCTGGTGCATGCATTTTCCGACTTGTTTGCTGTGTTAGTTTGTGATGTCTGGCGAGACAATAAAATGAGCATGGAGTGTAATAGTTTCAGCTTTGTTCAGTGACTGGTGTCCAAGGGATTTTTGTAGGACATTTTGGGGAAGAAGTCCAGTATATAAGCAAATAGTGTTGGCCTGGTGTCTTCAGTATTTACAACATAGTGTAAATGTATTGCACTAGACAGTCCCTTGGAGATGAGGCTGAGAATTTGAGTGACAAGCACAGAAAAATGGACTAACTTAATAGAGTACTTTCTTAGGAGTATTGCCATATTGCAATAAAACAAAGGTCTGTTGTTTATATGATTGCATTTGTTTTCTGATACTATCTAGCTAGTAGACCATATCTAATTTCTTTGACATTTTGTGTAAAAAGAAGTCAGTTTTCCTGTTGTTTTTCAGCAGTTGACTAGAGCAGCTTGGAGTCCCTTCCTAATCACCTTCTACGGTACTTTTCTGAACACGTGATGCACAGAAATGCCAAAGGAGCTTTCAGTGCCCTGGGCCTAGGCTGAGTGTATCTTAGGAAGTGCCTTCTCCCATTTCAGATATGAACCCCCCTCCCTGTTCCCTCAAATTGCCTGATGAGGTTCTCCACAATCCTGCTGTCCAGGAGGTCAGATCTACTGGAGACCTGGAGCACAATATATAGGGTTCTCCTTCTCTGCAGTGATGCTCACTTTAGAAGTAGTGATGAAGTAGCTTTGCTTTTAACTTAATGTTGACAGATAAAATTGTTCTCATATACTGAGGCTTGCGTTGCTATTCTTTTGTGGTGATAATTGTTTTTATAGCTTTTATGTTTCATTTTTTCATTTTGAATATTTTTTTTTGCTTTCTACATTACCTTGTGGTGTATTGCAACAACAACGTTAATTAATCAGACTACTTGGGCTTAAACTGAATTACTGCTGTTAGGACAGTGCTTGGATGGGACGAGATCAGTTTTAGTCAACGTTCTTTCACATTAACTGGTCTATGGTTCATCAGGTGTGTTGTTGTTGTTTAGTCGTTTAGTCGTGTCCGACTCTTTGTGACCCCATGGACCATAGCACGCCAGGCACTCCTGTCTTGCACTGCCTCCCGCAGTTTGGTCAAACTCATGTTTGTAGCTTCGAAAACACTGTCCAACCATCTTGTCCTCTGACGTCCCCTTCTCCTAGTGCCCTCCATCTTTCCCAACATCAGGGTCTTTTCCAAGGATTCTTCTCTTCTCATGAGGTGGCCAAAGTATTGGAGCCTCAGCTTCACGATCTGTCCTTCCAGGGAGCACTCAGGGCTGATTTCCTTAAGAATGGATAGATTTGATCTTCTTGCAGTCCATGGGACTCTCAAGAGTCTCCTCCAGCACCATAATTCAAAAGCATCAATTCTTCGGCGATCAGCCTTCTTTATGGTCCAGCTCTCACTTCCATACATCACTACTGGGAAAACCATAGCTTTAACTATACGTACCTTTGTCGGCAAGGTGATGTCTCTGCTTTTTAAGATGCTGTCTAGGTTTGTCATTGCTTTTCTCCCAAGAAGCAGGCGTCTTTTAATTTCGTGACTGCTGTCACCACCTGCAGTGATCAAGGAGCCCAAGAAGGTAAAATCTCTCACTGCCTCATCAGGTGTAATGCCCATCAATTACATGGAGTTGACATTCTAGAAAATGGTTCTCTTTCCTATGAAGGAGTGTTAAATCTGAACTTTTAAAAGTCAAAAGAAGATCACTGAATTTTTTTACCTTTGTAATAAGACTGCTGTTTTGTGGTAGAGGCAACAGGACACTTGCGGTAGCAAAAAGTAGTAATAGCCCCTTTGATTAAATATCAGTTGCTTCTCAGCAGTCCTGAATTACTTCTGCTCTTTGAGCTTAGTGCTTTGCTTCCTGCCCTAAAAACTGTATTGCCGTCTGCTGGAAACAGGTGCTATGGTTTCTAACCCAGAAGCAGCTGACTTTGGTGCTCTTTGAAGCATTCCTCCCACTGTGTCTTCCCTCACGCGGATGTTATGTGGCTTAATTAATTTGGGACAAGATCTGTGACCTTTGAATAAAAGGCATTATGGATTGTCCAACATCATAATTGCAGCAAAGCTGGTGGTCTGTACAGATGTTCTTCCCGTGTTGTTGCACAGCTACTTAATGGTTTCCTACAGATGTTCCCATGAGGACACATATGTATATTCTTTCCATCTTCCTTTTATGACACCCAAGACCTATTTTCTAACATTCTTTTTATTGTTTAATGTCAAGCAGCAGAAGCAATGAAAACATTCCCTGCACTTAGCAATGTTGGTTTCCTCACCTTTTTTATTTAGATTGTGAATGCCGCGTAGGCAGAGACTTCCCTCCTTAATGGTATACCCCGTACCACAAACAACTGTGCCTGCAGATGTTTTTCTATGTCTCTTTCTACTTTTGTGTTCCGTTTCCTTTGTGGTTTTCATTCCCACACTGTCTGATTCATGGGACTCTTCCTCTCCTGTGAGTACCATGTGGCATTTGTCATTTCTGCAGTCCTCTGGCAGTCGTGAGGATGGCCAGCCCAGATGGGATCAAGAATTTTGCTTCCTGATTCCTGCTGTTCCGGTTGCTGGTGCTTAAGATTTGGGGTTTGAAAAAGATATATAAGAGTAGGTTACTCTTGGCTCTGAGTGCTACCAAGCATTACAGTGTGTGTGTGTGTGTGTGTGTGTGTGTGTGTGTGTGTGTGTGTGTGTTTCACACAGCAGCACAGTGTGCGCATTTCACAGGAATGAGTGCATCGTGTTCCTGAAAATTCCTTCATGCCAACCCATGCTTAGCCAATTTCCAGCACTGGTAGAACACGTTTATTATATTTATATCCCACTTCACAGTTGTTTTAAAAACGATGAAAGCTTTTCTTTTTTATAGCAAACCCTACAAAGCCATAAAAACATTCCAATGGGGGGTGGGGTGGGAAGCACACCAAGACTATTGTGCAAGTTGTGTTGCGCTAGCAGGACAGACACCACACTCACCTTAACCATATACGTATTTTTCGCTCCATAAGACACACCTGACCATAAGACTCACTTAGTTTTTAGAGGAGGAAAACAAGAAAAAATATATTCTGAAACAATGCCGCTGGTGGCGGCGGCAAAGGGAGGAGCCCACTTTCAGGCTGCTTGTCCCTCTGCCGCCACTGGGAGCCATGGCATTCCTCGGCTCGCGACTGCAGCAGCAGCCAAGGGATCCCACTGCCGTCCAGTGCCTTCGCTCCATAAGACGCACAGACATTTCCCCTTCCTTTTTAGGAGGGAAAAGGTGTATCTTATGGAGCAAAAAATACGGTATTTCTTAGTGCTGTTGCTCACAGGGGTGGGCCATTTTGCATTTTCAGACCAAGTCTTATGATCCACCCCATTTTACTTTGCAGTACATCCTTTTCTCCTCCACCTCCTCCTTCATGTAGCGTGCACGAGCCCTTGGGGAGTGGTTGTGAGACACAGCAAACACCAATCTGACTCTATGTTCCCTTGAACTGTCTGCATATACCATTTTGCTTGTCAATCTGCCTGCAAGAGATCAGCACCTGGGCTGAAGGCAGCTGGCTAAAGCTTAAGCCAAGAAAGCAAGGGCTGATGGCGATGAGAAGGGGCAGGCAGGCAGCAAACTCCGCCACACCTCTGACAGTGCTATCCATCAAAGGGAATTTGGCCTCCAAATATAGGCATAACATGAGTGTGCACCTGGGAATCAGCCTTCATGTCTTAAGACAAAGCAGCCACAACCCCAACCACCACCACCTCCTCCTCCTCCTCCCCCCACTATAGTGACTACTATTGCTGCTGCTATTACTAATGTTGTTGTTGCGGGCAGCTGTCTCAAGAGACAATTGAGTGCGCCTCTGGGGGTGAGTTAGCAGGACCAAAGTGACCTCCTTGGGGCAGTGTGTATGGAGGTCCTGAGCTGCCCAGACAACAAGACCCCCCTCTCAGCCTCGCTGATGGGGTCCAAAGGAAACCAGAGCAAGACGTTTGGCACCAGTTTGGCTGCAGGAGTTGCTGGAAGGAGGTGTGCAAGGGACAATCCAGCGGTCTTGGGGGTGGTTATACCATATTGTTTTCAGAGGCTTGTGGTTGGTTGGTTGGTTCGTTGACTTAACTTAGCATCCCCTGGAAATACGTAGTTTTAATGAATCAATTCATCGTCTTCATCCATAGCCTTCTCTTTCCATGTTCTGCTTCATGTTTTATAACGCCACTCCTTGGTCTCTAACTTTCAGTCAATTTGTTTTCCAGTTTGAAGAAAAGAATTCGCACAAACATGAATTTTTTTTCTTCAAACTGGAAAACAAAACTATATCTCATGGGAGATATTTTAGTTGGGACTGAGATGTATCCGAGTTTCATGTCTTAGTTTCAATATTAAGACTGTAAACAGCATCTTAAAAGGGCCATAGCTCAATGATGGAGCATCTTTGCTGCATGCTGAAGGACCCAGGTTCAATTGTCAGAATCTCCAGGTAGCTCTCAGAGAGATTCTTATCTGTAATCCCAGAGAGCTGCTGCTGGTCAATGCAGAGAACCCAGAGCTAGTGCTTTGACACATTATAAGGCAGTTGGTTTTCTGAAAAGGAAGCCGAGGAAGCCAAATTGATGTGATGTTTTTGCCCATAGAGAAATACCCACGAAAAACATTGAAAAGCCAGTGTACATTTTGTAGGAAAGTTCTGCTCACTCCTAGTCTGGTATCTTTCATATTTTGCATAGTTCACTGTGAATGTTTCACTGTGGGATATGAAGTTCTAGCCTTTACTGAATCAGATCATTCATCTAGTTGGCTTGGTCCTGAGAATGCTGACTGGCAGCCAGAGTCTCTGTGGTCTTGGGGGCAGAGGTCTTTCTGAGCTCCTTTAACTAGAGTTGTCAGAACACCTCTAACTAGAATTGTCAGAGAAGCAAGAGAACTTATATCTACAAAGGATAGTGTCTGCTACCAAGCCACGCCCCCTTGTTAACTCTATAATCAGTCCATTTGCTACCCACCACCCCAAGCAATTTTTTAAACAACAATTACACATTAACAGTTTTTTGAAAAAATCAAGACTAGAGACTTTATTTTGAAGTTCAAATAACAATCCAGTAAGAAATATGAAATTAATTAAATATATCAAAAGAGGAAAAAGCAGTATAGAAAACTAACAAAGCCAGGGTCCATAACCATTACCTTATAAAACACAGTGCTATGCAGTAAATTAGATCTTGCAACAAAAAGCGACCTGGTAGGGAAAGAATGCAAAACAAATGTTATGAATACCAAATAAAGACATATTTCCATAATTATCCTATCATATAAATAAACCATGGCCACCAGATAAGAGACAAAATGTATAGGTTTTGCTGCACCCTGAGATATGCTTAATTTGTAAATCACTTTATCAGAGATGAGCATAAACATTACTTAATTGAACCAAATATTTAAAGGAAAACCCAACAGCATTATGGCCAAATGAGCAGCTACTAACAGAAAAAATTATAAGTGGTTTACATACTAAATCCATATTTGACACATCAAAATTTGATAAAAGACATCGTGTGAGGTTTAAAGGAACTGGTGCACCTATTATTTCAGAAATTTCCTTCGTTACCTCTTCCCAAAATTTGTACCAAGACCATCACATGTATGCTCCTCTTCTGTCATGATCCCCATGTAGGGGAACCAAAAGTAGTTATTTGTGCAAGACAGACTGGGCTCAATAATCATTGTTGGCTTATTTTCAGTGAGTTTTTTCCGGGTATTTGTGGAGACAGATCTAAAAGGGGTAGTAATTGGTCACACTTCTTTTTTGGGAGTGAGCAGGTTCATTCAACTCAGCTCTGAAGAGCTCTGAAATATAGCAAGAGTCATCTGCCACTCAGGGAGGCTCCACACAGCTACGGCAAGGCAGTGAAGAATCTGGGTCACTGTTGTGTAGGTGCAGCTGGCCCAGGCACACCCAGTGCAGACACTAGCATCCATCTTTGGTCTGTGTTCATGCTGAGCACACCTGGCTGTTTTTGTTTGTCCATTGCCGACCCATATGCCTCTCCCCAAATACTCCTTTGCAAATACTTCTCACGTGGTTTCACTTCAGGCAGAATTCAATGAAAAATTCAAAAGGGAGCTGAGTGAAAGCCCTCTGATAAATTTTACAGCTTCACTGTAAAACCAGAGCTTCACTGATGCCCTTTTAGCTTCTTTCTTCCAAGCAATTTTGCCCTCTCAGTCTTTGATTATAGGAGGTATCATGCACACCTCCTACAAAAAATGCAAGAAATGTACACAGGTTATAATACATCTGTCAAATGTTCCATGCATATTCCTCCATGGCTATCTTAAGAGGGGGGCAGGGAATGGTCACTTTGGAATCAGCCCTTATTTTTCTCTATGCATTATTTGCGCGGTCAGGCGGAGTCCCCCCCAACACCCCAGGCAGCTCCCGAGTGGAATAACAACACCAGACAACGTTCTATGGGATTAAAATCGGCCACAACTTTATTAAGATTCAGATGTAGGGAGACCTTGACTCAGGCATTGGGCGTTTATCCTTCCCAGTCCCCAGCTGGGAATCTGGGTAATTTCAGGTTTATCCAGCATATGTGGGGGTTGGGCTAGCTCTGGAGAACATATGTTCAAGCAGATAGCCCACCCCCCTTTTTCGCTGCTGCTGGAGGGGGAGGGCAATGACGACCTCTGGGCGTAGGGTCAATGCCCCCCCAAGACCCCTTTACGGGAACCCTGGTATCGCCGCCGCAATGGGGGTGGGGGGTCACCTCCCCCACGCCCCCCATGTTGGTAAATGACTAAAGGATTCCGCCCAAGGCCTGCAACCGCCAAAGTTGTGACGAATTGCTACGGGAAAGGCGAAACCTGCCAATGCAGGGAAATTCCTTTCCGGCCCTTCAACAGCGGCCTTGTCATAGCAGTGCCTGCGTGCGTGTTCGCCTGCGGAAGAAAAAGGTTAACCTGTAATGTAAGCATTAATTTTGGGAGTGAAGGGTGGGAAAGCTCTGGAGCCGTCGGATGCTTCCCAGGTATGTCTCTCCTTCTGCTGTGTGCACTGTATGGTTACCTCCTCCTACCTGGCCAACCCGCCCCCCCCGGCAACACCTCCCCCATCTGGATTGGACAGCTGGCTGTGTGGGCGGAGACCACAGGTATCCAGCCCGGGAAGGTGGTGCCAGCTTCCGAACTGCTGAGTGCTGTCCTGGGGATCCCAGGCGGCTGCGCGCGACCGCACAAAATGCACACCCCTTTTATAAGGGGAACGGTCATTTCTTTCAAAATTTTGCATGGGCTCCGGCTTCTGACAAAGCATTTCTGATACTGATATTCCTTGCTTTGGAGGTGAAAAAAAATATGCCATCGAAACTAACCTTTAATGAATTGGTAGAATCCCATTCCTCCTCCCTACCAGAAAAGCAGAGGCGGCCTATAAACATTACAGTTCTTGAGGGAAAACTGAGCGGAGGTGTGAGCTCTACAGACCACAGTGTTCCCCCCCCTTCCTTCATATTGCTGGCCCCAAACAACAGGCTATTTCTTAAATTGATCCCACCCCAGCCAAATGTCTTATTCAACGTTTTGCAGCCCCCTAAAGGAAGAATCTTTGTTAGTCCATCATGTTGTGGAGACTTTTAAGAATGCAAAGAGTTCTCAACTAGTGAGAGTGTTTATTATTATATCGCAGGACCTCCTAGGAAATATATACAGTGAATCATCAGCAGAAGCTGAAGATAACTTCTCCTGAGTTTACTGTTCCTGCTCCAGGCCCCCATTTTGCATTTCATTGGAAATGCATTGTTGAGCGGTTCCAGGTTTTCTACCAGTACTTCTGTTTGTTTTAAATTTGGAGCGATAGGATGAAAGAGATGTATGTGTATGTAGGAAATATATTTTCCCTTAAATAAAAAAAGTTGGGAAGCCAAATGCAGCTGTTTTTCTGTGCAGTTACGTGTGATTCGTAGCAGGGACTCTCTCTTTTTTTCTCATAACAAGATACTGTAAGCCAGGAAAAAAATACCTCCTCGAGTGTGACTGCAGTGCAACAGAGACAGATTGTACCTTCATAAAGGACATTCTTCTTTTGCCTGACTGGAAGATAGAGGTGGAAGAAACAGTCTAGATCCAGCCTGTGTCCCTTGCAGGTCCATTCACTCCCAAGTCCATGTGGATTTATTTATTATTTTTTGAAGGTCCCACATGCTTTCAATAGACTTAAATTGTTTTGGAAGAACTTACAAGTGATCCACGTCTTCTCTGTTTTTTGTTTGTTTGTTTTTAAACAACTGGCAAAAAGCTTCTGAAAGTGGTGGTGCATAATGATTTGTGCCCCTCCCTTCCTGCGTAACTGTGCAGAGAAAAAGGTAGCTGCTCCCCCCTCCCTGTGTACCTATTTAGTGGTAAACAACAAAATGTGCTTTAGAAAACATAAATGGCCATTGCTGGGGTACATGGGAGAGCAGGAGCAGGGCTATGGGAGGGGGCATTAACCCTTTGCAGCACACCTGACCAAAGAAATACTCCTCTCCAGCTGCTGTTGTTCCCATTTGTACTGACAGGGATTTCCAAGAGCTAATAGCAGCTTCAGTGGGGTGAATTTCATCAGGATTGTGTTGGGATAGGAGCAGCCTCCCTAAGCACTGCTACCCTGACACCCCCCCGACCCCCACAGCAGCTACTTATGTTTTGAAAAAACTATATCTCGTGCCATTGGTGCTGTGTGCAGTGGCGGAGCTTCACACTCTGGCACCGGGGGTGGAAAGCAGGCGCGGGCATGGCTGGTGCACGTCCTGGGAGCGTAGCGCGCTGCCTGCGTGTCGTGGCACCCAGCACGGGGTGGGACGCAGCCGTGATGGCACCCCAGCGGGATCGTGGTGACAGGGGCGGCACACTCCCCCGCCATAGCTGTCAAGTTTTCCCTTTTCTCGCGAGGAAGCCTATTCAGCATAATGGAATTTTCCTTTAGAAAAGGGAGAACTTGACAGCTATGTCCCCCGCCCCCTCTTCCTCCGCCAGTGGCTGTGCGTGGTTTGATCCTTTCTGCTCCTTCTGGCTGTCTTGTCTCACTCAGCAAAGTGTGTGACCGTATCTTTTTTCCAAGCCGCCACAATGGTACGAGTTGTAGTGGGTGCACATAATAATAAAAATAATGAATATTGTGGTTGTGGGGTTATTGTTTTTGTTCATTATTATGGCATGTATTTTGTGTTCTCGTATTGTAAACTGCTCTGTGATTATTGGATGAAGGGCAGTGTAGAAATTTAATTAATAATAATAATAATAGTAATAATTGTCGACCCACAGACTGCACCAGGGTCGAGAGGCACACACACAATAAGCTGTCAGCAAGATTGAAAATTCATGGCTTAAAAACAAAACACAGTGTTTTTCAGATGGAACGGAATCAGCTGATGAGGATAGACTCTTGCCATACGATCCGTCAAATGTACGGTACTGTTTACCATTTAATGTATAGAGTATTAGCACTACGATAACTTGTGACTCATTTCCTCTCTCGGTACACAATAAGGGCAAAAGAATAGGGGAAAGCCAAATGTATTGTTTACATTTGACTATTTTAGCATCTCTACATCTTCGGGGCATATGAATCATTAGACAGAAAGCTATGTAAATGTTTAAAGCTGCAATCCTGAACACAGAGACTCGGGCACGAAACCCATTGAGCACAGCAGGGCTTCCTTCTGCATAAACACACTTAGGCTTATGCTGCACAAAGGTTTTTGAGTATCTCGGTTTTGTATCCATATGGCCGTTTTTTATTTTTGCTCAGGAATATCTTACCATTCTGGAGCCTAGTCTGGCTTGACTTGAAACAAATTTAAGATTACAATTAAGATAAAACTAAAACAAGCTACTCTTAGTTGACAAAAATAAGACTGTCCTCCATACAGGGGCGTGCACTGATTTAATTAAATCATTAAAATGTTCCATGTTTGCTTGCAGAAAAGACCTTCTCCTGCAAAGTTTACATTATAGTGTTTTTTTTAAGCTTCCAAAATAGCCTTCTAAAAATTAGTCTCAGGTGGAAAAAATAATTGAATTGTGCAAAATTCTCTACACGGTATTTAATTCTGCAAGAGGAGTTTCACGTTACTGTGGAGGAGGGTACTGAAAGCACTTTTTAGAATTCTGTTATATCTGCGGCCTTTCTGGCAAGTAAATACATGCACTTGGATACAGGTGTATGAAATAGGAGTACAGATAACAGACATTTAATAGATGTTGTTGTTGTTTAGTCGTGTCCGACTCTTCGTGACCCCATGGACCATAGCACGCCAGGCACTCCTGTTTTCCACTGCCTCCCGCAGTTTGATCAGACTCATGTTCATAGCTTCGAGAACACTGTCCAACCATCTCGTCCTCTGTCGTCCCCTTCTCCTAGTGCCCTCAATCTTTCCCAACATCAGGGTCTTTTCCAGGGAGTCTTCTCTTCTCATGAGGTTGCCAAAGTATTGGAGCCTCAGCTTCACGATTTGTCCTATTTATCTGTCCCCACGATCTGTACTATTTAATAGATAGTACTTGTAAATTATAGCTTAACTTTATGGGGCATTTTGTTGTTCTATCTGCCCTCACCAAGACATTTATGATGACATCACTTGTAATATTCTTTGGGGGAGGGCGAACCATTTCTTATATATATGTTCTCTTTATTATTATTATTATTATTATTATTATTATTATTATTATTATTATTATACTAGCTGGCCCTGCCACACGTTGCTGTGGCTCAGTCTGTTAAATGGAGGCTCAGAGTCCCCCTTCAGACTCCCCTGACCTTCAGAGTCCCTCTGTTTTACGCGTGTTCTGTTTACACAGGCGTATCCCTGTGATTCCTCCCACCCTGTGCCGATCCATGACATATCCCATCCCCTCCCCCCCCCCCGGCTTATTCCTGTGGTTCCCCCCACCATGTCCCGACCCATGATGTATCATGACCCCTCCTCCCCCATCCCTGGCTAAACCCTGTGACTGGTCCACCGTGTCCTGACCTATCCCGTCCCCTCCTCCTCCCAACCCCCACCCAGGGGACTCAGTACGTCCATTCGGCCTAGTCTGTAAAGGCTTTGGCCTAGGTGCTGTTGAGTGGAAAGGTTTTATAGGCATAGCTGCCAAGTTATCCCCTTTTTTAAGGGAAATTCCCTTATGCTGAATAGGCTTCCTCGTGAGAAAAGGGAAAACTTGGCAGCTATGTTTATAGGTGCAGTACCAGTGTAGCCACTGCTAGAGGGCGCTGGTTTGCAACCTGGTTCTTTTCTCAGCATGCACTTTCGTCTGATTTGTGAGTTCTGGAACACGTGGTTTTTTGGGTTTTACCTGGCCCAGGTGTGACACCTGTCTTTAAAAATGGTACGGGCTTGCTCTCATATTCACATGCGGCATTGGTTCAAAATTTGAACGCAAATGGTCTGTGCAGAATGAATGAAATATACTCTTGAGGCTTAGTCCAAAGAAAGTTAGGTCTGTGTGCCTTCAGGTTCAGGGGAATAGAGTATTTAACTGTGCACTAAACCCATATTAGTTTCAATGAGACTTAAGCACACTCTTGACTGCTCTTCATGAATGTGTCACTTTATTTATTTAAAGCATTTTTACCATGCTCTTCAGCTTGCATGAGGTCAAATCCCTTTTTCTTCCCTTAAAAAACATAAAGCTTTGCCTCCTGGTTCCTCAGCCAAAAAGGCTCCCAGAGCAGTTGACATAAGGTCATAAAAACAAGACAGTCCCTGCCCCATAGGATTACAGTCTTAAAGACACAACACAAAAGGAGGAAGAGGGTGAGAAACGAAGAGGAAAGCAAGCAAGCAAGCTAGCGCCAATTCTTAAATCAACGTAATTGTTTTTTATATAATCAGTTTGAATGTACTGTAAACAGTTCTGGGAGAGGAGGAACCAAATGGATCTTGTGCTGATGGAGGGGCCTGGCATCCCAATTCTCCCTCTGCTTCATTCTGATGAAATTTTTACACTGTTGTCCATCCCTTAGAAAAAGATATTGCAGTAGTGATTATCTTTACCCAATATTTATTTGTGAAATATTTTTGCTATTAGGTGAATTAATTGCAGACATACTCACTATATTGTGTTTTTCCTACCCAGCACCCACTGACTTCCCAGTGCATTTGACATGTATAGGTTTAAAGAGGGATTTCAGTCTTTTCCTTTTTCACCATAGTCTGGTGGGCTGTCCGCGTTTTTTCTTCCCTTTAAAAGTACAGAGCACAGCAGGAACATTTATTAATTAAAATGTTAATTCATCCATTAAAAATAGAAGAAATGTGTTTTTTTAATTTATTTTTAAAAAAGAGCTTCAAAGTGGCTAGAGTAAGTGGATTTGCAAGTGCACTGCCAATTTTAGATGATGAGCAAGTAAGCCTGACATGGAAGCCATTATTTGGGCCAGAAAGTTATACTTGACCCATTCAGGCCTAGCTTCTTCTCTAGTATGCTTCATCTCTCTGCAGTTCCATCTTTTGTGCAGAGCTGGGTGGTGGTGCTCAGGAAGAATCTCTGTGTTCCTGTACATAACATTTTTCAGGAGGATCCACTATAGCCTTGAGTCCCTGCAAGATGGCACCAGTGTTTCTTGATGCCTTCAGTTACCCAGCACCAGTGACTGCCTCATATCAGGGCCGGTTGGGTGTGAACACCGAGCAGCTGCGGGGCATGTGCAATGGGGTGTGATTAAAAGGCCTCATATCAGCCGTACCCCTCCTACAGTTCAGTTTCCAATACGTAATCTCTTTGCAGTAAGCCTCACCTTGCAGAGCTACAACTCTGCACAACTCCTGCATCCAGACTGTGGATGGCTTTGTAGGGCCAAACCTTGTTTGCAGTGGTAATACTGAAATTAATGGGACCACTTCCATGAAAAAGGCTAACATATGTGCATAGTACACAACTGTCGGTCTGTTCTCTGAGAGACATTAAGGCATGTGCTTTGCATTCTTAACTCCGTTCCAAATAGTCTTAATGAGTCCCTTCTGGTGTACACTGGGAGAATTTATTTCTAGCCTTATTTTCCAAGTATGCCTGGTATGAACTTGAAACCCAAATACAAGCTGCACGAAAGCCCCACTGTCTGCAGATACTGCTTTAGTATTTACAGAAGAACTATAACTCCAAGTCCTTGAAGCAAAACAGCCATGGCAGTTCATGGAACAGTACACAGCTAGGAGTTAATACGAGACCAGCCCACAGGTTAGGCATTGCTTTGATTCATCAGAGCCTGAATTGCCAATTGAACTATACACCCCACATCTCACAGTGCCTTAGTGGGATGTTATGGATGCTTACAGACCATCCTTTCTTAGACTGATACTTTCTGAACGATTGGCTAATACTTCATCTAGGACTGAGCCGATTTCACCCTATTTCTCTGCTCCATTTGTGGGGCAACAAAAGTGAGGGGTTATTTTGCGTTTTGGGTGGTGAATTTTGAGAGAAGGGGGGGGGGGAAACCAACCTCAAGTGCCACTCTCAAATGCTCAATAGCACAGATCATCATGTTGAATTAAACACAATGTCTAGGGCTGGTGTAAAGAGTTGGCATGATAAAGCCTCTGCCAAGGGCCCACACACCAAAGATGGGTCCAGTGACAAGAACTTCTGCCACAGTGAGGAAGCAGACTCCTTGAGAAAGGCGCCCCATGGAGAAGGTCTTGCCCAAAGGCTCTCCAATTCCTGAAGTTGACATTGATTATGCCCATAGTGATGTATGGAAGTGAGAGCTGGACCATAAAGAAGGCTGATCGCCGAAGAATTGATGCTTTTGAATTATGGTGCTGGAGGAGACTCTTGAGAGTCCCATGGACTGCTAGAAGATCAAACCTATCAATTCTTAAGGAAATCAGCCCTGAGTGCTCCCTGGAAGGACAGATCGTGAAGCTGAGGCTCCAATACTTTGGCCACCTCATGAGAAGAGAAGAATCCTTGGAAAAGACTCTGATGTTGGGAAAGATGGAGGGCACAAGGAGAAGGGGACGACAGAGGACGAGATGGTTGGACAGTGTTCTCGAAGCTACGAACATGAGTTTGACCAAACTACGGGAGGCAGTGCAAGACAGGAGTGCCTGGCGTGCTATGGTCCATGGGGTCACGAAGAGTCGGACACGACTAAACGACTAAACAACAACAACAATGCCCATGGAACAATGTTATCTTACATGATAGCATTGTTCCAAATGGCATTCTGTTAGGGGAGAGGGATTGGGGGCTACTGGTGAAGACTGTCATCTCCTCCTCCTGAATGTCCCTCAACAATGCCGTATCACACTGTAGTGTCATTCCCAAGACATACTGGAGAATTAACCCTGGCGGTTGGCAGTAGGTGGCAGCTGGGAGGAAAGGATCGTGATCTAGTGGTAGATCGCGGAGTGTTCCTGGTAGAAGAAGAAGAGTTTGGATTTGATATCCCGCTTTATCACTACCCGAAGGAGTCTCACTGGTAGATCCTGGTTGACCTCTGGCCCCTCAGCGATCTCCTTACAAAAAAGCAGCAACTTTGGCTTCCTAAAAAAAGCTCCACAACTTTGGGTAGATCACTGCCAGTCTTTTTATACTGTGAGCAGATCGTAGTCTATTGGGAGCTGGATGTCCCTGATATAAAGGATTCACATACCATGTGGCTTCCTAATGCAAAGCAAAGGGGGAGCCCACGGTGTTCTTCATCAGGATAATTTATAAGGAATATTATGAGGAAATGAGTGGGATTTTTATTGCCTTCAAAACTATGGCTCCAGATTTAAGTAGGATTATGAAGAAAGCTCTTTGAGGTGGGTACTATGATCGCATAGTCCTGAAAGTTTTATTTTGTGTGGTTTTAGAAAACGTTCCAGGATATTTCATTATTCATTTTATCTTATTATTGTGGTATGGTGCTGGTTGAATCTATAAAATGCAAATTTGGCTTGAAGTCCATTTTCACATAAAGATTCAAAAAATATACATAACAGCACACTGGTGCTTTTTTAAATGCCTCTATATTTTTAACAGGATACGTTGAAAGGTTTTAATGACACAGCATTGTTCTGCGTAAAATGTTAAAAGGTATGTGCTGAGTTACAAAATAGGAGCTTGCAAAATAGCGTATTTGCTTACATCTTGGGTGGAAAACTTGGAGCCTTATTCACCAAACTTTTTTTTAAAAAAAAAACTTGCAGAATTCTTTAACATTTACCACTGTTACTACTGCTGCGTCTGCAGCAACACATGATGGTCTGAAAAAGTTCGAAGTACAGTGAAGGTGATGTCCATAGCTGGACAACTAAGAAAAAACACTCTTGTTTCATGGAGTGCTCTTCTTCAGGTCCCAGATAGCCAGCCACTTAATTTTCAGGATACTCCATTCCATTTCTGCTTGTGAGGCAAAAAGGGAAAGCCCTGCTCTATTTAAGCAGAGAAATAAATTCCCTAAAACTCTGAATCAACCAAGTTGTTGAGCATTTCAGCTTTCAGCTGCTTCTCCAGAGTGGAAAAATGAGCTCCCTCTTGTACGAAGCAAAACAAAACCCCGCCGTCTTGAGTCACAATATTAAACTTGAGCGCCTTGAAATGTGATTATGACAGTGTCCAATTTGGCTGCCGAATAGATTTTGGATATCTTCACTGTTAAATTAGGTGAGGCAAGCGCTAAAACTTGGATTGCACCTCTCCAGTGAGTGGACTTTCCCTCTAGACACTCGCTTTACAGGACACTAGACTTGGTGAATGATTCTTCTCCCTTTCATGTGGCAACTCTTTGCCCCAATCCCCCCCACCAGGAACCCCCCCCCCCCGCAATTGCAACAGCCAGGTGATACTGTCTTAACTGGGGTAAGTGTTTCATGGCGAGGCCTGGGGCAGAGACTTCTTTCTACTTCAATTTTAGGCCTTTGGGACATCTGCTTCGTTCTAGAATGTCCCTGTGTCATGCCTTGGAAGAGCTTGCACATTTCAGTGTGCACTACATCATGCTGAGTTTGTGAACTGAGCAGCACTTAATATGAAACGCAAAAGGCATTCCCACTTAGGGTGATTGATTTGGAGCGCTTGTTTACTGCGAAGTAAAAGGAACTGCAGATGTTTGATGAAAAGACACCAAACATCTGCATTTTCGATACTGTGTAAGGGCAGCAGCAACAGCAAAAGCAGCATTCACTTAAAATAAAAAAAAAGAAGCAGCAAAAAATTAAATGAAGCAAAGGGCTCCTTTTCTTTAACCTCTTGCAGGACTTGGACACTTTCCATAGTTTAATGTGGAAAAGGCCTGTTGCTAAAGAAGTGTAGTCATATGGTTTGCTTTGAAGATGTGGGAGCAATGCAGGGCTGCCTGACGCAGGGGAGTGTCCCACAGATGACAGATGTGTTTGCTTTTCGTGGCTTTCTCCGTGCAACGGGCTATGATTATATCCACCCAGTTATCACCGCTTCTTCACAGATGAGACAAACTTGCATCCACACGGGAGCCTGAGTGATCAGCGCAACATCCAATGAGTTCCACAGCCTGGCTCTGAAAGTTGACAAAAAGGCGAAAGCAGCTGCAGAGAGGGGGTGTTGCTTAGGAAAGCCACAGGCCAGGGAAGGGGGAAGCAAAGCAGCCTCTCTTGTCCCGTTGCGCTTTGCCACTGAAAAGGCTTTGACTGTCGGAAGCAAACAGAGCTTTGGGAATGTTTTGATTGTTTTCAAGATTTGGGTGCCTCCTTCCTAGGTAGCCCTCATGAAAACCGAAACAGTAGTGAATATTTCATTATATATCAGTAAAGCTACAATCCCCACCCTTTAGTAAAAGTAGCCTGAAATGAAGTCTTTGGTGTTTGTTCAAATGCCAGAAGAAAAGTAGGGGCCATCTGAACTCTTTTAAGGAGGCAGTTTCACACAGTTGGGCCCACCACTGAAAAGGCCCTGTCTCTAGTGGCATAGATCTCAATGGCGAGTCTAAAGCAGGGTTACCAGACGTCCCCGGTTCCTGGGGACAGTCCCCGGATTTGAAAATCTGTCCCTGGACAAATTCCGTCCCTGGAATGTCCCCAGATTTGCAAATCTGTCCCCAGGAAATGTGGCAGCGGCAGCCTCAGCAACCCGGAGCCAGCTTGGTAGCACAGTTGGCTCTGGCTGGCTTCAGGAGCTGCTTGCTGCCGTGGCGCCCGCCATTTTTCCTCGCTGAAAGTCCCCATGTGATGTGTCTTGTACGCAACACATCATATGGGGACTTCCGGTGAGGAAAAATGGCAGGCGCCATGGCAGCGAGCAGCGAGCAGCTCCTGAAGCCAGCTGCGTTACCAGGCTGGCTCCAGGCTGCTGACTGGCGCTGCTGCCGCCACTGCCAAAAGGGAACCGGGGATGTCCGGTGGTACAGATCTCCTGCCCCCTTCCCCCTTTGCTTTGACTGATCTGGGGAGGCTCAGGAGTCCCGGCCGCCGGCCATTGCCCAGTTTTTAAAAAAAAAACTCTGTGCATTTATGTTTCACAGGGTGCGAAAGAAGGGCTTTGCACCTTGCCTGGCAGAGAAACCGCACCCTTTGCACCCCTCCTGGGCAATGCCCACCCGCCTGCGACTCCCAAGCCTCCCCCAATCTGTCAAAACAAAGGGGGAAGGGGGCAGATCATTGGGGAAGGCTCGGGATATGCATGTGTGCTTGGGCCCAGGGTCTTTTGCCTCTCCATCCCCACTACTGACTCCCTGTTGCTACTCAGCTTTAAAAAAAAAAGTGTCCCCAGATTCATTGGAAAAAAAGTCTGGTAACCATAGTCTAAAGCTGATCCTAGGCTGTCCTCCAAATGCCTGATTTCAGTCTTGGATAAATCAGCATACCTCACCAATTTGGTATTTATTTGCTCCAGTGCGAGACAGAATCCAAGGTTACGATAACTTACTAAAAAGGGGGGAAATATTTAAAGTATGCAAAAAGAATTAAGTGCAACCCATTTTTTCCTGAAAGATAATTTTTTATGTTTCTTCTACCTTTCAAATGATGTCTGCATTTCTATATTTACTGTATGTGGAATCATAGAATCATAATATTGAAGAACTGGAAGGGACAGCAGGGGCCATCTAGTCCAACCCCCTGCAATGCAGAAATCTTTTGCCCAGTGGGGCTCAAACTCACAACCCTGAGACTTAAGAGTCTCATGCTCTCCCAATTGGCACTTGTACCATATGGCCCTTCAAAATTGGGACGCAGATCCACCCTTAACCTGATCCAGCATGGGTTTGTGGCCTATCTACAAGGAAATAAACGCAGTGAGATGTTTCATGGACCTGGATTTTGTTGCAGACATTTCCTGTTTCAGAGAAAAGGGACTCTCAATTGAAACAACCTTATAGGGACACTTATCATGGCCTGTCTTTGTCTCTGTGAATATATCCTTGGCTCCACCAGCAGCTTCAGATGTGATTGATTTACTACACAGACATCACTCCTATGCACACAAAAAAGTATGCAAACTTAATTTGGATTGTCATATGTGTTGAATTCACAACGTATCTATTTTGCTTTATATAGACATGCTTTGGAAAGCTATGGCTTCTCAACCTTTATACATGCACCAAAATAGTGGAATGATGTTCACAAATTGGTGTACAGCTGGCATGTCGTGCCCCCCCCCCCCGACTGAAATGTTGTCATTTTAGAAAATTTGACACGTTTTGATGCAAACCTACAATTTTGGGGAGAAATGGCTTGTCTAACATTTTGCATATTGAACACTAGAGGGAGCCAATGTCTGCATATTTTCTTCATGTACAGTAAATTCAAACCTCCTGTCACTTATTGCTATGGAAATGTTTCTTAAAAGATGTGTTGGTTTCTAAATGTGGCCCTTACACACACACACACACACACACACACACACACACACCAGCATTAGTGAAGTTTCCCAATTTGCCAACATTGTTTAGGCCATGTATAATTTTCTACACTTACTTTATGGCACAACATTCATAGTTGGGAGGTTCATAATTGGGGGTGGGGGTGGAGAATCAAACCCTTCCAGCCTAGTGGAAGGGCACATGCTCTTCAGTTATAACCTCAGCTCTAGAGTTCAGTCCGCTTAAGCAGCAGAAAAAAGGGGAAAGCAGCAGAAGAAAGGGGAAAGAAAGAGCAGGTCTCCCCAAGAAACAGGGACCTGATCAGGCTTGAAAGCAGAAGATTGCAGGATGCATGTTTGCCAGCTGGTAGCTTTGCCAAAGAGGAAGAGTTTCTTTTTCACGACCTTTCCTTATTTCTGTGATGGGGCTACTTGATGTGCTAGAGTTGTGGGTCCCTCTTCAGCAACAGAAAGGGATAAAGATGGGGCAGAAGTTGGATGGAGAGAGATGACGTGTTGTTTCTGCACAAAATATTCGCATTGGCTAAAGTGAAAAGCATCGCTTTTTATGCTCAAGTTGGGCATAAACATTAAAATAAAGACTATAAATGTGACTGTCTTCCTGAAAGTGTTCAGGTGTCACAGACTGCCTGGATGCAGAGGAGTGGTGGAAGCACCAACTGGGGAACCCCCAAGGGAAGAAGGCTCACTTCCAAGGGGTTGGTGGTGGGATGACAATGAGTGGTCAGAGAAGAGGGAGCAGACTGGGAGGAGGAGGTGTCAGAAGCTGAAAAGGTAACAGGGTTTAGTGAACAGGAAGAGGGTGGGACAGAAGCAGAGGCTGGTGAGGAGGGAGGCCAAAGATGCAGAGATGAAGCAGGCTGCTGAAGAAGCCAAAGGGTACCCCCCTCCTGTTACGACCAGCTCCTCTCCCACTGGGCTCCCAGCACTAGAAGGGGTATGAAAAGGGTGAAGCAAAGGCAGGTGCATTGATGGAGTCTCAGGTTGCTTGGGATGGACCTGGGGGAGTAGGGGGCTTACGCAACTGTGGGAATGTGTGGACCTTCAGTCCTCACAACTGCCACATAGGGGCAAGATCTACCAGGAAGAGTCGCTGTGCTCACTAGGCCTTGCCTCCTGAGCTGTTTGTTTCTTTGAATAAAGATTTAACTTCACTGATGCTGTGTGAGTTATTACTGACCTGCTCCTGGCACCTGCCTCTGACATCAGGTATTAGAAGTTTTTTAACAGTGCCTGCCAGGAAGAGTTGGCCTTAAATCCATAGGAAATGGCTTCTAAAAACACATCTTTCTTTTTGTTGTCCTGGTGAAGGAGGCGGTGAGATTAGCATAACTTTGGGGCTTTTCTGGCAGGAGCCTCGGGCTGTTGAAACTTACTGATTAGTTATTGTTGGGCAGAAGGAGGGAGTGACCTTTTAGGTCACCATATCTTGGCTTAACACTTCCAGAAGAAATATGATGCTGTTTCATTTCGATTTACAAATGATAAGGGAGCACGGTAAAGATTTACAGTGGAGGCGACAGCAAGCAACGGGTTTAACAGGAGGTGTTGCAAGTCAGCTTGCTTGAACTTGCCCTGACTAAAGCCTCTCTAGGCCAAACCAGAGTTTTGCTTCTCAGGTATGGGCAACCATTGCAAAAGCTGGATTTTAGGGATACTGTACTTCATAACAGTTGCTAGGATCCAAGCCAAGCCAATGTGACAATTTGTTGTTGTTGTTGCAAAAAAAAAACCCAAACTAAACTAAACCCAGTCTTTCATTCGCTTCCCCCCTACCCTGTTATTTGGAATATTCTCTACAGGTCCTGCGTGACAGACATGTGTGAGTGCCCTATTCATAAAAACTGCTACTGTGAGTCCTTTCTCGCCTATGCTAGAGCCTGTCAAAGGGAAGGTCTGAAAGTTCACTGGAAACCTGAGCAAAATTGTGCTGGTAAGTGAGACACACTGATTGCTTCTTTGCAACTGCAAGTGCATTTCATACTGTGCCCATGTAACAAAACCTGGTTTTTGCTCCGGCTTCTCTACTTAATTCTCCCCGCTCTCTTCACCCAACCCATGGACCAGCAGTTTTGCAGCATGAGGGGCTGATTCGGAGTGGAGAAATGGTGGGCAGGGAAAGGTTTAAGCACCCCCACCCTAAAGCTGGTTCCCCAACCCCCCCTAGCCGAAATAGCCCTTAGGCAACAGGCTTGCAACACAGTTCTGCCCCAAATGCACAATCTGGCAGTTTACAATATTGCAGCTCTGTTAGAGCAGAGATGGCTAAATGGTTCCCAGGTGCTGAAATCCAGTGGCCAGCCGGCATGCATTGTGCTCTTTGGAGAGAATACAGGAAGCGTGTCTGACAAGCAAGATTCCAGCAACTTTGTACTAACAAGCCCGTTGTAAAACTTTGCATCGGGTACCTATTTCACTTGTCTGAGCCTGCTGGAAGAACAGAGGGGTGAGTAGTGCAAGGATCACAGGGCTGTAATCGTGAAATATTCTAGCTGATTACTGGCATTTCCTAGACTGCCTGCTCACTCATGTGGAAGCACAGATGCAATTGATCTTCTTTCATAGGAAGTGAGAAATGAATGGCAATCTGTGGTGGAAAAACACAGCTGATCTGCATCTATTTTATTCATTAAACTGACTAGTCATGCAATCCAGTAATCATTTAAACCCAAGTGCTTGCAATTAAGTACTCCAAAAAGTTTTGGTGGAGCATGGAACAGATTTATCCCACTGTACCCATCCCCTTATGTGGTTTGGGCCATTCCTGGCAAGCAGGGCAAAACACCCAGAAGCTTCAAGTGGGGTAGGAGAGTGGTGCGGAATTTGACCACCTGCTGTGCTCCTTCCAGAGTAGTTTGCCCACCTTTGGTCCCCCACCTTCCCTTTGCCACAGAGTCCTAGGAAGTAAGAGAAAATTAGAAGCAAATTGCTTAAAACATAAAATCTTGGTCATGAAACAGTAACATAAAACACAACTTTGAGAGGAAGAGCATTGAATGGAGACATTGCAAAGCCTCATAGATTGCTTTATAAAGTAATCCTTGGGCCTAATTTCTTTATATGAAAAGAGAAGGGGGAAAGGTAGTGTAGCACACGATCGTATTTTTAAAAATATAAATTGGGATCAGAAAATGTAAATGAAAGGCAAAATTTGGAAGTTTCGGATTAACTGTAATTGGAACTCATAATGGCAAAATTAAAAACATAGCAGTTTAAGTGTCATCAATTTTGTTTTCTGGTTTTCTGTTTTTGCATTAACTTTTATTATGATTAAGAAAGGGATAAAAGGTGTTGATTGATTCCAGTTCTGAGGTAAATTAGGGAGATATACAGTAGGTAGATATAGATATAGATATATATAGATGTATAGGACGAACTAAAATTCCAAAGAGACTGGAGTAAATTCATTGACTATATAAATAATAACTAGAAGTTTCAAGACACTAGCAGGATTGAAATAAATCCTAGGACATGGACTTTATAATATAAGATTAAACTGTGAGATATAGGGGAAGCTTGTTGGTGGGATGGAGGGAAGTCATAAGCTCAGCAGAGAGGTAGGGAGTGAGATTTGTAGGTGTATGTTGGAAATTATAGTTTATTGTTTAAAGTGAAAATTCAATAAAAATTATATTAAAAAATAGATATAGATATCCCTTTTGGAAGGAACAAAAATGATGCTAAAATATATGCAGGTTGATTTTTGGCATGCAGTTTAAGAAGACTTGGAGACTGCTTTTGCCTGTTGCAGGCCCACAGGGGTTGTTTTACCGGCCCCTGAGCTGCCCCCGAACCGAGCCGCCTGTTTGGCAAGTCCCCATGTGCTGCGCTAAACCAGCGCAACGTGGATACTCGCTTTTGCGGCTCCGGAAATCGTGTTTGCGCAGATGCTGGTAATCGCAGGCACGCACACTCACACGGAGTGAACCGGCCCAGGCAAGGTAAGCCTTGCCGACCCCTGCTATATGCAGTGTTAAAAAAACTATTCATCGAACTTCTGAGAAGCAGAAAAGAACATCTGACTCTCATATCTCTTAGACACATATCTCTTAGACCAGGTATCCCCAAACTGCGGCCCTCCAGATGTTTTTGCCTACATGATCCCTAGCTAATAGGACCAGTGGTCAGGGATGATGGGAATTGTAGTCCAAAACATCTGGAGGGCCAAAGTTTGGGGGTGCCTGTCTTAGACAGTTTCCAAGCTGAGGCCTCTAAAGCATTTCCTCTTGTTTCCTTGACACATACAGTAAATGTTCCACTGAGAATTTGCAACAAGAAACACTGCACTGGTGTGCCATAATATTACAAGATATGGGATATGGTAAAACCCATGGGTATAATTTTAAGCGATGACAATTCCTCTTTCTTTGAATTATCTTCCAGCCACCCAGTGTAAACATGGTGCAGTCTATGATACCTGCGGTCCTGGATGCGTGAAAACATGCGACAACTGGAACGAGATTGGTCCCTGCAATAAACCGTGCATTGCAGGCTGCCACTGCCCTGCGAACTTAGTCCACCACAAAGGAAGATGCATCAAACCCATTCTCTGCCCACAGCGGTGACATTTGCTTTTATCCACAAGGACATTGTAACTGGTGGCTTTTGGTAGCCTTTCTAAGCTCACAGCCAATGAAGGACTTTCAGTGCTGGCTGGCAGATTTTGCAAAGCACTCTCACAAAGAGTGGGGGGAAATAGGTGTGCCTATATATTTATATGTGTATATGGATATATATATATAAACACTAGTGTATGTTGATACAGAGAGAGAAAGAGAGAGGCGCGGTAAGATAATTTTAAGACTCTGGACTTCCCAGGATTACGGGTCCTCCCCTCCTACTTTTGATAGTAATGTATATTCTCTGAATTATAAAAGTTACCCAGACCTGCTCATTCTGCTACATGTGATCCTGGACTTCTGCCCCCAAATCCTGGCCCCGATGGCACCCCTATGTGTGTGTGTGTGTGTGTGTATTGTGTAATACCATGTTCAGGGAGAGCAGGTGTAGAGAAATAAATGGTCATACCCTTGGTATCGCAGGACAAAAGAAATGGCAGCAGCACCTGCCACTCCCCGTAACATGAGGCCCACATGATCAAATACTCAACACAATAGCCATAGCATAAACAATTCCATACAATGCCCATTGAAGCAACAGGTCACCCCTCACTTCTCTGTCCCACCTGCATTGGCTGAAATGCATATAGGCCCCTGGGATATAGTAGCATCAGTCCTAGTTTTAACTATATATACCCACATACACATACATGTGCGCACACATATGAAAATAGGCATCATTTATATAAACCATGGGACATGGGTGGCACTGTGGGTTAAACCACAGAGCCTAGGGCTTGCCGATCAGAAGGTCGGCGGTTCGAATCCCCGCGGCGGGGGTGAGCTCCCGTTGTTCGGTTCCAGCTCCTGCCCACCTAGCAGTTCAAAAGCACGTTAAACTGCAAGTAGATAAATAGGTACCGCTACAGCGGGAAGGTAAACGGCATTTCTATGCGCTGCTCTGGTTCGCCAGAAGCGGCTTAGTCATGCTGGCCACATGACCCAGAAGCTGTCGGCGGACAAATGCCGGTTCGTCGGCCAATAACGCGAGATGGACACCGCAACCCCCGAGTCGTCCACGACTGGACCTAATGGTCAGGGGTACCTTTAACTTTACCTTTATATAAACCATAGAAGGATGAGTTATTATATGTATATTATTTTGCTATAAAGTTTACGTATTAGTGTTTCTGTTAAAATAAGGCAGGTGTTTGATGGCATGATGGCGCCCACTGAGCCATCGCCTCCGAGTTTCCATGGCGTCTCCCAAGGCCACAAGATTTCCACATAAAGATACTATTAGATTCCGATTTCCGGATACATAAGAAACAGGTGTTATCTGAAGTTAGGATTTATCCAGGGATGACTCAGGTTTCCCACCTCAGACCAGCCTCGGGTGATTGTTAAGAGCACCTTAAATTAGCAAAGAACCCTGGGCTTGGAGATTATGCATCACTGGTTTGTTCTGGGGTTCCTTGAACATCACTTTAGTTGGCGTAACATTTAAATGAACCCAACCACATGCATGGGGGCAGAGGATGTAGTTCCCCACCACCAGGCACGTAGTGTGGGGAGGACCGGGAGGCTCATGATTTTGAGGGGGCGCGAGCCAGTCACCCCCAAGCAGGAATCCACACCCTGCCTGCCACTGAGGTTCTCTGGGCCCCAGAACCCAGCCTGGCCTGGCCACCACACCCCCAGCCCCCTCGCTGAATGGACGCCCAGCTAGTTGGGTGTGTGTGTGTGTGCAACAGCTCTCTCCCTTGTGGTTTTCAGCAACAGGTATTCAGAAGCATGTTGCCTCCAACAGTGGATATAGAACACAGCCATCAATCCTGCTTGCACTGCTCAGCTTTTTGTCCTTCTGGACCAGACAGCAGCCGAGACATGTACAGAAAGGGATGCGTAGCGCATGCAGCAAGAGACTCAAATATTCACTGTGCTGCAATTCCTAAGAATTCCTCAGCCGTTTCCCACAAACGTGTTTTGTGCCAGGTGATAGCTATTCCCTGCTACCTGAGATGGGAAGATTGTTGTTCATGCTGAGATAGGAAGATTATTGTTCATGCTCAAATGTTTTGCTTCCTTTCAAAAGGAAAAAGAAAAAGTGGAAGAACTTTGTTTATCACAGAGAACACCTCTGTACTGTACAGGATGAGTAACAAAAAGGAAAAACAAAAGGTGCTTATTTAAATATTTAAATGCATCTACCTGTATATGTTATGTTTGATAGCCATGGAAAATAAATATTAAAGCAACAAAAAAGATTTGCGTCAGACAAAGACCTAACCATAGGCTTTCAGTTCATCTCATAAACAATTTTGGAATTTACTTTTTTTTTTAAAAAAAAAAATAACCATTAAATAATATGCCTGTTTGAGTTGGAACAGAGGTTTGATTCATTATAAACATATTTGCTGTTTTGAAATTCATAAAGGAAAAGGGGTTTCCTGTGATTCTCTTCCCAACACCTAGAAGAGCTTTTTTTTCTGGCATGCATGTATTAAGTCCCAGCACAGAGCATAAAATGTGAAATCTGATGCAAGCAAACTTTTGGGCCTTTCCCAACTTTAGCAGCGTGGAAGTTGATGCAATGTGGCTTCTTTGTAGGACCAGAAGCACAGAGTCATTCAGGGGATATTCCCAACCCCCCAGAGAAGATTTAGGTGTAGAGGTGTTCCACTGAGCAAATTGAACTCTGGTTTGGTTGCAGACAAGCACAGCTGAGTATATATCCTGCCGATGTCTGCAAATGCCCTCATGATTTATTTATTTTATTTTTTTAAAAAAATTACATTAATAGTATGCCACCGGCACCAAGACAAGTTAATGTGGCCTTACATTTTAATAATGACTAATGAAATGAAAACTAATCTGGACGCTGGGAAAGAAAATGCCACATAAATTTCAGACCACACTGGACCTTAAGGGTTTTTAATTTTTTTTTCTCTGAACATCAAGTTTCACTTAAAATAAACTGCATCAGGTTAACAAGATGTAAATCCATACAATTCAGTTTGAATGTTTCAAGGTAAAGTCACATGTTTCAAAAGCTGGTTCCATTACTAGAAATAAAAGCCACCAGAAGGGCTTTCCTTTGAAATGCTGTTAAGGCAAAGGTGAATTGCTTCAAGCTGTATTAAAAATGCCTATTTTTAATACCGCATTGAAAATCCGCTTTGTCGCCCCGCCTATTTGGATAAAGGCATTGGGTTTAAAAAGTTATTATTTGTTTAGGTTCAAGGCAACAGAGGCTGTAGGAATGTGCTTGTAAGCTTCTTTTATCTCACACATTTCACTACTTGGAGTTGGTTCCTTAGCTTATGGTGAGGCATAATCTGATCTCTGTCAACTTGAACGGCTTTGTAAAGTCTCTGTTTTGAATATTCTTACAAAGATCTGAACTTCATGTAAGCCAATGGTTGCAGCTATTTTTGTTTTAAAGTCAACGCATACAATGGTGTATTGTTTTTAAACACAGTGACTGGGCTTCATCTTCATTTACTGATTCAGATAAGATACCTGTGAATATCACCTGGCAGATGATAAAGATTTAGCAATTCCTTTAAAATACTGCCTGAGTCGAATTATTGATGTGTTCTTCATCTCAGCAGATAATAAATGCAGACTACCCTTTTGAATCGTACAAGGCAATCTTCCAAGTTTTATAGTTCATATTCATCAGCTATTAACAAATTGTACACAGGACATTTACCAAACAATAGCATCCCCATTTTGTTTTGAAGGTAAGTTCATTTGCCAAATGATAAGAGGGACTTTTACTCAAGAGGAATGGTGTACTTATAATTCTTGAAATAATTTCACATTGATTTCTGCAAATTGTGTAAAGCACAGGATGCCCGAGGCCTTGTCCACCATGTGGACAAACCATGGTGTTTTATCTTCTCAGTGTTTTTTTTGCAGGCCAGCAGAGATATTTATTGTGAATTGAAAGTGCCTTTCATTTGCAAAGCCAACCAGCACTTTTACAATAGGCTATGTCTCCTTGCTATTGATTGAATCCTAATTTTATATGTGGTTAAGTTATTCATGGAGGAATCAACGTTAGTCTGACTGGTGCTCTTTATGACTTCAAATGTGGGCCACTGGTTTTCAGCTGTGTAAGGCGGTTCTTGTAGGTGCAATGAGCTGCAAAGTTCCTCGTCTCTGAATAGTCTGAACAGAAATTAAGCTCAAGAATATTTTGGTACACTGTACTATAGAACTGCTGGTCCGTTTAGAAATATTAAGATATAAGAAACAACAACCCACGCAGAGCCCAGAACCTTGAAGTGGCAACATTTATCTTAATTTCCTTCAGAACTTTGTTGGTTTTTAGTTGCTTATTGGCAAATGGAGAAATCATTGATTAGTAGATTGGGAATAAAAGTCACTTTCAAGGTCATGCCAGGAAAGGAAAGAAGAAGCACATTTTGACTTTAAATGTCTTCGTCCATTTGTCTTAAACAAATAGGGAATCTCACTCACCAATCACTGAGAGGCAGATCCTTTTTCTACAGGTTGAATCCATAATTTTTAATTATGCACCCGTCAGTTGTAAAGTGGGCAGAGGTGACAGGAAATTGAATAAATTAATCAAAACAATCATTTAAATTCCATTTTGGGATGCTGCATAACAGTATTTCTGTAGATAGAAATTCTTCAGAGTTGAAGATTGTTTTCAAAAACACCTTTTGATTTTTTTTAAGGTGATTTTTGTGTATCTATGAAATTAGAGTGATCCCAATGAGTTTAGATTTCAGTGCTCAAACCACTTTAATGTGATCATTAGATGATTTGGTGACTGTGTGGCTTTGTATTTTTAAATCTTGCATTTTCAAGCTTTTTCTGAAAACAAAGATTTTTAGGGCAGTGGTCATAATAAAGCTTGTGTTTCCAAGCTCTTCCACCAGGAAAAAAATAATAATTTGTGTTTATGTTCTTTAAGTCTGAACTTTGTGTAATAAACTTCCAGTTGCTGGAGTCTTCATCCATTGGTGTAAACAAATAATGATTGTTTTAAAATCATAGCACAGGAAAGTGTTTTCTATGCAGTAATTTCATCTTGGTGACAAATATATAGATGTCTGTTCAGGAAAGTGGTACATTTTGCTCATTGGTTGGAGAAATAAGATTTCATTTAGAGAATCTCAAAACTTCTTCCATTTGGAATCCATACATTTCCATGCTATCTGAGTTTTATTGTATTATTGGCCTTTAGTCATTGTTGGTTTAAATGTAATTGGCTTAATTTACATTTATTTTCCAGCTTCATTCATTAATATAAGAATGTTTCTTTGTTGTCGAAAATGTGCAGTCTCTTCGCTTTGCAGATGTGTGTCCTTTACCTTTTTTTTAAATAGAAAATATTGTTGTTGTTTTTTATATAGGCCCCATCTTGTAATGCAGTTATTTTTACTGTTCATGTTGAAAACGATAGGCAGGAAGGTTTTGAAAAATTACCTTTGCATTGAATGGTGTACAAGTGTCTGTGTCTCTGAAGATTGTCTCTCATTGAAGATGCATGTAAACTTGTTTGATCTGAGTTTCAATGATCTCGGTCCATTTATTTATAAAGGCTTCCATTCTTTTTAATTGCCTTAACTATATTTCCCCCCAAATTCGTGAGCCAGACGCTGCAAGGGAATAGGTTCACAGCGTAGGTAAAAATGATCCTTTTCTTTACTATGTTGAATGATTAGTTTCATCTCTCCGCAAACAATCTGAGGTTTGTGTGCCACTCTGGATCTTTTCCTTGCAGGCTTAAGCTGTTAAGTAAATGTTTCCTTCTTGGTGGGCAAAAAGTAGTTTGGCGATGGTGGAGAATTCTGCGGCACAGGTAGATGGAACTGATGTTGCTGAAGGAGAATGGGTGAATCTGTGGATGGGCAGGCAAAGATCCCGTTGAGCTCTGCCCTTCCCCAGGCAGGGTTGTCCTAGCGGGAATGTTGCAGGGCAAAGGCACACTTCTTGTAGGCAGCATAAAGCAGGAGGATGGCTCGCAGCATTTGACGGCACATAGCCATCGCCATGCGCACTTGTGGTTCGCGGAGCCCATGAGGCCTGCGCTGCTGGGGACTGATGACTTGGCAGAAGGCAGAACGCTCTGAAACCCGCAGCGAGCCGGTCCAGTGCGGAGGCTGTACCGTCACAAGGTGCCCAAAGACTGAGTCGAGCCCCGTGAGCCGCACGGCCTGGGGCTTGTGCACAGCTCCGCTGCATCCTCGTGACTCTCCAGCCACTCCAGGGGGTTGTGGGTGCCCAGCTCCTGTCTTGGCACTGGGCTCCAGCACCAGGCTGAGCCCCTGGAAGCAAAGCTGCACTTCCAGGTCGGTGGCAGTGGCTGGACTGTGCCCTCCCCGAAAGGGGTGCTTGGTGCTGCTGGGCTTGGGCACGGCACCCCGCAGCCATTGCAGGGACTCATCCAGGGGGGACCAGGGTGCCCAGAGCTGGTACCCGCTGGCCATGGTCAGCGCTGCCCAGCCGCTGCCACCCTGCTCTGCCCAGGCTCTTGTTGCATCTTTCCTTAGTCCGGCGCCCGCGGCAACCCATTATGACCATCCTTCACTCCAGAATGCCAAGGCTTGAGCCAGTGTTCCACAAGCTCCTCCCTTTGACTCACACAGAATGGCTCTTCTTGTGAATCCCTCCCTCACCATCTGATATTAAAATAAATTTAAATGAACCGAGGCGGGGGGCGGGGGATCTTCTTGGTGTTGGTACTAAAGTTATGATGGAACAGGTCTCTCCAGAGAGGCTCACCTGATGCTTTCCTTAGCTTTTCAGTACCCGGTAAAGAACTTTTAAGCAACTTGTGGTTATTGTTGTTTTAATAATCTGGGGTTCTCAGTTCCATTATTAATGTTTCTTCGTACATCTGTTTTGTTTTGCATTTTTAATAATTGCATTTCATTCTTTTTATTTTTGTGAAGCTCCCAGAGAACAAATATTGGGTGGCCTTATAGATATAGTTAATAAATAATGAGTTAAATAACAACTCCTCTGGATGATACTAATTCCAAAATTATAGGGAAATGAATCTCACAAGTTTTTCCTTCCAAGTGAAATCCATGAAAGAGTTTCCTTAATTCAGCCCATTTTGATTTTAATTTCATATTTTATCTGTACACTGCAGTTTTCCATCCACACAAAAATCAACTGAAGAGTCGCTAAGACAGGGTGTCCTCCAATATGTTGGACTACAGTTTCCATAACCCCTCCCCCCCACTTTGGCCACGCCCATGGTATGACAGCTTCCTATGCTCCTACTTCTTACATCCAGGGTGGATAAAACCTATGGCAGGGTTTGTTTCCATGCTACGCCAATATTTAATTCTCATCTCTGTTCAAGAGATGTACTCTGGCCCCAATCTGTATAGTCTGACAGTTGGAGTTTGTCTGGCAAAGTTTGCTTCTTTGGTGAACTTTACTGGCACTTAAGACGGAGGAAAATGTGTTGGGCATGAATACACTTCTAAGAAGCTGGCACCGTTTCAGATGAGACAAATGACACAGTCGGCCTAAAGTGTTTAATTTTTCATTTGCAGTTTGTAATAAATGGTGCTTATCCCTTTGGAAGGAAATTAGTTCTTTGGAAATATATTCAAAGGAGTCACTTGGCATTTGGAGTTTGTCTTCTATAAGAAGTGGTTTGGCTACTGTTCATAAAGATGTTTCTCTGTATGCTTGCACTTCACCTCAACTCCAAAATCCCCCCCCCATTAATTTTTTAGCTTTGTTTTATATGAAAAGGAAGTGCTGCCTTAACAGTGTAATCAGCCCCTCTACCTGTATATTTTTAATATTAATTTGATATTGGAAAAATAGTATTAGCAAAGTAGATTAGAAGGTAGTACCAACTAGTTTTAGTGTCTTATTGCATTTCTGCTTCCCCCAAATATGTGGAAGTTGCCACTTATGCTATATATGGCAATACTGTACAAAATTATGTGATGCCAAAACTGGCCAGAAATCACCATAGGATCCATGTCTCTACACTGGCATAAACATGTAACTTGTCACTTATTATCACAATCATGGTGCCGGATGAGATTTTGAAATAAAGGACATTTAACATTTCTTCTTTTTAAAAAAAGATTTTTCTTGAAGTACGAGAATTTTTACATACATTATATTCTCTCCTTCCAATTTTTAATTTCCCGTACCATTTTTCCTTTCCTTTCCCTTCCCACCCCCTCCCCCACTCTTAATCCATTAGAAGGGTTCAAACAGTTGTCCTCAGCCACGGGCACAATGTCTGTTGAGCTATTTCAATTGCCTTTGTTCGATTTGCTCATTGCAAACTGCTGAAAGTCTCTCAATTTTTATAATAAACCTGATGTGCAATGGGAGGTGAATAATTTCGATTGCTACTGTATATACATATCCCAAGGCTAGTAGGAGATTGTGCATAATAGCCAGAGAATGTACAAAATGCAGACAAGATACACACATTCTCCAAGACCTATTGAAATTCATGCATATTGACTGGAGAATGTACAAGATATTGTCGAGATAGGCAATGCCTGTTCCCGAATGCCTGTTGAGCATGTTGAAGAGATTGTGTCCTTGGAAATCTGCACAATCCCATGGGTCTAACCATGACTAATGACTTACAAGGGCTATAGATCAGGCATCCCCAAACTTCGGCCCTCCAGATGTTTTGGACTACAATTCCCATCATCCCTGACCACTGGTCCTCTTAGCTAGGGATCATGGGAGTTGTAGGCAAAAACATCTGGAGGGCCGCAGTTTGGGGATGCCTGCTATAGATCTTCAGGGGCAGGAGAAATCGAGTCCTATGAGAAAGGGATCACGGAGGGCTTAAGACAAGTTCAGAGATCTGCCTCTTTAAATCAAAACAGCGTTGATCTCTTGATGCTGAATTCTGCCCCCTAGTAGAATGGTTCAATCACTGGCTTAACAAAAATGCATTCACTTTAGCTAGAGCTGAAATGTTTTTATCCGTAGATTATTAACTCCACAGTTTTGCAAGAAGTGCAACCTCTGCCTTTCAGTATTTTATCAAAGCTTTTAGGGAAGAAAAAACTAATCTATATCCTTATCATTTAAACGTTTCCAAGCACAACTGCGAACAGCTTCTTATTTGCTTGCTGGTGAGATGTGTTTGCTTTCTATCTGTTCAAATTGAACACAGCTGGGGGAAATATACTTTTCAGATATATCTTGGATATAATATTCTTTTGGAGTACTAACCTGGGCTGGATTGTCTACTTCTTCTTTAAATTACATTGCAGTGGCTGTCTTCACAAAAGAATGCAGTATTGCCACTATTCCTAAAATATTTATGGAAATATTTGCTGGGGAAGTTCTGCAGCAAAGAGAGCATTAATAAGCAGATATAGCTGGTCTGTCAATAAAGGGGGTTGGGGGACTTATATTAGGCCAGATGGGACCTGATTGGATCCAAAT
The DNA here is from genome assembly GCF_965207765.1 of Zootoca vivipara. Lineage (NCBI taxonomy): Eukaryota > Metazoa > Chordata > Lepidosauria > Squamata > Lacertidae > Zootoca > Zootoca vivipara. Next base: position 7,096,389 of record NC_142594.1, on the reverse strand, counting down.
GTCACCTTATTCTATTAGTCTGAAAACCACGGCATCCCCCTGCAGCATTGCAGTGGTAATGGGGCAGCAGAGATCAATGCAGCAAACTGTCTAAGTACATACTTCTCTCACAGGGTAATTGTGAGAGGAAAAGAGGTGGAAGTTACCATGTACACTACCATGAGTTTCTTGGAGGAAAGGTGGTATGGAAACGAATAAAAGAAAGAAACAGTATTGTTGTGGTAGTATTGTTGGTGAAGGGCACATGGAATAAATGGACAATCATTATTATTATTTTATATCTTTATTGTCATTGTCCCCTTGCGGGAACAACGAAATTACTCGGTTGCTACATCCACTCAGATAAAGCATTCCGCATAATCCAAAATTACAAAACCTAATTAAAAACAGTAAATATAATACAAATAACAAAAAAAAAATAAGATGACTTCAAAGTCCAGGCTTTCCATTTAAAGCCAAAATTGCTCTAGAGAAGAAACTGTTCCTGAGATGGCTCGTTCTTGCCTGCAATAGTTCTATATCTCCGTCCCGATGGCAGGAGCTGAAAGAAATGGTGACCAGGGTGCGTTGGATCTCTTGATATGCCTAGTGCTTTTCTATGGCACCTGGTGGTGTAGATTTGTTCTAAGGTGGAGAGTGAGCAGCCAATAATGCTCTTTGCTGTTTTAATAATTCTACACAGCCCTGCTCTGTCCTGGGAAGTACAGCTTCCGTACCACACACATAAACCTTACGTGAGCACGCTCTGTATGGCACAGTGATAGAGGGCAAGCAGCAGCTTTTGTGGAAGATGGTTTTTCCTTAAAATTCTCAAAAAATACAGTCTCTGCTGTGCCTTCTTCACAAGCCCCCTTGTATTAACACTCCAGGACAGATCCTCCTGTAACTCAATGCCTAGAAATCTAAACGTTGTTACCCTCTCCACACAAATTCCATCAATCAAAAGTGGCTGGACCTCGTTCTTCTGTCTCCTAAAGTCCACCACAAGCTCCTTTGTTTTCTTTGTATTTATGAGCAAGTTATTAACTCTGCACCACTCTGTCAGCCGCTCCACCTCATCTCTATAGTCCGTTTCACCCTCCTTATCAGAGATGAGCCCGATCACGGTTGTGTCATCTGCAAATTTGACAACCCTATTTCTAGGGTGGGCAGCGACACAATCATACATATAAAGAGTATAAAGGAGCGGACTAAGCACACATCCTTGTGGTGTTCCTGTGTTAGTCCTAAGCATGTTAGACATATAAGGGCCCAACCGGACCCTCTGGGAGCGATCTGAAAGAAAGTCCAGTATCCACCCACAGAGTGATAGCAGGAGCCCCAGATTTCCCATTCAAAGAGTAAGCCAGCAGTCAATCAAACCATTCAAATATGGAGTTAACTCTTAATTAGCAAAAATATGATCTTCACAGACTTGGCTGAGTGTCAGCAAAAAACCTCATCCCTGGTAGGTCTAGCCCCATGAATTAGTTGCTGTCTCTGTGTCATCCTCTCTATGGCTTTTCCCAAGCAATCAGAGACTACGCCTGCATGAAGCCTGCCTCTGCTTTGCCCTTTTCATCCCTCTTCTGGTTCGGGGAGACAAGGGGAGTTCAGCTTCTCACAACAGGAGGGGGAGACACCTGTGATTCTTCACCAGTCAGACTCATCTCTGCCTCTTGGCCTCCCTCCTCTTCTGCTTCAGCTTCTGCCTCTGATTCTGAACTTCTCTCTGCCATCGCATCTTCCTGCTCACTAAGCTTTGCTACCTTTTCAGCTTCTGACACCTCCTCCTCCTCCCAGTCTTATCACAAGGAAAGTGGTCAAAGAAGGCAAATCAGAAGAGATGAGTGGGTGAACTAACCCAAGGGCAAATGACATAAAGAGCTCCGCAGACAAGGGTAAGGCCTTTGAAAGTGATGTGAAATGCATTAGGAAGCTGGAGAGGTTAAAAGAAGAAATGAAAGGCATTGTTCTGACTCTGATATTCTAAACAGATTGAAGCCTGGGTTGGGGAGAAATAATGTAGATGTCTATTGAGGAAATGAATAGAGAAAGCAAGGGGAGATATGAATGGATACTGAGACATTGGGACATGGTTCTTTCCGCTGTCAATTGTAGAAACAAAGTTCCAGGGGTGGAACATCTCTGAGTTTGGGAAATAGAAGTTTAATTTTGTAATTGTCTGTGAAAATTGTGGCTTGTGGAGGTGGAGAAGAAAACATCTCTTAAGCTCTGAATCTTGAAATGCAGTTCTAATGTGTTTAGAAATGCAGGTACAAGGTTAAGGTGTACATAAAACTGCTAATATTCGTGAAAATGACACACACAAATGCACTGTATTAGGGAAAACAGAAAAAAATCTTATATTGGGGAAAACAGCATACAAAAATATGCATATTGGAAGAAATCTGTAGTAAAATGCTGGTGCATTTTCACGAGGGTTGTTTTTTTTTCCTTTTAAAAAATCACAAACTGATGTGGAAATGTGGAAAAGTAAACTTAAAATTGGAAAAATGAAAAAGAAAAAAGAGAGAGAGCTGAAAGAAACTGGAATTGGCTATTGATCTCATCCAAACTGTGAGGTGTTTCCTGACTCTTGACTTGTACAAGACTACAACCTTAATGGGCTATTAATAAAGTAAAATAATAATCATCTTCCAGATGTCGAGCAAAAGAAATTAGCAAACCTTTTGCCAGAAAACACCAACTTTTTAAAACCAAGTCACTTGACAGTGCAACTCCAGTAATATTTTTTTTGGGGGGGGGGGTCCCACTGAGTTTTAAGAACAATCTAGGATAGGGATAGAGACATAGAATGAAACAATTCAGCCTTTTCTGCTAGTCTCAGCTGATGATGTCTTCGTGCTGAGGCCCTGCTTTTATGATATCACTAGCTGATTTTGATGGCTGACAAGTTTCTTGTTTGTGTCTTTCAATAATGTAGGTGGTGATACGCCATGGGGTCCAGGGCTCTTGACAGTTCTGACAGTGAAAAAGATACAGACACATACCTGCCATAATTTGGCAATTATATACAATTTTTACTGACATGGAAGCCTAATTATGCCTTTCTCTCACTTAAAAAAGAAAGTAGCCAACACATTTTGCATCTTCTGAAGTATTAATTTTTACATGGAAAGCTGATTCACAGAAGCATTGAATGGCATTTCAAATCACATACCAGCCTGCTGTCAAGTTATATATCACATTGAAGTTTCTCATAGAAACATCTTTAAAAAAAAAAACCCACATTGTCTCTTCCTGAGTGCATTGTGCTGTCCATGGTTTAATTGGTCTTGTGTTGCTATAGCCTTTTTGCAGTTAAGGAACTTTTTCCAGATTGACTTGCCTGTCAGATAAGGGGATTCCCGTACTTTGCAAAGGATTCTGGGGGCATCTCGGTTCACATGGAAATAGGTTAGTTCTTGTGAGGTTGATAAACCGGTGTGTGAGCTGTACCACCTCAGATTGCATGTTTGAATTTGGAGAAACAAACATTGGGAGAAACAAACATCTATCCAGCTGCAATCTTGACTTTGTGGTCCTTGTCACTAGTTCAGCCTTACTAAATGGGGTGCAAATTTGAACCCAGATAAATAAACAAAAAAAAACCCCAGTTTTTCCTAGCAGTTGGGGTGCAGATGAATCCCAAAAGAGGCTGTTGCCACATCTTGTGAACGCATCTGCCTTCTCTGAGAGGAATGGAAAGGAAAGCTCTCTCTCCCTTCATTTCAGATTCAGCATATTTTCCATTATTAATTCCGTTATTAATTCAATGAAACATGTTAGGCGATGAAAATAAATGGTTGTGTGCCTGGAAACCCTAGCAATTGTTTTTATGTTTCTGAAATCTCTCCACAGCATGTGTCTGTGAGATAATGTTGAGCATCTCTCTTATCATATTGTGCTTTAAATTTTGAGGTTCTCCTCCTGTTCAACTCCCTTGCATGCTTTATTGAACTAAGACTTGTTGGTGGGGTGTGTGTGTGTGTGTGCTGACCTAGTTTGGATACAAGGCCTCAGGCGGCAGAATCCACAGGGGCAGCAGATCACAATGTAGATCTTTATTCCCACCCCTTGTCCCTGACATGAAGACAGGAACTTCCTGACAGGGAGAGTGGTGCCATTTTGTGGTTTGCCTCAGGTGCTAAAATTTCTTGGGCCAGCCCTGTTTGGATATACCTTATAATGTTGAATCTGCTTCACTCTGTGAAGGTGAAGACACAGAAAGCAATGTAGAAGCACTTAAGTATCATGCTGGGGATCACTTGCCACATAAATAACTTAAGTCAGCAATAAATCTATTTGTCCACTCAGGAAGTCTCTCGACTGAGTTGCAAGACTGCTACAGCATATGGGTGACCCCCAGACTGTCAGCATTTTATGGGAGGAATTCAAGAAATTAAAGTCAATCAAAGCACTCTGGTACCCAAGCACAAAAGATCCATTCTTTTAAAACACTTTTTGCAGCAAGGAAAGTGATGGAGAAAGGCACCAAAAAGTGTGGTGTGGACAAATGGTTAATGGGAGACGTATAAACACCCCACGAGCAACTCAGAATGAATGCTCCTTGTGGCATAACTGCACTGTCAACAAATGGGAGCAAATGCTCAGTAAAGACTGAACATAGGCTAAACCCCACTTACGCCTTGTGCAAGCAGATCAGGATGAATGCTCAATCAAAACAGAACATCTGGAGGAGCCCTCAATCTATGTGGAACAACCTGGGGAACTAACTACAGGAAGGACATGTGCTCCAAGTTGCCAGCCACACATTTATTGGACTGATGCTTCTTTATCAGCCTGTTGTACTTAGAGCCGGAGCATTGTCCATCTGCTTAGGAGAGGACTGTGAGGTCCAATAGACGTATGAATGATTCAGAGTACAGTTGTTTTTCCATTCCTGGCTCCACTTCTGAAGAGCACTTTACAGTCTGCTTTAACTGTTCTTGACTATTTCTTTCCCATTAGAGAAAAAGCCTATATTTCTCCCTCTCCCTCTCCCTCTCCCTCTCCCTCTCCCTCCCCCTCCCCTCTTCCTTCCTTCCTTCCTTCCTTGTTTTCCATGCTAAAATAAGTTGTGGCATCACAAGCACTCTCATTTTGCCGTGTCAGTTTTCAAGGAAGCCTTGGTCAGGTGTGTTCCGCATTGATATGACTTCAACATTTGGTGTGTATTATTTCTGGGCTAGATCCAAACTTATGAGGAACGGCTTAGGGAGCTGGGTATGTTTAGCCTGGAGAGGAGAAGGTTAAGGGATGATATGATAGCCATGTTCAAATATATAAAAGGATGTCATATAGAGGAGGGAGAAAGGTTGTTTTCTGCTGCTCCAGAGAAGCGGAGACGGAGCAATGGATTCAAACTACAAGAAAGAAGATTCCACCTAAACATTAGGAAGAACTTCCTGACAGTAAGAGCTGTTCGGCAGTGGAATTTGCTACCAAGGAGTGTGGTGGAGTCTCCTTCTTTGGAGGTCTTTAAGCAGAGCCTTGACAGGCATATGTCAGGAATGCTTTGATGGTGTTTCCTGCTCGGCAGGGGGTTGGACTGGATGGCCCTTGTGGTCTCTTCCAACTCTATGATTCTATGATTCTTTGCTTGTAAGTGAGTTGCAGTGAGTTCCCATTGAAATCAAGAGTCTCAAGCTAAATCATGACTGGCTTGTCCCATTGTTCACTTTATTTAGTCTGGATCCAGCCCATTATATTAACCGCATTCTAGAACCCAGCTGGTCCACTGGGGGTGTTCTCCACAACAAGTGTGCATACTTAAGATCTCCTAACACAATTCCATTACTTCTAATCCAGGGGACCCAAACTAAGGCCTGGGGGCCGGATGTGGCCCAATCACCTTCTAAATCTGGCCCGCGGACGGTCCAGGAATCAGCATGTTTTTACATGAGTAGAATGTGTCCTTTTATTTAAAATGCATCTCTGGGTTATTTGTAGGGCATAGGAATTTTTTCAACCCCCCCCCCCAAAAATAGTCCAGCCCCCCCACAAGGTCTGAGGGACAGTGGACCGGCCCCCTGCTGAAAAAAGTTTGCTGACCCCTGTTCTAAACTGTTAACCATTGGCAAGATTGGCAGCAGCAGCGATAAGTTCTGTGCTTATTATAATATGTCATTCTCCTGCTAATTGTGCAGTTTAAAATGTGCATTTTATATTTGACTCCCTTTAGTAATATTTTCTTTTGAAATGTCTTAAGATAAAAAAAAATAGGTTAACTTTGCTGCATTAAATGTGCATTCTGTAGTTGTCCTTCCTCCTTTTGGAATGTTTTATTTTGAAATCTTTAAGATAACATTTTAGTTTCCTGTTAATTATGTTGCTTTGAATGCATACAGTATTTTTGACTTTCATCAGTAATGTCTTATTCTGGATTTATGTAATGATGATTTAATGTGTTGTAAACTGCTTTGATAATGTTTTTTCCTTAAAAACATAAAGTGGTTTAAAAATGAAATGAAGGATAGTAATTTTTCAAAGAAACATTAATATGTGAAAAGGGCACCACAATGGAAAATCTTATTTATTCCTAATAGGGAGAAAAAAAGAAAATGCTTTTGCATCCAGCATTACAAAAATAAGTTATGGCAAATTATATTCCATGGAGAAAATAACAGCTTGATTAAAAACACTACTGAAGGCAGAGAAAACAAATTAATGAGCATGCTAGTGGCTTGTAGAAAAGAGCCAAATAAAAAAATGGGCATTGTTTTTGTAATTCTATAAAACCAGGTTGACTATTTTTTAATGAATTGTTCATGTCTTCATAAAAAAAATCCATGAAGATGTGGAAAGATTGCGTGCCAAGGTTTGTTTTTAGGCCGGGGGATCTCTGTTGACGGTTACCCTCTGGAAGAAATAAAGTTAAACTGGAACATTTTCCTGGAATCTGGAACAGCCAGATGGACATGTGACACTCATTTTGTGCTGTCAGGAATTAGCTTCTTACATTTTTCCTGAACTTACCAAGGGCGCTGCACCAGCCAGTCATGCTGCTGACATCTGTATGTTCAATTGACCGCACATGGGAGCTTCTGTGTGATTGGGAGCCCCGAGTAATTTTGGTTCTTGCTGGAGTTGGAGTAAAAGTTTGATGCACTTTGTATTTAAAGGGGAACCTGCCTAATTCACACTATCCAAAACAATACGTAAACTGAAACACAACCACCCTATGAAATTCATGCTTATATTATTGAAAATAACATGAAAGGGGGAATTTTGTTACAGAAAATTCTGTACAGCAAAATACAGAAATTTTGCTTTGCAAAAACATACATCTTGGGCAAAATTGCATACAAGGATGTGTATATTAGGAGAGGCTTGGAGAAATAAAATGCTGATGAATTTTTTAAAATAATAAACTGGTATGGAATTGTGGAGAACTGAATTTAAGGTTGGAAAAATGAGAAAAGAGAGAAGAAGAAGAAGAAGAAGAAGAAGAAGAAGAAGAAGAAGAAGAAGAAGAAGAAGAAGAAGAAGAAGAAGAAGAAGAAGAAGAAGAAGAGGAGGAGGAGGAGTTTGGATTTGATATTCCGCTTTATCACTACCCGAAGGAGTCTCAAAGTGGCTAACAATCTCCTTTCCCTTCCTCCCCCACAACAGACACCCTGTGAGGTGGGTGGGGCTGAGAGACTTCAGAGAAGTGTGACTAGCCCAAGGTCACCCAGCAGCTGCATGTGGAGGAGCGGAGACACGAACCCGGTTCCCCAGATTACGAATCTACTGCTCTTAACCACTACACCACACTGGCTCTCAGAAAATGGATGGATTTGCTCATCACATGCAGCCTAGACCAAGAGCACCTTGTATGCCCCAGATGTTGATGAACTATAACTCCTATCATCCGAGCCCCTTTAAGACATTCGGCCAAATGTCATTGTTATGGCCAGAGGTGGCGGTGCGGTAGCTGGACGGCTTGGTCTCCTTGCATTTAATATTGATTTCAAAATATTTATATCTCACTGTTCTCCTGAGTTGAGATCCACCACGGCTTTAAAAACACTGTGTCGAAAATACAGAATGATAAAAACAAACTTGCTTAAAGCCGCAATCAAAATACATCGCAACCCAACTGAAACCAGCGATTAAAATATACGGTAATTTGTCTTGTCAGCAGCCCAGTGGCCAGCATTGTCTGTATAGCTTAGTCTTCAAAGGCCTGTCTGAACTGTAAAGTCTCAGTCTGCCGTGGAAAGATAACAAAGAGGGAGCCAGTCGAATCTCTCTTGGGAGGGAATTCTTGTGTCATGCTTCCGATGTTGAGAGGAGGTGCTCACCCAAGAGTCTTAGCACCCAGGAAGCCTAGTATAGGGAGACCTGATCTTTCAGGTAGCCTTAGCTGAAGCCATTGTGGGTTTTGTAGGAGATAACCAGCACTTTGAATTTTTACCAGAATTGGACCGGAAGCCAGAAAGCTATTTTAACAGGAGAGTGACCTGCTCTCTGTAACCAGTCAGCAGTTCGGCTGCAGCATTTGGGATCAGTGGCCTCAAGGTCTGTAAGAGGCTGTTAAGAATAAAGATGGAGTTAAGGTTATGGCCTGAGGCAAGCAAGCCTGGACTTGGTCGATGATGGCATGGGGATCATATGTATGCAGCCTTGGATTCAATGGTAGGAGGAATGCAGGACATAGATAAATACAGTGGTGCCTTGACTTATGAATTTAATCCGTTCCGAAGGCGCCTTCGTAGGTCGAAAAATTCGTAAGTCGAAAAGCGCCATTGGAAACGCGATTTCCCATAGGAATGCATTGGAAACGGGGGAAAAAAACGTAAGTTGAAGCAACCCCATTAAAAAATTCATAAGCCGAAAAAACCCTATCTAAAACCGTCACGGTTTCCATTCGGATGTCAAGAAATTCGTAAGTGTACGGCCATTTGCCCCACTCGTAAGTTGAAAAATTCAGTTGTCGTGTCGTTCATAAGTCGAGGTACTACTGTAAAAGAAAAATAGCTAAATAAATTAAGGTAGGCAAAAAAGGTAAAGGACCCCTGGATGGTTAAGTCTAGTCGAAGGCGACTATGGGGTTGTGGCGCTAATCTCACTTTCAGGCCGAGGGAGCCAGTGTTTGTCCACAGATAGCTTTCCGGGCCATGTGGCCAGCAGGACTAAACCGCTTCTGGCACAACGGAACACCATAACAGAAGCCATTGCACATGGAAACGCTGTTTACCTTCCCGTCACAGTGGTACCTATTTATCTACTTGCACTGGTGTGCTTTCGACTGCTACAGCAACGGGAACTCACTCTATCACAGGGATTCAAACCGCCAACCTTCTGATCGGCAAGCCCAAGAGGCTCAGTGGTTTAGACCACAGCACCACCCACGTAGCTAAATAAATACTTCAGATGGAAGAGGAGACTCATGACTACATGAAAGGAAAAAGAAAGCTCCATTTTAGTTTTGGTGACACTGGTGGGAAGCCCGTTTAATCTTCGGAGGACTGAGTGTAAAATATATGTTTGGTTTGTAGTAACAGCACTCGTGTTGTTAATGTGTGCAATCTCCTTGGCAGTCTGAGGCCTGCACACAGCAGGCAAGGCCCTTCCTACAGAGCTTAGGTCATCCCATGGAGTCATCCAAAGGATGAGGGCAATGGGAGCACTTGAGCCTCACCAAGGAGTCGGCAGGTGCGATCAATTTTCTCACAATTGGGACCAAATAATTGGAGGAAAGTAGAGTCTGTGTTACCAAATTATCCTCATCTATTGGAACAGAGTTGGGGGCGGGGGGGGGGGGAGCACACAAAGCCAGACTGCATCTGTTCTATCATATATAGCTGCCGCTTTTGTAACTACGGTACTAATGCTTGACAACGGTGCTTGAAATGGATATAATTGGGGGAGAGAAAAAAAGTCTTTCCTTCTATTTGGGGCTTAGAAATGCTCGGAGGAAAAGGAGGTTTATGAGAGACAAATTAACTACAGTATTAGGTCCAAAGTAGCACATTTTATAGGTTTATTTGAAAAATCCATACGAGCTATTCATTTCAAGCCTGTTTTATAGCGAGTAAATTGTTCTGAAAGCTCCAGGAGCAGATGGGTTGAGGTTCCAGCACTGGAAATGAGCTGTCAAAGGAAACGAGGGAGCCAAGAGTTCCACAGTAGTAGTAGCAAAAATACCTTGTCTCTTGAGAACATCTCCCTAAAGCCAAATATAATATAGGAAGAAGGAATTGGAAACTGCGAGACCCCAAATTTCTCTAATAATGCTAGGACAAACCCAGGGCTTTTGAACAAGATAGTGTTCTTAAAGAGTGATATACTTTGGTGACCTAATTAAGATGATGTAATGCAGGGAACGGCCTTTGATTAAAGGCAGAGCATGTGCTTTGCAAACCGAAGGTGTCTGGTTCAATTCCCAGCATTTCCAGGTAGGACCTCCATCTGGGATCTTCGAGAGTTGTTGGCAGTCAGAAAATACGGAGCTAGCTGGACCAAGAGTCTGACCTCCGTAAAAGGCAGCTTCCCATGTTGCAAGTCAAATGGACTTCCTGGCTCATAGTCCAGTCTCTCAGTCACTACACTACAGGAGCTCTTGGTGTAGAGCAGGTTTAAATATTTTGCCAAACGTGCTTTGTGAAATGCTGCCTTCAGTAATAAACTGTTAGGTGAATTCCGTGCACTTATGAACAAAAGCCTGTCCCCAGCATCGGCCAACTCTTCTCTGCACATTTAATATTTTGCACTGCCATTGCTTTTATTTAGGACTGCTATACATCTGGAATTCCTGGGCATATCCAGGATTCGTCCATCAGAAATAGCACCCAGGCTGCCAAATATCTAAAGGACCTACTACTCTCTTCCCATCGAAGAGCCTTTATGCTCACGACTAAATGCCTTCTCCTCTGCAGTGACCACACGGTAGATTCTCACATACCCCATATCAAGCCCATCTGTGTGCCTGATTCTTACCTTCCAAGTCCCGGACTGCAGAATCCGGGACCGGCAGCCGTGTGACACCGGAAGTTGCGTCGACGTAACTTCCGGTGTCGCTTTGCCCTTCTATGGGCACCAAAAATGGCTGCCGCCGGCTTCAAAAGTCGCTTGTACGCATGTCAGGAAGTGCGTTGACGCAACTTCCGGTGTCGCTCCGCCCATCTATGGGCACCAAAAATGTCCGCCGCCGACACCGGAAGTCGCGCCTATGCACTTCCGGACGTGCGTAGATGCGGCTTTTGAAGCCGGCGGGCAGCCATTTTTGGTGCCCATAGAAGGGCAAATCGGAAAGAAAAAAATGGCCGCCGGCAGGAGAAAATAACGGAGAAAAACGGGAGACGAAGTGATATGGGGGACCACCGGGAAAGGGTAAGTAAAATCGGGGTTTTCCCGGAGAAAACGGGGTACTTGGCAGCTATGGTCTGATTCAATGGACCACATTATCTTGGATTGGTCTTTACACAGTAGACCTCGCCAACTGATGCTGAGCAAGATGTTGGACCTCTGGCCTATTACTCCGAAAAGAAGTCAAATGAGGTCTCTCCTGGCAGATACCACTGTTTTAGTAGCTTCCTTTTTAGCCACAATTTTACTCCAACCCTACTTGGAGAATGAATCTGGGACCTTCTGCACGCCAAGTATGTGCTCTTCCCATAGCTACAGACCTTCCCAGACTTATCTGGGATAAAAAAATAACACAGCAGATGCAATAAAATCAAATCGTGCCTATTGGTAAACTGGCACTCATATTACAGATGGACAAATATAAAACTTAGTCTCATCTCATACTTCTCAAATGTTGATGTGTCTTCTTTATGATCTCACTAGCCCAGAGTAAATCACTAGAAATTTCCTCTGTGAAAATCATGTGACTGTGTGGATCCCATCTGTTGATTTCTGCATCCCAGCAGTATCTGAACTCTTATTGATTCACCTCTCTCACCGGTGAAAATAGTGTTTTCCCTAATCTTGTACCACGTATAATCTCACAGCAAGTATGACAATCTCTTTGTAACTGTGGCAGTGTTTAATTTTTTTATGGTTAACTTAACCCAATGCAAAGACAGAACTAAGCTCCATAACAATATAAATGGAAGTTAGATGCTCCTTCCCCACTCGTTTTCTTCTGTCTTTGCAGTGGTAGTGCACTAATTCTAACGTTAAACTTTTTCCCAGTTTGACTCATCAAATAGCTTTTGCCAAGAATCCAGAATCTCATCAGGTACATGCTGAAGGATTGTTTGTAATAAAAGTAGTATATGCAGTAAGAGTCATTTGCACTGTCAGCCTGCCTGAGCTGCCTGCCAAGAACATATCCTCCTGTCCATATAATAACTTCATAAAGAGGAGTATAGTTCAGTATATTTAATGTCCTAGTGTTGGGGTGACAGTGGATTCCACTTGGTGATTCATCTAGCTATTTAAGTAGATGCATGGTTGCGAGGCTCTGTTTTAAACATCCTCAGGTGCAACCATCTAGTATTTTATCAGCACTGACTCTGTGCCACATATGGCTATTCCATTCATTACAGAAGGGAGCAATATTGAAAGCTTTTTCACGCAGAAAGCTGCTTAATCAGAGAAAAAGGACCAATGTTCATCACTGCTTTAAAGAGCAGCTTCTTCTGACCAACATCAAAGAGAAACTAAAGTAACACAACAGATGTGTTGGATTTGGAAGGGTATGACAATGTATTTGGATGGCATGCTTATTTATGGTATGATAAGGTCAAAGGTCATAAAGGTTTCAAAAATCATATAATCAGAAAGTCATTGTTCAATGTGTGGAATAGATATAAAGATTTATTAGAAAGGAAAACACCCAAATGGATTTCACCTCTAGAGGCGAAGGTTCAAAAAAAAGTTAAATATGGAAACCAGGTGGCCAAAATATAGAGAAACAGAGGGCAGGGGTCCACTCAATGAAGGTGAATGTTGGAAGATTCAGAACATGCAGAAGGAAAGACTTCTTCACCAGTGATTTTAAAAAAGGATCGGGGGAAATGCACTGAGGATATCGCTGTCACAGGCTGCTAAGCCGTGATAACTGTGTTGTCCCTCTATTGCCTCTGAACAACAATTGCTAGGGAGAGCAATTGGGGAGGGTGATAGTGTTGCACCCAGGTGCTTACCTGTGATCTTCCCATAGGCACTTGGCTCTCTGCCAGACTAGATGGGTGTTTGGTGTGGTCCAGTAGGGCTCTTACATTCTGAATGTGATATATAGAGGAATTACAGTCAATCGTGACTTTGGGCCTATCTATAGGGCCTGTCACGCATTCCCCTCCGAATGTGAAGACATGGAGAAGGGAGTGAGAGAGATTAGAGGGTGCACAGACAGATGGATGCACATAGATGTTCTGCATGAACCTCAACCATTCAGGCTTCCCCGTTGCATAGAGTGCCTACACTCCTGCAGCTGCTGCCCTCTCTGCAGATATCCTACTGTATCTGTGAACATGGAGACAGTATTGCTGAGTGTAATATCACTCCACATATGTAAGGGGATGAGTAGGAACCTTTCCCAGCATTGACTAAGGATGAAACTCCATTCACTTCATCTGCCCTCTTGTCCTCTCCAAAGACCTATTCGGAAGGCTTCCTTAGTGCCCAGATTGGTCTTGAACAACACTTTGGAAATCCTTACTTTTTTTTTGCCAACAGATGCTTTAGGTTATGCAAGGACTTGAAGAATACAATTAATCAGGCTTTAAAGCTGCAAAAGGCATTTATCTAGATTCCCTTTGGGAGTGCTGTAAGATGAATAATGTTTTCTGAAGGACTGTTCATAGGCAATCAAAGAAATGAAGAAATTTCGTTTGGGGGAAAAGAGGCAACTATTTAGCTGAGAACCAAGACCAAATGTCCTATCACATCCTACGAATGGCATCCCTGTATTGTTCACACCAGCTAATAATAATAATAATAATAATAATAATAATAATAATAATAATAATAATTTATTATTTATACCCCGCCCATCTGGCTGGGTTTCCCCAGCCACTCTGGGCGGCTTCCAACAGAAACATTAAAATACACTAATTTCTTGAACATTAAAAGCCTCCCTAAACAGGGCTGCCTTCAAATGTCTTCTAAAAATCTGGTAGCTGTTTTCCTTTTTGACATCTGATGGGAGGGCGTTCCACAGGGCAGGCGCCACCACCGAGAAGGCCCTCTGCCTGGTTCCCTGCAACTTGGCTTCTCGCAATGAGGGAACCGCAAGAAGGCCCTCGGAGCTGGACCTCAGTGTCCAGGCAGAACAATGGAGGTGGAGACGCTCCTTTAGGTATACTGTGCTAATGCATGTGTTGGGTTCAGATTAGGGATGGTAGAGAAATTCAATTCAGTTTGCATCTCAAGGCAAACCTACCTAATTCAGACGTTCCACAGCAGTGTGCAAACTGAAGCCCAGCCATCCTTTCAAAGTCAAATTCCTCTGAATTTTGCAATGCAGTTCTCCAGCCCAAGTATCATGTACAAAAATGCATATAACCGGGGCAAAGTGTGAATCGAAGTGTGCAAATATATGTGTGGAAATAATATACAAAAATGTGTTACACAAAAGAAAATAGTTTTGCAAACGCTTCTATGTTAAGCACATGAAAACGTGTCTATTGGGAGAAATTTGCACTAAAATGCTGGTAAATTTTCATGGGCGAGGCAGCTTAGAAATAGTAAAATGCAGATTGATGTGAGAATATGGTGAAATGGAGAAACTGGGAGAACCAGAAACTGGTGGATTCTGACTACCCCTACTTCAGAGAATGATTTGAAAGCCATATATTTCAAGTTTTATTATTGTTTGTAGCCAATGGCTGTTGCAATATAAACATGAAATACATATGCGTAAAACACAAGGTAAAAAATACATACATGCCATGATCATGAAAGCCATATGAAGTGAATTGCATTGGTAAACCTAAGCTTTCAATTTCATTCATTTTCATGCACTGCTAACAGGGTGATAATGTTGATAATAGCCAGGGCCGGTGCTAGGGTTTTTTGCGCCCTAGGCGAGATCACCTTCTGGCGCCCCGCCCCCCAATCATATTTCAAGCACAGATGTATTTCACATCCAACCTGTTCCTTGTAACCATGATCTCTGCTACATGTTCCAAAGCAGTGGCAGCCCTGCTACCACAGAATAATAATAGTGCAGGGTGGTGAGGGAGGGGGAAGAGAGAAGGAAGGAAGGGAGGGAGGGATGAAAGAGAGAGGGAGGGAGGGAGAGGAAAGGAGGGAGGGAAGAGACAGAGAAGGGAGGGAGAGAGGGAGAGAGAGGGGGGAGGGAGGGAGGAGGGGGTGAGAGGGAAATAGCGAGAGAGAGAGGGAGGGAGGGAAGAGAGAGGGAGGGAGGGAGGGAAGGAAGGAAGGGGTGGGAGAGAGAAAGAGAGAAAGAGAGAAAGAGAGAAAGAAAGAAAGAAAGAAAGAAGGAAAGAAAGAGGGGGGGAAGGGAGTCTGCTCTTGTGAGAGGCGGCGGCGGGATGAGTGCCCCGAAAGGAGCACTTTCGGAGTGCTGATCCTGTCGCCACCTCTCGAGGGGCAGCCGCGTATCCCTTCTCCCCATCTCACTGTGGTGCGGGGAGAGGGAAAGCGGCCCAGACGAAGCCCTCCCTCGCTGCTCGCCCCAAAGCAGCGGGGCTAGGCAGGAGCTAAGTGTCTCCTGCACAGCCCCGCTGCTCCAATACAAGCCGCGAGGGAGAGAAACGGAGCCCTCCTTCAAGGCTTTGAAGCAGCGAAGCCCTCCCTCACGGTTCGCCCCAAAGCAGCGGGCTGAGCAGGCGGAGGCAGCACAGCCCGGCGGAGCGCGAGTTCAGCATTCCAGCCCACAGTGCCGCGACTCCCAGCTTCCCGTCGTGCCCTCTGGCTGCCCGCCGCGCTTGGCCTTGCCGGAGGGTGAGACAGGGAGCTGGAGGGAGGGCACAGTGCGGCAGGCGGAACGCCTAACTCGTGCTCTGCTGGGCTGTGCCGCCTCCACCTGCTCAGCTGAAGCGGTGGAGTGGCGCTGCCCAGGGCTAGGACGGCCCTGGGCAGGCTGGCCTGCGCCCCCTCCATTTTGGCGCTCTAGGCGATTGCCTAGTTCGCCTAAATGGATACACCGGGCCTGATAATAGCTTGTGAAACTTAAAAAGTTTTGGGATGACTGTATTTATATCTGTTTTGGATTTCTTTAGGAAGTTACTGGGTTTCTCTCGGCAGTGAGAGGAGTGCCCCTCCCTTGTCTTATCAAAAAGGAGCTGGGAGCTTTTTCTCCAAAGAGAGCAAACTGCTTAGAAGCATTTCCATTGTTTAGACCGAGCTCCTTTGTGGCATTTAACTAATACAGTTTCACTGACCTAAATATAAAGATTATCTGCAGAAATGCATGATGGAGGGAATTAGACTAAGGAAGTAATGATGGCAATTTGCTGCCTGACTGTTGAAATTTCTCCACCAAAGTGCCTCATTGCATAGGATTTATGGAGGATTTTATATGGGTTAGATTAGTAAGAAGAATACAAAGTTCAAAGACTGCATTTATTCCTTTCTTTTTTTGGGGGGGGGGAACCCTATATTATTGTACAGCAATAATATTATATATCACAGGAATTATCTTTAGAGTGAAGCAGGCATATTCTCCATAAAGAACAAAACTTTCTGGATAAATGTGATAACACTACGCACCCCAATTCATATTGCTATTGTTCTTTAATCATGCCACAATTGCCTGGATTGTAATGGAATAGTCCTTCTCTGATATGCATTATTCACATCAGATATAAAATCGTACCACAGCAAGGCAAAGTATCTTGCATCTCCCAGGTTTTTCAAAATACTGTGTGGAGCTTTTTTCCAGCACTGAGTAATTGTGCAGCTCGGCAGCTACCCATAAATCTGATTAGATTCTTTCGCTCTGATAGCCAGAGTCATCTCCATCAAAGACAGAAAGCAAAAACACCACATTTCTATGTTGATTTGTCTGTGAAAGAAACCCTGCACACCTGCCAGTTCATTACTGGGACCCCACAGGAAATTGTGGTTGCTCCCTGTGAGGCATCAGAGGATATGAAACAGCGGGGGGTCAGGATCCACAAACAGTTTGCTAAGACCGTTGCCAGCAGGCTGATGTGTTAGAGATCCTGCTTTGCTTGTTCTGCCAAGTATCAGAGGGGAAATAGGAAGTTTAAAGCACTCGGATGGATTCCTCACACTACTGTACATAGCAGCCAATGAATTCGTGGCTTGTATGGATTTTTCATGTGTTGCTACTTGACTTGCATCCCAATGCTATGCATGATTTATCAAAGGTAAATCACCAAGTTCCATAATAATAATAATAATAATAATAATAATAATAATAATTTATACCACACCCATCTGGCTGGGTTTCCCCAGGCCCTCTGCCTGGTTCCCTGTAACTTTGCTTCTCGCAATGAGGGAACCGCCAGAAGGCCCTCGGCGCTGGATCTCAGTGTCCAGGCTGAACGATGGGGGTGGAGACGCTCCTTCAGGTATATAGGACCCATGCTTAGCTGGCATATATTAGCAGCCAGAGCAGTTTTGAGAACATTGCCTGATTTCTTTGCTCTTGATCAGAGTGTGCCATAACAGCGCCCCATGGACCAGCTGTGGCACAAGAAGTGACCTGCCCTTAGGGACCAGGAAGAAATTTGGTTTGGTTCTGATTTTCATGTGAACCTACCTAATTCACATGTCCCCAAACAACCCATGTTTAGATTGTTACATATGATGTTACACATTGTGTTTTGCCCTGTTTAAAGTTAATTTCCAAAAGTATTAACGGCCCAGCAAGATTGTGCAGGGCTAGCTAGCACTGCCCATTCAGTGACGATGAACACAATGGATGCGTCCCCCAGTAGATACATAATTGTCCCCGCCAGAAGAGGCACTTCCAGGCAAGTAGGATTTCTACCGCAGGAATGAGCACCAAATGCCTGAATCGATCTGTTGCAGGTGCATGGGGAACATATGATTAGGCATAGCTGCCCAGTACATGCACAACCCATGCTCAGGCAGTGAAATGTGTGCACATTCCCCAAATTCCCCAAATCCATGCATGAGGTTTTTGCTGATTCTGTGGTCTAAACCACTGAGCCTCTTGGGCTTGCCAATCAGAAGGTCGGCGGTTTGAATCCCTGCGACAGGGTGAGCTCCCGTTGCTCGGTCCCAGCTCCTGCCAACCTAGCAGTTTGACAGCACACCAGTGCAAGTAGATAAATAGGTAGTGCTCTGCCGGGAAGGTAAACGGTGTTTCATTGCGCTGCTCTGGTTTCGTTGTTCCGTTGCATCAGAAGTGGCTTAGTCATGCTGGCCACATGACCCGGAAAAACTGTCTGTGGACAAATGCCAGCTCCCTTGGCCTGTAAAGCAAGATGAGTGCTGCAACCCCAGAGTCGTCTGTGACTGGACAAAAGTCAGGGGTCCTTTACCTTCAACCTTTAGTGCCTTACCAATAGAAGATATTGCAAAAAGTGTCCTCTCTTGGCATGGTGGCAACCATGGAGGGGTCAGAGGAGGTCAGGCCAATCAGGTCATCTGAGGTAGAAGGAGAAGACCACCAGGAAACAGAGATAGCTCAACCCTTGGTAATGATTCCAGAAACAGGGTGGCTAGCAACAAGTCTCCCAGGACCCTGGACAGAGCCGAAAGAGCTGGAAATTTGTTCTAAATAGAGCTTGGTCTAAACTCCTGGCCCTGAATATCCATTTCAGGCTGCTCCTGTTGCTGAAAGATGCAAAGCCCTCTGGCCTGGAGTCTAACACTCAGTCGTCAGTTCAAATCTGTGGGGTGGGGCGAGCTTCTGTTGCTCTGTCCCAGCTCCTACCAACCTAGCCATTCAAAAGCATACCAGTGCGAGTAGATAAATGGTACTGCTATGGCAGGAAGGTAAACAGCGTTTCCGTGCGCTCTGGTTTCCATCATGGTGTTCCGTTGCGCCAGAAGCACTTTAGTCATTCTGGCCACATGACCCGGAAACCTGTCTGTGGACCAACGCCAGCTCCCTCGGCCTGAAAGTGAGATGAGTGCTGCACCCCATACTCGAATTCGACTGGACTTAACCGTCCAGGGGTCCTTTAACTTTTTACCTTTACCTTTACCCCTTGTGGAAGAGGCAATTCCATAGTTGAACACGCACTGTGTGAAGCAGTACTCCCTAATGTTCAGCGCTCTCTAATGTTCAGCTTCATTGGGTGGTTCAGGCATTATGAGAGAGGGCAACTGCTTCTCCCAGTAGGTCCCAGCCCAGGCTTTAAGATCAGCAGGCAATACTCTGCTGGTCTGCATCCCCACTGTGGATGACACAGAGAAGGGCCTTCGCCACTGTAGGGTTTTCCCTAACCTCTGAGTGTTCAGAATGGCTTTTTCTTCCAAACAATCCTGCATCACTTTCTAATTACCTGCCCCATAGTTCCACTCCATGCATGTGGTCCCTGTTCCCTTTTGCCTCAATTAAGCTTCTTTGTCTCTTTCTCTTCTTATTCCCATTTGCCTCACTAGTCTGAATATAGGTCCTGATTTTCTACACAAAGCCATTTTTCTCTGCCTTCAAGTGACTCAATAATGATAAGAGAGGAAACACTTTGCCAGCATAGTCTTATTTTTCTGAACATTTCAGCCTTGGCTGAGTCAAGAAAGATTTTTTTTTTCAGTTGGTGGCCTAATGTCTTCAAAGATGTACCACTACAAAATTGAAGATGAAGTCATTGTCGCTTTAATGTGATGAATGGTTTTGCTGTTATTTATAAATAATGTGATCCTCAGAGTGGGAAGTGATTAAAAGTGGCCAGGAGTTGGCACTGAATTCTGTCATTTGAAGAGCTAAATCAATGCTTGATTACCTGTAATTAGCTGCTATTGTAGGGAATAATCTCCAATCAGAGTCTTTGGAATGGGATCTCCAAAGGCGCTGCATAACTATACATTTCAAAATGCTGGAGAAAATTATCAACAAGAGTTTGGGGCGGTGAAATTAGTCTCTATATGATGTCTATTTGCACATACATCGTATCCCATGAGGCCTTCAACATATTGTTGCAGTCTGGAGTGCTCCTGTTCAGGATACTGCTCCCCCCACCCCGCAGTCAGTCAGTTTTCGGTGCCTAAGGAGAGTACTTAGTACATGGCACTAGTTGTGGGGGGAGGGTGTTCCGCAATAAGGTTCCCCATCCTAAGATTCATTGTACTTCTGGGAACCTTGAGATTTCCCGAAGCTTGCTGATTGGACTCTTTTATGAATAGATGGTCAGGTTTGGGCATTTGGAGAACTATTAGTACACAAGTGATAATAAAACAGACACAGTCATTGGTCCACCATGGACCAATGCAGCAAATAATGAGCTTAAGAACCAGCCCTGAGGGTCCCTTCCAACTCTACAATTTTGTGATTCTATGACTTTACATTTGCTCAGGTTATAAACCAGCAACTACATCTGCTCTGCTGCATCTCCCCTCCTCCTCCTCCAGTGGTCCATCTGTCTGCTTGCCTTCTTATCTCTCCCCCCCGCTCCGCCCCCCCCCCGCTTGCGTATTTCCCATTTTATGCTATTATCCCACTTCATTGAAACAGAAACTATTAATTTCACACACGGACCTAAAATGCTTTGCCTTAATATACAGTGACATTCAGCGGGTGCTGTTGATCTTGCTTTGTGTTTCATGCTAACCCTTTATACGTATTTCAGGCTATGGTGGGGCTATTGTTCACCAGAACAGAAACCTCTGAACCCTATGTGAGTGGCCATTAAGGAACTGTGATGTGTTTTTTTAAAGAGATGGCATAAGAAGATTATTGTTTTTGCTATAAGGGCCTGTTGTTATCATTATGCCCTCTAACATTTCTCTTTTATATAATCTTCACAAAGTCCAAGGTAATTTGAAGTCAAGCCACTGCTCCAGAAAATCACATCAGAGTCAAAAATCTTTTGCTAAAACTTTTTAAGTGCTTAATGGACACCCATTAAATATTATTAGACCTCCTGTAATTTTAACAGAGGTGAGAACAGGGCAGATAGTGGCAGGGACACAACTGAAACTGACTCATCGATATAATGAGCACTGTGTCTCCCTCCACCCCAGTTGCGCTCTGTCTTTGTCCTTTGTCTTTGGCTCAGTAAATGTTAAAAGTAACAGATTACTGGGTAGAGGAGACCATCCATGTCTTGGGTTTCCTTTACAGAGGCCCTGCTTTTTATTCATTCATTTCATAAAATTCATATACTGCTTAACTGTAGAAAAAGAACTCAAAGCAGTTTACAAAATAATAAAACAATAAAATTATCATTTTTTTAAAAAAATGCAACCATAATTTAAAAAATACAGAAATTTCAAGCTGCAACAGAATAGACTAAAACAAATTAAAACTCATACAAACTTTCTAAACATCTATGCTTGGCCATAGCCAATGGTACTGATGGAATCAAGTTTGATCAAGTTTGCAGATGACACCAAATTGGGAGGGGTGGCTAATACCCCAGAGGACAGGATCGCACTTCAAAATGACCTTAACAGATTAGAGAACTGGGCCAAAGCAAACAAGATGAATTTTAACAAGGAGAAATGTAAAGGACTACACTTGGGCAAAAAAGAAAAAAGAAAGGCACAAATACAGGATGGGTGACACCTGGCTTGAGAGCAGTACATGTGAAAAGGATCTAGGAGTCTTGGCAGACCACAAACTTGACATGAGTCAGCAGTGTGATGCAGCAGCTAAAAAAAGCCAATGCAATTCTGGGCTGCATCAATAGCATCTAGATCAAGGGAAGTAATAGTACCACTGTATTCCGCTCTGGTCAGACCTCACCTGGAATACTGTGTCCAGTTCTGGGCACCACAGTTCAAGAAGGATACTGACAAGCTGGAACGTGTCCAGAAGAGGGCAACCAAAATGGTCCAAGGCCTGGAAACAATGCCTTATTAGGAACGTCTTAGGGAGCTGGGTATGTTTAGCCTGGAGAAGAGAAGGTTAAGGGGTGATATGATAGCCATGTTCAAATATATAAAAGGATGTCATATAGAAGAGTGTGAAAGGTTGTTTTCTGCTGCTCCAGAGAAGCGGACACAGAGCAATGGATTCAAGCTACAAGAAAGAAGATTCCACCTAAACATGAAGTAAGAGCTGTTCGAAAGTGGAATTTGCTGCCAAGGAGTGTGGTGGAGTCTCCTTCTTTGGAGGTCTTTAAGCAGAGACTTGACAGGCATATGTCAGGAATGCTTTGATGGTGTTTCCTGCTTGGCAGGGGGTTGGACTGGATGGCCCTTGTGGTCTCTTCCAACTCTATGATTCTATGATTCTAATCATAACAGTTGCAAGGAAATATTTTACAAAACCAACTGCTGCAAATACTCTTGAATTCACTGGTTTTTAGCCATTTAAGAGTGAGCCTTTAATGTTTAATATTTTATTGTGTTTTAATATTCTGTTGGGAGCCACCCAGAGTGGCTAGGGAAACCCAGCCAGATGGGCGGGGAATAAGTTGTTGTTGTTGTTGTTGTTGTTGTTGTTGTTAAGCCCAGGGGTGGGGAACCTGTGTCCTTTCAGAGGTTGCGGCCATTGGTCAAGGATGATGGGAGTTGAGTCTTGAGTCCATCAAGGACAAGGACTGGGGGGAGGGGTCACGGGTACCCCATCTTTGCGCTAGATGATGTTCATTGGCAGGAGGGATGGTGCTGATGTTGGCAAAAGGAGCCAGCAAAAGAGCAAGCTCCATTGAACCTTGCACACATTTGCACAAACCTGTCTCAAGCATCACTCACAAGAGCTTGTGAACAGCCGTTGATACCGATCTTCATACTGTATATACTTTTGAAATCCTCTTCCCCATTTTCAATCTTCAATCTTGAGCTCGCAAATCTGCTCACTGGGTGCCAAGCCGAGAGGGTGCCGCAGGGGGCACCGTAACAATGACAAACAATGGAAAGCAAGAGGGGGGGGGGCGCTGAAATTTCAGTTCACTGCTGAAATTTAAAGCCCAAAGTCTGACACTGGTGAGATTCCAGGGGTTCCCGGTTCTCACTGGGGGTTGTGTTTTCATTGGGAAATCAAGGCACAGCAGAGAACAGGGCCTTATTTATTTTATACATATTTACACCTAGGTCTACTTTGGGGAGAGTTCAGAGCACGGCACCTCAAGAAGGTCATGTTCCCTCAGAAGTGCAGCACTGGATCCCCAAGGGACGCCGAAAAACATCTCAGTGCTTCTACCTCGTTCTGCCAACGTGGTTTTGCCCTGCATGGCCTCTGCCTGGAGATATGGCGCCACCTTTCCCTTTCCCCAGAACCCTTGCTGGGAGGGGGGGACAAGCCTTGTGTAAAACAGCACTGTGGGCACAATGTGTCCCCCACCCTGTTTCCTCTGTCGTGGAAGCTAGAATCCTAAACCTTTCTCTGCCCATAGTAACCATGGCAACTCTGTTTCACAGATTCAGGAATCTTGCTTTGATGTACTGATGACTGACTATTGTCCATTGACTACATATTGATGGCTCTTTCCTCTCCAGGGTGCTTCCCAGTTCAGCCTGCTAACATTTACTAAATTTAGGAAATTATAGGGAGAACCTGGCAACCAGGGATGCTGCCTATAACATTTACTTTATTTTGATGCAGATTCTCTCCACTGTTGATGTGACTGTCAGGCCTCGGACAGCATGCATTTGCAAAAGCAGAGGAGAAAGAATTAAATACACTTTGGTTTTAAAGAAGCAGATTTCGTCCCCTCCTATCCCACTAAGAAAACATGGGCATAGACAAGGGGGCAGGGAGGGGCAGCTGCCCCCCATCAATAAAATCAATACATAGCTGACTGAGATTCTGCCCCCCCCCATGAAAATCCTGGCTATGCCCATGTAAGAAAACCTTTCCTTTTTCAGTGCATCATGGTAAACCAATATGTTACAACAGGGGTCCCCAAACTAAGGGCCGGGGCTGGATGCGGCCCAACTGCCTTCTAAATCCGGCGTGCGGACGGTCCGGGAAGCAGCATGTTTTTACATGAGTAGAATGAATCATAATCTGTATTATTTGGGCAGAGGCAGAATTAGAGTCCTTTGCACTCTTGGCAAGGAGCTGTATTCCCCCCCCCCAAAAAAAATCTCTTGTGCCCTTGGCAATGGGAATATACCAGCACTTCCAAAAGCCAGGAGAGACCATGGACTAGAAACTCAAAAAGTTTGATTTTCGACCCCTTTTGCGCTCCACCAGTGACTTCCTCCGCAGCCATCATGGTCTGGTCTGGTCTGCTTCCCCACTTTCATTGGTCCACCTGTCTGCCTGCCTTCCTAAGCCCCTCCCCTGCTCCCTCTGCTGGCTGCTTCCCCTTTTGTCTCTTCCCTTCCTTTTGCCTCCTCCTGCAACTTTTGCCCACTCTTTCCACCTTTCTTCCCTCTGAGCCTCACTGGGCACTCGGTTCACACTTCTAAAGGTGTCACCAGCCATCTGGGGAGGGGGCGCCATAGGGCCACATGCCAGTGACTAGATTTCTCCACGGAGCATTACCGAGGCATTTGCAGTTCGACAGTCCTGCGCCAAGCGCCTTCTGCCACTTCCCTCACTACGGGAAGCGAAGTTACAGGGAACGAGGCAGAGGGCCTTCTCGGTTGTGGCGCCTGCCCTGTGGAACGCCCTCCCCAGGGCCGGCTCTAGGTATAGTCCCGGTGGTGTGGGGTGCCAGGGCGCCGGGCCAGCAGGTGGGGCGCTGCGAGGGCTGGGGCGCCGGAGTGATCTCCGTGCCTCAGTGCCAGGGCGCCCAACCTGCTCGAGACTGCCCTGGCCCTCCCATCAGATGTTAAGGAAATAAACAACTATCGGACTTTTAGAAGACATCTGAAGGCAACCCTGTTTAGGGAAGCTATTAATATTTTTTAGTATTCTACTGGAAGCTGCCAAGGGTGGCTGGGGAAACCCAGCCAGATGGGCGGGGTATAAATAATAAATTATTATTATATATTATCATGTCAGATCACTCTGCTTACTAGGCTGAGAGGGAAAATGGCGAAAACAGGCTATTTATTGGGATACAGTGACTTTTGCAGCTCTTTGTTAAAGTTGCAAAAAACGAAGCACGGGGCTGAGTGAGGGAGAAATTTCTGGAACAACAGTGGGATATCAGCTCTGCCCAAGGCATGATGGATAACAATAACAACCGGGAAAAGATAGACATAACATTTTACAGGGTGGGAAGAAACACCACGGACCGAATAAATGTCACACAACGGAAGAACAAGGATATAGTGGGAGATCTCCACCTGTAGTTTCATAAATTATTTAATGTGTCAATCCGGATAGAAGTTGTAAATATTGCAGCTGTTGTATAAGGGATTATTATGACAACTGGAATGTAATTGAAATCAATAAGATTTCGGAATGCAGAAATAAACCATCAAATCAATTCTAGCACGTGGGGCGGCCACCTTATCTAAATTATATAATTTGGTATTTGAATGATTGCTATTAGTAATTGTATTATAAATTGGTATTGTTATAATGAAGCTACTATTGGCTGATAATTGAAAATCTATAAAAATTATTATTAAAAAGGGGACGCGCTCCTGCCCCATGCCTCGCTGCCCAGAGCAGTGGAGGAGCAGCTCGAGGAGCAGGCATGTGGACAGCCCCCTAGCCACTCTGACCCAGATTGGAGAGGCACCAATCAGTTTTGTGCCATCCTGGGTCCATACCTGCCAAGTTCCGGCCTGAGAAATAAGGGACTGGACCGGAAGTAGCAGACCGGAAGTAATGCTGCCGCCATTTTGGAACTGGGCGGAGCATGCTCAGAAGTGACTTTTGATGCTGCTCTGCCCTGTTACAAAATGGCCGCCGCACCAGAAGTCGCGCTGCAGCCATTTTGGAACTGGGCAAAGCAGCATCAAAAGTCGCTTCTGAACATGCTCTGCCTAGTTCCAAAATGGCCGCCGCGCCAGAATAAACCGAGGGGAAACAAAAAAATCTGTTTTTTTCAGCTGGGGACAGCTGGAAAAACGGGGGTTTCCCAGGGAATACGGGAGACTTGGCAGCTATGCCTGGGTCTGCGCCCTTAGTCAACCTGTCTGACCCCTAGGTACACCCCTGGATTTGGGGGGTACTGTTTTCCACTGAAAAACAACACAAAAGTAGTCGTAAACAATAAAACCCACCATAAAGTACACAACCAAATTGATCGATGCCCATGTAAACTAGAAAAAGATCTAAAAATAAAGCTATGTAAAAAATAATATTAATAACAGCAAGACACCTCCTCCCCCCCACAGCAAAACCCCAAACTCTTTATTGCTTTCTCCAGTTTCCTCTTTCCATTTCTGTAGCTCTGTAGGATTTTTGGATTTTTGAGATCAGATTGTACTTTAGCTCAATTGCCCAGGAAGGAAGAATAAGCCTCAGCTTCAAAAACCACATATCCCGTGGCTAAGGACTGGCTTGAGGTCTGTTGCTGCTGCGCTTGCTCCTTTTGTACAGTAATGGGTTTGTACTCTTTACTGATCCTATTAAATTTGAACAGGGTGGTTATCTATGCTGTGGCATATAATTAGTCCTCCAGCAGTGCTTAATTTCAGGATCCTTTATTTAGCGGGTATCCATCTTCACTCTGCTGGAATTCAATGGGTCACTTTAGATCTCTGTTGAAAGTATAAAGATGTTGCCATGGAGTGATAACACTCTGTGGGAGACAGAAGCTTCCTTCTGACACACTTTCCTCCACCATACGCACATCTCGGTTGCTACTTTTTGCTTTTCATCTGGTGGGTTTTCTTCACCATATTTACAGAAAACAGATCCTCTCCCTTTCTCTCTCACTATAATTGAGAGAAGAATATAAGGCAGCCGGAGATCTTATTGTCACTTTTCTGTATGTCTGATTTGGCCATTTCAGGGTGAAGGAAAATGTAGCATTCAACCATGTGGCAGAAGTGGTTTGAATAATTTCTCATGGTCTCAAATTTGTACCGAATGTGTGTTCAAACCAAGTTCTGTTGCTCATAGTGGCACTTTCTATCCATGTTTATTCAGATCAATGGAATGTATTGTGTGCATAGGATTTCAGCATACCTATAGTTTGGGTAGTTGTGCATAGGATTGGAGTGGAGATGTGGAAACTGTTTTCCTTGAGATGTTGCTGGACTCCAACTCCCATCAGCACAGCCAACAGTCAGGGATGATGGGAGTTTTATTCTAAGAACATCTGGAGGGCATCCCATTTGCAAACCCGGCCTTCTTTGAATCTCACCGTTGTCGTTCAGTTCTCAGACTGAAGGTCAGCTTAGGAATGTCCCAGCTGCCAGATTTAGTTAGCAAATAAATATTGAAAGCTGCTAGAGAGAAATAACTCTTTTTTGTTTTTGTTTTTGCAAAGTCTGACTTGGGAAGGGGTAAACAAAAGGAGAAGCTAGAAGAGGAAAAGGAAGCAGAGATGTTGTTTGACCTAGCAGGGATAAATACTTTCACCTCAAGTGTGAAAGTCAGTTTTTATCTTGTCAATAACTTGAAAATAATTGAAATGGCAAGGTTTTTGATAAATTCCTAGAAACAAGAGCCCCCCCAAGTATGTAAGGGATGCAAAGCATAGTTTAATATCTATGTTCCTTGTAACAAAAAGTTGTGGTGTGGGGCCTGTGTTCCAGAATATAGCCTCGGATTTATAGTGATTAATTTTAAAATCTGAAATCAAGCCGGGGGTGGGGTGGGGGGCTATTTCTTTGTTGAGTCCATGCAGAGTTGATTCTGGGTCAGGTAAAGGTAAAGGGACCCCTGACCATTAGGTCCAGTCGTGGCCGACTCTGGGGTTGCGCGCTCATCTCGCATTATTGGCCGAGGGAGCCGGCGTATAGCTTCCAGGTCATGTGGCCAGCATGACAAAGCCGCTTCTGGCAAACCAGAGCAGCACATGGAAACGCCGTTTACCTTCCCGCTGTAGCGGTTCCTATTTATCTACTTGCATTTTGACGTGCTTTCGAACTGCTAGGTTGGCAGGAGCTGGGACCGAGCAACGGGAGCTCACCCCGTCACAGGGATTCGAACCGCCAACCTTCTGATCAGCAAGCCCTAGGCTCAGTGGTTTAACCACAGCGCCACCTGGGTCCCACCTGGGTCAGGTATCATTATAGAAATGTCGTGAACATGTTTAACAGGTGCTGCTAGTTATCAAGTTCATAGCCAATGGCAAGTGAGTTGTCTCTGAGGATATTAGCCAATGGGTCTAATGACAAAATAAGGAAAAATGGGGACAAGGGGCAGAATTGTTTCACTACTCCGTGAAGAACCAAAGGATGTGAATCAACATTATTGGCTTGTACTTAATCAACTTGATCGGCACACAGAGTTTTGAGAACTCTTCCTCCAATTTGTCACTTACCTGTAATTTCTGCCTCAGGCATAGCAGAAAAGGTCATTCCAAGTGGCGCAGGACATTTTGTGTGTGAGAGGGATTTTTCATATGAGACCCGGTTTACATCTGTATCTATACAATTTTATTTTCTAACCGTGACTACGGTGTACATCTGAAGAGAAGCCTCTGAATGGATGAACAGACTGTTGAAAAATACTGTGTTTAAGGCGGTGTGAGGAAAATGGAAAGTTATTTCTCTGTGTTATCATTGTAATGTCCCATTCATACATGTACGTCATCACTTGATGTTGCAGCCATCATGTGCTAAGTGTGAATATCTGGCAGAACTAGCACACTGACGACATGAGAAGGAGCTCCTGAATTTCACTGGTAAAAGATTTTTGAATTGAGAATCTGAAGCTCAATATATGGTGATGGGGAAATTGAGTACAAAAGTCATTTATCTGTGTAACTGAAGCCATTCCAAAACAAAATAACATACATTACGCACTTAAAATAATTACTGAGACCAGACATTCTGTCAGATAAGAGTTTTCTCCCCTGATCATTTAACTTATCATCACTACAAACATTTCTCCTTAAAATTGCCATTGTTTGCGTGGCATCATTACAAAGCCAAAACAGAATGAGAGCAGGTAGATGTCATGATATCTGAAAGCAAATCACAGCGAAGGAAATGCCTTTTGCTTATTCATCCTGGGGGTAAAACAAGAAAAAAAGGTGTTTGCTGAACCAGAGAGGAAGCATGGTTGACATTGCTGGCAGGACCACAAGCAGATGGCAAAGAAGGGTCAAAATGCCCCCCGCCCACTTTGAGCCAAAATGTGTGACAGATCATTTTTGGTTCAGCCTTAGTTTATTTCTTACTTCCATTATTTACAACCTTTCCAGAGAATGCTTACTTTATCCTTTCTGTAATTTGTACTGCAGCAAAACTTAGCAAGTGTTTTTTCCCCCTTCTCAACTTGAGACTTTTTGTGTGGTCAAATGAGACTGAAATGTATTTTCCCATCTATCGGGGGGGGGGCAGCAAAAATGTAACCTAACTGCCTTTTTTAAAACAAACTGCTAAAGATACTGCCCTCAGTTTTTATGGACCATCTCTGACTGCAGATATGCATCGATTATACTGTACATTATTATTTGGAAAGGCTTTTCAAACCGATGAAAAATGCCCCCATTGGCTTGAATACATGGTTATGTTGGCACCTAAATCACAGCCAGTTTATTTAAGAGAGTTTTTGACATTTGCAAAAGCTAGGGACACACTTATGACTGTCGAGATAAAGCACAGCCACATAACTGCCCTGGTTTCTTTGCTTTTTCTGCCTTTGCCACTCCTTTAATTAGAATTTTGAATAAATCAATAGCTCCACCTGCTGACAGCTGAAAGAAATTTTGTTTCCCAATCCACCCGCTGTTCTACTGCTACCAATCAACCTAGATCTAGCAGAAATGACCCAAGACTGTTCTGCTTTGGGGTGCAAATGGTGATCTTGGGGACGGCATATTTGAGTGACCTCCCATGCGATGTGTGTGTGAGGCTGGACCGCTTTCTCAAATATACTGTGCTTAAGTGCAGCATTTGGACATTATGATCAAAACACGGTATTGATTGACATCAACCTGCTTTTCTTTGATCATGCTGCCCAGTGTCACATTACCAAGCTCATTTCTGTAAAGTATTCTTGCTCCTTTGCCGTATAGTATTATGAAGCATCAAACCTGATTTTGAGATGATAATGGAGATGATAGTCACTCGTGCAGTCCTCTTATCAAACTACTGTCTCCCATGCATGCACACACCTTTTCTGCCATTAACCTTACTTCTCACCTGGTGTGTGTGTGTGTGTGTGTGGATGTATATGTATATGTATATGTATATGTATATGTATATGTATAGTTACAGGTAGGTAGCCGTGTTGGTCTGAGTCGAAGCAAAATAAAAAAATTCCTTCAGTAGCACCTTAAAGACCAACTAAGTTTTTATTTTGGTATGAGCTTTTGTGTGCATGCACACTTCAGATACACTTGAAACAGAAGTCAGACCCTTATGTATATACAGAGGGTGGGTGGTGGTGGGGAATGGGTGATGGGCTGATGGGAGTGGTAAACCTGTAGATGGCTGTTAACGACTGCTGATGACTGCAATTGGTCCTGCGGGGAAAAAGCAAGGGCTGAGGCGCTAAAGAAAGCTTGATCATGCATAATGAGATAAGAATCCAATGTTTTGTTCATCCCAGGTGGCTCCATGGTTTTAAGCTTGGTAATGAGTTCCAATTCAGAAACTTCTCTTTCCAGTCTGTTCCTGAAATTTTTCTGTAATAAAACATGTATATGTATAGTTCAAGCTATGATTTTCCCAGTAGTGATGTATGGAAGTGAGAGCTGGACCATAAAGAAGGCTGATCGCCAAAGAATTGATGCTTCTTTTTCTGCTGGTCTATGACCGTAATAAAGATATTATTATTATTATTATTATTATTATTATTATTATTATTATTATTGATGCTTTTGAATTATGGTGCTGGAGGAGACTCTTGAGAGTCCCATGGACTGCAAGAAGATCAAACCTATCCATTCTGAAGGAAATCAGCCCTGAGTGCTCACTGGAAGGACAGATCCTGAAGCTGAGGCTCCAATACTTTGGCCACCTCATGAGAAGAGAAGATTCCCTGGAAAAGTCCCTGATGTTGGGAAAGATAGAGGGCACAAGGAGAAGGGGATGACAAAGGACGAGATGGTTGGAAAGTGTTCTCGAAGCTACCAACATGAGTCTGACCAAACTGTGGGAGGCAGTGCAAGACGGGAGTGCCTGGCGTGCTCTGGTCCATGGGGTCACGAAGAGTCAGACACGACTAAATGACTAAACAACAACAATATATATTAGCATGTGTTCTGAAAACCTGGAGCCGTTCTCAGGAGAAATGAAATGCAGCAATGTGGAGAAAATCAGGAAGTGAAATGAGCATTCTCTTGCTCAAGCAGAGTAGTGAAGCAACCATTATCCCTATTTATTTATTTTTGTAAGCAAGAAGGTATTTATTAAGGACAGCAGCACTTTAGAAAGTAAAACAACCCTAATATGTATGCTTAGCAAACTCATTATCTGAATGTGAATCCAGATACTCCCATCTATACCACCAGTGGGGGGGGGGGAGAGAGATCAGGAGGACCCAGAACAGTCAGAGAATTTCACTCCCTTCCCATGATAAAAAATACCTCCTCTTCATTTTTGCTGTTCTCAAAGGGGTAGTGAACTGAGTGACAAATCCGGAGGAACGCTAAACTGTGGAGTAAGAAAACGTAAAGGTCTATTATCCTGCTAGTGCCTGTCTGAGTGTGTGAGAGAGAGGGCAAGAGAGAGGCTGGCTTTTGTGGCCTTTTAGAAAGGTATTTTTTGAGAATGAGGGTTTTCAAACGCTGGTGCACAGACCACTAGGAATTCATGAGCTTCAATCAGGTGGTCCACAGCGTGACTGGAATTCGGCTTGAAGAAATCAATTTTTATTTGCATTTTTATTGTTTCTTTTATTTCTTATGATGTATTCTGTTGTAATGCTAATTCTATGTACAGTGGTACCTCGGGTTACAAACACTTCGGGTTACAGACTCCGCTAACCCGGAAGTAGTACCTCGGGTTAAGAACTTTACCTCAGGATGAGAACAGAAATTGCGTGGCGGCGGCAGCGGAAGGCCCCATTAGCTAAAGTGGTACCTCAGGTTAAGAATGGTTTCAGGTTAAGAACGGAACTCCGGAGCGAATTAAGTACGTAACCAGAGGTACCACTGTATTGCAATGAAATGTGGTAGGTTAGAAATAACAGCAACAAAGTGGAATAAAAAAATCATACAGCATTCTGTGGCCACGGAGCGTGCTAAGTCCTCATTAGGCTGTTTTGGAGTTTCTGTTTTTAAAAATCAGTTTTATTGGCTTTTCAGTGATGTGCACATTGCATACCGTCCCAAAAGAGAAATTAAATATATTGGGAGAGAAGGAAAACAACAACAAAATCCTCCTGCCTCTGCCGGAAGCCAGGCAAGTGGTCATATTCATGCCCCTTGGGTTTTTATTTATTTATGACATTTTTATACAGTGCCTCTAAGAAAATTATCTGGGTATCATACAGAAAAACAGTTATCATACAATATAAGCCATAAATAATTCATTTCCAGCAAAGACAAATTAATAAAACCAAGTGCAGACAGGTCTGAAAACTTTTTTTAAAAAAAACCCAAAACCAGAGCCTCAAAATCTATTAAAAATATATATATCAAAAGAGCTCTACAAATTCTGGGACAATAAAAGTAATACAGACTAGGTGCCAAGTAAGCCTTGGGGTGTTATCAGCAAAAGGGGCCTTCCCTTGTAGCCACCAGCTGGATTCCCTCTTGGTTGTGTTGCCTTCTGACAACCTATGACCTTGAGTAGGAATAAGTAGGGGGAAGGGATCCTTCAAGTCACCTGGCTCCAAGCCATTTAAGACTTCAAAGGTTAAAATTGTGCAATATATCCACATAACCAACAAGCTTAACTCTAATTAATGTATGAAGGGATTAAGACCATAGAGTAAGCTGTCCTGCCAGGCTTAGGTAGGTCACACCCCCTAATCATGGGATGAAGGGTTACCAAACTCTCTGTTCTCTCTTCTTCCACCATGTAAACTCTAGCTGTAAGGAGGTCTAAGTTGGATGTGCCAAGCTTAGACCACATGGCTTAAGCAAGCCATCTTTGTGTTTCTATACAAATAATTTAGAAATGTTTATTACTTTTGGAAACCTAAGTTATACTGCCTGTCTTTTCTTGTTGCTGTATAGAAAAGCACATGAATCTGACCTTTGAAGAGTTTGTAAGTAAACCATTGTTAACATACCAAATATATGGTCTTTTTCTATGCTAGGAGAAATGGGAATCTTTGGAAGTGACTTAGAAGGGGATATTTTAAAAGTCCAACAACCTATATTTCCATGCTTTACCTTGCTGTCTGTTTTTGGGTTTTACATCTCTGCTGGGGCTCTCTCACCGAAGAGTACTTGCCCCAAACCTGGATCTTGACATCCAGGATTTCTCCTTTTATTTTACTCTTTTACCAAATTCAACACACCCACATATAATAGGTCACACCAGGGTTGAGGAATTTTTGGCCTTCCAGATGCTGCTGCAGAGGACGAGTTAGGGCAGCACACCCAATTTCCCTGCACTGGGCACCGAGGGCGATACAGCTATGCCATAGTGCACTTGACCCAGACCATGTCTCTCCCTTCTTTTCATTCTGCACCACTAGGGATGGAGCTGGCTTTGGTGGGCGACAACAGGGCTTGGTGCCCAGGCAGGTGGTGCTTGGCTGCATCTGTCTCCATGGCGCTGGTGCAGAGGTGGCGTCCAGTCAAGGCTCCAATGCGCCCATTCATCTTCCTCCTTCTGCCTTGTGGCTGGTGGTGGAAGGGATGAAGGCAGTCCTGTTTAGGGAAGCTTTTAATCTTTAAGAAATTAGTGTATTCTAATATTTCTGTTGGAAGCCGCCCAGAGTGGCTGGGGAAACCCAGCCAGATGGGCGGGGTATAAATAATAAATTATTATTATTATTATTATTATTATTATTATTATTATTATTATTATTTGATCACTGGCTGGGGAGGCAGCAGCTGGGGGTGCTTGCCTCACACTCTGCCAGCACCAGAGCATGGTGCGCATGCAGAGATCTTTCCACATTGCAGGAGCGATGAGGAGGCACTGCCGAGGGCGCAGGTGCCTGGATCGGTCACCTCCTGGTCAGCGGAGTCACTTCTTACTGCCCCTGTGTTTCTCATGGAGCAGGCTTGGTGTCAGGCCTGAAGAATCTCTGTCCCCTCCCCTCCCCATGGTTTCAAAGAGCAGGGAGAAAACAAGAAAACTTTTGATCTGGCTCCTCCTCTCTTCCCCTTCCCCAACAGCACTGGCCTCTACGGAAGCCTCCCATTGCCAAACTCTGCTGCGTACATTGCTCTTGTACCCTCAACGACCGTCGCGCCCGAGGAGACGGAGGAGCTTCTACACTGTCTATTGAAGTGTTCACTGACTGCTCTCCCCCCTCCCTTAATTCTCCCAATTCAGCGTAGCTTGGCTGCTCGCCCACCCCTACCTTGTTATCTTTCTCATTGTTTGGCTGCAATTCAAAACTGCCTCTCCCCCCTTGTCAGCCCAGTCTCTGACACTTGGTGGCTTCATGCCTGCCAAACTGGGCACTCATGCACCACTGTTGTCTCTCACCTCTAGGAGCCACTTCTCCTAGATGAGGGGTTTAAAGAGCTACAGGGGGGCGGTTTCATTGTACCCTCCCCATCGGTTAGGACAAAGGGAGGAGAGCAGAGCTGTGAGAATTTTTTTTTGGGGGGGAGGGCAAATTTTGGCCTCACTTAGGGAGCCATATTGCCTAAGCCTGCCCCTGGCTTCTGGGTGACAGGTCTGGTCGTCCCTGGCCATTGGCCAGGCTGGCTGGGGTTGATGGGCGCTGGAGTCCAACAACATTTGGAGGGCCGCAGATTTCTCACCCCTCCATTACAGGAATCTTAATCAGAACACCAATGTCAATAGGCAGGCTATCAATGTCCATGTGGCCAGCGGGACAAAACCTCTTCTCGTGGAATGGAACACCATGATGGAAACCAGAGCGCACAGAAACGCTGTTTACCTTCCTGCCGGAGCGGAACCTATTTATCTACTTGCACTGGTCTGCTTTTGAACTGCTAGGTTGGCAGGAGCTGGGACAGAGCAATGGGAGCTCACCCCATCGCGGGGATTCGAACCGCCAACCTTCTGATCAGCAAGCTCAAGAGGCACAGTGGTTGAGACCACAGCGCCACCCACATCCCTTTCAGTATTGGTCCAAGCAGCACCTCAACAACAAAGCCATGATAAGAAGTAACATTTTGTGAAGACAATCAGAGGTCTCATAGCTACTATCATAAAACACACCAGGTATCTTTTATTATAATAAAAATTTATTATTTATACCCCGCCCATCTGGCATTAAACATGAAAAACTCCCCTAAACAGGGCTGCCTTCAGATGTCTTTTAAAAGTAGGATAGTTGCTTATTTCCTTGACATCTGATGGGAGGGCGTTCCACAGGGCAGGCGCCACTACCGAGAAGGCCCTCTGCCTGGTTCCTATTTTGACAGAATAGCTGCAGAATCCCTTTGGATCTAGACAGTAAGTGCAATTTTATATCTGTCACTATTTGAGTGTGAATGATATGTCCCTGAATTGCTGCTTCCCAAAAAGCTTCCACCAGAGGGCAGGACCATCACATGGTCATGTAAGTCCCTCTATGTCCACAACCCTTCCAAGAATAGGGAAAGCCTGGCTCCAATATCTGAGCCATCCAAGCAGGTGTATAATAACTTTAGGGAGTTTTCTTTAGGTGAAAGTGGTTTTCCACTGTCGTGTAACTTGTTCACTTTTTCAATCTCTTGGTCCCCCACATCCTGTTTCCATTGATTCCTGAAACCTGAATTTCCCTCAAGGAAAATATTAGTTTCTCTCTCTCCCGATAAGGTTGCAGTTTGTTTATCAGCTGAATCTTAGAAAGGGCACTCTGAGCCACCGAAGTCATTTGTGCCTTCAGGGACAATGTCTCATCATTGAGCAGCTCCAAACTGTGACTCTGATCCTTTATGGGTAGTGCAAATCCTTCCAGAACAGACAGAGTAATTCTCAGCTGGCATCTACAAACTAAGGATACTTCAGCATCTCATGAGCCAGAGAGCGAGAGAGTGGGAGAGAGAGATTACTACTTGCATTGTCTCTGTTCCCTTTGTGGCATCATATGGCCTCACAGGGCAAGAAATGTCACAGTGCTTCTTCCCCTCTTTGGTCTCAGCTTTGGTGTGTTAAGAGTTGGGTGAAGATGAAAGACGAAAGTACCACAAAAATAATATTCGGGTATAAACTCAAAGATAGGTATTGTTACTGATATAAAACTTGACATATTGTGGGTGAACTTTGCAAAAATGATTTTGAGTCATAAAAGCATGGTATATTACCATAAATGGAGGCAGTGAGAGATTTTACTTTCTTGGGCTCCTTGATCACTGCAGATGCTGACAGCAGTCACGAAATTAAAAGACGGCTGTTTTTTCGGAGAAAAGCAATGACAAACCTAGACAGCATCTTAAAAAGCAGAGACATCACCTTGCCGACAAAGGTCCGTATAGTTAAAGCTATGGTTTTCCCAGTAGTGATGTATGGAAGTGAGAGCTGGACCATAAAGAAGGCTGATCGCTGAAGAATTGATGCTTTTGAATTATGGTGCTTGAGGAGACTCTTGAGAGTCCCATGGACTGCAAGAAGATCAAACCTATCCATTCTGAAGGAAATCAGCCCTGAGTGCTCCCTGGAAGGACAGATCCTGAAGCTGAGGCTCCAATACTTTGGCCACCTCATGAGAAGAGAAGACTCCCTGGAAAAGACCCTGATGTTGGGAAAGATTGAGGGCACTGGGAGAAGGGGACGACAGAGGATGAGATGGTTGGACAGTGTTCTTGAAGCTACTAACATGAGTCTGACCAAACTGCGGGAGGCAGTGCAAGACAGGAGTGCCTGGCGTGCTCTGGTCCATGGGGTCACGAAGAGTCGGACACGACTAAATGACTAAACAACAACATATTACAAGAGAGCAAGGGGGCAAGTCACAATTATAAACATGAAAAAATATTCACCATCTTTTTTTGGGGGGGGGGGGTTGGTTAAGGCCAGCAACACAGCTGAGGATCAATGAATGAGTAAACTTTAAAAACAGCCAAATAGTTTAAAGCAAAAAAACCCTCACTGTCTCTTCCCTTCTCTTGGTTTCTCCTTATTCTTCCAAGAAGATATACAGTAGGTGAATGGTTGTCAAATGCCTTTGCAGAGACTAAATTTAGAGGTGGGAATTGCATGGGTGATGGTTGGGAACACAAATTGCTTGGCAAGTATTGCACAAAGAGGAGAGAAAAGGCACTACAAGGCAAACAAATTACAATACCCCATGGAGTCCTGCAAATGGAGTGGTGGGCAAAGATTCACAATAGCAGAACTGCAATTCACAGGCCGTGGACTGAAACAAACCGAGTTTGCCGAAGGGCACAGTGAGGGGGGAAATGAACAAGTACTGACTGCAAACCCCATCACTAGTCATAGCTGAGCTCCATAGAAAGCAGTGGGATAGAGCTTAGTCCTAACTAAACCATCTCGGTGACTTTCAACAAGACTACAAGTGTGAGAACAACTGATTGGTTCAAAATTGGGAAAGGAATACGGCAAGGCTGTATATTGTCTCCCTGCTTATTTAACTTATATGCAGAATTCATCATGCGAAAGGCTGGACTAGATGAATCCCAAGCCGGAATTAAGATTGCCGGAAGAAATATCAACGACCTCAGATATGCAGATGACACAACCTTGATGGCAGAAAGTGAGGAGGAATTAAAGAATCTTTTAATGAGGGTGAAAGAGGAGAGCGCAAAATTTGGCCTGAAGCTCAACATCAAAAAAACCAAGATCATGGCCACTGGTCCCATCACCTCCTGGCAAATAGAAGGGGAAGAAATGGAGGCAGTGAGAGATTTTACTTTCTTGGGCTCCTTGATCACTGCAGATGGTGACAGCAGTCACGAAATTAAAAGACGCCTGCTTCTTGGGAGAAAAGCAGTGACAAACCTAGACAGCATCTTAAAAAGCAGAGACATCACCTTGCCGACAAAGGTCCGTATAGTTAAAGCTATGGTTTTCCCAGGAGTGATGTATGGAAATGAAAGCTGGACCATAAAGAAGGCTGGTCGCCGAAGAATTGATGCTTTTGAATTATGGTGCTGGAGGAGACTCTTGAGAGTCCCATGGACTGCAAGAAGATCAAACCTATCCATTCTTAAGGAAATCAGCCCTGAGTGCTCACTGGAAGGACGAGATGGTCGGACAGTGTTCTTGAAGCTACAAACATGAGTTTGACCAAACTGCGGGAGGCAGTGGAAGACAGGAGTGCCTGGCGTGCTCTGGTCCATGGGGTCACGAAGAGTCGGACACGACTAACCGACTAAACAACAACAACAACAACAACAACAACAACAACAAGTGTGAGAATGTGCATATTTACTCAGAAATCCCATTATGTTCATTGGTTTTTACTCCCCATTAAGGTTGTAAGAAGTCATCCGAAACTGGAACGATTTATGGAGTTGGCTGATTCATCTGGGAGACCCTGAGTCCAGGGGAGGGGGGTGCTGAATTAGATTCAAGTGTTTAAATGTTATTAGGATAGACGAAGTAATACTTAAGTTTATGGAAAATTTGGGGGAATAAATTTTAGGCTAAGGGAGGAATCAGAAGATAGATGGATGGGAAAATAAAGTTAGATTTGGATTAATTGATGAATTCTAGGATTAGGGTAGTTGATGTCTCTAGAATAAAAATAGTTGAGAGATAATGATGAAAATGATGTAAGATATAATATGAAAACTGCTTAAGTTGGATTTAAATTTGGACCCTGGGGGGGGATTGAGGAAGTCTACAATGTTAAGTAAAAAATGATAGAATTGATATGTTTTTCTTTTTCATGTTTTCTTTTTGTCTTTTTCCTTTTCTTTTTTGTTTTTGGCGATTTTCTGTATTTTGAAGTGTTTGAAAATGAATAAATATTATTTGGGGGGGAAAGGATGTAAGTCACCATTTTCTGATCCACCTGTATTTGTTGCATGAAACACTGTTTTCATTCCTCTGCCTTTTGCCCCAAACCATGCTATTTCTTTCACTGCACTGTGTCAAAATTCTGCAACTTACATAATTAATTCTGTAAATCATGTTGACATTACATTATTCCAGCCCTTTTTTTTTCAGTGCAAAGGAGACACAATGATTTAAAACAACCACCACCACCACCACAAATGTCAATCATATTCTCTGGATTTATTTCCGTTCTGGATATGAGGTGAATAACCAAACATAAACAATTTCTGCCATGCCTACTCCCTGGGAACTGCACATAGTTGTGACCTTTTCCTGGATCATGTGTGTCCATTTCATCAGGAGAGCAGCTAGGATTCTGTTTCAATTATTCTTAAATGTCATTATTGAAGTCCATTAGTGAAGTATCACTGCCTAACAAAATCATATTATGGCAACCACTCGAAATGAAAACTCTCCCTGAATCCAAAAATTATCTTATTAGAGATGCATTAGATGGTGTAAATGATATCATTAACTGATGAAACATTCCACTTCATCCCTAGAAAAAAACCCTCCATGGCTTCTTTCCACTCTGTTAACTGCCAATGGATTGCACCGTTATACGGATCTGGAAATGAATATTGTCCTACTTTGTAAGCTCATGATCTTTCCAATGAATTGTAAGTCCTTTTGAGTTGCCTTTGGCAAGATAAAGAGCCTAACAAATTTAATAAGTAAAAAGTAAAAAAAGAAGAAGAGTAATTGTTCGGTTCTGCTTTGGCTAGAAAATGCAATATAATATAAAGTTATAATGTTTATAACTCTATCATAGAATCATAGAATTGGAAGGAACTATCAGCATCATCTAGTTCAACCCCCTGAAATGCAGAAATATTTCACCCAACATGGGGCTCAAACCTGTGACCTGAGATTAAGAGTCTCATGCTCTGCTATAAGTGCCACACTTTGCTTGGAGCCCTTGCTGGCTGTTTCTTTCTGGTGGGTCTTAAATGTCCTTCATCCACAATAAAAAGCCATTCTACATGCTATTTTCTCTCAGACAGTACTTTGATAATTACACAACCTTAGTCTCAATCCTTTATCACTCTCCTTCCAAACACAACAGTCCTTGCTGGCAGTGTCACACTTAAAATCTAATAGACACAATGCAAATGAAAAAATGGAATGGGGAAGGGAATAGGGAACCAAGCAAACCCAAGTACCAATTCTTACACAAAAATCACATAATTAAAAAAAAATACATCATTTATCTTACAGGCACCAGCTGGAATAGTTGCTGATGGCACAGTTCTGAGATAGGATAGCTGAAACAGCAGCTGCTGCTCCTCACTGACCCAGTGGAATTGCTGCCTGTTCTTTCCCTCTGATGCAGTCAGGTGAAAAGGACTAGTGACGATAACTTTTCTGGGAGAAGATGAGCCAAAAAGACAGTTTTGTCTCAGCCAAGCTGATGGAATGAGCTTAGCTGTCTGTCCTCTGCCCCAGACACAGGATGCTTCTAGATGAGATTTTATCGTTGAATTAGCGCTTTACCAAATTGTTGTTGCTTTGCAGTCTAGACTTTCCCCCTAATTTATTCTGGATTTCACCTTAGCACAGAAAACCTGATGAGTAAATGAGAAGCTGTTTTACATTGGCAGCCACTGCT
This sequence comes from Zootoca vivipara, assembly GCF_965207765.1. Classification (NCBI taxonomy): domain Eukaryota; kingdom Metazoa; phylum Chordata; class Lepidosauria; order Squamata; family Lacertidae; genus Zootoca; species Zootoca vivipara. The sequence goes on along the minus strand of NC_142594.1, from coordinate 7,055,771 downwards.
GGAAGCTTGATGGCACTTACCAGGACAGTGGTTGTCACAAGTATGGCAACCCTCTCTATTGCCACAGCCCCTGGTTCCCTTTGCTTTCCCCTTGAGCACAACCTAGACATTTTCTTCCTGACAGTCCAACTCATAGAATCAACTCAAACTGTGGAGTTGGAAGGGGCCCAGAGGGTCATCTCGTCCATCCTCCTGCAATGCAGGAATCTCAACTAAAGCGTCCATGGCAGAAGGCCATCCAACCTCTGCTTAAAAACCTCCAAGGAAGGAGAGTCCACCACCTTCTGAGGCCCCCAGTGGTTTGACACCCTCCCCCGGGACAGCTGTGGGTAAGATTCCTGCATTGCAGGGAGTTGGACTAAATGACTCTCGGGGTCCCTTCCAACTGTACGATTCTATGATTCTATGAGTCCTATTTTCACTGATTGCTGCATGCAAGAGACATGTTCCTGGTACATATATGAACTTCCTTAAAGTGTTGACTATGGAGACCTTGCGCAAGCCTTATCAAACATTATCTATCTAACTACTACCCATCCATCCATCCATCCATCCATCCAGAGTCCCGCAGAAGTGGTCCCTCGCCCAACCAAGAAGGAGCTGGGGCAGGGCAGCCATGGAACTCCAGTACCACTCTTAGGTCTGTGAGACCCTCTTGCCAGACACCCTGAAGAATGGCTGTGGGAAACTCACTGAACTGTTGAGATTGAGTTTCAGGTGGGTGGCCGTGTTGGTCTGACGCAGTCAAAATAAAAATAAAAAATCCTTCCAGTAGCACCTTAGAGACCAACTAAGTTTGTCATAGGTATGAGCTTTCGTGTGCATGCACACTTCTTCAGATATACAGGGTAGGTATCTGAAGAAGTGTGCATGCACACGAAAGCTCATACCTATGACAAACTTAGTTGGTCTCTAAGGTGCTACTGGAAGGATTTTTTATTTTTATGTTGAGATTGAGTGAGGGACCACCTTACTTGGAAGAAAGTAGAGTTGAATACCTCCTTCCATCAGTTTCCCTGGTACAGTCATTAAGCTAACTGGCCTATAGTTTCTAGGTTCCCTCGGGATCCTTAGAACATAATTGTTTCAGGGCTACTGTTTTAGTGCTTAAATGCATGTTCTCGCTTTGGCAGCACTTTAATAAAGTGCTTCCATCTTAGATGATCTGAAAGGAAATTGAATGCATGATACTTACCGTACCTGACTTCTATGGCAGCAAGCTTCTGGCAGATCTATTTCTGCTACAACATGACACTTCATCCCACCACCCTAAAAAACCCTCCATTCTGCCCATTGTGAAACGTGTCTACTTTTGGATTAATTTTTTTAAGGTGTTCACACACAGGTACATGCCCACAGTGGAGGGAGAAGTTATTGAGAAGAAGGACCTCAAAAACACATTATGGATCAAGTTCTGCCACTAGGGATGACTGCAAGTGGGGGAAACAGCCACCACGTGTGGAATGTGTGGAAGCGAATGTGCCGGTTGTGTACGCAGAAAGATCTGCTCTGCACAATCTGTTTGCAATATAAAGCCCCATGGCAGAAATGGTGAGCAACCAAAACAGAGAAGAACCAAAATGACCCAGTGGAATGGGCTTTGTTGTCCGACGTCCCCTCTCAAACAGCCAGGGGGAAACCGTGAGAGCTGGCAACATGCACCCAGTTCAGACTAACTGCACCCTCTCCCCTCACCCATGCAAGTCCTTGGGAAGTGTGCAGTGCCATCATGAGCTTGAAGCCAACAGCATATATCTGAAGGCACCATTTGTGAGAACTGGCAGTACCAGCAGCGACTGAAACCTAATTGTTGCAATCATGCAAATTATAATAGCCACAAAAGGCCATGTCAGCTCAAAGCACTCAGAGACTGCTTGTTGTGGGGTTGGGAAAAGTTCTTGCTTTTTATTTTCTTTGCTCTGCAACCCAGGATCTTAGGAAGCTCCTACGGAGTCAGCCCACTGGCTCATCTGGCTCAATACTGCCTACACTGATTGGCAGCAGCTCTCCAGGAATTCAGACAGAGTTATTTCCTAGAGATACTGGACACTGAATCTGGGAGCATCCTTTCTCATAATGATCAAATGTTTGAGCATGGGGATATAGCACAATCAGGGAATTGTGGCACGGATTTTGGAAAATGATGCAAACAGAAATTACAAAAACAAAAAAACAAAAAATGGTCTACTTCAAAATCCTGGTGGTCTAGGCAAATTTCAACAACTGATGACACATTGCTATTTGATGGGCTGCGCTGCATCCTGCCAGGTAGAAGGGGACGCGGAACAACGCTCTGTTTTGTAAAGAAGAAGATGCTACCTTTGCCAGTTGACACCTTAGATGTGTGGTGATCTACAGCTAGCTCAGGTACAAGGATGACTCAATGGGGCTTCACTAGTACAGTAATTGGCTCCGGGTGCTGACGAGAAACATCTGGACAGCCAGGTCTGTCAGCGACCTGAGTTCCTTTAGACAGAAGGTTCCCCCAGCTTGGATGGTGTTGCTGAGTCGCCTCGAAGTTTGATGCCTCCCAGAGCCACTGGCGGAGCAGTGAAGCTGCCTGTGCGGCTGTGCTCCTCTGTGGAGAGACTGAGCTTGGCTGCATTATTAACTCTCCGTCACCAGAAGAGCCAGAGCAGATCGGAAAAGAGCCACAAGCCATGCAAGCCAATGTCACAGAAGGCAGCAATAGCTCAAATGGGAGCGCTGACAGCCTGGATTCCACTCTTGTCACTTGCACAGAGACAGTGACTTTCGCTGAAGTGCTGGAGGAAGAGGAATTGGAATCCTTCTATTATTCCTTCAAGGTATGTTCAGCTTTCCTGCGGTCACTCGAATTTCTTATGATGATGATCCAGCAGCTTGGCAGGCAGGCAGGCAGGAAGAGCTCTCCAGTGGGGCACTGAAAGCTTTTTGCTTTGAGTTGGCAGCCGATTCCCGCCCCTAAATTTGCTTCAATGAGGACTTCGAGGCAAAGAGGTCTGTTGGTTGTTTTTTTTCAGCTGGTTATCAGTGGGAGGAAATTTCAATGTTCAGCAAAGAGCAGGAAAGCGATCTTTGTATATCCAAAAGATGGTATATAGATATTGACTTGCTTAGCTGAGTGTGGAGTTTTCCCTCTTTTTGGAAGCGATGTTTCAGGTGATGTTTCTAATGCAATAATAAACAGCATATTTGTATTTGCATTCCTATTCCTGTGCCTTGAAATTAAGATTGCCTAGATTGTTTTACCTCCTTGTGTTTCTCTGTTAAGTGTGATGCAAATTGATGGAGCTATAGAAATCACTACCAACACCACACGCAGCCATCCCAACAAATGTACTCTAAGCCAGTGTTTCCCAACCTTGCGCCTCCAGATGTTTTTGGACTACAACTCCCATCATCCCTAGCTAGCAAGACCAGTGGTCAGGAATGATGGGAATTGTAGTCCGAAAAACATCTGGAGGCACAAGGTTGGGAAACACTGCTCTAAGCAACAGGCAGCTGAGTTCTGTGATATGAAAAGCTGTGCCGTCTTTTGAGGCAGTCGACCTCCCCCTGCAAGTTTAATTGGCTTGTATAAAAGTTTCTAAGATTGTAATTTTCAAGATGCTGTTGGGGAGAGGGAGGTTTGTGAATGGAGACCATTTGATTTCAGCCCTCTCTCTGGAGAGTACCTTGCTATCGTCATCACTTAGCAGGTGAAGTTTGGGAGGGGGGGGGACCTGAACAGAATCACGACAAACATTTAGTTTATAGCATAATTGTCTGAGCTGCTGCCAATCCTTTGGTGGGTTTAATTTCATCAGGTGTCTACGCTTGTGGGTTTGCGTGTGTCCCAACAAAACTGACAATGATCAGGCAGCTCTGGTCAGCGCGGTTTCAAAAATGAGAAGCTGGAAAAGGTATTTCATCCCTCTGTGGAAGCGTAATAGATCTAGTACATGGGTAGGCAAGCCATGGCCCGGGGGCCAGATCTGGCCCAATTGCCTTCTAAATCTGGCCCGCAGATGGTCCGGGAATCAGCGTGTTTTTACATGAGTAGAATGTGTCCTTTTATTAAAAATGCATCTCTGGGTTATTTGTGGGGCATAGGAATTTGTTCATTTCCCCTCCCAAAATGTAGTCCGGCCCCCCACAAGGTCTGAGGGACAGCCCAAGGCATTTTGGCACCTGAGATGGACCCCAAAATGGTGCCTCTCTGCCAGGGAAGAAGGGGTGAGGGAAGATCTACATAAGGGGGGAGGAGTGGAAAGAAAGTTGTCATTAGGATCTGCTGCCCTGGTGAATTCTGCTGCCTGAGGCAGTCACCTCACCTTGCCTCATGGTTGGGCCGGCATTTGTCTTTGGGGGGCAAAGCTATTATATCTGAAAATGTGTAACAAAATTGCAGTGGCCACTTCTGTTAGGGGAGAGATTTTGGCTTGGGACAATTTGACGTGGAAAAGCTTATCACTTCCCCTGTCTGTTGCTTTCCCCCAGCTGTCTCCCCTCCCTGCTTCTTGCAAACAACACATGTCCGCAGTGTTCCCTCAGCTGCTTCACCCACATTATACAGGGAAATCTGATGGGTGGAGAGAGGGGTAAGCACTCCTTCCAGCCACAGATTCACCACCTTCCGAAGCTGCTTTCACCTCATAGATGTGCTCACTAGGATTTTGTTACGCATGATGTGTGCATGTATATGCAGTTCTGCCTTCTGCCTAGGTTGAATCCCTGGCATATGAAGATTACAGGTATAGAGAGTATCTAATTAAGAGTATCTAATTAAGCATACATAGATGTGCTTCCAGACTACGCAGAGAAGAGCAAAGCCAGCACAGGCACAAGCATACTGAGAGCAATCTATTGAATGGTGAGCATTCTCAAATCCCATTGATTTCAGTGGGGCAGAGGAAACCAAGGGCTGCACACTCCCATTGAAATAGATGGGACTGGAACTTTATTTAACTTTGGCTGGGAAGCCGTTTCCTTCCATATAATGGGCACAACCCCAATATTTATTATGGGTGCATGCTCCATTTACATCCATGGGATTGAAGCGTGAGTAATTGTGCACAGGATAGGAGCAAATAGGCATAATGAAGAGACTGCTTAACCCCCACCCACCCCTGTCTCTACTGAACAGATTCTCAGTGGGTGGAGGGGAGGGTATGGAGCCTAACAGTGTGGGCAGGAGCAACTTAGCCACCCAGTTGGATATGCCTCCCTCTTTACCAAACTGGGCAAATGTTAAGAATGTAAGGCAAGCCGGTTGGATCACACCAATGGCCCACTTAGTGCAGTATCCCTGTTCTCATAGTGGCTGGCCAGATGCCTGTGGGAAGCTTGCAAGCTGAACATGAGCGCAAAGACACTCTGCCTACCCGCAGTTTCCAGCAACTGGCATTCAGAGCCACAATGCCTCTGGCAGCAGAATGGCCATCATCCGTTATGCGGCAGATGCAAAACACTTTAGAAACGGGACTGGGCTTTGATTCCGTATGAAGCACCTTTGTAGAAAAGAGCGCGAGTGAATTTTCCAGTGCAAAGAATTTTTGCAATTGGCTGCACCAGAAGCTGCATTGCCTTCTCTCCTTCCAGCAGGTTTCAAAGAAGGACGTGTGTGTGTGTGTTGCTTTGTTATGAATTTCGGCTGGATTCTGCTTGAAAGTCAAGAAGCTCTCTCTCTCATCTTTCTAGTACTGACATCTGTGAGCCTAAACAGCAGCATAACAACAACAACAACAAGTAGTAGTGACCGGGAATAAAGAGAGTGAAAGCTAGCTAAACTTTCCAATTTGAAGATAAATATCCAAGCAGGTCATGCTGCTAAATACAACAGAGCATCTAGGATCAATAAAAAAGAAATAGGACACGACATAAGGAGAAGCAAATATTAATTCCTAATGTAACAAATGCCTCTTGATTACATCATGCACAGCATGAAGCTGGGATGTTGTTTCATCCTGGGGCATTTGTATTGTAGGGACAAGTACGGTATTCATTACAGGGACCTGTGTAAAATATCCATTTTTAGACTTCCGGCTTTTTGAGCCTACGATCATAAGCAGGAAACACCATTTACAACTTTACAACTTTGACTTAAGGCAGTACACTGTCATTGACTTTAGTGGCTTTGCAAATTCTTCCATTTTTTTTCTGAGAGAGAGAGAGAGGTCATCCACATGATGGTGGCCCCCATCTCCAACCCCCCTGCCAACATCTACTAGCAGTTTCATGGAGACGTGGAATGACATGGGAGCCATGCAGAAGGTACCCAATATAATCCCAATTTTAAAAAAGGGGTCTTGGAAATTATAGGCCGGTTAGTTTAATGTTTGTCACTAGGAAACTGGTGAAAGGTACACAATGAGTCATTGTAAGGGCACTTGTAGGCTTCTCATGAGTAAGAGGCTTCAAACTCTGTAGCTGGTTTTTACAGAGTTTTATTATATACATATGTATAAGACAGAGCTAAAAAGTCCATGACTTCTCTATTCCGAATCAGAATCCGGAAGTGATGCACGTCTAGATTGGTGCCAACATGACAGGAACCTGGGAGCCTTCAGCTTCCGCCTTTGCTCCCTGCGCTTGTCCCCCCCCCCGCGCTCCTGGGGAGAAGGGGCGGGAACGTAGCTCCCCGAACTGCTAAACTGTTGAGCAGGCTCTCTGGTTCCTGAGCCCTCTCCCTCTGCAGCGCTCAGGTCCAACACTTCTGATCTTCCCCACTGCTCCTGTGAGCTATCAGCATCTGCTTGGCTCTCCACTGCTGTAGGAGCCTCAGCACCACCTTCCTGCCAATGCTCTGAGGCAGCAGCATCTCCAGGCCCCCAGCCCCTCCACTGCTCCATTGGGCTCCCTGCTGATCCCTGGTGGTCCCCCGACACTGAGTCATCCAATATGGATATCTTCTGGGTCCTTAGGATGGAATTTGCTGACCTGTCACAAGAACTGGAGCTTTATTTGGGGGGGGGGCATCATAGATACATAAAGGCCATATACACACACGGGGAGAAGGAGAGAGGAGGGGGAAGGGGAGGGAACTATATCAGAGGTGTGCAATAATCTCTATTCTACATCACAGCTGGTGCTTTATGAGAAGATGTGGGATGAAAGAACCCATCTCTTGCCAAAAGTCCTATCGCGAATAATATTGGGGAAAACTGGGTATTAAGAGTGCTAACATAAATCACATACCCCAGTTTCCCAGTGGCCCTTCAAAGTACGCTTCACGCAGAGTTTATAGAAAAACAAAATATGCAAACAGAAGTTGACTTGGCTAAAAACCACCACCAAGAGTTTAAAGATTTTCCCCAACCTAGCATGAAACCCCTGACTAGCAGTATACCATTTAAAGTATACAGAAGAAAAACAAAAGTTTGGCTTTCTTTAACAGAAAAACAAACTGACTCAGAAGAGACTTTAAACTAAAGATAAACGCGCTCTCTCTCCCAGCAGCTTTACATACCTACATTCCAACCCTCCAAAACTCCCACACAACTACCACACAAAATGCTTTCCAACAGAGCCTTATATACATGGAGTAGAGCCCACGCCTGTGAGCAATTGAACAGAAATTACCGGCACCTGTTTTTCTTAAACAGACAGTATTGACATTAGACCGGCTCAAAAACAACTTTGATTATTCAAGAAACCCAACAAGTCCTTCCTCAAGGAAGCGGGAAGCATGCTCCAGGAAGCCAAACTTTTCATTTCCAGAGAAAAAACAAACAAGATCAAACATTAAAAAAACCCCAGTCCTATAAAACGATCAAAAGGGGGAAAGCCTGCTCTTGTTGCACCCTGGAGAAGCAAAAATTACAGGTTGCCCTAACAGGTAGCAAGACTCGCTGCCTCCTCTGTTCTCTCCATCCCTGGGCATTGGGCCTGGGACCCTGGCATTGGGCAGTACAAGCTGTGTTAGTTTGAAGACTGCCCTGAAAAATCCCCAAGGAGTGCTCAGTACAGTCATACCTCAGGATACGTCCGCTTCATGTTGCGTCTTTTCAGGTTACGGATGCGCCGAACCCAGAAGTCCCGGAACGGGTTACTTCCAGGTTCGGCACGTTTGTGACCTGCGCGCATGCGCAGAAGTGCTGCATTGCATCACGCGCATGCGCAGATGCGACACTTCATGTTGCGGCCTTTTCGTGTTGCAAACGGTTTGCTGGAACAGATCCCGTTCGAAACATGAGGTACCACTGTATGTCATTTGAAGCTTGATTCCACTTCTGCCGAAAAGACGATTGCATGATTACTCTTTTCAGGCTGCAATCCTGCCCCCACTTATCTGGCAGTAAACTCCATTGAATTCAGTGCATGAGATTGCACTGTTAAAGTCACCTCATATGATTTGTGTTTGAAAATACAAAGCTCGATTTAATTATACAAGGGGAAGAATGTCGACCAATCCTCCGTATCTTAGACAGGCTTGGGAGATGTTTTTATTGAGACATTATTTTGTTGCTTTTATATTGGCTCTTTAAATATTGTGCTTTAAATATTTTGATAACTGCTGGTTTTAGCTGTCCTTTGAATATTGCTTCTGTTGTTATCTTTGACTTGCTAAGGCACCCCTGAGGATATTAAGATTCCTCTTTAGACACAGAAAAACGCATATACTGTATTTTAAACAAAAATGCTTTGAACATTCTGCATATTTATTGAATAAATTCAGAAGAGAGGGTAGCTAGGATTGTCACTGGGAATTGGCTATACTTCAATGATTCATGACCAGGAGTTGATGCTGAAGTGAGACTCAAATTAATTCTATTGAAATGATTTTCATTGGAAGAGTTGTTTATCTGCTGCGTTGGGTGCTATGAATTCGCATGCACATCTAATTATTCCGCCTTTATTATTTCCCCCCGCAATTGCTCAACCAACTTATTTCACCAAGGAACTTAATGTAATTACTTGCTTGGGAGATGCCCAATTGCCTTGAAGAGAAAGCTGGTCTGTGAGATCCTATTACACCTGCCATACTATTTCCTTGCTCCTGAGTGACTGAGAGGAACTCCCTCCAAGAGGTGTATGTTAATTTTTCACCTGGGAAAGAGTCATAGCTGCCAAGTTTTCCCTTTTCTCGCGAGGAAGCCTATTCAGCATAAGGGAATTTCCCTTTAAAAAAGGGAGAACTTGGCAGCTATGGAAAGAGTAATTGCCAGCTAAATCCACAGTCACTGCTGAGCAAGTTCAGCCCGTTTCTTCTTCTTCTTCTTCTTCTTCTTCTTCTTCTTCTTCTTCTTCTTCTTCTTCTTCTTCTTCTTCTTCTTCTTCTTCTTCTATAATAATATTTATTTATACCCTGCCCATCTGGCTGGGTTTCCCCAGCATAGCTGCCAAGTTTTCCCTTTTCTCGCGAGGAAGCCTAATCAGCATAAGGGAAAATCCCTTAAAAAAAGGGATAACTTGGCAGCTATGTTCCCCAGCCACTCTGGGCAGCTCCCAACAGAATATTAAAATACAATAATAATCTATTAAACATTAAAAGCTTCCCTAAACAGGGCTGCCTTCAGATGTCTTCTAAAAGCCAGATAGTTGTTTATTTCTTTGACATCTGATGGGAGGGCAGTCCACAGGGTGGGCGCCACTACCAAGAAGGCCCTCTGCCTGGTTTCCTGTAACTTTGCTTCTTGTAGTGAGGGAATCGCCAGAAGGCCCTTGGCACTGGTCCTCAGTGTCTTGGTTGAACGATGGGGGTGGAGAAGCTCCTTCAGATCAAACCATGTAGCATGAAAGTGCATTCTGATACACAGGGTAAAGAAATTTAATAAATAATAGTAAATAAATAATATTTATCTGGCACTACTCTTGCTCCTGTGACTCGGCTGACCAATGAGAAGTATGCTGTGGGCCTTGTAACATTGGGAAAGAACAAAGAGGAAAGAAAGACAAAGGGTATATTTCTTGGAGACTCTTCAAACTGATTGGAGAATGTGGGCATTTTCCAGGTAGTGTATAAAAAGTTGTCAATATATGCACATATCCCAAGGACTATTGGGGAGTCTGCATAATGGCCAGAGAATGCACAAAATTCAAAATTCTGCCCCCATTGATTGGACCAGGCTAAATCCCATGATAAAGCACTTTGTTTCAGTCATGATAAAATAGCACATGTCCTCCTAAGAAAATGAATGAAGTGTGAAGCATTGTAGATGTACCAGCAAAGTCTTTCTTCGGAAGTGGTAGCATAAATAAGAGCGATCTTATCCACAAGAGACAGCTGTTGCCACCAAATAAATTGATTCTTTTGTCAAGTAAAAATATCATTTTGTTTTCTCCACAGACCTAAGTTTTTTACGAAAATATAATTACACGGGTTTGATATTTTTGATGTTGGAAATATGATTCTTATGCTGATTTAAGGTGCTGCCAGGAGCAGGGAGGAGATCAGCTCGTTGAGGAGCAAACAGTCATAATAATATGCAAGAGAAACAGTCAACCGTTGAGCCAGCCATATGGATGGCAATAGGGATTATGCACAAGCAGTGTTTTGAGGACTGGGAAAATTTCATGCACACATGGCTGCTTTTTAAAACAAAAAAACAAAACATGGATTGAAAGGCGAGTGTAAAAAATTTCATTGTCACCACAAAAACAGATTAGTTCAGCCTGCATATTTATGCTGTGGTGCTTAGTGTTCAATAGCCCTGAAGCTGGAATTTGTGCCCAGGGGCTGATCTTCATGGTCACACTCCCATTTAAGATGAAAACAGGCCAAACAGTGATTGCATTTCCATAACCCACACATGGGGACTGAAAATGCAACTCACTGGAGTTCATACATTTGCAGTCATGTGAATACATATGCTGTAATTCCCAGATAATAGTAATTTATTATTTACAGTATACCCCGTCCATCTAGCTGGGTTTCCCCAGCCACTCTGGGTGGCTCCCAACAGAATATTAAAAACACTATAGAAACTTCAAACATTAAAAAACTTCCCTAAACTGGGCTGCCTTCAGATGTCATCTAAAAGTTGTTGTTGTTGTTGTTGTTGAGTCGTTTAGTTGTGTCCAACTCTTCGTGACCCCATGAACCAGAGCACGCCAGGCACTCCTGTCTTCCACTGCCTCCCGCAGTTTGGTCAGACTCATGTTGGTGGCTTCGAGAACACTGTCCAACCATCTCGTCCTATGCCGTCCCCTTCTCCTTGTGCCCTCCATCTTTCCCAACAACAGGGTCTTTTCCAGGGAGTCTTCTCTTCTCATGAGGTGGCCAAAGTATTGGAGCCGCAGCTTCAACTTCTAAAAGCTTCAACTTCTAAAAGTTAGATAGTTGCTTATTTCCTTAACATCTGATGGGAGGGTGTTCCACAGGGCGGGTGCCACTACCAAGAAGGCCCTCTGCCTGGTTCCGGGTAACTTTACTTCTTGCAGGGAGGGAACCACCAGAAGGCCCTCGGAGCTGGACTTCAGTGTCTGGGATGAATGATGGGGGTAGAGACGCTCCTTTAGATATACTGGGCCAGGGCCATTTAGGGCTTTAAAGGTCAGCACCAACAGATAAGTCTGACCAAAATCTGTGCATGCAGCACTGTGCTGACAGAGAAGCTTTTTCCCATTGCATGAACTTGTGGGAGAATCTGGGACTTGGAACAGGGAACTTCAGGTTCTAAAGCTAGGGCTTGGTTTCATGTTTGTGCTTTAGCCGTGGAGGTCTTCTACAGACACAAAAAAGGAATATGGATAACCGTGTTTGGCACGGTTTGGTCTGGGTGGACTTTTTTGATGGCATCCATCTGTCTCATGAGACAATGGAGTGTGTCTCCATTGGGGGTGACGTCAAACCATTGGGAATCACAGCGCCTGCTGTGGCTGCAGAAACCGGTAACTCATAACTGCTGCTTCCTGCCTTACTTTTGCTGCGTTGGTGGCATTCTTCAAGGCACAAGCCTAGGCAGCGTGCATGGAGGTCCTGGGCTGCCCAGTCAACAAGACTTCCCTCTCAGTCTTGCTGATGTGGTCCAAAGGAAAGCAGAGCAAGACATTTGGCACCAGCTTGGCTGCAGGCGTACAAAGCGCCATCCAGCTGCCTAGGGACTCCCCTCTGGATTTGTGCAGGCTTTGCTTCTGAGCCGTTCTCTCTCTCTCTCAAAGTTGTCCCACAAGACAAGGGGTAGTGGCGGAGCAAGGAAATCTGGTGCCTGGGGTGGCGTGTGTGCCCTGCGCCCAGGAGCGGGGCCAGGTGCCCATGGAGTGGGGCCAGCCAGGGCAGGATGCTCTGTGGGGCCTCCGAGGAATCTGCCTACCTCCTTCTGCTCAGCCGCCCTACAGCTGAGGGGGCGACGGACGGACTGTTTGGGGCAGTGCAGAGCCTGTGGGCGCCCAAGCCATTGCGTCACTACCAGGCCACCCAGCATTTTGACACCCCCTCATTGGTGACACCCGGGGCGGACCACCCCCACTGCACCCCCTTCCTCTGCCCCTGCTAGGATGGACTAGGCCAAGTGTAAACAGCAAAAGGCTGACCAGCCCGCAACAGAACAGAACTGTTTGCTGCACCCAAGGTACAAGTTCTTGTGTTCACCCAAGTTTCACCTCCAGCTTCCAGGACAGGGTCTGGTGACTCTGGCCAGGACAATGTTCATGCAAGGAGGCCGTTTATGGCTCTTATGCAGGCAGCAGAAAATGAGAAGGGGAAAGGTGACATGCAGTATGGTCCTCTGCATAGGATATGGATTGAAGCACCAAATCCAGTGTTTCCTTTTATAGGCAATCTTTGGGATATGCACTTCTTGGAGAAAATAAATAAATGGTACTACTAATAATCACATCAATAAAAAAATACTACTTCTTGTTAGTATGTATTAAAATTCATCCTTTATTACTTATATTTATTATTATTAACTGCCTGAAATTGACCAATTGACCAATTCATAGAAATTGACCAATTCATAGAAATTGACCAATTCTATGAAGACCTACAACACCTTCTAGAAATGACACCAAAGAAGGATGTTCTTCTCATTACAGGGGATTGGAATGCTAAAGTAGGGAATCAAGAGATAAAAGGAACAACTGGCAAGTTTGGCCTTGGAGTTCAAAATGAAGCAGGGCAAAGGCTAATAGAGTTCTGTCAAGAGAACAAGCTGGTCATCACAAACACTCTCTTCCAACAACACAAGAGACGACTCTACACATGGATATCACCAAATGGGCAGCATCGAAATCAGATTGATTATATTCTCTGCAGCCAAAGATGGAGAAGCTCTATACAGTCAGCAAAAACAAGACCTGGAGCTGACTGTAACTCAGATCATCAGCTTCTTATAGCAAAATTCCAGCTTAAACTGAAGAAAGTAGGAAAAACCACTGGGCCAGTAAGATACAATCTGAATCAAATCCCTTATGAATACACAGTGGAAGTGAGGAACAGGTTTAAGGATTTAGATTTGGTGGACAGAGTGCCTGAAGAACTATGGATGGAGGCTCGTAACATTATACAGGAGGCAGCAACGAAAACCATCCCAAGGAAAAGGAAATGCAAGAAAGCAAAATGTCTGTCCAACGAGGCCTTACAAATAGCGGAGGAGAGGAGGCAAGCAAAATGCAAGGGAGATAGGGAAAGATACAGGAAACTGAATGCAGATTTCCAAAAAATAGCAAGGAGAGACAAGAGGGTCTTCTTAAATGAGCAATGCAAAGAAATAGAGGAAAACAATAGAATGGGGAAAACCAGAGATCTGTTCAAGAAAATTGGAGATATGAAAGGAACATTTCGTGCAAAGATTACCATAATAAAGGACAAAAGTGGTAAGGACCTAACAGAAGCAGAAGACATCAAGAAGAGGTGGCAAGAATACACAGAGGAATTATACCAGAAAGATATGGAGGTCTCGTACACCTCAGGTAGTGTGGTTGCTGACCTTGAGCCAGACATCTTGGAGAGTGAAGTCAAATGGGCCTTAGAAAGCATTGCTAATAACGAGGCCAGTGGAAGTGATGATATTCCAGCTGAACTATTTAAAATTTTAAAAGATGATGCTGTTAAGGTGCTACACCCAATATGCCAGCAAGTTTGGAAAACTCAGCAATGGCCAGAGGATTGGAGAAGATCAGTCTACATCCCAATTCCAAAGAAGGGCAGTGCCAAAGAATGCTCCAACTACCGCACAAATGTGCTCATTTCACACGCTAGCAAGGTTATGCTTAAAATTCTACAAGGCAGGCTTAGGCAGTATGTGGACCGAGAACTCCCAGAAGTGCAAGCTGGATTTCGAAAGGGCAGAGGAACCAGAGACCAAATAGCAAACATGCGCTGGATTATGGAGAAAGCTAGAGAGTTCCAGAAAAACGTCTACTTCTGCTTCATTGACTATGCAAAAGCCTTTGACTGTGTCGACCACAGCAAACTATGGCAAGTTCTTAAAGAAATGGGAGTGCCTGGTCACCTCATCTGTCTCCTGAGAAATCTCTATGTGGGACAAGAAGCTACAGTTAGAACTGGATATGGAACAACTGATTGGTTCAAAATTGGGAAAGGAGTACGACAAGGTTGTATATTGTCTCCCTGCTTATTTAACTTATATGCAGAATTCATCATGCGAAAGGCTGGACTAGATGAATCCCAAACCGGAATTAAGATTGCCGGAAGAAATATCAACAACCTCAGATATGCAGATGACACAATGTTGATGGCAGAAAGCGAGGAGGAATTAAAGAACCTTTTAATGAGGGAGAAAGAGGAGAGTGCAAAATATGGTCTGAAGCTCAACATCAAAAAACCCAAGATCATGGCCACTGGTCCCATCACCTCCTGGCAAATAGAAGGGGAAGAAATGGAGGCAGTGAGAGATTTTACTTTCTTGGGCTCCTTGATCACTGCAGATGGTGACAGCAGTCACGAAATTAAAAGACGCCTGCTTCTTGGGAGAAAAGCAGTGACAAACCTAGACAGCATCTTAAAAAGCAGAGACATCACCTTGCCGACAAAGGTCCGTATAGTTAAAGCTATGGTTTTCCCAGTAGTGATGTATGGAAGTGAGAGCTGGACCATAAAGAAGGCTGATCGCCGAAGAATTGATGCTTTTGAATTATGGTGCTGGAGGAGACTCTTGAGAGTCCCATGGACTGCAAGACGATCAAACCTATCCATTCTTAAGGAAATCAGCCCTGAGTGCTCACTGGAAGGACAGATTGTGAAGCTGAGGCTCCAATACTTTGGCCACCTCATGAGAAGAGAAGAATCCTTGGAAAAGACCCTGATGTTGGGAAAGATTGAGGGCACTAGGAGAAGGGGACGACAGAGGACAAGATGGTTGGACAGTGTTCTCGAAGCTACGAACATGAGTTTGACCAAACTGCGGGAGGCAGTGCAAGACAGGAGTGCCTGGCGTGCTCTGGTCCATGGGGCACGAAGAGTCGGACACGACTAAACGACTAAACAACAACAACAACTGCCTGTAGCATTGTTAGAAGAATTGTAAAGCCCCATGGCTACTAAAAGAACTATTGAAATAAATTGTTACATATTAAGCTATGACTTGCAATTCAAAAAGTTGTAGAAATCATAATTCAGTTTTGCATTTTTTGGGTACCTTTTTTTTAATACTTAATTTCAATAAGTGTAAGCATGAATGATGGCAAAGCATTGGGGACACTTTTCCGTACATTTCTGTGTGCTGCACATCTCCAGCAGTATCCGTGCCTTTGGCAATGGTGTATTTTGGGATGTGGTGCCCAGAATACAGGAACAGCCTATTTTAGGCTCACAATATAGCAATTAAAGCAATTAAAGAGCACCCTCAATACATTTTTGTTGTTAGAAAGCATCTCTATATAGTATAAGAAGATTAATTTTGTGGGAAAAGATTCATAATGAATTTTCAAAAATGTTTAAATGTACCCCCCCCCCCCAAAAAAGAAGAAACAACAGACTGCTTTTTGGCGGGGAAATTCAGACAGAAATTCATAGGTGTCAAAAAAGGTTTTTTATGTATGCCACTACTGTGGCCCATGTTTTGTTAGCTCAAAAATGGAAAATGAGCAAGGTCCCAGCTAAAGAAGAATGGCAGCTTAAACTGATGAAATATGCGCAGCTTGCGGACCTAACATATAGAATAAGAGAACATATGTTTAGATTGGAAAATGTTTATTGATTATATGGGGGGGGAATTGTGTATATTTGAAAACATGGGCAGCATGAAGATAAATTCAACAGTGTAAATAAGTTTTGACGGATGTAATAATGGAATACTGAATGGTTTAGTTTATATAAAATATGCAGGGATTTATGTTATTCAGAATGAACCATGGAAAGAAAAGAAGGGAAGTCATTGATAGTTTAAATGAATATTCCAAAACGTAAAACAGAAAAAATTATAAAAAATTATACAGAAAAAAAGGTTACTTTTGGCTTTAAATGACTAAGGCTTTTAAATACAGAATTAAGCAAGCCGCATCTTTCTGCCACTTGGGTCGTGTGCTTAACTGAAGCTCAGCATCTGCTACAACTGGATCCATGCATTTACCACAATATTTTCTTTCCCCGCAGACAGAACAGCTGGTTACCCTTTGGATTCTGTTCATCATAACGGTTGTTGGGAACTCCATTGTTTTGCTCTCCACCTGGAGGAGGAAGAGGAAATCCAGGATGACTTTCTTTGTCACCCAGCTAGCCATAACAGGTAAAGCTGTGTCAAAAGCGGGGCGTGGACTTGCTCATTTATTTTCCCTTGGCAGCAGGGAATGAGCCCTTGCGGGGAAACTTTGCCCTGATACTTGCCTCTTCCATTCACTGTCCTAGCTCTATTCTGCTGAAAGACAGGCTGCTGTCCGTCTGATAGAGTTGCCCAAGAAACTAGTAAAGGGAAGGGTAAATGGACCCCTGACCATTAGGTCCAGTCATGACCGACTCTGGGGTTGTGACGCTTATCTCACTTTACTGGCCGAGGGAGCCGGCGTACCGCTTCCGGGCAGGGCCGGCCCTACGGCCAGGCTGGGTGGCGCAGGGTACCACGGTGCCGGCCCGCCAGGAGGGCGCGCGAGATGCGCCCGCCCGCTGGCCGGCCAGTCCGCCGGTCCGCTGTGCAGCTGCGCCTGTGGCAGCCGCGCTGCGCCCACCCGCCCACCGTGCTGGGAAACGGGGCAGGAGGGCGCCGGAGAGATCGCGCTGTGCCTGCCTGCCCGCCGCGCAGCAGCGCCTGTGGCAGCCGTGCTGCGCCCACCCACCCACCGCGCTGGGAAACGTGTTCTCCTACTGGTTTTTCTGTCTTCTGGTTCCTGATGTCAGATTTATGTCCAT
This sequence comes from Zootoca vivipara, assembly GCF_965207765.1. Classification (NCBI taxonomy): domain Eukaryota; kingdom Metazoa; phylum Chordata; class Lepidosauria; order Squamata; family Lacertidae; genus Zootoca; species Zootoca vivipara. The sequence continues at coordinate 7,038,562 of NC_142594.1, read as the reverse complement.
TTATCCTTTGGCGTAGGGTTTGGCCTGTTTGTCCAATATAGAGAGCTGAGGGCACTGTTGGCATTTGATGGCATACACAATGTTAGAAGATGAGCAATTAAATAGTCCTGAGATGGTATGTTGGATGTTGTTGGGGCCAGTAATGATGTTGTCCGGTTGTATGTGGCAGCAAAGTTGGCATCTGGGTTTATTGCAGGCTCTGGTACCAGTGTCCATGTTAAGTCTGGTGGTTGTATTATTGTGGGTGAGGAGTTGTTTAAGATTGGGTGGCTGTCTGTAGGCAATGAAAGGTCTTCCTCCCAGAGCTTTCTTGAGAAAGGAGAACACTTCAATCTCACAGGACATTCTATACAAGATCTCAAAGTAGCTGTCTTACTACAAAAGAATTTCAGAAATAGACTGGAAAGAGAAGTTGCTGAATTACAACTTATCACCAAGCTCAAAACCATGGAGGGACCTGGTTTGAACAGAGATATCGGATTCTTATCTCATTATACATGATAAGCGATCTTCAGCCATCTCAACCCTTGCTTTTTCATGCAAAACCATTTGCAGTCGTTTTCGGTCATCAACAGCTATCAGTCAGTCAATCACCCACTTCCACCACCCTTCTGAGTGATCCCCCCTCCCCCTCCCCACCCCTCCCCACCCCTTCTCTACATAAGTGCCTGGGGACTCCTATTTCACTGTATCTGAAGAAGTGTGCATGCACACGAAAGCTCATACCAAAATAAAAACTTAGTTGGTCTTTAAGGTGCTACTGAAGGAATTTTTTTATTTTACATTTAGCACTGTTAATGACCAGATAATTTTCTGTCTCAGTAATCTCATACCAGCTTGTGATGTTGAAAGTAAAAGCACACCATTGGCACAAAGTGATATCTTCACAGGTCTAGCCATAATTTTAAGCATATCAAAATTATGGCTATGCAAAATTAGTTGAATAAATTGAACGAAGATAAGGTCTGGTCAGACTCCTTTGTATATAGGAATCTCACATGTAGGAACAGAATTTCAGTCTTTTCAAAACATTAAATGTATTTCTGCGTAAAGCAGCCTGATTGAAAATAATTGCTTCAAATCAATATTTGTTTTTAAACAATTTATCCCCAGAAATCTATATACAGAATCAGAAGCAGCAATGAAGTCAATAAAAGCAGTATAAGCCTACCACCCCCTTGCTGTGTATTAAATTATCAAATGGAGTAATTATCAAGGGTTCCTTTCCCAAAGCCTGCCTGCTCTAATCTTTGAAGGAGATGCGTTGTATAAATTTAAGATCATCTGTCAATCAGGGTGATTGATGTATAAATCATGGGACCCTTCTGACTCCCCTTTTAAAATACTGGGACTATAATGCTACATTTCCAACCTTTGCGGTACAACCTGCCGAAAGCGAGGCAACCCTCATTGCTCTTGAAATTTTCAGTTTGGCAGGAAATCCTTTCCTGGAGTCTTATTATTCTTCAATGGCTACATATAAGATTTCACCTCTCGGGAGGATGCAGGAGGCCATAAAGAGGTAGAATTAATATCTAATACAGGAAACGTTCCACAGGATATCCTTCCTCTTGCAATTTCTTCTTTAAACATGTCTGATTAAAAATGCCCCCACACTGAAGCAACAACAGATGCATCTCAAGATAATTTTATTTTGCTTGCCCTGCTTGCCATAGGTCCGGATTTTCCCAAACATTTTGCTGATTCAGCGCAAATCCGCCTGCCCGATTCCCGGATGTGTTTGGGGAAACCAGGATGGATTGCAGAAATAAGCTGAGTTTGGCCCATTTGCAGCCAAAATCAATGTCAGCCCCAAATTTAGTCTTAAAAAAACCAGCCAGGTTTTCTTGGCTGCAATTATTATTTTTTGTAACCTCATCTAAGTTCTTAACATAGACCCTTATATTCAAGGGAAGTGCAAGCAATTCACAGCAAATTTCTTAACTTCTACATTAGGGGTGGCCAACTCCCAAGAGACTGCGATCTACTCACAGAGTTAAAAACTGGCAGTGATCTACCCCCTTTTGGGGGGTTCAGGTCAAAGTTGTTGAACTTTTTTAGGGAGGAGGAAGGACCGTTTTGGGGGGTGCAGGGCAAAAATGTGGAGCTTTTTTTAGGGGAGACAAAGTTGTTGAGCTTCTTTGGGGGAACCCAGTGATCTACCAGTGATCTACCACAGACATCCAGTGATCTACCGGTAAATCACGATCTACCTGTTGGACGTGCCTGTTCTACATTATTTGGCAAGATGGACCTTCAACTGTGCAATGGAGAGTTTGATGACTCCCGGCTATGGAAGGAAGGCATTGTTTGCAAAAAAGCTATTTTTAATACCGGCAGCTCCTCACCGGTACTAATGATGAGTCATTATTAATATCACACAGTTTTAAGACATTATTCTAGCTCTAGCACCATAACATTTTGCTGTGCAAGCAGTACTCCCAGTGGAAACCTTATGCCTGCAGGCAGATAAAAGTATACTGTTTATCCTTCATTCCTTAGAGCATGTGATTGCCCTGGGAAGATTCAAAGGGGGGAAATAAATTAAAGACATTCTCTCTAGATACTTCATAGTCTGGTATTAAGATGCAAAAAGCAGAAGAACAAAGGAAGAAGGTGAAGGGGAAAGTAATAAACAATCCAGCAAGTTATACATAAGTAAGTGTATTGTGCTCATGTGTATTGGGTGGCTCACTCCGCCCCTGGCTGCAGGGCATGCGTGCGCAGCTCCATGCACCTGAGCAGCTATCCTGCACCTGGGAGGGCACCCTCCACCCCGCCCCCCTCGGGAGCGTGCCCGCCCTGGGCAGAGCGGGCATATGCTCTTTCGCTGGAGGGGGAGGGTCTGGGATGCTTTCTAAAGATACTGTCAGCTGTTTCTGCCCTGGTGCTTCTTCTTCTTCCTACTCCTCTCCCAATATTTCCCAGCTTCTCCCCTCTGCAGCCTCTGAACAGTGACCTTCTGCAAACCACTGTTCTAAATCTATACTGTCTCCCTTTTCTCTGGGAAGTGCAGCAGGAGGTTGGGGTTGGTTTTCACAATTCCTCCTCAGTCCATTCCCTAACAGAGGCCCCTAGCCGTAATAAAAATAAAAATGGCAACAGCTGAAAACAAAAATTAAGGTACTAAAAATAGAGTGAGATATAATTTGATTTTTTAAACATATATAATAAAAAGCATTTTCTAGCAGATAGTGTATGTCACATTTTGTTATGATGTACATCAAGCAAGTCACAAAATGTATCCTATGCCCCCAAAATTACCAAGTGTGGAGATCCTAGCCCAGCTCACCTGACAGTAAACCCCACTGAATTCAATCAGACTCACTTTTAAATAGATATGGATAGGATTGTACTGTAAGGCAGTATTTTGGATAATATCCAAAATAATTCAAATTGTTTAATGTATGCAGTTTGCAGATTCCATTCTCTCCGACCTATTTAGACTTCCCTTGTTCCTAACATTAAGAATAAATTTATTGGTACTTTTAATAACCTGGTGTTCCAGTCCTAATACATTTTGTTGGACTTTAGACTTAGTAATTTAAACAAATACTGGGGTGTAATGCTCCGGTGCTTAAATTAAACAGTGTCTTACATTACTTCACCAGAACAGTCTTCAGAATAACTCAGTGATTTTTGTGTGAAAAAGAAAATGAACTTATGCTATCTGGGTTTGAGGACTGGGTAATATATTGGTTTATAGAGAGTGAATTTGTTGAGTGTTATCTTGGAGTGGATATTTTGAATGATTTTCTATAAATATATCTGGCAGACAAAGAACCAGAAGTTCTCTCTCCCTCCACCCTTTTTTCTTTTTTCCCTCCTTCCTTCCTTTCTTAATCCTTTCTTTTATTTTTTTCGTTTTGGTTTGTGTTTTTATTTAGATTAGTTTTTATCTTTGATAAAAAGATATTTGATGTTTGTATATATATATATATTTAAAAAAACTTTATTTAATAATAATAATAATAACCCAGTCATTCACCTGTTATAAGAAAAAACTGCTCCTTTTCCCTTATGGGTACCCAAGAGCCCGTATAGCATCCTTATATGGGTTCTCTATTGGTAGGAGAGAATAACAGAGGCCAACCAGAGAATATTGAGAAGCAAAGCAGCTACGGTAGTAAGCATGAACTTTATTAAACTGTTGCAACAGACACACACACCCCCACGCAGGAGGGAGGAGGAACCCAGAACACTGGTGCACAAGCCCTTATACAGACTTTGGAAATTGCCCACCCTGTAGCTCAAGACCACCCCCCAATACATCATATATACATCACAGAAGAGGCGGTCTACAGCAGAATCCTGTCTGGCAGGAAACCTGTTGATGGGTTTACCTGGAGGGCCTGGCCATTCTTTTGTGATGATAAAGACTTAATTCCTGAGTCCAGGTCACAGGCTCACCCTTGTTGTTTAGTCGTGTCCGACTCTTCGTGACCCCATGGACCATAGCACGCCAGGCACTCCTGTCTTGCACTGCCTCCCGCAGTTTGGTCAAACTCATGTTTGTAGCTTCGAGAACACCATCCAACCATCTCGTCCTCTGTCGTCCCCTTCTCCTAGTGCCCTCAATCTTTCCCAACACCAGGGTCTTTTCCAGGGAGTCTTCTCTTCTCATGAGGTGGCCAAAGTATTGGAGCCTCAGCTTCACGATCTGTCCTTCCAGTGAGCACCCAGGGTTGATTTCCTTCAGAATGGAGAGGTTTGATCTTCTTGCAGTCCATGGGACTCTCAAGAGTCTCCTCCAGCAGCATAATTCAAAAGCATCAATTCTTCGGTGATCAGCCTTCTTTATGGTCCAGCTCTCACTTCCATACATCACTACTGGGAAAACCATAGCTTTAACTGTACGGACCTTTGTAGGCAAGGTGATGTCTCTGCTTTTTAAGATGCTGTCTAGGTTTGTCCTTTTATATGCCTGTTGTCTTTGTCCATGGAGTTTTCTTGGCAGGGATACTGGAGTGGCTTGCCAGTTCCTTCTCCAGGTGGATCACGTTTAGTCAAAACTCTCCACTATGACCTGGCCATCTTGGGTGGCCCTGCATGGCATAGCTCATAGCTTCTCTGAGTTATTCAAGCCCCTTCACCACGACAAGGCATTCATCCATGAAGGCTCACCCTATTCATACACAAATGTGCCCTTAAGGCAGGATTTGTGAGCACAGAGACAATAGAAAGGCTTTTCACATTTGCATCCAAAATTTGGAAAATCTGAGGACACTGAAAGAGTTAAAATGGCTTTAGGACTGTTTTCCTGTACTGTTTCAGACATGTGGCTTATATATTTGTGTGTGTGTTTGCCTGGTACATTTATGAACATTTATTTTATATCTTTGACCTTATAATTCTCATAACACACTTTATAATTACGGTAGCAAATATTTCCAAAGAGAACAAAGCTGAAGTTCATTCTACAGCACACAAAGCCAGATTTCACAATGACTTGCTAAAACCCTCCAACTCTCAAAAAAGCAAAGAGAATGTAATGGAGGGGATATATTTATTGGTTTTCAAAAACAAACTTTCAATCAAAGCAGAGCAATGCAGGAATATAACAAAAGAACAACAGTGTGGAGGACTGATCAATATCACAATATAATGAAACAAAATACATATATCATTAAATGAAATGAAATAGAACGTTGTTCTAAAAAACTCTCTTTATCAAAGCAGCTTGTTTAGCAAAGTTGTTTAGAAAAGGCATCAAAACTTGTCACCAAGAGAACAGTTTAAATTATCTCTTGTCAGATTTTTGATGTACAGTAGTACTTTGCTTCTGGTTATTGATTTGGAGATTATGGGATGAATCACCACTTTGCAACATGCCGGAGCCCCACAAAGAATGTCTTAAACCCCACAAGCTAGAATCTGAATGACAAGCCACAAGGAAACAAAGGTTGACAGACTTTTGCTTTTTAAGGTCAATGTTATTTTTAAATGAACCTCTGAATTCTGAAATTATTCAGGCGAGCAAAGAGGAGCGAGACGAAGGATAGTGCTGTGTGCATTTGCATTTTGGGAGAGAAGGGTGATTTTGGTTTGCCTATCGGGTGAAAATAAATCAAATGAACTCTTTCCACGGATCAGACAACCGAGCCACACTCTAGTGAAAGATATTCAAGTGCAGAAACAGGCTTTATTCACATAATTCTGCTGCAACAGGAATAACTACACTCAGCCAGGAAGCTCCCTCTGGTTCCACAAGGAGGAAATGTATAAATTACCACCTGCTTTTCTGTGGCTTAATTCCACACATGGGTTCCATGGGAGGAGGATGACAGAAGCTCAGGGTTTTTTGTGGGGCTGGGTCTCTATCCTCCCCCCTCCTGTTATAGCAATCCCAAGTGAAACAGGTTTTGCAGGGCCTTGAAGCCTGTGTAACCTGTTTGATCAGGGGGGGAAATAGTCAGGGAAGGAGGCATAGCTGCCAAGTACCCCGTTTCCCCTGGGAAACCCCCGTTTTTACTTACCTTTTTTCGGTGGTCCCCTGTATCACTTCGTCTCCCGTTTTTCTCCGTTATTTTCTCCTGCCGGTGGCCATTTTTTTTCTGATTTGCCCTTCTATGGGCACAAAAAATGGCCGCCGCCGGCTTCAAAAGTCGCATCTACACATGACCGGAAGTGCGTAGACGCAACTTCCGGTGTCAGTGGCGACCATTTTTTGTGCCCATAGATGGGCAAAGCGACACCGGAAGTTACGTCGGCGCAACTTCCGGTGTCACACAGCTGCCAGTCCCGGATTCTGCAGTCCGGGACTTGGAAGGTAAGGAAGGAGGGAATTAAATTTAATATACAATTTGTAAGCATGGAGCCTTTAAGACTCTGGCAGCACAATCTTGTACATGTCTACTCAAATGTAAGCCCCCTTGAGTTTTATGTGGCGGAAATAAGTGAGCACAGTGTTGCAGCCTGACAAACATGTGTCTCCACAGAGACGCCTCTGAAGTGCCTTCTCCATGCCAGTTTCATCTGTGAGTGAGAGGCACATAAAAGGACGCTAGGCTGAATGTAAGACCAATAGACAATAGACAGAGCCAGAGAAGAAGAAGCTCCTACCACTCTAACCTCTTTTTGAATACACAGGGACAGGCCTCCTGCATTAGCCCCCAACCCTGGCACATGAATCCTGCTTCCTTTTGCCAAGTGCATGCTCGATTTCACCAAAATGGCTCGATGGCAGACCAAACACTCCTAATTCCCTTCTTAACTGAGTCATTCACTTCATTCTGAAGACTGCACATTAGACCAGGCAGTGGCGTAAGAAGGGGGTGCGGTGGGTGTGGACCACCCTGGGTATCATCACTGAGGGTGTGTGTGTGACAAAATGGCAAAAATGTGAGTTTTTTAAATTAAAAATGTTTGGGTTCACGAAACTTTTTTAGTTCAGTCAACAAACACAATGAAACGCGGCTGGCACTGGGCGCCACACTATGGGGGCCGGCACTTCCCACAGGGCCTGCAGCGTGCCTGAGCCATGTGTCTTTCCTGGGAGTGATGTGCTGGCTTGGGTGCCAGCAGGCTCCGCGCTGCCTCAAACGGCCGCGTGGGACTTGCGTCTGCCCACCGCCTCTCCCTCAGCCCCCCTACAGCTGAGGGGGAGGTGGTGGAGAGGCTTTGCACAGTGCACCCTGCCCTGGCTCGCCTCACCCCCATGGGCGGCTCACTCAGCCCCCAGGTGCAGGGCGCGTGCGCTGCCCCGGGCACCCGAGTGGCTATCTACACTGCTGAGACCAGTGGTGCCAACTTGAATAAAATATTGTGGGGGCCCAGGTAAGCCCCGCCCTACATAACTGAGCACATGGTGCATTGCACGCACACAGCATTTGAACGGGAATGCCCATAAACTTTGTGGGGGCCAATAAAATACTTGCATCTTGATTTCCTGTTCTCTGCAGTAGAAAAATGGTCAGAAACAGAATCCCAGGTTGCAGCCATCAGAGTTAACACATAGATTGTGCACTTGTAATAGTACAGTTACGTAAGGCTGCAATCTTACACACACACACACACACACAACTTAATTTCAGGATTTATAAACTGCTATGCATTCAGATAATACCGGAGAGGGTTCCTCCGTCACTGGTGCCGCCTCTTGTATTTCTGCCGCCTGAGGCAGCTGCTTCACCCTGCCTTGTTGATGGGCCAGCATTGCACAAGCCTGTTCAGAAATAAGTCTGTGCAGGTCAACAGGGCTTACTCTCAGCATCAGTGGGCACAAGAAGGTCTCCGCTTTTGAGATAGCTTCCATCTACAGTATTTCCTTCCTTTTCACCTTTAAAGTGGGCTAGTGGGGCAGGGAGACCCCTTCTGGGTGTTGCATCTGAAGAGCTGCCTTTTTAATGTAAGGAAGCGTGCGGTAGATGTTATGGTTATTTATACAGGGGAGTTATTGAGATAAGTGCCAGAGTCATAAAAAAAAACAATGAATTCAATAAAATATGGGCTTTTGCATTCAGTATGCCTCCTGCATGCCCTTGGATCAAACACCAGCAGAATAATTTGCTTTTACGTCAAAGAATAGCAATCAGCTGGTAGCTTTTGTCTTTGGAGTATTCTGACCATATAAAGAGTTCCGGGGCTGGGACAATGCAAGGTAAAGTTCTGCTCTCTTCTTCTGTTTTCTTTACCTACTGTAACATGGAAAGCTGAAACCAGAATTGCTGGGAAGGCAAATGTCTCCAACATATAACTGCAACTGTAATCACTTAAACAGAAGTTAATTAGAGAGAGATTAGCAATGATAGAGTTAAGAGTGCTGTTCTACAGCTGCTGCTGAGGTTGATTCTTTATATTCTGTTTTATATTCTGCTGCTTGAGCAGGTTTTATCACTAGGGATATTTGAAAAGATTGTTTTGCAGCATTTGCCCAGACCTTCTCAGAGGGACTCACTCCCAAGTAAATGGGCAGAAGATTGCACCAGTGGCCTACTTCCATTTTCCAAAAATAAATCAGCAACATCTGAGTGGCTGAATAGAAGAGACACACAAAGCATAATCACTTGCAAAGCTGAAGTTAGGAAACAGACACAGTTCCTATTATGTTATGCAGGTCTCTCAGGGCATTTATTCATTGTGACTCCTCATTCGCAGTTTAAATAGGAGCAAGAGAAATAATACCCTTATAAGCAAGTGAAATCTCTGGATCTGCTGGTAGATTACACGGGAATAGGGAACCTGTGGCCCTCCATATGTTGTTGGACTACAGCTCTCATCATCACCAGCTAGGAGGACCAAGATTTAGGATGATGGGATTTGTAGTCCAACAACATATGGGGGTCACAGGTTCCCAATCACTGCTTTGACACCCCTAAGACAATGTACTGTATGATATCGTCTGTAAATACAACGCCGTGGGATGTGAATACAGCTTGAGCAGTGCAGATTCTGGGTATTGAAACACAACACACAAATCCACACACACACTGGTGTGGTCATGAATTAATGTTGCATGTTAGCAGTTTTTTCTGAATCAAGGACTGCAAACATAAATAAATCGTCGAAGTGGTGTTCAACAATATAGAGCAAATCAACTATTATGCTGTATACTGTGCTTAGTAAGCAACCATGGTAGGGACAGGTAGAAGTAATCTCTAGATCTACTGGTAGATTCTGGATCTACTGGTAGAAATATCAACAACCTCAGATATGCAGATGACACAACCTTGATGGCAGAAATTGAGGAGGAATTAAAGAACCTTTTAATGAGGGTGAAAGAAGAGAGCGCAAAATATGGTCTGAAGCTCAACATCAAAAAAACCAAGATAATGGCCTCTGGTCCCATCACCTCCTGGCAAATAGAAGGGGAAGAAATGGAGGCAGTGAGAGATTTTACTTTCTTGGGCTCCTTGATCACTGCAGATGGTGACAGCAGTCACGAAATTAAAAGACGCCTGCTTCTTGGGAGAAAAGCAATGACAAACCTAGACAGCATCTTAAAAAGCAGAGACATCACCATGCCGACAAAGGTCTGTATAGTTAAAGCTATGGTTTTCCCAGTAGTGATGTATGGAAGTGAAAGCTGGACCACAAAGAAGGCTGATCACCGAAGAATTGATGCTTTTGAATTATGGTGCTGGAGGAGACTCTTGAGAGTCCCATGGACTGCAAGAAGATCAAACCTATACATTTTGAAGAAAATCGGCCCTGAGTGCTCACTGGAAGGACAGATCGTGAAGCTGAGGCTCCAATACTTTGGCCACCTCATGAGAAGAGAAGACTCCCTGGAAAAGACCCTGATGTTGGGAAAGATTGAGGGCACTGGGAGAAGGGGACGACAGAGGACGAGATGGTTGGACAGTGTTCTCGAAGCTACGAACATGGGTTTGACCAAACTGCAGGAGGCAGTGGAAGACAGGAGTGCCTGGCGTGCTCTGGTCCATGGGGTCACGAAGAGTTGGACACGACTAAACAACAACAACTGGTAGATTACATTATTGTCACAGTGGCCTGGGTGGGCTACTTCAGAGTAACGACTCCACACAGCTCTGCATTTTATCTTTTTATTGGTGCTGCGTATTTACAGTGCTAAAGGCAGTGCTATTTACAGAGACACATCTTATCCGCTTGAGTCAGAACCTCCGAATGGGGTTTGGTGCGTCTTTCTCCAACATAACAACTTGGGGAGACCCAGCCTCTTCCCCCGACGCTTCCTGCGCAATTCCGGAGTTGGGGGGATCGGCCTTCCCCCCTTGCTTCCCCCTTCCTGTCCCACCTTGGGCAGTGGCTCCGCTACCTTGCCTGAGCCTCGGACACCACTTCCTGCTTCTCCACTTGAGTCGGAACTCTCCCTGCTTTCCCCAGCGCTTGGCGATGGGCTGGACCCCAAGATGGGAGGGACCTCCCGATATCCCTTGTCCCTCACAATTATGATTCACAGTAGATCAGCAACCCAATGGGCAGGGATTTGGGGTGTAGAGTTCCATTCAGCAGAGTGAGCAAGCAAGTCCCCAACAAGGCTACTTTAGGACATGTTGAAATAAATGAAATAGTACACTTCATATAATCTAAACAGCTTTCCTGCCACAAGACCATTAAGTTCAGGGTTTAAAATGATCTAGGCTACCATTCTTCAAAATTGTTTTCTCCTCTATATAAGCGATTAGTACAGGCATCCCCAAACTGCGGCCCTCCAGATGTTTTGGCCTACAACTCCCATGATCCCTAGCTAAGAGGACCAGTGGTCAGGGATGATGGGAATTGTAGTCCAAAACATCTGGAGGGCCGAAGTTTGGGGATGCCTGGATTAGTAACTCTGCTGTAGATTGGTGCTTGTACATGCAGGTTATCCCAGTGTGTGGCTTGTGGGGAGGCAGCTGGCAGATAGCTCTGGCCCCTGGGCCGCCATTTTGAAATTGGCTCCAGCTGCTGCAGATCTGCCTTCACCCCAAAGTCCAGTTGCTGGACCTATTTAAACAAACCACCCAAAGTAGATTCCACAAGCCGGAATCCTTCCTGTTTCGGCATTCAGGAAATCTGGGACATATATTGACTACAGTACAGACTGCTGTTGAAAAAAGCACAGGTGTTTGCAGTGGTTTCAGCTACTCAACCAACCTCTGGCGTTCAGGGGCAAGCCAGCTCTGGGGTTGGTAAGTCCAAATCAAGGGCCCTGTGATGTTATGTCATCATACATTATTATAAGCAATATATTTCGAAGTGTTTAAAGCATTTCACATGCAGCAATGCTTATGACAGAGATGGCCTCGGTGCCATGTCCGAGGGCACAATCCACAGGTACCACAGTGGGGATTCCAGGCTTACAACCGCCCTGTAGAATAGGGCACCCTTATTTGTTTAATATTGCAGATGAGGAGCTGAGGTCATCAAATTAATTCATAAGATTTAGACAAGGGGCTTGGCAGCTTCTTTTCTGTCTCACCACCCAACTTATGAGGGTTCCTGTTTGGATGGCTTTCTCTGTCTCTAGCTCTCCTGCAACTAAATTGCAGGGGCGATCTTCGCATTTGCTTTTTTCGCTGAAGACAATCTGAAATGATGCTCTGGGTTTAATATCCTGAAGCAACTCCCCCGTACGCTATGAAATAATTGAAAAGATTCTCGGGGATAAAAAGATGTCTTGCTTTAGATGCCAACATCTAGCAGGGAAAGGAGGTTTCGGCTGCTTCAGAAATGCCAGTTCAACCAGTTCATAGAAGGGGCGCTGTTCAAATTTTCATACAATGCCTGGAGCAATATAGCCAAGGCAAAATGCTAGTGAAACCATGTTGTTTTAGGTTATTAAAGACAAACTTGTCGTGATTAACTACTGCCTTACAGAGCATTTTTTATTTGTATCTTCTGTAAGTTTTGTGGTAGTATACTTGAAACATACTCTGGGTGTATACGGTATTACCGTACTACACTTTGCAAGGACTAATTCTCTTTCCCATTTATCAGACTATCTGAAAGAAAATTATGTCCACAATATTTTATTTCTATACATGATTAACTCCTTAAAGCAGGCATCCCGAAACTGTGGCCCTCCAGATGTTTTGGCCTACAACTCCCATGACCCCTAGCTAACAGGACCAGTGGTGAGGGATGATGGGAATTGTAGTCCAAAACATCTGGAGGGCCGAAGTTTGGGGGTGCCTGCCTAAAGGATGCTACGTGGGAGGATTCTAATATTAACTACTAAGAAGTTTCGGGCCCCTATATAAGCCCTACATAAGGCATCAAAGCGCTAACCTGTCAGATGGCATCAGTGTTTGAAATTTGCCATGCTCCCTCAGCCAATAACGCGAGACGAGCGCCGCAACCCCGGAGTTGTCTGTGACTGGACCTAATGGTCAGGGGTCCCTTTACCCTTTACCTTTACCTATTGGCCACTTGCAACCAGGTGAAGATGCCCGGGTGCCAGGATGGTGCCTGACACCTTCACCATCTGGAGCTGTGTGCCTGTGGATCCTTGCATATGGACTGTTTTCACATACTAGCAACACATCCTGTAGAATTCAATCTGTGATGTTTTTATCTGCACAATCAGAATGAATTTCAGGAACCAAAAACTCGTTCTGAAAAATAGGACTTTCGAGCCATCTGGCTAGGCATTCCGTTTTGGTGACTGTAACCCTGGGTGCCATCTATCTCCTCATGATAACCACATTTCTCTGCATGTTTCTACTACAGCTTCCACTCCATCACCTGACATGTAACAGTGGGCTACATTTCACCAGATCTGTCTGCTTTCACCAGACAATGACAAAATAGGGTCTACCTGATTTTTGTCTTTGATGAAATTGTCAAGAATTTCAGCCAATATACCAGAGGCTGCACTGTGGCACTTGTGGGCATAAAAGTGCCCTTGGGGTCTTCTCCCGGTGCCCACAAAGCCACTGAACCACCTCTTCCCTCAAATGAACTGGGATCTAGTGAGTTTAATTTGTATGGTTGGGGACGGGTAGGGGAATGGGAGCTATGTATAATTTAAGGTAAATGTAAAGGGACCCCTGACCGTTAAGTCCAGTCGCGGACAACTCTGGGGTTGCGGCGCTCATCTCGCTCCATAGGCCGACAGCTTCCGGGTCATGTGGCCAGCATAACTAAGCCGCTTCTGGCAAACCAGATCAGTGCACGGAAACACCGCTTACCTTCCGCTGAGTGGTACCTATTTATCTACTTGCACTTTGATGTGCTTTCGAACTGCTAGGTTGGCAGGAGCTTGGACCGAGCAACGGGAGCTCACCCCGTCACAGGGATTCGAACCGCCGACCTTCTGATCAGCAAGCCCTAGGCTCTGTGGTTTGGACCACAGTACCATCCGCGTCCCCTAATTTGCCCCAATATCTTAAAACTGCCTCTTGGTGTTATTCTTTGTGGAGGAAGGAGTCTGCTTTTATCACAAAGTGCATAGTTGTTATGAAAAGTTAGGCTGTGCTAGAAGAACTGTATTTGAAGGTCTCAAGCAGAGCCAAGTTATGTTACTTGCTTCTAATTAGAACCACATGTAGGAAATGCTGGAGGTGACTTCGGGGAGCCGTGATCACCTGTTGTTCATTGCACATTCTGTCAGCCAACCAAGCTGCCTGCTTCAATTAGAACGAACAATAGCCCGATTGCCTTTACCATTTCAAACCACTTAGCCCCAATACTTTGGCGTCTCCCAACAGATTAGAATCTGAAACGAACATCAAGACTATTAGTTGATACACTACAGTGAAGGGAGGTCACCGACCTTCCATACTGTGTGCCGCTTCTGTCTATGCAATTTTCGAAATACAGCAGCACTCAAAGCAAACCTAGTATTTTTGCTGTGGTTTCTGAAGCTTTGCTTGATTGCCTTAACCAACCCAAACACAAGTGCGCTCTCTCTCTCTCTCTAATCCTCATGATCGATTTGCAAATGGGAATTAGAATGTATTTGTCATTTTACAAAGCTGTTGTGACAATTTAATGGCTACTGCCTGCATCTCATAACAATGTAAGTACAGTAGATCACACTACAGGCCTATGGGAAGCCCGCAAGCACAACATGAGTGCAATAGCTGCCTCCTGCTGTTTGCACACTAGCAACTGGCAATCACTAGCAATATGCCACTGAGGTAATACAGTGGTACCTCGGGTTAAGAACTTAATTCGTTCTGGAGGTCCGTTCTTAACCTGAAACTGTTCGTAACCTGAGGTACCACTTGTTGCTGCCACCGCGGCGCAATTTCTGTTCTTATCCTGAAGCAAAGTTCTTAACCCAAGGTACTATTTCTGGGTTAGCAGAGTTTGTAACCTGAAACATCTGTATTCTGAAGCGTCTGCAACCCGAGGTACCACTGTATATAGCAATCATAACTAATAAGAGCCTTATCCTCCATAGATCTGTCTGTTCCTCTTACAAAGCTTCCCACCTTGGCCATTTTGAGAGCAAATCCCATAACTTAACTATGCACTGTGTAATACTGCCCTGAATTTCCCATCATTCAACTTCATTAAATGGCCCTGGGTTCTAGAGAAAAGCATCTCCCTGGTCACTTTATTCACTCCATGCATTATCTTATACATTTCTATCCGTTCTCCTCCTTACATACATTTTCTCTAAGCTAAACAGCCCATTGTTCCTCAGAGGGAAGTTGTTCCAACTCCTTGATAATTCTGCTTGCCCTTTTCTGTAGTATCCTTTTTGAGGTGTGATGACCAGAACTGCGCACAATATTCCATGTGCAGCTGCGCCACATATTTGTAGGAGGTTATTATGATATTGGCAGTTTTATTTTCAGTTGCTAATGCCAGTCTCATCAGTAGTTTTCATGATCGCATGGCTGCTACCATTAACCTTTAACGCAGATCCAAGAGTTACAGTCGCCACCGTTGCCGTGGCGACTGCAGATTTAGTTTTGGCAACCAGCCTCTGTCAAAAAGCAGCTGTGGCATTTCGTCTGTTAAAAAGAAGAATCAACCTGCTGTTGTTTCCCCTGTTGAGCAGGTAAATGAGGCTGTCAGATCAGCCTCCGCTGCTGAATCACTAATCCTGCCGTCCTTCCCAAACTTTTGACTGACTGAACAGCAGCTAACCAGGCCAAGTTTAAATTCCTTTCTTGTGTATCTCTTTCTGCTGCTTTCCCTCACTTTACACTTTTAGGACTTTAAAATGCAGGAATGAATTTAGGCACTAGGACAGGATACATTGTTTAGTCATCCTTCCTTGCTCGTACATTGTTTAGTAGCATCCTTTGCAGCTTAAACTTGGAAGATAAGACAAGATAGATTTAACCTTCTAGAAACAATAATCGTGGAGGCTTTAAGGCAGACTGGATTTTCCCTGGTATTACCCCTTTTCTCCCCCTGAAAAATAACAATCACACATACACTTTTTTTTGTGAAGAAGTAAAAGTTGCATTTACTTACATAATCCAGGTCTTGAAGCAGTAGTTACAGTAGTAAAAAGAAGGCAGGTTTATAACTACTATTTAAGTTACAAAAGTACAATATCTAAGTTCCAAATGGTGTCTGAGCTCTTCAGGTGGGTGTGATTTTCTTTTGGGGGGGGCATTGCAAGCGAGCTTGAGCTCTCTGGTGGGTCAAGATGGCCCACAAGCCAGAGGTTCCTCACCTCTGCTCTACAGCTCAGTGCTATTTTCCTTTCTCCAGAGCCCTGCTGCAATTTGCAGATCCCCAATCTGCTGAATCTCACATGAGGAATATCTGCATATGACAGACAATACCAACTAGGTTGGCTCATCTTTAGAAGTAGATAAGCTCTATTGTGCTAGCCAAAGGCCATGACAAAACCATACAGACACTATCAAAGAAGGAAATATCTATATATCTATATATCAAAACAGAACTGCTGCCTAAATCATCAGAATAATAAAATGCATGTGTAAATTAGGGGGTCTCCACACAGGATGTAGTATTTTTCTACTTAGACCTCTGAATCTCCCTTACAGTTTACTGCATTTTTATCCAGTAAAATATCATTTTTATCACTAGGGCATTAACATCGCTGAGCAGCCATAGGACCCTCTCTGCCACGGAGAGGCTGCTTTTCTGGACAAACAAGGGATGGTTGGCTAATCTTGCTGGTAGCCATTCTGTTTCTGACGAAGCACTAAGACTAAGTCTCAAACTTCCCCAAGCAGCATTATTCTGTGGCTTATTTTAATTAGAAGACTAAAGGCATAAATCTATGTTATCTTGAATTTCCACATGATCATTCCAAGTGCCTATAATTATAAACATTAATCAAAATGGTCCTTTCTGTTGGCAGTGTAGTGTACAGAATCTTTTTCTTTTCCGTAAAGAAAATGTAGAGCACACACTTCTGTCCTAAGTATAGTTACCTGGAACTGAGCCAGGTGAAATCAATGGACCGTCTTGCAAGTACACATAGTTCAAACTGGATTGCAAATGTCACCCAATTGGCCTACGTGAACTACAACCCCTATTAAATGTGAGCTGCTCTCCCTATACTTGGGCTATGGCTTCTGACAGTACATTATTCGCAGTTATTCACACACATAAAGGGGCTTGCAAGGTGGCAGTACATTTTGTCAAAGTGACTGACCTGCTGTATGTGGAACAACAGTATTCACCAATCTGATGCCCTCCAGGTATTTTGGGCTTGTTGTTGTCGTTTAGTCGTTGAGTCGTGTCCGACTCTTCGTGACCCCATGGACCAGAGCACGCCAGGCACTCCTGTCTTGCACTGCCTCCCACAGTTTGGTCAAACTCATTTTCGTAGCTTCGAGAACACTGTCCAACCATCTTGTCCTCTGTCGTCCCCTTCTCCTAGTGCCCTCAATCTTTCCCAACATCAGGGTCTTTTCCAAGGATTCTTCTCTTCTCATGAGGTGGCCAAAGTATTGGAGCCTCAGCTTCAGGATCTGTCCTTCCAGGGAGCACTCAGGGCTGATTTCCTTAAGAATTGATAGGTTTGATCTTCTTGCAGTCCATGGGACTCTCAAGAGTCTCCTCCAGCACCATAATTCAAAAGCATCAATTCTTCGGCTATCAGCCTTCTTTATGGTCCAGCTCTCACTTCCATACATCACTACTGGGAAAACCATAGCTTTAACTATACAGACCTTTGTAGGCAAGGTGATGTCTCTGCTTTTTTAGATGTTGTCTAGGTTTGTCACTGCTTTTCTCCCAAGAAGCAGGCGTCTTTTAATTTCATGACTGCTGTCACCATCTGCAGTGATCAAGGAGCCCAAGAAAGTAAAATCTCTCACTGCCTCCATTTCTTCCCCTTCTATTTGCCAGGAGGTGATGGGACCAGTGGCCATGATCTTGGTTTTTTTGATGTTGAGCTTCAGAGCATATTTTGTGCTCTCTTTCACCCTCATTAAAAAGGTTCTTTAATTCCTCCTCACTTTCTGCCATCAAGGCTGTGTCATCTGCATATCTGAGGTTGTTGATATTTCTTCCGGCAATCTTAATTCTGGTTTGGGATTCATCTAGTCCAGCCTTTCGCATGATGAATTCTGCATATAAGTTAAATACCGTAAGCAGGGAGACAATATACAACCTTGTCGTACTCCTTTCCCAATTTTGAACCAATCAGTTGTTCCATATCCAGTTCTAACTGTAGCTTCTTGTCCCACATAGAGATTTCTCAGGAAACAGATGAGGTGATCAGGCACTCCCATTTCTTTAAGAACTTGCCATAGTTTGCTGTGGTCGACACAGTCAAAGGCTTTTGCATAGTCAATGAAGCAGAAGTAGACGTTTTTCTGGAACTCTCTAGCTTTCTCCATAATCCAGCGCATGTTTGCTATTTGGTCTCTGGTTCCTCTGCCCCTTCGAAATCCAGCTTGCACTTCTGGAAGTTCTCGGTCCACATACTGCCTAAGCCTGCCTTGTAGAATTTTAAGCATAACCTTGCTAGCATGTGAAATGAGCGCAATTGTGCGGTAGTTGGAGCATTCTTTGGCAGTTGGAGCATTCATATCCAATAATCAACCCCAGATTTAGGCAGATTTAGGGGAGCATGATCAGTTTGGTCACACTGGGCACAGAGCCTCGGGGGGGGGCACCACAACTATTATTTAGAATGGAGTGTGAGAGGTGGGTGGTGTCAAATTTTGGTGTTGTAGAGCACTGGAATCTGAGGTCCCAAGGTCCACCACAGACAGCACTCCTAAGCCCCAGCAAAGCATGATATAGACATGATCCAGCACATGATTCTTAGTAACTGTCAATCATTTCTTAGACTGGAGGAGAATTGCAAACTGAGAAATATTATCTGTTCTAAAACATTACCACCTGTCGAATGAATGCTCTTTGACACTGTCAAAAGCTCGCTGCCAATGGAAAACTTACGCATAGCCAGGGATTTTTGGCTGGTCTTTTTGTTGGCATGCTAATGGGTGTAGAGAGTGGTTTTTTGTGTGTGAAGGGAATGGGGGGTGTACTCAAATGTGAACCACCTGCATAGAGCCACCTGCAGTCCTAAGAAGCTTGTACCAGATGATATATACAGTGGAACCTTGGTTCTCAAACTTAATCCATTCCGGAAAAGTCCATTCAACTTCCAAAATGTTTGAAAAAGCTCAAGGAGAACCACACCCCTTTCAAAGCTAGCTCAGCTATGGGAGATGGAATGGGATGGTTGGAATCTTGAGCAGGGAGCCTTTCACACTGAAACATTTTGTTCTAGTTCCCAGTTGTACATTTTACTAGAAAAATGTTTACTTTGGTGTGACATAAATTGTTCTTCATATCAGTATATGACAATGAAATTATCCGATGAAAAGCATTACCATTCAAGAAGCTGAATGTTGGAAGATTCAGGATTGGTAAAAGAAAATACTTCTTTATCACAGTTCAAAGCTAAACTTTTAACTTGGGTGCTTACTGCCACATGTTATTTTTGTTTCAATCAATTCCAATAATCAAGGGGGCAGCTATATTTAAGGAATGGCAGAAAATGATTTCAAGATTTATCTGGCAGGGAAAGAAACCAAGAATTCAATTTAAATTATTAACAGGTATTAAAGAAAGAGGGGGCTTGGCCCTGCAGACTTGAAATTATATTATGATGCGTCTTGCCTTTGTTGGTTAAAGGAATGGATACTGTTAAAAATACAGATTTGCTGGATTTAGAAGGCTTTGATAATAGGTTTGGTTGGCACGCATATTTATGGTACAATAAAGCAAAGGTTCATAAAGGATTTGGTAACCATATATTCCGACGATCTCTACTTGAAATATGGGATAGGTATAAAATAGAACGTAAAACACCTTGGTGGTTGTCACCCATGGAAGTTATGAGTGTGAAAAAGTTAAACATGAGTGAAACATGGGTTACATATGAAAAATTAATAAGAAAGGAAGGATGTAAGTGGAAAATGAAACCTTATGAAGCGGTAAAGGAGTATGTAAATGATTGGTTGCACTATCACCAAATCAATGAAATGTTTAAAGAAAATTTAAAAGAAAACGGATTTGAACATAATAAATCAAAATTTGAAATTGAAATATTGAATAACAATTGTAAAATATTGTCTAAAATGTATAAAATGCTGTTGGAATGGCACTTAAAAGACGAAGAGGTAAAGTCGGTCTTGATACATTGGGCGAAAGACACTGGGTATAATATACAGTTAAAGGATTGGGAGGATTTGTGGAAAGAAGGAATAAAATTTACTGCATGTAATGCTTTGAAGGAAAATATAATGAAATATAATGAAATGTATAGATGGTATATTACACCAGTGAAACACTAAAATGTATAAAACAAGTAATAAATGTTGGAAATGTAAAGAAAAAGAAGGAACGTTTTATCACATGTGGTGGGAATGTAAGAACGTAAAAAGCTCCTGGGAAATGATATATAATGAGATGAAAAAGATGTTGAAATATACATTTATTAAAAAAAACAGAAGCTTTTTTACTTGGTATTGTAGGCAGGTATATTAGTAGACAAGATAAAAAAACTGTTTTTATATGCGACAACAGCAGCAAGAGTACTATTGGCGCAGAAATGGAAACAATGAGAGGTACCGACGAAGGAAGAATGGCAGATGAAATTCAAGGAAGACTTGATCTATTAACCTGATCTAGCAGGCTCTTCTTGTGTTCGTAAACTCAAACTGTGTGGTGTTTCTTCTGAATTAGCACTTTCTTAGGGCTTGCAGTCAAAACCCAAGACCCTTCCATCCCGTGTTGTACAACAGTTACCGTTTCAGCAAACATTTAATCTCGTAGAGCTTTTCGTTGTGGAGAGTGTGGACATCAACAAAACTTAAATGAATTCCACTTTATTTCATCTCTTAGTTCCTAAATTTGATACAAAATATTGATACCTCGTGAATAATTCATCCATGCTTGTCAATTTCTCTTTGGTCTAGATTAATATGCACCACAAACCTTGAAGCAAATGTTGCTTTTTGAAGTCCTCTTTTATCTACTAGACAAGAGGTTTTGTATTAATTTATTTAAACTAATGTTTACCCCCTTTCGAGTGAAAAAGGCTCCCTGAGTGGTTTACATATCAATTTAAAGAGTAACAGTCCCTGACCTCAGCTTTAAAATCTAAAAGGCACACACAAAATGAAAAAGTAATGGAGAGGAAGCAAACACTAATACAGTGGTCCCTCGACTTACGAAGTACTCGACTTACGAATTTTCGAGTTTCGAATAACAACACAAAATACATATCCATATTTAGAGATTTCTCCGAATCTCTGGACTTCCCACCTTCCCCTCCATGGGTCCAATTGTCAACCTTTTCAACTGCATATTGTTCCATACTCCATATTTTATACCATTCCATTTTGTATTATTGCAATCCTGCTAATGTTTTCATCTGCTTGCAGTGGTCTCCCATATAAATTATATATTTTTCCCATTCTTTATTAATGTTTTGGTCTTCTTGGTTGCTGAGTTTTGCCATTTTGCCATAGTCCAACAGCTTAGTCATCCTTCTCTGGTAGGGACTTTATTTTCCTTCCATCTCTGGGCTAGTAGCATCTGTGTGGTTGTCATCACATAGATAAAAAGTCTTTTCTGCTCCTTTGGAATACTGGTACCTACCATCCCTAATTTAAAAAATTTCTGGTTTTTTAAAAAAATAAAAGTAATTTTATACATTTTCCCCCAACTCATTATATATATCATTTCCCAGAATGCTGAGCATGAGATTCTTAATCACATGGTCATTGGTTTGAGCACCACACTGAGCAAAAATATTCCTGCCTTGCAGAGGGTTAGACTAGATGATCCTCATGGTCCCTTTCAACTCTACAATTCTATGATTCTATAAACTTTAAAGCCCAACATGCTTTGGGTCCAGGATACCTGCTCCTATAACAGGGGTCAGCAAACTTTTTCAGCAATCCATTGTCCCTCAGACATTGAGGGGGGCCAGACTATATTTTTT
Organism: Zootoca vivipara; assembly: GCF_965207765.1. NCBI lineage: Eukaryota > Metazoa > Chordata > Lepidosauria > Squamata > Lacertidae > Zootoca > Zootoca vivipara. The sequence goes on along the minus strand of NC_142594.1, from coordinate 7,016,745 downwards.
GGGGGGGGATGAACACATTCCAATGCCCCACAAATAACCCAGAGATGCATTTTACATTCTACTCATGTAAAAGCATGCTGATTCCCAGACCTTCAGTGGGCCGGATTTAGGCGGCGATTGGGCCGGATCCGGTCCACAGGCCTTAGCTTGCCTACCCATGTCCTATAGCATCCTGCCCATTCCTCAAAATCAGAAGGAAACAGACTTATTTGAGTCCCATCTAGGGTGGAGGCATGTTGATGATGACAAATGACAAGGCCCTTTCACCGTGTCCTCACCAATATTGCCCCCTAAAGCATGGGTGGCTCCCATAGCTGCCAAGTTATCCCTTTTTTAAAGGGATTTTCTTTTATGCTGAATAGGCTTCCTCGTGAGAAAAGGGAAAACTTGGCAGCTATGGTGGCTCCTTCTGATTTGTCTCTCTTTTGCCAACATATTTTTATTTTGGTGGGCTTTCATGTTCTTTTTTAACTTGCATTCTCTGCTATTGATGCTTAGAAATGGATTTTAATGTTGTGCAATTTTTGTATTTTAATTTAACTTTTTTGTATTTTAATATATCTGTATCATATTATTGTTGTTGTTTAGTCGTTTAGTCGTGTCCGACTCTTCGTGACCCCATGGACCATAGCACGCCAGGCACTCCTGTCTTCCACTGCCTCCCGCAGTTTGGTCAAACTCATGTTCGTAGCTTCGAGAACACTGTCCAACCATCTCGTCCTCTGTCGCCCCCTTCTCCTAGTGCCCTCAATCTTTCCCAACATCAGGGTCTTTTCCAAGGATTCTTCTCTTCTCATGAGGTGGCCAAAGTCTTGGAGCCAGCTTCACGATCTGTCCTTCCAGTGAGCACCCAGGGTTGATTTCCTTCAGAATGGAGAGGTTTTATCTTCTTGCAGTCCATGGGACTCTCAAGAGTCTCCTCCAGCACCATAATTCAAAAGCATCAATTCTTCGGCGATCAGCCTTCTTGATGGTCCAGCTCTCACTTCCATACATCACTATCATATTATACTTGATTTTTAATTGTTGCAAGCTTCCCTAAGTGGCACATGGGTGCCAGAATGTAATGATAAACACTTTTCTACATTGTGCATGTTGGTGTATTACTGCACTGCTCATGTAGGCTGTCACTGTTTCAGTAGAAAATATTAACCACTCACATTATTTTAAGCACAGCGTTTCCAAGATGTCAGAAGACAAGTTCAATGAAAGTTGGGCTTCATAAACGTTTCCCTGTCAGGGTGTTCCTTCTGAAGAGAGATGAGTTTCATTTCATTGCCGATTGCTTCAAGCTATGGAGGAGGCAGGGAAAGATCTTGCTATGCTACAAGATTTGTGGGAGGCATTTTGCGCAGAAAGGCCTGTAGAATATGGGAAACGATCAAACTTAAGGCTACTAAGAACTGTAGAAATGATTTATGTGGCTCTCCATAGGAGGAAATGGAAAGATGGTTTAATAAGAGTGCTGGTGGCACTTGACTTGTGTCAGAGATTACTCCATGTGAAAGGTGAGGTTCTTTTTTAAAAAACAAAAATTTCTACAAGAACATGTAGTCACTAAAAAAACCACAAATGTGTTCTGAGCTAATACTCTGTGCATGTCTGGCAGCAAGGTTCCAGAGTAGAGATGGACCTTCCTTACTTGCCCTCTTTGAAAGATTTCCTCAGTGAAGTATTGCATTCTGCTTTTCCTTTTCAACTTCCACCTGGGATAGAAGTAGAGCATGGAGATACTGTATTTGCTTTGCTTTACTAGCCGGAAATAGTTTAGCATGTCTGGATTTAATAACCTCTGTCTTTTTGGGGGGGGGGTAATTATAATTTCCTCCTGACCAGAAGCATGTAGGAAGCTGAGGGAAAGGGACAGAGGATGGAGAAGCAGCCAGGTGAATGGAGACAAGGGTTCTCTGTGAGAACATCAAGTTGCTATGAGACAGAAAATTTGACGGGACTGCCTTTAGTCTCTTCCTGTTTTCATGATGGACCACTGGCAGATTTAAGATCCAGCACCATACCTGCCAAGTTGCTGTCGGAGAAATAAGTGATCGGGCCGGAAGTAGCAGACCGGAAGTAGCGCTGCCGCCATTTTGGAACTGGGCAGAGCATGCTCAGTAGTGACTTTTGATGCTACTTTGCCCAGTTCCAAAACGGCTGCCGCGCCAGAAGTCGCACTGCAGCCATTTTGGAACTGGGCAGAGCAGCATCAAAAGTCGCTTCTGAGCATGCTCCGCCCAGTTCCAAAATGGCTGTCACGCCAGAATAAACCGGGGGGAAACAAAAAAATCCATTTTTTCAGCTAGGAACAGCTGGAAAAACAGGGATTCCCAGGGAATACGGGAGACTTGGCAGCTATGTCCAGCACAGATGTGGATCTCAACTTCATTGAGAGCTACTACAAGCTCTTACACACTGTCTCTCCTAACACCAGCCTCCTCAGGGCCTACAACAGGCAGGGGAGGCTCTGTTGGCAGTTGTGCTATCACTGTTGGGGGAGGCACATTCCTGCCATGCCCATATCATAATGTGTGACAAAAGAGGCAACACATAGACCAATGAATGATAAAGGCATAAATACATAAATTCATACAGTGGTACCTCAGTTTACAACCACAATTGGTTCCGGAAGTCTGTACTTAAACTGAAGTGTACTTAAACTGAAGCGAACTTTCCCATTGAAAGTAATGGAAAGTGGATTAATCCGTTCCAGATGATGAAAAACACCCCCTGAAACAGCAATTTAACATGAATTTTTACTGTCTAATGAGGCCATTGATCCATAAAATGAGGGCAATAATCAAAGTACTGTATCAGACAGTATTTTATGTGGAAAAAAATATTTTAGGTGAAAAAAATTAACATTTATTTCTTACCTGGGCGGATTATAGTCATTGTTTGGATGGGGGCTCAGGGTCCTCTTCCACAATCACAATGCCTTTGCAGAGGACGGGCCTTTGCTCCGATGCCTCTGCGGAGGCCTCTGGAGGCCTCGGAAACCTCGGTTTACTTACTTCCGGGTTACAATCGTTCGTAAACCGAAAATTCGTAAACCGAGGTATTCGTAAACCGAGGTTCCACTGTAAATTCATAAAGCATAACAACAAAGCATGGTGCAAAACCACAATGTGTTATTTAGAATAAGATTCCTAGCATCATAATCTCTATAAACAAAGCTAGTACTATAGTCTCTTAATAGTACCTGAAATAATGTTCATCTGGCAATGCAGTCTTTGAAATGCCTGTCGATGCACGTCAATGCACGTCAATGCACGTCAATACACGTGATCTGGTGGCAAGGTGATTGTAAGGACAGTGATCCGGATAAAGACACTGTTTCGACTTAATCTTCCCCAGCGTTAACTACAAAAAAATAATAATGTCAGGGACGAGAACTTGCATGAACATGAGTCCTGATAACCAAATGATTGACATGAGTCCTGATGACCAAAATCATTTACAAAACATACATGATAAAATTGAATCAATTAAATTAAACAAAACAAATGCATACCTCAGCAATGACCAAAGTGAGCTTCTAAGGAGCAGCGGTCATAAGCCTATGTAACCGCTGCTATCTGCACTAGGAAACCCAAGGTCTAATAAACCCAATCCATACCCCAGGTGACTCTCATTCTAATCATGGAAGCAAACAACATTTAAAGATACAGGACAACTACAATAATGGTTACATTAATGGAAAGTGAATGCAGGTACTCATGTTCTACCTAATACCTGATATGGTCGGCATCCGTCTGTCTCAGGAGACAATGGAGGAGTTCGCCTTTGGGGGTGAAATCAAACTATTGAATCCACGTTCTACCAAATACCCACCATCTACTATTCAGTGATCAGAAAACATCACTGCCTTTTCTACAATCAATGCGTGGCTTATAATGGTCAATCTCATTTAGATATCTATTTGGACATTGTTGTTGTTGTTTAGTTATTTGGTCGTGTCCGACTCTTCGTGACCCCATGGACCAGAGCATGCCAGGCACTCCTGTCTTCCACTGCCTCCCACAGTTTGGTCAGACTCATGTTGGTGGCTTCGAGAACACTGTCCAACCATCTCGTCCTCTGTCATCCCCTTCTCCTTGTGCCCTCCATCTTTCCCAACATCAGGGTCTTTTCCGTGGATTCCTTATATGAGTCTATATGTTTAACACTAGACTTGATGGGATGTTCTTATTAATGTCAGCTGGTTATATTTGTGTCTCGTTCTCTGTTTCATATTTCCAAACAAAAATTATAAAAAATATGGATAAGTATATATATATATATGCATGATTACATAAACAAGGACTACACCATATGACTCATGGATCAAAACAACCTACATGAACAATGGTGTAGCCACTCCAGCGCTTTCGTACTTAAGACTCAAGTTCCCAAATAATCCCCAGTGCCCAATCTCATGTGCCGTATGAGTAAAATCACTTACTTAATGGAGTTACTATGGCAATAGTTTGAACGTCACCCATTAAGTAGGTCCAGACATCAGTATAATCCTATGTCAGATTCCTAAGTGCCTCTTCCTGTTTTTGTAATGGATTTACTCTAATAGTCGTAAAAAGGTTTGCAAGTGCTTTTCTTGTTCTTTTCTCCAGTATGGGAATAGAAGCTTTGAGGGAGGGAGTTTTGTGTTGGGAAAACAGTACATACAGGGAGATAGGGCTTAATACAACTCCTACAGAGGTAACATCGATAAAGGTTAAGGGGGCGAAGGATTTCGGTTCCAATATGCAAATGGAGGAATGTGAAAATTTATGGTTCATGGCCTGCTTCACTATAAAAGAAAATGTTATGAAAATGTTATAAAGGTGGTACAAGCTGTCCAAAATGTATAGAATTAACTCAAACTTATGCTGGAGATGTAAGGACATAGAGGGCACGATGTACCACATGTGGTGGGGGTGCAAAAAATAATAATAATAAAGAGCTTTGGGGAGCTTATACACAATGAATAAAAAATAAAAATAACATTTAATAAAAAAAACATGAAGCCATTCCTATTAGGCATAATGGCTTGAGACATCCCAAGGAAGAATCTTTTTGTATTCAACAACGGCAGTGAAGGATGCTGATTGCCAGGGGATGGAAAGGAGATAAAAGTCCATCAAAAGAGGAGTGGCAAGTAAAAATGCTTGAATACATGGAACTTGCATATATGATGGAAAAGATCAGAGATTGTTCAACCCAAAAGTTCAAAAGGAAATGGGAAATCTATAGACAGTATTTAAAAGAACAGTGCCCTCAAATAAAAAACTTTAGAATGCTTCGAATAACTCTTGGAATTGAGTTTCGAATAACTCTTGGAATTCATTGCCTATAGACAGCCACCCAATCTTAAACAACTCCTCACCCACAATAATATAACCACCAGACTTAACATGGACACTGGTACCAGAGCCTGCAATAAACCCAGATGCCAACTTTGCTGCCACATACACCCGGACAACATCATTACTGACCCCAACAACATCCAACATACCATCTCAGGACTATTTAATTGCTCATCTTCTAACATTGTGTATGCCATCAAATGCCAACAGTGCCCTTCAGCTCTCTATATTGGACAAACAGGCCAAACCCTACGCCAAAGGATAAATGGACATAAATCTGACATCAGGAACCACAAGACAGAGAAACCAGTAGGAGAACACTTCAGTCTCCCAGGACATTCTATACAATATCTCAAAGCAGCTGTTTTATTACAGAAAAAAAATCACGAACAGACTGGAAAGAGAAGTTGCTGAATTGGAACCCATTACCAAGCTTCAAACCATGGAGCCACCTGGGATGAACAAAGACATTGGATTCTTATCTCATTATGCATGATCAAGCTTTCTTTAGTGCCTCAGCCCTTGCTTTTCCCCTGCAGGACAAATTGCAGTCATCAGCAGTCGTTAACAGCCATCTACAGGTTTACCACTCCCATCAGCCCATCACCCATTCCCACCCACCCCCACCACCCTCTGTATATACATAAGGGTCTGACTGTTCTGTTTCAAGTGTATCTGAAGAAGTGTGCATGCACACGAAAGCTCATACCAAAATAAAAACTTAGTTGGTCTTTAAGGTGCTCCTGAAGGAATTCTTTTATTTTTCTTGGAATTGATTAAGTTATACAGAATACAAACAGGATTTAATAAGGATAAAGATTATTGGAAAATCGAGGCAAGTAATTAAGAAAACAAAGAACCCATATCAAGGAAGTCGGAAGTTGGTGGATTGTTCTTGTGAATTTGTGATGTATTGTTCTATTTTGTTTTTTGTTTGTAAAAGATGTATCGTGCTTCTTTTGTTTCGTTTTCTTTTCTTTTTTTCAAGCTTTTGGTGTGTGTTTGTGTCTCTCTCTCTCTCTATCTTTCTGTGTGTGTGTGCGCGAACGCGCGCCATAGTGGTGCTCTACTATAACTGAGCAGGGGGAGGAGGGGCAACCCATGCATTTGCCTCTGGTGGTGGATCCCACCCCCACCCCACCCCCACCCTGGCATTGCCACTGCCAGCCCCACCTGAACTTCCTCTGCCAATGACAGTGTTTCTGTCCTCGTCACTGCATTGTGACGGCAGCAAAAACACGGTCTCAGGTGAAGACACAGTTGCACACAGTGATGGAGGGGGTGTGTGGCAGCACAGGTGCAAGTGTGGGGGGCAGGGAAGAAACCTGGATCTGCAGGGGGCATTGGCATTGGGGCAAAACATCTCAGGCCGGCCCTGCAGAGGGGCATCAACTACCCCTTTTGGGATAACATAGCAAAACAGTAACATAGTAAGAATTTACAACATAGCAAAAAAATAATAGCAAATTTACAAAATAAAAAACCCACCACATTTCAGTACAGTACTATAAAAACAGCACAATTACTTAAACAACATGCAGCATCCAATAGCAAATATAACACTTTCCCTCTCCCTTGATGATTTATTCCCTTTCCCTTAATGAATATGAATATTACTGATCTCTGTACACTTAAAGGCTGCCTTTGGCAATTTCATCCGCTCTCATCTCTTCTTCCCCTTTTGACCTTTGGGGCTGTAAAATTACTGAATTTTAAATAGTTTACTGGTTACGGACAAGCAGAATATAGCTGCGTATAATCTCTAAAGCTTATATAATACTGCAGTATTCTACCATTTTTTAAAAAGTTGATTTCCCCCCTCCTTTGATATCTATTTGAAATGTCAAAGAAATAATGCCTTCTTTTCCCGTTGCTCAGCTTATAACAGTGGTTCTCGTTTCCCTCACCCAACACTCTGTTCTTCTTTTAAAATGCAATATTGTGTTCAGTCGGTGTTTATGTACACCATCAAATCATACTATTAGGAGACCAAAAAACCACCCCTATTCAGACACACCAATTTTAAATAATTTTTTCCACCAGTAGAAGAGAGTCCCCTGGCAACATTCTCTGCTTTGGTGAGGGTAGGCATTAGCAGAATAGTGTGTTCAAATCGCCTAGCAACAGAAGCAGAAAACTCAGGCAGCAACAGAGTCCCTAATTGTAGCTGTGATAATACAGTATTATACATAGGAAAGCGAAAGAGTTGGCTGTTTTATTTTCCAAATGGAAGATTGCTGTGTTTTCAACCAATTTAGATGCATAAATTGGAGGAAAGGGGAAAGGCCCATACAGGGACGTAAAATATGTAAAGTAGATTACAGTGCTACCTTGGTTTAAGTACACAATTGGTTCCAGAAGTCTGTACTTAACCTGAGGCGTACTTAACCTGAAGTGAACTTTCCCACTGAAAGTAATGGAAAGTGGATTAATCCGTTCCAGACAGTCCGTGGAGTACTTAAACTGAAGCGTATTTAACCTGAAGTGCACTTTCCCATTGAAAGTAATGGGAAGTGGATTAATCTGTTCCAGACGGGTCTGTGGAGTACTCAACCTGAAGCGTACTTAACCCAAAGTATGAGTGTAATTGGTTCCGGAAGTCCGTACGTAACCTGAAGCATACTTAACCTGAAGCGAACTTTCCCATTGAAAGTAATGGAAAGTGGATTAATCCGTTCAGACGGGTCCACGGAGTACTTAAACTGAAAATACTCAAACCGAAGCGTACTTAAACCGAGGTATGACTGTATTTGCATCAGAACCTCAGATGCCTTGATAGAACAATGCCAGCAATTATTTTAAAGTGTTTCTTATCTAAACACAAAATGTGTAATTGGAGAATCATAGGGCACACAATCTATTAAACCATGAGCAAAATAAGAATAATGATTTTAAAAAATTGTTCCCTCCTTTTGCGTTTACTTTTGCAAACTTTGGGGTCACCCTAAGCCTGGGCCAGTGCATCTCATTTTGCCGCCTGAAGCAGAACAGGAAGGTACTGCTGCCTTGCCACCCCGCCGGCGCCCCACTGCGTCCTCCTGCCTTGCCGGGGTTGTGTAGCAGCACCCATGAAGCAGTGGCAATAACAGTGGCAAGATCTCAGAAGATCTCGCTGTGAGTTATCGCCATGGCTGACACCCCTTTTTCAACAGTCTCAGGAGGCTTCAGGGAGGGTGAGGCACCCATAGGGACGCTGCATCTTGGTGTTCCATCACCCAACGCATCTACCTCAGACTACTGCATGGCTGGGCCAAACCTGCCCTAGCCTCCTGATACCTCCCTTCCCCCCCCCCAGCTGCCAAGTTCTTCTTCTTCTTCTTCTTCTTCTTCTTCTTCTTCTTCTTCTTCTTCTTCTTCTTCTTCTTCTTCTTCTTCTTCTTCTTCTTCTTCTTCTTCTTCTTCTTCTTCTTCACACTTGCCCTGTTTGCAGGGTATGGAGCTGGCTAATAGAGGAAGCGATTTCAACCCAAGCAGTATAGCTTATTTTGTGAGGGGACCCATTCAGAGAAAGGTGCACGCAGCAAATTCCTGTATCCCTCGTTGTTGTGGATAGGTGTCTTCACCTCGATGCTCATCTGGTCCAACTGAATTGGCAGGACGTGTAATTTGATGTATTTGAGGACCACTCCTTATTTCAGGGCTAGCGAATGTGATGCCTTCCATATGGTTTTGGTTTGGACTCCAGTTCCCATCAGCCAGTGTTCAGGAATGATGGGAGGTGTAGTAAAACAACAACTTGGAGGCATCCCATTGGCTATCCATCACTTACTGTATCTGGCTAGAGGAGGGGTGGAATCTAAGTCCTCAGTTTCACTGTAAAGACACTATGAAGGATTCTCTGAGACCGTCTGCTGAACAGCTCCTGCTGGAATGAGTGGGAGCGGGAGAAAAGCACATCCTTCCCCTTTCTTAGTTGCCTTCCACTCCACAGGAACCGGTGGAGTGGAGCAATCCTAGTTTATTGTGGCCTGATTAACCCTGAGACAGGCAAATGTAATTAAGCCAATGCCTTTCTCAGTCCCTCTCGGTGAGTTCCCTTAGTCTGTAACTCACTGAATGGCAGGAACATCTTTAATTACTGACCCAGAAATGAGATGAGAATGTATTTCTAGCAACACTCATAATTCTCTACATTGGAAGTCAATCAAATTCAGTCCGTCCTCCTTTAAAAATGGAGGTAAAATAGCTCATCATAGTCCTCTTCAGCCAGGCCCTTTGGCTGATTAAGTGTCTATGCCCTTTGATATTTTTTTTATTTTTATTTGCAGAAGGGAGGGGGGTTATTGGTTTGTTTTGTTCTTTTTTATGTACTTCGTGGTTTTATTCTATTTTATGCTGTGAAATGCCGCGAGAACTTCAGATTCAAGAATAAATAAGGCAACCATTTTTATTGTATTTTTTTAAAAAATAAATTTTATTAAATTTTCCAAATAAACAAAACCAATTATATTCCAACATATACCGTATTCACCCTTCTCGTTACCATTCGCTTGCAAATCAAGTTCACATTGTAGGATTTATTTCAATCCCGCAAGTGTTTTCAAACTTCTACGGTTTTTATTGAGATAGTCAATCAATTTACTCCAGTCTCTCTGGAACTTTGTCTGGCCCTGATTTCGGATCCTGCAGGTCAGCTTTGCCAGTTCAGCATAGTCCATCATCTTCATTTGCCACTCCTCAATCATCGGTATTTCCTGTAATTTCCACTTTGGGGCTAGTAAAGTCCTCGCCGCAGTCATTGCATACATAAATAGTCTCTGATCTACCTTCACAATTTCCTTATTGTCTTCCTCAAATGCAAAAGAAAATGTCCCAGCACACAAATCATTTTGAGTGATCATGCAAATTGTGATGTTAACATTTAAGTGTCTTAAAAGTCACAGTTCCAGGCACATCAAAATCTCACTTTGCAAGTTTTATCACCAATTCCTTCGGGTCGAGCACTGATGCTTGGGAATGCTCCATCAATAGAGTTGCCAAGCCAACTAGTCTCTTTTCGCAACACTGTAAGTTTTCATAAGTTTGGGCTTTGAGAAACCGTGTTCAGAATATAAAATAAAAGTACAATGTCATCGGGATTTTATAAGCTAGAACAAAACCTAATTTGTATAAAACGGAATCCCTCTGAGGTCTGCGGCTGCCTGGTTGACCTAATGATGGTACCAGTCCTGCCTCTGTAAGGAATAAACTAGAGTACCCAGAATTCTTTGAGGAGTGTTTTGAATGTGAGGTAAAGGTATAGAGGTAAAGGTAAAGGACCCCTGGATGTCCAGCCAAAGGCGACTATGGGGTTGTGGTGCTCATCTCGCTTTCAGGCCAAGGAAGATGGCGTAATAATAATAATAATAATAATAATAATAATAATAATAATAATATATTATTTATACCCCGCTCATATGGCTGGGTTTCCCCAGCCACTCTGGGCGGCTTCCAACCGAATATTAAAAACAGTACAGCATCAAACATTAAAAACTTCCCTAAACAGGGCTGCCTTCAGTTGTCTTCTAAAAGTAAAATAGTTGCTTATTGCCTTGACATCTGCTGGGAGGGCGTTCCACAGGACGGGTGCCACTACCGAGAAGGCCCTCTGTCTGGTTCCCTGTAACCTCACTTCTCGCAATGAGGGAACCGCCAGAAGGCCCTCGGTGCTGCATCTCAGTGTCCGGGCTGAATGGTAGGGGTAGAGACGCTCCTTCAGGTATACAGGACCGAGGCCGTTTAGGGCTTTAAAGGTCAGTACCAACACAGACAGCATGTTTGTCCACAGGCAGCTATCTGGGTCATGTGGCCAGCATGACTAAACTGCTTCTGGTGCAACAGAACACTGTGATGGAAACCAGAGCGCACGGAAACGCCATTTACCTTCCCGCCAACCTGGCAGTTCGAAAGCATGCCAGTGCAGGTAGATAAATAGGTACTGACCTATTTATCTACCTGCACTGGCATGCTTTCAAACTGCCAGGTTGGCAGGCGCTGGGGCAGAAGCAAAGGGAGCTGACCCTGTTGTGGGATTCGAACTGCTGACCTTCTGATCGGCAAGCCCAAGAGGCTCAGTGGTTACACAGCCTGTTGGCTCTTATTAAGGTGTTTCCTCTAAAGAGCAACAGCTCTAAGGCAGTCACTTGTCCTCATCCAGCTCTGAAAAAGCTGGGGGACTACAAGATGACCTATTATGGTATTCTGTGTAACATAATTTTCACAATCCTGCTGTTATCCGCAGCAAATAACAGCTCCCTCCATCACACTTCAGACTGGTACATTTTGTCTAATGGGTTAGCAATCAAGTGACCAGCTATCCTTTATATTAAAGGTCGCTGAATTCGACTGACGTCCCTTATTACAGTCCAATTACATTCTTCAAAATGAACACTGTAGCTCCTGCTGTTTCTGTTAGTTTTGACACTTTGGTTTGGCAACGAAAGATTAGAAATCAAAGCTGGCCCAAACAACTGCGGGTGGATGTGAACATATTCTTTCCTCAGAAGCGAGGACAATTCTATTCTGGCATCAATTGAACACAATTCGAACACAAGAGCATCACACCTATGATTTATCTATCTGTGCCAGAATGGCACACAGCTCACATTCTCTCTTTAACTCTTGTTTTAAATCTCCTACTATCCCTGTGTTTCACTGAGAGCCTGGCAGCGGTTAGGGATTTGAAGCACCAGAAGTCGAGGTCCGAGCGGCAATTTACACTGCTGCACTCCAGAAATGAACTGCGTATGGAAGAGTTTATGAAGCCCCTTTCCAAAAGTAGCCCAACATCCTGTCCCAATTTAGCCTCTCGTGTAAGAGCATCTTTGTTTAAAACTCCCAGCGTGCTTTTGTATTCCCAGGGGACACTCTAGATTTAGGACATGGAACCTTTTCTAACCTGAGGGCTGTCTTTGGTGCTCAAGTTTTTCCTGAACTTTTAGAGTCCAAGCCTTGTTTTCAGGAGACCTGTCAGGTGTTATAACTCAGCTGTTATTATAGATCAGTTGGTTAGAGCAGGCTTCCTCAAACTCGGCCCGCCAGCTGTTTTGAGACCACAATTCCCATCATCCCTGACCACTGGTCCTGCTAGCTAGGGATCATGGGAGTTGTAGGCCAAAAACATCTGGAGGGCCGAGTTTGAGGAAGCCTGGGTTAGAGCGTCATGCTGATAATGTCAAGGTTGCAGGTTCAATCCCCGTATTGGACAGCTGCATATTCCTGCACTGCAAAGGGTTGGACTAGATCAGGGGTCAGCAACCTTTTTCAGCCGTGGGCCGGACTACTGTCCCTCAGACCATGTGGTGGGCCGGACTATATTTTGGAAGGGGAAATGAACAAATTCCTATGCCCCACAAATAACCCAGAGATATATTTTAAATAAGAGCACACATTCTACTCATGTAAAAACATGCTGATTCCCGGACCGTCTGCGGGCCGGATTCAGAAGGCGATTGGGCCGCATCTGGCCCATGGGCCTTAGGTTGCCTACCCCTGGACTAGATGATCCTCAGGGTCCCTTCCAAATCTTCCGATTCTATGACAGCAGCTGTATGTGTGTTGGAGGTGTACATTCCCACCTACCCCCCCCCCCACCTCTGACTTGGCTGCATTGAGTGGCCAGATCTGAAGAGGCTTTGTAACTCTGGGATAACCAACCTCATATAACAAACATGAAAGGGTTAATACCATAGAGTAAGCTCTTCTGCCAGACTTAGTTCACCTTGGGAGGGGCTAGGTAATCAAGACATTGTTCCCCTAGTCTACCTGACAAGCTCAACATGTGTGGAGGTCTGAGCTGGCTCAGACCGCATGACTCTTACAAGCTACTCTTGAGTTCCTATACCAATAATTTAGGAACTCTCCCCACTGTAACTAAGCCAGGTTTTACTGCCTATGCAACTTTTTTCTGAATGTTGTGTGGAAAAGTACTTATTAATCTGAGCACTTATTTTATCCCATGGCAGCTACCACACACTGATCTCCACAATCACAGCAGGTGGGAATAGGATTGAAGACGATAATGGCATTGTAGCAGCTGGATTTTTCCTTCCTTTCTAACTGCCTTTTTGTATTTTTAATAGATTGTTTTACAGGCCTTATAAATATAATGACTGATATAATTTGGCGCTTCACTGGAGATTTCATGGCCCCTGATCTCGTCTGCCGAATTGTTCGCTACCTGCAGGTAGGAGAATAGATAAATGTCTTTCTGAGTTTCTTGATGTACTTATTCCTTAGGTGCCTTAGGCGGAGGGGATGAGAAATCACTCTGTTTCCAAGAAGGTGGTTGCATGAAAGTAGAAAAAAGTTTATCCTACAGATCAATTTTGTTACACCCATTGATTGAGTACAATAGCCAAGTCATCTTTGTCCCAACCGGGCCATAGCTGGTGAACCAGATGGAGCTGAAAACAGGCACACACAGTCACTGAGGCCACCTGTGCCTTCAGTTATGGTGGAGATACGAACCTGCTCTTTCTAGGGGAGTGAAATCTCATTCAGGTCGGGCTGCCTCTCCACCTCCCAGACACAAGAACTCAAGACCCATAACACATTTGTTTTTTCAGGATTCAGCTTCGGTTTCTTGCCCCAGATCCAACCCATCGCCACCACCAATCACTGATCTAACACCTCAACTGCTTCTCCTGATCCATGTGGACAGAGAGCTAGAGCTGGGTGCTATCTGAATACTGACAACCCTTCCCTCTAAATCTCCTAATGACAGCTCCCAGAGGTTTCATACAGATGTTAAATATCATCGGGGACAAGCTGATAGAATCCTGGAGGACATCATGGGGCAGGGCATCCCATGGACTACTTTCTGGAAATGGCCATGGAGATAGGAACGGAATCAATGAAACACAGTCCTGCCAACCCTCAGCCCCTTGAGACACTTGAGAGGGATACCATGTTCAGCAGTCACAATAGCCCCACTCCACCATCATAGCTGCCAAGTCTCCCGTATTCCCCGGGAAATCCCCGTTTTTCCAGCTGTTCCTAGCTGAAAAAACGGATTTTTTTTGTTTTCCCCCGGTTTATTCTGGTGTGGCGGCCATTTTGGAACTGGGCGAAGCATGCTCAGAAGCCACTTTTGATGCTGCTCTGCCCAGTTCCAAAATGGCTGCAATGCGACTTCTGTCGCGGCGGCCATTTTGGAACTGGGCAAAGCAGCATCAAAAGTCACTTCTGAGCATGCTCCGCCCAGTTCCAAAATGGCGGCAGCGCTACTTCCGGTCTGCTACTTCTGCCCGGTCTCTTATTTCTCCGACAGCAACTTGGCAGGTATGTCCGCCATCTTTCTCCCAAGTCATGCAATCATGGCAGCTTCAGTGCCATGCCCAGGCCTAACACCAAAATGGAATGGAGCCAATGCTCTGATGACCCATTTTCCTCCAATAAATGGTCACTTCTATCTTTCTGCTCTAGGTTGTACTTTTGTATGCTTCAACCTATGTCCTGGTCTCACTAAGCATAGACCGATATCATGCCATTGTGTATCCAATGAAATTCTTCCAAGGAGGTAAGAGATTTATTCCACTCCCATGTTCTCTCTCTCTCTCTCTCTCTCTCTCTCTCTCTCTCTCTCTCTCTCTCTCTCTCTCTCTCTCTCTCTCTCTCTCTCTCTCTCTCTCCCCCCCCCCCACACACACACACACACTTTGTGCAACAACTTCATTTTCAGAGCAAATATTTTACTGCTATGAATAATGCAATAGACTCGTTTATTAATTTCTGTTCTTAGACTCCCTTGCCATTGTTCAAATATCTGTGGTGTTGGCCTTTGGCGTTTTACAACCATTATTGCAATCATGTCAGATACTTGACTTAATGAAGATCTTCCTTTTTTTTTCTTACTCTGCTGAGAAAAGGCCATTAGGCACCCAAAAGTTAATAAAATGATAAAATGTTTGAAAACCATGCCTGGTGGAAATTCAGTGGAGAATTCAAAAATTTTAATTAGTTCGAGCCCCTGAAACTTAAATCATATCATTTAAAATGTTGTGGGACTTCCATTTATACCAGTGAAATGTCCATAGTATTAATTTAAAAGAAAGTAAAAATCTGTCTGTGTAGGAGATATAGGGAAATGATTTTTGCCAGTGTCAGTAAAAATCGCAACCGAAATTTTGTAGGACAGTGGAAGGTTTGCTATCAGGAAGACAACTAACAGAGTGGTTTTTAAATCTGGAAACAAGGCTCTGCGGAGAAACATTTAGGGCAGGACTTAATGTTATTCTGAACACTGGCTGCTGATGAAAACAGCATCCCCACATCACATTATGCTAAAGAATGTGAACATTATTTTGATTGTGACACCATATTATTGACCATGTTGTGGCAGCCAATCATGTTTATGTACTTGCCAAGTAGATTTTTACTCTGCCCTTCTGCCAAGGAGCTCTGGCTAACATACACAGCTCTCCCCCTCTTTACTTTTGGTGGGGAGGAAAGGCAGGGAAATACACAATGTGATAATGGCACACGAATGAGACTGTTACACGCCACCCCAATCTTCACAGCAGTGTGAGACCTCAGGGGTTCCAGGCATGCTTTACTCAGAAAGTAAAGAAAGAGAAATGAGGCTGAGCGGAGACTGTGGTGTCTTTATGATATATGGTTTATTTACGCACACATATGTATATAACCGGGGGGACCCAGGTGGCGCTGTGGTTAAACCACTGAGCCTAGGGCTTGCTGATCAGAAGGTCGGCGGTTCGAATCCCTGTGACGGGGTGAGCTCCCGTTGCTTGGTCCCAGCTCCTGCCAACCTAGCAGTTCGAAAGCACATCAAAATGCAAGTAGATAAATAGGAACCGCTACAGCGGGAAGGTAAATGGCGTTTCCATGTGCTGCTCTGATTTGCCAGAAGCGGCTTTGTCATGCTGGCCACATGACCTGGAAGCTATACGCCGGCTCCCTCGGCCAATAATGCGAGATGAGCGCGCAACCCCAGAGTCGGTCACGACTGGACCTAATGGTCAGGGGTCCCTTTACCTTTTATGTATATAACCTGAGCCTGCAATTGAGGGGTTCAGAACATTGCCATCCCAAAAGGGTCTTGCTTTTCCCATAGCCGCAGCCCAGGATTCAAGTAGAAATCAAAGATGCTTCAAAACATGCCTCTCACCCTCTCTCCATTTTGCTGAATGTTGCCAGTTCTCACATCACTGCAAAAACTCCAAGGCCCCAAGATTGCCTGAGAATACCATGCACTGATGATAAGTGTAAGGGGGAGAGAGTATAGAGAACCTCCCCCTCTCATCAGGAGCAGCTCCTCCCCAAGCAGCCATGAAAGCGCAGGGTCTGAAGGAGCTATTCAGGAAGCAGAGAGGGAGAGCCAGGGCTCCGGCACCATGGAAGAGCCCCTGCTCCACAGGCGGGAAGAGAGAGAGACGGGAAGGGGGGGGAGAGGGAAAAGACGGAGCGTAGACCCTTTCCCCCGGCACCGGAATTAAGGAGGAGGAGGAAAGGGAGGAGATTCGCTGTCCCCAGGCTCTTATGTTGGTCCAAGGGGCAGAAAGGGGCAGTGCCGGATTCTGACACGGAATAAGCGGACATGAAACTGACAGCTCATCTCACTGTAAATAATGTGCACCAATAAAGACTCTGAAAGACAAGTATGTGGAGAGTCGTTACTCAGGAGTAGCCGTAATAACCTCTGACAATAAGGCTGGGCAGAGATCTCTCCTGCCTCCCTGAAATCATGTTAATTGGGATTACCAGGGATCTTTGGTACATGAAGCCTAGTGAAGTTCTGCCATGGAGTGGTGAGCATGCTTGTTTGGGTTTTGTTGTTCCTGGAGCTCTCTGGAATTGAATGAATCCCAGCTGTTGTGCTGGCCATTCTTTGTCTGAAATCTCAGAAACACCTTGCAACAAGCTTCTTTCAGACTAGCGTTTGGCAGAGTTCCTGGTTATCTTTTATGATAATATACTTGATAAACCATCCCTAATTATTTTAATCCTAAAACAAAACACAGATAGTCGTTCATATTTCACAGAATGCGACCACTGTGGGTGAGTAACTCTAGTGCCCCTCGTTCACCCCTCTAAATTTCCCTCAATATCCAGGCTGGTTCTTTGAATAAGCTGCACATGTAATACAATACCTTGTTCTTGTTTCTCGAGCAGAAAGGCAAGCAAAAATCCTCATTGTAGTTGCCTGGGGCCTTGCTTTCCTGTTTTCAATTCCAACACTGATTATATTCGGGAAGCGGCAATTATCCAATGGAGAAGTTCAGTGCTGGGCTGCCTGGCCCGATGACTCCTACTGGATCCCCTACATGACCACCGTTGCCTTCCTGGTTTATTTCATCCCTCTGATTATTATCAGGTAAGGATCTTGAGCGCTGAGCATTCACACACACACTTATCTCACTCCAGGTGTGGATCTGGGTTACACGTCCAGGTGAGATTCCACCTTCATTTCAATGGAGGGCACTAATCTGCATACGCCAAGGAAGAAGGCCACATATTGGTTTCCTCCATTGAAATAAATGGGGGAAATTGAGGTTCTGAAACACATCCCTTGGATACATACATTTTGGGGCATCACCTTCCAGCTTGTAAAAGGCAACTGTAACAGCAAAAGAGGGAGGAATTAAATGTCTGCGTAGGTCTATAGGTGTGTGGATTTGGTTCCTTTTCATATCTGGCTTTATCTGAAGCCATTACAGGGACTCAGTTAAAAGAGATATTAGAATGGCAAATGCGCCAATGAAGAGTAATTAAAGCTCTGGCAAGAGAGACTTGTCAGAAGAGCCACTTGAAACAAACATGTCCATGATCCAGACCTGCATCACTGGTTCAAGACCATTTTTATCTTGTTTCGTGCAGCTTTAAGAGCTATAAAGCTGAAAAGCAGTGTATTTATGAAACTAAATCAAAGGAGACAACCATACATTCTGTTCTGAAAGCTACTTCTGCCACATCCTACAAGCAATGTGCTGTATTGTCAAAGTGGGAAACAGCCTCCTGTGAAGGGCAAATCAGTATCTTTTGCATTTGAATATATCTGAAAAGGCAGAGAATGCAAAGAAATACAAAGTACAATTATCTCTTGCTTCACGGTACATAGAACAGATATACTGTATTTAAATGGTGTCATATTCCCGGAGGTTTGAGCACAGGTGTTTCTAGATTTCTGGTATTCAATCTTGCTCATGGGTGTACAGTAAGGTTAAGAGGATTTGATCACTTGTTTGCACATGGATTTATGCTTGTGTACTTTCCTAAGGCAGGAGGTTTTGTGAAATCGGTTTTTTGGTGCAAGAAATGTACTGAACTGGGACCTGTTGCCGTGTGTGATGCATCACCAAAAAGGAGGCTAAAAGAAGCCAGAGGCTTGCATAAAATTGGAATGCCATATGCATATGGGACCCAGGTGGCGCTGTGGGCTAAACCACTGAGCCTAGGGCTTGCTGATCAGAAGGTCGGCGGTTCGAATCCCTGTGACGGCGTGAGCTCCTGTTGCTTGGTCCCAGCTCCTGCCAACCCAGCAGTTCAAAAGCACGTCAAAATGCAAGTAGATAAATAGGAACCGCTATAGCGGGAAGGTAAACGGCGTTTCCATGTGCTGTTCTGGTTTGCCAGAAGCGGCTTTGTCATGCTGGCCACATGACCTGGAAGCTCCCTCGGCCAATAATGCGAGATGAGCGCGCAACCCCAGAGTCTGTCACGACTGGACCTAATGGTCAGGGGTCCCTTTACCTTTACCTTTATGCATATGAAATTATATGATAGTAAAAGTATAATTTTTTATAATCGAAAGAGAAATACAAAACATCTCACCATAGTAGAGAATTGCAAGGTGCAAATTGTCACTTCCTATCAGTAGTATTCACACAACAAACCTTTACTCAAAGTAGACCCATTAAAATGAATGGACATGACTAAGTTGAATCCATCCATTCACTTCATTAAGTCTATTTTGAGTAAAACTTACTGAATATCACCCTAGTGATATTTAATATTTAATCCAGACTTGGATGCCTGTTTTTTAGCACTGGAACAGGAAGAAAGCTGCCACACATGCAGGCACAAAACTATTCCGTGCAGATTTGTGTACATTAGTTTCATTCTTACACTCACTCACTCACACATATGCCTACAGCACATGGTTGTCCCTTTGAAATTTGCCTGTTCTCCTGCTCGCAATCTAGCAGCCCTGCATCAGACAGATATGAAAGATATAAAATGTAAATAGCGATTTTAAAAAATTTGTTATTCCTTACAGTTTCCTCTTAACACTCTAACTAGAGCTGCCATGCAAGTTTCATTCCTCAGTGTGATCACTGAAGCATCATTTGAGCTACCTTCTTTACCTACCTGGAGGGCAGTGAAGGCTGTCAGACTTCTGCATCGCCTCCAACCTCCTGCACCATCAGGTTTTGATGATACTGGAAATGGTGCTAAGGTTCAATTTCTCAGAACTTCATGGCTTAAATCAAAAGTCACATTGTGTCAGCTCTTACCTTTCAAGTCCCAGACTGCAAAATCCGGGACTGGCAGCCGTGTGACGCCGGAAGTTACGTCGACATAACTTCCGGTGTCGCTTTGCCCTTCTATGGGCACCAAAAATGGCCGCCACCGACATGCGTAGATGCGACTTTTGAAGCCGCCGGCGGCCATTTTTGTGCCCATAGAAGGGCAAATCGGAAAGAAAAAATGGCCGCCGGCAGGAGAAAATAACGGAGAAAAACGGGAGACAAAGTGATACAGGGGACCACTGGGAAAAGGTAAGTAAAAACGGGGCTTTCCCGGGGAAAACGGGGTACTTGGCAGCTATGTGTCAGCTACAAGCATATGCACACTGGCAAACTAGGATGATGATACCCTTAGGATTATCCCATCCTAAAGAGTCGCTAACTTGTTTGTTTTCTGTTCTTTCCCCAACTGTAGCGTTATTTACTTCATTGTGATCCGAACAATATGGGTTAAGAGCAAAGCTCATGCTGTCATTGTTTCCAACTGCTCAGGTAAGTAAATTGGGGCAATGACTCCCAAGCATTGAAACTCATGAAACTGAAAGACAGTGGGTATGCAATTACCCCAGGGATCATTAAAAAGCCCACTGTTGATCAAATCTCCATGAGCTGCCAAAGGCTAAATTGCCAAAAACATTTAAATGTGCTCACCAGGTTGGCTTGACCGCAGTCATTTTACCTGGAAGTAATAAGAGAAAATGAATGAGTGAAGTCTTATCCTAATAACCTGAGCATAACCCATGAAAAATACACACTAATTCTTAACTGAGGGCCTAAAATCCATCAACAGTGGTTAAAATAGATTCATGTAAGCAAGGGAAAAATAAAGACTCTTCGTTCTGAAACACTAAGGAATCAAATAAGCATTGTAAATATTCCAATGAAAAGGAAAGAACAAAACTGAGCCAAGCCTTTGTTGTTGTTTAATCGTTTAGTCGTGTCCGACTCTTTGTGACCCCATGGACCATAGCACGCCAGGCACTCCTGTCTTCCACTGCCTCCCACAGTTTGGTCAAACTTATGTTCGTGGTTTCAAGAACACAGTCCAACCATCTCGTCCTCTGTTGTCCCCTTCTCCTTGTGCCCTCAATCTTTCCTAACATCAGGGTCTTTTCCAGGAAATCTTCTCTTCTCATGAGGTGGCCAAAGTATTGGAGCCTCACTGCTTCAGGATCTGTCCTTCCAGTGAGCACTCAGGGCTGATTTCCTTCTGAATGGATAGGTTTGATCTTCTTGCAGTCCATGGGACTCTCAAGAGTCTCCTCCAGCACCATAATTCAAAAGCATCAAATCTTTGGCTATCAGCCTTCTTTATGGTCCAGCTCTCACTTCCATACATCACTCCTGGGAAAAACCATAGCTTTAACTATACGGACCTTTGTTGGCAAGGTGATGTCTCTGCTTTTTAAGATGCTGTCTAGATTCGTCATTGCTTTTCACCCAAGAAGCAGGCGTCTTTTAATTTTGTGACTGCTGTCACCATCTGCAGTGATCATGGAACCCAAGAAAGTAAAATCTCTCACTGCCTCCATTTCTTCCACTTCTATTTGCCAGGAGGTGATGGGACCAGTGGCCATGATCTTGGGGTTTTTTTTATGTTGAGCTTCAGACCATATTTTGCACTCTCCTCTTTCACCCTCATTAAAAGGTTCTTTAATTCCTCCTCACAGTAGCCAAGCCTACTGTTACCTTAATTACAGCTTTAGTGACAGGAAAAGAAACTTTGTGTTAATACATTCTAATGAATTCAACAATTAGCTTTTCTAAAGTTTCTTCTTTGGTTTCCACAAGTTATCTCATGCAAAGCTGTGCTCTGTTCAAAGTTTAAACTAATAATTTCCAGATATCCTTCCAAATTCATCATGGTTTCACATTGATGGAATTATTGACCAAGATTCTGCTGATCACTAATAGCAGAATATCCCCAAATATCTGACTGTCTGTAGTTTCATCCATTTTTGTCAGTTGATTGAGAAGATTCTGGAGCACCATTTACATTTTGGTTTTGAGTGTGAAATTTCAAATTCAAAAGTTTCAATTTTGGTAGGCTTCACAGATGAAATCTTTGAGCTACTAAGTAACGTAGAATTGCATCAAAAACAACAAGAAGTTCTGTGGCATCTTAAAGGACACCACAACTACCCCTCTCGAAATTGCCACAATTTCTTAGGATCATAGAATTGTAGAGATGGAAAAGACCTTTGGGTCATATTATTCAATGTTATCAGATCCTAAAGGCCAGTGTTGGCCCAGGTATGGGGAACAGACAACTGGAAGTAGTCCTACAGTGAGGCTCTTATGAAAGATTCTGCTTATGAAGGCCATATGGAGAACCCAATTATTCCTCAGCAGAAAATTATGCCCATAACCTTGTTTTTCACAGGGGAGGCAATACCAAACCTCTTCCATCATTACTGGAGTCCTCCGCAAGCTGCTACCTTGTCTCTCTTCCTCAAGGTGAACTCTTTTAGCCCTTGTGGGAGTAGAATGGGCTACCAGCCAAAGGAAGTGTTAAGCTGAACACTCAGAGAGCTTCATTAAAACTTTCCAAGTTGTCAGGGTTGTTAAGACTACTCCTGAGTAACGACCTTCCACGTAGTTGTCTTTCAAAAGTCTTTATTGTTGCACATTATTTACAGTGTAGTGAGCTGTCGGTTTCATGTCTTCTCATTCCGTATCAGAATCCGGCACTGCCCCTTTTCGCAACTTTGACCAACATAAAAGCCTCGGGACAGTGAATCTCCTCCCCTTTCTCCTCCTCCTCAATACCGGTGTCGGGGGGGAAGGGTCTACAGTCTGCCTTCTGCCTGTCCACCCTTCCCGCCTCTCTCTCTTCCTGCCTGTGGAGCAGGGGCTCTCCAATGCTGCCAGAGCCCTGGCACTCCTTCTCCATCTCCTGACTCACCCCTTCAGACCCCGCGCTTTCATGACTGCTTGGAGATGGGCTGCTTCTGATGAGAGGGGGGTGTTCTCTGTAATCCCTCCTCCTTACAGGTTTAATGTGCTTTTCAGGGTGGGCACAAAACTGCTTGCCTATCTCTAGCATATGGTCATTGGCTATAAACAATTTTTTAAAATCTATATCTCTAACATCTCCCCCCCCCACTACCTTGCAAAAAAGAAAGTAAAAAATAAGGCAGGAACAGTAAATTGGGAGTGGGAAGGTTGTGAACTGGCAACAAAATTGTGGGAGAGGTGGTGGCTGCAAACATTTTAAAATCTCCCCAATTTACAGCTTTGCTTTGAAAATCAAACCTCACAAAAATTTGACACAACACACTGTTATGTTAGCTGTTCTGCAACAGGATGGACCGTGGAGATTATTTTACCTCACAGCTGGTAGGGAGCTAAGGGAGATGTCTTCACAACTTGATGAAAGCCACACCAGATAGCTGTTTAAATTTTTTAAAAAGCATATAGCCAAATCTATGATAAAAAATGTGATGTTAAAAGGTCTGCCTTTTTTTAAAAAAAAAAATCAAGACAGGAGTGCCTGGCGTGCTATGGTCCATGGGGTCACGAAGAGTCGGACACGACTAAATGACTAAACAACAACAACAATGATTTTAAAAATCTCAAAAGATTGTGTTGTGTTGTGTGTGTTAGGTTGTTTTTAAGACGCTTCAGCATAACTGAGGTCCTTGCGATAGGCTAGGTGACTGTGTGTTGCGTAAAAATTCAGATAAAGAATCAATAAATAACAGGACAAATTGATAGGTCAGATGATATTATAGATAGTACCGTATATGTATTGCAAAATTGCTCATGGTTGGTCGTTCTAAAAATTTCCATTACAATAAATGGGCTTAGGGGGCAGTTTGATGAGAGGTGACACATTCAAATCATGGCTATGTATTTCTTAATTTTATTTTTTCCTTCTCTCCTCTTTGCAGATGGCAAATTCTGTGCTAGCTTCACCCATCGGGGACTCATATCAAAGGCGAAAATCAAAGCTATCAAGTACAGTGTGGTAATAATTCTTGGTAAGTGACAACATATGCCAATTAATTAGACATCAGCGACTAGTGGAATACTTCATTTTTTTTTAAAAAAATGGCTCTGTGGAAGGCTCTAGAGAGTTGGAGTGGATCCTTGCCCCCATGGTGTCATCTCAGATCCATTTCAAATGCATGGACTGAACAGAATTTCACCTCTGCTGGCAGAGCAAGAACAACTTCTGACTTCCTCAGCCTCTGAGAGCCACATTTTTACTCAAGCAAGAATGTATACAGTTTTGTTTTGTTATTTTTAAAGAAAGCAAACTGAGTTTTCCGTGGCTGAGAAGCCCCAATCTCTGCACCAAAATAAAACTTTATAGACAAGCCTAACCATAAGACAAAGTAGCATTAGCTTGCTTAGTAACCAAGGTTTCTTCAAGATTCAATTATGAGATGCTATTAAAAAGCTATTGTGTGCTGACCTTCTCCCAAGGATTATATCTGCTATGACAAGCGGAGTGGATAATGGACTGGTTTCGTTGTAACGTTGCTGGTTTAATAAAAACCACCAAGCCTGCTCTTTACTTGCAAAATAAGAAAACTGTGATTTAATGCCAGTTTACCAACTAGGATCTGAAACCACGGTTTGATTCTGATTTCAGATCTTGATTAGTAAGGTGACATTTCCCTCGTTTTAGACTGAGCAAGAAACTGTAGTTTAATTCAATGCGGATTGCAGTGCCAGTAGGGACAAGAGCAAAGGGGGGATGTGGAGACAGACTGTGCGAACAGGATGCTGGGCAATTGGCCTGTTCCAGCAGACGCTTCTTATATTCCTAGTTCGTTTACACAAGCAGAAGATAAAGTGAGAAAACTATTCCTGGGCTGTAATTGTTCAAACTGCAGGAAAGGGATTGCATGAGTAAATGCTGATGCTTTTTTTAAAAAAAATGTCTTGTGGCTTTCTTGAAAATACTCCCTCCACCACCCGTGGTCTGAAATGATACAATCTAGGGGGCGATTTGACTACTACATATATCTACTGGTTTCATTCTGTGCAGGGGTCCTTCTCCACTTAAATTGTGACAAGACAGAAATGAGAAAGTTGGGAAGATGCGATCATTGCTGCTGACCCCTTTTCTGTGATAGGTTGAAGTAGCATTTTGGATTCTGTTTTGTTTAGCCTGGTGCTGCAGTAAAGATTGACTCACCCAGAGGATATAGCTGAGATCGCTTCTATGGCAATTTAAGCATCCCTCCATGGCAACACAGTCACAGCTTTATCATCAACACAGTCAAGTCCTCTTCTACCTACTCTGTTCTGCCTCCCTCCCACCCCCGTGAAATATTAAATGAGTGCTTATTTCTCTGTAGAGTAGGGTCATCCCCCTCCCACAGTGCTTTTCCAAGTCTCTGAAATCTCTACAAGCTTTAGAACCACCCGTCTAGCAACAAAATAGGGTTTTCTTTTGCCAAGTAGTTCTACTGGGGGTTGCACAACTTCAATTCCTGGTATGTCCCTGTGCTTCATACTGTTTATTGAATTATTTCAAACTTCCCTGTGCTTTTTTGGTGAGTTGCACAAATTCACAAAAGCAACCAAAGCAAATTATCTCAAAATCAGTTTTTAATAATAATAAAATATAAAATAAAAACCTGATTTTAACAGTCGCTTTGAAGAAGCAGCCCCACACATTTTCAAAGAAGCAAGAGCTCATGATAAGCACCAGGATAGAGACATATGAAGTTGGGAGGGAACCTTTATGCCGCCAGATATTGCTAGATCACGACTTCCATCACCCCCGTTTATTATCTATTATTTTTCTTTATTACATTTGTTAGTTGCTTTATCTTGCCCAGGGCAACCCAGAACTACTTAGCGTTGGAGTGTGGCAACTGTTTCATTGTATCTGATGAAGTGTGCATGCACACGAAAGCTCATATCAAAATAAAAACTTAGTTGGTCTTTAAGGTGCTACTGAAGGAATTTTTTAACTTTTAAAGGATCACTGATTTTCCCCACTCCTGTCTTGTACTAAGTCAGGCTGCTGGTCCATCTAAATCAGCCTTTCTCAACCTTGGGTCCCCAGATACGGTATTGCTGAACTGCCGTTCCCACCAATCCTGACCACTGGTCTTGCTCGCTAGGGATGATGTGGAGTTCTAGTCTAGCAACATCTGGGCACCCACGGTTAAGATCTAACTCAATATTTGCCCTAACTTGCCAAGACACACTGGGAGCAGATCAGCAGACCATACATTTAACATGCGTTCAACACACTTTGAAAGCACATGGCTTCTCCCAGGCTTTCCCAAACTCGGGTCCCCATTTGTTATTGGATCACAACTCCCATCATCCCTAGCTAGCAGGACCAGTGGTCAAGGATGATGGGAGTTGTAGTCCAACAACAGCCGGAGACCCAAGTTTAGGAAACCCTGCCCTAAAGAATGCTGAGGAGTGCAGTTTGTTAAGTGTGCTTGGAAGTGGAGTTCTGTGAGGGGGAAATAAATTAACGATGATGATGATGATGATGATGATGATGATGATGATGATGATGATGATTTATTTGTACCCTGCCCATCTGGCTGGGTTTCCCCAGCCACTATGGGTGGCTCCCAACAGAATATTAAAAACACGATAAAACATCAAAAAGTAAAAAACTTCCCTAAACAAGACAACCTTCAGATGTTTTCTAAAAGTCAGATAGTTGTTTATTTCCTTGACATCTGATGGGAGGGCGTGCCACACGGTGGGCGCCACTACCGAGAAGGCCCTCTGCCTGGTTCCCTGTAACCTCACTTCTCGCAGTGAGAGAACCGCCAGAAGGCCCTCGGGGATGGACCTCAGTGTTCGGGCAGAATGTTGGGGGTGGAGACGCTCCTTCAGGTATACTGGGCCAAGGCTGTTTAGATTACAATTCCCAGTATACTTTGGAGGATGCCATTTGCTTTAACTTCACGATGTGGATCTGCCATTGAGTTCTTGAGGAGTCTTTCCCAGCCCTGCCTAGACATGCAAAGTATGGAACCTCAGAGGTTTTTTTAATGCAAATGATAAGCTCTTGGATTTCCATATAAGCCTTTCTCTTTTTTAATCTGCTTGTCTGCAAGCATAAAGAAGAAGTGACCTCCATCAACCAAGCTATTTGCCTTCCTTTTTCCCTTATTTAAACTTCAATATGCATTTGCTACAGATGCTATCAAATGCAAAACTGAAGAAACCCTGGCTTAGGTGCTGGAATTTACAGTATATTGATTCGATTAGGCTGGCTGTTAATGCAAGGGGACGCAGGAGAAAGCACTCCCTGGCATTTGATAATGATTTAATTGGCTGCACATCTGTGTTTAATGTGATTGTATCGCTGTCGCTCCGTGTTTTGTTTGTCTGGATTAGTCCAGAGGGACAGGAGGAGTTTGTGCCACGCATCTTCTTCTTTGCAGATGGGATGTGTAAATAAGGCTGATCCTTTGCCGATGAACTCAGGAAACTTGCAAGGAAAGGATTATGCAAAGAGAAACACTTAGTTCCCTTCTTTGAGAGCCAGAGGCGGCTGCAAGAATGCCTTTGAGGCTCTCAGCTTAGAAAGCAAAGTCCTTTAAGTATTTAATGATGGCCATCCATTAAAATAAGTTGTTACAGTGTACTTTTTTTTAAAGAGCTTTGTATATTTGCAGCTGAATCCCATTGACAGAGGACAGGTGGGGGCTCCTGCACTTTAATAAATGAGATTTCAGTACCGGTAGGTGTTGCAGGAACTCAAAGGGTTGGTTCTACATAGAAGCGGCATGCAAAGGTTTACCAGATTTCAAAGCATTTCCCCTTTTTTAGCGAGAAAAACAGAACACTTGTGAGAGTGGACAAGCCAATTTTGCCCAGATCTCCTAGTGCTACTTTCCCCATTAAAAGTGAACTTTTTTCAAACCATTTTCTTTCTTTTTTTTTCTTGCAGCTTTTGTACTCTGCTGGAGTCCCTACTTTCTCTTTGACATTCTGGACAACTTCAGCGTCTTCCCTGAAACCAAAGAACGCTTCTACGCCGCAGTGATTATTCAGAATCTGCCATCTTTAAACAGCGCCATCAATCCCATCATATACTGTGTTTTCAGCAACACCCTTTGTGACGCTTTCAGGTATTAGACTTCTTGGGTTTCTCCCCCCTTAATGGGATTTATATGGGCAAAAAATGCTACCAAATAATTGCCTGGTTACACATTGCGCTCACCAGGTGAGTAATAGGACTATAACAGAAGACTATAGAAGATACAGCTACCCCATCCTGAAGTCCCTCTTGTTCTGCATTTATGATTTGTGCTCATAATGGTATTAGGGAAGTTAAATGTGATCTTGCTTTCAATACTGTTTGCAGCTGCAAAAGCTTCAGGGCAGACATACTGCTTCATTTCCAATTAGTGTGTGGCCTAAAATTTCCTGCTAGAACCCTGCAACTTCCCACACCACAAATTTCTAAGGGAGGGGGAGCCTTGTCCTGCTTTCGTTGCGCAAGAGTGCAAGAGTGCCCCTCCAGACGCACTGATGTATTAAAATTGGGAAAACATTACAGAACACCTAATAAAGTGGAATGGTGGGTGGGTGGTCCTGTTTACAGTATTGTGAGATACCCCCGTAACAGAAGTTGCCCTCAGTTCCCGTCACACGTAGAGACAGGTTAAGTTCACTGCTGCAGAAGATAAGGCTTCAGTAACACATTTCCAGTGCTGGAGGAGACTCTTGAGAGTCCCATGGACTGCAAGAAGATCAAACCTATCCATTCTTAAGGAAATCAGCCCTGAGTGCTCCCTGGAAGGACAGATCGTGAAGCGGAGGCTCCAATACTTTGGCCACCTCACGAGAAGAGAAGAATCCTTGGAAAAGACCTTGATGTTGGGAAAGATGGAGGGCAGAAAGAGAAGGGGACAACAGAAGACGAGATGGTTGGACAGTGTTCTCGAAGCTACTAACATGAGTTTGACCAAACTGCGGGAGGCAGTGCAAGACAGGAGTGCCTGGCGTGCTATGGTCCGTGGGGTCACGAAGAGTCGGACACAACTAAACGACTAAACAACAACAACAACACATTTCCAGACATTGATATATACTTACAGCTTGTAGGCTTTGCAAAGGGACCCAGGTGGCGCTGTGGGTTAAACCACAGAGTCTAGGGCTTGCTGATCAGAAGGTCGGTGGTTTGAATCCCTGCAACGGGGTGAGCTCCCGTTGCTCGGTCCCAGCTCCTGCCAACCTAGCAGTTCGAAAGCACATCAAAGTGCAAGTAGATAAATGGGGACCGCTCCGGCAGGAAGGTAAACGGCGTTTCCATGTGCTGCTCTGGTTCGCCAGAAGCAGTTTTGTCATGCTGCTGCCACATGACCTGGAAGCTTTCTGCAGACAAACGCCGGCTCCCTCGGCCTATAGAGCGAGATGAGCGCCGCAACCCCAGAGTCAGACACGACTGGACCTGATGGTCAGGGGCCCCTTTACCTTTACTGTAGGCTTTGCAGATACATATACAGTAATACCTCGGGTTATGAACACGATCCGTTCCGGATCGCAGTTCGTAACCCGAAAAGTTCATAACCCGAACGCGACCCGAACTGCCATTTTGCGCATGCGCAAAGCGCTATTTTCGCAATTTGCGCGCTTTGCGCATGCGCAAAGCATGTGCGCTGCTTCTGCGCATGCGCGGGACGTGCGTGCGGTAAAAAATACTTCCGGGTTTATGGAGTTCGTAACCCGAAATGTTCGCAACCCGAGGTGGTTTTAACCCGAGGTACGACTGTATACACAAGTACAAAGTATTTCTGAGGGCTTCAACAATTCAAGATGTAACACCGACTCTGACTCACTTCTCAAGACTGACTTCGACACACAGCACAAGACCCCAGCATCCTGAGTTGACTTACCTCAATCACTGGGCTGTTGCCATAGCAACTGAATTGACAGGCCTTGCACCTGTTATCTTATCTCATACATGGTGTGATCTGTGCTCATGAAGAAAATTAACCCCTTCCTCCAAGTCCAATTCCTCCCACACCCCTTCTATAACTTTGCTCACGGCATTGCTTTGACACAGGTATTTGTATTGGCATGTTTAGACCTCTGCTGGACTTTCTTTAAAACTACTTGGCTCGTATGCCGTACACATGGCCCATGCTGTAACCATTCAGGAGGCATCCCTTTTATACTGCATTTGGACCTCCTGGGAATGAATTCTTATTCATGTTTGAATTAATCTTCTCCTAAACCTGACTCTCTTCTTACATTAGATCCATTAGATTCGTTGCAATCGTTGCATCAATTACATACTGCAGAATACAAGGGGGCTATGTTTACGCTCTATTTTTTGCCACCACTGTCACGGGGGGGGGGGGGATGTTAGCAAGCAGGAGAGGATCAGGCCCTTGGACTAGGGTTAGCCACCCCCAGTCTAGACATATAAATTAGCAGATAAAAAAGGAACGAGTACGCAACACCCTTGTACTGTGAATTCATTTCTGTTTTTCTATTATTATTATTATTATTATTATTATTATTATTATTATTATTATTATTATTATTTGTTCTCTAGGCGAAGAAAATCAGGAAATTTGGGGACCTTCAGAGAAAGAACTGAAGGGCAAGAGATGCAGGCGGTATCCACGCCCGAATATATTTAGAGTTGATATGTGACTATAAAGGCCACCTTGAGTCTGAGGGGCGAAACAGAAGCCTCATCCTTGTTCGGAAATCTATTATTTAAGGAGGGAGGAATGAGGAGCAAAAACCATTCCTTGTACACCCTGGTGGCCAAGCAGAACTGCCATGGTTTGTACCACATTTGCAGTCAGTCCTTGCTTTTCAGGGACAGTATTGTTTCAGTGTAAATGGCTTTTCTCCATACGGGAATATTTTATCTCGAAAAAGGTGATGCCAGATTTCCGTATGGTACCACACAGCTCGTTTTTACACAATACCGTCACCTAAATCATCAAGACCCTTTGATGGCTGAAGAGCAGGAACAGCCTTTTCCCTCCTTTCCGAGAAAAGAACATTCCCAACGCACGTCAAGATACTTTATCCCTGCTGCCCTACTTGGGGGGTTGCGGTAGATCAGTGGTAGCGCACTGGCAAAAGGACTCGGCAAAAGGACTCTGATTCAACCGCCAGCATCTCTTGGTAGGGTTGAGATTGTTCCATCTCTGGAACCTTGGATACCCACTGCCAGTCAGTGTTGGCAATATTGAACTAGATAGACCAAGAGACTGACACCATATAAAGCATGCTTCCTATGTTCAATATATATGCTTCACCAGAAAATACTGCCAAATGCTGAGAGAACAACATCTGGAACAATTTTTACGCAGTGATGGGAGAGGTATGAGTCTATGGTCTACCTACTGACAAGATAAATATGTGACTGTGAAAAAAACATTTTCCATCTGTTGTAACATTGATTGATTGATTGAATTTATATACCGTCCTATACCCAGAGGTAACTTGTGAGAGGAGAGAATGACGTGTCTCTTGTCTGGGGGATTCAGATTTTTAAGTTTGCTTCCTGCTCATATTCATTTAGCTTTTGCATAATTCTATTCAGATTTGTTTAAATTCCTTTCATCTTAATCTTTTATTTTACTATTTGTTAAATGAAGGGCCTGTGCTCTGCCCGGAAAATTTGAGATTTTAAATTTGGTTTTGGTTTTCTTTGGGTCTGGGTTAACTTCTATTGGTGTTACTTTCCTATTGTCAAACTTTTGTTTCTTGCAGTGGTCTGGTGACAAATAAATGAATCTGATCTGCTGATCTGCGATCAGATCACCAGAAATCTTCCAAAATAGGGAAGGTTGCTGATCTTCTCCCCGTTACAGTACAGTGGGTTGCAGGTGGTGGAGGATGAAGACTCATTCAGAGTTAGCTGTCAGAAAGAGAACCCAAGCAATCCAGGCAAGTCACAAATTGCTAGCCCCTAATCCCAGCAAGGACATGGGATTAGGACATGCCCCTCCCTTGGCAGGCACAGTAAAAAATGGGATTTGTTGCAATTCCTGACTCCAGAAGAAAGGTATAATCCAAAAAATGATTGACAAGGAATCAGTTATACATCCAGACAGTCGCTTTTAGACGGAGTCATCATAACAACAACAACAATTTATTTATTTATACCCCTCCCATCCGGCTGAGTTTCCCCAGCCACTCTCTGGGCGGCTTCCAGCAAAATATTAAAATACAATAATTCATCAAATATTAAAAGCTTCCCTAAATAGGGCTGCCTTCAGATGTCTTCTAAATGTCTGGTAGTTGTTGTTCTCGTTGACATCTGATGGGGGGGGCGTTCCACCGGGCAGGTGCCACTACCGAGAAGGCCCTCTGCCTGGTTCCCTGTAACCTCACTTATCACAGTGAGGGAACCGCCAGAAGGCCCTCAGAGCTGGACCTCAGTGTCCGGGCAGAACAATGGGGGTGGAGATGCTCCTTCAGGTATACTGTGCTGAGGCCGTTTAGGACTTTAAAGGTCAGCACCAACACTTTGAATTGTGCTCGGAAACGTACTGGGAGCCAATGTAGATCTTTCAAGACCGGTGTTATGTGGTCTCGGCGGCCACTCCCAGTCACAAGTCTAGCTGCCGCATTCTGGATTAGTTGTAGTTTCCGAGTCACCTTCAAAGGTAGCCCCACATAGAGCACATTGCATTTGTCCAAGTGGAAGATAACTAGAGCATGCACCACTCTGGTGAGACAGTCTGCAGGCAGGTAGGGTCTCAACTGGCATAGCAGATGGAGCTGGTAGACAGCTTAAGGCAGGGGTTCCCAACAAAATTTTCTCGAGGACCCCTCATCGAGCCGCTATTGTGACAAGGGCCCCCATTAATTCCTAATCCTAAAATTAAAAAGTGAGAGCCAAATTAAGAGTCTTTTTCTAATTTTTCCAGTAAGCTTTACACTGATCTTGGAAGGGTTAGGTTCAAGGGACGCCGACGATTTAGGTTCAATGGACACTGACAAGATCGGTTCGAGAGTCATTGACTTACTTGCTTGAACATCAAATGCATTATCTTCCTCTTCATCTGTAGGCCTTTGTCATTTTAACGAACCACTTTTTAACCAACGGTCCATTTTTAACTATGCGAACTGTAGCTTCCGCGAAAAACAATGCTTTGTTTACAAACACGACTGTTTTGCAAAGAGGCAGCACGCGCCAGGGAGGAGGGAGGGGAATGGAGAAGACAGGGTACCTGCGCAGTAGCGCACAAATGAAGCTGACACGCGCAAAGCATCTTGGGGAGGTGGGCGTTAGTAGAATGCGTGCGCTGCCTCTTTGCAAAACAGTAGTGTTTGTAAAGCGCCACCTAACGGCATACAGCAGAACTACTGCCTATATCTAATTCTAGTTTTGCGCTAGACTCTGCTCATGCAGGAAGCGGCCAAAAAAAAAATCTGTTATCATACAAAATATATTTAATTTATTTTTTATTCTAATAGCATCTTGCGGACCCCTCTGGCATAGCTCGCGGACCCCTGGGGGTCCGCGGACCACCTGTTGGGAACCACTGGCTTAAGGAGAAGTCATCAGGGCATCAACTAAATGGCATGACATGGCAGAGCCTAGAACCCTGGTTGGTGATTAGTTATCCAGAGCAGCCACTTGAAGTGGGAAGGCTAGGTATGGAGATCCAGTGCCTTAAAAATGCACCCTCTAATTCAGGACTGTACCACTGCTGACCCAACTGCTGGGTGCAGCCATCGATGGTGGCCAACCTAAAGTTCATTCAACCTGCCAACCTTGCTGAGTGCTACTGTAAACAGGGCAGGAGCTTGTCAAGCCACAATTTATGGCTGCTGGGCAGCATTTGACTTAAGAAAGTCACAAATTACCTAAGCCTGCGCTATAGCGACATGTGAACATGCAGGGGTGGAGCAAGGTGGGTGCAGTCCGCCCCGGGTGTCAAATCTGAGGGGGGTGACAAAAAGCTGTGTGGCACTCAATGTCTGTGAGAGACGCTGTGGCTTTGGCATGCGCACAGGCTTCCCGCTGCTAAAACGTCCGCCCGCTGCCTCCCCCTCAGTTGTAGGGTGGCAGGCAGACTCCTCGGAGGCACCACAAAAAAGAAAGCTCAACAACTCTGGCTCCCCCCCCAAAACTCCACAACTTTGTCTCAGCAAAAAAAGTGGGGTGTGTGGGTGTGAAAAGAAATTTTCCGCACCGGCTACCACCTGACCTTGCTACGCCACTGTCAACACGTGTCCTGTTCACCTTTGCTTTTAATTTGGCAGGCTAATGGGAGGAAGTAGGCGACACTCCGGGAGAAAGGTTTGGGCCAGATATTGCTAAAACTGCACTTTGGGAGCTCCGTCCTACATGTCTCTAAGGATTTTGTTTGCAAAAATCGCTATTTTAAAAACAATGGGTGGAAACATGATATGACCCAACAGTTAAGTCTTCCCATAGACATGCTGGGCTAATATATGTATATGGCCTCAGATGTTACAAATTGTAATGCACACTGGTGCCCCTTTCATCTTGGCTTCTGTTTACAAAATGCACACTGGTGCCCCTTTCATCTTGGCTTCTGCCTTGGCTGAAGCTTCTGTTCACAATTCAAGTGCATGCAGGGTTTGTGGTTTATGGTTGCCATGGTGACACTGACAGAAACTCCCTCCCAGAGTTTCTCAGGTAATCTCCTTTCCTAAAATAAAAACAAATCCCTTTATTCATTTCCCTCTTCATTTTCAAGGCAAGTTATTTTTATTTAATTTGATCGTAAAGTTCCTCCCAGTATTTTGACAGTTTATACCTTCACTTGTTTTGAAATTTGGTATATCTATATATATAAAAATGTAAAAATCGTGAAACTGCGTTTTCCAGTTTTCTCCACAACCGCTTGACCGATCGTCCTGAAATTTTGACACAACAATCCAGGCCACACCCCGAGCGTTGTTGGGGACAAAAATCCCTCAAATCACACACCTGGGCAGGTATAGACCTGGTTTTCCACCAAGTCAAACAGCGCCCGCAAGTGGCGTAATACCCTCCTCCACCCCCTCCCTTCCTGTGAAATCTAAGCCACACCCACAAACCAAATGACATCATTAACCAAGCAACTGAAACCACCAAGGTGGCCATTATCAGACAGACTAGGCCGCTTTCCAGACTAGGCCAAGTGGAGGTAGGGGCCTGCCTGGGGGGTATGCGGGGGGGGCGAATAGAGGGCAGGGATATATAATGGGTCATAACAGGGTGGGGGGAGACACAGGGATGAAACCTGCCCTCTCCACAGTATCTCGCCTCGACTCAGGGGACTCTGAGGCTCAGGGGGATCTGAAGGGGGGCTATTACCCTCCATTTCACAGACTAACGCACAGCAACGCGTGCAGGGCCAGCTAGTATATATATTTTTTCAATCTGCTTTTTGTTTCTCCTGCTGTAAGACTTGCTTTCTTGTGCAAAGTGAGACTTGTTGAAATTGTTGTCTGTAAGCCTTTTAATTTTAAATAAAATAAAATAACTTTTCCAGCCATCATGTTCTCTGCCAAATAAATCCTATGCAGTCTATTAATTATTGACCTCCATCACATCTATTACCAGTAATTTTACTACGGTCAAGGGCTGTAAAACAAACAGTGCCTACTAGCTTAAACTCTCAAGTTTGCACTTGAAGGAACTGACCTGACATTGAAGGTGGAAGAGAAGTATTGTTTTACCCCAACTGAGGTATGCTCATTCACTTAATGTCACAAAGAAGTTCCCTTCAAAGATAAATATACCAATTTATGATGGAAAACAAAACAAAACAGAATAAATATACAGCTGGTACAATCATCATTATATCTCTAGGCCGCCCTTCATCTGGGTGGTATACAACACTTCATAAAATCTTACCAAAAAATTAAAAATTAAACCTCTTATGCCACAATGTCCAATAGCAATGTGCCAACACTGTAAGTCTCATAAACCATCATGATTCATGATACTTGCAGTCAGAGAATCAGAGAATCCTACAACTGTAGAGTTGGAAGGGACCCTGAGGGTCATCTAGTCCCATTCTCCTCATCGTACACACAATATTGTCCCGACCCATGTGGCAGCTGCACTCCCCGCCCCCATTTTATTTGGATCTCGATCTTCGGAGATGTCCATCGACTCTGCTACATAATATGTTCTATCAATGCATTGCCTCAATTTCTTTTAAAGAATATAATATGTCTCGAAGTATGTGATGAAAATCACATATTCCAATTAATCAAGCAGTGGCTCTGTGACCATGAAAGACAGCACTTGTTGCCTCATACTCCAAGATCTTGTTCTCCAGAGGGCTTAGGTATCACAACATGCTACGGAACCTGTGCCAGATATCTAAAGGATCTACTACTCCCTTCCCATCGAAGAGCCTTTATGGTTGCGAGACGAAATGCTTTCCCCTCTGCAGTGACCCCTCACACATTCCATTTCAAGCCCGTGTGTGTGCCTGCACTCAAGAAGTACCTGATTCAATGGACCACATTCTCCATACCTGCCAAGTCCTGGACGAAAAAATCTGGGATCGGCAGCCCGCGACACTGGAAGTTGCGTGGACGCAACTTCCGGTAGCGCTTTGCCCTTCTATGGGCACCAGAAAATGGTGGCGCCAGTGCCGGAAGTCGCTTCTACGCATGACCGGAAACACGTAAACGCAACTTCCGGCGCCGGCTCCACCATTTTCTGGTGCCCATAGAAGGGCAAAGCGGCACCAGAAAAATGGCCGCCAGCAGAAGCGGATTTAAGGGACAATAACGGGATAAAAGCCTATATGGGAGACCGCCGGGAAAGGGTAGGAAAAAAGGTGGTTTCCTGGCAAAAACGGGATACTTGGCAGCTATGCATTCTCTTATATTCTGTTGCTCTGCCCCAGCTCCTGCCAACCTAGCAGTTCGAAACACACCAGTGCAAGTAGATAAATAGGTACCACTGCGTTGGGAAGGTAAACGGTGTTTCCGTGCACTCTGGTTTCTGCCATGGTGTTCCGTTGCTCCGGAAGCGGTTTAGTCATGCTGGCTACATGACCTGGAAAGCTGTCTGAGGACAAGCACCGGCTCCCTTGGCCTGAAAAGCGAAATGAGCACCACACCCCATAGTCACCTTTGACTGGACTTAACTGTCCAGGGGTCCTTTTTACCTTCTGGTCACTTTTCCGTTTGGCAAAGAGAATGCATTTTGGCTTTCTAAGGGATCTGGGTACAAGTCAGATCCAGCAGAGTAACCGTGAGCCTTGAGACGCACAGAGAGCTAAAAGAGAAGTGGGAAGGAGTCTCACTCTTCTAGTTTTCCTCTTTAGCTCCATGTACTTTTCAAGAAACAAAAAAGGCAGCCATCACACTACCTCCTGGAGCACTGGGGAGAGGGGGCTCTGTGGGAACCATGAGAAAAAGTGCTTTTGCAAAGCCAATTGCTGCTTGTGTTCATAAACCACTTGCTTTCCTCCGCAGCAGCCAACAGAAGAATTATTTGACAGTTAATTTAATTTTTCAGTCTCCACCAGCTGTTTTAGCTGCAGAGTGTTAGCTGGTTTTATTCTCGCTCTAATTAAGGCTTGGTATTATTTTGCTGGCCTTTCCCCCTTTCTGGTATATTCCTTTATCAATTAACCTTTCTGAAATTTAATTGTTGTATATTCTAGGAACTCAGGGAACTGTATTGACTAGAGGGTTTTTGGACATAGACAAGGTAAAAAGTAATGGCAAGGAACATCAGACCAGAATGCTGAAAGTATTTTGATTGGAAGGGCATTGGTTTTGAGAAGAAGCAAAAAACTAACTGAAAGCTGAAGAACCTCAGACAATTCACATTAAAACAACCATGTATTAAAAACGGAAGAAAATCCCGGTTTTCATAACAACAGAACGTGCTGATCCTCACTACGCAACTTAAACACCGTTCAGACTGTAACACATCAGGAGACAAAGGGATTGATTCAAAACCCAGCTAAATTAGAGCTCTTGAGCTAATTTATCCCAATTGATTTCAGTGGGACTTAATTTTAATTTTACACATAATTTGACTTAGTAGCAGTAAGGCAGTGAATTGTGTCCTATCCCTCCCCTCTGTACCCCATATTACTCCTGCATCAGGACCTGCTCCCCATTTGTTCTAGCGGTATAGGACCTAAGCTATAAGCTTCCTATACTATTTCTCTGTTCTGTAGGGCACCTAGAGCATAACACTAAACTGACAATAAATAAATGTTGTAACAGTGACTGGGAAAAGTGGTTCATAAGAGCATAAAATGGTTTAAAAAAACCCCAACCCAAATCTGGTCCAAAAACCAGTTCTCTGGCACTGTTATACAAATGAACTAAGCAAGGTTTTCCTGGGCATAAAGGTACCAATTTCACTAGGCCCTCTTCCTGTGTGTTGATCTGTAAACCTTTGTAGGCAGCAAAGATGCCCTGAGGTTTTTATTATTTACTCATTCAACCACTCACTGAAAATCAACAACAATTTTTAACAAGGTTATAAATTCCCTTTCCATCCATCAGGTCCAGTGCGTCTGCACCAGAAATCACTATTATTTATTTGTTGATCTTACCTCAGATAGTCTTTCCAAAGGTGTCAGTGGTGGTTTACATCAACTTGATGAGCACTTGGATAGCTTGACATTCAAATTTCCTAAAATGGCCCCAAAGTATCATTGTTCCGGGGCTTCATAGGAAATTAAAACAGCACCTGCAGACTTTCCAGAGCCTTGGAAAATAAGGCCTCTAGGCAGATGGCAACAGTGGGCTCTGACTGGGCCCTGGCAGCTGCCTGAGGAAGTTGGGTGCTGATGCCAGACCCACCCCAAAAATAATATGAGAATTTGATATTATTCATTCATCTGGAGGGGAAAGGGCTGGAGGTGAATCTGCCGTGATGCACAGCACATGAATGCTATGGCAATGAAGTGAGCATATAGGATCTGAACGATAGGGTTAGGATATAATCGCCATCTTTCCGTGATCAGAAGCAAATGAAACAATAGCAGACAATTGGTGTGTGACATTACAGAGATAGGAGATTGTCCACTTGTAAACGAAGGTGCTAGCAGAGTTGAAGGTGCCCCCTAGCCACATTTCTCCTAAAATGGGAGGCAACACATTCAAAAGAAGTCCCTGCAGATATGCCTGGCTGCATTCTAGAACACTGCGAAACTCATATTCCATTACAGAATCTCTTTTAAAGTTCAGGACTTTCTCTTAAAGTTTCGCCAACACCTATCTTGTCTTAATAATACAAGCTCGTCCTTTTGAAGAACAGGAGAGCGATGGCACTTGTTTTCCCTCCTAAATATCTGTCATGTCTTAGCAGATTTCAAGAACCCATGGAGACTTCAAGGCACAGTTCCTGCATTCCAACCACCTTTCAGGGTCCAGAAAAACTAACATTCTGCTTTGAATTTTGCAAACATTAGTGGTGGCTCTGTCAAGCACATTTCATCAGGGTGACAACAATAAGAATGCTGTGTTGTCTTATCTTTCTGGATTCCTGGAAAGGAAGAAGGTTCATTGACAAAATCTCAGCCACACATTAGTTTGCACGCTTCAAATGTTACGTAAATATTTTCTTTATTTCCATAAGCTAAACCTTTAGCTCAGTATATGCTGAAACAAGGCATATGGGATCCCATTTGGGACGGATGCATATATTTTCTCCAAGGAACATATTTGCAACCTGCTTTACCATTTCTGCAAAGAATTCAGCACAAAAATCTAGCTTTAGAAAAATCACAATCCTTGCCCCATACCCAACCCAGAAAAGTTGGGCAGGGAGGGTGTTATGTACTAAGCTTGGATCCTAGAACAATAGGCAGGTAGGATCGTAGAATGCAACAACTGATTGGCCTGCAGGAGAAGACCAATCAGGCTCCAGGAGGTAAGCAGAATCAGCCAATCAGACGGGACTCATTGTGTAAATAATGTATATAAAAGCCTGAGGTTTGGGGGGGGGATTCAATCACTGTTTTTCAAGCTGCAATAAAGAGCATGAAATCACTGCAGGACTCCGAGTATATTTCAGAGGGGTTATAGCTTCATTGAACACAGTGGGACTTAATCCTGTCCTGAGTGAGTGTGCATAGGGCTTCGCTGTGCACATGAGGCTAAAGAACCACAAACAGTCCTTGAATTTTTCAACAGACGAGATTTTCAGGGTGGGAAGGGTGCACCTGACTCAAAAAGAATAAAAATGCTTCCTGGCCCTGGTCTTATTGGAAAGGCCTATGAATTCCTTCCTCTCATTGTGCACTCAGAACTGAAAGTCCCCCGCATTCCTTCTCTTTGAAGGGATGTGTGTGAAAGTTCTGGAAAGTACTTGTTTCAGCTATGTAAAAAGGTAAAGGACCACCGGATGGCTAGGTCCAGTCAAAGGCGACTATGGGGTGTGGTGCTCATCTCACTTTTCAGGCCAAGGGAGCCGGCGTTTGTCCACAGACAACTTTCCAGGTCGTGTGGCCAGCATGACTAAACCGCTTCTGGTGCAACGGAAGTGTTATGAACTGAGCTGAATCATAGAACAATAGGATCCAGAATCAGCAGTCTGATTGGTCCGCAGGAGCCACCCAATCCAACTCCAGGTGGAAGTGAATCCGCAACCTGATTGGCCTGCAGGAGCAGCCAATCAGGTGGCTGGCAGAAGTGAATCCGCAACCTGATTGGCCTGTAGGAGCAGCCAATCAGGCTGCTGACAGAAGTCAATCCACAAACTGATTGGCCCACAGGTGTAGCCCTGAAGTAGCCAATCACGCAAAGCCCATTGTGTAAATAATGTATATAAGCAGATGGTTTTGGGAAAAGGGATTCTTCTCTTCTTCTCCTTGATGACTATGAGCTGAATAAAGAGCATGAAATTCACTCTCGACTCCGAGTATATTTCCGGAAGCCAGAGTGCACTGCAAAGCTATGTATCAGCTCTTAATAGATGCTCAATACCTAGACAGAGAGGGACAGTGAGAGAAAAGGAGGCACATCTGAATGTCCAGCAGTTCGCAGACACTGAGTGGATAAGTGAAGCTCGTTTCTGCAAAACTCGGGAACAGGACTAAAATTAATACACAGGTGACATTGAATTCTGATTTAACTTAGTTACATGAGTCTGAATCTGTCACCCCTGTGCTGCAGAGGGTGTTCAATTAAGGGCACACTGCGTTACCCATGGTGAACCTTTGAAAAGGAACTGAAATCCCGGGGAACAAATTTCATTTTAATAAGCTAGATTGTACAGCAACCTGAGCTACCTGACCCTGCCTTGGTACTTCTATTTTTAAAAGATGGAGTTGACAACTCCTTGACGCACAAAGTACAGTACTGATACTTAAAGTGCTAGTAGCTGCCAGGCTGGAGAAAGTTTGCCACTGGAAAGATCTGAGGAACCCCTCTGTTAATAATTGGGATGGGAGGGTCTTGGTAGTTGGCTTTAGACAAGAAATTGACTCCACAATGTAAAGGGTCAAGGAGAAAAGATAAACAAAAAAATTATTGGGCGTTTGCTTCCTATTTATTACTTACACTAAGGCAAGAGATTCAAATGCTGCTCCAATTTCTTTGGGGAGTGATTTTTTGATCTCCAGCAATGCCAGCATGATTTTTCTTTTTTTGTGTTGTAGGCTTACCTATTTGTAACAATACTACAGGTGGGTATTTAATTGTGGGTTTCTTTATTGTTGTTAAACAATAACAACAAATTAATTTTAATAAAAAGAATCTGAAGAGACTTTTCAAGGTCATCTCGTTCACCTCCTGCTTGCTGAAGGATCTACAGTGTAGAATCCAGCTGCAACAACTCTTTAATGGAGAAGGGCAGTTCTAGAAGCTTCTGCAGTTGGTCTTTGCATGTGCAGTTCCCAAAACTGGACTGCTCCAAGGCCACAAAGAACATCTACAGCAAGGACGGAGAACCTGGCTTGCCAGATATTGTTCCACTGCAGCTCTTTTCATCCCTGACCATGTTTCCTCCCCAAAAATCCTATGTTCAGTAGATACCCAGTCTTTAAAATTTATCCTGAAGCATACCTCATAGTCTGACACATCATACAAAATAAGAAACCATTGTTGATTTTTTAAAAAATGGTTCCACTGCAACACATTTCCTTAGCTGCCACTATTTCTTTATTCTAACTGCAGGGAAGCAGCTGTAAGTCTGTGCACCTCAATTCTGTTTATTATTCAGCCCTAGATTTCTTGCCATATACATATGTTCAAAGAGCAGGTAACAATGCAGATGGTCTTCTCACTTGGCAGACTTGTAGCCATAATTGAAACACACAGACACTAAAGCTTCAGAAACAAATGTAGGCTGAATGATGAAGTCTTTGGAACTGATGGATTATTTTGTGTGTGTGTGTTGGGGTTTCAACTTTCCCACCCCCCAGGTACTTAGTTGAAATAATAGTCAACAGAAGCACAGTGCCCCAATCAAGGCAAGTAATTGTCCCATTCTATTCTGCCTTGGTCAGACCACCCTGGGCTACTGTGTCCATTTCTGGGTACTGCAATTTAAGATGGATATTGACAAGCGGGAACATGTGCAGAGGAGGACCAACAAGATGATAAAGGTTCTGAAACCAAACCTTATGAAGATGAGGGATTTGGGTATGTTTAGCTTGGGAAAAGAGGACACAGATATGATATAGCCATCTTTAAATTTCTGAAAGGCTTTCACATGGAAGATGGAGCAAGCTAGTTTTCTCCTGATCCGGAGAGTAGGACCCAAACCAATGGATTCAAGTTACAAGAAAGAAGATTCCAACTAAACATTAGGAAGAACTTTATGTAAGAGCTGCTTGACAGCGGCACGGACTCCATCAGGAGGCTGTAGACTCTCCTTCCTTGAAGGTTTTTCAGCAGAGGGTGGGTGGCCATCTGTCATGAATGCTTTAGTTGAGAGCCCTGAATTACAGGGGGTTGGGTTAGGTGACCCTCAAGGTACCTTTCAACTCTACAATTCTCCGATTCTATATTTCAAGGGAAGAAAATGTAGGAAGAATCCAAATTACAATTGCAATCTCTTTTAGGAAGCAAAATAATCACCTTCCAATCTTGGACCTGAATAGGGCTAGCACAGTCGTAGAATCATAAGATTGTTGAGTTGGGAGGTATCCCCAAGGGCATGGATAGGCCTGGGGGCCAGATTCGGCCCAATCACCTTCTCAATCCAGCCTGCAGATGGTCTGGAAATCAGTGTGTTTTTACATGAGTAGAATGTGTCCTTTTATTTAAAATGCATCTCTGGGTTATTTGTGGGGCAAAGGAATTTGTTCATCCTCCCCCCCCCAAAAAAAATATAGTCCGGCCCCCCACAAGGTTTGAGAGTTAGTGGACCGCCCCCCTGCTGAAAATGTTTGCTGACCCCTGCCCAAGGGTAATCTAATCCAACCTGCTGCAATGTAAGAATCATAGCCTTATATTCAGCCAGACAATTGGTCTGTCTAACCCAGGAATCCCCCGAGCTGAGTGAAGCTCCAATCCTGCTTGGTCCCCACCTCCCAGGTTTTTCCCAAGCTGAAATTCACTAGAAAAACATGTGACATTCATCGTCATTTTTATTTTATTTTTATAATAAAAAAACACCTTTGGAATGTATAGTAATTATCTTCAGCAGGAACGGGAGTTAATACTTTTGCTGTATTTGGCAGATACTATGATACATCTGTGCAATCAAAACATACTTGAGAGAGTTCCCATTAGTTCTCTGCTCAACGGCGGAGCACATTGTGCTGCTCCAATATGTCTTTTAAAGGATAACCTGCCCTGTGACCCTCTCTCCCAGTAGTATGAAAGGAAGTCTCCATTTCTGGCATAACTGCTCACTCAAAGGAATTTCATGTTGCACCAATTATTGCTTAAAGGTCAGTGTTTGTGGCCGTTTTTGTCGAGAATCACTTGCGGTATTGAGAGCAAAAATGGGGTTGATTCACTTACGCACCCGCAGTTTCAACATATTGATCAATGTTAGCTTAAGCCATTGTAAGTTTAAGTGCTGTCACAAACATGGCTGAAAGTGTCCTTCCAAGCGAGAGAGAACAGCACGTAGGCTGGGCTGTGTCTTGAAGAGCCCTACAATAAGGGAAACTGTGAGTCTCCACTCCGCCAAGTCCAAGAATGTGGTGAAACTTATTTGATTTGCATTTAAAACTTTGCTGGCAAACAGTGGCTCTCCAACTCCTGCCACCCCCCTGCCCACGGACCATTTGAGAATTGCTTGGGGTCTTGGGAGAGCTCATAATGATTTTCATGCCTGTTGTGATGCACTGTGCTGGATGCTGGGTGGTTTTCAATTGTAGTTTTCCCTGGAATTCAAAATTGCAATGCACTAAAATACAGTAAAAGAATTAAAAGACACAAGAAAATTGCAGTTAAAAATCAATGTGAATATTTGATGCAGGCAAACCACAGGCCACCTGAATGAAGCTCACAGGCCATAGTTTGGAAACCCACAGTGGAAAATTAATCATTTCTTTAGGAAAGTCTATACAATCATATTGAGTAACAGAAGAACTATGTTAGATCTTTTGTATTGCTCTAAGAAGATCAGGTGTCAAGCGTTCCACCAGAT
The DNA here is from genome assembly GCF_965207765.1 of Zootoca vivipara. Lineage (NCBI taxonomy): Eukaryota > Metazoa > Chordata > Lepidosauria > Squamata > Lacertidae > Zootoca > Zootoca vivipara. The sequence goes on along the minus strand of NC_142594.1, from coordinate 6,972,466 downwards.
GGGTTATTATGCTTCACCGGTATGTTTGCCTCCTTAAATACTTGATTGGCTATAATTTGATATTATACTACAAGTATTGCAAATTCCTTCAGTAGCCAAGCTTCATCAATTTAGCAGTGCAGACCATGTTTGCATGGACTGATTGACATTTTCTTCAGCCCCAGATTTTAAACACAGTCAGTTTGAGGTGAGTGAATGTTGGGATGATGGTACATGAACATTATGAGATTCACATGGTGTTCTTTAGCTGTGCTGCAAGGGAACTGAGCTTCATGGTGGAACTGAATAGGTTAGCATGTCAGCAAATGGCATGCTAATTCAAGATATCACCTTTGCCCCTGCTCTCAACCCACCCATTCTGTCCCTACCATCACATCAAGCCAAGTATAGCATAGCCAGTCTCCTTTGTTGCCAGAAAACCAACTGTAAGGCTGTTCTCGCTGGCTTGGAGGAAATAAAATGTAGTATTGAGAAGGGGCAGGAAATGGCTGCTGGCTTGAGCCAGCAATATGCTGGTATTCTCATTGGTTAATTCCATTTTGAAGCTGGAAGAACCCACAAAAAACCTTTTTTAAATTGTGTGTCCAAACATATTCCTTCTGACTCAAAACATCTGTCTTAGCATCAGGGATAAAGGGGGGGGCTGACACTCCCCAAACAAATTTTTCCATTGTCAGGGTGCTCTTAGAATCACACCATTCATTGGAGAGACTCAAAACCTCTTCCATCAGTTTTGGGGTACCAAAACACAAAACCCTTAAAAAAAGCAATATAAACTTTATACTACTTCATATCAAAAGGCGGGACTTCTGTTGAAAATGCAACAAGGGTCCTGTCACTTCTAGTTTAATATGTGGTAGTCACCTTCCAAGACACGGCCTTGTTACACCCAATAACATTCTTATAATACGGTATTGAATATTTATTTATGGATATTTTATTTATAAATTGATGGCTAAAAACTTAAAGCTAACTGACCAAAACTTAAGGCTACTTGCTGACCAAAAGTTCCAACAATAAAGTTTTCCAGAAATTATTCACAGAAGCACAAATATGAACAAAGCTTTTATTTTAACCACGAACATCAACAATTGGCATAAAATGCATAAAAATACAGTATTTTTGTGCTGTAATATAATTACAAAAGACATCTTCTTGAATGTTAATTTTCCACAGCCCAATCCTCATTAGTGGTTGTCTTAGCAAATAGGAAACAAAATGGGTTTTTAAAAATTTCAATTAAAACTCTTTCTTTAGATCTCTTCACTTTAAACAATTTGGCACACAACCAAAATATGGCTAATCCCTCTTATATCACTATTTTGAAATCCAATTTAATAGTCTATGTAATAAATTATGCTTCTTGCTGCAGAATTTACCAAAGTTAGGTCACAGACAAAGCTGTAACTGCAGTACAGAAGTTAAAATTCAACAGAGTGCTGAATAAACAGTTTTCCAGATGGTTCCTTATCTAGATGATTTGCAATGTTTTTTAGTAGCTGTTGCATAAACAGAATTCACATTGCCTTTTTGGCTGAGTGTTCCCCCACCTCTCGCATAACAATCTTGCTCTACCAATAAAAAAGTAAATTCCTGCCTGAAGTTGAGCGGTGCATCATCATCAGAATCTCACTGAAAGCAGAAATCAAAATACATGGCAGTTTTTGTTTTCTTTTAAAAGGCAAAAAAATACTGTTAAACTACAACAGTATTTTAATAGTTGCAAAACTATTGGTTTTACTTTTACATAAATTAACTATTCTAAGGTGTATAAAAGAGCCACAAAAAAAAATTGAAATGAGTTTATTTCCATTTATTTTACATTGCTCTAGTGGTTACATTTTGTTTATCAGGGAATGTTATTTACTATCCATTTAGACTCTCTTTCTACAAGGTAGGCAAAATATGTTCTATTACTAAATTAAGGCCAAAGCATAAAAAGATTTTTCTAAAACCTGAAGACTTTTTCCTTGTTAATATTTCATATGTGCAAGATTTGTTAAGTTTTGTCTACTTTGGTGATAAACCATTTCAACAGCTGGTAGCAAAAATACTGCTTACTAAAATTAGTTTCATTGGTCTGATTTAGCAACTACTTTAAAAAGAAGGCTGAAGATTGTGGATTGTACACATTTGCCACCTAAAGTATGAAATTCAAAGTTATTCAGAATAATTTCCATGTAGAACAAAAACTTAAAATATATTACCTAGCTCTAAAATGACCTAAAACATTGGAGATTTTTCATCCGTTTTCATAAAAACAGCCACTTGCACATAAATGAGATAGTGGAAACTATCCCATTCCTTCACAAAAAATATACATATTCATTAAAGGTGCAATATGAGATGCATGCTGGGGGAATGGGGTTAGCAATATAATGTGACAACTGTGTATGGAATTCTGCACCTTCCTAGCTATTCTGGGTTGAAAGATGCACTGACTATACTAGCAAAGATCACCCGCCTCTGCAATTTCACTGATTTTGAAACTTTTCCATAGCCATTTTTGCTCACTCGCTTTGGATCAGTATTTATTTAAAAATGTTTGAACACATAAACATTTGCATAGCAAATTTTAAAGAACTGACCCAAGTCTACGACTGAGAATATTTTAAAAATGTCCTCATTGTAAAAAGTCTAGTATTCCCTGCAGTATACTATACTCCTGGCACCCTAGCACTTCCAATTCTGAACATATTTATTCAGAAGCCGTTATCATTTACATCAATGGAATGTACTTCCAAATAAATATAATTGGACTCACCCATTTAAGGCTGATCCAATGAAGTAGCCCTATATGCAGCTACACGATTTTAAATATGAAAAAGGGATAGAGCCTATGTAGGCACAAAGCTTTGGTTGCTACAACTGACAAAGGAACTTCCTGAGCATAGAATTCTCTGGAACGCAGCCTATGTCTAATGGTGCAATCCATTAAAATGAATGTCAAAAGTCCTGTTGGTTTTAATGGACTCTGAATTGAGAGCTCTCTTTTACTTAGTTGCCAGTTTAAAAATACATATACTGTCAGAAAATGTGTTGCACTGAAGAGTCATTCCCGGGTAACTTCTAATACTTTGTATATATTGTTGTTGAACACTGTTCTGAAGTATGGCCTGGAATCCATGCTCATGAGGGTGCATAAAGGAACTTTTCCAACATTGGCAGTATCTTCTATATCCCAGATTTCTGGCATGCTGCAGCCAGGCCTAAAAAGTATTTAAAACTGTCAGCAAACAGGAAACACATCATTTGGGTGAACGGCGGAAGAACAACACTGATCAAGTGTAATTATTTTACTGACAACAAAGCTGATACTTTCCCCCATGTCACTTTTTTACTTACTAAATCACTTTAATCCTAAGACCCCACTATCCCTCCTCCAAACCCTCTCCTAAGGGTTAGGGCCCCACCTGAACAATGTGGGATGCAGCTAGAAAACTTTCATTCCTGGGAATAGTCAATTTAGGATCTAGGCCAAAATTGGACACCATTTCACACTAGGCAGGGTCCCGACTATCAGGAGATGCTTTATTAAGTGTGCAGATGCCTGCTGGGGGGAGGGGGTGATAGGAAACTTTTATTCCACAACCTTTCTTAGCATCCATGCTATTAAAATCCACACCAACATTTAAACAATGCAGTGGAATCTAGAGTAAAATACTATGAAAATTGACATCCTCGCCAAGAAACTTTACAACAGGCATCCCCAAACTTCAGCCCTCCAGATGTTTTGGACTACAATTCCCATCATCCCTGACCACTGGTCCTGTTAGCTAGGGATCATGGGAGTTGTAGACCAAAACATCTGGAGGGCCGCAGTTTGGGGATGCCTGCTTTACAATGACAGTGCTGCTCAAGTACGTTCATTCAGAATCTGTCAGCAGTCTCAATATAAAATGACTCGAGTGATGAGGAAGAGGATGTAAATCACACACAGCTCTATCCAAGACACGGGGAGCCAATGTAGTGCCCTCAATGTGTTTTGGACTTCCATCCCCATTAGCCCTAGTCAGCAAAAGTCAGGGAAGACAGCAGCAAAACCAGGGGGAGGGGACAGGCATGGCCACATTGGCTGCCCCTGATGTAAAAACCCATTTAATTTCAATGACCAATCCTTACTAAGGGTCATCAAAAACTCAGGTTCCAAAGTTCCAGAATGATGCACATACAAACTTAAGAAAATCCTTAGAGATCCAAGTAGATCTTATTAATATTCAGAACATAAGAAGCAACAAAAAGCATAATATCATATTGTATCTGACACAGCGGCTACAAAAGCAAAATTCTATTTTTACGGATTGCCTTGAAGATCGCTTTCAACCATTAGCACCAACTGCCCAAATTCCAAAAACTAAAGGTGTACACCACCAGTAAGAGTTGACCCAATGTCTCAGGGTTTATAGAAGGTGAGTGGCCAAATTCCCAAACCACCTCAGCATGACAAGACGTCACGTAAAAGTCCCAAAGTTCTTCACCTGCACTTTCTCCTAACCAGCTGGTGCAGAAAAAGCACTCAAACCCCTTGATCACTGGTAGGAAATGATCAAGGTAAACTTGCATACTGTTTACTTACTTAGATCTCCTCAGGCACCAAGAATCTTCTAAAATGTAGTAATTTACTCCCAACTTCAGCAATTCCCTTTTAACTTCTTTTGCTGGTTTTCGGCTATACATGGAATAAACTGTTTTTGTTCTTGCCCTAGGAGGAAGAGAAAGCTACAAATATAACAACCAACCAAGAAAAAAATAAATAACTTGAGCAAACAATACACAGCTCATCACTGAAGTAAGAATGTTTGTGGTATCGTGCAGAGAGCTAATTTACTCTGGTGTATTTTTAAAATATAGCTAATAACATACTTCATGAGATGTCTGACATATATATTTATGGTAAAATACACAGGAGGATAAACAACATTAGTAAGATAAGGACTGAAGGAAATGGAAAAAGCATACTGGTATCTAATACCTGATTTAGTTAACATTTGCCAGAAAACTAGAAACAAATATGAAGTAATGTCTGGAGCACAAATCCTAACCCCAAATGGCAGGTGGTTACTTCCTGAAGTGTCAGAACAGGAAGTGAAAAGCCTCACTTACCATGAGTTTTCTTTTTTATCAAGAGGCAAGAGACAGGGAACAGCAAAGGGTTAACTCCTCCTGTGGCAGAAGGGGGGGACAACAAGGCACCCGAGACCTGGAGAGAAGAGTATATCACCCTGATTCCTAAACCTGACGTGGACAGAGCTCAGATGAAGAATTATCACCCAATCTCGCTTTTAAATGTGGATTAGAAAATCTTTGCAAGTATTAAGGCCTCAAGATTGAAGAAGGTTTTGAATGATCAAATACATCATGATCAAGCAGGTTTCTTACCTGCTAGACATATGAAAGATAATATCAGAAATATAATTGATGTGTTAGAGAAGTTAGAAGAAAGAAAGAATACCAAAGCAATGTTGATTTTTATAGATGCAGAGAAGGCCTTTGATAATGTGTCCTGGAGTTTTATGAAAATAAATTTGGAAAATATGGAGGTTGGGCAAGGTTTTATTAATGGTATAAATGCAATTTATTCTGAGCAGAAAGCCAAAATTATTGTGAACAATATGGTTTCAGAGGAAATTAGAATTGAGAAGGGAACCAGGCAAGGGTGCCCACTCTCCCCCTACTTTTTATTACAGTCCTAGAGGTCTCACTGAATATGATAAGGAAGGATGAGGAAGTGAAAGGAATAGGAGTGGGATCCAAACAGTATAAGTTAAAAGCCTTTACTGATGATTTGGTATTAACTTTACAAGAACCGGAGATCAGTGCAGTAAAAGCACTGCAAATAGTACAGGAGTTTGGACAGGTTGCAGGATTTAAACTGAATAAAGCCAAAACCAAAGTGTTGGGGGGGAATCTGACACCAGAAGAAACAAATAAGTTGCAGGAAGCCACTGGTTTGACGTTGGTAAAAAAGGTGAAATACCTGGGAGTAAGTATGACTGCCAAAAATCTGAATTTGTTTAAAGATAACTATGATAAATTATGGAATGAAATTAAGAGAGACTTGGATATATGGACAAATTTAAAGTTATCTTTGATGGGTCAAATATCAGCGGTAAATATGAATGTATTGCCAAAAATGTTGTTTTTATTTCAGGTCTTGCCTATTATTGATAATTTGGGTTGCTTCAAGGAATTGCAAAAGGTGTTATCAAAATTTATCTGGCAGGGGGGAAAACCAAGAATTAAGTACAAACTATTAACGGATGCCAAAGAAAGAGGGGGTTTCTCACTGCCAGATCTGAAGTTCTATTTTGAGGCAGCAGCCTTCTGCTGGTTGAAAGAATGATATCTTAGATTTGGAAGGTTGTGATAATGTTTTTGGTTGGCATGCATATTTGTGGTGTGACAAGATAAAGGTCCAAAAAGGTTTTAAATGTCATATAATTAGTAAATCATTGTATAATGTTTGGTGCAGATACAAGGATTTGTTAGAAAGGAGAACACCTAGGTGGATTTTACCATTGGAGGCTAAGGCCCATAAAAGATTAAACATGGAAACCAAATGGTTAAAGTATAGAGATATATTGGTGGAAGAAGGAGATCAATTTAAATTAAAACCTTATGAACAGTTGAAGAATAATGTCAATGATTGGTTACAATATTATCAGGTAAATGAAATGTTTAAAATGGATAAAAAATTAGTTTTTCAGTCAAAAAAATCCAAATTGGAGATAGAATCGCTAGAGTCTAAAACAAAGAATCTCTCCAAAATGTATAATTTATTGTTGGAGTGGCATACGAAAGATGAACAAGTGAAATCTGTAATGATTGATTGGGCAAAAGATGTGGGGCACAATATCATGATGGAGGATTGGGAATGGTTGTGGAAGAAGAATATTAAGTTCACAGCATGTAATGTGTTGAGAAAATATGATGAAAATGATGTATAGCTGGCATTTAACGCCGGTAAAATTAGCTAAGATCTATCATACACATGACAATAAATTTTGGAAATGTAAGAATGTGGAAGGAAGTGTTGAAAAACACATTTGTTAAAAAAAACCAAAGCCTTTCGTGGGGGACAGGAGGCGGGCAGGTGTGGAGGATTCCCTGGTTCTGAATGGGGTAACTGTGCCCCTGAAGGACCAGGTGCGCAGCCTGGGAGTCATTGTGGACTCACAGCTGTCCATGGAGGCGCAGGTCAATTCTGTGTCCAGGGCTGCTGTCTATCAGCTCCATCTGGTACGCAGGCTGAGATCCTACCTGCCTGTAGACTGTCTCGCCAGAGTGGTGCATGCTCTAGTTATCTCCCGCTTGGACTACTGCAATGCGCTCTACGTGGGGCTACCTTTGAAGGTGACTCGGAAACTACAACTAATCCAGAATGTGGCAGCTAGACTGGTGACTGGGAGCAGCCGCCGAGACCACATAACACCGGTCTTGAAAGATCTACATTGGCTCCCAGTACGTTTCCGAACAAAATTGCTGACCTTTAAAGCCCTAAATGGCCTCGGTCCAGTATACCTGAAGAAGCGTCTCCACCTCCATCATTCTGCCCGGACACTGAGGTCCAGCACCAAGGGCCTTCTGGCGGTTCCCTCGTTGCGAGAAGCCAAGTTGCAGGGAACTAGGCAGAGGGCCTTCTCGGTGGTGGCGCCTGCCCTGTGGAACGCCCTCCCAACAGATGTCAAAGAGGAAAACAACTACCAGACTTTTAGAAGACATCTAAAGGCAGCCCTGTTCAGGGAGGCTTTTAATGTTTAATAGATTACTGTGTTTTATTTTTCTGCTGGAAACCGCCCAGAGTGGCTGGGGAAACCCAGCCAGATGGGTGGGGTATAAATAATAAATTATTATTATTATTATATTATTATTATTTTTACTTGGAATAGTTAGGGAAGAAATTCCCAAAAAGGATGTTACTTTCTTTTTGTATGCAACAACAGCAGCAGGAATCTTGATAGCTAAGAATTGAAAGACACATGAGTTACCAACAGTGGAGGACTGGCAAATGAAGATGATTAACTTTATGGAACTGGCTGAGCTAACCGGGAGACTGCGTGACCAGGGAGAAGAGTCGGTGGAAGAAGACTGGAAGAAATTTAAAGCGTATTTTAAAAAGAACTGCAATATTTGAAATGTTTGGTTTAGATTTGGAAGTTGATATAGGCTGTAGAGGAAAGATGTGTTAAGTATTTTAAGATTAATGTATAAGTGTTAAATTAGAATACGTGAAAAGAATGATAGATAATTAATAAATTGATTGAATTATGATATAGAAATTACTAAAATGAATAAAAAAATATGAAAAAATAGCAAGGAGATGCTGCTTTGAAATCAAAGGCAGAACCGCAAAACTGAAAGGACTCTCCTTGGGAGGAATGCAAATATTTTGCTGTCTTTTGGCAGGCCTTGCTTTCTTTTAGAGGATGAGTTTGCCCTTTGCTGCTGCCTGCTCTTCAGTTTGTTGATACAATAGCAACTCACACTCTTTATTTTAAGCCAGGAGAAACTACAGGATTAGTGAGCTTGCATGCCTGAAGGAAACAAATCTATCACCGACTTACTCATCTCTCTCTACAGCAAAGCTTGTCTAAAATCAATAACTATATTTTATTCATCCTTTTTTAATCAATTAAAAAGCAATACAACACAATGCTATATTAAATCAGTTAACATGTTTATTTGAAACTGCCCAGCTAATTTAAGCAAACTCATCCAACCCCGTATTTTAATCTCTCCTCCCAAACAGTACAAAATAAGATTTGCTCAGTCCACCCCCACCTTTGATCCATCTCTATAGATCATACTCCAGTCACCAGCTTCCCCTTTAAAGCACCCAGTGACAACCAGTTGTTGTTTTTTAATCCAAGAGTATGATAATTTGTGAACAATATATTCAAAGCACAAAGGAGGCCAGAGACCTCTATACAGGTAAAAATTTTTACAAAACCTAAACCAAAGGACCTGAAGAACACAAGCCAGACCCATTTCATTGTTTGTTTCAACAAAAAAGGAACATGCAGCGCCTGTAAAACCTCACAGAATCATAAAAAAGAGATAAGATTACACTAATCAAAAGTGGAAACAGCATTTTAGATGCAATCCGCAAAAGTCCAAGTATCCCAGCCCACAAAGCTCCAGCTCATATAATTCAGGGAGCAAAAGTCATAGCTTATTCCCAAGTTTTAAGAAGTCTTGTTTACACCCATTTCCTTGCAGAGTAAATCAGACTATAGCTAGCCTTAAAATTTTAAGTTTAAATCTTACCGTAAACCTGCATCTTCATAATGAGGATGGTTCACGATAGGTCGAAGAGCAGACAATTTTACACTTGCCATTGTAGGCATTGGACCCGCAAAAACAGCATCTGAAATATATAAAAGAAAACAATTGGGCAAAGTATTGTAAAAATGGAGAATAAAGTAAAGATGACTAAACTTTCTAAAAATCAGAGCTCAAAATGTACATTCATATTAATATTAAGGCATGACATCATTCTTAGTGGCAAAACTAAAACTACATCAGATTTCATCCAATACTCTAATTGCCCTTACATTGTTCTTGATATTTTAAAGTTATAATACTTCAAATTCTCTACTTAATACACGTCTAAATGTACAGTCATACCTCATTTTATGTCTGCAGCGGGTTACGTCTTTTCAGGTTACGGACGCGCCGAACCCGGAAGTCCTGGAACAGGTTACTTCTGGGTTCGGAGCGCATGCATGCACAGAAACACTAAATTGCGCTTTGCGCATGCACAGAAGCGCCAAATTGCATCACACGTGTGTGCAGACGTGGCGCTTCAGGATGCGGCCTTTTCATGTTGCGAACGGGATGGATCCCGTTCGCAACCAGAGGTACCACTGTACTATGAAACAATACAATTACAGAAACCTTAGAGACTGGTCCTTTCATTCTTCTGTCAATTACTATAAAACACAACACTGGGGGAAACTATTTAACAGCATAATAATCCTGTTCTTCAACAAAAGACACAAAATTGCTGCTTGCCTTATGACAGATGTTGTAGCAGATACTGCAAAAAACAAAACAGAGCAAAAGAAAAGCAGGGGGTCGGGTGTTTGTTTTACCTGGTTTGGTCTTTTGTTTTATCCATAACAGTAGCTCTTCCTGGGGCAAGTTACTAAATTCTCCTACAATGCTCCATTCTCTTTGAAGGTTTGCTACTCCTTCAAATGCCATCATTGCTAAAATCGCGAGAACCAGTGTTCCAGGCTGGATTTTGCTAAACAGCCATCCAAACAGCTGATATGAAGAAATGAAAAGCCATTTAACTTTACATACAACTTAAGTTTCTAAGTTTCCATTTTTTCAAAACACCAGCTAAACACCAGTTTAACAAATTACATGGAAAAACATGAGAACTCAGATCACGATACATTTCCACTGAAATTAACAATAACCGTAAACTCTAATATCGATATTAAAAGTATCCATTATAGCACAGTGTGTTTCTCTCCTTGCATATTAATGCAATCAAAATTAAAATAATTAGGCTGTGTCATTTTATTGACTAAGGCATGGATGCTCTGCACGTATATCAATATTAACCACTGGAACAAATCTATGTCGAGAGGTAACATTAGACAAAGGTATTGTCACCAGCATGAGTTTCCATTGATTTCTTATCCTTTATATTGTATGTATGGAGTATGTTTTCTGTCAGCTCTCAATATTTTGATAGCATGTTTCCCCCCTGTATTGTGTATTTAATAATAACTATATATTTTTGTAATTCTATAATCAAGTAATTCTAAATATTAAACATTTGGCACACTGAAATGCTGTATCAGCCCCTCTGTAAAACATATTAAGTAAATTACTACATCAGCCAGACAAATAAAACAGTAGCTTACTTGCTTTGAACATATCAAGGATGCCATGATGCACATATGAGGTGTCAGAAACAGCTTTAGTCTCATAAATAAAATAGCAAGGACAGTAAAAAACATAAGCTGCAGTGCATGGTATACTATCTGAAAACAAACAAACAAAGGCATAAGAAAATAATGCTTCTTAAAAGAGCTGTCAAAACTATGAACATAAACCTATTAACTATAAGAAAGAAGGTTTACCTTTTTATGTACTGATGCTCCTTGGAGCACGACATTATTTTTACATTTAAACCCATTGGGAGGCAGGGGAGAGAAAGACTATGAATAAGAGACAAAACATTTTAGAAAAATGAAGACCCTCCCCCCCCCCAATGGGAATGGAAGAGACTAGTTTGAAGCTCAATTTTAATTGCTGCGTTTTTCTGTACATTTATTAAAATAACTGAATTCTATTTCATTCTTGTTTTATCCCACACCACCACTCTAATCCAACAATGATTTGGATGCAAAAAACCCATACTGATGAGTTTTACTAACAACAGAGAAGATAACTCTGATGTGTAAATGGAACTTCCGGAAGTATAAGGATTTTACTCATTCACTTTAATGAAGAATATGCCCCCTTTGCTGCCTGGACCTGTCCTCCTACACTGAAGGGAATTGCAAGATATTATGCATTTATTCTGTGTGTGCACAGCACATGTGATGAAAGGTAAACTGTGGCTATGCTTCAAGTAATCATTGCAATAGGGGTGTTGTGAACATTCAAGCAATACTGGGGCAAAGTATTGGGGCACAGCCATGTTCCCAGGCCCATTCTCATCCTGATATTCTTAAATCACCACCACCACCACATTCACTTGCTCCATAAATTCCCCACAAAGTACAGGAAGGTGTTAGATGTCTCTGCAGAGCATCTTTTCCCTCTGGGGACTGTGACTTTGTACCAGACTTTGTACCAACAGAAACCGACAACACTGCACATCATTCCCCTCCAAAAGCAGGCCTTGGAGGGTTTCTTCCCTTCAGAATTGACACCTGCAGTGTTATGTTTTCACTGGAGGTTTTAAGATTGGGAATCCCAATCCTGGGCAGGAAAAAATAAGCTGCAGGGAGATGTTGGACACTCTCTCTTTGCCATTGCCCCAAAGTAAATTTCTGGGCTCTGAGGCAGGAATAGGAGGCAAAGTTAAAATGCGTCATTTGATACTTAGCACTTCACACCTACTGTATGTAAAAGAACAGTTTGATGTAAATCCACACCAAACAAGCAGTTTTTGTCCAAACAACTCGGTAAGGAAACGGGCCTATGTTTGCAATTTTAATTCTAAGAACCCTGATGTGCACCACCAATTTAAACTTGTGCAATCATTTCCCACTATCTCCATTGTTTTTCTTAAATCAGCACTTCCATTTCCCACAGAAGGTAACTTTTCTAAACTTATCGAGGGAGAGCTCAATAAGCAGAGTTGTAACATAATTCATGCAGGATGAGATCCTTACCTCCCCATGATTGAAATTATCCTCCTGTCTGAACAAAGAACAGCAAGACTGTTATTTGTTTATTGCATAGAATCAAATTGCCTTATGCTACAAATAGTTGTTTATAGAACACACACCCTGTTTACAATCAAACTAAATTCAAAATATTGCAGTGTTTTTAATTTAGAAGTCCCTTAAGTTATTACAAAGTTACAACAAAACTGTTACTACCATATTTATTTTGTAAACTTATTTTGTATCAATCTGGGGGCTACTCATATGTACAAGTGCTCTGATGCACTTGTTGAACACAAGTCTTTCATTAATTTCTAATTTATCAGCAGGATCACTGCTTTTAAAAATCTAATTACAATGCATGGAAGACTACATGCCAAGACCGCTATACGCACACTAATTGCAACCCAGCTAGATTACTGGCATGTTCACAAGGCATAATAAACATTTACTTGCTGTACATATTCATTCTAGAAAGTGATAGGAAAACTAACTGGAGACTAGAAGTAAACAATGGGGGCAAAGCTTGGCTGCACAATTACATATAGTCCTTTAGGTAATAATTCATTCAATGGATTTGCACTCTCATTTCAAAATGTATTTACCTTTCAGGTAATTCCTTGCGACACATAACATGTTGAAATGTCTGTGAACAGAAAAGAACATGTTTTAAATAGCCTATTCCCTAAAACAGATTCAATCATATGCCAAAATTACAATTTCCCAAAGGTTAACAGACAAAATTTTCCAATTACTGTACATACTTTGGAATAATTGCTCTTTTTAACAGCAATTCCTTCTTCAGGATTATATAGAATAGATTTTCATTTTTTGTAATCAACATGCATGTCTTTAAAGATGTCTGCAGAAATAGGTCTGGTATATAACAGAACATGTAGCTGAAAAGCCCAGATCAAAGTTCATATACTTTGATTTGGCTTTTTGGTCACATGTTCTGCTCTTTTTGTATGGATGTGCAAATACATGCATGCTAGACATACTCAAATTTAAGTATTAATTGCCTCCTTTTAGCATACTATACACACTAAATGTAAACCAGATGAAAAATAGCAAAGACCTTACCTTCATAACAATTACTGAAAAAACGACAAGAACTACCGGAAGCAGAAGTGTCTTCATGTACTTTACTGGAGTCTGAAACACAGTTTCAATGGGTAGTAAGTTTTATGCACAGTAACTTTTCCTACAAAACCGTTTTCTTTTAAGACATTCATTTCACAATGAAGCCCTCCCCAAGTTATTCTATCCAAGAAAAGTTGTAAAAACTATTGTGCAGTTAATCTGAATGTTTTTCAGCGATTCCATTTGTTCCCCGAAGCTTTCAACCTTCACTGCTGATGAACATAAATTATGCCCTGTAATAAAGTCATGACACTGAACTTTATCCAAATATTTTGTTCCAACTGCTAACTCAGTTTCATTAAGCAATAGAAGAATCCTGAATCGTTATCTTTGTTAAAAAATAGCAGTCCAACCAAACATTATTATTTTTCTGATTAAGAGAAAAAATCTGCAAAAACATCAAGGTGTTCTATACATCATCCACTGATTTTTAATTACCTGTTTTTCCATGAAATCAAACTCCACAGCACATGTGTACATTGAAGTATGAAAATCCCTATAACCAGTAAATTTTGACTTCAGCAGGTTGCTTATATGAGCCTGGTAAGAAATTACAGTGAAAATGTTTGTTAAATGCATTATTTCAGAGATTTAAAAAAAGAGTGTATAGTACAAAATGTTGGATTATGCTACATTAAAATTGGTTCAATACAAATAAAAGATCATGGAAATGTCGGAGAAAAAGAACAGCAGTTAATTTGCCATGTTAAGAATAAACAAGTGGTAGACCATACAGTAGACACTAGGTGAGGGGTCGCCAACTTTTTGGGTGGCTGAGCACATTTGAAATTTTAAGGAAGTGCCCCTGGGCACCAATCACCAACTGGCTGCTATCTGGCATGGTGTAACACAAACTGACTGCCACATCTAAAAGGGCAGAGAGATGGGATAGCAAAAGAGTGTGGACATGCCTCTATAATGAGAAAATGCACCTATATTAGCCACTGCTATGTTTGCTCAGAGATAACTATTCATACCTCCCCTCGGTTCAGAACAGGACTGTGGGTGTCCAATCCCAGCATCCACTGAAAAGTGGGTGTGTTGAAGGGTGACGCGTGTTCAATTTAGGAGAAACCAAGTCAGTCAAACAAACTGTGGAGGACAGCAAGCAGCCTCTCTCACGCATTGTGGGATTTTGAGGGAATACTTACTAACTTTTTGCGAGTGTCATAGGAGGTACATATGGGCACAATGGCATCAATGAGCACCACATTGGCAACCCCTCCACTAGGCCAAAGATAATTGACATGTTGCAGTTTTATTAGATGAAATTCGCGATGCATCCAGTGGAAGATTATATGTGTTTGATTCTTAAGGTGCTTGAAGAAGATGATTGTAATCTTTACACTCTATAAAGTTCCGAATTCAAAATTTGTGCTCAGAAATGTATACTCTATGAAAGAGAGAATCTGGGGTGGTGTTTGCCATCCTGACAGATTTTATTTGATTAAAAGAATCAAACTACACTACAGTCGTACCTCGGTTTGCGAACACCTCGGGTTGCAAACAACTCGGGTTACGAACTGCGCACCCCCAGAAGTGTTTTCGCTGCGCGTGTGTGCGCAGAAGCGGCGTGCGCGCTTTGTGCATGCGTAAAACGGCGGTTCGGGCCCTTTTCGGGTTACGAACTTTTCGGGTTACGAACTGCGACCCGGAACGGATCACGTTCGTAACCCGAGGTACCACTGCACTCGAAAGTTTTGCTGAGTGTTCAGCAACGAATGTTTCCTTTCAATAGTTTGTAACACTTAATTTTCAATAAATTCCCAGAGTCCCCTATAAAAAGGGATTGGTTTTCAAACCACTATGAGAACTGTAGCTCTGTGGGGGGAATAGGTTCTCCAAATAATTCTCAGCACCTTTAACAAACTACATATCTCAGTATTCTTGGGGGGAGGATTAGAGTGGTGTCCTACTGCTTTAAATGTATCGTGTAGATGGGGCCTATATGATGATGAAGACATACAAGAAGAATTCTGGTTACAGGTAGGTAGCCGTGTTGGTCTGGGTCGAAGTAAAATAAAAAAATTCCTTCAGTAGCACCTTAAAGACCAACTAAGTTTTTATTTTGGTATGAGCTTTCGTGTGCATGCACACTTCTTCAGATACAGTGAACAAATGAAGAATTCTGACAGTGAACAAATGAAACAAGGACGTTTTAAACTTACATCATCAGCTGTTCCAAATATTAGGCACATCAAGAACTTCAAGGTAATTGTCCCCAAAAAGCAAAAAAAACCTTCAATGGCCTGTAAAATGAAAGGCATGGTTCAACTGAAGAGCAGAAGCAAGGCTCAGCATTTAATACAAGAGGCACTTTAATTAAAATATATATTATTATGCAACTTATTCTTATCTACAATTTTTATTATGATGTTGTGTGAGAGCTGAAATGGTAGTTTTTTTTAAAAAAATAAACCAATTCCTATTGGTGAAAGTGAAGTCAAGTTTTTTATACCACTTTCATGCAAGATTTAATATTCACTCCCCTCTGATGCTGAATTTGGATGGGCTATGCTGATGGGTTTGTGGCCAAAACAGGGATGCCCATGCACGCATGGAAAGATCAAGCATCCTGGAAGAATTCAGGAGCATGCACAACACTTTGACAAATACACCTGCAAAGGAGGATCAACCTTTTCCCCCAAACAGGTACGCCATGCAACCTCTCAAGCATACAGGAGAAGAGCAAGAAATAAGTGCACATAGCCCATCAAGCTGCCAGGTGCTAGGTTTAGAACTCAGGAGAGGTTAAAGGCAATACTAGAGCGTGCAGCATTTAGAGCATGGGAGGCTATAATGTCCTCTGGTGCTTCCCTTCTCCAATCCATTTACTACTTTGACTTCCCACATACAGAGGTCGTTCACAATACATGATGGATTCAAGGCAATAGTCACACACAATCACACCCCACCCCAGCTGTAATGGTGTTGTTGCAGCTACTCTCGAGTAAGGACGCCCAAGTCCGTACTTGTCTTTAAAGGTTTTTATTGTGCATAGTATTTACAGTGCAGAGATAGCAGAAAACATGACCTGCTAGTCACTTGCAGAATCTGGTAGTGGACGTTTCCTGTTGCGTGACCAGCATAAGAGTTTGGGCACCCCAAAACGCCTCCTCCCGACCTTGCGTTTAGTGGCGCGCCTTAATTCAGGCACCAGAAGCGGCTGTCTGTTCCCCTCCACCTCTTGGTCAAGGCGGCGCAAAGGCTCTCCAACATCACTGAGCCTTGCCACCTCCATGCCACTAACTTCCTCATTCCCCCCACCTGACCCACTGCTGCTGCTCTCACTAGGCGAAAAGCTGGTCAACAGGATGGGGGGAGGTTCCCTGTAGGAAGGTCCCCTGACACCAGCCGACATGTAATGCCAACAGAGAAGTGAAGGCGCAGCATTTCATTCAGGTCTTACTTGTTAATAATAAAGATGAGGCTATAGGAAACAAAATGATCTACGATGCATCTATTTCGTGTAGTGTTCTCTCTCAAGAAGCCCTTAGCAAATCAAACAGGAACTGACAACATTAGCAAAATTCAGTAATTCAACTGACCAAAAAGTTGCTTAAAAGGGACAACAGTCTCCCAATAAATTATTCTCCATAATAAATACAAAACACATTCAGCCCCAACACCAGCTATCAATCACTGAGCTGCTGGCCAAAGACCCTCAAGGCCTTGGGAGAGCCTTCCACCAGCCCAGCCTAGCCCAGTTCCTTCTCTGCTAGGCCCAAATGCTTTTCAGTGACATGTGGCAATGCTGGCTTTGAATGGAAACTATCACCTACAGATCATCTTACTGACCAACATAGGTTTTAATATGTTTATAACACGAAATGTCAATCCTTACCCATGAGCTTATACCTCTTCTACTGCACATTTTCAGGATGTATTTAGGACCCAGTTCAAGAATACCCTGAAAATAAATAAATTAGTTCATTAAACAGCAATATTTGTATAACATTCCTCTCAAATGGAGTCCAGAAGGATGAAACAATAAATAAAATGAAGTTAGAAAATGCTCAAAACCAGCATTGTAAAAGTATTAATACAAGACACTGAAATTATTGATTTTATTGCATAACACTTCCATAGAACACTGAAACCCATTGTTACTGCTTTTTAAACATATAGAGATTGGATCATTGTACTGTCTGTTATGCAGGATTCTATTGTATAATGGCACAAACTATTTGCACGTCACATAATTGGGCTTGGGCAGACCCACGTACGTCCAGTTTTGCAATATGTTAACCCAATAACCACATGACAGCATGGAAACAAGTAGTGAGCTAAGCATACGTACACTTCTCCAAGAACATACATAGCCAATCATCCAAAAAAACAAACCAGGAATGTCAAAGCACCACCCTATAGTGTCATTCTGCTATCTTTTTGAAGCTGCACTACATGCATACTTCTTTTTATTTAGTGCACTATTTTCAGCTTTCATAAATAATGAAGTTATATAATCACACTAATTATCTTATCACCAAATAAAGGGAATGTTATTTTTTCCTGCAAACATATGGTGCCCAGAAGTTGCCTGTATTCAGATTAAGTTGCTTTCAGAGCATGAGACTTGCCTCTTGCTTATTAAGCTGATCCAGAAGATGGAATTCTGATGCATATTATAGTGGGAGCGGCCGCCGAGACCACATAACACTGGTCTTGAAAGATCTACATTGGCTCCCAGTACGTTTCCAAGCACAATTCAAAGTGTTGGTGCTGACCTTTAAAGCCCTACATGGCCTCGGTCCAGTATACCTGAAGGAGCGTCTCCACCCCCATCGTTCTGCCCGGACACTGAGGTCCAGCTCCAAGGGCCTTCTGGCAGTTCCCTCGCTACGAGAAGCCAAGCTACAGGGAACCAGGCAGAGGGCCTTCTCGGTAGTGGCGCCCGCCCTGTGGAATGCCCCCCCCATCAGATGTCAAAGAGAAAAACAGCTACCAGATTTTTAAAAGACATCTGAAGGCAGCCCTGTTTAGGGAGGCTTTTAATGTTTAATTGATTATTTTATTTTATTTTTCTGTTGGAAGCTACCCAGAGTGGCTGGGGAAACCCAGCCAGATGGGCGGGGTATAAATAAATAAATTATTATTATTATTATTATTATTATTATTACTATTCCCCATTCACTATAATGTCAAGGCACTGTGACAACAGCATTTGTTCCCAAACCGCAATGAGTAGGCACACTCACAAGGGGCTCTATGTATTCACTGCAAAATGTTTCATCCTTTTGGATAAAGCTTCTTTCTGAAATGGTAAAGTCTCCTGTCTCCAAATATAGAACCAGTATCTCTCTCTCCACCACTACCCCGTCCCAGCCTATATGAAGCGTTTTGTTCAGGTAATCTTGTAAATTATTGCAGTAACTCAGTACAGTACGACAAAGGATGCTTGAGTATTCCTTAACTAACTTACCCAACTAATTACCAAAAAGGCAGCATAATATGATGTCAGCAACATAGAGTTTCCAAACATAAGGACAAAACATACTCCAAGTGATGCCTAAAGGGATATAAACATTTGAGCATATTTTAATGCAATCTTTAAGCTAATAATGGATGTGACAGATGCAGAGTCTATGAAAACACTAAGTTTTATTAAATCTTACAACACAAAAGGTGCTAACAGCTTTATTTCATTTGTAAATATTTATTATGACAATAATGTAGCTTCCTAAAACAATTTTTACAAGAATCCCTCAGAATGTGCAAAATATGACAATATATTGCTCCTATGTACTACCCATAGCACCATACTTATTTTTAATACTAAACTAACATGTTAGAAAATAAATAAAAAGACCCTAGTTTTAAGTTGTTACATGCAGCAGATATACAGTATAAGTCTATACATGTCTACTCAAAAGTCTCATTCAGTTCAAAGGCACTTAAGTTGAAATAAGCAAAAATGTAAAAAACATGCTTTCATTTTTTGTCTACAACCCACCCACCCCTTATGAAAAACCTACAAATATAAACTTTTATATTTCTTTTTTAATAAAGAATTTGGCTTCTTTTTGTATCATGACATTCTGAAATATTATTTTCCAGAAAATTTGTAGATAGCCTTGCTTGTCTATTGGGGGGTGGGGGAAATGGAAGTAATACATGTATTCAGGCCAACTAAATTGCCACAATATAGCACAAGTAATTGTTCGAGTTCTCTTGAACTCTTTAGGCTGGATAGCAAGCAAAATTACCACCACCACCAGGGGAAGAAAAGGCTGAGCATGATGGAAATGCCCCAAATCTACTCACACAGGGAGGCTACTCTTCAGTGCAGTGATCTTGGGACAGGGCTAGAGCAGTCATGTGATGTTGGGGACAGGCCCCCAGTCCTTGCTGAACCTGAAAGTGCTCCCCTCTTCCCATGCTAAAAAAATATGACAATACCTAAAGTCTGCAACTTAAAATATCTTTATACAAGTGTGCAGGAAGGTATTACACAGACCCGGCTGAATGTGCAGTACGAAGAAGTATCCTAGGGAACTCAGCATGTCTGCTCACTAATATGTGACATTTCTTTGTCCTTATAAAAGTGTTACCCTTAGGGCTGTAACTCTTGAATTTTTCTGAATGCTACAATGTATTTGGAAAATTCACATCATTTTTCATTTTCCGTCTTCCTTACCCTTCATAGTGGAAAGTCATCTCTTGAGTCAGGTTCACAATGAATCTTAGCACATATTCTGTATATTTGGTGGGATATAGGAGCAACCATCAAGCTTGCACACTCTTTGTTTTAACTGAATTTATATACCGCTCTATACCTGGGGGTTCTCAGGGTGGTTCACTCTCCCATCAAAGCACACAGAACCTTTAACACAAACTAGGACCTACACATGTAAATGTCTAATTGGATGGAGGATAGTTCACCTGAGTGGAATAGGGGAGTGAGAACTTAAAATCATATGCAGCACCATTTACTGATAAGAATAAGTCTCCAAGCAATTTAGTTTCTTTCTTCAGTTTCTTTCTTATTTTAAAAACCAACTCTGTGTCCACTATATTCATGATTCAGAAGTAGGTAACTTTAAGAAATTGATTCTACCCCTAAGTAATTAAAGACTAAGTATTACCATATGTGCATAAAGTATCTTCTGTAGTTTGGATGAATCAATCAATCCTAAAATATAAATTCCAAAAACTGATGCCACCTGCAATTTAAAAGAATAAAGTAATTGAAAAAAGATCTGTTAAGAACATTATTAAGTAAATTAGCTAGGTTCCATACTACCATGCAATTCCTTCCAGGAGACATGGGGGGTGGGGTGAGGTGGGGGTGGGGACTATTTCTTATGTGAGCCTAAACATAGGATTGCCAGACTCAATAGAGGACAGGACTTCTGTGCCTTTAATTGCCCTGCTCTCTTTTGAGTCTGTTTAATTTCCAAGCAAAGGGTCTGCTGGTTTCTCTTTAAGGTTTCCAGACTCAAAAGAGAGCAGGGCAATTAAAGGCGCAGAAGTCCTGTCCTCTATTGAGTCTGGCAACCCTACCTAAACAGTAGTTTGGATCCTGGCAGTTGCATCACAAGTAATCTGAAGAGATCAACCACTTCTATGAAAAATTGGAAAGTGAGGCCCTGCAAAATTTCTTTTCCAAAGACAATGTGTTTGCATCATTGTAACAATCAAACACAAAAATGACCATTCAACATCACAAGATTGATTAAAGTTATTTTGCCCATGGCAACTAGCTTTGAGGGTGAATTTGACACACTTTCAATAATGGCTACAGAAGCCACTGCATTAAACTCAGGAAAGAAGCAAAGGCTGTGTTTACCCATGTTAAGTCATGATTTATTCAATGAACCACAAGTTGTCTCAAAGACAAGCAAACCATGACTTGTTTCTCCAAAGCTTGGTTTATGTTTCTCCCATCTACTCTTCACTCCTTGGCCTGAGTTTCCTGCCAGGCAGAGATAGGAGCAAAGGTTTCTTTAGGGAAAGCGTCAATGAAAGCTTACTAGCTACTCATGCCTCTAGTTTGGTGAGTATCTGGGGAGGGTCTGACCAAGTATTAAGCAAGGATGTTGTGTTCAGATAGAATGCTAACCCAATACAAAGCACACTTTGGCTAAACAAACCATGGCTTAGGGTTATGAGTAAATCAGACCATATAATTATTGTAATGCATTCTTTTAACACATGCTCACCATGCAATACAAATTACACCATGAGCTTATTTGTACAAACATACACATACTGTGATGCATACACCCTCCCACCATCACAAAGGAACTAGCTATGAAGAGAGCTAGTGAAGAAGTGCAGCAGCAGTCCTGGTCCTCAACTGAGCCTGCAGCTCCCACAAACATATGTGTGCACTCTATTGCTACACACCTTGTTGAACTGTTATTTGAACTGCACTACAAAATAGAAATGGATAATTATAATTCAGATCACTTTTACTGAAATTATCTTACCTGTGTTAGAAGAACAAACTGAGCAAACTGCCACGGAAGCATGAAAAAAACATTAGAAACAGATAGTGCAATCAGGCTTCTTCTATTAACATTCTGAGTCCTTGGGGAAAAAATAAAAGAGTAGTAAGTTCAGTATTAGGATTGTTCATAAATGTGAAGATCAACAGAGAATGAACTCTTTCAAATTGCTTTGTATTTTCACTTACAGTAGTCACAACTAAAATATATATAAATTTAAAAACTTTGAATAAGCCTTAGTGATATGAATTCTCAAACTCACAATAAATGAACTGTAAAGTAGAAATTTACATGCACAAAGGATATGCAAATCAAAATGTATGTACATGCGATATTTCTAATCACCATTGTAAAACTATTGTATCAACAGAGGAAGTTACCCTCAGTAACATTTTCATCTAATGTCAGGAAATATGTCTCAAGCTCACACATGACCTCAACCAGCTACCCCTTTTACCAGAGGCAGGAAGCAACTTCTGACCAAGCCACTTACTGGGTTTAGGTATATCCAGGATCACCCTGAACCCACTATTCATCCCTAGATTGAAAGAGGAGAGAAAAGATAGCAGTTTCAGGAAGATCCTGTGTACACATAAACCTGGTATTCAGCCATGTCGGGTAGTACTTTTCATTTTCCCCAGCAAAGGTTGATGTCTGTGGATATGTAGCAAGAGAAAAATGCCTTTGCTACATTGCCACATATGGAGAAAGTAAAAGGTAAAGGGACCCCTGACCATTAGGTCCAGTCGTGACCGACTCTGGGGTTGCGCGCTCATCTCGCATTATTGGCCGAGGGAGCCGGCGTATAGCTTCCAGGTCATGTGGCCAGCATGACAAAGCCGCATCTGACAAACCAGAGCAGCACATGGAAACACCGTTTACCTTCCCGCTGTAGCGGTTCCTATTTATCTACTTGCATTTTGACGTGCTTTCGAACTGCTAGGTTGGCAGGAGCTGGGACCAAGCAACGGGAGCTCACCCCGTCACAGGGATTCGAACCGCCGACCTTCTGATCAGCAAGCCCTAGGCTCAGTGGTTTATCCACAGCGCCACCTGGGTCCCAATGGAGAAAGAAGAACCCACAATTATAAAAACCTCTGAGGGGGGAAACTGCCATCCAACCATAAGCCACAAGAATGATAGCAGACTGGGAGGCAATTGTGTCCCCCCACCACCATCAGGTTTCCATGACTACAAGCCTTTCTTTAACCAAGCCAGTGGAGCACTACTAACAACACTGATTTGTATGAAGAAAGGAAAGCAACCATAAAACAGAGCAACCATGGTGAGATGGGCACTCACTTGCAGCAACCACATGTTTCTGGGGCTGCAATATCACTTCAAGGCAAAAACACAGCTAAAAACAGTTGTAGTAAGGATGACCGTTTCCTCCGTGTATTTTCAGCTCCCTGCTTTCGTACCAGTGCTATTCACTGCTCCAGTTTTAAGAAAGCCGTGCTGAAAACTTTCAATAATGAACATTCCAAACATAATAGGAATATCATGCTCTCCACAAGATGCAAGTACAGTATATAAATCAATACCTTGTTTGGGGTTTTGTTTTAATTCTCCGTATTTAAGAAGAAAGGAGAAAAATGGAAACTACCTGAGAATGTAGGTTAGTAACAGCATCTGAACCACAAGGAATGGATATGAAAAGCTTTCACGAAGAGGGGGTGTCCACATCACACGAGTACTCTGGAAGTAAGAACTAGGTTAATTCACTGTGTGTTCCAATACTTGTTTTCCGCTTCAAAGCAATGTGCTTGCATCTGAAGTTTATATATACAGGTAAAACTTGGAAAATTAGAATATCGTCGAAAAGTGCATTTATTTCAGTAATGCAACTTATTATTTTTTATTTTTACAAATGCTTTCTTTTGGAAATTCCACAGTAATAAAACAAATAGTTACAATAATACAAAAATAAACATCGCTATTACATTTCATTAATTACATTCCATTTATAATTGACCCGCCTAACGACAAATAATTACAATTACAACAAATAAAGGCTTGACATATCTTGCTTTGCATGTCATGCATCTATCTCATATATTGGTTTCACCTTTTAAGTTGCATTACTGAAATAAATGCACTTTTCGACGATATTCTAATTTTCCAAGTTTCACCTGTAGCAAAACTTAAATTGTGGACACTTCCATTAGCAATTAATATCTAAAACAGTGTTACAGTAAAGACTGTAAGAGCAAAACAATGTGTGCTTGAAGAATAAAAAGGTAACAACATTTTGGAATGCTGCTGAAAAACAAATGATTTTGTTTTAACAAAATTTTATCATGTACTCTGGTAACTTCAACCAAAAAATGCAGTGGTGCAAAGTAGTAAAAGCAAAATAAATGGCAAAAAACTTTTACACATTCAGTATTTTACAGATTAAATGATGCAGCTCATCTTCTTTCTGGCATTTTTAGTTCCAGGTGGTATAAAAACATTAAGTGACATTCAGTGCAAGTCCTACTCAGAGTAAGCCTATTAAAAGTAATAAATATGACTAATTTAGTGTCACTAACTGAGGGCTCTTGGAGAAGAGATGGATATAAATTCAACAAATTACTTTTTGTGGGTCTACTCATGAGTAAAACGCTTGCTGAATACAACCCATTAGTCATATAATAGACCAAATGATTTCAGATGGTCTACTCTTGAGTATGGCCTACTTGGATATTACTCTCCATATTTCACTCAATCACTGCCATCCATGTTGGCTTAGTAACTCTCCTAGCAAAACCAGTTAAGTAACACAATTTATATACAGCTAAATATTAGAAGAATTGGATTTGAAAGATATAAGATTGAAATATCTGGAAACAAAACAAAAAACAGAGCACCAGTCATAGGAATTATTTTTTTATATTAGATTTTAAAGTGGCTATGTGCATATAGTTAACATGTAATGTTGCTTCAAGAGGTTCCGGCTCTTTTCTTTGTCAAATAACATAGGTGTCATGGGGGAAATTCTAGTAAAACAATTTCTAATCTTCTTGGAAAGATTAATATTTGAAGGGAAGGGGGGGGAAATATCTTCTGGAACAATTAGCTCTTTAATGGCAAAGCTTTATTTATTTTCTTAATAAATATATTGTGCAAAAAAAGTTTAACTGTTATGCTGTTTTAATGGGCTTCCTTATTACACTTTCTAATTATGGATTTTTTAATGTTTTGATGAAACAGTTTTACTATGTGTTTTAATTATGGGTAGTTATATTTTTATAATCTGTTTTATATTTTTTCAGTTTTCTGCTTTTACCTGTTTGTGAACTACCTTGGTTTTTCTTCTGGAAATGAAAGGTGGTTTATAAAGTATTTCAATAACAACAACTTTGTTCAAGTGCTATCATTCAAACAGATACGAAGGCTGGAAGCAACACAATCTTTGCTTGGGCTCCTTCCTGCTAGTTTAAGTAGTGGCTTGGTATTATGTGTAAACCAGACCTATTCTTTAACAGTTATCTCCACATTTCCATAATTGAAAACAAATGTACACACAAAAAAACTTTCTCATTTGTTTATTACAGTGACAAAATAAATTAGCAGCTATGGTTTAACTCTCCAGTAAGCAACATATTGGCCACATTTGCATGTTATGCTAAACCAGAGTTCAGTGCAAAGTTCATAAGCAGAAATAAGCTACAGCAAGCCTTAGGCTCTCATGCAGCTCCCCTTCTCCCCCAAAGTGGCAGGAGTTCAAAAGCTTCTGGCAGAGGAGCTGTCTCTGCAGGTCTCTGGGTGCCCAGGCACCCACAAAATTTTCAATGGGAGGCTGGGCCCCCTCAATATTCCGCAGCCAGCCCAACACAGCCTGTTGCAGCCATAGCAGTCCCACCAGGCTGCTGGGAGGAGCCCTGGTGTACCCTCCGAAAGGCTCAGCATGGCCTGCTATGGCTGCAACAGGCTCCGTTGGGCCCTCCCACTGCAGCACTGGGCCTTTTGGTGGGCATGCTGGGGTTTCTCCGAGCGTGTGACATCACACGCACACTCCAGGCACCCACAATGTGGGGCGGAATCCTGGGCGTGCCTAGCTTCTGGAGTGACACAATGTGTTAAGAGCAAATATAGTTAATTTCAAGAAAGTCAATGATAGGCTATTAAGCTGACAGAAGGAAAGGTTTCTGAGCTCGTAGCTTACACCATGAAGGAGGAAAAGGAATGGAAGGCGAACACACAAATCCTAGGCTTGCTCCATTGTTCTAAACCATGGTTTAGTGTGACATATGAATGCAGCAATTAAGATTCATGATATTTTAATCTCACAGTTACATCAGTACCCAATCTATCCTACACAATGAATCAAACACAGTGGTACTTCGAGTTACAAACGCTTCAGGTTACAAACTCCGCTAACATGGAAGAGTTACCTCAAGCTGAGAACTTTGCCCCAGGATGAGAACGGAAATCGTGTGCCAGAGGCACAGTGGCAGCAAGAGGCCCCATTAGCGAAAGCACGCCTCTAGTTAAGAACAGTTTCATGTTAAGAACAGACCTCCAGAACGAATTAAGTTTGTAACTAGAAGTACCAACGTATAGTCACAGATCCTAGACAGATTTACTTGCGAGTAAGCTCTGCCAGTTCTAGTGAACTGTCACGTAAACAAGCATGGCATCATGATGCACATTGCAGAAGTTTTTCATTTGCAAGCAGCTGTGTAAATAAAGGAATACTGACCAACAACCTAGGACACTTTCAACCTTCCAAATTCTTTTGTGTTTTAAACCTAAACATTTACTTTAAGGGATATGAACATTATCAAATGATCTGACCTTGTATTAAACAAAAGATTTTAAATTCTGAGTAGCCTACCTCCCCATGGTTGAAAAAGTAGCATGCCACTGTAAGGAGTCCTCCAAACCTATTGCCACTGTAGCACAGGGGAAAGAAAAGGAAAGTTAACAAGTTTTGGAGTCTTTAGAAAGAGCAACTCAACATCTTTCACTACAAAATTAAAATACTGTTTACTGTATGAACTTAACAGAAGTTTACATCCAAATGTCAGATAAGCAAAAGGAATTACTTCTTAGCAGGAGTGCTCAAACTCTACATGCGAAAGATCAGGAATGATCCTGAGGTTTGTGTAGTTCCTTCCAGGGCTGTCTCAAGCCGGTCAGGCGCCGTGGCGCAGAGATCGCTCCGGCGCCCCCGCCCTAGTGGGCGGGCGCAGCGTGCAGCACGGCTTCGCCGCGCAGCGCCCTCCGGCACCCTGGCGCCCCACGCCACAGAGACTACTCCTAGAGCCGGGCCTGGTTCCTTCCCCAGGTTTAGAGTAAGGACTGCAACCTTTCAGGCTACAGTAGCTGTTACACAAACTTGGTCTTGATATTTACCGGTACATCTGAACCAGGAGCAACTGCCACATACAGAGCTAGAGAGGATGAGAATTAATACTGTCTATTATGTTAATATGGATTCTGTTTTCTGGCTTTGAGAATGTTTTAAACCAAGTATTCCATTATACAAAATGCAGAAAGGAAATCAGAATATTAAGAATTTGAATACAACTTAACCATTATGTAACTGTGAAACATTCATCTGTTCTCCTTAAGAGGATGCTAACAGTTGTAGTTGCACTCGTAGTAACACAGCTCTTTTGAGCTTTCTCTTTTTTATAAAAAAAAGGACTAGAAAAAGACTTAGGACATGCTAAATGCAATGCAGAGAAAGTTGATTGGTAATTTGAAACCACAATAGCTTCAAAAAATATCCATCTAATTGCTTCTCAAACACTGCCATCTAGGGGATTAATGGAACCATGATTTAAAAGTAGTGCTAAAATACGTGTCTCAGTACAGTGGAACCTCGGTTTATGAACACCTCGGTTTATGAATTTTCGGTTTATGAACGCCGCGGACCCGTCTGGAACGGATTAATCCACTTTCCATTACTTTCAATGGGAAAGTTCGCTTCAGTTTATGAACGCTTCAGTTTATGAACAGACTTCCGGAACCAATTGTGTTCATAAACCGAGGTACCACTGTATTAAAATTGTTAATAATTTTGATTTACGGTATGTATGTTGTGTTTGCTGTTCAATCAGCAGTGGTATCTGTGGTGTTTTTGGTTTGTTTGTTTTTGAAATCTTCCTTATGTGATCCCAGCCAACTGGATGTCACATAAATGGTGATGCAACACACCTGGATCACTTTGCAATGATGTGTAAATAATGATAAACTCATGTAAGGGCAATGATTCCAGCCCTCTCTGTAGCAGCAAATACTTCTGCCCTTATTTGCACATGGCACACACCAAAAATTGCCAGAAGGGGAGTTTCCTTCACAGCCCACAAAATCTTTAGTGTGAAACGTCCCCTTCTCCATTTTGGCTTAGCTTTATTTTGCATATACTAGAGAGGAAGTATGGAGCAGCTCATCTCTGTAAACTATTATGTTACCAGTGTCAACAAAGCATATAAAGATCCATAGAGGGCACAATTTACTCCTGATTTCACAGACTTTCCATTCTCTCAGAAAAACAAACAAAAAAACCTTAAAGCTGCTTATATTTTCAAACAAGTGACCAAAAAAAAGAGTAAAAAGCACACAAGTGAAACTATCAACATAATACACTGCTACAGATTACTACAGAGAAATGCACTGCACCCAGAGTTTTTCCTTCTGGCAGCAGCTTTTCATGTTTCTTGGTAGGAAGAATATCGGGGCCTGCCGCCAGAATTGGTGGAAATGAAAAGCCTGCCCATGCATGCAAAAAAGCACTTTGGTCCCTGACCCACATCTGGTACTGTTATCTCCATGGCCAATGGTTTCCACTGGAACTGACTTTTATGAGAAAAGCTGCTATTCAATTGAAATTTTAAAATTTAAGCTACACTTTAAAATATCTATCAGCGATTATTCATGCTTTGAAACTGTTTAACCACTTCAGCTACTCAAGCTTTCACATATGCCTGAAGCATCCAGTCAATTGCAATCAATTACACAAATACAATCAAAGGGAATTGTTTAAACTGCAAACTGTTAGAAGCTAAATGTAACTTTAGACATATACCCAGGAAATGGAAGTTGGTACTTTGTATGCACCCCTACTCTGGGAAGACGCTCACTTCTGTTACATACCTCCAGAACACATATGCAAAGACATGCAATGTGGGTCTTCAAAATTAGAAATCGGTTAAAACATTGTTTTAAAAGCTCTAGCCACATAGGGCTTATCCCGTTATTTCTTGCATTTGCCCCATGATTCCTAGGCACAGCTTCGAGAGGTTTTTCTTTTTCCCTTCGGGTTTTCCTGGGAAAACCTGCTTTTTACTGATGAATCTGAACAAACCTCAATCCAAAGAAAACCTTATTGACATTTGTTCTGATTCAGCAATAAACAAAGGGTTTTTCTGAGGAAAGTGGTGGGACAAAAGAAAAATCTCTTGGACCCATGCCTAGAAATCAAACGAACAGAAATCAGCCCATAGTTACTGTGATAGCCAACTCTGAATTGACCCACTGAAATCAATGGAAATCATTTATTTCAATGGATCCGAGTGGATCCGAGTGTGATTTAGATGCTTATATGATTGTATGATATTACTCGACTAGCTTTATTCCACTGAAATATAGAAGTGACTTCTGAATCCTAGCATAAATGTTTAGCTGAAAAGTTAAGTACTAGCTTCCCTTAAATTCAACCAAGAACTGATATTCTGTTAAAAGGAAAGTAAAGAACTCAACTTTTGGTGACATGACAGCAGCCTGACTCACGATTCAGAAGCAACAGTCTCTGAAGGCTACGTTCTAAGATTGTATCACCATTGTGATCCCAAGCATACCCTTAGCATGTATAAGGGTTGCGTCTGACATAGCTTTTCAATGTAACATAAATAAGCACATTTATATCTTGTGACCAGCTTTTGGAGTTTTGCCAATGTTAAACTGGCACACTTCCTACAAAGGTTTGAAGCTATTCAAAATCAATATTTCAGAACTATACTTAAGGTGCCGGGTGGTATTCCTGGAACCTTGAGCCTTGACATTGACACAACTTTGGACCACATCCAGCAGTATATGTATGTTAACTTGAGTTCAGATATAATTAAGTTTGCAGGGCAAGGTCAAACAGCCCAAATTAAGAATGTGATACAGACTGAACTACATTTAGAGGCAGAATAAATATTCCCCAACACTACAAAATCTATTCTCGTTCTAATATCCTGCCGCATTTTCTTTGGTATATTTTTCAAACAGCAAGCTACAAAAATTCAGTCCAGATTTCAAGAAAGTAAAACTTTTGTTTCAGTCTCATTAAAAGAAAGGGGGGAAATGCTAGGAGATCAGATTAGAACAAATATCAATGTAATTATGATCAGAAACAACTGTAATGTGAACATTCTGAGCTGAAGCAGAACATCCCAAAATTGTCAAGATGCTATCAAAATGAATTTAGAAGTGTTCAGTGTGTGCTCTTTTATTCTTATCTGATCTTGAAGTAACTAGGAAAGCACCGTCCTGCAAGAAAAAATTTTAAGAATTGAGCACAATCAAGTTTCAGTTGTAATCTATCACATCAGTATCCCTAGACCATTTGGCTCTTAGTGTGCAGAACTCCACATAAAATGCAGTGTGCTGTATATTTAAAAATACAAAAATCGACAGTAACTTTCAACGTATCAGCTTTTCTTTTTGTGCACCTTACCTTAGGTATGTGCCATATAGGAAGAATATTGACACCATTAATCCATTCAGAAGAAATATCATAGCCACGTAAAAAGAAGCAGGATCTCCCAACCCTACAGAACAAACAAGTATTATTAAAACTGTATAATACAACAGTAAAGACAAGCTACAAGGAAAAAAGCATTTAAGAAAGCCAAATCTGTTCTCCCCTCAGAAAAAGATGGTCTTTGCGATGGCAGTTGGGGGAAAGAAGGACCACCATCAGAAGCTATAGTAGGAACATCTTCTGCAGTATGGAAGCATAGAGGAGCAAAAAGCATCCCAAAAATATTTAGATAATTCACTTTCACATCAGTTAATAAAAACAAATTATGAACTGCCTTTAATTTTCCCATTTTTGTCTATTTTTGGTCTTACATTAACCAACTCAACATGATGATAAAGAATATTTATGTATTTATGAAAATGTTTATATATGACTAATTCATTTGAAAGAATAAAAGCAGTTTACAACTATACAATAACCATAAAATAAAAACCATGTACAATGTTAATATCAGACCAGGGCCATCTTAAGCATATTCGGTGCCATGGTGCAAAGATCCCTCCGGCGGCGCCCCCCCCCCATTTCCCAGAGTTGTCAACCTTTCCCCAAGCCTCTGCAGGGATCACTCTCCTCCCACAGAGGCTTGGGGGGGAAGCTGTGTGCCCGCCAGCCATATAGTTGGTGGGGCGCAGCTTCCATCCTAAGCCTCTGCAGGGATCGCTCTCCTCCCGCGGAGGCTTGGGAGGCAAGCTGCATGGTCACCAGTTGGCGGGGCGCAGATGGCGGGCGTGCAGAGAAAGGGGAGGCCACCGGCAAAGCCAAGCAGCTCCCCCTCACTGGGGCACCCCTGAGAGGCCAGCGCCCTGGCACAATGCACCACTAAGCCCAATGGGAAAGACGGCTCTGAATCAGACATCAATTAACTGTTGTGGAAAGATGTATTCTTAATTGCCTGCACAGACCTGGCAGAATAGAAAAGTCAGCAGACGTGTAAAAGTTGAAACAAAAGGTGTCTGCTGTCAGAAATTAAGCCCAGGAAGTGAAACAATTTTCTCCACTGTCATTAGTTGCAAGAGATATTTGTCAATATCCATGTATCTATAACTTTTTATGACTGCAGTTGTAAAACAATACAAGGACAACAAAAATGATGCAACTGTGTAACAGTTAGGCATGATGCACACCTAATTTGTGAAAACAAATCCATAAGAACGTACATTTTGTTATTTCCATCTAGGAGATTGCAAATTTGCAGCCTGATATAAAAAGAAAACACATTGAGATCCAGAAGCCTTTATTATTGCAAGGAATCAAATGTATGAGTGTTGTGGCTGCTAATTGGAAGTATCCAATCACCGCAAATGCAGTACTTCCTGCCATCCTAACAGCAGTTAAGACTGAGTGAGGAGCAGGAGAAAGGTCCATTAATTTACAGAAATATAGCAATCAGCTACTAATCTTTCTCCTACCCTCCTAGCTATCCTAACTTTCAGTCTGTTGCTCAGATACTGGTGCCATCCTTATTATTTTGAGATGAATGTTTATGCTTCATCAGTCATACTGATGACCGGGGTGAATTTGCCCACACACTCCCTGTATCTTGGTGATACAGAGTATAGCCAAGACACAATGTGTTGTTAAGATTGTGCCGTTAAGATTGAAGGTTTCCAAACTGATAGAAAAACTAAAGATGGCGTTTTCATCTGAGACGTTTACAAAACCTGAAAAAGCACACATGCCCTTCAGCATCTTTAAAAAGCTACTTGAAGATTTTTTTGTAATATAGTAAATTATTTATTGCAATTTATTTTTGTAATTTAGTAAATTATTTATTGCAAGCTAAAATCTTTAATCAGTCCACAGATGTGGCAAACACCTCAGTTTTTCTTCGCCTACACAAAGGAGGCTTTGTAAACCTTCCTCTGGCGTTTCATATGTCATCTTGCAAAACATCCAATAATGAACAAAGAACAAGCAACACTTGCCTTCACAGCTCTCAACAGGACTGAGGTCTTCTCCTCTATTCACTGTCCAACATTTCTTTGTCGGAATACCCATCACATTCATCGTTTCTGTGTATAATCGGTACCAAAAGCCTACCACAACCTGTGCAGAAAATAGGATTTGGAATTTCAAAAGAATTTTTTGACTCAGATTATCCAGATGATTAAAAGAAGCTTATCTGTTGCTATTCAGCAATATCTGTATAGTTTAAGATGTTTTTTTCTTCCAGGATACTACATTTGACCTCTTACAACATTTTTTATGAGATGGGAGCTCAAACCACAGAGCCAATAATCTTGTACCACAAAGCCTTCTCCAGGTTTTTTGTTAAGGGCTGAACCAGCTGTTGCACTGGATATGCATCTGGCACAAAAATAACCACAGTGTATTTATCTCCCTCCTCCAACTGGAAAGTACCGGTAGTTTTGTGGAGTTTTACCTACGCCCTGACATCAAAATGTGAGCTCCACTAGCTGTCCATTTGTTTCTGCGCCCATACAAGGTACTAATTGTGACCAGTGCACAAGGGGTGGTCATCCATGCTAGTGCCTTCTCAGTGGTGGTGCCCTCATTTTGGCACTCTGTGCCTCTGGAGTTGTATCATGTGTCATCAATTTTTCAGCTGCATCCTATTACAGTATTAAAGATGCACCTCTCTCTTCACTCAGTTATCCAGGCTCTCTTGATCAATGCATCTGTAGACTCAAATGTTTTGAACTGTGGCACAGTCTGCAGAGCAGCTACAGAACCTATGGGCTTCCAGATGTTGCTGGACTCCAACTCCCATTAGCCGTAGCCAGCAGGGTCAATGGTCAGGGATGATGGCAATTAAGAGTCCAACAATTAAGAGTCCAACAAGATATGTTACATGACTACAATTGGATATAACACTCAGTAATTGAATGGCAGCATTCTTACAAAAAGCATTTTTAAAAGTGTAAAAACTAGAATAAAACCACCTAAAACACACCAATAATATATATAAAAAGGCAGGTCCAACTCAACCTTATTCCAGTAAAAGATAAACAGAAAATTAAGATCTATCTAAAAGCCTGGGAGACCAACGTTTTTGCCTGGCACATAAAAACAAATGGCGGTGGTGCCATGCATGTCTCACTTGGGAGAGTGTTCCATAAATGGGGAGCCACCACTGAGGAGGCCTGTTGCTGTCTTGCCTTTTAAGTAAAGGTGTTTAATTCTGTACAAGAAGTATCATTTATTTCAATAGGATTTATGCATACAACCATGTAATGGAATTAAAGCCAAAATGTAAGAAGTGCCTTACCTCTGGATAGACATTAAATCGTTTCAATGTGTTGATTACAAGAGGATATTCAGTTAGCTTGTCATTCATAATCGTCCAGACTCCATTCAAAAATGATGGTGCCTCAGTGATGGTCTTGAAATAAGAATAATAGAGACCCTAAAGAGAATATACATATTAAGATGAAATTAATTACCGTAGCAGGAATCTTCATTTGCATTCTTCTCTTACAGCAACAGAGGTCAATAAATCACAGCTATTAATTTAAGTACCAGTGAATCTACTTAACCTTTTAAAAACCACTCGTAAACTACTGTAACTGAGCAAAAACAGAACACCCCAGTCAAAGCTTTCCCATTCTATGGCTTGGAAAGCAAAATTCCCTAACTGGCTTGTGGCACTCTTGCACAATGGTGGATTGCAATTAGTCTATTCAAAATAGCCCAAATCACTGCAGACCATCAATGAACAATTAAATGCAATGAACTGATTTTAAACATATATTGGGCATATAATATGTTTCAGTGACAGAAAACATAGAGGTTGTTACATGCAGTACTAATTCAGTTAACTGTGGTTTTAATTACAAGTAAGCAACATCAGTTGCAAAATTCTCCCTGTGCTAGAAAGGCTGCATTCCAAAGTCATCATAAACTATGGTTGGCTGCTATTTCTCCTCTACATCAGCAGCAGGTGTGGCAGTGGGTTGTGCTAGACAAGTGTCTGGCCTCGATGATGGACTGGATGAGATCCAATAAACTGAGGCTCAATCCAGGGAAGACTGAGGTGTACTGTTAGTGGGTGCTTCCTTTAACTGAGTAAGTTGGGTTCAACCTATTCTGGCTATACTCTGTAAAGGAGCAGGTGCAGAGTTTGGGGATATTTCTAGCTCTACTTGAGGCACAAGCGGCTTTGTTATAGTGGAGCACCTTCCATCAGCTTCAGCTGGTGGCGCAATAGCAACCCTATCTAGACAGGGATATCCTAGTTTCTTTTGTCTATGCTTTGGTAACCTCTAGGTCAGCTTAGTGCAATGCATTATGTGTGGGGTTGCTTTGGAAGACAATTCAAAAACTGCAGCTGGTGCAGAATTCAGTGGCCACAT
The DNA here is from genome assembly GCF_965207765.1 of Zootoca vivipara. Classification (NCBI taxonomy): domain Eukaryota; kingdom Metazoa; phylum Chordata; class Lepidosauria; order Squamata; family Lacertidae; genus Zootoca; species Zootoca vivipara. Next base: position 6,937,461 of record NC_142594.1, on the reverse strand, counting down.
TTGTTGACTGTAAGCAGGTGGTTTGAGCATATAATGCCAAACCTGGCCCAACTACATTGGCTGCCAATTAGTTTCTCAGCTCAATTCAAAATACTGGTTTTGAGCCATATGATTTAAGACCCCGATACCTTAGGGCAGTGTTTCCCAACCTTGGGTCGCCAACTGTTTTTGGACTACAACTCCCATCATCCCTAGTTAGCAAGACCAGTGGTCGGGGATGATGGGAATTGTAGTCTGAAAACAGCTGGAGACCCAAGGTTGGGAAACACTGCCTTAGGGATTACATCTCCCCACACGAACCTTGAAGGAGATGTGGAGAGTGACAACATGAGATCAAGTCTTCTCAGCGGCAGTTCCCCAACTGTGGAATTCTCTCCCCAGAGAGATGTGCCTAGTACCAACACTAGCAACCTTTAGGCATCAGGTAAACATGTTCCTATCTACCCAATCTCTGACATTAATCTTTAGATGGGTGGGGTAGGATATGCCCTTTTTATATTCTTAAAGGATGGGCACTGCTTGTTAATACAACAGTGATATATTTTGTACTTTGTACTGTATGTTTTCTTTAAAAAATGTAAGATGCTTTAAAACTATTTTTGCAGTAAGTTCAAAAATAGCAGTGTCACTTAAAGTACAGATGCTCTAACCATTTCAGTTCGAAAAGCCATTTCCCTTTCCAGGGTTGAAAGATGAGAAAAGTGACGGTCGTTTTCAAAGAGAGCTGTTATATGCCACCTAAAGAAACAAAAAACAACAAAACTCAGTAATAAATCTGCAACTTAAAGGAACTAGTATTAAATTACAACAGTCTTGTAAATAAGATCACAAAAATAAAAAGTGTTCCATTTTTTTTTATTAGCCTACATAGAGAGGACAGCAGATGAGGAACAGGGCAATACAGCTATCATCCCCTAGCCCACTCTGTTTCTATGCAGGATACAGGGGAGCAGACTTCCCTAAGCAGAACCACATGGTTCCTTAAACCAGGGTTACAGTTGCCAAAACGGGGCTCAAAAGTCGAATTTTACAATACAACTTTTTAGTTCCTGAAATTTATTCTGATTGTGCAGATAAAATATCACAGATTGAATTCTACAGTGTGTGAAAGCAAACAAGATCTAAGGATCCCCAGGGATGCACCTCCAGATGACGGAGACCTCAGGTGCCATCCTTGAACCCGGATATCAGCCCACAAGTGGCCAATAGCCAGGTACAAAATGTGCCTAGCGAATTTCAGACTCTGGATCCAGCCCATGGCAGTTCATCAGGAAAGGGTCTAGCTTTCTGGACTTGGGAAATAAACCATCCCCCAAAAAATATAGCAGGAAAAAATATAGCAGGAGAAGGTGTGTGCATGAAGAAATGTGGGTAAACAAAAAAGGTTGGGTAAAAAAGGATGGGAGATTGAAGCTCTGATTGCTTGTCCATATAAAAGGAGAGAGACAGGAAAACTGAAATACAGGAACTATTGCCTAAGGCATTAATAATATAACAAGACCACAATTTTGGGTGGACCTTGATGAGACACACATGCCTGCGGAGACCTTGTAACAGAGATAAACTTACCAGTGAAGAATTCCAGCAACGGCAGCTGTTTAAAACAAATCACAAAAAAGGTAAGTCCTGTTTTAAAGGTAAATCTCCTGTTTTAAAAATCTTTAAAAAGTTACACCTGGTTCTCAGGGACAGCAATAGGCACCCAGAATATTACTCTATACAACGCTTTCTTATTTTTAATGTATTTTAGATGTATAACTGTATATAACCGTAGTTTTTGCTCCATAGGACGCACCTAGTTTTTTTAGAGGAATTTTGCTTTCATTAATTAATTGTCCTAGGCGTGGCTCTGGCTCTTGCACGGGCTCTGGCTCTTGCACGGGCTCTGGCTCTCACATTCGCTCTATAGGACACATGCACTTTCCCCCTTCCTTTTGCGGAGGGAAAAAGTGCATCTTATGGAGCGAAAAATATGGTATAACTATTTTAGATATATAATTGTACAAATGAAAGCATGACCCAAACCAACAGAGATTGGCTCCTCAGAATGCAGCATCATGATACTATGTCCAGAGAGCAATTTCATTACACTAGAAGCACAGAGACATGCACACTTAAACTATCAGTGTAACCTCTGCTACGTAGTATGAACAAATCAGAATACAGTAGAGATTGAATCATCAGTACATGAAGTCTATGGCAAATTGTGCACATGCATCTTACTTTAAAATTTGGGCCCTTGTCATTAGAATTGTGAAAATCTCAAGTATTTGGTCACTAGATGTCTGAAAATGTGAGGTCAACTCTAAGAATGAAGTTAAATGAACTTAAATTTCATCTACAGTACTGAAACGGTGACAATATCATCCTTAATGCACCAAAGTAATCTACTAACACTGGCCTCTATCCAATTGTATCCTCCCGCTGACAGAACCCTCCTCAATCCAGTGAAGTTTCCTTATCAAAAGGGAGGTTTGTGTGCAATTTTCAGTGACCCTCACTTCCTTATGCTGCCTCCTGTACTCTCCCAAGATCTAATCCAGAGAGTTGGGGAACCTTTAGAAAAGCATGCTAGGTGGCCTGAGGGACTGCAGAAAAAATCATTTTCTCTACACTAGCTCACAGCAACCTCTAGGCAGGCATGGCGAAACTTGGCCCTCCAGATGTTTTGGGACTACAACTCCCATCATTCCTAGCTAACAGGACCAGTGGTCATGGATGATGGGAATTGTAGTCCCAAAACATCTGGAGGGCCAAGTTTCGCCATGCCTGCTCTATTGCATCAAAGGGTCTGCCAACACCAGAGGCACACAACTGGATACAACCCTCTGTCTCTATTGGAATCGAAAGCATATCAACAGCTGAGACTTAGCTTGCAATCCTGTAAACACTTACCTAGAAGTAACTCCAACTGAACTCAGTAAAAGTTACTTCTGAGTAGAAATGGAGGGCTGCATTGTTAAAAAAAACTATAATTTTAAACATATACTTCTTCCTACCCATTATAAGGGTAAGCCATATCTTGCTATCTGCTCTTGCGATGAAGACTCCTGTTTCATTCAGATAAGCTGTGTTAAAAAACAAAAGAATTTCATTAGACTTTCTAATTGTACAAAGTTATTTCTTTAAAAGTTGTATTTCAACTTATAGCAGTTCACAAATTTGCTTTGGGCAAAAAGAGATTACTTTTCTTTCATGTGCACTATTTTGCATTTTTTCTTTTATTTGAATCTAGGGCTTTACACCACTACCACCAACAATAGCAAGTATCAATACTGAGTTACAACATGTATAGTCCAAATGAACCTGAATAACTTTTTATTTAGTTTCTGCATGATTATTAATACTTGGACTAAATGCAGATCTAAGTTCCCAATTCAAACAAATGCAGATCATTAATTTAAATTCATGCTATTGGTTAAATTAAAAGCCTTAAAAGTTATCTAGCTTATTGCATGTGAATACCAGTCCTACGCATATTTCCTTCTAAGCAAGTCCCAGTGAGGTTAGTACTCCTTAGAAAACACATGGGATTGCATGTTTTCTGAGGAAAGGACAAGTATGCACAGTCCTTAAATAATACTGTAGTAATCCAGCAAAAGATACTATGATACCTAAGGAAATTTTAAAAAGCAGGTTCTGCACTATTAAGGAAAGCTGACAAACATGGCCATGTTTTGCTTACATCACAATTTAGGAGACAGGTTGATAGAACACAACAATCTGTACAGAGAAAAAGGTGCTGAAATCGTAACAGCAATACTTTAAAAAAATCACAGGAACATGGAAAATAAAAGCCTAAATTATACTCCCCCCCCAAAAAAAAAGAACCCTCACAACCCTTTGCTTAAGCTCTATAAATGAAAACCCAGTACCACTGAAATTGATCACAAGGATTTTCATTAGGATGCCAACCTTCCAAGTATCAGAGAAGCGAAATGAAGAAATGAAAGATCCATGGAGGTTTTATCGCTGCAGCCCCAGAGTCGGTCACGACTGGACCTAATGGTCAGGGGTCCCTTTACCCTTTACCCCTAGTTGAAGTCAGGGTGATGTCCTCTGCCTTCTCACTCATAAATTCTCCTCCCATCAGTATCTAAGCCCTTCCCATTTTCACCCCTTCCAAGAATGAGCAGCAGGTTACATGCTCTCCATTCCCATTCAAGCCCTACCCGCGAAACTATATAGATATATAAATATATAATAACCCTCTTTTTTATCAACCTGCAAGAAGGTGGCTCACAACACGCAAATTCAATAATGACCAATCTGCAATTTAAAACATCTCGTCCAAAGGAGGCAAACCCGTGTCCCGCTGCGCGAATGCGCTCTCCCATCGGTCGCCTGTCAATTCATCTATTTCTAAATATATTGAAGACTCGCTGACTTCCTTCCTGCCAACCTTATTTCTGAGCATAGAGAGAAATGTCGAAAAATGCCAAATTTTGTTACATGTTTGGATACCTCCTTCAACGTATTTTTTTAATAAAAAGTTTTTAATGTATTTTTTTGAAGGGGGGCGGAAACCAAATATTGCAAGCGAAACAACCCCGCCCCGCCGAGAGTAAGAAGCAAACCCACGAACTCCCGTTAAATCCGAGGAAGGGGCTTGTAACTCCGACCCCTCCCTCCGCGCGTTCACGCGGAAGCCAATTCCGCCTCCGCCACATCACTTCGGGGGAGAAACCCCGCTGGGCTCGCTTACTCCCGAGTAAGGCTGCTGGGAAGGGCCGGGCCCCGTCTCCCGCCTCTCCCGCCTCCCCTCCCTCCGCGCCGCCGCCGCCTCACCGCGCAGCCAGTCCTGGCACTCGCGGAACCCTCGGGCCAGGCGCTCGCGCTGCTCCTCCGGCCGGGGGCTCCCGTTCTTGGCCGCCCTCCTGCCGGCGCCTCCCCGCTTCATGGCGCTCGACGCCCCGCCGGGGAGCTGCCTGCCCAGAGGCTGCTGGAGGCCGCGGGCGGCGCCGGCTGGTCCCTTCTCGGTGTGGGCGAGGGCTCGGTCGGGCTCGCCTGCTCCGCTCAGGCCCCGATGCCGCCTGCTGCCTTCCTGAGGTAACGGAGGAGGTGGGGAAGGGGGAGGGGAAGCGCCGCCTCCTCCGCCGTTGCCGCCGGCTGAGGGGGGCGGCGCCTTCTTGGCCAAGCCTCGCCTCGGCCGGCCCATTCCCGGCGGAGCGGGGCGGGACGAGGCCCGAGCGGGGGAGAAGGCGCGGGAGAAGCGGCTCCCTCGCAGCACGCGCGCTCCCGCGGCGAGGTAACGGCCGAGAGAAAAAGAGAACCTTTCGCGCGCGCCCCGGCAACTGTCGGTCCGGGTGCGCGCGCCCGGCCCCGCCCACTTCCCTCTCTCGCCTCCTGGAATTCCAGAGTTCGAACGGGGTTTCCCCCCAGGGTCATCTAGTCCAACCCCCTCCCCCCCAACACACGTGGCCTCTTTGCACCAGCGGCGCTCCTAAGGGCACGAAGGGAAGAGGCCTCCTCTCTCCAATGTCCCATCTCCCCCGGCAGGTGGGATGCAGGGGTCTTCTTTTAATTTGGCGATCACTTGTAGCTGAGTAAGATTGTCTTCCATGAACACGGTTTTAACAATGAGTCCGTAAGTGACTGTGGAGGCCAATTCTGGATCCACACGTCCACCCACAGTGGGGACATAGGCTTCTGGGTGGGAGCTGATCACAGTGAGGGTTTGCCAAGCGTGCCTCTTAGCACGTTTCCCCCTTGTGTCCTGAGTTCAAGTGTCTTCAAAGCCCATGACACCTTTGGTAAACGCTGTTCTCCAATTGGAGCACTTCCCAGTTGTCAGTGTTTATAACTACTTTTTTTTTAGATTTACCTTGAGAGAGTCTTTAAATCTCTTTTGTTGACCACCAGCATTATGCTTTCCATTTTTAAGTTCGGAAGAGAGTACCGGTAGTTGCTTTGGAAGATGATCATCAGGTATCCGCACAACACGACCAGACCAACGAAGTTGATGTTGAAGAATCATGGCTTCAACACTGGTGATCTTTGCTTCTTCCAGTACACTGGCATTCGTTCGCCTGTCTTCCCAAGTGATGTGTAAAATTTTTCGGAGACACCGTTGATGGAATCTTTCGAGGAGTTGGAGATGGCGTGTATATGTGGCCCATGCTTCACAAGCATACAGTAAGGTTGATAGTACAATAGCATTTTCTGGAAAACTCAGGACTTACCGACGATTGGAGAGTGGCAGACAAAAATGATAGACTATGCGGAATTAGCGAGACTGACTAGCAGGATCCCCTGACTACCAGGGGAAAACAAGGTTCCAAAAAGACTGGAGTAAATTTGTGGACTATATGGAAAAGAATTGTAGAAGTTTAAAGACACTTGCAGGACTGAAATAAATCCTACGAATTGATTTTAAATGGATGGAATAAAGGAACTGCGAGATAAGAATTGAATAGAAAACCAAATGAGGGGAGGGAGGGAAGTCAAGCTCGGCAGAGCATTGAGAAGGAGAAATTTAGAAAGAATTGTTAAAAAGATTGTTGTGTGTGTTGTATTTGTTTTTGAATGTTTGTTTGTTTTGTTGATTGTTTTACATGTGTTTAATTGGAAAATTTAATAAAATGCTTGATAGCACAATAGCATTTTGGTTTCCCTGCGAATGTCCCAGTCCTCAAACACTCTGCACTTCAATTGGGAGAAAACTACACTCCATCTCTCCGGCAGCTGGGATGCAGGAGTAGACTACCCCTGCACGAAGAAGCTCCTCAGCTCAGGATGTGACAGGCCAGCTCCATTGCTCATCATCATCATCATCATCATCGGGCCTCCTCTCCCGACAACTCTCATCTGGCAGCAGCCATTCTGTCCATGCCAGGGCTCCTTGAACCTGCCTTGCTGGAGGCCCTGCTTCAGCAGGCACTTCCTGCCTCAGAACTGTGCCAGCTGGTCCATATAGGAACAACTGTCTAGAAAATTGGTGCCTGCGTTTTGCCTTTTATTTTCCTCGGCCTTCCTTCTTTTCCCCTTGTGTGTTGCGTGTGATCTATTTATTTGAGTGTAAGCCTGCAGGTAGCCTTGCTTTGAATTCCTGTAAGCTGCTCTGGGAGTCTTTTCGGCAGGGTACAAATGCTCAGGCCGAGCTCTCACCAGTCTCACGGACAACAGATCCAGCAATCTGCCTTCCTTACGCCTTTTATGGAGTTTTTTTTTCACTAAGTAATCTTGCCAAAAAAGTAAAGTTGCTGTGCGGACAGAGTCTTTCTAACTCCCAGCAAGTTGAGGGAGGGGCTTGCACCCATTTTCTCTCTGGCGCAGAGCCACTTCCTTTCTTACCTTAATGGACCGTTCTTAGACGGTCATTACCTTACCAGGAAGCTGGCCTGGCTGTTCCAGGAATTGAATCCATGATGGATCCAGGAATTAGAAGGAACTCAGATATACAGCCTACCACTACCACCACCCTGTAGAAACTCGTAAGAGTATGTTGCTGCCCATACGTATCAGAGTCTATGTGATTAACTGATTTTTATCTCCAGTTTTCCCCATTTCATATTCCTCCTTTGGCTGCTGCTCCTTCGGACGCCTTGTCCATCCAGTCCTGACATTTGTTTGGTCTAATTTTCAAAAAATTAAATAAAAATTTTCTACCAATTTGTTTTAAATTTACAAAGAAGGAGGGCACAGTCCTAATCTCCTAACGGTTCTGGCATCACTAATCTGCATTATATGTTCTTGAGTATGTACCTCTTCCTTAAGAGCATTGGGAACCTTCTTAGATCAAAATCTGCCTTGTCATATTGCAAGAACTTGCTAGCAAGTATTAAGTGATCCATCCAAAACTGGCATAGCTGCCAAGTTTTCCCTTTTCTCGCGAGGAAGCCTATTCAGCATAAGGGAAAATCCCTGTAAAAAAGGGATAATTTAGCAGCTATGAAAACTGGTGAACTGTAGTGTTCTGGCCAGGGGAACCGTAGTGTACCTTCTGTCTATCAATGCCCTAAACTGTTCATACAAAAGAACAGCTTGTACTTTAAAAATAATAATAATAATAATAATAATAATAATAATAATAATAATAATAATGTAATTTTGAATGTGCCACTTCACTAGCTAGTTTCTGAACCACAGAAACTGCATCCCATTTCCTCTTGCTTTTTGTGTACTGTTTCACTCTCAGTCACGTCCGCCCACATTCTAGAAGCTTTATCCAGCTTCCTCTATCCTCTGGCTAAGAATGCTACAAATAAAGCACAATGTCTTTGAAATGAGAACTGCCTTGCCATTCATTATTTAGAAAGTATGAAGCGGGGCTTGCCGCCTTTTGAGGCTGCTTTTTCAAACGAGAGTCAATCCTGAGCAGGTCTAGTCTCCCAAACAGCTCTACCAAAGTCAATAGATAAACACTGATTTATGCTAGCTAAGCATCTAACCCTGGATTTAACAGTATCTGGGTTTTGTGATAAAGGATTTCTTTGCAGATGGATTTTACTGAGACATAAGTCTACTCTTTTTAATCCCACTGCTGCAAATTGAGAGCTCTTTGTACTGCCTGCTGTAAAGTAGGAAGATTTAAGGACATGTTCGTGGGGTGGGTGAGGGGGGAGCAGTAAGGCTGCAGTAATTTATATTCCTCAGAACCCATACCCAGAGTTCATACACAAAACTGCACTTTGTACTCTCTATTAATTGATCTGGAATAACTACCACCCACCTGGTTTTATATGCACAATTGCTCATGCTAATTGAAATCATCTCTTCATTTGTAACTATGCATTAAAAATATGGGAGAAATTGCACTGGGATCTGGATTGTGACTAAAACAGGGTGGTCAAAGGGGCCAAGTCATATTAAGCGATCAAGAATATTCAGACATATGAGCAAGCTCCTAATCAGAATCATTCCTGTTTTTATACTGAATATTCAAAGCTGATTAATGGACAGATCCATAACATGAAGCCTCTGCGCTTATAAACTACCCCATTTTAATTACTCTTTTTTTTAAAAAAAATTGATTTTGAATTTTAACGTAGTTATTTAATTGCACATTACATTTGTTTTGGAATAGCATGTAATAAATCTTGCAAATAAATATATTCATGCTGCAGTTCTTCACAGACTTTCCCTGGGAATAATTCCTGTTGAATTTAGTGGGACTAGGCGCTCAACATCCAAGTGTCTGAGGGCACTTCTAGACAGCCACCATTTTCAGGTGGGATTCAATCACAGAATAGCAAATTTGGATTGCATGATTAAAGTCGATTAGCGTTCTTGCATAGCAAGAGTTTTTCCCACCCTCCCAATAAGACTTCTCATGATAAATAAATGCACTAGAAAGGGTGAGACAACAATTGTTTGATGCAACATTGTCCAACCTCCATGCACACTTTGTGCAAACAAATCAGGATGATTGCCCAGTAAATAGGTCATCTGGAAGCAGCTTGAAATTGTGCTTCTGTTTGGAAGAATTCTTTTCTTCCTGGCTGGACTGATCTCTTGAAAAGCCTTTGTTATATCACTGTATGCATTTCTGAGCAAAACACAATAATGTTCTGTGCTTGGCTGGAGGCTGGTTTTTTCAGGTTTACAAAACAAAAAAGTGCCTGTAACAATTGCTGTGACAAACTATACACCTGTGTACATAAAATTAAACGTTTAATCACTACACATCTTAGAATAAATTACAGACATTCACAACAGTTGCCCTTTATATGAGATTCTACAGTATTTTAATAGATTCTTTATAATATAGGTTCTGTTTTTATTTGTAATTGTGTTGGGGAAAATAATTGATGCTTGCTTATCTGCTTAATTTTCTGTGTGGTAGCTAGAGGCTAACACAAAGATGCTGTCATCATGCATGGATAATTGCCTAGAGCTGGACATTACAGTATCAAAGTCAGAACGAACCAAAATGCCATCTAATCCAATCCTCTGCCTTGAGGCAGAACCATCCACAGCCTCTCGCAGAACAGCCATGCAATCCTGAACACGCTGTGTCACAAGCAGACCGCAGAGGCATTGCAGAGGGTGCTTTCAGAGCAAAAAGCTCGAGATGCGTTATGCAAATGACCAGAGGGCATTATTCGCTTATTAAAAGCATTGATGACCCACCCTGCATCTCCACTGATACCAAGGTGGGGGTGCAGAAGAGAACATTTACAAACCATGTAGTGCAGGGGTCAGCAAACTTTTTCAGCAGGGGGCCGGTTGACTGTCCCTCAGACCTTGTGGGGGGCCCGGACTATATTTTGGGGGAAAAAATATGAATGAATTCCTATGCCCCACAAATAACCCAGAGATGCATTTTAAATAAAAGGACACATTCTACTCATGTAAAGACACCAGGCAGGCCCCACAAATAACCCAGAGATGCATTTCAAATAAAAGGACACATTCTACTCATGTAAAAACATGCAGACTCCCGGACTGTCCGCAGGCCGGATTGAGAAGGTGATTGGGCCACATCTGGCCCCCGGGCCTTAGTTTGGGAACCCCTGATGTAGTGCATGGGTAGGCATACTAAGGCCCGGGGGCCGGATCCGGCCCAGTCGCCTTCTAAATCCAGCCTGTGGACGGGTCAGGAATCGGCATATTTTTACATGAGTAGAATGTGTATTTTTATTTAAAATGCATCTCTGGGTTATTTGTGGGGCATAGGAACTCGTTCATCCATCCCCCCCCCAAATAAAATATAGTCTGGCCCCCCACAAGGTCTGAGGGACAGTGGACTGGCCCCCTGCTGAAAACATTTGCTGACCCCTGATGTGTAGTGTATGGAATTTAGGGGAGGGGTAGCTGGTAGGAGACACATTGTGCTTCATCTGGGGTAACTTGCCCACCTTTGGTCCCCTCCTTTTGCACTCAGCTCTCATCTGTGACTCCTAAAAGACGTCAGCATGTGACAGAAGGCACACTCCGGGAAATGGCTTCGACTTGCCCGCTAAACCAGGTGAGGGGAACTGATGGGTCCCAAACCAATGGCTGAGTTAGGAATAGGAAGACAGGCTCCGGTGGGTTGAGTGGATGAGAGCAATAGTAGGTCCCTTAGTCAAGAAGGTGGGTTCTGCATGTGCGGTAGAGGGAAGAGAGGGGCAGATGGGGCTTGTCAACCTGGGAAGGTAGCCCATCTAGGAGAAGGAAAACTGAACTGAAACCTCTGCTGCCCTACAGCTATACTTGTCAGGGACTGGGCAGAGGAGGAATGGTGGAGAGCACCTCCCCATCCTGACCCTCCCAGGCAGGAGGAAGAGGAAGACACTATAGATTTACAACAGGGGTTTGAGGGAGGTCACCGCTCAGAGGCAGATGAGGGGGAAAGTTGGGAAATCATGGGAGAAGAGGAGCAGCCAGAACCGGAGCAGCTGACGGGCTCATTTTTACTAGAAAGCATTCCAGATCCTCCATCTCCCAGAACCCGGCGAGCATTAAAAGTAGGAGAGCAAAGAGCTCAAAGACAGAGGGCACGTAGCAGCACCCATAGAGGAGGTGATAGGGATGACAAATGAGGAAGTGTGAGAGACACGGGGGGTTGGACAACGCCGTTATCCAAGAGGCTGGGTTCTATAGCCTCTCTCTGTAAAAATTGAAATAAAACAGGACTGTAAGAAACTTTTCCTTGTCTTTATACTTTTCTGGGCAACCAGCTGGGAGCCACTGACAATACCTAGCCCTAGACTCTGTGGTTTAACCCACAGCACCATCTGGGTCCCAAAGGATAAATGGACATAAATCTGACATCGGGAATTACAAGACAGAGAAGCCAGTAGGAGAACGCTTCTGAATTACCACTTATACATATGCTAATTATAGGAGATCCCTATTTTCATCGAAGAAATGTTGGAGAGTATGTTTAAAGGTGATGTCCTTGGTTGGATCCAACACAAAATATGTATTTTAAATTGTGACTTGTCCACTATGAAGCCAAGTGTAAATTTGTATGCCATTATTTTCAACAGAAAGGTGTTGTATAATATAAATAGAACAAGATTATTTGCAATGAAACCAGTCATTTCATATGCCCAAGCTATTTTAAAAAAGCCTATGACTACAATATAGATTAGAATCATAGAATCATAGAGTTGGAAGAGACCACAAGGGCCATCCAGTCCAACCCCCTGCCAAGCAGGAAACATATATTTTGCAGAATATTAAAGTATTCCAGCTCAGCCAAATGGGGTTTGCCTTTAAAAAAAAAAAAGTCTGATGGATTCTCTGTTGCATAATGTGCTTGCATGTGCTCAAAAGCCCAAGATAGCACAGAAAAGGGAGATGGAAATTTATGGAGTTCTTGCCATAGCCCCTTAAAGATATAGACAGTTATATCACACCTGATATGTTACAATAACTTGTTATGGGAAAAAATACAATAAAAATGGGGGGGAAATACAATAAAAGTACTGGAATAAGGTTACCAGGTGTCCCCATTTCCCGGGGACAGTCCCCGGATTTACAAATCAGTCCCCATACAAAATCCATTGAAGTTGAAAAGTGTCCCCGGATTCATTGAAAAAAAAATCTGGTAACAGACTGGAAGGACAATAGAAATTTATTTATTCCTAGACTTTTATGCTGGCTTGTCAAATGGCTAAATGCACACCATCGTAAAGTAAATGGTTACCATCTTCACATTTTGTATAGTGGAAGAAAAATTAAGCACCAGAAAAAATTCCACGCAAATCACTGATAGCTAGATGTGTAACATCTACAAGAGTTTCATCACAAGTTAAGTGTCTGAACTTCCATGGGATTTTACAACAGCTAGAATTTATCTAGCTATGTACTGTTCATTTAATACATCACTCAACTAAAATCCAGTTGATTAAGCCTAGCATATTTAATCAGCTGACATATCTAATTTTTATTCTTTCCAATGCAAAGTTACTACAGAATGTGTAGCTTAAAAAAGTCACCCAGTTAACAGAAGCTAGTAGAGTGCTTTTGCAGTATATGGAGATTACACTGTATAACCAACAGATGGCACTGTGTGCAAAACTATATTAATGTAGCATTTAAGAAATAAATGTTTCCTATCTTTAAATGATACTGTATTACTCTAGTACCTGGGGTGGCCAAACTTTTTCAGGCCAACAACTACATTGACTGATGCTCAGCCCTTGAGGGCTCCTTGCCAAAGTGGGAGTGGTTGAAATATGAAAGTGGGTGTGGTTAAAGTGTAAGCATGGGTGTGGCCAGTTTTAATTTTTAAATGATATACCATATTTACTCGAATGTAATGTGCACCTTTTTGTCAAATTACGTTGCAAAAATAGGGTGTGCATTAGATTCGATGGCACATTACATTCGAGTAAATATGGTACTGTATTTTGGAAATCAGGGGAGGGGGAATTACAAAAAGCATTTATTTATTAAATGAGAATGTCCCAGTTATTTCAATTCAGTTTATAATGGATCTCTGGTTAAGATTAAACAACAAGAAGAATCAAATAGTGTGTTAGAAAAGAAACAGCTGTTTACCCCCTATGCTCAAGGAATTGGGACTTTTTGACTAGGGGAAGAACATGATATAGATTCATAAAGATGTGGGCTGATATTCAATATTATTCATAGAGTCATTGAAATCAATGCACTTAATTAACCTAAGCCCATTGATTTCAGTGGATCTACTCTGTGTATGATTTAGTTGGGTATCATTCCTTGTATTATGGGCAGAACAAGATAATGCAAGTTATTTGCTGCCTCTCAAAGTACTGGAACTTGGAACTAGAACATCATAACTCCCTGTAATAGTGAATTCAGGTGATTAAGTACCTATAAGATTGGAAGCAAAGTAGGGGCACAGAAAAGAAGGGTTTGTTTTCTATAAACTTTGGAGAATACCTATGTATGCAGCAAGGTCGTGGGCTGGCTGGAGAGAGCCAGCTGAGAGAGGCTCCCTGACTGTGAGCAGGGCCGACTTTCCCATAGGTGCTAGGGGCTGGGATCTCAGGAGCGCCAGGCTGAGAGTCCGGGGAAGAGCCTGCCTGTCGGTCAGAGTGCCGTGGCGGGCTCTTCTGTTGCAGGTGGCTCTGCGCCGTGAGTTTGGGGGCGAGCGAGCCAGCAAGGCACTGACGAAGCTGGCCGGCTCTACCCTCCTGCACGCCTGGGACTGGGAAACCGGGGGCGGGGCGCCGGGCAGAACTTTGCACCCCGACGACGCATTTGCTTAAGACAGCCCTGACCGTCACACTAGTCCCTGGGAGCCAGAAGGGCCTCATCCAGGAGCAAACCCCCAGCTGGGGTGGCCACCTGGCCTCCCAAAGACAGGTTGGTTCTGTCTGGGGGGCACAGAGTCCCCTGCTCCCTTTGGGATGCCTTTTGTCATGTTATTGAAGTCATAAGAAATAAAATGTAAAAGTTTTTCCCTCACCCTAACCTGCTTGTCTTGTGCAGCCTACCTGGCTAGGCACCTCGCCCTCCCCCTCTCTAGCTGGCTGATTGATGCTCCAGGCTAGCCAATAGAGCTCATCAGCCAGCAGGCTCTTCTGGGGTGGGCGGAGCTGCTGCCAATGGCTCCCAGAGAAGCAGCAAGACCTTTCCTGGAGCAGCAGTCTCTGCTTGCAAAGGTCTGTCTCCCTCAGCCTCTTGCTGGGGTCTCTTGGCTCCTTTCCACCTCTAGAATGGATCGCGGAGAGGCTGCAAAGGAGCCCTTCTGACCTTGAGGGTTCTGTCACTGAAATGGCCCACATGAAGGGTGGCATACAAATTTAATAAATAATCACCACCACATGCCATGCATTAAAGCACCATATACAGGCATCCCCAAACTTGGCCCTCCAGATGTTTTGGGACTACAACTCCCATCATCCCTAGCTAACGTGACCAGTGGTCAGGGATGATGGGAATTGTAGTCCCAAAACATCTGGAGGGCAGAGTTTGGGGGTGCCTGCACCATAACCTTCCTATATTGGAGCTCTCAGGGGGATGAGAGGTTATGTGAACTGGAAGCAAAGCTCCAAGAGGAAGAGAAGCAGAATTGGTTGTTATCTCTTCCCCCTTTTCTTCCTTCCTTCTATTTTGGGTTGGTTTCTACATTTACGATTATTCTGGCAGTTAGAATTTCAGCAAGTGGGGAGCATTTGCCAGGCACTGCCTGCTGCCTGTGGGGTCCAGATATGCCCCGCCCCGGGAATCTGGGAGGGGCTTGAGCCCCACAGCCCCCTTGAAGTTGGGCATGAAGGTCTACAGGGTCAGTTGCTGCGTCTCTATC
Source organism: Zootoca vivipara (assembly GCF_965207765.1). Lineage (NCBI taxonomy): Eukaryota > Metazoa > Chordata > Lepidosauria > Squamata > Lacertidae > Zootoca > Zootoca vivipara. The sequence goes on along the minus strand of NC_142594.1, from coordinate 6,922,295 downwards.
CAAGAAGAGCTGGGGGTGGGGAAGGGCAGCTTGGCCCCAGCAGGACAGGACTTGCCTGGGGACATCTCGGGCCTCTCCTTGGGCCTTGGGAAAGGGACTCTTCCTCTGCCTTGTTCTTCCACATCCCTTCCATTGGGTGTCTTGTCTTTGCAGTTTCCAAACCTGAGAAGAGGGCTTGTCTCGCCTTGTTTTAAATCGATGTCAGCTGCTTTAGGAGACAACAAGAGTCTGCAAAGCAGGAGAAAAGTCATAGAAAAAGGATTAAACTGTACATTTAAAAGAATATATATACACTACTCTCGAGTTGCATGGCATCAACATTGTTCTAACCACTAGGCCACACGGACTCTCCTAGAACCTTGGCACTGAGGCCGGGAATTCCACGTTCCCAACTGCCATTGCCTAGCAACGGAACTTGTGACCGTTTGAACTGAGGTTCCTGCATCCTCAGCATCTCGAGGTTTGCAGAAGTGGTTTGTAGTGACCTTCGCTCAGTCGCTACATTAGAAGATGGAGTCCAAAAGAATCCTAGAGGTAAGTGGAGGTTGCCATGGCCGGTGGACTTAACTCTGGAACCTAGATTAATGGTATCGCCAAGTTTGGTAAAGAGCTATACAAAGTCAAAGAAAGGGTTGAGCTTTGCCCAGGTTTTTGGAAGGGGAGAAGGAACGCTGAAAAGGAAAATTTAGTGTTCTATATTGCAGTCGATTGACTATTATTTTGAACAGAGGATTCCTTCTGATTCATGTACATGTGAATCTGGGAGAGGCTTCATTTCTATTTCTACATGCTGGGTGTTATGTTGTACTATAATTTGGAAGGGAAAGGGAAAAACAGAAGAAGAAAAGAGGGAGTGAGCGGCTGTCCCAGTGGAGGGGAAGGGGGTGTCGGATGGAGCTGGTTTTTCTGCAGAGCTGAGGCAGGGAGCCCTGCTGCCCACCTGTCCACAGAGTCCATCGCAGGGAAGGGCTGCTCTCAGGTGCAGGCGAGGGAGAGACAGGTGGCCTGGCAGAGCTCTCTACTCCTGGAGGAAGGACGGATGAGAAACAGCGCCATGGGCTCTGCTGAGACAGGCCAGCTCCCTCAGGCTTCCTCTCCCCCAACTGTCATCTGGCGGCAGCCATTTCATCAGGCTGCCTCACCGGGAGAGATGAGAACAGCATTCTAGACACTGGGGACTGAGCGTGTGAGTTGTCTTTTCCTCTGCCCTCCTTGCCCTTTCCTTGTGTGTTGTATTTCTGTTTGTCAGATTGTTTATTACAATAGAAGTCTGCCATTAGGGAGTTTCTTGCATTTGATTTCATGGAAGGCTTTCTTGGAGCCTTTTTGGCTTAAGAGAGGGGTACAAATGCTCTAAATCAGGGGCGGCCAACTCCCAAGACAGTACGAATTAAAAACTGGCAGTGATCTACCCCCTTTTGGGGGGTTCAGGTCAAAGTTGTTGAGCTTTTTTTAAAGAAGGACAGCCCTGTTTTGGGGGGGGTGCAGGCCAACACTGTTGATTTTTTTTTAAGGAGCCAAAGTTGTTGAGCTTGTTTGGGGGGAGCCAGTGATCTACCACAGACATCAAGTGATCTACCAGTAGATCACAATCTACCTGTTGGATGTGCCTGCTCTAAATGAATGGATGGATGAATAAATAAGGTCTCTAAGGAAATGGAGGACAGAGATGTTCAGTTTGTTTCCCAACCTACCTTGTCTGCACTTTCCTGATCGACACAAAAACATGAATGGGTCTGATCCATTCTTCACATTCTGATGTTCCTGTTTCTCTTTTCTCATGGACAGGGAATTGATTACGACGAGGATCAAATATCGGTAATCAGCCTGGAAGATGAGGAGGATCTTTATGCAAGGTAATGCTATGCGAACTGCCCTCCCCCCAATAATCAATTGCTTTCAAAAAGCCCCCCCCCCCCGGTCCATTTCTATGGTGATGGTGCTTGGGGTCTTTGAAGGATGGAAGGCAATAAAACCTTTTTACAAAAGTGCTACTCCTCTCTCCCCTCAGCATCTCAACCACAGGTTCTCTGGGTACGGCCGAACCTCCTCCCGACGGCTTCAGAAAGGACCAACTGAAGGCCAGACTTGAGGATATCGTCACCAGGATGAAGAGTGGGAAGATCCGAAGGAAGGCGCTCCAAGATCTTTCCGCCCTCCTGCAGAAGATCCAGGAATATGTGAGTCACTGAAGAGAAGCATTGCAACCATGCAGGGCTGACAAGGCCTTCAGGCTGCCCCTTCTAGGCCCACCCTGCAAGGTGCCCAAGGGACAATCAGGCATCCCAGCACATAACCCATTTTGAGAACAGAGCTGGGCCATAGCAGAGTGAATCCTAATAAGTAAAACAGCTGATATAAGAAGTAAAAAAGCAAACATCAGGAAAAGAGGGGTGGGAAGTCAAAAAGAAATTGTTTTTTTCTGTAAAGGATGCTAAATGTTTTGGAATGTTTTGAAGATTTAAGAAAAATGTTATAGGAAAAATGGTGGTGGGTTGCTTCTCTTATCGGTCACTTCTCTGGGTCTCTTCTCAGCCTTCGGTAGCGCTTCCTGCATCCTCCCTTGGCCAACTGGTGGCTATTTCCTGTCTGTGTGCTTTGGATCCAGACCCGGAGTGCAGGCAGCGGGCAGCAGAGGCCCTCTGCCATCTTCTGCCCATCCTGCGGCATAAAGAAGGTAAGACTGAAAGAATGCATCCCAGAATGGGGTGGGGTGAGCAAGGCCCGAACTAACCCTTTGGCTTTCCTTTGCAGAGACGCTGGCACGAACGTCGTGGAACCAAACCCTCATCCTCCGAGCTCAGCAGGTCCTCCAATCCACCAGAGGACCGGTTCCTGAATTGTTCATGAATAATTGTTACTCTCTTGCCAGGGTAAGTCACTATCACACAAGGCAGAGCGGTCTCTCAAGCCACATGTTCTGGGTTCCACAGAGACAGCACCTGGGCTTTCTGCTCCCCAGCCCTGCCCTGTGGGCATCTCTGACCTTCCTCTCTTGCTTCAGGTCTTTGGCGCCTTTCTTCCTGCGGAACAGCTCTTGGAGGCCATGTGCTTCCTGGCCAGCGACCTGGTTGTCGAGAGCAGCTTCAACCCCTTGGACATCTCCCACTTGCTGCAAGAGTTTATCAAGCAGTTTGGCGGCACAAAAGTGGAGGTAAGGTGTCTGCAAAGGTAGGAGAGAAGAAGATTCTCCGCTTTGCTGTAGGGGAGGCAACCTCATGCCATTGGGTGGCCAGGACACATGTTTGTTGAGAGGGGCCTGGCAATGTCAGGACAAGAACCTCAGCCAAGGGTCGGTCCTGAGAAACATGGGTCCAGCAATGGGGAATCCTCCTCCTCCTGGGAGCAGACTAGCAAGCTTCTGCTCTTGGCCCACAAGAGTAACTGGTTCCTTGGAGCTGCCTGGGTCCAAAACTCCCAAGGACCCTGAGTGGTACCTTCGAAGGAAGATGGCTGTGGTGGCACAAGGTCAAGGGTCCTTCTTTCTGTGAGGGATGGAGGGATCCGCCTGCAGACAGCCCCACTTCCTTGTATTCTCCAAGCAACCCTCTCCTTTTCTCTGACAGGTGGAGGTGCTGCTGGAGGCCTTCTTTAAGATCACCCAGGGGCCTACAGTGCAGGGCAGAAACATGGCCGCCTTTGCTTTGTCCATCCTGTCACACCACCACCTGGTGAAAGTGGTTGACTACCTCCTCCAGTTTCCCTTCAGGTATGGAGCCCTCCAGGTTCTACTGGGCTAAGGGAAAGGTTGGCAAGCTGCAGGGCTTGCTCAGAAAGCCCTTGCTGCCATTTCCTCTCTCTGGGGCATGGCAGCAAGCAGAAGACTTGAATCTGACCATTGCTCCTGTTTTTGCATTCACAGAGACTGTGAGAGAGTTTGGAAGGAGGTTTTGGCATCGGCCGACCAAGAACAACTGCTCCATCTCATGGCCGAGCAGCTTTACCAAAGCCCCTTGGCGGAATCTGCCACCCAAGTGGTAAGGACGAACCACCTGCTTTCTGGCTTCCTTCTTCCCAGGGTAATATCGAGGGGTTTCTGGATTCTGCAGAAAAGCAGGGAAAGTGACTTGCACCTCTCTCTCTTCCAGCAACATCTCAGCAGCCTGTTGCACGCCATCCTCAGGATGGAGGAATACAAGGCAGCTGTGCGCCGGAACTTCCCACAGCTGCTGATCACTCTCCTGGGGATGGTTGTCAACTTCCACTACGACCAGGAATTCCTCAGGTGAGTAGTGTGTTGCAAAGGGGCCAATGGAGTCCTTTTCCCTTCAACCTCGGGGGGTTGCCAGTCCAGCTTGGTTTTCCAAGGGAGGCTCTCCTTCAGGCTGTTGCTAGGGAGGAAGGATGGGGAAGGAATTTGAGTGGGTGGCAATGACCCGCCTGCTAAAACTGGCCTTGCTTTGGTTACAGAGGGGCTAAGGAAGTTCTGCACCTCCTCCTCGGCACCACCGGAGAACAAGTAGAGGCGGCCACTATCGACCAACTTTTCTGCCGGGAGAATTTCAGCCAGGGGTTGTCTGCCATGGTGAGGTAAGAGGAAGAAAACGGTGACCTTCCCCAATGGTCTGGCAAACGGAGCTCAAGGCACAGGATCGGACTGTGCCCCTGTTTGCTTCCTGCGGCGTCTTTCCCTTCCTTACCCAGACCTGGTTCTCCATTTCAGAGCTGTCGGAAAGCGACACTGGTGGATCCCTCCCATGGTGGAAAATATCACCGCTGCTCTCGAGGACCAGGAGTTTGCCGGAATGCCACAAGTAGCGGCAGCTATCTACATCGAGGTGAGGGGGCTGACGCGGGAAGAAATGGGTGCAGCAAGGAGGCCGTGGCTTGGTTTCTGCCGTGTGTTGGGCTTTGTGCTCTACAGCTCTACGGTTCCTTGTGTTCTTGGTTCCCCAACCAGCCTCCATCAGAATTTGGACCTTGCAGCTGCGTTTACCTTCCATATTCTGTGGCTTATGTCAAGGCTACTTTGAGCCTAAGGACAGTTGCCTGTTTTAGTGCTCCTCAGAGTAGACCCATTGGATTTGATGTACATGATGAACTTTGGTCCATTCACTTCAGTGGCTTTGCTCTGTGCAGAACTGCAGATGGTGGATAAAAGGAGAGCCTGCCTCAGCCTCTCATCACTGAAGACTTTCTTTCTCTTTGGGCCTCTTTAGCTGCTCAGCTGCCGTCTGCAGGTCTATCCCTGTGAGGATACACTGGAGCAGCTCCTCACCTGGCTGAAACACGACCACCTGCAAGTCCGGAAGCTCAGCATCAGAGGGATATCCCTGCTTCTGGACTCTGACATGGCAAGTGATGCTCAGAGGGAGGGAGGGGGAGCACAGACCTTGATTCTAATCATGGCCCAGCACTCTTTTGCTGACAGAGGGGCCTAACAGACCTTTGAAAAGATTCTCTCTTTTGTGTAGGACCCTTCGCTTCTGCGGCTGTCGCTGCTGGATTTCCTCCCTGATGCAGAAGCTGATGTCTTCCCAGAGTTGATAGAGCTGGTAGACCAAGCCTACCTCTCCAGGGAGCTGGGAGAGGAAGACCTGAAGATGCTGGCGGCAACCTACTGCGGTCTGGCTGCCCATGTGAGTATTAGGGAACACATGACATCACACAGGGTGGAGGAGGAATGCTTTGGAAGAGGAAGGGTGGTGTTTAGACTGGCATGCAGCGGAGAACTTCTGGCTTCAGGAGGGTGTTCCTCTGGAGCACCTTCTCTTGGAAGCCTGCCTGGAAAACACAGGGGGAGAGTCACCCCTGCCCCCAGTCTCCCCCAGAAGGAGGATAGGGGGCTTAGCAGCCTCAAAACACCTTGGTGAACAAGAGAAAGGAAACTGATCTGATGAGAAACACAACCTCTGATCTTTTCTGCCTACAGGAGGAAGCCTCTGCCCGGGCATCAGCCATCAAGCATCTGGGGCTGCTTCGGGGCTGGGCGAGAGACCAAGGGCTTCCCATAACAGCAGAAGCAGCAGCCATTAATGAACTGGTCACCGTCCTCATTCACCTCGAAGACGAGGACGAGGTGGCCAAGGTGAGGGCCAAGGAGGTGGACTTATACAGTAGGAGGGAGGGATTGTTCTCAGGAGCTTCCAAGAATATGTACTGTCATTTGTAACCCTCTTCTCTTCTTGTGTTGCAGGCCGCAAGGAGGGCTCTTTCCCAACTAGCCCCACAAGTCAAGTGGTGGGCGCATCCCAACAAATTTAGCCTCCACTTTGCTCTCCACCAGGCTGCCAAGCATCTGGTAAGGTCCCTCTGCTTCGTTTGCAGCTTTGCCCGGGGATGTCTTTGGGGGTGACAGGCTCTTCTGCCACACTCTCAAGCCTCTCTGATGCCACTTCTCCTTTGCCAACAGAGCAAGACCTTCAGCAAGAACACCCTTCGGAGTGCTGCCTTGACATGTACGAAGCCCTATGCCAACAGGCTGCCAGCAGTCTCCAGGGTGGCAGCTCTGCTTCTGGGTAAGCCAAGCAATGTCCTTCCCTGGTAGGGATGGACATAAACGTCTTGGTAACGATGGCAGGGAGGATGGGCATGTCCCCAGGCCACCTGCTAGGTAGGGCTCCATCTGCGCCCGGATCTTGCTCTGAGTACTCTGCGAGGGTGGAGGCCTCTAGACCAGGCATCCCCAGACTTCAGCCCTCCAGATGTTTTGGACTACAATTCCCATCTTCCCCGACCACTGGTCCTGTTAGCTAGGGATCATGGGAGTTGTAGGCCAAAACATCTGGAGGGCTGCAGTTTGGGGATGCCTGCTCTAGACGCATCAGAGCATACCTGTCCTCCTACCGAGCTGCCTCTGTCTCCGCTTGCTTTGCACCGAGGTGACGTCCCTTTTCTTGCCCTGTCTCTCTAGGTCATCTGGCTTTCCGGGATGCCAGTTTCATCCACAGTGAAGACATGGCATCCTACGGCACATGTAAGTGAGACATACGGAGGGCAGGGAGGGATGCTTCTGCTGAGAAAGGGCTTTAGGGGAAGGCAGATTCCCAGATGTATGTGCAGACAGAGGTGCCCACAAGATGAACATGCAAAGAGGATTGGAATGTGACTTCACTGCCCTCTCTCACACACAAATATTCCCCTACCCCACACCCTGGTCCTGAGAAGAGCTCTGGTGGGGGTGCTTTGCAAGTTTTTGCCTTGTGAAAAGCTGATTCCTTGCTCAACCTTTCTCCCTTGCCACTCAGGGCTGGAAGAGATGCAGCAGCACGAGGAAGAAGGGCTCAGGCGGACAGGGAGGAGCTGCCTGAACATCATGCAGCGGGCCAGTAAACATCGGCAGAAAGGCAGGGTCCAGCGCCTTGTGAGGAGGCTGCTCCACTGTGTTCACAGGGAACCTTACCCGCAGGAGTTTCTGAGCTGCATGCCAGGTGAGTGAGGCATCTGGTGGGCTATTTGGACATCTGGTGGGCTATTTGGAGATGACGTTTCTCAAAAGAACCCTTTCTCCTCGTGACAGAACGTCCGCAGTCGCGCCAGGGCAAGGCAACATGAACATCAGAGTTGTGCTGCAGATATACCATCTTCTGCTCTCCGTGGGATCCAGTCTGGACCAGCGCCAGGAACATCAACGCCATCAGAATTGACCAAGAGGAGTGGTGCTGCCCTCACGACCCTCCATACATAGCGGTAAGAAACTTTGTTGTTGTGTTTCTTGTTGGTGTTCTTTTTTTATTGTTTAGTGTTTAAGAACCATTTAGTGTTTAGTGTTTAAGAGCCATTTAAAACGCCCCCTACCCTGCAAATCAAACAGCACCCACCCAATTTAAAGCCCCATCCTTGTTAAAACAGTCATGTTAACTGGTCCACGATCTGGTCTCGCCCCATAAGTGTCGCCCCCAAAGGGACGATCTTTCCTTTGTTGTTTTCCCTTTATTGGGGGTCCCACCCCCAGGACAGACAGGCTTTATGGAGCTTCCCCAGTCACTGGTGTACGCCATGGGTCCGGTTCCTTGCACAACTCTCTGCCATCCTCTCAAGTGGGGGGCAGGGCAGGCAACCCCCCAGCAGCAACTTTCTTCCATTTTTTTGTTTATTAACAAGCAGCAGGGATTTTTTGGGGGGAGGGGCAATAAGAGGGTCTAACATTCATGAGATTTAGTACCCTTTCTAACACAATCTCTTTTCTCTCTTTCCTGCATGGAACAAAACCGCGATGGGAAACGGCGGCCTATCTGCTGGAGCCTGGGAGGAGACTCCGGAGAAAAGAAGACCCCCGCAAGAATGTCATCAGCCGGGAAAGGAGCCGCCATGAAGACGACATCTGCAACATCGACCCTCCACCTGGCAGTGAATTTGAGGACTGGACACTTTTTATAGACTCTTTCGGCACTCTAAACAGCAAGCAGGACTTTCATTAGTTAGAGAGGTTAAAATGGATGTATAGAATAGTATAGGCAAAATATGGAGTGTTCAAGAGTAGAAAACACTATAATAGATAGCATTTTGTGTATTATTTTTGTTCTTTCTTTTTTGTAAGCATCTTTGTTCTCCCCCCCCCCACTTTGTATTACTTTATTTCTTTATAATTGTAATTCTTTTATTAAAAATATTTTTAAGGGTAAATATGGATCTTATAGTTTTTGTTAAAATGTGTAAAGGTGTGTTTTTTTGAAAAAAATAATGAATAAATATTTTTGTTGAAAAGAGAAATAGGTCTTTTGGCTTGTGAAATGTAAGCTAGTGGGGAAAATCTCTACTCACTTACCTGGAGGGATGCCCCGTCATCCCAAGATGGAGATGTAGAGGCTGGTGGCCAGGCTTGTGTCTGGTGAGTTGGGAGGATACTGGAATCTGGAGATTGTCTTGCTCTCAGCTGGACCCAGAGCTTCGGCCTGGGGCATCCCTGGGAAGCTCATGATGGGGAAGCAAGATCGGTTGGAGGGCTAATGCCGTGAAACGCTTCATCCAAGCATCTATGTGGCAGGCAAAGCCTAATATCCCATAGACACCCCAGTCTTCATTCCAAGGAAACTGAACCCAGGCTAAGCGCAGGCACCCCTGGCATCTCCTGTTGCTCAGAGATGGGGGTGTTCACAACCGTCCCTTTCCACCATCCTGCCCCACTTCCTCATCAGTTCTCTCCAAATGCATCTCACCCGCAACCTCCAGCGGCTGAGGCAAGATCCAGGCTAGGGGAACTCATGAGACAATGTTAAGAAGAAGAAAGAAAAGAGAGGTCTCTGCCAAAGTCTCCAGCATTGAAAGAGGCTTTTTCCTAGGGGAGGTTGGGGGGCAGGGGTAGAAAAGCTGGTCTTGCCAATTTTTGGAATAAGATATATGACAAAATGAAAAAGATGATGAAATGTACATTCGAGAAAAGTCCTGAAATTCTTTTATTAAGTCTGATCCCATCCAATATACCAAAGGATAGAGTAAATATCTTACTCTACACAAGTGCAGCTGCCAGGATTCTAATTGCAGCAAACTGGAAAGGAGATAGATTACCAATGGTTCAAGAGTGGCAGGAAAAATTAATAGATTATTTGAGGATGGCGAAACTAACGGCTATAATCAGAAATGTATTTAGGCAAAAAATTATGGAAGAATGGAAATATGTCCAAGATTACCTGGAGAAAGAAAATTTAGAAAACAATTTAGTGATGTGCTTAGAATAAAAACATAATAATAGATAATGGAGAGGAGAAAACATAATAATAGATAATGGAGAGATCTGTAAATAAGTAAAGTAGGAGATATAGCAATAGACAAAGAATACATAAAGGGAAGCGTGCTGTAAATAATAGGAAGTAATTTTTCCCCCTTTTTCCTCTCTTCTTCTCTTCTTCTCTCTTTTTCTCTCCCCCCCCTTCTTTGTGATGCTGTTGATTCATTTATGTATGCTTTTTTACCAATTTTGGTGTAAATGTTTTTTGATACTATGTAAATGTGGTATTTCTTTTGATATTTCTTTGGCTTTTTACTAAATTACTTTTTTTGGTATCTTTTTAAAAATTATCTGAATAAAGAATTTTAATTTTTTTAAAAAAAGCTGGTATTGCTGTCCCTTCAGCACTTCACAGCCCCTGCTGGAAACTAAGGGTTGAATCCAAGGCTGCCTATGGGAAAGCAGATTTGGAGGGTGTGTAGGGAGGAGGCTCCTGTGAAGAAGAGGGGGGGGGAATCCCATTGGGAAAGGAAGAGTGCTGCTGCGCTGGGGGAAGAGGAATGGAGCCTACAAACTGTTGCCTACATCTATGCTTCCCTGAGATACGTGTTCCAGATTCACTCTCAGCCCCCCCCCCCAAGGAAAGGGGGTCAGACTTCTTAGAGGCAGAACTCAGGTTTATTCAGCTGAATAAGTAAGGGACAGACCCCAGACTTCTCAGGTCAGAAAAAGGGGCTGAAATACTTCTGATTTTTATAACATACTCCCCTCTCAAGCCTTTTAAGAGCTCACTTTCTTAAAGACTATCTTCACCCTCCTGCATATTTAACTTAGTATACAATACAAAAACAATTGCACTCTGCACATGCCTAATGAAAGCTGTTTAGCAAAGCAACAAACAAATATGACTTGTATGATAAGAAGGAACACAATACAAAATATAAAAAAATGCATCTTACTCAAAATATATATATATATTTCACTCCTGGACTCACATCTTCTCATGTGTTGTGGCTACAGTGTTCGAATGTAACATGTGCCTCTTCTAGAAACCAATTCTCCCAATTCTCTCACTGCATTCATGTGTCCTTGTAGATGCAATTCCTTCAAGATGTACCATAAAAAGTCCATCATCTGGATTTTGCGTCAATGTTCCTTTTCCTCGGATTCAAATCATGTCTTCTTCGGTATGCTGTGGTTGGGGTCAGTCCTTGGTAAAAAAATATTGCACGTTGCCCATAAGATAGCATTCTTGCCACTTCCTTAGAGGTTCGTCATCCTTTGTATTTCTTCTCCTAGCTTAGATCTGTTGCTCTTCCGTGGATCCGACACACATCACAGGGAACAAGAGGGCGTCTAGGAGAGCGAGTATTTGAGATCTTGCTGTCCATCTGCTGTAATGAAACCTCTCTCCTTTCACAAAAAGCCATGGGCATGCACTGTTCCAAAAGCATAAGTAGAATCTTTGCAGATATGGAAAGTCCTAGTCAATTCCATCAGTTCAACCTCTTGTGCTGAAAAATGAAAAAGCAGTCCTTCTGGGGTAAGGTTTGTCTTTGCTGTAACCACGGCCAATCTTGAATATCTCCTTCCTTCGGCCATGAAGCTGGGTTCATCCACAAACATATCCTCATCTGCATCTGGAAAGGGAATGTCCTAATAATAATAATAATAATAATAATAATAATAATAATAATTTATTATTATTATTATTTATACCCCGCCCATCTGGCCGGGTTTCCCCAGCCACTCTGGGCGGCTTCCAACAGAAACATTAAAATACACTAATATGTTAAACATTAAAAGCCTCCCTAAACAGGGCTGCCTTCAGATGTCTTCTATAAATCTGGTAGCTGTTTTCCTTTTTGACATCTGATGGGAGGGCGTTCCACAGGGCAGGCGCCACCACCGAGAAGGCCCTCTGCCTGGTTCCCTGCAACTTGGCTTCTCGCAATGAGGGAACCGCCAGAAGGCCCTCGGAGCTGGACCTCAGTGTCCGGGCAGAACGATGGGGGTGGAGACGCTCCTTTGTAATACCTTTGTGATTCATAGCCAAGAGACGATCATGGGGTTCTCCTGGATCCGAAACAGGAACCGACACAAGGTAGCTGGGTTCAAGGAGCTAACCCTTTCCAAGTCAGTAGGGAAACCTCATACTTGAACTGGCAAGTAGGATGAAGAAGTTTTTCCTTTGCCGCTCAGAATCGGAGGCATGCCACGCAAAATATACGGTAATCTCCCACATCAGCTCCCAAAGTCTGAGTCTCCTGCACAGGGAGGACAGATGCTGCTGCTGCTACTGCTCAAAGGCACAGTGGCCATCATTGGGCCACAGAATCAAGATTCTTTGAATAATACTCCACTGTCATCCAATGGGGTTCTTGAGAACTCAAGTTGGGCATGTCAAAGGTGGCAAACAAGTTCCTTGCTTCAGAATATGCCCTAAAAATGCCACTTGTTTCTGGTAAACCTGAGCCTTCTACCTTGAGACTTTATAGCTTCTCTTTTTTTACTTGGTTTCAACACATCTAAGTTGGGAGAATGAAAGGATGAGGATCCTTCTTTTAAGCCACCCCAGGCTATAACTGTCAATTTAAAAGGTTCCGGTTCTGCTCTTAACTTAGAGCTTCAGAATGCAGGGCTACCAACACTCCAGATTCCAACTTAATTCTGATTGGGGTGACTGCAACAGTTCAAGCCACCCCCTGATTCTGTCCGAACAATAGGATCCACACTTTCAATCGCAGTTTCTGGTACAGTGGAGTGATTTCATTGTTCATATATCAATAAGACCGATTGGTAATTCTGAACCTGCTGGGGATTTAAACTACCATCTCCATCTTTGAAAAATCTCTGAGCTTACAACTTAGTTAACAGGTCTCTTCAGCAACTCCACTGGACACTTGTCAGCAAATGCAAATTCATGGTGCAAGGCTAAATTTCCTTAAATGAGTACAAAAGCAAATGAGGCACGATTAATGTATTCAGATAAGCATAAGTGATTAATACTTCTGATTTTTGCAAGGGATTCATGGCTGTGCCCGCAAGAGGCTTTTCCTTGCAGAGACTTAAGGAGGCTGGGGTGGATATCCTCACATAAGACAATTTTAGTCCATTGGAGATGTGTGCCTCCAAAGTATAGAAGAAGTCTTCGTCTTCTTTGGCAATCACTCATAGCCAAGTAAGATTGTCTTCCATGAACACGGTTTTAACAATGAGTCTGTAAGTGACTGTGGAGGCCAATTCTGGACCCACACGTCCTTCCACAGTGGGGACATTGGTTCCCAGGCGGGAGTTGATGACGGTGAGGGTTTGCCAAGTGTGCCTTCCTCTTAGTACGTTTCTCCCTTTTCATCCTAAGTTTGAGCGCCTTCAAAGTCCATGATACCTTTGGTAAAGGCTGTTCTCCAATTGGAGCGCTGGCCAATTAAACATGGCATTCTAGTCCGGAATGAATGGGGACCGAGCACTTGATTTTCCTATGTAGCCCCCACACAATCTACTCCTACTGCCCCTGAAAAGCACTTCTTGGGAAACAGGTATCATTCAGAAACTATGAACTCATTGCAGGTTGATTTTGTGTTACCCTATGTAGTGTGTCCATTTGGAAACAGACCAAAACAAATGGCATGGTGGGCGGGTGAGTACCCTGTTTCTCATATTTTAAGACATACCCATAAAATAAGCCATAGCAGGATTTTTAAGCATTCAAGGAATATAAGCCATACCCCGAACATAAGACATAGTGATAGGCGCAGCAACAATGCCGGCTGTGGCAGGAGGAGGAGGAAAAAAATAAGACATCCCTTGAAAATAAGCCATAGTGTGTTTTTTTGAGGAAAAAGTAAATTTAAGACGTGTCTTATAATATGAGAAACACGGTATGTCCACAACTTGTGCACATTAACTTGTCCACATTCAGCTTTATGGGCTTGGCCAAAAAAGCGGAGTGGGGGACCTTTGGCAATCCCATCCGCCATTACAGCCAATGTGTTTTAACTATACATGATTTTGACTTTAGGCATGATCCCCGGAACGTAACCCCTATGTAAATTGCAGGCTTATTGCATAACAACATTGAAACGATCACTTCCTTCTTCATTCATCTGAAGCATGTGCAGGGAGGATCGCCTAATCCAAGGGAGGGCAAAATTCCTCTATGGAGCCCTGAACAAAAGTTCTTCTTCCTTCAAAAGGCTGGGGATACAATACAACACTTGGTTGCAGGTCTGACTCGTAAAATTGTGAATGCAGCAGATGCAGGACAGAGACAGTACATGCAGTAAATCTGACTTTCAGAGTTAATTGCTGCTTCAAGGTGGCAATGGCCACAAGCTTAAATGTCCTTAAAAGAGATGTCTTCTAAAGTAGACAAATTCATGGAAAATTATATCTATCAGTAGAATACTGTATACCTGTACCTTTCTCATCTGTACATATTCTGACAGCTCCTTTGAATTTTCAATAGGTCTTTGTCCGTCCTTGTGCTCATCTCTCTTACTATATTAGCCATCATATTCAGAGGCAATGTGTCTCTGATTAGCAAATGTTGGAACTAAGTGATCCGGGAGGTTTAGATCTCTCATGAGCTTCCTTGTTTAGCACTGTTGGAGGCAGAAGGCTAGATTTCATGGCTGGTTACCGGTAGTTGAATCCAAATGCAATTCTTGTTAGATTATCATGTTATTCTTCCGCTTAGCCTTCATTCCTTTAAAAGAAGAGCTCCTTAGTGGAAGGCTGTTCCCTCCAGCACAACCCCGGTGGTGCAACAATGCCATCATGTGGCCAATTTTAATAAAAAGCTGCTGGTGTGAAGACACTGAAAGGTCATTTGATTTTTTTGCCTGGGTCGCCTCCAGACCATCAGTAAGTATTTTGTAGGAGAGATTCAGTCATGTACCTGGAATGCAGGTGTGCACAGTTAAAGTGGACTTAAAGCACTCTGGTGCTCTGATGCAATCATTTCGTTTTTATTTTTTTTCTTAAAAAGCCAGACTTTTTGCAGTTAGAAGAGGGACAGATGTGGGACAAACAATTAATTAATGGGAAGACAGATGACATCTATCTTTTTTGTATTTAACACCTGCCATCAGGGCCGGCCCTACGGCCAGGCTGGGTGGCACAGGGTGCCACGGCGCCGGCCTGCCGGGGGGTGCCGCGCAGCTCCACCCGCCCACCGTGCAGCAACGCCCGCTGAGAAATGGGGGGGGGGCCACCGGAGGGATCCATCGCACCACGGCGCCAGAGTTGCTTAAGACGGCCCTGCCTGGCATTTCTGTATTTAACTGTTACGACTCCCCCCCCCCCAAAGGCTGCTGCTTAAGTTGTCTGTTGTTGCTTTAGTTCTTTGTACACCACTTTGTGATAAGTGGTATAGAAAAGGAAATTAAGTACCTAAAACACTTAAAAAGAACCACCGCCCAAGCAAATCTGGATGGATGCTCCTTGTTGTATAGCCTCCCCCTAAGCAGAACAAATGCTCAATGAAGAAAGGACATAGTCCAACCTCTGTGAAAACATTGTGCAAGCAAATCAGGATGAATACTCAATACTGTAAACAAGTTGTAGGGAGGAGCCCCAAGGGAAAGCATGGGTGCAGGGAGGAGGCCTCTGCCCATTACAATGTTCGACTCATGACCTGGAAGCTATACGCCAGCTCCCTCGGCCAATAATGCGAGATGAGCGCGCAACCCCAGAGTCGGTCACGACTGGACCTAATGGTCAGGGGTTCATTTACCTTTTAAGATACCCTAGAAGTCAGACAAGGGGAAACAACCTCTCCATGACACACACACCCCTCCACACCTTCATTACAGGCCATGCCTGAAAGTACAGGACAGGCACAATGGGGTCTGGCTAAGACCCCGATGGATGGTCTAATTCAATATATGGCAGTTTCCTATGTCCCTACCATGGCACTAAATGTACCACTGGGAGAACCAAGTCAGAGGAGAAAAGAAATGTAGACTAAGGGAAAGCAGCACACACACGAAAATCTGCTTCCTGGCTTCTGTATTAATGCAGAGCCAGTCACCAGGCCCAGTTTATAGGTGCCACGTGGTACTGGGCACCTGGATTTGTGCCGATGCTGTTTCTTATCAAACCCAGACTGAAATCTACTATCTAGATTCCAGTACCAAATTAGCTCTGTTGAGCTAAATCTCAAATAAAAAGGGAGTCACTGGAGATACAATGGAACCCCCTGGTTGGCCACCAAGCTTGTTCCTCCTCCCCAATGGAGATACCGCAGGATCAGGCCTGCACTATTTGGCATTAACTACCACAGAGCATGGCGACGGCCGCTGACTTTAAATGGGCATTAGCAGGGCCGGATTTAGGTTTGATGATACCCTAAGCTACTGAAGGTAATGGGGCCCTTTATATGTCCAGCTTTCCTTTGTCAACAACAAATTGTCCCTGTTTTTTGTGTTGAATAGATGTTATATGGTAATGTATGGACCTAATAGGTATCTAAAGCCGTTTGCACATAACAAAATATGAATTTTATCAAAGTAATTGTTGAACTGAAATACAATTAAGAAGAAGTATATTAAGGGGGCTCTGGGGCGGGGGAGGGGGAGGAGGACAGAAACCCAATTATAAAATGGACCATCTTTGACTGCTCACCTGCATGGGATACTCCAGTGCCAGGGGAGGACCCATGGGGGGGGGGAAGAAGGTGGAAATGTGTCTATGTATGTACCGTTTTTTTTGTAACTTGTAAAACTAATAAAAAATATGTTTAAAAAGAAGAAGAAGTATATTAATAGTGAAATACAATTAAGTATATTTATAGTGAAATACAATTAAGAAGTATATTAATAGTGAAATAATTATTAAGCTCTAACTGTATGTAGGTTTTATTTTATTTGTTTTTTATCTTATATTTTGGAAATGGACATCCAGGTTTGTTTTTTCTTTAGTTTTTTTGGAGGCCCCCAAGAGAGTGGGGTCCTAAGCTATAGCTTGTTTAACTTATACGTAAATCCGGCACTGGGCATTAGACAAATCCAAGGAGGAGAGAGTTATCAGTGGCTACTAATCAAGACGGATACTTGCTGCTTCCAGGAACAGAAGCAGTTTGGCTCTCAATACCAGCTGGGGAATATAAACGTGAGAGAGACCTATTTGCCCTCAAGTCCGGCTTTGGGTCTTGACTTTGGAGTGCTGGTATCCAGCAGGTGTTTCACATGTCAAATGGTTTAAAGTCGAAACAAGCTTGAACAAATAAACACAAACCATGTTTAAAAATCCCAGTATTTTAATGAAAAGAAAAAATGAATATCCACACATTTGCACTTATGTACAACTTTGTGATATATATATATATATTTATATATAATCATTTTAAGCTGTTTACAAATCACATTTAGTGCTTGAAATATCACATCATGTTGATATTATATTTCTGGCAGAAATAAATATATTGCACTTAAAAGGAATTTTTTTGGTTGTTGAGCTGGATATTGTTTTCTAATTTGCAGTGCAAGCCTATACACTTAGACACAGATATTAGTCCCATTGTGCTCAATGGGATTTTCTCCCAGATAAGTGGATTTAGGATTGCAGTCTTACATACTCAACTTCTTTTCCGTAAAACATTTTGCCCCCACCTCCCAAATTACGCACACGTCATTACATGGTGAATGTGTTCACACAATTAATTTAAACCATTTAACACAGCAAACAGACCTGTAATACATTCTGTTAAGAGAGACTACCTCCAGTTTTTACTTTCCCTATGTTTACAGAAACACTTTCCTCCTAGTTCTGGTGTTGCAGTAAGAAACTAAATGCTTATTTAAAATGTGCCAAAGCTAAAATACAGCAATCTGTATTTTTTTTGTCCAAAATCCTTTTAAAAAGAAGTTATTTAGAAAGTAACACATTTATTGACTGAAATCACTTTCTTCAGTATTTAAAAAATAAAAATCAAACCCTGATCTTTTAAACCCGAAACTGTCATAAATAAACCCTTTAAGATTCAGGAAGTACCAGAACCATATTTACTGCAAATGTAATAAGCAGGAAAAACAAAGAACCTGATTTCGTGATAAAAGCAAGTTGGAGAAGGGAAAAGGAAAATGTTTAGCTGACACCCCAACCCCAAAGGCATCGTAGTCCAACAGCTTCAGTGCTCTGCAAATGCAAGTGGGACATGGCACATTTTGCAGAAATGCGGAGAAAGAGGCAAACCTTGCTTACATCATGAAATTCAATGTGTGCCTAACTGCCCACTATTTTGAGCAGACGTTTCAGTGCCCACAATTGTCTAGTTCAAATCACCGGCCCTTAGGCTTAGGATGAACCAACTGCATCAGCTACGAACCCGTGGGGAGGAACTGATTGTTTGGTCTTCTTTCCCTTCACTGTCAGGTAAGCAGTTTCTACCATCATTTCCAACCTGCTTCCATGGATTTGCAAGCAGATTCAGGCAGCGGAGGTAGGTCCAGTAGGGCAAACAGGACAGTGCCCCACAACTTCGCTCTGCTCTCACTTCCCTGCTGCCTACCTTCCTACTTACAACTTGTCAGTGGCGTAGCGTGGGTTGCCTGTGCCCGGGGCCATGAATAGGGGGTGGGATGGAGAGAAACGGATGGAGGACACATGCCTAATGGTGTCCGCATCACTTCCTGGTTTGCCTGGAGAAGCCGTTTTCAATGGAGCCGAGCAACGGAAGCACACAGCTGTATTGAGGCAGCAGCGAGTGTTGAAATTTTGCGCCCCTAACAATTTTGTGTCCGGGGCAACTGCCCTCCACTACACCATGACTCACTGTTGGTCTTATAGAACTCGGCAGCAAGAAGGGTAAGGACAACATGATAATTAGTTGTCTCAGCCTGTCCTTGGCTCTAACTCCACCTACTGTGGGGTGCCGACAACCACTGGGTTCTGGGAACATGGTAATGTAATGCTTGTCTCATTGCAGAGCCAGGTCCTAAGCACTACGGGCTCTCCACATTGCTAAAGCAGCCAGAGAGTCAGTTTTAAGCAGCCCCATACAGCTAATGGTTTTGTGATGCTACCCTCCCTTAACGTTCTCTAGATCTTTCTCAACAGGATTGGGTCACCCCAAGGTTGCAATCCTACGCAGCCCCCAGTTCATCCATTGGGTAAATCTTCATACTATGGAATTAGAAATCAATAGAACTGAAAATGTATTGGGCTTTTTAGAATGTAGTTTCAATGCTTTCAGCTCTTTCGCTAGGAACTTGCTTAAACAATGAATTGCAAAAATTCTGGTTGGGGCTTGGTGGCTCATCTTGGGATGTGGCTTTCTGCTCCTCTCGGTCTTTCCATATTACAAATACGTGTTCCCATTCAGAGCGTCTGATGGGGAGTGGGTTGGATTTCATCACCCTTCTAGGACTGAGGTTTTCCCTATTGCTTTTTTCTAATTTCCGGCAAGGACCACACGCCGATACACCTCTTTTAGTGTTTCCATGCTCGTTCTCATTACGAAAACCCTTGAGGCCCATCTACTGAATTTGTAGTGTTCTGCACTACATAATAATCAGGGAAAGGAAATGCTTCACATCTCACCTTTTGTTCCAAAATGCAGTTATGCAAGGAAGAAGGCCTTGAAGGTGAACAACGGCAAGTGCCAACAACCTCCCACTCCTAAATGTGCTTCTGCCACATATTTTTCTAGCACAGGTAGGCCTTGTAGATACAATGTCAGATCAACGGGGTTGTCAGTTATCTGTTGTGGCCTCCCACAATGCTCCAATAATGTCTGGCGATCAGTTAAGGGTGTGCTCTGGGTCCGCATGATGCAGCCATCTTGCCGAAGCTAAGCAGTTTTGGCATATGCCCAGATGGGAGATCACCTGGAAATCCCATGTATCCTACCTCAAGTTCCATGATGGAAGAAAGGCAGGATGGAAAAGTACAAAAATAAATAAATAGGCCCCCAGGGACCACATGAACACACCCAATATGGCCCACAGACATTGCTATCAATACTGCTTATAGGATCCTACCAAATTACTGGGCAGGCATGGGATCTAGTTGTAAGATCCAGCCCCAGAGCAACATGTATGGATCAGGGCTGAGTAACACAGATGAAGCCTGAGCTGTAGCTCTTCATCCTTGTACAATGCTCAGCAAAGTAACACGGTGCTAAACCTCACCCTCACCAATTCCAGATATACCACCATTGCAGATGGTAAGAGTGAGGTGCATGTGACAGATGCCATAGATTAGTACCCCACAAATTGTCCCAACATTCGCAATGAGCTGTGAATAAAATAACAGAATGCAGAGCAATCTCCAGTCACCCTGTTTTACCATCAGTCCTCCCCGTTGCTGTCAATATCCAAGAAAAAACAACAACCTGAGCTATATGAACCATCGGCACGTTCTATCATCTGAACTCGGCAAACCTTATCTATGGTTTGGTGAAACAGCTTCCATTCATTTCAAACAGGGCTCATGCAGGAGGAATTCCAACGGATTATGCCCCGCGTTCTTAATTAACTTAATTCCATATCTAAAATAAAGGAGTTTAAAGGATGGTGCGGGGAAGAAAATGGTGCAGTCTTTTCCTTCCATTTCTTTCATAGCGAGCTTAATGCTGAAGTAGCTTAAACATGCTCAAAGCAACAAATATCCTACCCCCATTCATAAAAAGCAATGAAGTTATCAGCACAGTATTGCCTCTTTGGCCTCTGTCAGGAGGGGAAGTCTATACACAATTCAAACTATACACTGCTGCATAATGGCAGCCTCACATCTAGTGGTTATGATGCACCTTCAGATCGTTCGGCGTTTAATTAGAGACCTTGCAACATTTGGAGTCCCTTGGGCCATGCCCATTTTCTGAGCCACTCGAGCTCCCCTTAACCATCCCTTAACACGGATCCTTCAAGAGGAGGGATCTAACTCCACAATGCCTTTATGCAAGCTGGTTTTCTTAGTCGTTTCGCCCCGGGCCTTCCCAACAGGCCCAAGCTGGTTCGCCTGCCAAGTCTTGGCTTCTCTCGCCTTACTTAGGTCAGTCATACGAAAGGGGTCATCACAGCGGAGGAGTGGCGCAGTCCCTGGATCGCTGCATAAGGACCCTGCTGAAAGTAGTGGTGGTACCTGGGCATGTGGAAAGAAGGGAACGTCGGGCCACTTCCCTGCATCGAGCTGGCAATGGCAGAAGGGGTTAGAGGCATTCCCAGGCGGCTGTATGGGGGCAGGGAGCCTTGGATTGGGTGAGGGATCGGCGTGGCTATGGACGCAGCGCCAGAACCAAGAGCGGTCAAAGACTGCGGGTGTTGGAATCCCGGGAAACTTGATGTCGACGAGACCCAGGAACTGAGGGGCAGGTTGTCAGAAGTGGTAAAAGCTGATCCTGCAAACAAAGGGAAAGGGTGGAGGTTTGCATAAGAGGAACTCAATTCAAAGTACCAACTGATGTAAGTAATGGGGCCGCCATAGCAAGACTACATGAGGTTAGGGGGCATAAATTGGGGTCACTGCCACATGCACAGCAGGCAGAGCTGATCTTCTTCAGGGGGCCGGTTATTTAAAAATAATTAACAAATCATTTTATTTATTAATCTTGGATCATTTAAAACTAATCAACCAATAAAAGGAGAGGGCACGTAGAGGCCAAGCATTGTGCATAATCAGATTCATGACGATACAGGAATCACATGGAAGAAGGGGTAACTCCTCTTTCCAAATTGTGGGCTCATTTGAAAGCACCAAAGGTTCTGATCTTGAACCTCCGTTCTTCAAGGTCAGATATTCTCCTACCTCTGCTTTGGGCTGCTTGGTTCTCGTCTCCCAGAACTTCATCCTCTGCTCCATAGGTTCTGATGGGCGATCGTGCATAGGAATGCTTTTGAATAAGGCTCTCTACGCTTTCCCTGTAAAAGGTAACATTCTACATTAGCAACAGACTGAAAGCCATCTCTATACACTTCTTTAATAGCTCCCTCTACTCCTAATATGGGCCAGCCCAGTCAAGAGGCAAGGGGAGGCCACTGTCTCAGGCGGCAGGATGTGCAAGGACAGCAAATTCAGTCTTGGATCTTTATCCCCTCATCTCGTTCATGATGTAAATCTTCACTTCACTTCCCCCTCGTGGGAAAGCGGGGCATTTTGTGGTTTACCTCAGGAGTCAAAATGCCTTGGGCAGGCCGTTTGATAGACATACAATGGAAGTATGTGCTTGGATTCTTTTGAACTGGCGGCCCTTTCAGATATCCCCGTAAAAAAACACCAGGAGCTTTGACTGAGGTAAGTCAGGCTGAAAACTGACCATGGGGTACCCAGTAAAATAGAGTACCCCATAGACTAGAATAGAGTTGCAGGAGCCCCAGTTATGATAGGGGCATAGAAAGGTTCTTAAAGGGCATGTTATATGCTGACAATTATTAAAATAACATCAAAACCACACATGCTTTCTTTTCGGTTTGGAACATTGAGAGAACCTTTCAAAGTAGCAACGCAAAAGTCAGAGCTTTCAACACACACACACACACACAACTCGTCGTCTTCCATCCAGGCAAGCAAAAGGCATTTGTCACTGTTCAGTGTGGTGTAGTGGTTAAGAGTGGTAGACTCGTAATCTGGGGAACTGGGTTCGCGTCTCCGCTCCTCCACATGCAGCTGCTGGGTGACCTTGGGCTAGTTACACTTCTCTGAAGTCTCTCAGCCCCACTCAACTCACAGAGTGTTTGTTGTGGGGGAGGAAGGGAAAGGAGATTTGTTAGCCGCTTTGAGCCACCTTTGGGTAGTGATAAAGCGGGATATCAAATCCAAACTCTTTTTCTTCTTCTTCAAAGACACATTGCAGCCAGGCAAAATCATTTGTGGAGTATGGTCAGGAAGAGATATGCAAGAAGCATAACCAGGGCAGAGTCCCAGGGGCCACATAAAGAAGTCTGAAGGGCCACATTCAGCGCCACACCCAGACCTGAGGTTCCCTGCCCTTGCACTAGCACATAATTGTGTAAATTCTCCCTGGCCATGAGCCAGATTATTTCCAGAGCTGCCAAGACATCACAATCCAAGGGGCACTGAATTCAAGCCAACTCAGCAATGACTTCCACTCACTGTAGATTTTACAGTCGGGAGATTATGATAGAGGGCGGTATTTAATTTTGAGCCCACTGTGCTGGGGTCACTGCAATTGGGGTCGCTTTGAGCCAGTATGCCTCAGGTTCTCATGGGTAAAACAAAAACTGAAATAATGGGCTAATGCTGCCAATTTCTTCAAAAGTGCAATACAATACAAGCAGCACGCAAGGGCACAAGATTCAATCAAGTTTCAATCAAGTATTATTAGTACAAAAAGAAAACAATAAGAGAACCATATACAAATGCTGACACAGAAGCCAAAACCAAACGTCAAGCAGATAGCATATACAAATAAATACCGAAAGTCAAACCAGTCTTTGAGGCTATGTAGCGGTCAGCAAAGTGGCAGCAGGTCGAACAAAGTGTCAATAATAGACAGGCTGCCGGTGTTTTTCACCTGTTTCGCCCATATGATGGGCTTCTTCAGTAGTTTCTCCTTCTGCTTTCTGTTATGTTTAATACATTCAAATTCGTATGAAACCACTTATCTTGGCTTAGGCCACAATGCTCAAGTTCTTATTTCGAAAGTTTCTCTCATGCAGCTTTGATACATTTACATATTCAATTTCTTATGTTCAGAGTTTTCTTAGTTTTGCTTATGCTGTGTCAGCATTTGTATATGGTTCTCTTATTGTTTTCTTTCTGTACTAATAATACTTGATTGAAACTTGATTGAATCTTGTGCCCTTGCGTGCTGCTTGTATTGGATTGGACTCAGGTTCTCATGGGACAGATTGTTGTAATGTTTCTAATTAAACTCATGCATCGGGGCAGGGAAGCAATTTGCTTCTTTTTCTGTGTGTTCACTATGAGTACAAAATTCACCCAAAGTTTCATTTCATTTTTTCAAATACTTTGCAAGAAACATCACATATATTTAAGCTGCACTGCTAGAAAGCTTAGTACAGTGGAACCTCAGCTTATGAACACCTCGGTTTATGAATTTTCGGTTTATGAACGCCGCGGACCCACCTGGAACGGATTAATTCACTTTCCATTACTTTATGAACAGACTTCCAGAACCAATTGTGTTCATAAACTGTATGAACATACCACTGTAGTAGTAGTAGTAGTAAGAAGTAAGAAGAACCTATTTAATGAACAAAGCCATTTTATCTATCAGGATTCCCCAAAGGCCAATTTGACCTGATGCACTTCAAATCAGCTGCCTATCCCTGCTCCCATAGACAATCCAGTTAATTGAAGCCATTTAAACCTAGCCTTTGGCAGAGATCCCTGCTGAACCCGCGTTTGGTAACTCAGGCTAACTAAAAACGCATCGCATTTCAGCAAAGCCTGCTACATTTAAAAATAAAATAAAATGGGGAGGACAGTTTACCAAACAGTGCAATAAATCCATCACAGTGATCCCGCCTCCTTGCAAAAGGACCGAGAATATTTTGTCCTTGGAATATCACTGGCATCATTACATATACAAGCCCCTTGCAGGAGAGGGGAAATGAGAGTAAAGAGTGAAAGGGGGAGAGGGAGGAGAATCTTATTGAAGCAATTTACTTGCGGGGACTGGAAGTGGACAGAAAGCAATGGCAGTTGCTACCGAGAGGAGGATATAATTGAATTATTGCCTTTTAAGTGATTGAAGACAGTGGCCATACAGTGTATCTCCCAGAAGATCTTACAAGGGAAAAGGGGGTGGGAGGCTGCATTGGTTACATTATGGATCTGGATGCTCCCTTTCCCCGATTCTACCAAAAGGAGAAATGCAAAAAAAAAAAAAAAAACCAGAAAACATTTCACATTATTACCAAGGCCATGGAGTCGATGAGCAAGGCTCTTCAGGCTTTGGTCCAATACACTCCCTTGAAGTTACTTTTTCAGCTACTGGTTTTGATGGTGAGGGGTGCTCTAAGGAGGGGGGTAGAAGGTGGGGCTTTGGTCCCACTCATCTGTCAAGCTGGATTACCAAGCAAAACTCCTTCCTATACTCCTCTCTTGTCTGCAAATTGGCATGTCAGGGGCCAGCGGGCAATACTCAAGGGACCAGACTCGTCCCCAAGGTCTCCTGTTGCTGGCCTCTAATATGTAGTGCAGTTTGCCAAGCATGCGCCTACCCAGCCTCCATTCATTTCTGTCAAGCATGGGCAAGAAGCCTGCGGCATTAATGGCGCTCGCTGCCAGGAAGTGCTCATCAGCTCCACTTTGGTTTGAAAGGCAAGATCACCTGAGGCCACTTGAGATTTGCTTCTGTGGCTCCAGCCCCTGAGCTCGAGGTGCTGTGAACATCTACACAGAGGTAACTGCAGAAGCAAGCCTCTCTGTTTTTATTTTTTATATTACAGTGGTACCAGGGCAAGGCTGGGTGGCGCAGGGCGCCGGGCCGCCAGGGGGCCACCGCGCTGCACGCCGCGCTCGCCAGACAGCCGCGCTGGGAAACGGGGGGGGGGCCGCCGGAGGGATCTTTGCACCACTGCGCCAGATATGCTTAAGACGGCCCTGAGTGGTACCTTGTTTCTCAAACGGCTTAGTTGTCAAACAAATCAGCTCCTGAACGCCACAAACCTGGAAGTAAGTGTTCCAGTTTGTGAACATTTTTTGGAAGCTGAACGTCCAACACGGCTTCTGTTTGAGTGCAGGAAGCTGCTGCAGCCAGTTGGAAGCCACACCTTGGTTTTCAATTGGTTTGGGGAGCTGAACCGACTCCCGGAACGGGTTAAGTTCATACCTGTCAAGTTCCGGCCTGAGAAATAAGGGACTGGACCGGAAGTAGCAGACCGGAAGTAGCGCTGCCGCCATTTTGGAACTGGGCGGAGCATGTGCAGAAGCGACTTTTGATGCTGCTTTGCCCAGTTCCAAAATGGCCGCCGCACCAGAAGTCGTGCTGCAGCCATTTTGGAACTGGGCAAAGCAGCATCAAAAGTCGCTTCTGAGCATGCTCCGCCCAGTTCCAAAATGGCCGCCGTGCCAGAATAAACCAGGGAAAAACAAAAAAATCTGTTTTTTTCAGCTGGGGACAGCTGGAAAAATGGGGGTTTCCCAGGGAATACGGGAGACTTGGCAACTATGGTTAAGTTTGATAACAAAGGTACCATTGTACTTGGAAGACAAACCTAAGTTGAAGCCTGTAAATTGTTGGACTTCAGCTCCTTCCATCCCTGATTACTGGGCCAGGTGGGTTGGGGATGGCAGGAGTTGGAGTCAAACAACATCTGGGAAGATAGCAGGTTCCCCATCCCTGTTACATACACATGAATAATTGCTCTCCTATAGAGTTCAGGAAGGGCCATGCACGATTTAGCACGTATGTGAGAAAACCTGGGGGTCACAGGCTGAAATCACAAAAATCCATGTGTTGTTGCTTTCCAAATGTTCTTCAAATACAAAACACATAGTTCCTACATGCAGTTGAAACATGCACGGCCACTAGGGAAGTACTTTGATGGCCCCAAACAAACGTAAGCTAAGAAATGGAGAGCAGGCAGGAACTGGATCCAGCTCTCTTCACAAATAGCTGATCGGCACCATGACTGACCCTACCTGTAAATGGAAGCTTTGTCACCCAATTTAGTGATGAGATTCCTCTCATTTATGTCTCAGAAGTTCTTAGGCTGCAATATCACCTTATAAACCGCCACCTTGCGATGGTGTTTTTCATAACCAGATGCAGATAATTTTATAAATTACCAGCAGGCAGATCGATATATTTCCTATTACAATTCTACCCCATAAAAAATTACGTCAATGGCAATTTGAGGCAGAAATTCAATCTAGGGTGTTTTTAGACTGCACAACTGCACATTTTTCAAAAATGATACATATTGAGCCAGTCATTTTGTGAATAATTATATAATTCTACTTTAATTTTAGAAAAGCTTTGGGCAAGTCAGATATACATTGCCTCTGATGCTTAACCCCATTTTTCTCTGAAGATAAACTTTGACAACACCATCCATTAAAAGCAATCCTAAAGAACAGTCACAAATGCTACAGATATTTTTCTTCCATGATTGGTAGAAGCCATAGCTTCCAATCAAGAGCTCTGAATAAACACACACATGAGCACATATATATGTCCCAGCACTAGATTACTTCCCCATTCACTACAATGGATGGGACAGCTCTAAGCACACATGGAGCTCCTCATCCTTTGACATGAACGGAAAACCATTTGTAGACACAAACCTGGTGCACAAAATTCATGGCTTAGGACCTCTAACAACACTCTTGGTTTCTTGCCCCCTCTGCACAATAATCACCACCACCCACTCAATAAAATGGGCTGCAAACAGGAAAGGTTTAATTACAGGTGAATGGGCTCCTAAAAGCCTCAACAACTCTTTGCCTGTTTGTATTAGGCAGGCCAGTCTTGTAATTATATTATATTAGGAATGAGGAGAATTTTGTTCATTCCACATCTTTAAGCAAACCAAACAGATTCACACATTCTGGACAAATACACAATATGGAATGCAGATATCCCTTTATCTCCCCACTTTTCCCAATTTTGAGGTTCTTGGCTCAGAAAAGTACCAGCAATCTGTATTTTGAGTTTAAATGCATACAAGATGCACGCTTTGGGAGATAATGTGCACAAAAATGCATCTCAAGTGAAAAAAATTATGTTTAAGAATAATGCAAATGTTTGGTTTTCAATTTACAGATTGATGTGGAAATAGGACAGAGCAGATTTATTAATAAGAACACAGGAATACTGGAAACTTTCATATTCAGTCAGGCGTTGGGTCCATCTAGCTCAGTATTGTCTACAATGACTGGCAGCAGCAGATGCTCTACCACTGAGCTACGCCCCTCTCCACGTAAAACTGGAAATAATACATCAATTGTGACCAAAACAGATGAACCCACAAATCAGGACTGGGAAACACAGGTCAATACAAAAAACAGTGGACTCCAACGGGCCAGGAAAGGAGAGTCAGGGCACTCTCCCTTCCCTGCTCTGGGGCAGCCTGCACCTTTGCTCTCAGCCACCCATTGGAGTGCCCTGACTCTCCTTCCCGGACACTCAGCCTGTGGCGCCCTCCAAAATCTGGCACCCCGGTGCGCCACGCCACTAATGTCTATGGGTAAGATGCCCCTGGGAGGCACCACAGCAGTGCTGTGGAACAGGGCATGAGAAGCAGGGAAGCGCCAGGTGTTAGCATAGCGCAGGGCACTGCTGAAATTTGAGGGCCCAAAGTCTGCCACTGCTGGGAAGGGAAGGTAGGGGCTGATCCCCAAGTGTCACAGACTTCTCCCCGTGCCATAGATGGCCACCCATGCAGTAAGAAGTCACCCACTCATCATTTGTCCTCAAGTGATTGCCAGTGAATAGAATATTAATGAGAGAGAACAAATAATAAAACCTCACGAATCAAATTTGCTTCTCCATTCAACGCCTGACAAAAGAAAACGACCAAACCGGATATGGAGTGCATGGCTTGGCAGTCACCAGCGTGGAGGACTTCTTTAGTTCTAAATTTCAAAAGGTTTTCGTTTCATGCAGTTGCCTCTTTGCACATTTGGAAGAATGCCCGGATTGCAAAAAACAACAACCACCACCACCAGAGGTGAGTCATCGAAATGGGTTTGTTATAAGAATTTTGAGGTCATATCTATATATATATAATAATTGTTCATAAAACATGTACATGAATGTACAGGCACATGTCTGAAGCAGCACAGGAAGACAGGCCTTTCTGACACCATTTTGACTCTCTCTCTGACCAGGTGTTCCTCTGCAAGGAAGAAGTGGGGTGGGGGGAACCTTCTCATTGTCTCAGGAATTAAAGTGATAATCCCTGGCATCCTGATACCTGACTGCCAGACAAAAGGGTGTGATTAACTTGGCTGGGAAACAGGGAAATGTAAATATCTCTCAATTTTGTTGATTAGGTTTTGGGGGGCAGGGGGCAGGGTCCAGACTGCTCAGATTACTGCCACCAGACCTCCCCTTTCATGATGTACCTATGATGAATCTAGGGAGGGGGGTCTTGGGCTACACCCCTTCTGTGACATATGGATGATGCTTCTGGGGGGTGGGCTGAAACCAATTTCAAATTTCTTTTTAAGGGCAAGACATCTTTGTTTGGGGTTCCTTCCTTGTTCTCCTGTGTGAGAGGAAGGACCCTGTTGCAACAGCAAAAATAAAAGTGCCTTGCTTCGTACGTCCTGGTTTGGTCTCTGTTATTTGGTGGGCAGGAGACGCTTAAATTCGTCTGCTTGCCTGGATCCTTGAGCTCTCCCTGGGTCAAGATCCATTTCTCTGGGTTCATAGGAACCAGCTTAAATTTTACAACAATTTGGCGACCACTTCGGGGACCCAGTTTTGCCTTGAGCTCCGGGTTCACTGAGGAAGGGGAGCCCAGCGCGCCCTTGCCTCTTTTGCAGGGGGGTAAACCAACCTCAGGACCCGAGGCACTTGGTAGTAATTGAGAGTCCAAGCGGGACCCCCAGGACGAAGCAACGTTTAAAGGGACAAGGCTGTTTTTTTTTCAGGAACCAGTTGGAAGCTGGAGACAACGGGATTCGACTGAAAGGATCGGTCGTGAGTATTAAAAGGGGACACCTTGGGTGAGCTAAGAACCACAGCAACTAAAAATCTATTTCTCCACTTGGACTATCCTTTTCTACTCTCCTCTTTGGACCTTAGTTGCAGCAAGGCTGCCAGGCACAGTTACAAGGTAGAACTGAGGTCCAGGGCAACAGTCTTTACGTTAAACGCAGAGCTCAGAAAGACTGTCCCAGCTCCCTTCTGCCAAACTGAGCAGAAGTCTGAGCAAACTGTCGCTTTTCTACCAATCTGGGAATCTGGCTATCCCAGCTCTGTTTCCTATTCCTCTGCTCTTAATCTTCGGGTGAAGACGCCCCCCTGCCATGGCGACCTTTGTTAGGTATGACCCATGACCAGAGATTGCAAGTGCGCCCGTTCCTTTCCTACTACTCTGTATCTCTGTATTCCTCAGTTCCGACCTGACATTGCGTAGGCAAGCGTTCAGTAGGACCTGAGTCTAGTGTGTAAGAGGCAGGGAAGTTGCTGTGGAACCCTCAGGCAATTGATGACCAGTGGGAGGGTTCCAATAGGGTTTTAGCTGCACCAGGCCGCCTAGTAGTTAGTGCACGCGAACGGCAGGCAGGAACACCACTAGGACGTGGGGGTGAGTCATAGACTCGGGAAGTTAAGAGTGTCCAGGAACAGGGTCGGGGACCCGAACTGCAGTATAAAAAGGCTTAAGTAAAATGGGTGCAACCCACTCTAAGGAATTCCTTTCCCAGACTCCCAACCGAGGCAAAGCACAACTGAGGCTTGGCTCCGGTAAGGACTTTGAGGATGAAAGTCCACTCCAATTCGTTCTCTTAAATTGGCACGAAATCCCCGGGGCGGACAAGCTTGAAGGGAACCAATTGCAAAAACTTTGTAAGAAAAAAACACTGGGTCCGCTTTACTATGGACCACCCAGATGAGGGGAAATGGCTACCAGGAGGTTCCTTTAACATACAGTGAATCTCCGCTTTAAAATTAACCCTGGTGAACTCTGAATGAGAAAAGTTTTGTGAGGAATCCTACAAAGTATGTTATGGTATAAAATTATATATGTTTGCATGTTACATGTTGTCTGTGTTGTCTGTGAAGTGTATGTGCGTCTGATCCTTGTGTCTGCTATAGTTCATTGTTCCCCTTAAAGTAAATGAGAGATATAATCCAGGTTTAGGAAATTAGGGGTTTGTGTAAAATTTGGCCATGACACCCACAGACTGCCTTTTTTAAAGCATGCATAGTTTAAAATAATATAATAATAAGGCAAGCTTGCTTAAATAATCTTATGTAAGGGCTTGATCAACCCAAAAACAATGGCAAATATTTAAAAGAGTGGAGGTAGTGTGTAAAGGTTTGTTTTAAAGAGGCTGTAGAAGGCCATTTTTTCCTCTCCAAAAGTAAAAAGAGGGGGCAGGATGAAGGAAAATAAGAGTAGTAAGTTTGAAAATGCTTGCTCAATGCTTTGAAAATATTTTGAAACTTGAAAATGTTCACTTCATGAGGTGTGCAAATGTTTGTTATTGAGAGAGGCTCTAAAAGGGAGTCTTCCTCCAAGTGACTAGAGGAATATTGACTAAAGGAAAATTGAACAGCTATTCCTATAAAGGTGAATTGTTTGTCAAAAGTAGAGCTTCCTTAGCCAGGAATTGTCTATCTGAGTCTAGTTTTAACTTCAATTGTGTTGGGCTCCTGATATCACCTCTTAAGGAAAAAAACTCATCTGCTAAAGGGTTCTATATAAAGTTGGTATTTTCATTCAAATCTTGTGAATCCTGTATCTTAGAGGGTTAGACTAAATGACCTCAGGGTCCCTTCTAACCCCCATTTTAGAGCTATGTGAAAGGCAATGTGTCTGATGTGGTGATGGGTTGAAATTCAGCCCAGCTCTGCTTTCTGGCAAGGAAAGATTATTGGTTTTCAGAGTTGGAACAAGAGTGTAATTGTTGTTTTTGTGGAGTGATTATATAAGTTTTTATCACTTTCTCTATTAAGGGTTAAAGTTTAAGCACATATGAAAGTCTTGAACATTTCCCAATCTTTCTCTAGAGAGTAAAAGTGGGGTGTATGTGCATACCTACCCCTTTCTGTACAGAAAGGGGGAGCGGGAAGGGAAAAGGGAGATTGTAACCTTGAAAATGTTTGTTTGTGAACTCACAATATTTAAGGTCTGTGTCACAAGGGAGCCATGTGCTCTGTATGTAATGTTTCACCATGTGACTATGGAATATGGTGTTCCTTCTAGGGAAATGTTATTAAAAGTAGAGGATCCATAGCCAGCAAATGTCTATCTGAGTCACTTTAACCTTGATTCAAATGGACAGAATGGTTTTAGTAAGGAAGTAAATTCCCTCTTAAACTGTTTATCCAATCTTAAGGTTTGCTAAAGGCTTCTATATAACGTTGGTACTTTTAATCTTCCCCTTCCTTATTTTTCCCTTAGTACACACATGTGCTTCCGTGATAGGGCATAGCCTGTGTTTCCTTCCCAGTCAGGCGTCTGTACTCAAATGTATGTGTATCCTAAGGGCAGTGATAGTGTTGAGATCCCCATATTTCAGAAGGGGTGGACTAGATTACTCAAGATCCCTTCCAACCCTTTCCAAACTTGCAAAAAGGAGGGAGAGAAAATGTGTTTGTAAGCACTGAAAAGTGAGTTTCTGTGTAAAATCTAACCCTATTTTAAAATCTACTCTTTCCCCTTCCCTTCCTTTATTCAGATGGTAATTTTGTCAAGAGGTGCAGCACTTTAAAAAATGGTACAATAGACTGCCGAATCATGAACTCTGTACATGCACAGAGTTTATGTCAGCTTGAAGAGGAAAATAGAGGAGAAAAATGAGGTTTTAACTAAGGGGCGAAAAGGTTATAATCTGCTCATGAAATATTATTCAAATTTCTTAATGTAAAGCTTTGAACCACTGAGGGAAAACAACCTCATGTGTGTTACTGGTCCATCAAGGTTAAGTGGTTGCCAAGTTCCAAAAATCTTAACATGCCAGATTCTTTCCACAGGTATAAATAGCAGAGTACTACTATAAGTCTGTCTCTTGAGTAGTTTATAAATTAATTAAGAGGTTCAAGGTTATGCTTTGCACATGAAACTTAAATTTAAATTTCCTTATGTAAAAATAAATAGATAAAGAACCATTGAGAACCATCAACTGTTTAGAAGCTGCCAATTCCAGTTCAACATGCAAAACTCTGTACATTTTAGGAACATTTCCTGACTGATTTTCACATGAAATAATTTTCCCTTTCCAGCAGAATACTGAGATTCAGGGTGTGGAGAAATTCTTTCAGAACCTTAATGCAAAATTATCTCCCAATGGGGGGGGGGGGGGACGCCACCTAAACAAGCCCCTCCACACTTGGAAATTCATAGAAAATTGCTGTCTACCAGTTGACAGACTATGCAAACAAAAGGCTCCATTTCTTTCCTAGCAGGTACTCAGGATGGATACTTATCTCTCATTTGCATTTCACCCCGAAGCATTACCCTATGTTAATATAACCCTCCCTTTTCTAATGTAGCAATGATTGAGTGTTTTGCCAATTCTTTTCTTCCACAGCAAAAAAAAGAAAGAAAAAGTGAGGAGTGAGGAGATACAAACAGTAATTTCATTTCTCTTTGGCGCTTCTCTTTAGCTTATAAATAATCTGCTTCCATTTATTATATCAGTTTTTCCATTATGTCTATGAAATTATTCTAACAATAACCAGGTAAAAATTGTTGTGTGAGTGGTAATCTAAATTTTATTTTGTTTTATTTTTGTATCTTTTTTTTTTTTTGTATTTCTACTTTTTCTTTCTGTACATACAAATGTAGCATCTAAGTCATTCTTTCCTGTAAATAATAATAATAATAATCCCTTTCAAACAAGATACATGAACCTCAAAGAGAATTCAGAACCACATAAGGAAAATGTTAATAACTTATCGATTGTGTCCTAATTAACAAAATTTTTGTCCTTTGTTTCCTCCACAGCCAAACTAGGTGAAGTAAATTAAACTGACTGAGTAGACAATAACAGCAGTAATTAAATAACTATGATCTTATATTATTTGCAGCTCCCCAAGAAGAAATTTCTAGAATATTCTCCCCTTTCTTGACTATTTATCACTATTATTTTTTAACTAATTATATCTTCAGGCCCCAACCCCCTGCAGGCCTATTTTCAAAAGGATGTTTTACAGGAAACCAAATTGACATTTTATCTCTTTGATCACAACCTAAGAAGGAGGACCTAGAAAGCTATAACGTTTCAGCAAGGTTTAGAAGTGCTGTTATAGAAGTACTGTTAACTTCCTCCCAGTGACTCGAAGGCAGACAAGAAAACCCCCTTGTTGGAGATACATGCAAAAGCAGCAAGAATTATCTCAAGTTCACCTGATTGCCTCAAGATATACAAGTGGCGTATAATTAATAATTTGAAGGTTTTGTGCATTATGTGTTATATAGGAACACTGAAATGTGTCAAATGACTTTGGGACAAAGGGGGAAAGTGAATTGCAAGGACATTCTCTCTCCTTGACCTCAAGACTCTGTGCCCTAGGATTTAAAAGCAGCCGGAATTGTCTCAAGATCATGATGGCCTCAAGACATACAACTGATATATAATTATTAGGTCTTATGTTGCGTGATATTCGACAGAAACATTGAACTATGTCTGACAGTATGTTATTTCCACAAGGAGGGGGAGGTGAACCAATTTTGTGTTTAATTGTTGGGTTTTTTTTTTTAAAAAAAAATGTATAGTGTCCCAATGTTTTTTTTTTTGTATTATTGCCATGCATTGTATGCCTTTTAAAGGATCAGGATATTGCATAGTTCAGTATTTAGATTAGATCAACTTATGACCACATTTTCTTGTCCCACCTGGCACTCTGCAGTGTGCCAACCTTCTCTACACATTTTTTAAATTTGTTTTTACTCATTTTACCAAGAATAAGCTCCAAGATCCATGAAACACCAGATAAATGAAGGTATTTATGTCTTGATTTAACAGGAATGATCCCTTTTAGAGTTAAATTTGACTAATTTGGACATGTTTTATGGGGCTGTATAAATTTTAATTTGGCTTCAGTTCTAATTGGGCAAGTGTATCCAAGGTGCAAGTAGCTTTCTTCCTTTAAGAGCAACTGGGCAACTCCCTACAGTGCAAGGCCAGAGCCTATAATAAAGGCCCATAGAAAGCCCAAGGCAAAGGCATCTCTCTCATGACATGTCCAAACCTGTGGCAGCTATGGTGAGTGCCAGGCGACATGGTCAATATGAAAGCCCTAAGGGGATTCACCAGGGATTGTTGCTGTTGTGCCACGTTGGAGGTGTGCAACCAGAGGAGAGCTAGCTTTTGACACCTGAGAACACACAAAAGGGTAAACAAGCAAACTGCACTTTCCAGTCAATATTGGTGGACCATCCTGTTAAGTGTAATACATAGACCATTTTTGAGAAATGCTTCTCCCAAAGTACTAAAACAACACATCTGGTTATTCTTTTGTGGGGCAACAATTTTTAAGAAAAATTATAGCCCCAAATGGGGAATTGTTATAAGAATTTTGAGGTCATATCTATATATATATAATAATTGTTCATAAAACATGTACATGAATGTACAGGCACATGTCTGAAGCAGCACAGGAAGACAGGCCTTTCTGACACCATTTTGACTCTCTCTCTGACCAGGTGTTCCTCTGCAAGGAAGAAGTGGGGTGGGGGGAACCTTCTCATTGTCTCAGGAATTAAAGTGATAATCCCTGGCATCCTGATACCTGACTGCCAGACAAAAGGGTGTGATTAACTTGGCTGGGAAACAGGGAAATGTAAATATCTCTCAATTTTGTTGATTAGGTTTTGGGGGGCAGGGGGCAGGGTCCAGACTGCTCAGATTACTGCCACCAGACCTCCCCTTTCATGATGTACCTATGATGAATCTAGGGAGGGGGGTCTTGGGCTACACCCCTTCTGTGACATATGGATGATGCTTCTGGGGGGTGGGCTGAAACCAATTTCAAATTTCTTTTTAAGGGCAAGACATCTTTGTTTGGGGTTCCTTCCTTGTTCTCCTGTGTGAGAGGAAGGACCCTGTTGCAACAGCAAAAATAAAAGTGCCTTGCTTCGTACGTCCTGGTTTGGTCTCTGTTATTTGGTGGGCAGGAGACGCTTAAATTCGTCTGCTTGCCTGGATCCTTGAGCTCTCCCTGGGTCAAGATCCATTTCTCTGGGTTCATAGGAACCAGCTTAAATTTTACAACAGGTTCCAAAGGAGGCATAAAAATAAATTCACCACGCACCTCAGTGTAGAAGAAGGGAAAGGATGACTAAAAGACGGACAGATTCAAATGCTCAACCACAACCGCAGAAGACAAAAACAAACGGCACCATCCTCTTCCTCACATATATATGCACAACAGCCATATCCAGCTTCAGTATGTGTGCAGCTATCAGAATCACAGGATCACAACATGGCATGATGGGAGCCTAGCTGGGAGAACAATGGCTGACTGAGCAACATCCACTCAGATGGCCTCGCCCATGTGATTCTGTGTAGATATGCAAACTATGCTTAAGAGGGTAGTGACAGGGAACCCTCTGGCTCTGAATACAACAGAATACCGATAGGAATCCATTTGCAGAGAACTGGGCCCGCAGAAATGCTACCTAGCACTGAGTAGGCAGTTTGGTATTGGGCTAAGGCTCAAACCATTCTGTATGAGTTTGCCTTTAAGCCCAGGTGTTCACACAACAAGGACCTCAGCAGTGGAGTGAAGGCACTCTGTCTATGCTCAGATGCTTTCTTAGACAAAGCCCTTCCATCGAAAACAGGCTGAGCTCACAGATTCTGCAGTTGAGCCCAGGCTCAAATTAAGTCCTGACAGAGACCGTAAATTTGAAATGGGAAGTTTGAAATTGTTAAAGTCGTGTATTTATAAAAAACCATATTCAATTAGGCTAGAAGAGTGCAATGTCTGTCATCATGTCATAAAAAGATGTGTTTTCTCTCTCAGATCAACTGTAAGGAAGCCCAGCCTGTATTGCTGCAGATAGAAGCAGTGTTCAATCAGTTACAAGGAGCAATCCAATTACTAGATGGTTTAGTGCGGTAACTGACTCCAGCCTAATTTGATTTCTTTAGGTCTCTAAAGATCCATTGATCTGATTTGCTTCCCTCCCTAAAGGCTAGTTAGGAAAAAAAGCAGACTTAAATATCTGGAAATTAAATCCAAAGCTTTGTCCCACATTCACACTATTTAGGTCAACCCAAAGACAGGCAGTGTGCAATGAATAAAAGGTCCTCACAGATGCTTTGCGCAGCATAGGTGACCATGCTATAGCCCAAATTGTTCATACACAAAATTGTGTCTGCCTTAGGAAGTCCATTCAAAAAATGGATTATCTGATTACAAGAGCTAATCAAATATCCACCTTTCAAGAAGGTGTGAATGTGAACTGGGAAACTGTCTGTGCCAAGGCATATAAATGGAACTGATAATATTGTTTGTTTCCAGAAATGGCAGTTGAGACTCTATTAACTTTGCAAGTTGTTTTCAAGGTCCGTCTTTCAATGAAATGAGTGAAGTTGTGGAATGAAAGGTTTTTGGTACGTATAAATTTGCACTAAGCCGACCTGCTTCCAATCCACTAGGCCAGAGGTAGCTCCAGATGTGTTTGGACACCAACTTCCATCAACCCTTACCGTTGGGTCATGCTTCCTGCAGCTGATGAGACTAATCCAAGAATATCTGGAGGTCACCACATTATGGATGGAGTGGTAATCACATAGCAAGCCAGACATGGAAGTAAGGGCACCCAATCCGAAACATTTTCGTTGCACGCAGGTGCGAATGTATTCGTGGCGCTTACGTCTTAGCAAGGATTGCCACTTCTTGCAGTAATGCTTGATTTAGTATGATCCTTTCAAATGATTTTGATACTGGGGGTATTCAGTGAATGGGATTGAGTTTGGGATCCTGCCCTTGGCATTGAAATGACCAGCTAAAATAATCTGTGCTGAACCAGCTGCCATCCTGCTAAGGGACTAAGATGATCTGGCCACATTGTTAAAATGCGGGACAGAAACAACATGGTTGCCTTCATACATCCATTACAGTGGAACCTCGGTTGTCAAATGTAATCCTTTTCCGGAAGACCATTCGACTTCCGAAACGTTCGACAACCGAGGCGCAATTGCCGGTTGGCAAAATCCATTGAAAAAATGGAGACCCGCGCCTCAGAAGCCATTCAACTCCTGAGGCACGTTCGAAAACGGAAGCATTCATTTCCAGGTTGTCGGTGTTCAAAAGCCAAAATGTTTGACTTCTGAAGCGTTTGACAACCGAGGTCCCACTGTCTAAATGGAGCAAAGTAGGCTGTTAAAAATAGCCAAGCAAATTCTCATTCTCATGAGACAAAAGGAGATTGCAATGGTCCAAGAAAGAGAAGAGAGTGCCCGATGTCTGCGCTGGGTTCCTGTTGTCCTTTGGTTGGAGTTAATGAGGCTTTTTTTAAAAAATCTAGAAAAACCCATACCTTGTCCTAAAGATGTTCCATCAACATCTTTATGATCAGTCCTAAATACACTTCTTCACTCTAATATTTCTTAATCCAAACTATGTCAACTTGCAATTGTAGCTGGTTTAGTCATATGGGGCCAGGTCCCTTGCATTCATGCCCCGGTGTTGTCCTGGGTAGGACAAGTAAGCGGGCTGTAGTCTTGCCTCGCCAGAGCTGCACTTAACTCTCTAGTCTGCTGTGGCTTCCCCTGTTTCCTCTGCTTGTTCTCTGGGATTGCTGGCGGTGGCAGTTGTACGGGGGGAAAGTGCTACAGAGTCCAAAGCTTGTGCCACAAAGTCTGGCCCCAACGCCACCGTAGGGGTGAGAAGCGATTCAAACATTTAGCAGAAAGCATAGATCAGAACATTGTCATCCCATGCTTTCTGTTGCATGTGCAGATTCGGTCTTTGCTGTATCGGAAACGTTCACACAAGCATGCAAAGAAAGGAGCATGTTCTTGTTCTGAAATAGTCTGACGGGGACTATCTCCATGACCTTGCCGAGGGTTTGAATGAGAAGGTGAATATTCCGGTGGTGGGCTTGGACAAAAAGACAGACAGGTTTGTAAGAAAAGACACGAGAAAGACTTAAAAGCACCAGAGATAAACGGCAACCACTATGTGTTTATTTTATACGAAGTCATGCATATGTGTGTTTATGTGAGATGCACATATGAGTTATAGATCATTTTGCCTTTAGAGCAGCAATTGGAAAAGGTGTGGGGGGGATCTTCTGGGGAGCAAACTTATTGTTTTTGAGTATTTATATAAAGTACCTGAGAGCTCTTACAGTGCAACACGAACTTGCAAACGCTGCAGCTTCGTGAGAGAGGATAGAACACTTTTCACAACAGCTCTTCCTCTCTCCTCAGCGTTATCTTATCTTGAACAAAAAGTAAACGAAAGGTCCGTCTTACCTCTCAATATCAGTGAGTCTAGATGAGTCCCTGAATCCTTTAGCAAATGGGTTGCTGTCAATCTTCAGCTTGGTTATCTGGAAACAGAGAAGAGCAGAGTGCATTTCCAGCCAGCTTTTGAGGAGACAGTTTAACAGCCTACAGAACATGACCCCAACCAAACCATCCATACCAAGTCCCTGCTGCGTTTCTACCAAATTTATCTCATCTCACAGGCAGGCTGGCAAAGATGTGACTTCCTGCTTCTTCTGTAATGGCATTTGGAGACCACCATTACCCTTCAGGGCTCAGGAACTGTAGTTGTTGCTACTTAATTTCCCTTAAAGCAAAATGTGAAGCATTCTTTTGTAATATATATTTCTCCTTGGAAGGACATGAGAGGAACTTTGTGAAAGGTGAGGAGGCTTACTACAAGACATGAGGACTTCCCTGAGACCAAAACTGTCCCTAAACTGTTAAAGACCATTTTGCAGCAAAGGGGGGAAGCTCCTGCTCAAGCTAAACATCCCAGGAATTCCCAAGGAAAGCTAAACATTTCAATAAGTCTAGCAAAAAAATTCTCCTTAGGGATTTGTGAAAGCCCCCTGTTATAAGAATTTTGAGGTCACACATATATAATAAATGTTCATAAATGTACCACGCAAACAGTACAGGAAGACAGGCCTGCAAACCATTTTGACTCTCCCAAACTGACCAGAATTAAAGAGATACAGTGGTGCCTCGCTTAACGAATGCCCTGCTTAACGAAATTTCTGCTTAACGAAAGGTTTTTTCTAGTGGAGGTTGCCTCGCTAGACGAATTCGTTTTACAAAAAATTCGTCTAGCGAATCGCGGTTTCCCATAGGAATGCATTGAAATTCAATTAATGTGTTCCTATGGGCAAAAAAAAATATCCCCCCCCCCCAAAAAATCAATGCATTCCTATGGGATTCGCTAGACGAATTTTTCGTTATAAGAAAAGACCCGTGGAACGAATTAAATT
This sequence comes from Zootoca vivipara, assembly GCF_965207765.1. Taxonomy (NCBI): domain Eukaryota; kingdom Metazoa; phylum Chordata; class Lepidosauria; order Squamata; family Lacertidae; genus Zootoca; species Zootoca vivipara. The sequence goes on along the minus strand of NC_142594.1, from coordinate 6,882,665 downwards.
CGTCTAGCGAGGCACCACTGTATCCATCTTGTTGTAGGAGCTTCCCCACCCCACTGAATCACACACACACACATTTCCACATGACTAGCAACTTGGGAGCCATAATCCTGTCAGCCGGAGGCTCTGCTAACTGGACATTTCCCCATAAATGGTGCCAGACTGCTAGCCATCTCATTCACAATGGAAGACTCCTCCAAACAAAAGACAGTGATCAACTCTTACGAAAATGTTAATTTCTCTTTGTGTTTAGGAATTCACACCTGGCAGGGGTGAGAGGAGGTGTCAAAAGTGCTCAGATTTCTACCTTGAACCCTCCTTTTTTGTGAGCTATTGATTACATAGCTATGATGTAGGAATGATGTATTGGGGGTGTTTCTTGGTGATGGGAAAACTGATAAAAGTGGAGGTTCTCTTTTGTTCTGGGTTCCTTCCTTGTTCTCCTGCATGAGGGGAAGGAACCTGTTGCAAAAGCAAAAATAAAGGCTTTGCTTCTCAAACTTCTCTGGTTGGCCTCTGTTATATTCTCCAACCGATGGAGAACCCAATAAGGGAATAAGGGCAGATTTTTGCCTATATCACCCCAAAGTGTAAAAGTCTGGTTTTCTTGCTCGAACCATTGTAAATCAGGAGTGTGGTGTTATTGGAACTCAGGACAGCTATGAAACCAGGCCTCCTCTTAAGGACTGGACCAGTTCATGGTATCTCCGCCAAAATAACCATCCAAAATGGCCGCATGTTTTTGTGTGGAGAATGTTGACAGGGTGATAAACTGAGACATAGTTACACAGGAATGCAATAAAGTTGTCTCGTTTTTTAAAAATACTATGAAGGGTAGGCATATCTCAATTCCATGAGGGTAATTAACATTTTCAATCTTAAGCACCACCAGTACAGAAGCAAATAATTTGTCTCACTACTATGGAATGGTATTATTCTTATTCTTATTCAGGCAATTTCATTTCAAAAGGAAAGCAAAGTGACAAAGTTGATTCCTACAGAGGAGAGATGGACCATGGAGAAGAATATGGCGAGCAATCTACAAAGTATCTGGAGCAAATCTAGATAAGACAGAATTGGCCAGAAACAAGTAAGATAAGCCATGTTTGCCTGGGGAAATGGTGTGCTTAATATTTACTTTTTACCTGCCTTTCACCCTGAGGTCCCAAGGTAGATCACAATGTCAAAACACAATTTACCAACACAAAAATAAGATTAATCCTAAAAATATACACCGAGGTTGTTGTTGTTGTTGTTTTTTAAAAAATATTTCTAAGCTCTGAATAAAAAAAAGGAAGCTTTTCAGGGAGATAAACAAAACAGGACTCCTTTTTTCACAGTATTGTGCAGATGCTCCAAAAAAAGGGGAATCCACAAAACATAGCTGTTCCACAGAAAATGCTCAGTACAGGAGCAACACCAGTTTAACCTCAGAGCGGGAAGGTGGTTTGCAGAGTTGTTGGGTGCTGTTGCAGTCATTTCTCAAACTCCTAGTTCCCAAATGAATCATGAGAACATCTCCAAGAAAGCTTGTAAAAATGAAAATTGACCTACAATTCAACTCTCCTATAGTGGCTTGACTGTTTAAACAAATGCATGACCTTTAAATCTTAAATGTGAGATAGTTTGTTGAAAGTGTAATGTATTTAGCCCTTATCTAATAACCCGCAGAAATGTAATCATCCCCCTTAAAACCAGCAGTGAAAGAAATGGCAAAAATAAGAGAGGTTCCATTTTCATTAGTCATACGTAATGCGACAGCCTCTCTGTCTCTAGGATTTCCAGGGGGAAATTTGGCAGTATTTACGGGATGTGCTTGAAAATCAGAGCACAGCATTCTAAAACTGCTTTGTCCAGGCAAACACCTCCCACCCCCATAGGCCTGATGCTTAATTCAAAGTTTAAAAGACAGTGAGATCTATAGGCAGATAAGTTCTATTTTTAATTTAAGTAATTCATTCATACACCAATTACTTCCATGTGGTAAGCTTCTTTCAAAATCGGGTTTGAAAACCTAGACGATTTGGAACTTAAGAGTGTTCAGCAGATTCACTGTCATGTAAGCATACAGAGGGTTGCCGCTCACAAGCAAGACTCACTGTGTTTGGTGTGGATAATGTGATAGATTGTGGCTTTTTTTTTTTTTTAAAGGGATGTAAACTGCCAAAAATGCAGTTATCTACTATTCTGAGCCTTTTGGAAATGTGCCAAGTTCTAAGCCTCTAAATAACTGAAATTATGTATGCATTTGGTCAAAACAGATTCATTTTGGGCAGTGGCGAAGCTGCATGCTCCAGCAACGGGGGCGGAGAGCAGGCAGGGGTGTGGCTGGCACGCGTCCCGGGGGCGTGGCATGCATCTGGGGGCATGGCAAGACACCTGCGGGGGCGTGGCAAGCTGCCTGTGGGGGCGTGGCGCCTGGCGTGGTGGCAGGATGCGTGGCGTGTGTCCAGGGGGGCGGGCGCGATGGTATCCCCCCTCCCCAATGGTGCGGGGGGCGGTGCACACACAACCCCGCCAGTGATTTTGGGGGAAACAAAGTAAGGGTGCTCCTGAAATCAGGGCGGGCTGGGCATGGTGCGCCAGCTCTGAGGTGCCGGGACAACCTGCGTTGCAAGAAAGGGTTTGTGGAGCATAAGGAGTCTTGATTTTTTTTAAAAAAAAATTGCTTTGTGCATCTGCGTCTAATCTTGTCCCTTTCTTTTTTTAAAAAATGTACAGTATTGGTGTGTGTTTTCCTTTTGTAAATCTACCAAAGAATAAAATTAAATCAGGATTAAGGGCTTTTCTCAGGGTAGTGGAGGGTGTGTGTGCCATTGGTGTGGTGTGGGCACTTGCCCTTCTTCTGACAGAAATGCTCTGCAGGGGCAGGGGGGACCCAAAAATAGGAGGGGGTGAGAAGGGTCAGTTGCAGGGAGTAAGAATGTCCCCATTTTCATCTGAGGAACGTTGGAGGGTGTGGGGAATGTATTCTGCTCTTGAATTCGCAGAGAGTCTGCCCCTGTGGATTTATGAGATGCACACCCTGGATCATGAACATCAGACTCTAGATCTAGAAATTGTCTAGAAAGGGTTTAGAATTCCCCATTCCCCTACTGGGCCTGGCTGATGCCATTTATCTGCCCAGTGCAGGCCACGCATTCAGCTTCCAGCCAGATCACGCACCACGTCTCACGGCTTCAGTAGCAAGCTCAGACTTGCCTGTATTAGGAAGGCGCTGTGAAATGCTGCCCTCCTTTCAGACATAAGCAGTGCGGTCTTGTGATTCTCCAGCAACACCTCTCCAAATGGCTTGGATGTGAGGCCCTCATCCGGGACCAGAGAAGAGTTTTTCTGACATGGCTTAGGGATGAGTGTCAGAAAGCTATTTTGAGATTTCACAAAGCAAAGGGCAGAGGGAGATTCTTTAGTCAAAGTTCTCTGGCGGTTCCATTGTGGAACTGGCTCATGAGAGAAGTCGTTTGCCCCCTTTGCTCCGTGAAACTGCTCCCCAGACCAGCCTAGAAAATTATAGATTTCCATAGGAAGTCCACCAGCAGGACATGAATGGAAGAGTGCTCTCTCCACACAGCAGCTTCAATACCAGAAGTAGAGTCATAGAACCATAGAATTGTAGACTTGGAATATGGCTGCCATAGCTAGTGCCACTGATAGGCTTATCTGCGGTGAATTGTTCTAACCTCTTTTAAAGGCATCCAAGTTGGTAGCCATTGCTTCGCCTTTTAGTAGCAAATTCCGCATTCACAGTGTAAAGACGGACCTCCTTTTGCCGAGGGGTGCCACCTTGAATAAAATATTGTGGGGCCCAGGTAAGCCCGGCCCCGCACAATAGATCAAGCATGCACACCATTTGAATGCATTGGCAATGTCCATCGACTTGGGGGTGGGGGCACCCCCTCAAATATTTTATTGGGAGGGCCAAAGGCCCCTTGGCCCTTAGGAGTTGGCGCCTATGCTTTTGTCTGTCTTGAATCTTCTCACATCCCGGATTCTAGGATTACGAGAGATGGAGAAAAGCTTCTCTCTATCCACCCCCCCCCCCCAAGCTCTGTTATTGTATACATCTCTATCATTTCCCCTCAACTTGCCTTTTTTCTAAATTAAAGGTAAAGGTAAAGGGACCCCTGACCATTAGGTCCAGTCATGACCGACTCTGGGGTTGTGCGCTCATCTCGCATTATTGGCCGAGGGAGCCGGCGTATAGCTTCCAGGTCATGTGCCAGCATGACAAAGCCACTTCTGGTAAACCAGAGCAGCACAGGGAAACGCCATTTACCTTCCCGCTGTAGCGGTTCCTATTTATCTTCCTTCATTTTGACGTGCTTTCGAACTGCTAGGTTGGCAGGAGCTGGGACCAAGCAACGGGAGCTCACCCCGTCACAGGGATTTGAACCGCCGACCTTCTGATCAGCAAGCCCTAGGCTCAGTGGTTTAACCACAGCGCCACCTGCGTCTAAATTAAAAATCTAAATTAAAAAGGCCCAAAGGTTACAATATTTCCTCATCGTGTCTGGAATACCATCACAAACACCCAATGACTTCCGATTGCAGTGTAGTGCTGCCCAAAGCAGACATAAGACTTCCTCCATGACATCCTTAGGACTAAATAATGTCACGTTGTTCACACTTTTTAAGCAGGTCACTTGCATTTTTAAGAGAAAGTAGCTGCAGGGCCCCAATCCAGTGCGTGCTCCTGCATCTGTTCCTCGTGAATCAGTTGAGTATCACCAGCCACCCCGCCATATTTGTCTCCCAAGGAGGGGATGGTTTTCAACGGTAACCTACTGCAGGGGCCTGATCCAGATTACAAGCGCAAAAAGTAGCAGGGAAAGAGGGGGAGGTCCTATTCATCCTTGCAATTCAGGCACTCAACCCTCGTTTTCATCTCTCAGTCCAGTAGCAGCATTGACGAAAAGACTAATAATTAGAGTTATAAAACACTCACCAATTGGTTCTGGTAGGCAGTGACAGCAGTAAACACCGTCTCTGGAAATATAAATGTCCTGAATTCTTCAGACTTCAGGTTAAGCAAGGAAGCTGTATGGTCCTTCTTCTTGATGATGTGCACCCTAGGCTGGTATTTGTGCATTGAATTTAAGATTATCTGGAGAGGAGATAAAGGGAAGAGCTACTCAGAAAGTCAACACTCACTCATGTGGGATATTTAAAGTGCAGTCAAACCAAAGCAACAATTTCTTTTGCTAGATAGGAGCTGAAGCTCACAAAGTTTCCCTGTAAACTTGCTAGAGAGGACTCTGTGAGAGACACCCTCACTGTGCCCTGACAGGGGGAGGGCATAGCTATATATTCCCCTGCCTGCTTGGGCATGTTCTCTTACTCTCTTACCGCTCATCACTATGCCAGCAATGTGAAAGCACCTGCTAAGTCTGAGCTACGTGCTCAGACTTCATTTTAAGCTAGGCTTAAGTATGCCTTCGTAACTGATTTAACATCTTAAAAGCTGCTGTATTTGTTATTCTTCAACAAGTATTCTGAGTGAGTAAATGTTGTTTTTACCTTTTATAAGACTGTTTGCGTGATTATTATTTCAAGGGGAAATACCAGGAGAATCCAGTCTGCCTTGCCCTCAAAGCATCCTGGATTGCTTAAACTGAAAGGCTAAAACTAGCCCATCTAAGCTTCTCTTTTTAAGCTGCAAAGAGATGCACTGTGCTGAACTCACAAACTTGAGGAAGGAAGGATAATGTCTAATAAATATATCATCTCCTAGCATCTATTCATATCCCAACAACTACCAACTTTTTTACTTCTGCTCAAGATTTTTGCAACACCTTTCTGCAACATATATATCAACTGTTCTAGAGCTCACGGCTAGGACCTTGTCATTAACAATGTGCAATAAATTGTTCCCTCACAGATATCTTTCCTAATTTAAAGATTTCTAAGAGGAAAACAAGATGAATCAAAATAATGATGTGACAATATGGACTGCCCCACTTCAGACTGCAGCCGAGGGGTACCAAATGCTTCTCTGCATTCCAGGACGTACCATCCACTCCCTAAGAACAAAAGCTGGAGCAGAATCTTCCATCCTATCATTTAGCTGTTAATTGTATTACTATTTGCACAGAATTTGGATGCTCATTCAGAAATGTGATCCTTTTCTGCCATCTGCCTCACTCAGCTGACTGTGTAGAGCTCATGTTGTCTTAATAAACAATTGCAAAAGCAGAAGGATTTGAAGCAGAAAAAGAACTTTCCCCAGTTTCTGTCACTATATGGTTTTTTACAGTCTTTAGGAACGTAGTGGCCTTTGCTGATCCTGATCAAAGCCAATAGCTCTCTGTAGAGAAAGTATACAGTGTTACCTCTACTTACAAATAACTCTACTTACGAATTTTTCTACTTACGAACGGAGCTCCGTCCGCCATCTTGGATGCGGTTTAGATAGGATTTTTTCTACTTACGAATTTTTAGATAGGGTTGCTTCGACTTACGAATTTTTTCTCCCAATGCATTCCTATGGGATTCGACTTACAATTTTTTCAACTTACAAATGTGTGTTCGGAATGCATTAAATTCGTAAGTAGAGGTACCACTGTAATCACAAACACTCTGTGAATAATTGTCTTCCTTGGAAGACACCAAAAAAGCGGTAGTCTGGACCCAGATAATGTACCACACTACTAAGAGTTAGTTGCCCTGGGCTCTTGGTTTAGATTCTATGAGACAAGGAAAGATAATATATCGTTGTTATATTACTGTATTCTTGACAAGCTGGCTCAGCTACTGCTATTGCATTTTTTTTTTAAAGCTCTTGTTTCTATTTCTTAGAAACATACTTTTCATATCAACCATCACATAGATACAGCTGCAAGACTTCCACCCAGGGAGTGTGATGCCTTCTTTAGGGTTAATGAATAATGACATCCACTAAGGACAAACAACCACACCATCATTTCTCCATTATGACAGCGGGGAAAATTAATTCTTCTTAAAAGCTAACAAGGAGAATTGTGTGTGCGCAGACATGCCTGCTCAGAAATAGGCCCCACTGAATTCAACAGTAAATTATGCATAGCATTGCAGCCTCCATTCGTTAGGCTTCTTCCCCACTGAAATCAATGGTACTTAAATCAGGACATTTTTTTCACACCAATGGCCTTCCAAGCCCAACCATCTCAGGATACTTCCAAGTGGAGGACTTCTATTACAAGCAGACCTGATTTTCTGTGTGTACGAGCTTACTGTGTTAGCTTCCGCACATTTCCATTTTTTCTAGAGATTGGTGTGCATTGCTGTTCCACCATTTGCCATCCATCCCAGTAAATGTTTCACAGTGGGGAAAATGGTAGCTTGTGATCTGGGAGGAAGGGATGGCCATTTCCATTTGGTTTTTGTTTAATATTTAATACGGAGATCTTGCGCAAAACTGGAATTTACCTCACTAAGGCTTGCAGAAGAGTGATAAAAGAGAGCATGTCCAATAATACTTATGTATTATAATGATTATATGGGGGGAAAGATGCACAAGAAACTTTGGGGGGGGCAGGGGCAGTGTGACAAGCACACCACCACGGAAGCCTGTTTTAGGAGAGAAATTGTTCAATGGGGTCATGGGCTGGTAAGTACAACGATGTTAAGATGCTGAGCTGCTGAACAAAGAGGACAGAAGCAAGAGAAGGATAATTGAGGCATAAATGACAGAACCTTCTCCCCGACCCAAGGCATCCCTCGCTCTCCCCATTACAAAATAAAAAAATTCCTTCAGTAGCACCTTAAAGACCAACTAAGTTTTTATTTTGGTATGAGCTTTCGTGTGCATGCACACTTCTTCAGATACACTTGAAACAGAAGAGTCAGACCCTTATGTATATACAGAGGGTGGGGGGTGGGAATGGGTGATGGGCTAATGGGAGTGGTAAACCTGTAGATGGCTGTTAACGACTGCTGATGACTGCAATTGGTCCTGCGGGGGGAAAGGAAGGGCTGAGGCGCTAAAGAAAGCTTGATCATGCATAATGAGATAAGAATCCAATGTCTTTGTTCATCCCAGGTGGCTCCATGGTTTTAAGCTTGGTAATGAGTTCCAATTCAGCAACTTCCCCACCACCACCCTCTGTATATACATAAGGGTCTGACTCTTCTGTTTCAAGTGTATCTGAAGAAGCGTGCATGCACACGAAAGCTCATACCAAAATAAAAACTTAGTTGGTCTTTAAGGAGCTACTGAAGGAATTTTTTTATTTTGCTTCGACTCAGACCAACACGGCTACCTACCTGTAACTATAACTCTCCCCATTACATTTCACACCCCTTAACAGCCACCTAAAAACAACAGCACCTTCCCAATAGGGGCTCTGCTCATGACACCCGTTGCCAACAGGTGCGCCAGCAGGTGATATTGCCTGAGAGAGAGAGCGGACATTGTTTCCCTTCCCACAGGACCAGCTACTCACGTGACCGTGCTGATCCAGCTCGTTGTTTGTTAGCTTCACTTTTTCAAAGGACACCATCTGCTTCAGCAATTGTTCCCCCGTGAACGGAGAATCCGGGTGCACGTACAGTCTGGAAAGCCAAGAGACACAGGGCCTGTCAATCAACCCGATCTGTGTTCAGGAAATTTGCTTTTGTTAGAGAGTCGCCCTATAACTTCCCAGCCTAGTCTACGAGGCATAACTAGTTAACAACACTAACAAACCAGCTCAAGTTCAGGTGCCTTATTTATTTATTTATTTATTTATTATTATATTTAAAGATCTGCCTCTTGAAGAAAGAGCAATGCAATATATGAAAGTTTGTTCTCAAGGAATAATATAGGAGAAGGCTCAGACGGAAAGATATGCCAGTGATAAAGGGTTCACTGGCTCCATTTCCTATGGATGTTAAAAGGAACAGCAGCTGCCCCAGTGGCAAAAGAAATCAGTAATGTATCAGTCTCAGAAAGAAAGCACACAAATTAAGTCATCTACGGATGTTCAAAATATCTGGAATTCTCTGGACATAGCCGGTATTCAGCTCTCTTAAGCAGTGTCTGGGCAAAAATCTCTAAAGTGTCCAGGAAAATCCAGGTTGGTGTAGATTTGGGCAATTTCCATTTTTAAAAGCTAAAAAAAAAACCTTTTTTTTTTGTTGAGATTTTGCACACAAAAAAAGCTCAACAACTTTGCAAAAAACAACAACAACAGAACAACTTTTGTGTCCGGCAACCCTACTTAACAATATATTCCAGTCAGTGCCAGATTTATATATAAGCTAAACAAGCTATAGCTTAGAGCCCCACTCTCTTGGGCCCCCCCAAAAAAAAATTAAAGGAAAAAACCTGGGTGTACATTTCCAATTGTTCAACAATTACTTTGACTAAATACATATTTTGTTATGTACCTATTAGGTCCATAAATTACCATATAGCATATGTTCAACACAAAAAACAGTGACAATTTGTTGCTCACAAAGGACAGCTGGACATATAAAGGGCCCTATTACCTTCAGTAGCTTAGGGCCTCATCAAACCTAAATCCGGCCCTGATTCCAGGGGTGGACTTTCAGCCTTGGGTGGGGAAGAAAGTGCTGTACAATAGAAAAGCCTGTTCCAGTCCCTCCCAGATCGATGGCCAGGGAAAGTGGAGACCTAGCATGGCATCATTGCCAGCCTCTGCCAACGGATAAGAGAGCCACCAATAGGGTTTACCAAAGTGGAGATCCCAAATTACCCCCAGCTGGGTAATAAGCCTTGAAATGGGGTGCTAGAGGGTAGGGTAGCAGCAGCTTTGGATCAGCTGGAGCTGGTGTAGCTAATAAATCGCCGCCGCCCACTTTTGCCCCTGCCAACATGATCCGCAGGGCTTCCCAACCCACACCTCCCCAGCTCTGCCATTAGGTAAACTGAGGTGGTGGCCGGCGCTAGGTTTTTTTGCGCCCCCACATTAATAAAATAATAAATAAATATAGGAAATAGGAAAAATAAAAAAATAAAAATAGAAAATAGAAATGAAAATGAAATAAAAAACAGCTGAGAGGCGCGGTGAGGTGGCCCCAGGCTCGCCCTCCCCGTGTGCCTCTGGAGCTTCGCCCAGGGAGCGCAAGCTTGGGGCCGCCTCTACTGCGCCTGTCAGCTGTGCCTGTTGAGTGGCTTCAGGCCGCTCAACAGGTGACAGGTGCGGTGGGGGCGGCGGGCAGGCTGGCCAGCGCCCCCTCCATTTTGGCGCCCTAGGCAGCTGCCTAGTTCACCTAAATGGACACACCGGCCCTGGGTGGAAGCCCTGTGGGTGTCCTGCTGCATCTGGTATTGGCTGAAACAGCACCCAAAATTGCAGAAGCGGCAGGGTGAGCAGAGAAGCGGCAGGAGGGCAGGGAAAGGTGGCACTTCCTGTTTTGCCTCAGGTAGCAAAATGGTACACCTGGACGCCTACCACATATGACATTTCTCGAATCCACCTCTGCGGCAAACATGGCAATCCCATCAATGCTAATCTGGGAGTAAGCCCTGCTGAACCCAGTAGGACTTACTACCCAGTCAATCTGTCTCAGATCCATAGCTGCCTAACAGCAACCCCAAGCACCCTTCCTTGCAAGTAAATTCCACCGAAATCAATGGAACAGTTCCAGGTTAATAGGATTGAGATAAGCGATGTCTGAAACAGACTCATTAAGTTATTCATTTGCTGGCCTGAATCATGAATGCCTGTTTCTCTTTTAAAGCTTTATTATTTCCTGGGCCTTTCATTCCTTTTGCAACCTCAATCATAATTTTATTTCATTAGCTGATGCTTAATGCTTCCATTTTAGATTATTATTCAGCAAATCCACTGCATTCTCTCCCCCCCCCCAAAAAAATGGAAGATTGTTTGCCTCTTCCCCTGCAGCTGTTCTGATCAAGGCTTGAAAGAACACAATGAATGGTTCATGGTATGTAGTGACTGGACGAAGAAAAGGAAACTCAGCCATCAAGCATTCCAGGTGACTCCCTCCCCCCTCCCTCCCCCCCCTCTCTCTCATCCTCTCCTTCAGCCTAACCTACATCACAGGGTTTTGCGCAGGATAAAAATGGAGGGAAGGGACTGTCTAGAGAAAAAACAGAATATAAAACCAAAAAATCACTGGATAGTTTTACTCAGAGTAGAGTCGCTGAATTTAATGAATGTGACTAAAGTCCCACCTGCGCTATACATTTAAAGCAGTTATCATACCACTTTGAACCAGTTTGGTGTAGTGGTTAAGAACGGTAGTCTCGTAATCTGGGGAACCGGGTTCGAGTCTCCGCTCCTCCACATGCAGCTGCTGGGTGACCTTGGGCTAGTCACACTTCTCTGAAGTCTCTCAGCCCCACCCACCTCACAGAGTGTTTGTTGTGGGGGAGGAAGGGAAAGGAGAATGTTAGCCGCTTTGAGACTCCTTCGGGTAGTGATAAAGCGGGATATCAAATCCAAATCCAAACCGTCATGGATCCTGGGAACTGTAGTTTGTCAAGGGCGGTGAGAGGTGTCGAGAGACTTCCAATTCCTTCAAAGAGCTACCGTTTTCAGAGTTTCCTGGAAACAGCAGTTGGTTATTAACCCACCCTGGCAATTGTAGCTCTGAGAGTGCAACAGGGGTCCCCTAACAATTGTCAGCCCCCTTAACAAACTGCAGTTCCCAAGCTTCTTTGCGGAAGGCCCTGTTTGTTTAAATGTACGGTGCAGACAGTACTTTAGTCTGGTTCATTATTTTTAATAGGTGTTCTCTGAGTAAAACTCCATTGAATACCGCCCACTATCAGCACTTAATCAAGAAACCGATTGTACTTTTACCTACCACTGAGCCATAGTTCTTCTTTTGCCCTGCGGTGGATGGATCTTGGCTTAGTTAGCAAGGAGCTAATAGTACAGGGTGGCTTGCATTGTCAAGGAAACTAATCAACACTCTGTACCAATGTTAAAGAAACAAAACAGAAAACCCCAAAGGAATAAAAGAACAAGCAGAATATTTGGCTACAAGCTAGAACTCATAAGACAGGTATGTCTTTCAAAGGTTCGGTCTGGTTCATAAAGCCATTTAAGCCAGTAGCATTCTGGGACTGGGGACCCTTGGAAAGTTCCACAATAGATTTTCCCAAAAGAATTTCGCTCCTTCCATTCACAGCGCAAGGGAGGGAGAGCTGCTTTGCACGCTGACAGCAGGAAAAGGAGGATTTAATGGTCATCCACAGTGAAGGTTTATGAATGGAAATGCTTTCAAATGATATTGGCTAATCCTCGTTAATTTCGGTCTCAGCAGTTGTAGTGCTGAAAGTTATTTCTCTACAAAAATGATGGGGGGGGAAGCCTGAGGGTATGCATGTCACCAAGGCTTACAATTGGCAGGGATTCCTCCCCCCCCCGCACGCACCCCCCTTTCTCTTGAGAATCACCTATGTAAGTAAACTTATGGATAGATCTTTTCGACATCAACAAGTTAACATCATTTGACTCAATCTTGCGAAGCACGCAACAGATATATTTCTATCCAACACTTAAACATATACACACAGATGTGGGTTGAGTCTACAAATAGTGATCACTGAAAGAATAAATTAAAAACCCCTGGAACTTAATTAATATTAGACTGCCAACATGTTTAAAGTTTGAGTCACTGAGAGTTTCAGCTTAATCTGCTAAAAAAAATCCTCATAATACAATAGACAAAAGCATGAGTTGAAGGAGACAGGCTGAGACCACAGTCCTATACCAGGTGAACTTAGTGGGACTTACTTCTGAGTAGACATGTATAGATTGCATAGTGAAGGTCCCATTTCTGAACGAAGTTTATCCACATCTGGACAGTTAAAGGATTACACACACACACACACACACACACACACACACACACAGGAAAAGATGTGGATAAAGTAGTCTTTACTGCCTGCCAGCCAAACTCTCTATCAGGAGGCCATTCCAAATTCTGAGGGCCACAACTGAGAAGCCCCTGTCCAAGGTAACCATCCATCGTATCTCATAATTTGGTGGAATGATGTTGTTTTTCAGCCAGATTGACTCATTTCACTCTGTGCTGCATCTTGTACAGGATGACCTCACTCCAGGAGGTGGCCAACGCTTCTGGATCCTCCTACCACTCACCACTCCAGCCAACACCACCAGTGGTCACAGAGGACTGGAGTCATAGCCCAACAACATCTTGGGGGCAGGGTCACCAGCTCGCCTGACCCTGCTCTAGACAAACCATTCTAGGAAGTTCCAGACACCATTTTGGAGCAGTTGTGGTAATGAAGATGTCTCATTCAGGAGCTTCAGTGTGAAACCTCTGGGGCCTAGAATGCTTCACTGATGGGCATCAAAGAAACAAGGTTCTCCCAGTCACCTATTGTCCAAAGCTTAAGGACTCAGTTGCCTTGGAGAACTACACTGGAGCATCTCAGGTGCCGTGGAAATAGAGGAAGGCTTTCCATGGAAGCCTCCAAGTGAGATAGCACCTGTGGCAGCACAGCTCTGACAGCAGGCAAGTTTGGGAGAAGGGAAGGGGTGGTTCACGGGATTTGGAATATTGCAGGAGTTGGGGGAAGAGAATTAGATCTCAGTTTGCATTTTGAAACATCACAGGGAACATGAAGGGGTCTGAATTTAGAGTTGTGCTTGGGGAAAATAACAGCTTTTTTGAGAGGGGAATGGCTTGGCTTGCTGCGTCGGATTGCAAACTGAGCCAAGGGGGGCTCAGTCATTCCTAGATTCTTCTCTCTCTCTCTCTCTCTCTCTCTCTCTCCTCCACACACACACCATGTATTATCCAGAAGTTCGGCCGATACAGAAGCTGAAAAAACTGAGCCTTTAAATTGAAAAATGGATCTTGTCCCCTTGACTTGCAGAGCAAGTCGACAATTAATTGACTGCAGTGCATAAACATGACCCATGGTTTAGTCTTCAGTTGAAAAAATAATGTAATTGCATGAATCAAGCTGTAATCTAATATTTTTGACTCCCACTTGGCCAAACATGTCTGGATTTCTTTGAAGTTAAAGAGCGGAAAGTATTGTAGCAAGAAGAAAATAATGTATATATTTAAAAAGTCATTTAAACTGTTTGGCACTAAAACTTTTGCAAGGTTCTTTTTTGGGGGGGTAGGGGGTAGGGCAGAAAATCCTTAAGATTCTGGGCATGATTAAGCCAAAGATAATAGAACCTGTTTTTACTTTGATTAGATCTGCTTGCATTTAGCTGGATCATGCACACTGCCACACACTGCTCAAAATTTGGGGGGGGGGGTTCCTATATATAAAAAAGGCTCAACAATACAGCAGGGATGGGCAACCCTTGGGGAAATTTCTTTGGAAGTAATCTGTCAAGGGCTGCAAACCAGTGGTGTGTGGAACAGGAGTCAAAAGTGGGCATGGCTAAGGTGAAAAATAGATGGAACCACCTCCTTATCTCTCACTCCCTTTCCTTCCAGTTTTCCTCCTCCTTGCCACCTGCATAAAATTGAGCCAAAGGCCACATAAAACTAGACCAAGGGCCAAATGCAGGCATAAGGCTGCAGATTGTCCACCTTTGGAATGCACAGAACTTTTGGCTCCTATCACGGATTTTGTTTTCCTGACCATTGGTTTCAGCAGTTGTCAGTTCTTGGTCTTGCCACAGTATTTACAAAGCAACAGCAGAGATTTGAGGGTGTGGGATGGAACACTGGGGCAGACAAGTCACAACAGTTCCGAGAGTGTCCACTAAGAGGAACTCACCTGGAGGAACACCTGACCAAGGCTCAGTTTCCTGTTCCTCCAGACATGCAGATGAGATGGATTAGCTGGCAGATAAAAGCCCCTAGCCAGCAGCCATTCTCTCTCTTAGCCATCTCTTCTTCCATGGGAACACATCTCCAGAGAATCTCCAGTTAGGATGGTTCTCCCTCTCGGCCTGCTGCCAAGAGAGAGACCAGATGGAGCCTTACTCTGCTAAGTAGACTCCAGATTTGTAACTTTTTTTACGTAAACCTGCCTTCCTGAGATTATGCTGTTAACTCAGGATGAACCTGTAAGTAAACTCTATCTTATTTTATAAACACTGTGTTGTGTATTTCTTTTAAGAGGGACAAAGGGGATTTGCCAGGAAGTATAATATTGTTGTATAGGTTTTAACAAACCTAAACGCACACTTTTACTGTGCACAAAAGGGGAATGTCATTCTGCTGATATTGGAAGCTTGATAACACAAGCTTGGATAGGATCTATCTAATAATATATCCTAATCCACATCCCTAACATTCCCACAGAGGGTGTGTGTGTAATGGATATGACTTGCACATGAACTGACCTTGCAGGCAGAGGAGGGTCCGCTTTGCCAGCAACCAGCCAGGAGGACCTGTGGTAGGCATATCGGTACCGCTTATTGTCCACTGGAACGATATCCATCAGCACAATGAACTTGGCTTCCGGATCCACACCCGAAAAGGAAACCCTAATGGTCGGAAACATTCTTCTGAAACAGACAGAAGCAGACAAGATGATGAATATATAAATAAGGGACCAGAGAAAACAGCCCCTTTTGAAACTGATCAGAAACAGACATTATAAGCCTAGCCTACCAGAGAGACAGGGAAATTCCAAGCATGCCTGTATATCTTTGTTTGGGGATATTTAAAACAATCCATATCTCCCTGCAAATATACATTGACTGAAGCCGCTCCACATTTCAAACATTTAAAATGAATTTTAAACGGCAGCTGGACGGTCACATGCAGCTCCCAGGCAGTTAAAGAAAGAGAGTCGTGTAAGAAGACTCGTCATGTCCCTTCCAGTGCAGGGTGGAGCAAGCCTGAGGCTGCAAGTGGAAGGAGGTGTAAAAACGGCAACTGTAGGTCTGTAGGAACACAATGGAATGGGATCCTCTGGTCGTGTGGAGCTCAATGGGGGAAGTAGGGCAAGGAAGCAATAAGCAGAATGGAGGCTATGCGGGAGAAGAGTGAAAATTAGTATAAACAGCAGTCATGCCTTTGGATATGGCAGCGAGCCTGTGAATTGAGGCATCTCACTGCACATCCTAACCTAGAGAGTGGAGAAATGCATATTCCTCCAGGTTTTTAGATGTGTTGCCAAATTAAAAGTCGGTCATACTTCCATTCTGCATCATATCCAAAGTAAATAAGGGTTTTCTCCCTTAGTGCTAGGCATCCCCAAACTTCGGCCCTCCAGATGTTTTGGACTACATTTCCCATCATCCCTGACCACTGGTCCTGTTAGCTAGGGATCATGGGAGTTGTAGGCCAAAACATCTGGAGGGCCGCAGTTTGGGGATGCCTGTGCTATTTATTGGCACACTATCGTATTCCCACTTCAAAAATATTAAGGCTAGAGGAAAGAGTAGGCATATTTGGGTCCTCCTTTTTAAAAAGCCACCATAGATATGAGAACCACCTGTGTTTGCTCTCAAATCTATTGTTATGAATAATATTGTGATGTTGATAACTGTAATAGTATTGTATCTATCATCTGCCCTGGAACCAGTCAGGATGAAAGGTATCTGGTGGGTTTTTTTAAAAAAAAAATATGCACACCATTTCCTAAGAGCTAACTTTTAAAAAAAAATCAAGGGGAATTTTAGCTATGTGTTTCCATTTTATATCCCTCCTTTCCACATGAAATGGGATGAAATTGTGGTATCGTAAAAAAGCAGCCTTGCAGGTGTCGATGGCTATTTCTGAATTGTTTAAGCGCTCCCATGTTAAGTGGGACAGTTAAGCAGTCTAATGAACTAAACAAATAGGAACCTGTCAAATATCACAAAATGATGCAGCATGGAAAAGGAGTTGTGTCACTCACTAGTGATTTCACAAGCACCATTTGCATAGCTGTCAAGTTTTCCCTTTTCTCAGGAGGAAGCCTATTCAGCATAAGGAAATTTCCCTTTAAAAAAAGGGAGAAATTGACAACTATGCATTTGTAGCCCTTAGCTGCAAATTTTGGGGGAGGAAACCCCACTGAGCTTACTAGAGCTTCGTTCTGGGTAGACACTTAAAACATTATAGGTCTAAAAGAATGAAATTGTGTGGTAAACTCAAGAGTTGTTGCTCAAGAGTTGCATGGGATCGTGACAGCTCTTTTCAAAGTTCCTGTTGTGAAAATGGCACTTTCCCAGCACTTAACAACAACATTTTGTCAATGGGAAAGTGCAAAGTTCCCACCACTGCTTTCATATACAGTATACTGCTTTCATTGAGAGAGCAAGTTATATTTTAAGTATATAGTGTGATAAATATGCGTACGTCAACACTTGTATCATGCAGGTACCTTTGCCAAAGGAGATGTGCTTGGTTCAGTATTGTATGGGTCTGTGGTAAATCCAGATTTCCTTTGTGTAAAATAGTCTTAAGGAAACCGTGATCTGGAAAGGCCCAGGAAGAGGGAAGGAAACTCACTTCTGAATGTTTATGAGAAGAATGAAACCAGAATCCGAAGTCCTCTGACAGGCTTCCCCAAGCCTGATTAACCTTAGAGCTTTTAGGTCTGGGTGGGACCTCTGCAAAGGACACTAAGGATGGGGTAACCAAGGAAAGCTTTTGAAACAAACAACTACTACTACAAAACTACAATTTTCCCCTTTTAAGCCATGGGTTTTGTCTTGAGGAAATTTTGTAATTACATTATTTTTATATGGGGTGTGTGGAATGTGCAAATTACTGGCAGAAATGAAAACAAGGAAGATATGAGAACGAGCATCTGCTTTGAGCGCAGAAGGTCCAAGATTCAATATCCTAGCATCTCCATGTGGGACTGGCTGAAACCTAGCGAGCAGCTGTCAGTCAGTGTAGGCAGTACTGAGCTGGATGGACCAATGGTCTGACTTCATATAAGGCAGATTCCAGTGTTACAAAGCCCCCTGAATACACAGCAATGTTATGCCTATTATGGATGGGGTGCTCTGCTTATTAGCTGTGGAGGCTGATTCCTACACCACACAAAGTGGACTTTAGTCCCCAAAAGCTCACGTCACAGTAAACTGAGGTCATCCTTAAGGTCCTGCAAGCCTTTTCTGTTTTTGTTTCTGCTACAACAGACTGATTTGGCGAACCTTCTGAAAATAGCATCAATCCATAAATTATATTAATGTACGGTAGATTGTTAAAAAAAAATACTGGTTATTTCACAGATTTCAACTGAAAGGCACACATTTTTTACTCCGTCCTCAGCTTCTCTGCTCATGCACTACAATGTAATCCTGCACATACCTACTTAGAAGTAAGTACCATTGTGTTCAATAGGACTTACTCCCAAGTAAGTGGGTGCAGGATTGCAGTCTAAAACAAAATTAAACAATCAGGTCCAGACAATACTGTTATCCCAAAGCTGGTTTTTGCGCTGCAGCCGTTGTATAGTTAGTATTCTACAGCTCTTCCCTCATGTCAAAATAAAAGGAAGCATAACATTCTTATTCTAACTATTACGCTCATATTAATATCCTTTTGGTGCAGTCTACAAGCAAATACTTCAAGTGGTCTAATGTTACAGGGGCTGATACACAAGGCATGTGCATCACTTGGAGACACCAACATTTAACCCATGACATGCACGTGTTAAACAGCCGTCACAGATCAAAAACGAAGAAAAGAGGACAAGAACCTTCATGTCATCTGACAACACCTCAAACTCAGTAGTTTTTAGCAATGAGGCGTGGAAGCGGAGAGGAGCAGATCAGCACTTTTTTCTGCGTTAATGAAGCTTTTCTAGCGCAATCCAGATGCCTGAAGCATGGGCTGGATAAATCCACAGCTATGCACGCACATTTGAGGGGTGGCTGGTGATAAACTACCCCTTTCCCAGACTTTCGAGTCAACTTTTTCGCCCTATGGACTTCTATTCTCTCACCCCTCTTTCCTTTCAGTTGCTCCATTGTAATTTTGCACAACAAATAAGCAAAAGCAGTTGTGTCGAAGCAACATCTCCCCAAATCTCACACACAGCTAATGCCTTGCTTAGGACCACCAACTAAAGCTTGTCACTATTTTGTGACGTTTTGGGTTAGTCCTAACCTGCCCAACTGTGGATTGTGGTGCCAAAATATAACCGATGTTCTATAGCCTTACCTTCCCGATTTGGTGATAATCATCTCGGTGCCCAGATCGTGGAATTTGTCCCAGAGGTCCTTGGTCTCCAAGCTGCAGGAGATCTTAGCCATCTCCTCGCTGGGAATGATGGGGGTGGTGGGAATGAGGGGCTCGGTGCACAGGGAAGAGGGGCTGGCGCTGCTGAAATCCCCCGGCGGCGTTTCCAAAGCGGGCAAGTCGCCGAGCGTTTGGGAGCAAGACGACTTCTCCACGAATTGCTCTGCAAATGGGACAGAGAGAAAGGGCGACGACGGAGTGAGACGGAGTCACCACAGACAGAAGAGCAAAAATGGAAAAAGCAAGTGGGCCTGCTGCCAGGAGGAGCAGAGGTGAACCTGACAAACACTAGGCAGGATCCCAGCAGAAAGCAAATAATAAGCAGGGGGAGAACTGAATGTGATGCGCCCTGAACTCCCGCAAATGAAAACGACGCGCACGAAATTGGAGAGATTGTCGTAGCTATAGCCGATCCAAGACTATCTTGGGGTCTCTTTTTCCGTCTGCCTGTCTCTTCCCTCACTCATATGAACTTAGGGCCCCTTTGGGAAAGCGGAACCTTGAAAACTTCGGCCAGGATCCCGCGACATTAAGCCCCCTGAATTTTTCAAGCGGCAGAGGATACGGATTTTAAACTCCCTGCCGCCCTGCGTTTTTACGCACAGCAACAGCAGAGGCATTCGGGCGCTTTTAGGCAGGGAGCCGGCTACACACGGTTACCGCAATTGGCAGTTAAAAGCAATCAAAGCGCAGCGAAAGTGTTGAATCTGGAGAGCTTTCTCCACTTGCCGCCGCCTCCTGATTTCCATCGCGTCTTGTCCTCAAGATTTCAGAAGAGAGAACGGGAAAGAGAGAACTTGTGGATTGCCCCGCAGACGAGTGCAGACGCAGCCCCGAGACGGCTTTGGCCACCCTCGAAGCGCGCCACAGACAATGTTTTGCAAGCAGGTACAAGAACGCTGGCCACTTGCTTTCTGTGGCACGAAACCTGTGTTTCATCCGCTTCACTTTAGATGTGAAGGCCTGGGAGAAAACGAGAAATATTGCGGGCGGGAGATGGGTTGTTCCCCCCCCCCCCAGTTTGTCCGTTCCTCCCACCTATTAGTTTCTGAACAAATGGAGAGTAGACAAGAGGTGGGAATCAAATTTTACGTCCCGTTCTCACTCCCATTTTGTCGGAAACAAGGAGTGGGGAGGGAACGGAAAATTGGGAGAAAGCAATTTCCCCCAGTTTTCCTTTTCCCCACCAAGCCTACACTTCTCTCTACTTCAGGTTTGTGCTCGGGGTTAGAATGAATGAATGAAGGAAGGAAGGAAGGAATGCTCTTCATTTAAAAACAACCCTGCAAATAGAAAACTAGCGCGTCAACATTCCAGACTTGCCCTGGCATTAAGTTTTCTCGGTGTATATTTATTTATTTATCTTGGAGCATTGTCACATGAGCTTTCACTTGACATCTACAGATTTAGAGGTTTTCCTCCTCCTCACTGAGGCCTAGAACCTCGACGTGTGGCACAAAGATAGGTCTTTGAAAACATCATTTACCGTACAACCCGACCATAAAGGTTTTAAGCTCAAAAGACTTTGTGTAGATGACACCAAGCGAAAGGGAGATGATTTGCAATCAAAGAAGCGGATATTTTTAGGGGGTGTAATTTATTTATTTTTAAACAACCCTGTTTACTTGGAAGAAAGGAAGTACCTTTGAACTCCGTAAGCGTTTTTCTGTTTATTCAGGATGGGTTTAAACTGCTCCCCCCCCCTTCCCCAACCGACAGAGCATTCCTATGCAAGTCTACTCAGAAGGAGATCAGTTGGGCTTCCTCCCAGGAAAATGGGCGCAGGAGCTGCAGCTGGTTGCAAACAAGTAGGGGAAACAGCATCAGGCCCAGCTAACCTTGCCAAAATTCAAAGCACTTTTACCTCTTTCCTTGGATTTCAATAGAAGGCGAAGGCTGCTAATCCTTTACCATCTCCTCGCATTCTGCGAGACCAAGCCTAGGATCGCACCTTGAGCCTGAAATCCCAGGCACACGCACGTACCTGGGAATAATAAGCCCCATTGAACTTAATAGGATTTACCTCCGACTAAACTTGTAGTTCAGAGGCTTCCCTCCCTCCCACTGTGTTCAAAGGGGATTTCACGAGGGGCTGGACATTCTCCTTGGAGTAGCTCTCGCTGAGCCTTCTGTGAATAAACATGTTTAGGTTCCCGCTTCTCGACTGGATCCTGCCCCAACTTGTGATCAACAAAAGAACTGCATAGAATAGGTAGCAGAGCATCTCTCTAGAATAGGTAGCAGAGCTTGCTTCTACCTGCAAAGGGTAACTGAAATTAAATGGTTGTCAGTTACTAGTGAAATGAACTCTTGGAGTCAGGAGTGCCAACATGGCCCTCTGACGGTGGGTGCCCAGGGCCGTGGGTGGGTGTCATGCAGCATGCATGGTGCTGGCATGGAAATTTGTGGGTGCCCGTCCAGCCCCTTCATGGGGAATTTTGTGGGTGCTTGGGCACCCAAAGCCCCAGGGAGTTGGCACCTACGCTTGGAGTGTCATGCTGTGACCAGCTTGGGTGGCATCGGACCGATACTTACCTCACAGGGTTGTAGTGAGGATGAAAGCGATTTGAGGCGGGGGACGGGCTAGAACTTGATGGAGAGGCAGCATGTAAATATTAAGATAGAGGTAGGAAAAAGGACCACCGATTTTGAAACCTTCCCAAGTCTAGAGGGAAAACCAGCTCCAAACACCCTGCGGCTTCTGATCGTCCGATCAATCTTCCAAATTGATCACAAGTTCTTCTGATCGGATTTCTTTCTCCAGTCCCTCCGCGTGGAGAGAGGCTGCCCACCCAGGAGGATTCCAAAGAAACCCCCGTTTTCATCAGGCGAGGGGACCGACCGGGAAATGAAGTTATCGCTTGATCTGCTAGCGCTGCATAACTCTCCGCGGGGCGCTATATCAGATGTAGGCATCGGGAGCAAGCCTCACCTTCGGCACAAGTCTGGAGCTCAAGTGCTAGAAACTGGAGACGAAATGCGAAGGAAACGGATCCAGCTGGAGAAAGTAAGTCAGAGATTCCCGCTCCACCTCACCCCACCCCCCAAACGCCCGAGCTGTATCCAGAAAATCGGGATCTAGCGGTTTGTGCGCAGTTGGGACGGAGGCTAAAGAGGCTTGATTGTGCTTTAGCTAAAACCAGAAATAGGACTCTTAATTCTAAAACTCTCAGGATATAACCCTACCTCCACTTACCTGGGAGTAAGCCCCACGGAACTCGGCGGGGCTTACTTCTGAGCAGGCTTAAATTTGATTGCATTGTAAAGCCCTGGGCCCCCTATTAGCAGCTGGTTGTTAAATCCAGCCCAGGGGTCAGCATCCACCGGGAAACTTTTCTCGAATGTGCTCAGGAGACTTGCGCAGGAGAGCTTCCCTTGCTGGGTCGCGCGCCTCGGCGCTGTTGGATGTCAACTGATAAGGACCCAGTTACTTTGAATACTTCTACATGCCCCGATTATCGCCGCCCTTAAATAAAGAAACCACTTGAGGGCCTTCGTCGTGGTTGGCGGTGGAGGGAGACGTTATCCAGCTGGCGTCCGAAGCGAGCGGCGCACTATGGAAGGGAACCCCAAAATAGAACTGGTCCCAGATGGGCAGAATCGGACCAGCGACGCGGGCGGCCCATTCCCAACCAACTCACAGGACCCATCCTGTGCCAAGATTCGGGATCGCACCAGCCGGAGACTGATCCCAAGCATTTCACCCACGAAATGCCAAAAAACATACACCACCAATTGGTCAGATACACGTTTCCAACCGGACTAGCCCAGTGAAAGGTTGCGATCCGGAGTCGACTCCCTGAGATGTTAAAAACGACCGAGTTTTCCGTCCCAAGGAAATATGCATAGATTTGGAGCACGTAAAATGCACGCTGCAATCCCAAGCGAAAACCCCATTCAATTCAGTGGGCTCTACTTTCAATAATGAAGCAGATCTAACCGTCCGGTACCGTTCAAGTCCCATAAGGCAGGCTCGAAGCCTGATCCTGACAGTGGTGTGGGATTGAGGATTGGAATGATCTTTCTCTGATGTTATGGCAATGGGCAAAGCTGTATTGTAACCTTGGAATAAGCTCAAGGAGGGGTGGGGAAAAGAAGCCTGATTCTCGACCCCTTTATTCAGGATAAATATTTCAGTTTCAGAGGGATCGGACAGATGTAAAACCTCGTGTTTTATTCAAAGTCAGGGTGCGCTCAGATCCAAATAACTTCGTGGCTGGGTTGCCCAACTCACTGATCCACTGTAAACTTCGCAACTGAGGGTGGTATTAAAATAATTACGGTTTGGAAAAGGACATAACTAAGGTTGACATATGCATCCAAACTTGGGGTTGGACAAAACGTCTCTGTTCCTAACACTCTTCCAAGGTTCCCTGCAGGGCGCAAACTCACCAGAAGTTTCAAGCACCATTGAAATGAATGAACTCTGCTTTTACGCAGTCTCGCTCCTTTGAAATGGGGTTTGTTGAGGAGAAACGCTCGGGTGGGTTGTGGCTTTCCTTGGGATGAAGTTCACTGACTTCTAACAGTCTGCACGGAAATCAGTGCGTCTGCCTCGATCCAGGGTATATAAAAGCATCCACACAGGATCCCACCCTCCGGCAATCTCAAACTCTTCATTTAAATTATCTCACTTCCCAGGGATTTAAACGCAATGGATGCTTTGTGGAAATTGTTTGATTTTGCGTTCCGTACCCCGGCCCTGGTATCTGTATCAATGGAAAGCGGGTTGTACCTATTTATGATAAATGTATAAATAAAAGTAGCTACTATGAAAAGAAGAGAGCACCCGCTTTGTTGGGATTTAGAAGGAACCTCTGTCAAGTTTTTGTTGTTCAATGGTTTTGTCACGCTCTTAAGCACGATTATGTCAACGGGACATCCTCTAGAAAGCCAGTTTTTAGTTAAGTAAACTAGTGGCAAAAAATACCCCATAAATCTCTCCCACAGAGGTCGAGCGATTTTTGAATTCAGATAATATATGCCAAAGACACTTGAAGGAAGTTCTAAGCCTTCGCTCTCCGTCCTGGTTTAACCCTTCAAGCGCATTTTAAAGCACATGCCACCAAGAATCCTGGGAACTGTAGTTTACCACCGCTCAGAACTACAGTTCCCAGCAAACTAGGGCTCCCAGGATTAATGGGGGTGGGTGCGCGCGCGCGCGCCCTTTAAGTGTCTATGGCGCGAACACAGCCAAGTTGCGTCTCACACGTTCAACAGTGACTCCTAGCTCCAAAGCACAATAACGGATTGCCCAGATAGCTGTCCCATTGGGATTAAATGGACCGAATTAGATCGAAGTGTAACCCCCAGTTCACGGCAACGGAATCCGCCTCCGAGCAAAGCCAATCGTATCTGTGACTCTGGCTCTAATCAGCCGCTGGGCGCGCAAGACTGCGGTTGAGTCTGGGAAATAGGCTGAACAGAAGAGAGGGCAAGTTGGGCCTACACTTCCAATGGAAGAAGGAAGGGGGCAGCTAGAAGGCGAGGCATATCTGCAGCGAGTCGATTTGGGACGCGCTCCAGAGAAAATCCAGTGCCCTCGGCCTCCAGTGTCTTCCTCAGCAGAGACCAAACAAGCAAGCAAACCGAATCAAAACAAATGGAGACCCCGCCCGGTCCAATCTCCTGGTGATCATCTTAGCCGGTTTAGCAGATCTCAAGGATATGGTCGTACCGAATCTCTTTCAACCTGTCCAGGAACTTTCTGCTCATTTTTACTTAAAAACTGCCGTGGGAGGCGGGAAGGAATATTTTTTTTAAGAGCAGGCGCAAAGGCAAGTGTAAAATGCATACACGAGCCAGTCCATACTCGAAACAGGGAGGGAAAAAGAAAGAATCTGTAAATAACCGGAAACAAATTCGCTGTGACCGAAGCTCAGAAAGATAAAATATCTTTAAAGTACGAAGTTTGGGATGAGGGACCGGTTTCTATTTTCGATGAAAGTTTCTTAAGCATACTCATTGCTTCTATTGAATGCATCTTTTTCGTACTTAAAAGCCTTCGAATTTTTGTTGTGTCTGTTTAAATTAGGCCTACCCTTTTTTAACAACGCAAGTGAGAACTCTTACTCTTCCTTTCATTCTTGACCAAGAGAAAAAGGCGCTTTTCTAAAGGTGCATTATTTCTATTAATGGTTAAAAGGTGGGCTAGCTGACAGAGGGAAGAGGTGTGAAGAAATTTATAATTAAGGGTTGCTGGGTAATGTTTCTTAAACAGCCATAAAGGAAACCCACGCAAAGAGCTGAGCAACGGCTTTATGAGAAGTATTTTTTGTTAAAGCTTCTGTGAGAGAAAAGGATCTAAATACATAATGTAACTAAAGCTCCAAGTGCTTTAAAGGTCAAAATCAGCACAACAGTATCCTAAAATAAACAGACTGCAATAATTATTTGATATTTTCCTTATAACGTCCTTGGAGCAGAGACATATCTACTCTTTTCTTAGGAAATTCTGTAACGGAGGTTCTATACAAGTCGACAAAACGTATTTAAAACAAAACGCACAAGACTATTCACATTATCCACTATTTATCATTATCATTATTAATTGCCTGCCCTTTATCCAAAAGGTGGGTTCCAACATTAAAACACAATATTTTAAAACAATTTAAAATAACTTAGGTGGGTCCTCAAAAGTATACATACACATCAAGTGTCAAAAAGCCACGGTAAAAAGGGTTAGGTATTTGGGTTGACGCACTAAACTTCTGGAATTAGAAGCAAGTTCTCTTACGAAACAAAGTGGCTTATTTTCAAGTCAATGTGGAAAGTTTTACTAGAGAGAATGAAACTGTAGCCCTGGCGTGTTTATCAGAAAGCAAATCTTATTTACTCAACGTGGAGATGTTTTAGAATGGAACGTCTATCCATGTAGGATAGGGCAGGTTGACTTCAGAGGCTTTAAGGATCACAGTAAAAAAATATAGGCTCCCTGCTGTGGATTGCGAAGTTTTGCCTTCGAATTCAAAGGGATGTGAACGGAGTCTTTGTATTTGAAAGCAAATCTCATTTCTTTCAGACCCCTTAGCTTATGATCACCTCATCCTAAAAATATTTATCTGAAATTGGTCGGGTTTATTTTTTTTTAAATGGCTTCCAGATTCAGAATCACAGCCCTGGCTATTAAGAATCCCAGTGATTTCAGGGGGACAAGTTTACAGTATTTTGAATACAAACTCCTTCAAAAGGAGGGCCCATTTTCATCCTGAGGCAAATCCTACCAAGCTAAACGTGCTTGCCGAGCGATCCTGGGACTTGCTCCCAGCTAAATGTGCACAGGATTTTTTAAATCGGATTGCTAATAATTACTTTAGCTGGATCTCCTTCTCCTAACTCTATCTCCCTAGTTTAAAAAGTGTACGAACAAACTGGAGAAGTGGTTCCCACTTAATCAGCTGGTCCGTGGGCTGATTTTACAACTACAGCTGCGCCCCAATGTTCTCGGATGAAAAGTTTGTTTTCCGGATCGATGGTCTCTTTTGCCCGGAGAGAGGAAGGGCCGTCCAAGAAAACTCAACTTAGCAAAATCGTATCTGGTTTTTATTTCTAACTGGATATACGGGCACTGGGGCCAGATCCTGTATCTGATCCCTCCAAAAGCAGCAGCTTCTTAAAAGGAAAACGATACGTCGGATAATCGCAGCCTTTAAAGAACCACGGAACTCCCCGTCGTAACACCGGAACGTTTTAGTTGTGTACCAGGCTACTTAGAAAAAACGTTTGCTTCCGTTGCCTTTTAAAACTTTCCACTGGACGTTTGGAAGGCATCATTGATAACATCCCAGTCAAGGGGAAGTTGAACCATCCAGTCCAACTTAGGAAATGCATTCTCCCACCCCACGAATAATTATTATTTTGGAAAGCTGTTCTTTTTCTAAACGTATCCCCCCGCCCGCACACACAGTTACTAGGGAGTAAGGCCCATTGAGCTCGGTGCCGCATTAAAACTGCTAACACATTTGCAAAGCAAAGCAGGAACATGTCTGTTTTCCTGCATGGCAAGGGCTTTGCCTGGATGACCATGGGGGTCCCTTCTATGATCCTATGACAGGATCACCCCTTCCCTCCATTCCCCCAAGCGATCACTCCAGCATCCCGGGCAAAAGCCCCTCTAGGCACGGGCAGGTGGGCTTGGAGAAGAGGACCCCCCCCCGACGGCGCGTCCCTCCTTCTCCGGAGACTCACCCAGAGGCTTGATGGTGCTCTCGGCGTTCTCTTTCTCCTTGGAGCTCCCGCTGGACATGAGCGCGGCGATGGAGAAGGCGTTCGCCCGGGAGGAGAGCTGCGGCTTGGGGGAGGCGGTGTACTCCATGGTCTCGGAGCAGAGGACGGCACCCCAAAAAAGTCAGATGGTCGCGCAGAGCCAGGCCGTTCCCTCCTGCTACCCAGACGGCTCCAAAGGAGAAGCAGTGAGGAGGAAGGAGCCCACGGGCTGAGGGATCGGGAGGCCAGAACTTTTTGCCAGACTCCCCAAGACGAGACTGGAAGGCGCGGGCGCCGTTTACGCGGCGACCATCGTTTTCCCTGCTCCCTGGATGGAGGCGAGGAAGAAGGAGAGAGAGCGCTTCGGTGCGGATGGAAGAGGCGTCTGCCAGGGCCGGAGGGCTCGCAATGAGATCCGCCTTCCTTCCTCCTCCGCCTTAATTCGCTGGCCGCCGAGATCCTATCGGCGGCCAGCCAATCAGAGCCTGCCCACGTCAGGCCTCGCTGATCCCACCGGAGAGAAAGGCAGAGCGCGCGAGGGCAAGCGGCAGGCTCTCCAAACTCGCCCTTTCTTTCAAGGCAACAGTTTAGTTCTGGGGAGGAAACCAGAGTTTGGAGAAGTCTTCCCCTGGTCCTTTGTCGGGGTTTCAAGAGGGAGGGGGGACCCTCCAGGGAGGGCATCGGACCACCCCTATTCTGTATTTCAACCCACGCGTTTTGATTTCTCCATCTCCGGGCAGCTCGCTGGTTCCACCAGCGCTCAGGGTTTGCTCACCACGAAGTTAGTTAGTTAGTTATTAGTTTAGTTTATTATGGGCCCAGTCACAATGCCACCCCCCAGCAGTGGCTTAATGTAATATGTGATATAAAATCAAGCAGACAACGATCTGTATTATAAATGGCCAAAACTTTATTATAGGTGGATTTTTGGCTCAGGCATTGGGTGTATATCCATTTCAGCCCCCCACCCCGGACCAAAAAATATGTATATTTAATTTTTAAAAGGTAAGGGAACTCAGTCCCCCTGAGTTCCTGCTCAAAACACCCACAACAAAGGTTCTTAACATTGTGCTCTTTTGCCCTGCCCCTGCGTCTAAAAGGAGGCCTTTAACCATTCCTAAGACTCTTCTGCCTGCCCTGAAAACTGAAAAGGTTTCAAACGACGGGAACTGCAAGGCCAGATCTCTGGTTCCCAGCCTTCTTTGCTCCCCCATCCCAACGTCTCTTCCCCTCCTTCCTGTCAAGTAGTACTGATTGCCGCTTTGACAGCCCGCGCTGCCTACGGCACTCCTGGCTACTACAACCCACTCGGTCCCCAACAGGCCTCGTTCCCCACGAAGTGGCCGATCTGTGTCCGGATTGCACCACTCCAGGCTGAGGAGTTCCCATGACCTAATGGCCCTCCATGCCAATAAAACAAGGCCCAGAGAGCTCCTTCTCCCTGGGGTCCACTTTTGGATTGTGCAGGAATCTCTTCTCCTTGCGGAGACGCCCCCGCCTGCAGACTGAAGTGCAGCCAAGACACAGGCTCACCACCTTAGGGAGAGCAAGGTCTTACACCAGCTCTCCATCAAGCACTAAAGGTGTTTCTCAAAAGGAAACGGGACCCTTTTCTCTTTCTCGCCCTTCAGCGACTTTGTCCTGTCTTCCGCCCGAACCTATGCAAGAGCGCTTGTTCTCTTAGGGGCTTCGGGATTTCGCGGCTCCACAACCGCCACACAATTTCCCCTCGCCCCTTTTGTTCAGAGGCGTAGCGGGGACTGACTGCACCCTAGAAGAATGAATTTACTCTGCCCTAACTCTAAGGATATCTCTTTGCGTACGCGGCGACGAATCTGCGTTAAAATGGACACGCCTGTCCTTGTTTCGGAAGCTGGACGTTTTCTGGCAACGCATTTCCTAGGGAAGAAAACTCCTTAAAAGCGATCTGGCTGCTCCAGTACCAGCTAGCTGTGGACACTGCCTTCCACTAAACGACGCAGCTTCCCTTCCAAGTGTTTCACGCGTCTCTTGATGGCTGAACCTGGCTTCTTGCACGTGCGAATGAACCGGCAGAGACAGATGTGTCTGCTTTGTTCCTTTCGACTGTGTGCACGCTGTACACTTAAGAGCGCATTTAAAGCACACTTCCCCTAAGTCATCATGGGAACCGTAGTTTGCTCAGAATGTGGGTAAACTACAGCTCCCAGGAATCTTTGGGTGGGAGAAGCATATGCTGTCCCGTTTTTCTTTCCTGCTAGGGTCCACACACATTCATTCAGGTCCAAGTGATGGCAGGGCTATGCGAATCAGCTCCAAGAGGCGCTGGGACTTACACCCATAGTTTGCAGGCAGCGGTCGGGACTATCTCTCTCTGTGTGAATTGCACTACACAAACACGTGTGGGCTTTTTAAACAAAATTGTTATTATTTAGTCTTCCTTATAGCAAAAATACAAATATCTTCACTGCTTTTGAGAGCCGATTTACGCTAAATTAGACCCCTGTTTGTCTATCTAACCAATACTGTCTTTTTCTAACGGAATGAGGTTAAGATAATGCGGCCGATCTCAAATATGCTTCATACTTTGGGAATGAGGTTTGTTTTGCTTCTGCTTTCCAGGCAATGAGACTTCCTTCCAAGGTAGCGTATTTTGGATCGGAGCCGGAAAGCGCAAGCTTCGAGCCACTTACTCCGGAACAACCCCACAGAAAACGTACTTGAAAGTAAGTGGTGTGCGGCTTTCCCCCCACTCCAACCCATATTTCAAAGAAACCCGATTGGAGTGGTCGTTTAAGGGCTTCGCAGTCCCCTCGCCACGCTCTTTGGGAGTTTGCTTCCGACTAAATAGGCTTAGGATCGCGCCACGCTCCTGTAGCAGTGAACTCAGCCCCACGGGGGAGTCAGCCCCACAGGTGGCAGCAGTGCTCCCTTCCACGCAGGCAGCAGTCTGCGAGAGATCCTGAAGGCTTTTCACTTTCACCCACAGCTCTGCGCTGCATTTACGCACATTGACCTTCCCAGCTGCCCCATCCGTAAATGGACCCAGAGTCACTTCAGCACGCGGATCCAAATCCCAAAGAAAGCGGGTCCAAACCGGATTAAGTCCGAGGAATTAGCCTTCTTGTGACACTCACCCCGCGGTTCCCTCGACTAAAATAGGAACGCGCATGTTTCAACGGATGCTCCCTAAACGTTTCTGATTTGTTCCAGGGGTGCCCCCATAGGTTGTGATATATCCACGCACCGTATTTGGATCGGGATCGGGACTATCTATAAAGGGCCACCGGTAGAAAGCGTCTGTATAAACGATTCGCATCCTAAGATTTTCGTTTAGCTTATTTTTTCCTTTACAAGATTTAATTAACATGCCCTGAATACCGAACTAAATTTGTTTTAAGAGCATGCACTATTTAACTCTGTGGGAAGACCAAATCGTCTCCTCTTCACTGTGATTTCAAAAGCAGGTCGACAAAAATTGCGCTCCCCCCCCTTTACTGGTCGGCATATGCTTTCCCTGGAGGTCAACTTGGGCTGCGATCCTAACCAGATTAAGCCGAGGTTCCCGGTTTTCTTGAGATCAAGTGGCTGCGACTCACAGGCGCTAAGCGACATTTAAGGACCTTTGCGTCAGTTTCACTTCTTTTCTCCAAGTGTACAGATCTCAGTGTAAAAACCCAGCCCTAAATCAGGACCGGAGTGCAATCCTATATGCACCCTTATTTGAAAGTGAGACCCTCTGAACTCTGTGGGACTTGCATCGGAGAAGATAAACACGAAATCGGGCTGTTAAACTGCAGCGCATCCCCCCCCCACAGTTTTTGGGAACAGGCTTGCTTGAACTCCGTGGGATTTGCTTCCCAGTAAAAACGGATTAAGGTCAGGGTGCATTATCAAATTGCACTATAGGATGCTGGTTGTTGCTTGAAAGTGCCATCACCAAAAACCCCGAATCAACTTCCATTCCTCAGTTTTACTGGCTTGGGCAAGTATTGCCCCCACCCCCATAAGCAGAAACCGATATCCTTTCTCCAGCTAAAACCCGTGTCTTCCTTCGCTAAGGCTTCCCAGAACTGCAGGCGCTGGAATGTATCTGGAAAGTGTGAGACATTTCCCCTGTTGCAGCGTTGCGAACTGGTGAGTTTTGGAATTCTGTGTTTATAAATCGGATCCACACATCAGTTAAGCCATCTAGCTTGACCTTAAATGCTTAACTACGGTAACTCTTCCGGTCCTAAACAGAAGTGCATTATGATTATCAGACTGACTTCGGTTGCCAGAGGTGTGTGCGGTCGTCTGCAGTCAATTTCCCTGTCTATTCAGAAGCAAAACCTCTCCGCGTTCATTAGGACTTCTCAGAGAAAGTAAATGTGTGAGAGGCTGAACCCGAAAGCACGCCGGCTCCCCGCTGCCCGGACCTTCGTTTATTTTGCATTTCTAGCGCTCAAGTACTGCTAATAATTATAAATTGATTGCATTGGGGCTAAGCTTCCTTTTCCTTCAGCAGAACAGGATTGCAATCTAGTTTAGGGCCAGCTCTCTTAGCCCTGGGACCTGGGAAAGTGGAGATGGTCTTTGAGCATGTGCAGGGTGTTGTTACTACCAACCTTTGAGTCCAAACTCATCTAACCATCCCTTTCCCCGTTTATTAGAAAAAGAAAACTCCCAGCTTCCAGGCACCTCTCTTAAAGGAAAGAGTTCCACACCCAGGCTGAATGTATTTCAGCTCCCTCTGGGATTGGCCAAGAGAAATCCCCTGGACTGATTTTAAAAATGGGTACCGCTTCGGGGAACTTTAGGGTTTTCACTCTCCCCTTAAACAACCTGAACCTGACGGAAGCAGAAGCGCACTTTTAAGAAACGCGCCGTTGCGAATTCTAAGGTTGCCGGATGGTGCTATCCCCAAACAGCGTAACCCGTGCTCTTGCAGCGAAATTGGTTTCCAGCACAACACTGAGCGCGACGATCCCGCCAAACCTGAGCGCACGTTTCAAATTCCATTGGCTTCAATGGGAAGAGGAAAGCGCGCACTTTAAGGCTTCAATCCTATACACGACATTTACTGAACGCAGAGCAGAGCTCGAGCAGTAAACACCTTTCATTGAAATCGATGGGGTTTAAGCACGCTTCTTTCCACAGAAATGAGCTCATTGAGTTTAAATGCCCTTACTCCCAGGTAAGGGGACATAAAGACTGCACTCTACATTTAACAGGGCCATAGGAGTTGCTTTTGAAATGGGTCCAAAAAGCATGGCCAAACCTAACCTACAATGAACCTGACCAGCTTTCAAGGGCCTTTCACTTTCCAGGGACAAGATCCGGGCCGTTCCTTCAGCGGGTTCAAGTAGAGTTATACAGGCATCCCCAAACTGCGGCCCTCCAGATGTTTCGGCCTACAACTCCCATGATCCCTAGCTAAGAGGACCAGTGGTCAGGGATGATGGGAATCGTAGTCCAAAACATCTGGAGGGCCGAAGTTTGGGGATGCCTGAGTTAGGAGCAAGAGGCCGGGAGATCCACAGGATCCACAGAGCTGAATAAGCAGATCACCTAAAAATCTGGTCTGAGGCACGACCCCCAGACCTCCCTTTCTTCAGACGCCCTTTGACTTCCTTATATAGACAGGGAAAAAACCCCAAGAGAGGAAGTGGGGGAAGAGAAATTCCTTTAGCTGCCAAAGCCTTGTCCCTTAAGGAAACAACTGGAGCCGGCCTGGTGGCTTAAGTTCCTGGTAGTGCTTTATAGTTAAAGCTCTGGTTTTCCCAGTAGTGATGTATGGAAGTGAGAGCTGGACCATCAAGAAGGCTGATCGCCGAAGAATTGATGCTTTTGAATTATGGTGCTGGAGGAGACTCTTGAGAGTCCCATGGACTGCAAGAAGATCAAACCTATCCATTCTGAAGGAAATCAGCCCTGAGTGCTCACTGGAAGGACAGATCCTGAAGCTGAGGCTCCAATACTTTGGCCACCTCATGAGAAGAGAAGACTCCCTGGAAAAGACCCTGATGTTGGGAAAGATGGAGGGCACAAGGAGAAGGGGACGACAGAGGACGAGATGGTTGGATGGTGTTCTCGAAGCTACCAACATGAGTTTGACCAAACTGCGGGAGGCAGTGGAAGACAGGAGTGCCTGGCGTGCTATGGTCCATGGGGTCACGAAGAGTCGGACACAACTAAACGACTAAACAACAAGAAGTGCTTTGTGGAACTGCATGGATGAAACGCCCAGCTCCCTGCGGTTCTTCCTTTCGGGGCTGCTGTGCATGCCCTGAATCCAGCCAATCCGGGAGAGCTGAGGCGCCACTGAGGGGCCGTCTCTCTGCGGATCGGACAGGTCCTAAACACGTCCTTTTCTTGCAAACTGCATTTTGGCACTGCGCGTTAACCGACCCACAAGAACTATCACCGCCTGGTCAATCTCCATTCCCAGTTCATTCCTATTGATTGCTACTGTATTCTGTTAGCCACTGTTAGCACATGGATAGATAGTATTCTATCCATGATTACTCGGAAGTAAAACCCACAGGATTCAGGGGCTTCCTTAAGCGTCTTCTGGGTTACCAGGGATGCTAAGGAGGTGACGATTCCTCCTGAACAGTGCGATCCTAGCCATGTTTACCCAGAAGCAAGTCCCAGTGTGAATTCCATGAGTGTAACCAATTCAGTAGGATTTGTTTCTGGTGAGATATGGTTAGGATTGCGCTGTATGGATCATGTGATATTCCGGAGATTTGGGGTATCCCCGGAAGACTATTTTGCTACACGACATCTGTACTGTGTGATAAACTCACCTGCCAGGCGAGGAGATGAGCAAGGCACACTTGAGTGATGGAACTCAACTCGGATCTCTGGTGGGGTTTCTAACTCTGGCTAGCATTTATCCCTTTCTTCATTTCCTTGCTTTTATAGCCCATCTGATCAAGGTGTCTTACATGGTTCTCCCCTTCATTTAATCCTCACAAAAACCCTGCGAGGTAGGCTGAGAGGCAGTTAACTAGCCCAAGATCAGCCACTGAGCTTCAGGGCCGAAAGGGAACTTGAACCCTAGTCTCCCACGCCCTGGCTCTCTGGTGTGGGCTTTATATCTCCGGGATTTCCCCCCTCACACATCAGCAGCACGGATCCATAACATGCCCTCAAGGAAGAAATCCCATTTTCTTCTATGGGACTTAGTTCCTATTCCAGAAATGCAGCTTTACAGCCTCAATGCAAATCAAAACTCTCCTGACAGCACAGACAATTTTTAGCAAACGTTTCCTCCTTTGCTACCCTCAGCCAGTGGAGGCTGCTCTGTTGGGGCTAACAGGGGGCACTGCCATGCCAGTCTTCTTACCCACATCCAGTCAAGGGGGGCGCCTCTGGCTGCCCACTTCCTCGGGCTCAAGGTGGGAATAAAACTCGAATTAGTTGGCTCAGTGACCTCCCTGTTTTCTGCTCCATTAGTCCCAATGGGCTGCACCAGCTGCCATTGCCCTAAATCCTATTTTTAGAGGGCAAGTCACAGGTATTGTGCCGGCTGATCCTGCACATAGTTTACTGTGAAGACGACTCCATTGTGATGAAAGGAAGCTACTTTATAATGCGATAGGAGGGTTGGTGCTTTTGGTCAGAGTCTTGTGACAACCTCAATTTCAATATGACATATGTTGTGAACCGCCCTGAGATCTACGGGTGAAGGGCGGTATACAAATTTAACAAAATAAAAAAATAAAAAATAAACTTTGGAGGACTTCCTACCCATTTCACCGGATGCCTGAAGCGCTATCCAGAGCACACAGGCAGTGCTAGTTACGCACACCGGTGGTAATTCACCATATAATTTTTGGTGACAGACTTCTTGGCCAATTAACGCGTATAATTCGCTAAAAGTGGCGCACGCTTCCCCCATTCAATAGGCCCCAAACCGGCGTCCTAATCCCACCCCATCAACGCTGAATCTCACTAGGGCAACCCTGGGTCAGCTTTCAGATTAATCCACTTTACAGGGTTGTAGCGAGGATCGAACTGGTCTGGAGGGAAAGAACAGTGTAATATTGAATCCCAGTTCGGTCTCCAAGCAGCATTGGCATTAGTTCAAAACTCTCCCTCCCTCTTCCCTGCTACCGTGCAGCCATTCGCTCCCTTTCCATCTCAAGAGAAGGCAGGATGACCTTGTCCAATGTGCTCAAGGTCAAGCGCTGCGCATCTTTCTGTAGACCTCGCCTCATTTGCATTAACCCCGCAAGCGCAGCGGAGAAGAGAGAGGTGTGAAGAAATCTCCGGTCCAGCAGCTCAAACCTTGATCCTGTTTGCAGGACACTAAGTTGCACTGCGATCATCAGTGGGTTTACCCACAACAAAGGACACAAAGCTTGCTGTCTCCCACCCTATCATCCTCATATCATTTGGAAGTGAAGCCCAGTTAGATTAGTCCCACAAACTCTCCAGTGATTTGGAGTTAAAGAAAGCGGACAAAAAAACTTCTGCCGTCTAGTAGGAAGTTTCTCAGCTCTCATTATTGCTCCCTTTAATAATAATCGCAAGTGGTGGTAGTAGGTGCCGACAGAAATGAAGCCAAAACTGGACCTCTGTGTAACAACGGATAATTTGGTATGTTCATTGAACCCCGCGTTTCCAAAAATAAATGTTGAGCCCACCATAACCACAACAGCATTAAAACAACAACAAACACTGCAATCACAACAAACATCAAACACGGTAGCATGTAAATAAAGCAAACAACAATTATTAATGCAATTAATAGTTAATACAGTAAGCCCTAGAGAAGCATCTGAATGTTTCGGAAGCATCAGGCTTGCAAGTGTACACTTTTATTTAGGGGAGGGGATTAAAGGGGCACCCCACCCCCAAAAATGCCTTATCAGAACTGCGCACGCTCAGCCACCCTGGGAGGTTGAGTGACAGTGGGAAAATACAGACAACAAGAAGTGGAATTGTTTGCTGGCCGGTTGGGAGCAACGTGAACAGGAGCGTTCCTGTCAGGAGGTAGGGAATCCCCTGAGATTTATTGTAAACCTCTCGCGTTACTTGCGACTCGGTTAAGAGGTTTTATTACTTACAATAAAGCGGTGAAATTTGTAAAACAAAACAGATACTCTGCAACATGTTGTGGCAGGTGCCACATGTTGTTATACAGGACGATGGTCCAGAGATGTTTAATAAGTCCCAACAGAAGTTGAGCGCCCAGACTTGGATGTCGGAGACAGTGCAGTGTAATGGTTAGAGTGTCAGACTAGGAGACCAGGGTTCGGATCTCCACTTGACCATGGAACTCACTGGGTGACCTTCGGCCAGCCACTGCCTCTCAACCTATCCTACCTCGCAGGGTTATTATGGGGGATTAAATGAGGAGGAAGGGAAGTAATGCGTGCCACCTCCAGTTCCTTGGAGAAAAAGGCGGGATATATATGCGTTAGACAAATTAAATAAATAAATGTCAGGATTATTGGAAGGTGTAAGTCCAAGCACCACAGCCTAAACCAGTCGTATAGAGCGGGATGGGAGCTTGGGTGACGCAATGCAAGATCCTTAGGAAGCGCGCAATCGGGCTCGTGACTGGAGCCTTAGTCCCGTGCGCAAGCGTGCCTTTTGCGCAACCCCGTTTGTTTCGATGGGGCTTTCGCAGGAGAATCCCTCGTTGCCTTTTCGGAAAGCACAGACAGATCTAGATCCTGACCGGGTTCTGAAAGAGTCTCTCCCCCCCGCCCCCAGGCGTCTTGCCATCTGCGCGAGACTTTGGCGACCTCTATCCAATTTCACCGCCAGCGCCCCTTCAATGTCACCTCCTTCTCAGCCGAGGTGTCTTCTTTGCAGCGCAAAGCGAGGCGTTCTTAAACCCATTAGGCATCTCCCCGATGCAAATCCGAGGGTGGAAAGAGGGGGGAAAGCTCGATTAAGACCCGAGGGTTGACAATTAGATTATAGTCCAATTGCCAGCGGATAATGTGCTAAAAGCTTTCGCGCTTAGTGTAACTCCTTCCTGAAAATTATTCACACTTTGCCGGCTCCCGCGGGCCAGGCGAGGGGAGGCGAGGGAGCCAGGGCCGGGCCTCCGACGGCGATGGCCTGCGATCGACCGAGAGTCGAAGCTATCGAGCGCAAACGTCGTAGGAAGGGTGGACCTGCTAAGGGAAACGCGGGTAACGTGTGAACGCGGGCGTAGCACAAGATGCCCTGCTCAGGTCAACACAAACACCGGCCCTATAGTGTATGGAACAAGTTCTGATCATAGGGATTAGAAGTGCAAGGCTACGACCCCAAACACATATTTACAGGAGAATAGGCCTATTGGACACAGTAAGACTTACATTTGAGTAAACCCGCCCAGAATTGTACCGTAAAGCATCTCTCTCTCCCTTTAAGCTAGAGCTGGCTCCTTGTTCTACCTATATATTCAAAGCGAGCCAGAATTCAGCAGGCACTCTGTGTCTCTTTCTCCAGAGGTGTGTAAATGAAATAGTTTCAACATACACACCGTACAGCAGAAGCTCATTCAAAGCGCGCTCATACAATCCCGGCGGGAACTGTAGTTTAAGGGTGCTGAACTTGTAGTGGGTGAACTATGGTTCCCAGGATTCTTTGGGTGCGCGGGTGGGGTGTGTGCTTTACATGTGTGGTGTGTGCGCAGCCACATGGGACCAGCACTATCCAACCTAAGCGAAGTACTTTTAAAGCGGCTTCCATTCCGCGGCATATGCATCCTTGGAAACGTTGAGACTTCATTCAACATAGACAGTGGCACACTTAGGTGAGTTTGACTCCTCCGCTTGCTTTCGATGACAATGCAAATTAAAAAATATGGTAAGCGGGCAACTCTGCTACTTTTTTTTTTTTTTGCGGACGGGGGTGGGAAGCGTCCTCCTTGCCTGCTCATTCTGCTGAGTGGGGCTCATTTGCTGATAGGTTTAGAAAAAAATGTAAAGGCCCAGGAGCTTGAGCTGCCGCAATACATACAAAGCTGGAATCTGGGACGCATGGCCTATGGCCACATACTGTACTCTTCACTCTTTTAAAGCCACCCCGTCCAAAACAACAACAACGTGGGAACTGCAGTTTACCCCGTGCTACAATTCCCAGCACCTTTAACAAAAAAGAGAGTTCTCGGGATTCTTTGGGGGAAGTAATGTGTGGATAGTGTGCACACTGTGGTATACTACTTGGGTCAGGATCCTTCTTCAATATGGTTTCCTCTAGATATTTTGAACTAGAACTCACACCAGGCTCAGGCACACTAGAATACTCACTTTCTAATAAATAGGTTTTTTGTTTTTTTTTGCTTTGCTGCCCCTACAGAAACAGCTCAGGAATCAGTGTGGACTTGCCTTTGTTAAGTAATCCCTGTTGATCTCAAGGAGAAATTCGTTATTCTAAGGGAAGAAGTGTGCATGCACACGAAAGCTCATACCAAAATAAAAACTTAGTTGGTCTTTAAGGTGCTGCTGGAGGAATTTTTTTATTTTGATCTGTTTAGGTTTGGGGTGCCAGGTACCGACTGGTTAACTGGGCAAGAGCTCCCCCCCTCCCCTAGTTAAAGGTCACTTCCTGAAAGTGTGTGAGTGGAATTGAGAAGGTGGGAGAAGAAACTGCCTGGATGTGGAATGCTATGGAAGAGGAACGTTACTTGGAGGGATCTCCTCAACAGAACACCCCATGTTGTCATGCTGCTCAGAAGTAAATCCCAATGATTTCAGTGAGACTGACGCCCAGGAAAGTGAGCATAATAGGACTGCAGCCTAAATGGCCTCGGTCCAGTATACCTGAAGGAGTGTCTCCACACCCATCATTCTGCCCGGACACTGAGGTCCAGCTCCGAGGGCCTTCTGGCGGTTCCATCATTGCGAGAAGCCAAGTTGCAGGGAACCAGGCAGAGGGCCTTCTCAGTGGTGGCGCCTGTCCTGTGGAACGCCCTCCCATCAGATGTCAAAGAGAAAAACAGCTACCAGATTTTTAGAAGGCATCTGAAGGCAGCCCTGTTTAGGGAGGCTTTTAATGTTTAATTGTTTTATTTCATTTTTCTGTTGTAAGCCGCCCAGAGTGGCTGGGGAAACCCAGCCAGATGGGTGGGGTATAAATAATAATAATAATAATAATAATAATAATAATAATTATTATTATTATTATTATTAACGAGACTAAGTCCCAAGTCAACATTGTTAGGATCCGAGATGACCAGGGATTGTGGTTGGAGCAAAATAGAAACAGGCAGCCTACACTTCATGCATTTAAAAAAGCACACACCTCCCCCAAGAACGGTGGCTTTTCAACAGAGAATTATGACCCTTAGTTCGAAAGGATTTGGTCTATCCTGTTGGCCTTTCAGCACCACTCTTGGCTTTTCTGGAGCAAGTCTCCAAATATAGTACGTCGCCAATTTCCTTTCACAATCGCTGTGACGCGCGCGAAATTCAGATGCAACCGCTTCTCTCCTCGCAAAAGACTGAACTTAGAGACTGGAAGGCCGGGAGGAGAGACTCGAAGAAAGGCAAATCTAGGAGACGTCGATCCACAAGGACATGGGCGTGTGAAAAGGTGCCTTGCCATCTTTCCCCTAGGCAAAAAAATATCCCCACAAACAGGAACTGTTTGGACACCACGGGAACAGACATGGAACACCTGTTTGTTCATGGGCGTAGCCAAGGGGGGTTAGGGAGGGTCAGTTACCCCCATCAATCAAAATACAGAGCTAACTGAAGTTCTGCCCCCCCCACAAAAGGCCTCCCCCCAATCCTAGCTACGCCCATGTTTGTGCAGGTGCCGGTTAGTATTTGTTTGGCGATCAAACAATCCCCCGCCCTTCTACCTGGCCAAAGGAAGGCTCCGCCCAACCGCATTGCAAATTGGTGGATTTTAAAGATTCAGGCTAGCTCAGGGGGAACGGGAAGAGCGCAGGGCTGCTTGGCCCTTCCCCTTCCACCTTTCCCGCTTGGGCCCCACCCAGCCTCGACCCGCCCATTTAGGTAGCATCCCACCCACTTTGCCGCGGACTGGCGGCTAATCAGAAGAGCCGAGAACTGCCGCGGCCCCCCGCACTTGTTGCAATGCGAATCTAAAGCGCAAAGAGGTGCACCGGCGGCTGCCAGGCCTTCTCCCTCCTTGCATTGCCTAATCTGTCCCATTATCAGTCCGGTTTTGGAGGATGGCGCCAGAGGAGCTTTGCCCCCATTAGCAAATCCCAGCTCTGGTCCCAAAATATCTAGCAAAGGCAGGAGCTTCCCCAGCGCGACCCTTCTAACCCCTCGAGATCCCAGCGCTGGCAATTTGCTTCCTCCGCAGAAGCAGTTGGTTGAGCCTGAACCAAAGCTACCCCCCCTTTTATGTTTCCGTCCTTACAGCTGGGTCGATTTAAACCTTGGCTCTGTGCAGGGCCCTGAGCGAGGAGAAAATTGCCCCTTCCCGGCAATTCTTAATTTCGCAGTACAGTAATTCATTTTGGAACAGTTAGATAATAACCCTTCCTAATCTTCCCTTCTCCGCATGCTCTCAAGTGCGCTGTTTTGCACCCCCTCGGCTAGGCACCCTGTGGGAGGGGAGGAACCACGCACACTACCCTAAATCCCACGCTGCTTTGTGGGTGGAAACCAGGCCAAAGAGCTTACCACTGGCCCATCTAGTTCCATATTATCTAGGCTGACTAGTGGTGGATATCCAGGGTGTTGGACACAGGACGGTGGACACCAAAGTCTTTGACCAGGACACGGAACTTTAGCTGCATAAACTAGGTGTGTACTGAAAGCGAACTCATTCTCTGAGTATGGATGCTTATGCAGCCAAAACAGAACCACCCACACAGATGAAGCTAAGGGCAGCAGACTCAGGGGAACCCCAAGATTGTTAAAGAAAAAGAAGGGTGTGTGTGTAAAATACCCTAAGGAGGAAGTCACCCCCAAACAGCCCAATGAGGACAGAACAATGCTCAGTGGCTATGCAATACTCACAGCTGGAGAATTTAAAAAAGCAGGTGGGAACTGGGAGTGGGGAGGGAGAATGGAAAAGGGCGTGACATGGATGGGTGGCTGACACGCTGAATGTTAGCATTCCACAGTGCAACTTGTTGTTGAAGAATGTCTCCACGCTGCTCAGCTGTTTGGGGGTCTTCCTTTCCACTTTTCTGCACTTCACACAGCCACTGATGCCTGTAATTTTTTTGTGCTGACCTCAGCAGTGCTTTTCAGACTGCCAGTGTCTCCCAAACCACACAAGCTTTGAGATAAAGCTTCCTTATCATCACTTTAAAACCCAAATCCAGAGCAGATACAGAGCCAGACAACTCAAGAAGGCTACCTTTACAGCAACCTTGCTAATTTTTTTGGGGGGGGGGGGGAATTCTCCTTTTCTTACTGATCCTTCAGTTTGTGTGTGTGTGTGTGTGTGTGTGTGTGTGTGTGTGTGTGTATTTAACCACTTTTAATGGGTTCAATTACCATTAATTGTTCCATAGGAAATGCATGGCTACAATGCATTAAAGCTATAATACACTCCCAAGAACTCCAGGGCTTTTTTACTGACATTATATTGCTTCATTGTCTTCTTACTGTTTGGTACATTATACCTTGCAAGGTTTTCAGAGAGGGCGTATGCATGGATGTCCACTAAAATGTGGCAGTCACCACCACATGGTGAACCATTTGTGTGCAGCAGCAGACTTTTCTGTACATCTCTGCAGATGTTTTGGTTGTATGCTGTGGCACACACACACACACACACACACACACACACACAATCACCCATTGCTTCTGTTAAACACTTAAATGTAAATACAGTACTGTAGCTCATTTTGCAGCCACCATGGTGTGCTATTCCAGAGTTTGCCTCTGCCATAGCAATCACCATAGATAATTGTTCCCCAGAGTGGAAGCGGTTATCATTCTCTCCCTGGAAGGAATGCAGACAGTCTTACTCTGATAATGTTCTCACCAGGCTGTCAACCAATTAACATCCCCCCTCCCTTGGTCATCATGTTGTGTTTACCTGAGAGCTATAATACTAGATCTGCATTTCCCTTCTACATGACATGCATGAAACATGGAAGGTTGAAGCAGGGGAGTCTGGTACCCTTTTATTACAGCATCATTGACCTGCACAGATTTACAGTAGGACAAGTGGAAGCAGCAACAAAATGTTACAGCATGGCGTTTTCTCCATAAGGCTCTCTGTGATTTCCCTGCCCACCCAATTTTCCATACCACACCCACTAACAGTGAATCAGTATCCATGCTCACTGAATATGTCCAGTTGCCATTTGGCTGTTTTTGTTTCACCCCCACATGGTTTTTTCGCCTAAAGTTTTTTTTGTACCTTTGCAAACCTTGGGTTTTACCTAAGCCTATTGACAACACTCTGTTGTGCTGGGGAATGCCATTCTGGCTACATCAGCAACATTACTCACCTCTGAACATCAGAAACA
The DNA here is from genome assembly GCF_965207765.1 of Zootoca vivipara. Lineage (NCBI taxonomy): Eukaryota > Metazoa > Chordata > Lepidosauria > Squamata > Lacertidae > Zootoca > Zootoca vivipara. The sequence goes on along the minus strand of NC_142594.1, from coordinate 6,840,001 downwards.
GAGGGAGTGATATTGATCAGTTGCACATTTCCTGTATCTTAGGTTGGAAAAGGAATGTAATAAAAGCCTAATGCCATAATTATATTTCTCAGATTCCTTTCCTTAAATCTGTTGGCTAGTAACTTAGAGTTTTGTCAACAAATTCATAGCAGGATTGATCTAAATATCGAAGCACACATGCAAGTTTTGCATTATCTAAAGAGGAGAGTTTAGTATGCTTTTAAAGTAAAAGAGAATAAGACCTTTCAATACCATTTTAAAAAAATGCTTTTGCTGTAGAACTTTAATTTCCTTTGAAGGGGATGATATTTCAAGATCTGTTTCCTTTTTAATTTTACCTTGCTTACTAATAAAATATCCTATCAAGACTATAGTGTCTCCCAAGTTATAGCAGTCATATGATCGCCAGCATCGTTTTTACTTAAAAATTCTCAGAGTCCTGCCCTAAATTTTTTCTAGTGTCGAGCTACTTTGAAGTGGAAGTGGGTTCAGCCTCCAAGAGAAGGGTGATCTAACAGTTTGTTATTTTAATGCTTGTTTTACTTTTATGTACAGTACCTTAAACTTGATGTAAAAACTTATTTATTTATTTTAAAAAATACTTCTAATGAACAGAATGCCTCATACCAGGGCAATGCACAATGAAATCCAAGTGATACGGCTAAAGAAAGGCTGGTGTCAAGTTTAGTATCAGAGGCCCTTTAGTTCCACATAGGATGCAACAGCATCACAAATACTATTACTTTAGGCAGAAAACTGAATAAATAAAGGAGTTGGGTCAGGGAGGTCTAGGTACAAGCTCCGGCTCAGTGAAGAGCTGTTCGACAGTGGAATTTGCTGCCAAGGAGTGTGGCGGAGTCTCCTCCTTTAGAGGTCTTTAAGCAGAGGCTTGACAGCCATATGTCAGGAATGCATTGATGGTGTTTCCTGCTTGGCAGGGGGTTGGACTGGATGGCCCTTGTGGTCTCTTCCAACTCTATGATTCTAAGAAGTTCCCCAGGTCGCCTTGAGTGAGTCACTTCCTTTCAACTCATTGAATTGTGGGTAACATTATTTCACATGCAGTATGCTATACCATTTACCCCGTGTTCTGCAGAATGGCAAGGGATACATGCAGTAAGCAGAATTATGAGTTATGGTAGGGGTGGGGAACCTTGGTCCTTCATCATCCTCAGCCATTGAAGTTGTAGCTCAGCAACAATGAAAGGTTCCCTGCTCCTGAGTTATGAGGATGAGGAAACACATTTAATGAGTTACATCAAGGCATCTTCTGTCTAGACCAACCCACTCACTTGATCCTTGCCTTTTGAGTGCAGTTGTTTCAGCCAGAAGAACTGAATATTTTGTAAATATGACAGCCAATATTTTGTAAAATATGACAGCCAAAATCAAGGATGAAGAATAGGCTTGAGAGTTAGTTACTCTTCTTGTGGTTCACGGGCACCCAGACGGTTGGGTTAGGAATTTGTAATAATTGAAAAATGATTATGAGAAATAGGCAGCTTTTCATACCACACATTACGAGATCTGGCATGGGTTGATACTTGTCTTTCAGCGTAGGAAAAAAAGATCTTGGGGAAGATCTGGTGAAAGCTGGGGATGGAGGTGGTACTTTTTCATAGTGGGGAGTCACATCCCCCCTACTCTATATCACTGGCCGAATGTTTATGATGAAATGCACCAGAAGGCCCTATAAGGACCCATGAAATATTTCTGTCTTAGGCAAGGATTTAATTAAGTTCTTCAGCTGGTGTTACCTGTTCTCAACCAACCGTCTTTCAGCCTTGTGTTGGAGAGAGAGCAGCTTTTGCCATATAAGATCTGACAGGCATGTGCTCCTTGAGGAAGTGGAGGGGAAGCCCTCCGTTCATATGACTAATTAGACAGGCTTCATGCTGGGTTGCTCTTTTTTGATGCTGATCCCTGTGCTAATTGTCAGTTATGTTCCTAAGGAAAGCAAGGTTGAGTTCAAATCTTGTAGCGCCTTGTTCCCTATTAGCTTTCTTGACCTTAAACTGATGTGAATTGACAAGGAACAGACTGAGAGACAGAGAAGGAGAGGGAGAGAGAGAAGTTCAAACCACTTAGCTAGTGCATATTTCAGAGTTCCTTTGCGGAAAGAAAAACAGCAATAGAATTAAAACACTTTTGTGCCATCTGCGGTTGTCACTATGAGATAAAATAGCCAAACTATCGATTCCAGAATGAACTGGAAGAGGAATTCTGCAGAAATGGGATTTGATGCCCTGTTATGTATAAACAGTGGTGATTCCCACCCCAAATTATCTTTGAACCCAACTTGTATTGCCACTAAGGCAACTTGCTTTTAGAACAAAATTCTCCTCCCTCCACATTGTTTATGGGATTTTGAAATTCCCGCATTGAAGGAGATTGGACTAGATGACCCTCGGGGTCCCTTCTAACTCTACAAATCTATGATTCTATGATTTCTGGAGGGCCACAGGCTTCTCATCCTTATTCCAGCTAGTGCATCTACCCATTTTCAGGAAGTGACGTTTCCTCAGCACTCCCACTGCAACATGGAGTTACTGGGAGGAAATGTGATGTCTCTGTTGTTGTTGTTTAGTCGTTTAGTCGTGTCCGACTCTTCATGACCCCATGGACCATAGCACGCCAGGCACTCCTGTCTTGCACTGTGACCCACAGTTGGTCAAACTCATGTTCATGCTTCGAGAACACTGTCCAACCATCTCATCCTCTGTCGTCCCCTTCTCCTAGTGCCCTCCATCTTTCCCAACATCAGGGTCTTTTCCAGGGAGTCTTCTCTTCTCATGAGGTGGCCAAAGTATTGGAGCCTCAGCTTCACGATCTGTCCTTCCAGGGAGCACTCAGGGCTGATTTCCTTCAGAATGGATGGGTTTGATCTTCTTGCAGTCCATGGGACTCTCAAGAGTCTCCTCCAGCACCATAATTCAAAAGCATCAATTCTTCGGCGATCAGCCTTCTTTATGGTCCAGCTCTCACTTCCACACATCACTTCTGGGAAAACCATAGCTTTAACTATACGGACCTTTGTAGGCAAGGTGATGTCTCTGCTTTTTAAGATGTTGTCTAGGTTTGTCATTGCTTTTCTCCCAAGATGTCTCTACCATCCAGCAATTGCACTCATTACATTGAGAAGGAGCTTGGGCTGGATCCATGGAGACAACATTCTTCCAGGCATCATGTGGGCATAGGGATGTTTACGGTGAGAAAGCAAACCTGGTGTAGATTTCAGGTGGTGCAACTCCAGCAGGTAGGTGGATGTCTCACCTTGGGAACACTACACTTGAACCACCCACTTAGATCTATTTCCCCATGCAATGCTAAATTGTCACCAAGATTATGAGAGGCAACGTTTTCAAGGCAGGATTGTCCCACGGCTCCTGTTATCCATTGACTAGCATCTATTGCATGCTGTGTGACTCAACCAGCCCTTTCTTCAGCATTGCTGAGGAGACATCAGAAATCAGCCATGTCTTCTTCTCCACCATGTCATCACTTCTCCACCAAGGACATAACTGCTTTCATTTCCATGGAATACATTTGCCATCCCTTTCAGGCAGAAATACATTTGTGGTTGAGAATGGGCAAAGGTTGCTGTCTTTCAGCTCATCTTTAGTCCTCGTCCTGTCCTAATTTCATGGATCAATAGCAGGCCTGCATCCTGAAAAATCTAATAAGGGTCTCATTGGAATGCACATACATAAAAGATTTCACCAGCAGCTGTAAAAGGAGTTTTTAACATAATCCAAGCAAAAGCGGAGGGGGGGGTGGGAGTTGCAGAAGATGTAGACAAGGGCAAGGTGTATTTTCTGCGATCAAAACATTTCCAAACAGCTCTCATTAAATTAGTAAGCTTGATGTAGGACAGGGTTAGCCAATGTTGTGCCCAGGCTGATGTCCAAAACATTTTAATAGCATCTGAGCTGTAGTCCAAAACACAGCAGCCGGTTGGCTTTAAAGCCCTAAATGGCCTCGGTCCAGTATACCTGAAGGAGCTTCTCCACCTCCATCATTCTGCCCAGACACTGAGGTCCAGCATCGAGGGCCTTCTGACGGTTCCCTCGCTGCGAGAAGCCAAGTTACAGGGAACCAGGCAGAGGGCCTTCTCGGTAGTGGCACCCGCCCTGTGGAACGCCCTCCCAACAGATGTCCAAGAGGAAAACAACCACCAGACTTTTAGAAGACATCTGAAGGCAGCCCTGTTCAGGGAGGCTTTTAATGTTTAATAGATTATTGTGTTTTATTTTTCTGTTGGAAGCCGCCCAGAGTGGCTGGGGAAACCCAGCCAGATGGGCGGGGTATAAATAATAAATTATTATTATTATTATTATTATTATTATTATTATTATTATTATTATTATTACTCTCCCTGATGTAAGGGTTAGCATCCCTACAATGGATGGTATGGGAACATAAGACTGAAGCTTTCAAGTGTGGAGGGAGCAGAAGGAGGGAGCACGTTATCTTCTGCCTGAAATTACCAGTGGAGGAAGGCATGAGCAAAAGCGATGGATGATTTAGAGCAGAACTGAAATACATTTGCCTCAAGTGATATTCCTCAGAATTATCTTCTAAAAACTTTGTTGGCAAATATTCACCGGATGCGCGACTATTTCAGGAGCATTTTATAACTCAGCATAGACATTTGACATCCAAATATATTTTGATAGTTCATTGGAACAGCTGATATTAATTGACAGTTGGTATATAAGATAACTGTCTTATTGTATATTTCAAATGGGGACATTTTCAACGTTTTGATGGTTTTATCGCACATTTTAATTACCGTGTGTATGGATTTCATAATTGATTTTATGCTTGCAAACCACTTAGCAGCATGTACTGTATGCAGCAAATAAATAATAAAACAATGTCCTGCCCAAAGGGAGAATTAAAATTGTTCCAAAAATGGCTTGCAATAGACAAATGACGTTAGTAATTATTATTGGTCTGTGCAGAATGATTGGAAAGCACTAGTGGAACATTACTTTCACATTAGACATACCACATTTTTCTATGTATAAGACTAGGCCCCCCCCTTTTAAAAATGTCTTAAAATTAGGGGGCGTCTTATACACGAATAGTGCCGAGCCCATTTTCTTAAATCTGAGTCCCCCCAAATAGGGGGTGTCTTATACATGGGGGCGTCTTATAGGCGGAAAAATACGGTACTTCCCTCTTCATGCCTATAACAGGTATACAGAGGCATGGATTTCTGTGCCCTGTAGACTAGTCAGATAACTTAAGGAAGGTAAGTTGAATCAAGAACACAGTCAATGGGGATGGATCTACAGACCAGGGAGAATGGTTGAAGGTGTCAACTGAAGTGAAGCAAGTGAAAAGGAACCAGATCTACTGAAGAAACACACCCTTGGATAAGAGGATGTCAAGTCACTAGCCACAATTCACCACACCCTTGTTTCAATTGATTTAAAAGCACGCGATGTATTCTTGTTGGCTTGGACAGGCATCCCCAAACATTTGGCCCTCCAGATGTTTTGGACTACAATTCCCATCATCCCTGACCACTGGTCCTGTTAGCTAGGGGTCATGGGAGTTGTAGGCCAAAACATCTGGAGGGCCGCAGTTTGGGGATGCCTGGCTTAGGACCACACATCTCTCAGACATACTATCCTGTTAAATCCCTTTGGCAGTCAGTGAGAAGGAAGGCTGACAATCACAGAACAAGGTGATGGCATGGCTGCATTTGAGGTGCTTTTAGGGCTTAGGCTGCTGATCTGAAACAGTGGACAGCTCCCAGGAGGTGGCCGGCTTAATGCACTCATCACTTTCTCCCATCTGAGCAAGGTGGGGACCAAGAAGGCCATTACTGGTTCTTACAGACTGAAGGGCAGCTGCTCTTGTTGCTAAACCAGTGGTGTCTCCATAAGCCCGAGGGTACAGCTGCCTTGGTGGGAATACTTGTTGATAGCACACAAACAAGCAACCCTGGACCACAAGGCATGTGAACCTGATAGTCTTATTTTTGATATATCATGTAAACTTGGCATTGCTGCTGAGTCAGCATGTTTTAGTAGTTTAGTAGGACTCTGGTTCAAATCCTCATTCAGCCATGTTATTTGGACTTATCATTCTCTCTCTGCCTAGCCTATTCCACAGGGTTGAATTTGTGGGGAGAACGTGGAATGGGGGAAGAGCTGTGTGTGCAGCCCTGAGCTATGTATGTGTGTTGTAAATAATAATAATAATAATAATAATAATAATAATAATAATAATAATAATAAATTTATTATTTATACCCCGCCCATCTGGCTGGGCGGCTTTCCCCAGCCACTCTGGGCTGCTTCCAACCGAATATTAAAAACAGTACAGCATCAAACATTAAAAACTTCCCTAAACAGTTGTCTTCTAAAAGTAAAATAGTTGCTTATTGCCTTGACATCTGCTGGGAGGGTGTACCACAGGGCGGGTGCCACTACCGAGAAGGCCCTCTGTCTGGTTCCCTGTAACCTCACTTCTCGCAATGAGGGAACCGCCAGAAGGCCCTCGGTGCTGGATCTCAGTGTCCGGGCTGAATGATGGGGGTGGAGGTGCTCCTTCAGGTATACAGGACCGAGGCCGTTTAGTAGGACTCTGGTTCAAATCCTCATTCAGCCACGATATTTGGACTTGTCATTCTCTCTCTGCCTAGCCTATTCCACAGGGTTGAATAACAACTTGCTATTCTATTATTGCAGCAAGCCCATTAATGCACTTTGACAGACCTGTGTGAACAGAATGTCATGAAATATCATTTCAGTATCCTTTGTTTTGGTGAATCACCTTACATATTCTCACAATTTCCCCTCACTAGAACCCTAAGATGTAGTTCAGACAAATCTCTGGTGCGGCTGCACTTGGAATGCCATTTACAGTTCTGGTTGCCTCATCTCAGAGAGGATATTGCAGAGCTGGAAACAGTTCAGAAAAGGAGATGTAACATGACCCAGTGATTGGGCAACTCTCTATTGAAGAAAGGTTACAACAAAAGGCTTTTTAGTGTAGAAAAATGGTAAGCCATACCCTCCATCATTTCTCCAATGAAACTAGGGACATCCTATTCCATCATCATAAATATAATGGTTGCCTCAGCCACTCTGGGCAGCTTCCAACATATATAAAAATATAATAAAACATTAAACATTAAAAAAACTTCCCTATACAGGGCTGCTTTCAGATATCTTCTCAATATTTTATAGTTACTTATCTCCTTGGCTCAGGGTCACATAAATCCATTCCCTCCAACATTTCCCCAACATTTTCCTAAGGAACAGTGGGACATTCCAGGATCAAATCAGAAACTGGGATGGCTTCTGTAAATCTGGGACTGTCCCTGGAAAATAGGGTCAATTGGAGGGTCTGGAAAATATGGGATGGAACACTGGGGCAGACAAGTCACAACAGTTCCTAGAGTGTCCACTAACAGGAACTCACCTGGGAGAACACCTGACTAAGTTCCTGTTCCTCCAGATATGCAGATGAGATGGATTAGCTGGCAGACAAAAGCCCCTAGCCAGCAGCCATTCTCTCTCTTAGCCTTTTCTCCTTCAACGGGAACACATCTCCAGAGAATCTACAGTTAGGATGGTTCTCCCTCTTGGCCTGCTGCCAAGAGAGAGACCAGATGGAGCCTCACTTTACTAAGTAGACTCCAGATGTATATACTTGTAACTTTTCTACGCAAGCCTGCCTTTCTGAGATTATGCTGTTAACTCAGGATGTCATGTGAGTAAACTCTATCTTATTTTAATACTATTGTGTCGTGTATTTCTTTTAAGAGGGACAAAGGGGATTTGCCAGGAAGCAAAATATTGAAGTATAATATTGAAGTATAATATTGAAGTATAATATTGTTGTAGAGGTTCTAGCAAACCGAACACTCACGCTTTGCTGTGCACAAAAGGGGAATGTCACTCTGCTGATATTGGAAGCTTGCTAACACAAGCTTGGATAGGATCTATCTAATAATATATCCTAATCCACATCCCTAACATTCCCACAGAAAATGTTTAGGCCCGTCTCATAATACTGCAACTCAGGGACATTCAATGAAGCTCAATGTTGGAAGATTCAGGTGAGACAAAAGAAAGCACCTCTTCACACTGCTCATAGTTAAACAACAGAACTTGCTTCCACGGGATGTAGTGATGTCCATCAACTTGGATGGCTTTAAAGGAGACCTCGCCCAAAGGCCATTGATGGCTACTACCCACTGTGCTTATGTTCTGCTTCCACAGTAATAAACAGTCTACCTCTGTTTACCATTTGCTGGGAAACACAAGTGTGGCAAGTGTGTGTTGTGCTGCTACGCTTTTCCAAGGGCATCTGGTTGACCATTGTGGGAACAGAATGCTGGACTAAATGGGCCCTAGGCCTGATCCTGGCTCTTCTTATGTTCTTGTGTCCTACACCACATCTAGTCCATGAAAACCCCTTGTTTTAGCAGTCCTGGGCAGTCAGCAAAAACAAGAGGGCTCAGGAGCCCTTGGTGGGCCATTTGCACATGGGTGGTAGGCTATGTTTGGCTTTCTGGGTCACTAGATGAGAAAACGTGGTAGATTTCATCATTATTATGCACCAATCCTTCTCCCCCACCATCCAGTTCCACACTTGACATCTGATACAATTTAGATTTTATCCAGACAAGTAACATTATAAATTACTTGTTTTAAACTGAATAAAATACCAAGGTATATTTTAAACAATTTAATCAGTCCTTGAGGAAAGGAAGGAAGGAAGGAAGGATAGATCTCACCAGATTGACTCCCTGTTGTTTTCTGATACTTTGGAGAGCCATAAAATGGAACTCCTTTTTCACAGGCCTCATCTGGAGTCGAAAAGGAAAAGCGCTCCAGTGAGGATGAAAGCTCTGAGGAATTTTTGTTTTCCAACTCTGCCTGTCTCCTCACTCTTTCCCACCTCCCTCCCCACCAGCCTGTCTTGGCCACCATTGCAGCAATTTTTGAGAACTTATCAGTAATAAACAGACTCCTGATAGGAAGCTAAAGGCTAGCAGGAAGTAAAAATCCTCTCTCTTAATTGCAGCCCCAAATACAGCTAAAGTAAAATTAATCAGCAAAGACATTACTCTTCATTAGCTGGGGCTCCTTTCTCCGAGTCTTTGTTTTTTCATTTATATCTTCTTCTATCCCAGGCTTTTATCGCCAGTACACTTTGATAAAAGTCCTGTTTAGCTGTGTGACATTGCAAAAAGGGTTTCTACACACAAGAACATTCTCACCCTCTCCAAAGTATTCAATTTTTGTCTCACTTCTCCCGAAGAATTCCTGCCCCGGGGGTATTTTTACTCTACTTGAGTGTTACAAGCCTACATTAATACATTTATCCCAACTAAATTTTTAATAAAAATTGAATCAGTTTAGAAGGCATCTAATCTCTCCCGCCCTTCCCTAGAATAAGCTAGGACAGAGCGCACAGGGCTGAGGAGCAGGGCAAAACTTAGAAGCTAGACACAATGTTCTTATTGATCAACATCATGTTACACCTCTTGTGAATGAGTCTGAAGATCTTCAACCAACTTAGATGTTGATTTTGAAAATTCCTTGCATGTATTTTTGTTTGGCTTCAGTGGTTATGGGCAAGATCTCAAGAAAGACCATGTGCACATGCAATATAATGATGTGTGTAGCAGGAGTAATGCTTCCCGTTTCGGAGCAAAATAATAATAATCCGATTGCTGAAGAGGAACGTCACTTTTCAAACTAAGCAGCAGCTTATCTGTTTGACTGTGGAAATAGCAAAAACCAACACAACCTCCCCCCCCAAAAAACGGAAAACACCAACTTTGTATACCACTGTTCAATGATTAACAGATTTCCATGCGTCATCTCAATAAATGGAAGAGGCGTATATCCAAAAATGGATGTGAGATGCTGTGAAACAGGCATGGCCAAACTTGGCCCTCTAGCTGTTTTGGGACTACAACTCCCATCATCCCTAGCTGGTGGGATGATGGTGGGAATTGTAGTCCCAAAACAGCTGGAGGGCCAAATTTGGCCATGCCTGCTGTAAAATATGCCAATAATCTTCACAATATTTTTGCAAGGTAGGCCAGTAGTTTTACTATTTTACTATTTTTACTATTTACATTTTGAAGATGTGTGACTGAAGCAACAAAAATACCCTACTGTCCATTTCCCCAAGTCTGAAAATCTGGAGTTTGGATGGTGCTGGTGCTTCAGTAATAAAGCTGGTCACTCTTGAGTGGAGCTAGAGGCTCTCTCCCTTCCTAGCTCTCATTCAGGCCCAAGGAGGTGTTCCCATGCAGTCCCTCTTCTCCTGAGTAGCCTCCTGGGAGCAGTGACCACTTGGGCAGCAGGGGCTCTGAAGCATCTGAACTGTGGCCCTGGGAGAGATGAGAGCCACTCAGGAAGCCAGGCTAGTGGTGTGAGGATTGTCGAGTTCAGGTGACTGGGTCTCTTAGAAATCAGAAGCTTTAATGAGGCTATGGTTATTCAAAGAAGAGGTTTGTTTTGGGCTCCTTCCCTTGCATGTAGACTGGTGTTCTTCCTTTCAGAATTCTAAGTCCTGGGATGGACTATTCTAGGCTCAGGCCAGAACGTTCTGAAATCCTGCTCTGGATCAAGGAATGGCTCTGCCAATAGACATTAGAGGGGTGTCCTGTCCTGGGGCAGAGGTGTCCAGATTTGATGGCTTCTCAGGATCATTAAGATCCACTGGAAGGTCCTGCCCCCCTAGCTCCTCATTTGAGGAGACCTCAGGTTCGGAGCCTGGGAAGGACTGAACTATGATATCTCCTGAGTATTATAGCTGAGATGTGGCTTAATCTGAGGACACAGGCCCACAGCTCACTCTTTTAACCCCTACGCCCAGCTGCCAAGGAGCAAGCAAACATGCCAAGCTGACTTCTGGGGGTTCAGGCCCCTCGTAGCAACTCTGCATCTTAGTCCCAGCCTGACTTCCACACAACTGGGCTAGAAGTGATCCAGGACTCTTGGTGCTCACACACAGATCTCCTGGCACACCTCAGCAGCCCTTTCAAAGTCTGTTTTGATAGAGAGAAAGATGAGAGCAGGGTGTCTAATTCTGAGCGTGCCCAGATGGTAGGTGACGAGAGGGAGGAGCTACCAAAGAAGGAGGCAGCCAATGGTATTCCTTCCCACAGGGGAGGGGTGCCTCAGGCCTTGGGGGCCAAGTGCAGCCCTTCAATGCTCTCTCTCTAGCCTTCAGGACTCTCCTAGGACTTCCCTTCTGCTTAACAGACCTGTTTGGAGTGTTTTTGCCTGGTTAGAATATGTCAATGCTCATGCTTGGAGGAGGGGTGTAGAAACCAGATGTCACGGACTGGCTGGATGCAGAGGAATGGCGGGAAGCACTGGCTGGAGAACCCCCAAGGGAAGAAGGCTCAGAGCTGGGGGAGTGGTGGTGGGATGGCGGTGACTGGTCAGAGGGAGCAGACTGGGAGGGGAAGGTGTAAGGAAATAACCCTAGGATGATATATTTGGTCACAGCCTGGATGTATAAGGGTTAATGCATCTCCTACCCTGAGTTACATCACATGCTTGTGGGGGCGGGGTTACGAACATTCTAGGAGGAGAAAACGGCAGTTAGTGACAGTTGACAGTTGAGAGAGAGAGGGAGATGAAGCAGGGGAGTGTGAGTGTGGGTGAGGGTGGAATAGGTGTATAGAGAGTAGTGTTAGGTGAGGAATTAGTGAGGTTTGAAGTTATATGTTTAACAAGAACAGTTCCATTGAAACCACATGCTTGTACACATGAACCTTGAATGCAACCGTTAAGTTCATAAGCCATTAAATGTTAAATTAAAGTTCCATCTGTACCATCGTCTGTGTGATCTTTCCAGCAGAGGTATCTTTTGCTCATCTGGTGGGGATACTCATTAAAAGGACAAAACCCCTTTTCTAAGGCAGAAAGGATAGTTTGTTGTCCCTTGAGTGCACCAAGAGGAGAAGGAAGAGGGAGACTGGTTCGAGGGTGACACAAAGTTTCCTCAGGTGGGAGGAAAGCTTCAAGTGCGGAGAACCCCTTACGGTTGTGTACATTAAGAATAGTCTCATATTTCCTCTCAGAGCTTAAAAGAAACCGTGCCACGTTTTGGGCTGGAAGAGCACTTTCATCTTACCTTTAAACTCCAAGTGTTGTGAGGGGGTTTATAAGGAGAATAACTGGGATAGTGGGAGGTGAACTTTACCTCAGGACATCCCCATTAAAGCCTTGCACAATCTGAGAAGTAGGTTGTACAATAAAGACAGAAAGTAGAGGACTTTCGTCACAGAAGGCATTGGAAGCAGAAGAGGTAAAAGGGTTTAGTGAGCAGGGAGAGGCTGTGGCAGAGGTTAGTTTAGGCAGAAGTGGAGGTTGGAGGAGAGTGGGGCCAGGAGACAAAGAGGCAAGCTGCTGAAGAAACCTCCTTCCCCTGGTCTCCCAGAACCAGAAGAGGTATGAAGAGGGTGGAGCAAAGACAGACATGGCGATGGCAGGGGCGTACCTAGGATCAAAACTGGGGGAGGGGGCAAGAGAGGGGAAGAGAGAAGGAAGGAAGGAGGGAGGGAAGAGAGAAAGGAAGGAAGGAAAGAAGGGGTGAGAGAGAGAGAGAGAGGAGGGAGGGAGAGAGAGAGAAAAAGGAAGAAAGAAAGAGGGGGGTGGAAGGAAGGATGGAGCTCCCGTCCGCCTGCCCCCCAGCTCAGGCTGCTCCTCCCCCCTCCCACGTTCCTGTCGCTGGCTGCAGCTGTGGAGGGGAGCAAAAACAGCCCAATTTCAGGCTGCTTCTCACCCTCCACACATTCCTGCCGCTGGCTGCAGCCGATTTCCATAAGCCGCAGCGACTTTTCCCCTTCAGTTTTTGGAGGGGAAAAGTGCGGGTTATGGTCCGTAAAATACGGTAATTTTTGTTTGCTTCTAGGGAGGGCAGCTGCCCCCCTGCCCCTCGCTGGGTACGCCCATGGGTGACGGAGTCTCAGACCTGGGGGAGGAGGAGGCTTAGGCAACTGCGGGAAGGCGGGGACCTTCAGTCCCCACAACTGCCACACAGGAGCATGATCTACTGGGAAGAGTTGCTGTGCTTACTAGGCCTGGCTTCATGAGTCAGCCTGAAATGAAGAGTTCATTAACCTGCTCTTGAAACCCGCTCCTGACACTAGACTACTCTGCAAAGGTAGAATGTACATTAGCTGTGCCAACCACTTTTGCTCTGACCCTGCCCAACACTGGCATGTGGTCTGAAGAAGGTTGAAAATGCAAAAAATAATAATAGTGTGATGAGCACTGGATCTAGGGTGCTGCGGGCTGTTTCCCCTCCACACAGGACACCGAGCTGAGGGGGCAGAAAATCAAGAAGATCCATAATTGAGCAGATCCTTGAGGGGTGCCAAATTTTGGCCTCACACAGAGTGCCATAATACGAAAGATTAAATATCCGCCCCTGTGTAATGTCCTGTAACTGCTGCTCCCCCTTCCATCATCCTGGCTTAATTCTGGCCTCATTGGGACATAACGGAGGCACCAAGGGGTGCTCTGAGGGGGGGAGGGAAACCCAGACACAAAAATGGATCTCCTTTGGAAGGCCGCACCTCATGGATTCACCTCGTGGCAGGAGGGGATCCGTGGGGAGGGGGCACGAAAAAGGAGGAAGATAATGTGAATATTTAAAGGAAAAGATTTTAGTCATGAATAGAAAATCCGCCATAATTATGTTAAGAAATTAGGAAGACCAGGAAGAAGAGATCTGAGGAACCCATAACTATAATGTTAAGATATAAGAATTGGTAAACTTATTTGTTTGTTTTATATATGTGTGTTTAAGGAACAGCTGGGGGAAATCCAAACCATGCTACTCTTCCACACCTGGCCTCCTGGTGGCAGGGGTGGGCGGGGGTGGAGGACGAACTTAGCCTTAAAATGGACCCCTTCGGCTCTCAACGCCTACTGGTCCTACTGGTGGCAGAAGTGGACTGGTGGGGGAAGGGAGGATGGAGGGACAGAAAATATATCTATTGTTGTGTTTTATGTTTTGTTTGTGTTTATATAAAAAATTAATAAAAAATATTATTAAAAAAAACATAACGGAGGCACCTGTTGATGCAGCTGGGGATAAAAAGTCCCACGAGTCACAAGCAACACCCCAAAATAGAGCTTGATTGTATCTCTGAATGTCACAAGTGAACTTGCCCTTTAGCTTTCACTTAAAGTCAAGCATAAATATCTATCCTGTCTTCACAACATCAGGGCTAAGGGTGGCCTCCCAGCCTGCATTAACTATCCAATGAATGTATCCTGCCTCTTTCCTGGCCATTTGTTGTTCCTTTAAACCAGCAAATCTTTTTTTCTTTTTCTTTCAGGAGCAAAAGTGCCAAAATTGCTACTTTCTGAGGGACAGCGACTATAGGGCCATCTCCCTCTTAAATTAGCAGATTGGCGCTGGCTTCAGCCAAAGGCTTTTATCGGCTCCCTGTGTTCACCGAGGCCAGATGATTCCAAGGAAGCCGCTTAGAGATTTAGAGCGCTGATGTGACAGGGCCTCTTTGATTCTAACATTCCAGCCTCGTCCTCGGAGGCACTGTTTACACAAACCTGAGAAAAACTGCCACTGCTGCTCATCTCTCTCGTTTTTCAACCTTAATGGTAATTACATTCCACGCATGACAGGAGATTTAGCATTGCATTCAAGACGGGGGTGGGAGGAGTTGCAATATTATCTTTGACGTGCCATTGCTGCGTGTTGGGTCGCAATTATGCCATAGACCAAGCCTGCCCACCTTGTGACCACCAGACGTAGCACATACCAGAAACCTCCTGTCACCAAAACTTACCATTAGGTTGGTCTGTAATATGAATTTCACCAGTTTGCAATTTCGGTAATGAGCTCTGGCTCAGATGCGCCAAAACTGTAATGTTTGCAATTAAAAATAGGATTAAAAAGGTAAAGGTAAAGGACCCCTGGCAGTTAAGTCCAGTCGCGGACAACTCTGGGGTTGCGACGCTCATCTCGCTTTACTGGCCGAGGGAGCCGACGGTTGTCCGCAGACAGTTTTTCTGGGTCATGTGGTCAGCATGACTAAGCTGCTTCTGGCGAACCAGAGCAGCGCACGGAAACACCGTTTACCTTCCTGCTGCAGCGGTACCCATTTATCTACTTGCACTTTTGGAGGAGGGCGTGCTTTCAAACTGCTAGGTTGGCAGGAGCTGGAACAGAGCAATGGGAGCTCACCCCGTCACAGGGATTTGAACTGCCAAACTTCTGATCAGCAAGCCCAAGAGGCTCAGTGGTTTAGCCCACAGCGCCACCCGTGTCCCAGCAAAAAAAGGTAAATAATAATAATAATAATAATAATAATAATAATAATAAATTTATTATTTATACCCCGCCCATCTGGCCGGGATTCCCCAGCCACTCTGGGCGGCTTCCAACAGAAACATTAAAATACACTAATTTGTTAAACATTAAAAGCCTCCCTAAACAGGGCTGCCTTCAGATGTCTTCTAAAAATCTGGTAGCTGTTTTCCTTTTTGACATCTGATGGGAGGGCGTTCCACAGGGCAGGCGCCACCACCGAGAAGGCCCTCTGCCTGGTTAATTTCTTTCTTTTTCCCATTATTTTTTATCTCTTATATTGTCTGGCAGAACTAAGCAGCTGGAGTCGTGTGATCGCTGTCATCTTTGCATGCCTTCAGACATTGCTAACACCTGTTCCTCCATGGCCAATCAAAACACCCCGGGAAACACATGGGCAGATAAGGCTCGTGGCACTGAACACGCCACATTCACCCTGGCAGCAGCAGAAGGAGCGGGTGATGCATTTATTGGAGGCTGGATCTGCTGTCCTGGTCAGTGGCAGACCTTGGCATTTCAAATTTCAGCAGTGCCCCGGGCAACACCAAAATTCGGTACCCCCCACCTGTCGCACTCCATTCTAAAGTTTGTGGCACCCCTTGCAGTGCCCTGAGGCTCGGTGCTCAATTTGGTCAGACTCCCATAAATCTGCCCCTGTCGATCTTGCCACCGGATGTGGGCACCTCACCTTGCCCCATGGCTCTGGGATCAGCAACAAGTTGCCCAGAGAGGATGGATGCATTTGAGTCCTGATTAGAAAACCTTGAGGCCACACACCTCCTGCTCCCATGAATATTATAACCTCCAGAAGGTTTTGGTTATAATATTCAGTTAGAGGCATGGGAAAGGCAATGGAAAGAAGCAATTAAATTTACTGCCCATAGTGCACTAAAAGAAAACATTATGAAAATGATGTATAGATGGTATTTAACACCAACCAAACTTGCTAAAACGTATAAAGCAAGAAATAAGGAATGTTGGAAATGTAAAGAAAAGGAGGGGGAATTTCTATCATATGTGGTGGACTTGCAGTAAAGTAAAAGGTTAATGTGAAATGATGTACTGTATAATGAGTTAAAGGAATTGTGTAATTGTACATTTGTTAAAAACCAGAAGCATTTCTATTGGGTATAGTAGCTGAAGAAATCCCAAAGAGAAATCAAAAGCTGTTTATGTATGCAACTACGGCAGCAAGGGCCCTTTTAGCCCCAAAATGGAAACAACAGGAATTACCGACGATTGAAGAGTGGCAGACAAAGATGATGGAATATGGAGAATTGGTGAAGCTGACCAGGAAAATCCGAAAGCAGTGTGATCAAGCTTTCAAAAAAGACTGGGCTAAATTTGTACAACATTTGAAGGACAAATGTCAATAATGCTTTGATGGTGTTTCCTGCTTGGCAGGGGGTTGGACTGGATGACCCTTGTGGTCTCTTCCAACTATGATTCTATGATTCTATAATTGCAAACAATTAACAACCCTAGCAGGACTCATTTAAAAAGACTTGTAATGACTATGACTTATACCTTCTTATATTTATTTAAAAAATTGACAAGTGAATTGAAGAAAGATAAACAGGAAAAGGTACAAATGCTATGACATAGAAAGGAAATATGGCAACCATGAGGCGGGAGGGAGGGAAGTCGAACAGCTCATAACAGCAAAAACTACTGTGAAGAGCAAGGATATATTTAAATGTTATAAAATGGAAACTTAATAAAAAATTATATATAAAAAAGAAAACACTGAGGCCAGAACTCCATGCGGTAGTGACCTCAGAAACCAAGCATCCAGGGGACTGTGTGTTTCCACAATCCAAACTCTGCCAACAGGAGCAAAGGATGTGGAATGGGAACTGGGAATCATGCAACTTTGTGACATCAGGATATGGGTAAACTGTAGGATATAATAATAATAATAATAATAATAATAATAATAATAATAATAATAATGGTAAAGGGACCCCTGACCATTAGGTCCAGTCGTGACCGATTCTGGGGTTGCGCGCTCATCTCGCATTATTGGCTGAGGGAGCCGGCATATAGTTTCCAGGTCATGTGGCCAGCATGACAAAGCCGCTTCTGGCGAACCAGAGCAGCACATGGAAACACCGTTTACCTTCCCGCTGTAGCGGTTCCTATTTATCTACTTGCATTTTGACGTGCTTTCGAACTGCTAGGTTGGCAGGAGCTGGGACCGAGCAACGGGAGCTCACCCCGTCGCAGGGATTCGAACCGCCGACCTTCTGATCAGCAAGCCCTAGGCTCAGTGGTTTAACCCACAGAGCCACCTGGGTCCCTTTAATAATAATAATAATAATAATAATAATAATAATAATAATAATAATAATAATAATTATTTAATTATACCCCACTCTGGGAGGCTTCCAACAGAATATTAAAAATACAATAAAACATCAAGCATTACAACAGGGCCAGACACATTGGCAGTCTAAACAGATATCAGAATTCTAGTTCTGGTTCAAGAATAAGCTTACAGACACAAGTGCTCAGGATCCCTTCAGGCTTTGTCATTGTCAATCTACTTTTTCCTATTTGAAAGTTTGTGATCCATGTTGAACATTTAGGACTGGGGCTCACTGGGCAGAGCTAGCCTTGGTTCCTGCTCCAAAGAAACACCCTTCTGCATTTTGAGGCCTTGCCTTTTGCAGTCTGGACCAAGAGGAACTCCACCTCATGGCTCATTTCGGTGCTCTGGTGACTGTCAAGGACTTGTTCAGCACAGGCAAGGAAAGGCCCTATAATTTTGTACCCCCACATGGAAGGCCATGACAACACAATCCAGCCTCATGCAGGTCAAGTTGTGTCCCCCCCCCCAAAAAAAATAATTAAAGGAAGTTATTTAGATGCAACCGCAACCCTGGTGCGTATATGCTTTTATTATATGTGACTGAGATGACATGACCAAATGACATCCCAGTTTTAATGGAAGTGTATGATATATAAATCACATTAGTTTCAATTGTAAAATTACAGATTCGATTTTAAAATTCCATGTTGCTTCCAAAGATCCTGTTAACTACTTTTTTAAAAAATTGTTTTAAGATTTAGCTCCAGCGTGGTCTTTTTTAGAAAGGGAAGAGAGAGGAGAGAGACATTAAAGCACGGAATCGATCAGTTCCTGTAATGGAAATGGAATCCCTGCTTGTCCTAATTACTGCGAGCATTTTTACTCTTGTCATCAATGCTGTCGTAATGCCATAAAAGTTTTTTTTTTATTCCTCAGGCATAACAGGGAAATCCAGCAGGAGAAGGAATACTGCCCGTTTTCACTGTATTTGCACTGACACCCCCCCTCCATCCAATTTTATGGTCCCATTTGGGACCCAATCTGGTTGGGACCAATCTGGACCCATTTTGACACACCCTGGAGCCAAATCCAGATTGCAATCCAGTAATTGCAAATCTCCAAAAATCCTATTGACTTGCATCGCAAAACCAAAATGGCAACATCTTTCTTCTTCTTCCACACAGGATTGTGACGTTTAGAGATATGGTCGCTCCTGCAGAATGGATTAACTCTACCAAATTTCAGGTGGGTAGCTCCAGGGGTTTTTGTGCTAGTCATCTTTATGCTTTAAAATTAACATAACATTTTTGTTTTGTTTTTTCACATGAGGACATGAAGTCTGGGGACATGGTAGCCCCTACAGAGAGGTTTTTAAAGGTGGAGTGGTCAGTCATTCCCGTTTTCAGGTTCCTGTGCCTTCCATCAGGATTTTGAAAACACCTGAGCATTAAAAAAGAAAAGAAAAAAGGATTGAGATACTAGGCATGGAAAAGCATCGCCCTTAACAAACTACAGATCCCAAGATTCCTTGGGGGATGTTGCGACTGATTAAAGTGATACGATGCTGCTTTAAATATATAGTGCTTAGTGACACTACTTCTGTATCTAATTCAGATGCTTGCATTCATTTGTAAAGGAACGATATACAAGTAGAATATGTTTAGTCTCAGGTACAGTGGTGCCTCGCTAGACGAATTTAATTCGTTCCACAGGTCTTTTCTTATAACGAAGAAATTCGTCTAGTGAATCCCATAGGAATGCATTGATTTTTTTTGGATTTTTTTTTTGCCCATAGGAACGCATTAATTGAATTTCAATGCATTCCTATGGGAAACCGCGATTTGCTAGACGAATTTTTCGTAAAACGGATTCGTCTAGCGAGGCAACCTCCACTCGAAAAATCCTTTCGTTAAGCTGAAATTTTGTTAAGCAGGGCATTCGTTAAGCGAGGCACCACTGTAATGCAAAATACACTGATGTGTCGCCTTCTTCATGAAAAGCAAAGAGACAGGTGGGTCCAGACCTTTATGCCATTCTGAACAGGGCCGGCCCTACGGCCAGGCTGGGTGGTGCAGGGCACCACGATGCAGGCCCGCCAGGGGGGTGCTGCAAGCTGCGCCTGCCTGCTGGCCCGCTGGTCCGCCACGCAGCTGCGCCCATGGCAACCACGCTGTGCCTGCCCGCCCACCGCGCTGGGAAACGGGGGGGGGGGTGCCGGAGGGATCCGCCGCACCACGGCACCAGGGGCGCTTAAGACGGCCCTGATTCTGAAACTGGGTCCAGAGGTGGACATCAGAATCTTCCTTGGGGAAGGGTACTCAGTGCCCCTGCAAATTGCCATAACCTTCCACTGTTGGGTAACTTGCCCAAATCACATAGACCAGGGGTGGCCAACTCCGAAGAGACTGTGATCTACTCAGTGATCTGGCAGTGATCTACCCCCGTTTTTTAGGGGTTCAGGTCAAAGTTGTTGAGCTTTTTTTTAGGAAGGAAAGCCCTGTTTTGGGGGTTCAGGTCTAAGTTTTTGAGCTTTTTTTAGGGGAGCCAAAGTTCTTGAGCTTCTTTGGGGAAACCCAGTGATCTACCACAAACATCCGGTGATCTACCAGTAGATCACGATCTACCTGTTGGACATACCTGACAGAGACACATTTCATAGCAGCATCTTTGGAAAAAAATAACACTCCAAGTGTGTGATTTCCTCCCCCCCCCCCGAACCACCACCTGCCATGCTGCTCAACGGCGATATTCTCAGCCTCTTATCTTCAGCTGCCATGGTCTCATACTGTCACCTGACTTCAGTAAAAGACACCAGTTACACAGCGTTGGACTTTTCCATTGCTGCCATCCATTTGTGTTTGCTGAATTCCGTGGTTCCATAGGCCTAGCAGGGCCTGACTGAGCACCATTTGAGAAGTGGTTCAGGCACATCTGAATTGGTGCGTCCACACATTCAGTCAGCCTACACGCGTTCAGCCTAGGATAGGCAAAACTGACACTTTCGGTTTCCCTCACATTCTCCTTTTACCAATCTTAAGTTCCGCTCCAAAATTTCTACATCAGTTTGAGATTGTATTTTTTTAAGTCCTCATAAAAATCCATTAACATTTTAGTGCAAATTTCTCATAACAAATTTCTCATTCTTGTATGCATTTTTTGGACTCATCACACATTTTTGCAAAACAACCCCCCCCCCCACTTTCGTGTGCCATTTTCACCACTACATTCATTTCCCGTAAATGCATTTCTGTATGCATTGCTTCGCTGCAGAACTGCAAAATTCAGGGTAGTGTGAATTTGGTAAGATGGTTGTGTTTTTGCTTCGCGTATCGTTTCAGGAAGTGTGAGTGAGGTAGGCTTGCCTTGAAA
The DNA here is from genome assembly GCF_965207765.1 of Zootoca vivipara. NCBI lineage: Eukaryota > Metazoa > Chordata > Lepidosauria > Squamata > Lacertidae > Zootoca > Zootoca vivipara. The sequence goes on along the minus strand of NC_142594.1, from coordinate 6,818,985 downwards.
TCAGTTTTCTCACCCACCCCTAGTTCAGCCTGTCCACCAACTCACCAAGGGCTCCTCCACAATGCCTCCTCCTCCTCAGGTGAGGACGGCCACAAATGTGAATCAGCATGGCATATATTATTCAGGCTGAGAGTCCATCCTTGAGAAACACAACTGTGAATGAGTTCTTTCTGAATGGGACGGCTGTTCTTCAAAGACCAGAACAGCTTGATGTGCTGATGGTTGGCGCTCGGATTTTCAGTCTTCAGACAGAAAGCAAAGACGTTACCAATCAGAAAGATTAAGGGTGATGAGGTTGAGGTTCAGCTCTGATATGAAGCGATTTAACACTTGGCTGTGCAAAACATTTAACGGGTGGAGAGCTTCCTTGTGCCTTCAACGAAGCAGAAAATCAAGCTGAAATTATCTAAAATAATGGCACCCTTTAGGAGCTTTCAATGCCACCAAGTTTCATCAGGCTGACACTACCTTCGTTTGGCACTTTGAACTTTATACACACACACACAGAGAGAGATGCTGCTTTAGGCAGACCTGGTTTTTCACTCAAAATGGGCAAAACGGCAAGTGTTGGAGCCAGATGGTGTGTTATGCTGAGAGATCCATGACTGATCTCCTAATTATTATTTTTTAAAAAGGAAATTCAGCTGTGATGCTGCTAATTTGACCAGGGGCATAGCACAGAGGCTGAGGATATTTAACCCCTTCCCTGCACGCCATCTCCCTCAAGCTAAACCGTCACCTCCTCCAGCTGCTATTTCAATGTTGGGGGGGGGAGAGACTACAGGCATACAAGACAGGTATATCCAGATAAACACAGAGAGAAAACTGCAGCTTGGGGAAAATTATTTGAGGTGGGGAAATGGCAGAGGGGAAAGAGTTAAGCATTCCAGTCCCTGAACCATTTCACCAATCAAATTAGCACTCCATCTCCATGGCTGCAATTTATTGTTGCTTTAAGTTGGGAGATGAATAAGATCTCCGGCATAATAGTTTGGCCCTTAACCTGGAGACTGACAAAACGTTTCCACCAGGTACAGTATGTCTTTTCTGCAACTGCTCATTATGGTATTTTTGCAGGCCTTCATTAGTCTTAGATAAGGAATTCCATTGTGAAGGTCTCTGCTTGAGGACTGATTTTAAAACAAACAAAAAAAAACATGTCGCATAGCTGGGCCCTTGCATCTTACATGATTCTGTGACATTGCACAAGAAGCATGGAATGTAGCAATGGTCAGTTTTCATGTTTAAAAAAGCAGGTTTCTAGCCCTCAATAGTGTATGTGTATGTATATATATATATATATATATATATATATATATATATATATATATAATAATAATTTTTATTAAGGGTTTTCTTGGTTTACAAGGATATGTGCAATGTCTCTCTTAGCATTTTTACATATCAGTTTCATTTGTTGAGACATTGGTGAGGAGAGGGGAAGGAAAGTAGATGGGGGGAGGGTGGGGTGGGGCCTTCAATAGTATATTTTACATAAATATTGGTTCATACAGGCAATGTCTTTTCTTTCTCATTGGTTTTCCAAGCTCCTTAGTAGCCTTTGGAAGAACTATCAGCTTGAGCCTATTTCCTCCCTCTTGATAATGGCAGGGATGAACTTTGATCTTTCAAATTTCAGTGGCGCCCTGTGCAAGGCCAAAATTCGGTGCCTCCTGCCTCTCACCTTCCGTTCTGCTCAGTTCACTATGTCATAGCTGTAGTACCCTGCAGCGCCCCCTAGGTTCTGCGCCCAGTGTGGCGGAACCAATCGCACTGCCCGAAATCTGCCTCTGATAATGGCTTACAACTTTGACCTTGCAAACCAGAAGGGATCTGGGTCAAATATAAAGAGTAAATGGCCCAGGCAACAACAATGTCATTTTCTGCACTTGGTGAGACACTTCTATAATTATAGGTAGATCTCGGACTCAGCGACATTAGTAAAGAAACGTTTTGAATGTGCTATAAACATGCAACACCAGATGGCAACAGAGAGCAAGAATTGTTTATACGCTTTTTCCATAGGGTTTTTTTTTTGTTATAACGATCTAATTTCTGACTTACTTATAGTCATAGGTGCCAAGTTTTCCCTTTTCTCGCGAGGAAGCCTATTCAGCATAAGGGAAAATCCCTTTAAAAAAGGGATAACTTGGCAGCTATGCTTATAGTGTTTTTCTTCGTGTGTGCAGATCCACCCCAAATCAGGGTTCCTAAGACAGGCTCAGCCCAACAGTGAAACGCTGCGAGGCATCCAATTCTGTCCAACTATCCAAGAGCTTGGGCCATTGTTCTGCTACCAACCTCTAATTCTGCCATTATGACACAGACTTTAATTCAGATCAGAAGGCACTTGCCTGACTTTTTTTGCTTTAAATGCAGACACATTTAACTCGTAACTTTCATGCATTTAAACTTGCACACATTTGGCATTATGCACTTGTCAAAAGATAATTAAATGGGGGGCAACAAGGGGTGGACATCTGGGAAAATAGACTTTGGTAATCCCACCTGCCATTGAACCCAATGTGCTTACTATATGTGATTTGGCTGTATATGCTACCCCCAAAATGTAACCCATATGAGATTCACCCATATGTTAAACATACTGCTCTGCCATCAAGAAGTACTTTGATTTCCTGAGAGAGAAAGCCATGAATGTCAACTCCTATCTCCTAAAAGTAAGGCTATAGGAAGTTGAATAGAAGCATTTTCCCCCCTTGGCTGTTGTTCCTTCCTGCTGCTTCTGAGGCACTTCTGCTTAACATACAACCTTCGTTTGCTTGCTCTCTGAAATAACTTTGCTCGACAGATGACCCGCCCGGCGTTGTTATATGAAGCTGCTTTGGCAGAAGCAAATATGTACGGACACTTTCCAAAAGCTAGTGCACGCATCAGTTCCATCCACTAGAGGACAGTAGGAGACATTCAGCTGCAACAGTCCAGTCCAGTACCGTAGAAATAAAGTTTACTGATGCCTTTTGGGAATAAAATTCCAGCTCTCACCAGATGCTGGGACCACCTCATTACAGACCACATTTTTAGTTATACTTTTCTGTGGGCTCCAGAATGGCTGGCCTTCCACTAACAAACCACGCTTAATGGAATGACACAATGAATTGCAATGCTCTCTCTCTGTGTGTGTGCCAATCTCTCATGACTCCTCAAAGCTAATGATCAGATTGCTCCAAGCTGGCCCAGATTGGTCAAATTGGTTCATAGATTCACAGAGTTGTAGAGCTGGAAGGGACCCTGATGATCATCTAGTCCAACCCCCTGCAATGGAAGAATATTCAGCTGTCCCATATGGGGATTCAACCTGAACTTTGGCATTATCACCACCATGCTCTAACCAACGGAGCTATCCAGGGTTCAGATGTGTTTATTCCTATTATAAATGATTCCAGCAGTGTCAGTTGCATTCAAATAGATTCCAGTTTGAAATCAATAAAATTATCGGTATTGACCTGCCATTCGATCCACTAGTTATCTTACTGGGGTTTATAAAGGGTGAGGTTTCACCCGAGGATGTGGAACGTGGGTGGGTGGGTGGGGGGTTTAACATCACAAATTGATGACAAAAATGCCTTCTATGGATAACTAGTGATTGAAATTCTGAGTTAAACTGACAAATATTATGATACGTAGAAAAAATAAAAATATGAGGAGAGTTAGTGAAATAATATGTTTATTTTATCAAGAAATGCCATTTCTTTAGATACAGCTAAAATGATATTTATTCATTCAAATATTTATTCATTTAATGAGTATTTATTCATTTAAAATATATAAAGTATTTCTAATCCACTCTTGATTGCTCACACAACCCCAGAGCTGGAAACAACATTAAATTTCAATAAAACAATAGTTCATTTACATGCAATTTCAATAAACAATAAGAATATACTGAGAACATAACTATGTCAAGGTGGCAATGAATGCCGCTTAGTCTAAAGCTTGGTTGACTAGCCACATTTTTACCCAGCGTCAAAACTCCACCAATGTTGGGGCTACTCACCCATTGTGTTCCAGGTCTCACCTGTGCAAATCCCCCCCACCCCCGTATATCTGTAGAAATCATGCATATCTGTATATCATCATGTATATCTGTATATCTGTAGAAATCATGGGCCCATCATGCAGGTTCCAAGATGGTTTGAAAATTTTACACCAATCATGCACTGCCTGCCAGTTAGTTTCTGTGCGCAATTCAAAGTGCTAGTTTTGACTGATAAAGGCTTAAATGGCTCATGACTGCAATACTTCAAGGATCACATCTCCCCTTATGAATTGACACAGACCTTGCGCAGGGCAGTAACACAAAACAGCCTTTTCTGAACTGCTTCCACACTTGTGGAATGCTCTCCCCAGGAAGGCTTCCCTGGTGCCTTCATTACAAATCTTTAGATGCTGGGCAAAAACCATTCCTCCATTCCTCTTCTTCTAGGCCTTTGGGTAATTAAACAATCTGTGACCATTTAAATTCCATGTGTGCGGGGAGGGTTATTGTTTTGTTTGGGTTATTGTTTTGTTTGATTTTAATGTTATATACTTCTGTGTTTTTATACTGTAAACTGCCCTATGATCCCTGGATAAAGAGCGGCATATAAATTCAATAACTAAACAAAGAAATAATAAAAATTTTCAAAGCTCCTGCTGTTCCATGTAGGGTGATGTAATCAAAAGAAATGTAATTGGACGTGTCTCTTTTCTTTTATTTTCAAAAAAGTAAAACTAAGGGGGAAAAACACCTTTGGATCAATTTGTAATAAGATTGCCATTGGCAAGCCCATTGCAACATTAGCAAACATTTAAATACTAATTAGCTAAGCCACTGCTAATCTCCCTTCAGCAGAGCTCACGATCCCAGCTGTCAATTAAGGCGGGCGCTGTTCCCAAGGCAGGAAAGGTCAGAGGGGAGTGCTCAGTCAGCTGTAAGATCATGTTAACACAGATTGAAAAGTAATAATCTCAATAGGGGAGGAGGGGGAAGGCAAAACTTTCTTCTACCTATTTAATGTAACTACATTAAGAATAGGTGTGAAGGGAAGGAAGGCACTATTACAAAGAAAGCCAGCAACCGCAAGTCCCCTTAGCAGCCATCAAAAGGCCCATCAATCTTGTCTGAAGGGACAAGGGCTCTTAGGGTGAAGACACACACCACAGTTTTGGAGGAGAGAGGCCCACTGGGAACACTCCAGATATTAGCTTTGAGGAGCGTTTTCTGCAAGTCTGAACCAGGAGCAAGATATCAGTTGGCATTTAGCCCCTCCCTCTCCTCCTTACACCACACCCCTCCCATATAGTCCCACCCCTTTAAACGAAAACAAATGATGACCAACAAGGCTACCTCCTGTTGCCAAAAAAATTACAAGCACCAGTATTTCACTAGTTACCATACTTTCCCATGTTTAAGACGAGGTTTGTTTGTTTTTAGTAAAAAAATTATGTAAAAAATTGGGGTTCGTCTTATACACGGATAGTACATAGCAGGGGCATGGAATTGGTTGCTTCCACGAGCCGGAGATTGTCAGCAGCTATGTGTGGTGTAGTGGGTAAGAGCGGTAGACTCGTAATCTGGGGAACTGGGTTCACATTTCCGCTCCTCCACATGCAGCTGCTGGGTGACCTTGGGCTAGTCACACTTCTCTGAAGTCTCTCAGCCCCACTCACCTCACAGGGTGTCTGTTGTGGGGGAGGAGGGGAAAGGAGATTGTTAGCCGCTTTGAGACTCCTTCGGGTAGTGATAAAGCGGAATATCAAATCCAAACTACTCCTCCTCCTCCTCCTCCTCCTCCTCCTCCTCCTCCTCCTCCTCCTCCTCCTCCTCCTCCTCCTCCTCTCTTCTTCTTCTTCTTCTTCTTCTTCTTCTTCTTCTTCTTCTTCTTCTTCTTCTTCTTCTTCTTCTTCTTCTTCTTCTTCCAGGTTATTGGTGGCTGGTGTCGATAGACTGTCGCTGCGGCCATAGGGCGGTCGATTGGCGGCTTCTGCCGGCGCGGGGACAGACAACAGGTGGCTATTGCGATGCATGTGAGTGGCAGCATAGGTCAGGCAGTTGAGCGATTTTCGGCAATCCCCCCTTAAAAAAGCTCAACAAGTCTGGGCCACCTCTTCCCTAAAAAGCTCAACAACTCTGGAGCAATCTCCCCCCAAATTTCTTAATTTGGAGTCCCCAAAAATAGGGGGCGTCTTATACATGGTGGTGTGTTATACACAGAAAAATACAGGTAGGCAGCCGTGTTGGTCTGCCATAGTCGAAACAAAATAAAAAATTCCTTCCAGTAGCACCTTAGAGACCAACTAAGTTTGTTATTGGTATGAGCTTTCATGTGCATGCACACTTCTTCAGATACACTGAAACAGAAGCCACCAGGCCAGAAAAATACGGCACCTTTTTAATTTTGGGCGCTCCACATTATTTATTTCAGCAATTTAATTACAGTCATGATGGTGGTGGTGGGATGGACATGCTGGTGTCCAGTGCCAGCTATGGTAAATCCTTGGATGTCTCCATTGAGCTCCATGGCCTGCTGTTACTTCTGTCCCTGGGGACACTTAAAAATAGCGTCTCAGTGTAAACAGGAAATGACCTATCCAGAGAATAAGATGGTTCTCCAAACCTGTTTTATATCTACGTGTCTCTTCATTCCTTTCTAGCTACTCCATTCTCTTCCTTCTCCCACCTGGTTTACAGTTTTCCCTTCCTGGTCAGCCCATCAATGGCCTCTGAGTACTTATTGGCCAGTTTGGGTCTCTTCCCAACCCAGGCTTTTTCTCAAGGCCTGCAAACTTTGGGGTTACTCCAGGGGTCCCCAAACTAAGGCCCGGGGGCCGGATGCAGCCCAATCGCCTACTATATCCGGCCTGCGGACGGTCTGGGAATCAGCATGTTTTTACATGAGTAGAATGTGTCTTTTTATTTAAAATGCATCTCTGGGTTATTTGTGGGGCCTGCCTGGTGCTTTTACATGAGTAGAATGTGTCCTTTTATTTAAAACGCACGTCTGGGTTATTTGTGGGGCCTGCCTGGTGCTTTTACATGAGTAGAATGTGTCCTTTGATTTAAAACACATCTCTGGGTTATTTGTGGGGCATTGGAATTTTTTTCAAAATATAGTCCGCCCCCCCACAAGGTCTGAGGGATAGTGGACCGGCCCCCTGCTGAAAAAACTTGCTGACCCCTGGGTTACTCTAAGTCTGCTCATACCCTTGTGCCTGGGTTGGGTTACATAGAGAGCCTGTGTGGTGTAGTGTTGTACTAGGACCTGAGAGACAAGGGTTCAAATCCCGACACAACCATGGCGCTCACCGGAACAGTCACTTGGGGCAGTCACTCACTCTCAGCCCAAGCTACCTCACAGGGTCGCAGTGAAGATAAAGCAGGGGAGAACTTATGTACACCCCCTTGAGCTCCTTGGAGGAAACGTGGGTGATAAATGTGATAGATAATACATAAGTAACTTGCGGAAGTGCAGAAGAACTTGGAACTTGAATCAGAAATAGAGAGAGACGGATGAGGAGAAACTAGCTGAACCACACAGGTGTGTAAATTAAAAGCATGCAAAAGTGCTGGCCTGTTAATGCAAACGAACACTTTTTCATTTTTAAATGGACTTTCCTCTCTCCTGTGATCAACTACCACCATAAGACATACCAGTTCACGATATCTCCTGAGATACACAAATTAAAACGAAATAGGGCTCTGCTGATAAAAAGAAAAAGGCAGCTCAATCATCTGGAACACCCCCACCCTCAAATATGAGCATGACGGATGATTCCTGACCCTGAGATCATTTTTAAGAAGTATATAAAACTGTATTTTCTTCTTTAACTTTAGGCTTTCAGCCTGAGAATTAAGTGCCTTTCCAGAACTATAGATAACCAGTGCCGTTTTTTTGCTTGTAACATATCAGGTAATTTATAACTGCTCTAAAGTGGAGCTTAGTTTGATGTAATTGTGACGGGGCCTTGGGACTCCTGTACCCCAATGTTGATGTCTTGTTTGAAAACCACAGACATGAAAATGAACAGGACTAATGAGCCGTATGTTGCAACAAAGGATCTCTTTACAGGATATGCTTAGTCTTTTACAACTTGCAACTATATTGCCTTTAGCATTTAGATTATGTTGGGTGTGTGTGTGTGTGTCCCCCTTACCTCTTGAGCAGACACCCTTAGACACTGCTTTTAGAAGGGGGTGTGATTTGGTCAAAATTGAGGGTAGTCAGGGATGGGGCTTGTGGATCTCATTAAGGGTCTCCTGTTTCCTCCTTGCTGCCTCGAGCATTGTTGATGTTGCCACTGGTAGAACTAGGTAGCTATCCCAAACTGCTCCATGCAGAGAAATTTAAAGCATTGTTTTCCAGTTGTGCCTCTTCACCCAAGGCACACGTCCTCTGCAGAAGTCCCTTTTCATACTGTTATGTACTGAGCTGAATCATAGAACAATAGGATCCAGAATCAGCAGTCTGATTGGTCCGCAGGAGCCACCCAATCCAACTCCAGGTGGAAGTGAATCCGCAACCTGATTGGCCTGCAGGAGCAGCCAATCAGACTGCTGGCAGAGGTCAATCCACAAACTGATTGGCCCACAGGTGTAGCCCTGAAGTAGCCAATCACGCAAAGCCCATTGTGTAAATAATGTATATAAGCAGATGGTTTTGGGAAAAGGGCATTCTTATTTTCTTCTTCTCCTTGATGACTAAGAGCTGAATAAAGGGCATGAAATTCACTCTCAACTCCAAGTATATTTCACATACGGAAATTTGGCCACACCCACATGTCCCTGTAGCAAATGTGTGCCCAGTTATTTATATTGTTGTCGTTTAGTCGTTTAGTCGTGTCCGACTCTTTATGACCCCATGGACCATAGCACGCCAGGCACTCCTGTCTTCCACTGCCTCCCACAGTTTGGTCAAACTCATGTCCAACACTGTCCAACCATCTCGTCCTCTGTCGTCCCCTTCTCCTAGTGCCCTCAATCTTTCCCAACATCAGGGTCTTTTCCAGGGAGTCTTCTCTTCTCATGAGGTGGCCAAAGTATTGGAGCCTCAGCTTCACGATCTGTCCTTCCAGTGAGCACTCGGGGCTGATTGCCTTCAGAATGGATAGGTTTGAAAGATATATTGTATCCCACTGGATTCCCCCCTCTGTGGCTAACACCAGCTCTTGGGGGAAGGGGCTGTGAGATTTGCCCCCACAAACTGGGATGGAGGAATCAGCTCAACTCTCCACACATACAGGAGTCCCAAGCCAACCACCCACAACTGCAAATAAAAAATAAAATAAAATAAAAACCATGAGCTGCCTCCATTCATCTCCAGCATCATGTCTACTTTGACCCTTAGCGTTCATGTTCTTGAATGTATATGCATGACTTAAGTCAAGATGTGTTCCCCCCCCACTTCTGTTGTACATTTGAGATCTAGGGAACTGGAGTGGGGGGGGCAGACTGATGCCTGAAGAATGGCAACCCGTAGCAATCCACACCAGCAGCAATTTTTACAAGGTACTCCCCAAATGCAAAACAGGGGCAGTCATGTGCCAGAGACATGTATCAGAAAATGTGGCCTGTCCCTGATGAATAGGGGCCGTTGGAATGTATCCCCTCATCTAACACAAAGCATTCCCAATGGATCACAAAGGAAAAACCATAATTCTTTCAAACTCTTTGTCCCGTCCCCCAGCCCAGATTGCCCACGTGCTGCCTCATGCAGACAATCTTTGAGCAGCAAGAGGGGAGTTGGGCGGAATGTTTCAGAGAAGTCCAAGTTCTCTGCAGCAACATTTCTTCTCCGACAGCCCTGCTATTGAGTAAAGCCGCTGTCATCTGCCTCTCCTGCCTTTCCACAGAGGGGTGAAGAAGAGGTGATGTCTCACAAGAGTCCTTTGTGCACGTTCTCTTACCAACCCAAAGGTTGTGGTGATTTCTCCGCCTCTGACTAAGCTCCTTCCCTATCTGGATATCACCAGCTCATACTTGTCAGAGGGGATTTATCCATGGGCCTCATAAAAATAGTTTGGAAGAGCACAATATTGCTTTCGGAATGCGTCAAATTCCACCACGGGAAAGGGGTGCGGGTGGGGTTGAACCAAAGGTTCAAAAATAAAATAAAAGCTCGTTTATCTAACAGTTGTTGCGATGGCCATGCCTCTTTACAAAAAAACACCTTCTGTTCACGAGAGACACTTCTCAACGATGCCCAGATTCATGAATCTCCACCATCCCTGACTGTTGGTCAGGCAAGATGAGGATGATGGGAGTCCAATAACATCTTGGAGGGAGGGCACGTTGGCTATTTCACAACATTTCAGGTGTCCAGGCAGAGCCCCTTTACAGCCCAGCTTCATGACTATTCTTGAACCAGGGATGCCAGGAACTGAAGCACGGATGCCTTCTTAATTAAAATCATGCGCAAAAAGATACCGAGGCTCTGGCTCATCTCCACTGCTCAGTAACCCAGTGCTCAATATAAGCATCGTGAAGCTGAGGCTCCAATACTTTGGCCACCTCATGAGAAGAGAAGACTCCCCGGAAAAGACCCTGATGTTGGGAAAGATGGAGGGCACTAGGAGAAGGGGACGGCAGAGGACGAGATGGTTGGACAGTGTTCTCGAAGCTACGAACATGAGTGTGACCAAACTGCGGGAGGCAGTGCAAGATAGGAGTGCCTGGCGTGCTCTGGTCCATGGGGTCATGAAGAGTCGGACACGACTAAACAACAAAGTACCAAACTTCTGACTGAGGGAGAATCTTGCTCTGGATTCTCTCCCAGAATTGTTTGCTCCCCAAACCCACAGAGCAGTAGAGTGATACAGCAAATTTCTGCAAATCGGATGTGCGTCTGCCAACATGTTTGCAGAGCTGCTGGTTTGACTGAATGCTGGAACCTGCACACGCCTTGCTTATTTGTTTGCTTGCTACCGACATATCCTGCCTTTTTTCCAAAGAGCTCAAGGCACTATACGTGGCTCCCCACATCTCCATTTTATCCTCACAACTATGTGAGGGATGGTGGCTGACTCAAGGTCCCCCCAGATCCTAGTCTGACACCCTTAACGCTTTAATGGCTTGTGCCAGGTCACAGTTTGCCTCCACATTCTTACCCAGAGTGCTTTGGGGCCATTCACCCTCTACTTTCTGTAGCAGAGCAGTGAGAATGAGAGCACCCAACACAAGTGACCTTTCCAGGAAGAGCTTATAATCCATGGATGTACAAGGCAAATATAGGCAGGAAGGCGTCAAAGAGAATAAGGAACAGGACCCATAAGCCTCATTGTTACTTGATAGCTTGGTTCTTCAGAACAGACCTCCTTAAAGTATCTTCATTTATTAAACTACAAATACATAATAACAGGCACAATAAAGCAGCTCGAATGGATCTGATGAAGCAAACATGCCTTATGGGAAGGGAAATGTATGATTTGATCATGCACCTTTTTATTTTTATTTTGCACATCAAAACACATGATGTGAAGTTCTCATATGGCTCCCATTGCCAGCTATGGGAGGAAAAAAATCATATGGTCTATCTAAGACTCTTTCTCTTCCCATAGCTGGTAATGGGGAAGCACTGCTGGATCATGGCCTTGGTCAGCCCATCTGGAACATGGTCCAACATTTTAATGGGACTCCCTTAGGAAAATGGAATTAGAGATGTGCAGCAAATCAGAGAAATCTAATGGAGACTCTCCGTAGTCTGAGCTACAGGTGTCCAAAATAGCAGTTCTAGTTTATTCTCTGTGTGTGTCCTTCATACAGCCATAGATTGCACCTATCACATTTCCAGTTAATATCATTGAATTCAAATCCATAGCCATAAAGTGTAAACAGTAAGCCTCTGAACGTATTGCTGTTAATTTGATATTATTTTAATCTTTGTTGTTGTTTAGTCGTTTAGTCGTGTCCGACTCTTCGTGACCCCATGGACCAGGGCACGCCAGGCACTCCTGTCTTGCACTGCTTCCCGCAGTTTGGTCAAACTCATGTTCGTAGCTTCGAGAACACTGTCCAATCTTAATTTAATCTTAGCAGATTGCATTTTATAGTATTTCCTACCATTTGTGTATGGTGTAAAAAGACAGGTAAAATTATAAATAATAAAAGACAGCAGCTAAAAAAGGCAGCAGCTAAAAAAGCTGATGCAATTCTGGGCTGCATCAATAGGAGTATAGCATCTAGATCTAGGGAAGTAATAGCACCACTGTATTCTGCTCTGGTCAGACCTCACCTGGAGTACTGTGTACAGTTCTGGGCACCACAGTTCAAGAAGGATACTGACAAGCTGGAACGTGTCCAGAAGAGGGCAACCAAAATGGTCAAAGGCCTGGAAACGATGCCTTATGAGGAACGGCTTAGGGAGCTGGGTATGTTTAGCCTGGAGAAGAGAAGGTTAAGGGGTGATATGATAGCCATGTTCAAATATATAAAAGGATGTCATATAGAGGAGGGAGAAAGGTTGTTTTCTGCTGCTCCAGAGAAGCGGACACGGAGCAATGGATTCAAACTACAAGAAAGAAGATTCCACCTAAACATTAGGAAGAACTTCCTGACAGTAAGAGCTGTTCAGCAGTGGAATTTGCTACCAAGGAGTGTGGTGGAGTCTCCTTCTTTGGAGGTTTTTAAGCAGAGGCTTGACAGCCGTATGTCAAGAATGCTTTGATGGTGTTTCCTGCTCGGCAGGGGGTTGGACTGGATGGCCCTTGTGGTCTCTTCCAACTCTACGATTCTATGATTCTAAGACTTTTTATGGCATACTCATTTCTATAATTATTATTTTTAATGGTATGGCAGGACATTGCCACACATATTTCACTTTCGGAAATGGGTTGATTTGAAGGGTGCTTTGCATTCAGATCTACTCTAATCCGGATTGTTTTCTGAACCTGAAGCTTTTTACAAATGCACTCCATTCACCTCTTGTTGGCAAAGTCACACATTGTTCTAAGAAACAGACTTTGATTCCATAGCCACATTCTCCTACCACCTTCTCATCCATCAGCCCTCTTTGTGAAATAGGTGTTGATGTGCAAATAGGGACACACTCTCCCCACAATCAGCAGCTTTTGTTACCCCGTCAGGAAAGGATCACAAATGCTCCCGGGTGTTTCAGAGGTGCCGGAACGTGACAGTTTCCACACAAATGCCTAATCTGACAAAGAGACATCATTTTTTTTGTTTATTTCAGAATTGGGACTTTAAAAACAAAACAGTAGGTGTCAATTACAAATGATTCATGTTGTCCCTCCATCGTCCCAAAACCCACCCTCCCATCTCCAGCTACACTGTTGTATTAAGCATCTTCACTTAGCGTGAACTGCTTGTTTACCATTTATTTTCACAGTGAAAGAGAAAAAGGAGCATGGCAGAAAATAGAAAGACACAGAGAGAAAAGCGAAGGAAGGAGAAGAAATAAAAAATGGGGAGAGGAAAAAAATGCAAATAATAAAGATTGGTTTGATTAGCCCACATATAGCTCAAATAAACTGCACCAAAATGGTCTGAAGTGTGTCCTCTGTTATAGAAGGTCTTTTTGTGTCCTTCTAACAATAATACAAGGCGATGCTGAAGCCCATCATCTCATCCGCTCTCCAAAGACAGATGTTATGCAGGCGGAATTGTTTGCCTTGAATGCTGCTTTAGCTTAGCAGAAGTGACCTTCATTTGCTTTTCATCTCTAAAGCTTGAATTTCAGGGTTCTTTTCCTGAAGGGCAATTAATAATCAAAGATTACAGAAATGATTCTGAGTAACTGAGGGAAATAGTAATAATCTGGTCCGCCATAACTTTCTAGTCTCTGGATCTGAAGGCGTGATGAATGTGTTAGACTGGGGAAAAAGAGCAGAGAATATTTGGTTTGAAAGAAGTCTCCACTTTATGCTAAATCACCACATGTCTTCACATTTCACTTAATGCCCCCCCCCATCCTGCAACATAACGTAAGTGTTGGTGCTGACCTTTAAAGCCTCAAATGGCCTCGCTCCAGTATACCTGAAGGAACGTCTCCACCCCAATCGTTCAGCCCGGACACTGAGGTCCAGCTCCAAGGGCCTTCTGGCAGTTCCCTCGCTACGAGAAGCCAAGCTACAGGGAACCAGGCAGAGGGCCTTCTCGGTAGTGGCGCCCGCCCTGTGAAACACCCTCCCACCAGATGTCAACGGAAAAAACAACTACCTGACTTTTAGGAGACATCTGAAGGTAGCCCTGTTTAGGGAAGCTTTTAATATCTGAAGGACTATTGTATTTTAATATTTTGTTGGAAGCCGCCCAGAATGGCTGGGGAAACCCAGTCAGATGGATGGGATATAAATAATAATAATATATATTATTATTATTATTATTATTATTATTATTATTATTATTATTATTAGGGACCCAGGTGGCGCTGTGGGTTAAACCACAGAGTCTAGGGCTTGCTGATCAGAAGGTCGGCGGTTCGAATCCCTGCAACAGGGTGAGCTCTTGTTGCTCGGTCCCAGCTCCTGCCCACCTAGCAGTTCGAAAGCACATCAAAGTGCAAGTAGATAAATAGGGACCGCTCCGGCGGGAAGGTAAATGGCGTTTCCGTGCTCTGGTTCGCCAGAAGCAGCTTCGTCATGCTGGCCACATGACCCGGAAGCTGTCTGCGGACAAACGCCGGCTCCCTCAGCCTATAGAGCGAGATGAGCGCCGCAACCCCAGAGTCGGACACGACTGGACCTGATGGTTAGGGGCCCCTTTACCTTTATTATTATTATTATTATTATTATTATTATTATTATTATTATTATTATTACAGAGGCTAGCTTATGTGTGGTTATATCACCCTCACCCACACTGGAGACACACCATGAAGCAGCTCCTGCCTCACATGTTCAGAACCACAGCCTTCTAATCCTTACATCCTTTTGCATCTTTCCATATCCCATTTCACCACAAACTCCTCAGCAGGTGTCTGTTAAACGTGATCATAAGGTAGCTGAACCTTCATGGTCAAGGGCTGAGTGGCGAGACAAATGGCAATGAATCCAAGTCTGAGGTTTCCTTTCCCAGTTATATGCCAGAGCGGAATACTAGGAAATGAAGGCCATGCAGCGTCTGGTATCAAATTACTGTACCTATTTTTCTCCTCACTTTTCTGCCCCC
The DNA here is from genome assembly GCF_965207765.1 of Zootoca vivipara. NCBI lineage: Eukaryota > Metazoa > Chordata > Lepidosauria > Squamata > Lacertidae > Zootoca > Zootoca vivipara. The sequence continues at coordinate 6,803,864 of NC_142594.1, read as the reverse complement.
TTTTAAAAGCATTATAACCTGAAGGATGGGTCCCACTGGAAATTAAACACAGATCTGCTGCATATTATGTCACTGAGCTCTTAAAAATATATATACACCCACGTAGAACATGAAATAAACCAAAATTGTGGGCTATTTTGCCTCTCCCCAGATTTTTGCTTAACAATCAGATCATTTCTGTCAATTCTGGGGCATTATTTCAATACTTTTAATCTTACAGTTGGAAAATGCTTACAAATCTGCAGGTAGTTTCAAGGCTATGGATGAAAGAGTGAATTCCATATCAATTTGTCTTGATTTACAGGGCGATCCTAATCATATCTGCTTAGATGTAAGCCCTATTGAATTCAGTGGGGCTTATTCCCAGGTAGAGATGGGCAGATCTGTCCATTTGTGCTGTCTTGGTTTCTCATTTTCTCCGTCTTCAGTTGAGTTCGCTACATTTCCATATCTGTTTGCAACTTCTTTCATGAAAACCCACCAGCATTTTAATGCAAACCCCCCATAGACACATTTTTGCCAATCCATTTCCCCAAACATAATGTATCTCTATGTTATTTTCACAAATGTACACATTTTTCTGCACACTTTACCCCAGTATACGCATTTTTCTGCACACTTTACCCCACTACATGCGTTTTTCTGCACATTGCTTGGCTGGAGAACTTCACGGCAAAAATCAGAGAAATGCAAACAGTTATCACTGGATTCCAGCTCTTGACATTTGTCCATTAAGGCGTGTCAAAATTAAGTGGCTGGAGATACATTAGAAGTTAGGATATGGGAAACAGGGCAAAATTAGGACTGGATTATTTGCCACCCTAAGCAGACTTTTGTGTAATGAATCTTGGCACTCTCACGGCTTCAACAAAACTCGATTGTCAAGTAAAATGAGTTTAAAAGGTAAAGGTAAAGGGGCCCCTGACCATCAGGTCTAGTCGTGTCCAACTCTGGGGTTGCGGCGCTCATAGGCCCTCTATAGGGCGAGGGAGCAGGCGTTTGTCCGCAGACAGCTTCCGGGTCATGTGGCCAGCATGAAAAAAGCTGCTTATGGCGAACCAGAGCAGCGCACGGAAACACCGTTTACCAACCACTGGAGTGGTCCCTATTTATCTACTTGCACTTTGATGTGCTTTCGAACTGCTAGGTTGGCAGGAGAAAATGAGTTTAGATGAGTTTAAATGTGATCAAATATGTAGGAGGTATGCTTTTCCTTAAACGCGATGGGTTGTGGAGGGGGAAATCCCACTGTAAAAACAACTTTTCTTTTCAATCCCCCACTGAGATCAGAATGGATATCACCCCTCATTCTGGGCTAAGATTCTTGGGGGAACCTTAGTCAGAGTTATGCAATGTGTTTGTGTGTACTATCTCCATTCCAAACTTGGGGTGGTGAAGAGATACACCTCCACTTGCTGACCACTGACTTCACAGTGAGAACTTGACTCCCCCCTACATTATATGTAGCTACTCACTCTGGATTTCAACACTTACCCAGTTTAGCCCTGAGAGGATTCTAGGGTGTGCTCTCCTTTCACATTGACTGCCGGCCATGCTGGAAATGTAGCATAGATCCTGATTTGCACACTGCTTCCAAGATGGCTGCTGCTGCGTGCTAAGCATGGGCGTTACACACTTATTGTGGCACACACAATTAAGCAGCAAGGAACTAAGCACTCTCTTTCTCCGTAGAAAGTCTGGTCTGGGTGGGTTTTGCATGCACCTTTAAATTTATGGCTCTATTTCTCTTAGGACAGGAAACCTAGGCAAGAATTCTAAAATAATCTCAAGTATACATATAAGATTCTCATTTCTACTTTCTTCAGTGCATGCGTGCGCTAATGGCCTCTCTAACGTCTGGTGCATTTGGTCTTGAATAAGTGAGTTGTCATTGTGTTCAGGCCCTTAATAGCATGCTAATCATGTTTCAGGCAACAGAGGAGGATATTAGACTCTCTCTTTATCAACCCAAGACTCATCATGCTCCCCTACACGGGCTCCACCAACTCCATTCAGAGTCTCAGCGTTCAGTAGATAGCAGCTGTCAGTTATGACGATCCCATGCAGTGTTTTATAGCCACTGGATTGCGGCTTGGTCCTCATTAAACAGAGAAACAGTGGTCATTGTTGGTTTTGGCACAGCGTCACACAAAGGGCAAGATTAGTTGCCCATCAGTTTGTACTCACTGTCTAGTTTTGTACACCAAGTGGCTATTGCTATACACAATTAAATGGCTCCAGGTTTTATTTATTTATCCCATTTTTATTTGACTGTTCTCTAAGGGGCTCAGGAGCCCTTCCCATTATTGCCCAAACAATCCTGCGGTGTAGGTTTGGCTGAGTGACAGTGACTGTCCCAAGCAGTCTGGTAAACGTCCATCAATTACCCCAGGGGAACAGGTCTCACCTTCCCTGTGGCATGCCATGCCTTTGTGGGCTAAACGTATGGGCATTGCTACATTGCTTACCTAAGAAGTTGTGTGTCAAAGCCACATGACCCAGTCACTCCCAATGTAATGAAATAACTTGATAAGAAAGCAGCATATAGATCTGGGGTTCAAATAGGCCACAACTTTATTGGTTACAAATGTAAAATGTTTGAAACAAGCAATTTAATTAACTCCAGCCAGTCTGCTGAAAGTGTAAAGGTAAAAGGTAAAGGGGCCCCTGACCATCAGGTCCAGTCGTGTCCGACTCTGGGGTTGCGGTGCTCATCTCGCTCTATAGGCCGAGGGAGACGGCGTTTGTCCGCAGACAGCTTCCGGGTCATGTGGCCAGCATGACAAAGCTGCTTCTGGAGAACCAGAGCAGCGCACGGAAACGCCGTTTACCTTCCCGCCAGAGCGGTCCCTATTTATCTACTTTGCACTTTGACGTGCTTTCGAACTGCTAGGTGGGCAGGAGCTGGGACCGAGCAACGGGAGCTCACTCCGTTGCAGGGATTTGAACCGCCGACCTTCTGATCAGCAAGCCCTAGACTCTGTGGTTCAACCCACAACGCCACCTGGGTCCTAAAGTGTATCTAAGGGTAAACCACACCATGGTGGGGGGCGGAGCCCTATGACCTACATCAAATAGGGGTCCCCGCTGGAGGAGTGCTATGACCCTAGCCCCCGTCTGGGTGCTGGACAGAAGCAACTCCTCAAGGATGCCTTTAACATGATACCTTTAGCCAAAGAGGGGCTGGCAGAGGCGACAACCTCCCTTCCAGTCAAGACTTAGGCTTACCCTGAGTGTAGGAAGAGGGGCGATAGGGGCGCTCCACCCCGGGCAGCGCGATCCTGAGGGTGCCATCCCGGCTGCCCGCCCCGCCCGCGCTGGGTGCCCTGCCCCCACGGGCGGCGCACCACGCCCCCAGAACGCGTGCCAGCCCCGTCCCCGCCTGCTCTCCGCCCCTGGTGCCGGAGCATGAGGCTCTGCCACTGCCCTGAGGAGTGCTGGGCCAGCCTCAGTTTATTCCCCCAGGGGCAGACCCAGGCAATGCCCCCTGGGGAATCTCTGGACCCAGGCCTGCTTGCCAGTGGCCAATCCTCAGGCAGGCCTGCAGTGCTCCCCAGCCAGCCAGCAGATCACTGACATGTCTGCCTGACCATTTAAGGAAAGCGGACTTCTCACATCATTGTATTTAGTCCTGAATTTGGGCAGGGAAAGTAGGCTAGTAATTCAATGATCAATAGCAGCTAAGCTGTATTACACCAAACACTAGGTAAAGGTAAAGGTAAAGGGACCCCTGACCATTAGGTCCAGTCGTGACCGACTCTGGGGTTGCGCGCTCATCTCGCATTATTGGCCAAGGGAGCCGGCGTATAGCTTCCAGGTCATGTGGCCAGCATGACAAAGCCGCTTCTGGCAAACCAGAGCAGCACATGGAAACGGCATTTACCTTCCCGCTGTAGCGGTTCCGATTTATCTACTTGCACTTTGACATGCTTTGGAACTGCTAGGTTGGCAGGAGCTGGGACCGAGCAACGGGAGCTCACCCCGTCACAGGGATTCGAATCGTCGACCTTCTGATCGGCAAGCCCTAGACTCAGTGGTTTAACCCACAGCGCCACCTGGGTCCCTACACCAAACACTAGGATATGTTATATACACAGTTATATCTCTCCTCCCAGCCTATTCAGGCCCAAGCCTCAGGTGTGGCGATATATTAACTTAGTAATTTTATTATTTATACCCTGCCCATCTAGCTGGGTTTCCCCAGCCGCCCTGGGTGTCTTTCAGCACATATAAAAACACAATGAAATGTCAAACGATAAAAATTCCCGGATACTTCTCATGTCTTCTACTCCTTCCATGCAATTTCCTCATTTCATATGTTACCAGAGTGGGATGGCATACCCTGTTTCATGGGAAACCCTGTGAACTAGGTTCTGTCGGTCAGGAATGGGTGAAGCAGAATTGCAGCAAGTTACACCCGTCATGTTTGAAAACCATATTAATATATGCGCTCACCTTGTGTATGCGTGTGTGTGTGTGTATCTAATCTGTCATGCAATAGCTTCTATAGCATTTGAAAGGATAATAAACCCAGAAGTGCCTGCAAGTTCACAGGGACGCTTATCAGTGGTTGATGAGGCCCTGGTCAGGATTACAGACAGTCAGTTTCCTCCTAAACTGGGACACTGGCCTGTTGTGGAGCCAGCAAAAAGGTGATAAGCTGTGGAGAAGATTTTTTCGGAGTCTCGCCTATCTTTCACGCCAAGTGGCCAGGGCACATTTTCCACAGTTGTCGCTTACAGATAGGGTGGCTGTTTTTGGATAAGGGCAAGAAAGAACTAGGAAAAGAGAACAAATGGCTTCCCTTTCAGAGTCCCCCAGAAATCTGGAGACCTGTGGTTGAGAGAGAAAGAGAGAGTGAAAAGACACAGACACACACACACACACACAGAGAGAGAGAGAGAGAGAGAGAGAGAGAGAGAGAGAGAGAGAGAGAGAGAGAGAGAGAGAGAGAGAGAGAGAGAAACACACACTCATGGCTTCTAAGTGCAGCCAGACAAGGTAGCTATGGGGTGTCTCTCCAAGAGAGAAGTTTCAGACTAGTTATATCTGTAACTCAGCACTTATGTCTGCAACTGCCAGGCAGGAAAAAGGCTGCAAGAATCCTGCCATTTGATAAGGAAAACCCTGTCTGTGCTGAGTGGCAAAACATTGCAGACCCAGTTGAACAGGAAACAGGGATGCAAAACTGACCTTTAACCAAATGGTGAACAAGTGTTCCTTGGGCCAAAGGAAAAGATATAAAGCAGAATGGATTGTAGTAGTTAGCATTCATACAGCACTTTGTGATGTTCATACCACGCCACATACGTATATGATCTGAGAACAACCTTAAGGGATCTCCTGTTGACCCCTCACACATGTTTAGTGAATGTGCTCTCTCTCTCTCTCTCTCTCTCTCTCTCTCTCTCTCTCTGTGTGTGTGTGTGTGTGTGTGTGTGTGTGTGTGTGTGTGTAGAGTCACACAGTGCTACACTGGATAGCCTTGCAATCTGTAGATTCCACATATGTGAGAAAGGGCTTAGGTTATATGCACCAATCTACACAGGCAGCAGGGAGTCACTGCTGTACGATCAAAAACAGACCCACCTGGGACCAACCCTGTTATCCTTTTCCCATTGGACAAATGTGTTTTTATTTTATTTTTTAAACCCGCTGCTACCCATATTTCATTGTAGTGTTTTAATCTTGTTTTTGTGAATCATCCCAGATGCTTGGGTGAGGAGCAGCATATATTGTTGTTGTTTAGTCGTTTGGTCGTGCCCAATTCTTCGTGACCTCATGGACCAGAGCACGCCAGGCACTCCTGTCTTCCACTGCCTCCCGCAGTTTGGTCAGACTCATGTTGGTAGCTTCGAGAACACTGTCCAACCATCTCGTCCTCTGTCGTCCCCTTCTCCTAATGCCCTCAATCTTTCCCATCATCAGGGTCTTTCCCAAGGATAAGCAGCATATATACATCTTTTAAATACCAAGAAATAGATAAAGGCAACTACAACTCGCCAGCAGGGATGGGTCACCAAAAGGAGGCCCAATCCCTTGCAACAAACCCTGGTGTCTGCTCTTATCTCCAGACTGATTCCACCGCCATGATTTCAGAACCAAATCACATCAGCCGCACATCCTCCAGCATGACATCTGCCATCACCTGCCAACAACGTGCTTCTGCTGTTTACGTAGGACAGATAGCTCAGGCTCTCCACACAGGAGGGGGAAATGGACACAAATCTGACATGAAAAGATGCAGTGGTGTTAGGAAACCAGCGGCAGAATGCTGAGGTCTCCCAGGACACTCTGCTTGCTGCTGACCTCTAAGTCAAAAGACTTCAATAAATAGTCTTCAGGAGGAGGCCACTATGAGACACTGCTGGGCTGTAATACATTAGCCGTCTTGATTCTCCAGTTATGAAGGAGGAGGCAACCAGCATTGGCATTTGCCTCTTCCCTCTTCCCAAGCCCCACTTATGAGAGATCTGGAAAAAAGCCCAAAGGATTCTGTAACTGACCCAATGGCTCCAACCCAACCATCTAACAGCACTGCAAGGAAGGCAGGAAGCGTCACAAAACCAGTGCAGAGAGATTCAGTCAAGACAGCTGGGTCTGGTGATGCCCAAGTTGATATCCACTTATGAGAGATCTGAATAAAACCCAGTAATTTTGAGATTAGCTATATACAATCCATACATTTAAAGCCCCCTGAATTCTGGGAGCAGTAGTTCACCTCTCAGAGAACTACAATTTCTGGCACCCTTACCAAACTACAGTTCCCAGGATTCTTTGGAAGGGCGCTTTACAAGTATGGAACGTACGCAGCCTTTGACGCAACGGTTCTAGACTGAAAATCAAGCAACAGGGCTTTAGAAAACCAGCCCAGAAAGATTTGGACAAGGCAGCCGGGTCTGGTGATACCCAAGACATTTAACAGAGATTGTGCCCTGACCAAGTTTTGCAACATGATAATGCTTCTAATTAGCAGCGCAACCTCTTGAAGCAACTGGACGCTGTACTGAGCAAAGAGCAGCTCCACTTGCCACTGATAGGCTTTCTGAGCTGCTCTTGCTAAAGGGCTCCTGGCCCGAGAGACAAGAGTCTGAGCAAACCAACAAGTCTTCCAGCGGTAATGAGGCGGGGAGCAAGGATGAAGAGAAGCCATTAGATAAGAGAGGGCAAGAGGGGAATGTTTTGCTGACAGAAAAGAAATATACTTGGGACTGACTTCTAGTGCCAGTGATATTTTAATCTCATTGGTGGAGAATGGCCCTTTCAGGCAGGCAAAATTAAATTTATTGTGTCCCGTGTCTTGCCTCCCCTTCGTCCCCCGCGGCACATTTACAGACTGACTGCAAGCAATATTAGTCCTCTCTGTGGTGGAACCGGTAAAGCAGAATTCCCCTTTCATGACCAAAAATGAAGAAATCAAATAAGAAGCTGGAAGTAGAAATAATAAAAGCTGGTAGAAATCTGTTTGGGTTTTTGGTGTTTTTACAGAAAAATACCGAAAGCAAACCAGACAGAGCGGGAAATGCACAAATTCTGAGTTCAGAACTTCAGAACTTAAGACCTCATGGGGGATAGTGGTGGCAGGGGAAAAAAATCCCTGGTGAAATTTAGGTTTTAGCAAAACATGAAGCTATGCTGCTAATATTCACTTATTTTGAAGATTTCTGTTCTGCCTCTCTCGCATGCTGCTCCTAAGCACTGTGTCAGTTAAGCCTCATAGAATGCAAGGGAAGCCATGATGCTCCAATGTGGATTTGGGAATTTGACTTGGTTAAGATGAGCAGAGTTACCATCTTACGAAGAACATGGAGGGGACCCAAAAGTGACATCCTGACATCACGCGACGTCCTGATGTCACTCTGCACCCCTGGCTCCACGTATGCTCTCAACAAAGGCGGGGCCCAGCCCCCTCAAAAAAAGAGAGAGATGAGGGGGCCCAAAGAGCCTCAGCCCTCTGGAGCAGGGGCCTATGTGCATGCACACTATTTGTAACCTGAAAGATACCAGTCTCTTGCTGAAATGAGAGGTTGGCTATAGACCTTTGTGTCACTGCAGAGGTCTCTGATATTCTGCATCATTTCCCAAGAGAAGACTGTCCTACAAGGTGGGGAAGGGTCATGTGACGTAAGCAACTTCCACTGGGTATTGCTGTATGAGGTACAGTGTCTCTTTTCATTGGATGGATCCCTTTCCCATTAGGAAATGAAAGCGGTGTCTGATCATTAAGAAGCACCCCTCACAGAAGCAAAAGCAGAGTAAGGTTCAAGGGTACCTTGAAGGCAAACAGTGGGCTACCTTGATCTCAGGGCTAGGCGACTGGAGAAGTGGCACTGGTTTCTGATGAGATCTTGCTGAAACCTTGTGAGATCCCACAAGATTCTGGTGAGATCTCACCATAAGATGGTGCTGCTGTGGCACAACGCAGGTCAGGCAGGCTTCGGTGGCAGTGGTGGGAGTGGAGCGGCACATCCCTGTTTTGCCTCAAGCGGTGAAACAGGACATGAAACAGGCCCCTGTTCCTCTACTCAAAACCTTTAAACTCAAATGTCGAATCCTAATGTTCAAAGATCTGGGGCCAACTGACCCAAAGCCCCCTGAGACATGGGCTGTAAAAAGCCATATACAGTACTGTGTTGTAGGGGCAAAGACGACATGACTCGAGGCAGGTTGAACTCAATGGGAAGGCGACCAAGAGCAGAGCTCAAGCGCTTCCTTTTATTGAAAGCTCAGGATGTCAGTTAATCATTACAACGACAGTGTAACTTCTAGCCAATTACAGCAGTGCAGTCCCATACAAGGTGATGTTTCCTGTAACGTCACACCCGGTCACTCCCTAAGACATCCTCCATAGCCCATGTGTTGTTTTGCCATGCCCTCTGTCCATGCTCCAAGCACATGTCACTCTGTAAACACCCCCTCCTAGTTCCCATTGTGTTACCCTCCTTGGCTTGACCCATCTGGTTTGTCCTGATTCATCCAGTTCCGTCCAGATCCTCCTAGATCCTTCTAGCTCTGTTGTGACCTGCTGCCCTGCTGACCTGAGCCTCTGACCTGTCCTTCTTCACGTGTTTCCCATTCTGACATTAGCCGGTTTGCCGCGCTAATGCCCACACTCTCGAAGATTGGTGTGGCTTGCCAGCACCAGATCTCAGTCATTCCCACACATGGCAGCACAATTTCCTCGTGTAATCCCCACATCACTGTAATCCATGTCATGGATCCAACATACAGTGGTACCTCAGGTTAAGAACTTAATTCGTTCCAGAGGTCCATTCTTAACCTGAAACTGTTCTTAACCTGAGGTACCACTTTAGCTAATGGGACCTCCCGCCGCCGCCGCACGATTTCTGTTCTCATCCTGAAGCGCAGTTCTTAACCCGAGGTACTATTTCTGGGTTAGCGGAGTCTGTAACCTGAAGCGTCTGTAACCTGAGGTACCCCTGTATTGGTCTTTGGACACAGTAAGAATCTGGGGGGTGGCTTGGCGTATTTGTATCTGACTCCTGGGCAAACATATAAAATCCACTCTCCTGTTTTAATTCTGGGAGTGCTTGCAGGAGCAAAAATGGCCACTTCCTTACATATCTTGGGACGCAGCTTTTGGGCTACTTCATCCAGAGGGTTGGCAAACAGCACGCTGTCCCTCATAGTCCTGGCAATGACAGGAATCCATACCACAGGGAAGACCCAGAGAGCACTGGTCACAACCACAACAAGACGAGCTGCATTTTCACATACTGACATATGTTAATAATCTGCCCTCTTGCTGCATCGTGGCTTGGCAAGATTGCGCTTGTATATTGTTTAAAATTGCCTTTCCATTGATTCTGTCCGTGCGACTGGCTTGTTATGTAGTAAATCCATCGCCACAAAAAGGAGGAGTGTACAATATAAACCAATGCATCATTTATACATTAGTGTGGTGTTTTCAGGATTTATTCTAACAACACGATATTCAGAGGCTCAATCCATCAGGAGGTTCTTTTGGAAGCGCCACTGAAATGGCCGCACACTCCTGCACCCCAGATTAATCTCAAAGCCAAACTACTTGTGGCGTTGATAACATGGTTCGCCCCCAAGTGCAAGCTTTTTCTTTCGCAAATAGCCAGAGCTGAGGCCCTGATCCAGATTGGACCCTGGAGTAGGAAATGGAAGATCGAACCCTTTGACTCCTGCTGTGGTCCCATCCTGCATTGGGCTCCTGGTACCCGCTATTTGCATCTGGAGAAAGACCCAATGGAATCTAATGGGAGATTTTCTCCATGCAAATAGCAGGTGCTGCTGGGAGCTTAGATCTGGATCGGGGCCACAATGGGGAGTGGGGATGGGAACTGACAAAGCATATGATTGATGTCATGGGTAATGTGGCCCTCACTGAGGCTTGCACAGAAGGAGACCCTGAAAGATGCTCCAAATCAGTTAAGGAAGGAAGCAAAGCCACCAATTTTCAATACTAATATGCTGGCTCAATTGAAACACAGTCAAGTAGCATTCCTCAGTTTGACTTCTCCCCGTTTTTAGATCAGCGCCAGGTGAAATGACAGCATCTCCACAAACACAAATATGCAGGATAGCTGAACATCAGCTGGGTGTTGATGCACAATCGAGTCGTGCTGCAGCTGTGTGAGAGTCCACGTGGCAGAGTCATTCAAGAGTTAAATCCAGGGCTGAGAAGACTCAGTTTCAAATCTGCACTCAATCCTGAAGCTCGCCAAATGACTTTGGATAGCAATTGCTATCTTGCACCCCAACCTACCCCGCAGGGTTGTTGTGAGGATAAAATGGGGAAAGAGGCAGTGTATATGCAGCACAGAGCTCATAATGCGTATCTCAACTATTAGGAAAGCGTTCTCTCTCTCTCTCTCTCTCTCTCTCTCTCTCTCTCTCTCTCTCTCTCTCTCTCTCACACACACACACACACACACAATTCTTCTCCAACAAAGATTCAGGAAAGTGCAGAGCAAGGGAAGGTGTGGAGAATTGGTGGATATGAGGGAGGGAGCTTAGGAGTATAGGAAACTGTCTTATACTGAACCAGACCATTGGTCCACCCATCTAGCTCAGTATTGTCTTCACAGACTCCTTGGGCTTTCAACCAGGGGTTTGTCTCAGCCCCACGTGGACATCCCAGGGACTGGATCTACTGGATCTACTGCATGCAGAACAGATGTTCTTCCACTGAGCTACAGCCCTGGCAGGGAAAGGAAGCTAGTGGATCCACGTCGGGGATGAGTTCAATCCAAATTCAGATTGACTTGGAATGATTCCCAGGAATGTAGCTCCACTTTTTCCCCAGTCTAACTTGAGCCGGGGGGATCTCACCTAGCACTTGTGCAATGAGCAAGTGTAGAGAGACAAAGTGGTGTGCATCCTGTATGTGTGAAACAGAGGAGGCTTCCATTCCTTATTTATGACCTTGAAAGCAAACATTTACTTCTGGGATTCCAAGATGTGAAATATATCACTATCAGAGCTCACATAGGCTTTCTATGTGGGGGTGGCGTCCCCAAGAAGAGGAATATAATCTATCATTAGCCCATCTTTGGATCTATGTATAAAGCAGAAAAACAGGGAATGGAAGAAATTGAGGGAGCCAGCCTTCACTTTTATTCATATGTAGTCGTCTCTCCCCCCCCCTTCATTCTCTTAATTGATGATTGGCAAGGTTCTGCTACTCAGCTCTACTCTGGGATTCCTTGATTGGTGCCCACCCCCCAAATGCAAAGACTCAAAGTAAAGCAGAAAAAGCCCTCGTCCTATTTTAAGAAACTGACAGTGAGCACGGGCAACTAATATGGGTAGATAATTTTAAAAGCATGTAAATTAAGTTATCATACTCATTACAAAATTAAATTCCCATTCCCATTTTAAAAGCAATAAGTTAGAGAGCAAAAACAAATTGTGCTTTTCGGACTTGCAAAGCAAACTTGTTGACTTTGTTGAATCCAAGAGAGCCTCTGATTTAAAACATGGTAATACAAATCTACCGAGATTTCACTCTTGTCTCTGAAAATTTATAAGCATGCCAGTGTAACACAACCTAAGCAGCAGGGAGGGGATTCTGCTGCCCCTGGAATTCCAGGTGCTGCCCTGCTCCTCAGCCAAACCCAATAAATGAAGTTGAACTCTTAACTATAGTATACAGTGGAACCTCGGTTTATGAACAACTCGGTTTACAAATTTTCGGTTTACGAACGCCGCGGACCCGTCTGGAACGGATTAATCCACTTTACATTACTTTCAATGGGAAAGTTCGCTTCAGTTTATGAACGCTTCAGTTTAAGTACTCCGCGGACCATCTGGAACAGATTAATCCACTTTCCATTACTTTCAATGGGAAAGTTTGCTTCAGTTTATGAACGCTTCAGTTTATGAACAGACTTCCGGAACCAATTACACCCATGCTTCGGGTTAAGTACGCTTCAGGTTGAGTACTCCGCGGACCCGTCTGGAACGGATTAATCCTCTTTGCATTACTTTCAATGGGAAAGTTCGCTTCAGTTTATGAACGCTTCAGTTTAAGTACTCCGCGGACCATCTGGAACAGATTAATCCACTTTCCATTACTTTCAATGGGAAAGTTCACTTCAGTTTATGAACGCTTCAGTTTATGAACAGACTTCCGGAACCAATTGTGTTCATAAACCGAGGTACCACTGTACAAAGCTCTGTAATTTGTCATTGCATATGTATTCCCCAAGGGGTCTGTTTATTGCCCTTTCCAGAGATCTGTTGCACATGATCTTCATCTTGTATAATCCACACCAGCAACACTATGGCCAAGCTTAGAAGGGATCGAAAAGCTGCAACAGCAGGGGGGTGGAGTGCTGGAGAGGAGGAAAGAGTAGAGAAAACGATAAGGTTGAAAATTGCTACAGAGGCAGCCCATCCCATTTGGTCACCTGAGGCGAAATGGGAATGTGGCGCCTCCTGCCCTTCCCCCCCCCCATTCCATGCCCCGCCCCCCATTGCACTGAAAGGCCCTGGCTCTTGCCAAGGCTGATGACAGCCAGGGAATTCTGCAAGGTGTTGCTGCTCCTCTTCTCTGACCCATGCTGTAACACTTCCCTCTTGTTGGGGAGCGGGGGCCATTCCAGTGAGCAGGAACGGGGCACCATCTCTTGTGTTTCCGCCACCTGAGGCAGCTGCTTCACCCCGTCTCATCGGTGGGCCGGCTCTGATCACCTGGGATCTTGATGGAGATCTGATTTTAGCCCTATTCAAGTGTTCATTTCCCTCGCACAATTACAACCACAGAGGGTGCTGACAAGCCCCACCCTCTCCAGCACACCACAGCCCCCCATATTTACAGTCACCCACATGCTGAGCAGCATTCTTCAGAAGCAGGGAGCCTCATGTACTGTGGGGGTTCTGCTCCCCACAATGTAAAAGTCTAATTAAACAGAGTCACAGTAGAGCTTTCACGAGTAAAGGAGGCTTCTCACTTCAGAAGAACGGAGGGATGTGAGCCTCTTATGCAGGCATGGCCAAACTCCAGATGTTTTGGGACTACAACTCCCATCATCCCTAGCTAACAGGACCAGTGGTCAGGGATGGTGGGAATTGTACGGTAGTCCCAAAACAGCTGGAGGGCCAAGTTTGGCCATGCCTGCTCTTATGGCTCCATGGCTAATTATTTTCAAATTGGCTTTTGAGAACCCTGTGCTTCCTCAGAACCCTATGAAAGGTTCCTCAGTGACAAGATCAGTAGTACTAAAGAAGCCTGTCCAAATGACAGCTTGTCTGCCATTATCAAGCTTCTCCTGCAAGGTGTAGCCCTACCCAAGTGTTGGGTGCATTTTAGTCACATTTGTGAGCCTGGGGTGACTGTGAGGTCCAACTGCAAATGGCTTCTATGCTGGCCTGTCTGAATGTTTTCCCCTCGGCATTTGTCAGGGGAAGATATCAAAACATTCCTAGAAACAAGAGATTCTGCAGATGTTCTATGAATGTCCCAGACAGCACATATTCTCTTTCATTGTCCATTGTACAATACGCTCCGTCAACATGTGCTGTCCCCTCTTTTGGGTGTCTGGAACCCCAGCAAGGTGAAAGTGTGGGATTCTGACTATCTGATGTTGACCAAAGGGTAACGGAGGGGGTAGCCGAGTTTTTTGTAGCAGTCCTCCAAGGAGCAGGTTAACAGGGAAAACCACAGATTTTATATATATATATATATATATATATATATATATATATATATATATATATATATATATATAACATACACACACACAATCAGTCTATGTAGCCAACTTCTGCCTTTTATATATATATTTCAAGGCTCTTATATGTGATTTTCTCTTTTATGGTTTTATTTGTAAAATGCCTAATAAAGGTTTGATAAGTAAGAGGTCCAACTAAATTGATCAGCATCCCATCCTAGGATGTTTCCCAGAATCCCCTGCCTCACACAAGGGTTCTGTATGGGAAACCCAGCCAGATGGGTGGGGTATAAATGAGTAGTAGTAGTAGTTGTTGTTGTTGTCATCTGTGGCAGGTATGACAGCTTACCTTCCAAGTCCTGGACTGCAGAATCCGGGACCGGCAGCCGTGCGACACCAAAAGTTGCGTCGACGTAACTTCCGGTGTCGCTCTGCCCTTCTATGGGCACCAAAAATGGCCGCCGCCGGCTTCGAAAGTCGCTTGTATGCATGTCAGGAAGTGCGTCGACGCAACTTCCGGTGTCGCTCCGCCCATCTATGGGCACCAAAAATGGCCGACACCCGAACTCGCGTCTATGCACTTCCGGACATGCGTAGATGCGACTTTTGAAGCCGGCGGCGGCCATTTTTGGTGCTCATAGAAGGGCAAATCAGAAAGAAAAAAATGGCCACCGGCAGGAGAAAATAACGGAGAAAAACGGGAGACGAAGTGATACAGGGGACCACCGGGAAAATGTAAGTAAAATCGGGGTTTTCCCAGAGAAAATGGGGTACTTGGCAGCTATGTATGACAGGGCTCCTTGGCAAACTAAGGCCCATATGGCAAGGACAGAAAAGGTGGTCAAGCTATGCCACACTAGTGATACCTTCTTGACAAATAACTAGTTTGGCCCCCTGCTTACTGATTTTTCTACATGTACAGCACTTCCTTGCAAGGGAAATGTGTGCACTGGTTGCAAATATCTATGAAGCTAATAAAGCATGCTAATTATCTTTACTGTTCACCACAGAATAATCTGAAGAGTGTCCCTTTAAACCCAGTTACAGTATTACCATATTCTTTTAATTAACACTGCTCCATTTTTATCAGCAGGTCTTTAGATTAGCCCATGCTTTGCCCATGGGATACTCAGTTAATGCAGCTTTTGTTTAGAGGTTGTGGTTTTAACAAGCTTTTCTCACTGTGATAATCGGGGCTTTCTAAACAAATAGTGCTAGTGGTTGCTACAACTGAGCACAGTTCAGCAAGGGCAGAATCTCTCACTTGCTGAATTCACTGAATCAACACAAACTTACAAAACCATTTACTGATGTGCTACAGAGTTGTCTCTTGAAACGCTACCCCTGGGCCAGTTAACACCAGTGATGTACCAAAACACGTCCCCCACCCTCTCAAAGGTTTTTCTTGCTTGTGGAAGAGGTCTCCTCTTTTCCTGCCTTGTTCCTCCAGTGATTTAGAATTTCTTTATAATTTCGGTGGGTGTGGAGTTGAGTTTTCCTTATCATTGCAAGGTGGCCGAGGATGTTCTGTGTTTCGTCTTACCATTAAACACACTTCTAGAGTCCTGAAGCCTCCATAGCTCCCCACACTTCCTGTTTGGATATCAAGCTTTATTATGGTCATATACCAGCTATTCAAAATAAAAATGCTTTACAAGGCTATGGGGGTTGTCATTCGGGGTGGATATAAGAGTCTATAAGTTTGAAGGGGCTATGTTTCCAGAGGGCGGGTCCAGCTGGCCTTTCCCCTGGTGCTGCTCAAAGTTCCCAGTTTCGTACCCGAGCGAAGGAACTACTTCCCACAGTCCAATACCGAGTTTGCTATTCCAATGGCCGCCTTGTTCTGGGGGGGGGGGGGGGAGAGACTGCTCCTGTAGATCTGCGTGCAGAATCTGGCTACCGTCCGAGTTAACTTTTGCTCCTTTCCTAATAGTAGGGCCTTTAGTTTGGCCTTATCTGGGAGGTCGGCCAGGCTCTCCAGAATGGGGGCGATGGTATCTCTGTGTACCTTATCGAACAGAGGGCATCTAAAAAATAGATGTTCGGGGCTGCCTACTTCCCCCAATGGGCAGGAGCAGAGTCTCTGCTCGTATGGGATCTTTCCGAAGGAGCCTAACAGCACTGGCGAGGGCAATGCTGAGCTTCGGGCGAGCGTGAAGGCTCTTCTTGAGTTTCTGGATTCAAGGTAAAAGAGATACGCTGCCGGGGCAGCAACGTATTTCTTGTTTTCAGCTATATTGAAATCCGGGGACCTCATGCTGTCCAGCTGTCTCTCCGTGTCCACAATTCTTTGTCTGACCTCGGATCTCGCTTGGTCTATGCCCATGGCCAATAGGGTGAGAAGCCCAGTTTCCGGAGAGTGGCCTGGACCTCAAACTGCCAGCCGGACTGAAATTGGTCTCGAAGGATCAGAGGGGCCAGACCTCGAGGGTGTGATTGTAGGGTCAGCCATTTATAAATTGAGGTCAGTCTGATATGAGCCTCAACCCTCATTTGCCATGTTTCTAGTCTTACCCAGGCATTTGAGACACACCTGGGAGCCTGCAGTAGGGCTCTGAGAAATTTTGATTGGACTCTCTCAAGTAAGATGAAGGAAGGGGAAGGTGGGCCCAAGAAGGTTCCATAGGTGAGCTGGGACAATGTTTTGGCCTTGTATAGTTTTAAGGCCGCAGGGACATAAAAGCCTCCTTTTGATCTGTAGAATTTGAGGATTGAATTTGCGGATCTTTCTCCAGCGCTCCCTGAAGATGTTATATGGATTTTGTTGGATCCTGAGGATTGGACCACCATACCCAAATACTTGTAACTTGAGACTTGTTGTATCTTATGACCAATTTCTGGTCCTTGGTTTCTTCCCGAAGGCTAAGATCTTTGTCTTCTGTTTGGATAAAGTCTCATGGAAGGAGTAGCTTCACCATCTCTTTCCCTGGGTTTTATTTGAAGTGTGGGAAGCCCAACAACCTGCGGCCGATGCACTCACTGATTTTGTTTTTATGGAAAGTTGGGGGGAAATGCACTAGTTCATACATGTGATGTGGGCCACATACATCTGTCATTAGCAAAGCCCTTCTACACAAAGAAGAGGGGTGATTGTGTGCATGTATGTGCAAACTGACTGTGTTACACTTTAAAAGGTAAAGGTAAAGGTACCCCTGACCGTTAGGTCCAGTCGCAGACGACTCTGGAGCTCTATAGACTGAGGGAGCTGGCGTTTTTCGAGGTCATGTGGCCAGCATGACTAAGTTGCTTCTGGCGAACCGGAGCAGCACACAGAAATGCTGTTTACCTTCCCGGCGGAGCAGTACCTATTTATCTACTTGCACTTTTTGGGGTGCTTTCAAACTGCTAGGTGGGCAGGAGCTGGGACCGAACAACAGGAGCTCACCCCATCGCAGGGGTTCGAACCGCCGACCTTCTGATCGGCAAGCCCTAGGCTCTGTGGTTTAGACCACAGCACCACCCACATCCCTTGTGTTACATTTTACTTTATTTCAATAAATTTATATATTGCTTGACTGTAAAAACAAACACACTGTCAAAGCACTTTACAAAACTGCTTTTTTAAAAAATGTGAATGAGGTATGCGTATGCAAAGGAGTCACACATGTTTAATGCAGCTACATGTGCAGGAAGCCCAGTCCATTAAGCATGTAAACTGGACCTTCAGTAAAAAGGACTAAGCCTTTAGATGGAATGATGCAGGGTGCTTACAGAAGCACTGAGCTTGCCTTCCTCCCATATGCCATAGGCAGAGCCAGACGGGGAAGGGGAACAGATGATGATGATTTAAATTTGTTAATCCATTTATCTTGCCGAGGTAACCCAAAGCAACCAACACCCACCTCCCAGCAAATATTTCTGCCCCATCCCATTTTATATTCAAATTATAAACAAATCATAATCTGGCAGGGGGACAGGAGGCGGGCAGGTGTGGAAGACTCCCTGGTCCTGAACGGGGTAACTGTGCCCCTGAAGGACCAGGTGCGCAGCCTGGGAGTCATTTTGGACTCACAGCTGTCCATGGAGGCACAGGTCAATTCTGTGTCCAGGGCAGCTGTCTATCAGCTCCATCTGGTACACAGGCTGAGACCCTACCTGTCTGCAGACTGTCTCTCTCTCTTTCTTTTTTTTAATTTTAAAATAATCTTTATTGATTTAAAAATAAAAATAAAACAACACATCCAACTCGCCAGAGTTGTGCATGCTCTGGTTATCTCCCGCTTGGATTACTGCAATGTGCTCTACGTGGGGCTACCTTTGAAGGTGACCTGGAAACTGCAACTAATCCAGAATGCAGCAGCTAGACTGGTGACTGGGAGCGGCCACCGGGACCACATAACACTGGTCCTGAGAGATCTACACTGGCTCCCAGTACGTTTCCGAGCACAATTCAAAGTGTTGGTGTTGACCTTTAAAGCCCTAAATGGCCTCGGTCCTGTATACCTGAAGGAGCATCTCCACCCCCACCGTTCAGCCCAGACACTGAGGTCCAGCGCCGAGGGCCTTCTGGCGGTTCCCTCATTGCGAGAAGTGAGGTTACAGGGAACCAGACAGAGGGCCTTCTCAGTAGCAGCACCCGCCCTGTGGAACGCTCTTCCATCAGATGTCAAGGAAATAAGCAGCTATCTTAATTTTAAAAGACATCTGAAGGCAGCCCTGTTTAGGGAAGCTTTTAATATTTAATGCTGTATTGTTTTAATATTCGATTGGGAGCCACCCAGAGTGGCTGGGGAGACTGAGCCAGGTGGGCGGGGTATAAATAATAAATTGTTGCTGTTGTTGTTGTTTAGTCGTTTAGTAGTGTCCGACTCTTTGTGACCCCATGGACCATAGCACGCCAGGCACTCCTGTCTTCCACTGCCTCCCGCAGTTTGGTCATACTCATGTTGGTAGCTTCGAGAACACTGTCCAACCATCTCGTCCTCTGTCGTCCCCTTCTCCTTGTGCCCTCCATCTTTCCCAACATCAGGGTCTTTTCCAGGGAGTCTTCTCTTTTTATGAGCTGCCCAAAGTATTGGAGCCTCAGCTTCACGATCTGTCCTTCCAGTGAGCACTCAGGGCTGATTTCCTTCAGAATGGATAGGTTTGATCTTCTTGCAGTCCATGGGACTCTCAAGAGTCTCCTCCAGCACTATCATTCAAAAGCATCAACTCTTCGGCGATCAGCCTTCTTTATGGTCCAGCTATTATTATTATTATTATTAATATATCGATATTCTCTTTCGTTTTAAATGGTATCATATTTAATTTAGCTTGGCAATTTTATCTGCTTAGTTGTTGTATAAGTCTGCGCTTTGTACACAAATTGTAATGGCTAGTGGCTGATGTAAATATATTGGGAAATTAAAATAAAGCAATCCTAAGTGTGCTTATCTGAAACACAACTCCATCAAAATCTGTTGGACTCACTACAGGGAAAATATATTTTGAATGGAATCACTAATCATTTTTAGAAATATATATAGAAGAAGAAGAGGAGGAGGAGGAGGAGTTTGGATTTGATACCCCGCTTTATCACTACCCGAAGGAGTCTCAAAGTGGCTAACATTCTTCTTTCCCTTCCTCCCCCACAACAAACACTCTGTGAGGTGAGTGGGGATAAGAGACTTCAAAGAAGTGTGACTACCGTAGCCCAAGGTCACCCAGCAGCTGCATGTGGAGGAGCGGAGACGCGAACCCGGTTCACCAGATTATGAGTCTACCACTCTTAACCACTACACCACACTGGCTCTCTATAGCAGTGGTCCTCAACCGCCGGGCCATGGACCGGTACCGGTCCGTGGATCAATTGGTACCGGGCCGACCAAGGAACATTTAAATATAATTAAGTTAAAATTATTAAATCAAAACAATCTAAATAAAATATAAACAATCAACGTTCCCCCCTCAGCGGGCCGTGGTAAAATTATCAAATGTTGACTGGTCTGCGGCGATAAAAAGGTTGGGGAGCACTGCTCTATAGGACAAAGGTAATCACCTCAGAAATGTACCTTGCCCATTCTGCACCCCTTTCCATAACTTTTCTGTTGCCACCGCTGCCATGTAGGAAATGCCACTGAAATATATACTAATCAAAGATATCAGTCAAATCAAAAATTAAAAAAGGAATGGAAATGTTTTGAAGATTATATGTTAAAGTATTGTTCTAAGAAAGATATGCTAATATGCCTAGAATAGAAATGTAAAGTATATGTATGAATTGGAAAAGAAAAGAGATAAAAGAAGTACAAATAGCAATACATTTGGAGAATGCAAGGATAAATGTAGAGACAGATATGTAAAGAAGTTGAATTGTGGTGAAGGGAAGCTGTGGGTGGGTGGGGGAGTACTATACATATGTATGTTTGTTTTCAATGTTTTTGAACTATGTTTTTTCAATTTCATTCATTTCATTTCATTTTTTCTTTTCTGTGGGTGTTTTGTTTTTTCTGTATTATTTAAATAAAAAAGTGATACAATACCATAGCTGCCAAGTCTCCCATATTCTCCGGGAAACCCCCGTTTTTCTAGCTGTTCTCAGCTGGAAAAACCAGATTTTTTTGTTTTTCCCGGTTTATTCTGGCGCTGCAGCCATTTTGGAACTGGGCAGAGCATGCTCAGAAGCGACTTTTGATGCAGCTCTGCCCAGTTCCAAAATGGCGGCAGCGCTACTTCTGGTCTTCTACTTCCGGTCCAGTCCCTTATTTCTCCCACAGCAACTTGGTAGGTATGTACTACACACACACACACACACACACACACACACACACACAGACAGACAGACACACACACACACACACACCATTCATCAAACACTGTTTCATCCAGTTTTCTCACTTGTTCTCTCCCCATGCTACAAGAGGACTTTCCATGTTTCTTGCTTTTGAAAGTACATTATAGAAGTTCATTCAATGGATATTTGTTCATTACCTTTCGTTTATCAAACAAAGAAACACAAATCAGTTTTTTATTTTATTTAAAAGTTGCTTTGGAGAAGGAAGAAGAAGTGGCCCCATGATGTCACAGAAAGCCAACCAATCAGTGTTGCACAAAGCTAAATTAAGAATGGATTTCTCCTGAACTTAATCTTTGGAAAAGATTGTGCATTCAAGCAAAACACAGTCAGATTCCACAGTTCAAATTATACCTGTCTGGATGCATCCTTAGATACTGTTCTTTAAAAAACAAAGGGCGCAAACCAGCTTCGTGTACAGCAATGAGCTATGTGGAAAAAAAATGTTTCAAAGAGAGCATCCATAATGCTCTGTTGACATTCTGTGAAGAAGCTCCCTGATCTCTGAATGTGTAAGTTTGATTAGAGGCGAGAAATAAATGTTTTATTTGAGAGGAAGAAAGCGTAAATCTGACTGGAACCGGTTCGTGTGGGTTACGCTAAAAAATTAAAAAGAAAAAACTGCAGGCGGTTTGGACGGGTTAATTTTGAGTTCTACACAATCTATTTGTGCTGAGTTGGAAGAGTGTTGAGTTGGACAAGGTTTCATGGTCCACCAGGGCCTTATAGCTCTTCAACACCCACCACTTCTGCCTCATGTCAAAGAAAAGCAAATGGGTTTATTAAATAGCTGTCAGGCCGAATGAGGCTGTACAGAGACCAAACTGAGGAGAAATTGGATTAGAGGCAGAGTACATGCCACGCTAAACAAGAGCACAGATTTATGGTTTTTACTGAACCTTCGTATAAGAAAGCTGGCCAAAAAAGGGCTCGCAAAGTGTTTCTTCTTGTCCTTCCTAAAAAATGATGACTCTGTTACATAGATAGAGCCATCCCTCCGAAGAATGTAAAACTCTGAAGGTGCATAGGTTTGGCTTCTGCTGAAAGGGATAGGATCCTAGAATATTTCAAGGCGCATGGATCCAATCGCTACAACTTGTGACCAACCAAGCTGAACTTGGCCCACAGCGGATTGCCAGCTCAGCCAAAGTGACACAACCCAAGCAAAACAACACATTGTATGACATGAGACCAAGAGTTAAATGAAGCAGAAAGCGATCTGAGGTCACCAAACCAATATTATAATGCCGATCTGAGGTTTCAAAAAATTGTCACTTAATCTTGCTTTTCCTCGATGCAGTGAAATAATTTATCAGCAAAAGGATTAAGTGTACCATTGGGGTGAATCTGGGCCTAGGGTTTTCATTTCATTTTGCTGCACAACATAAAACAAAATGAGAGAGAAAACCTAGGAGATAATAATGTCAAAAAAAGATACGTAGAAGCAATCAGCTAATACTGAATACGGGAATGGTAATTACAGAAGAAGTACTCAAGTTGGTCAGTCTGCTGAAGAGGAAAATGGAAGCCCAGCCAATTTCAAGGACTGCAGACAATTTGTGAGGTAGAAGCAAGGGACTCCAAAGTCAACATTTCTGCAGATTTATTAGCACATGGGTTTATTTCAATGTGCTAGACTCACACACAATTGTCAAATTTCTTATTCTCGATGAATACCATCCTACTGATGTAAATGATTAGGTTCTGCTGGGAGTTGTGAAGAGATTCCTATCCCACCCGCTGAGCTACAATTTCCAGGGCGCCCTGCGAAAAGGGATCGACCGTTTTCTGACAACTGTAGCTCTGTGAGGGAAACAGAGGTATCCTAGCAACTCCCAGCACCCTTAACAAACTGCAGTTCCCAGAATTCTTTGGGGGAAGCCATGACTGTTTGCAGTGTGATATTTGTTATAAGAATTTTGAGGTCATATATATATATATATAATAATTGTTCATAAAACATGTACATGGATGTACAGAAACATGTCTGAAGCAGCACAGGAAGACAGGACTGACTGACACCATTTTGACTCTCTCAGACCTGGCGTTCCTCTGCAAGGAAGAGGGGGGGGGGAACCTTCTCATTGTCTCAGGAATTAAAGTGATAATCCCTGGCATCCTGATACCTGGGTGCCAGACAAAAGGGTGTGATTAACTTGGCTGGGAAACAGGGAAATGTAAATATCTCTTTTTTTGTTGATTAGGTTTTGGGGGCAGGGTCCAGGATGCTCAGATTACTGCCACCAGACCTCCCCTTTCATGATGTACCTATGATGAATCTAGGGAGGGCGGTCTTGGGCTACACCCCTTCTGTGACATATGGATGATGCTTCTGGGGGGTGGGCTGAAACCAATTTCAAATTTCTTTTTAAGGGCAAGACACCTTTGTTTGGGGTTCCTTCCTTGTTCTCCTGCGTGAGAGGAAGGACCCTGTTGCAACAGCGAAAATAAAAGTGCCTTGCTTCGTACGTCCTGGTTTGGTCTCTGTTATTTGGTGGGCAGGAGACGCTTAAATTCGTCTGCTTGCCTGGATCCTTGGGCTCTCCCTGGGTCAGGATCCATTTCTCTGGGTTCATAGGAACCAGCTTAAATTTTACTTCATATGAAAATGTTTAAATGTTCTGATGGGGCTTTATACTGAATGACAAATGCCCCCCCCCACCTATTGTTCAGTGATCTGACAATCTCACTGCTCTTCGAGGTTTGAACGCATGGCTTATAATTGTTAATCTCATTTCGATACTGCCTTTATTAATTTATACATTTAAATTAGAATTGATGGTTTTTTATTGTTAATATTCTTACTGTCCCACCCTAAAAAGTAACTAAGATCTGAGTGTGGCCTGTTGGCTGGGATGCACAAGAATAGATCTGGTCCCTGTCTATGAACGAGTGGTAAAACTCAGATAAGATCAAGACAGCCCACTCAAAGTAAGCAGCCACAGACCCTTGGCTTGCATGTCCTTGACTGTCCTCAGGGTTTCAGGATGGTCTCTACACAGAAGGAAAGGGGGAGGAAATTTTAAAGTAAAGACAGATGAAGGAGCCCAACTTTGCAACTTGAATCTCTTTTGCTCAACATGGGGCTCAAACTCGCAACCCTGAGATTACTGTAAGCGTCTCATGTTCTACCAACTGAGCTATTGAGGTTTATCTAAAATGCCACCTAGAATGCCCATGCCAGAAATTCAACTTGAACCAGGGACACTATCAAATCACTTCCAGCACACTCAATTCCCCAGTTCCTTAGAGGGAGAATTCAAAATCTACAGGAGAAAGGAAAGGGGCCTTCAATTGCTTTGAGAAAATTTTCTTGGCCGGTGCTAATACACTGACTGTTTCTGTAGATATTGTGATGTACAGGATATGGTTTGGGAAAGATATTTTAGATGCAAAGGTCTCCAAATAGTGCTGTAATTTGTGGGGTTTTTTAATAATTAGTTTTGTAGTAATGAGTGACCAACAATGAGACATGATAGTGGTGGTAGTTGAACACAGATTCCACACATTCCAGGGACATTGTCCCTCTGGATCACAACAGGGGTCTTTATCAGAAGCTATTGTAGTGGAGTGGCTGGCTCAACAGAAATGCAGCCTGGGATTCTCTCTGAATTACCTAGTCCATTTTTAGATGTCACCTCCTAAATCCATTTATGGTCAGGAAACTCCTACAGCACATGCATGGTTCAGCCCAGATGCAGCTCTTGGCATGCAGAGTTTCCTGCAATGAGTTTTTCTTTTCTTTTTTTACACCATTTGCACTGCTATTTCAAAAGCCAAATGTGGACAGGATTATTGAAGCTCTGTGGTTTCACATTGTTCAAGCCGCAAGCTTAGTAAAACAATAAAACAATTAAAAATCCCCACAAGCAAAAAAAAAAGCAAAGGCTTCCTTAGATTCTGAGTTTCATCAGTTTAAGAAAGAAAAGTTTATTAACCAACATATTTTCCTGAATCATTCTTGTCTCACTTTCCTTCCTTGTCCACTGCAATCTAACTCTTTCCACAGAGGTGCCTTCATTGTACAGCTTTTCGTTGGCTTTTGACACCAGAGGTGTATGCTTTTGGGGTGCACCTTGTGGATTGTTTTATATTGCTTTTAATGTTGCAATTCGTCCTGGAACCTTACTGTGAAGGGTAGGCAATTAATAAATTATAAATGATACCAAGACTTGCTCCCAGTACGTTTCCGAGCACAGTTCAAAGTGTTGGTGCTGACCTTTAAAGCCCTAAACGGCCTCGGTCCAGTATACCTAAAGGAGCGTCTCAACCCCCATCGTTCTGCCCGGACACTGAGGTCCAGCTCCGAGGGCCTTCTTGCGGTTCCCTCATTGCGAGAAGCCAAGTTGCGGGGAACCAGGCAGAGGGCCTTCTCGGTGGTGGTGCCCACCCTGTGGAACACCCTCCCATCAGATGTCAAAAAGGAAAACAGCTACCAGATTTTTAGAAGATATCTGAAGGCAGCCCTGTTTAGGGAGGCTTTTAATGTTTAAGAAATTAGTGTATTTTAATGTTTCTGTTGGAAGCCGCCCAGAGTGGTGGGGTATAAATAATAAATTTATTATTATTATTATTATTATTATTATTATTATTATTATTACTTCAGTTCAGGCTGTTTCATCTCTGAGGTCACTGCAGGCTAAGAAGAATCATCCCCACCACTTCACTCTCTGCCAGACTAACTCTGACTGATCCACCCAGTCTTGGCTCTTAGCATGTTCATTTTGCCATGTGAATTAGGCCACATATGCTCACACAGAGAAATATAGACATACCCGCATGTCAGTGTGGGGTGTATGAGATGTTAGGAGTAGTACCTCTGGTGGGGACCATGTCATGCTCCTTCTGGGCTACGTTGCCCACCTTTGGCTCCCACCCTGCACTCAGCTCTTACTTGTGGCTCCTAGAAGTTGTCAGCATGTGACAGCAGCCACACCCTGGGAAATGGCTTTGACTGGCCAGCTAAACCAGGTGAGGGTAGCCAATGGGTCTCAAACCTTTGGTGAGTTGGGGACTTCCCCTGCATGTGAATACAGGCTCTGGTGGATTGAGCAGCCAAGTGGGTCCAACGGGTCAAGAAGGTGGTTTCTGCATGTGCTGTAGATGGAAGTGAGGGGCGGATGGGGCTTGTCAACCTGGAAAGGTAGCCCATCTAGGAGGAGAAAACTCTGATCCTAAACTTCCACTGTCTTGCAGGATACATTCAGAAAAGGAAAAGGCTCAGGAGTAAACCCTATACAAATCTGAATGGAGTTCCTAATATGATTGGGTGGCACGAGACAGCCTACTTACGAGTAGGACCCTGGCAGAGACACATGCCCGGCTGGCATGTTCTCCCCCTCCTGGAGCTTCATAAAGTGTTATGAAGTTCAGGAGCTTCATAAGCATTCTCCAACCTGAACATCACAGCGACTGGTGCCAGAAGACACCAGCACACTCACGGGATCCGCAGAGGTTGCGCAGTAGCGTAACAAAACTCAGTAGCACAGCATCTTGGCTAAACTAGTTTATTTACATATAAACACACATGGAGCTCTTCATCATGGCTCCCTCTCTCTCTAGAGTCACACAGCAAAGAGAAGGAACAAAGGAACAACAGTTCTACTTAGGAACACAGTAAGACAAACATCCTGTCTACGTCACATCCCACTCTGTGGAATGAAAACACATACAGTCATATGACAGACAACAATCCTATGACTGCACATGGGGAATGAATCTCCCAACAGTGAATACAGGCTCTGGTGGATTGAGCAGCCAAGTGGGTCCAACAGGTCAAGAAGGTGGTCTCTGCATGTGCTGTAGATGGAAGTGAGGGGCGGATGGGGCTTGTCAACCTGGAAAGGTAGCCCATCTAGGAGGAGAAAACTCTGATCCTAAACTTCCACTGCCTTGCAGGATACATTCAGAAGAGGAAAAGGCTCAGGAGTAAACCCTACACAGATCTGAATGGAGTTCCTAATATGATTGGATGGCACCAGCCATGCTGGCAGGGCCGGTGCGTCCATTTAGGCGGACTATGCAGTCGCCTAGGGCGTGTAAATGGAGGGGGCACTGGCCAGCCTGCCCCGCAAAATCCCCGCGCCACCGCCACCTTCCCGCGGCGTGTGCTCGCGCTCCTCCCGCCTATGGAGGGGACGCTCAGCGGCTGCAGCAAGTGAGCAGCAGCAGCACCTGTAGCTGAAACCTTCAGCTATGGGCGCTGCTGCTGCCGCCGCCACTCACTCACTGCAGCCACTGAGGAGCTCACAGCGTCCCCTCCATAGGCGGGAAGGCACTGAGCTGTCCTTTTGGCTTGCGCTCCTCCAGCCTATGGAGGGGACGCAGGGCCGTCAGCAGCATTGTGCATGGGGCATGATGCATGTGCCGGGGGGCGCCAGAAGGTGATTTTGCCTAGGGCGCAAAAAGCCCTAGCACCGGCCCTGCATGCTGGTGTCAAACATATTGTTCTGCTTTCCTCATCAGCAAGGCCAAGAGGGGGTCTTGTCACCTGAGCTGCCCAGGACCCCCAAACACATTGCCCAGGCTTGCACTGCTCATGGCAGTGAGGGTGAACCAGTGTGTCCGGGGACTGCTCTATTCTCCAGACACTGGTTCAGCAGTTAATGTCACTGAGCAATAGTAGAAGGGCTTCACAGCTGTGGACTGCCCTCAGGTGGCATGTGGTCATCCCTGTGCAGGAAGGCAGGCTAAAGAACGAAGACGTCCTTAAGGGTCTCCTCAAGTGGCAGGTTTTGCTTTCTCAGAAGATGCACCACGTTTATAGGAAAGGGTACAATCTAGCAAAGGTTAGTCAAGAGATATGTCAATAAAATGAGACTCGGTCATGAAAGTCCCGTTTATTTCAGTGAGATCTGGTTGAAATGTGCCCACACTGCTATTCTCCCTATTGAGACATCAGTTCAGGTAAAATGCATGTGTGGGCAGGGTGGAGTGGGGCTACACACCTGAGGCTCTTCACCTGACCCCCCTGCTTTGATCTGAAGATCTGCCACAGAGCCTGCATGTGCATAAATCATAGGCGCATAAGCTCTCTCCACACAATCTCACACTTTCGGAGCCTATGCGAAGGTTCCTTCTGGATGAACACATAGCTGTCAAGGGTGGGATCACTGTACATATTCACCATCCCTCCTGTCCACACATTCATGTAACCTGAAATGGGATATTTTCTTCTCCTTGCAAGTGAAACTCCAAGCATTGCTTTTGAACCTCTCTCTATTGAAACTTGGTGGGGAAATCAAAGGCCAAATATAATTGCTTTGTGACTGCACAGGCAGCCAGCTGATTCTCTGTGATCCATGTCATATAAACAAGATACCTATATAAACCTTTCAGATTGCTGGAGGGGTGGGGTGGGGGTATTTCTTTCTCTTGCTGTGCATGTTCCTCCTTAATATTGGAAAAACGTTTGACAATTCATCTGCCTGGGGACTTGCAGAACAAAGTGTATGGACAGGAGGGAGTTTAGAATTATTTAGATATTGCAATTATTATGTCAATAAATAGTGTTTGGGTTTTTTAAAAAAAAATGCAGGTTATCCTTCTTTCCCTACTCCCTACTCCCCCCCCCTCAAACCTATCATGCAGACATCTCTCCTTTTTCTGATGGAAGTAATTTCATTATTTTAAAAGCACTTATGCAACCAGTGGAGACGACACAACAAATGGTGTGTGTGGGTGCGCGTGCGCATGTGGGTGCAAGTCTCTTCTTCAGTCAAATCAGATTCAATCAGGTTCCTTCCACCTGCTTCATCCCCTATCCATTAGCAATATTAATAGTTTTATTTTATATTTTGAACCAGTCACAAGATGGTGATACTCATGACATGAGGATCTACAGTCACAGACTATTTCTACATTCAGGCCTTTTGCAGAATTAACTTCTGTGGCTGCAGTGAAGATATTATGCAAATCTGGTTCATAAGGCATGAAGGTAGGTTCATTAGATCACCACAAACCACGACAAATTCGCTGTGTAAACTTCATGTTGTGTGTGATCAGCGGCAAATCTAGCACTAAGGACAGAACCTGGGCATCCTAGGAATCGAAAACGTTTCCCCCTCTAAAGTTTCTTGTTAACAGCGGCACATTTATTAAACAAAGTGTTTCTTGGACAACCCTAGACTAGCCTGACTTGTTCTCTCCTGGAACCCGACTCTTCCCTATCTTTTTCACCAAAATCTTCTTCAAGACAGAATTTAAGCCACTTTTGCAGAATTTGGGTTTGTTTTCAAGGAGGTCTCTGCTTGTTTCTACCATTGCTTCTGCTTTTTCGCATTACATGAGTATAAAAGAAAACCATTATAAAATTATTTACACTTTATTTTATCCTGATTCTATTTTCAAAGCTGTATTTTAATCAACTGTTTGATTGTGTTTTAATGTATTTGATATTTGATGTTAGCCACCCTGAGCCTGGTCTTGGCCGGGGAGGGCGGGGTATAAACATTTACTTACTTACTGTTGGTATTTTACACCCTGTTCTTTCCAAATTAAATTGTAGACTAGAATATATGAAATATATGAAAGATTATCTATTCAAGGATCACCACCTGTTTGGAATTTAATTTATTCATTTATTTAATAATAAATAAACTGCCAACAACTGGAAATGGTTCTTTAAGATTTGACTGAATATGTTTGACTGCATGATGGCAAGCAATGCCTCAAGATATTTTTTTTTGCGGGGGGGGGGGGTGAGGACTTGGACTCCATGTATGATCAGTATAAGAAATTGTGAGTGTGTGTACGTACATTGTTATATATCTTTACACTAAGAAACAAGAAGAAAAGTTGAGCTATCAGAGAAATCCCAGTATGCTTTAGTGCAGGCATCCCCAAACTACGGCCCTCCAAATATTTTGGTCTTCAACTCCCATGATCTCTAGTTAACAGGACCAGTGGTCAGGGATGATGGGAATTGTAGTCCAAAACATCTGGAGGGCCGAAGTTTGGGGATGCCTGCTTTAGTGGTTAGCATGCCAGACTAGGACCTGGGAAACCAGGCTTCAAATCACCACTCGCCTAAGAAGGTCATAGGATGACCTTGGGCTAATCACATAACCTTCTGCATAACCTCCCTCGCAGGGTTGTTGTGAGGAGAAAATGAAGAGGGGGAGAACTGCGTACAGTTCCTTGGAGAAAAGCTGGCATATTAATGTAGTAAGTAAATAATGAAATATTCTGTTAGTTATTTCCAACATTCTGTTCTTAAAACAACCATTTGGGGCATGCTGCAATACTTTCCCCCTAATAGCAGCAAAACGCCTATCATTCCCCCATTTAGAAAATGGGGGATCTCGGGGGGGGGGAGTTTCTGCTTGACCACAGAAATAACTGGAAATAGTAAGGGGAATTCTTTCCATAGGAGAAAGTGCACAAATCGTACGGAGTCTGTGATTGCCACCTAGGCAATAGCAGCCAGGACATAATCAAGTGGGCGGGTGGCTGAATCGCTCTGATCACTGATGAAAATGCAGCTGCTATCGATTCCCTGATTACACTGATTGCCCTTCTAAGGTCAAGATAGAGCCCCATCCCTTTGTTTGGGAAATACAGTATTCTGTTCACTACATCAATTACCCTGACCCTGGGGGCTCTGAAAGCCTCCCCACTCACCCGTTTACAGTGACAGCTGTCATGCTAATGAATCCACGTTGACATTGTAATTAAACCATTATACAAAGTGGGGCCTTAGTGCTTGCCTGTACAGCTAACAAGTCCAGAAGGGCTGCAGCTTGAAAGGAGATGATGGGAGGCCGTTTTCAGAAAGTGCAAAAAGCCTCTGTGAGAGGGAGCGAGGGAGGGGAAGCGCATGCGGCTGGATTCAGGTGACGACTCGTCCTTGTTCTTCTGGAAAACCCCATCAAAGCTTAACAAGGAGATTGAGTTTGAGGGTGGGCAAGTTCCATGGCTCCCAAAGGTTCCTCCATCAGATTTTGAGTTGGCGAGGGCTTTGTTGTCCTCTGAAACAACCACCACACAGTGGAGAAGTGGATTCCTCCTCCACCACCACCCCAAAAAAACCAGATGTTCAGACTGCTGTGACAAGGCAGGCCTACTACAAGGATGGATTCTGGGTGCTGGGATCAATTCAACAACATGGGAGCTCCTGGGTAGAATGTGTCTTCCCCAATTGAAAACTCACATGAGAAAAAGCGAGATTTCCAGATGAAGAGAAATAACAGGTAGCATGAGAAACAGCAAGATTTCCAGATTTCCAGATGAAGAGAAATAACAGGTCTACCATTAGGAACAGAACACTGTTGCTTTTCATGTTGTGTGCATGGAAAGGAACAGACAAGAATTGCTTGATTTGCTTGCAAAAATCCCAATCTCAAAGACTCCATTTAAAAAAACCTCCTACAAATATTAA
This sequence comes from Zootoca vivipara, assembly GCF_965207765.1. NCBI lineage: Eukaryota > Metazoa > Chordata > Lepidosauria > Squamata > Lacertidae > Zootoca > Zootoca vivipara. The sequence goes on along the minus strand of NC_142594.1, from coordinate 6,772,549 downwards.
AACTTAATTTCCATACTACCCTAACCCTGCCACCAAAAGCCAACTGGACATTTTCAAAAGCCTTACACTACTGCCAGAAGATGCTCTCTCTCTCTCTCTCACACACACACACACACCAGCTTTGGAAATGGTCCTCAATGTGCCGTGTACAGAGAACCAGTGTGGTGTCACGAATGGAGGCTGGATTTGGAAGCTATGAGTTCACTTAAGACCATGAAGGCCTTGATAAAATCTCTGCATCTTATCTGAGTCACTGTTGCGTGAGTTAAACCAGATAATCCCAACAATATAACCCTGAGACACAGATAGGAGTGTCACCCAGGAGATGCCAGGGATCTGCCACTCATGCCCTGCCAGGGGCACTGACTTGGGCCCCACATTGTAGGTGCCAAACTTTGTTGGAAAAAGTTTCAGCCCAGTTCCAGAGATTGAGCACAGGAGTGGGAGGCTGGGAAAGCCAGCTTTTCTCAAGTCAAATCATCATGCTGAAAAATTTGGCTTTTCAGAGCTTGTCCCAGGAGAGAACATACACACCTGTCCTGAGGAAGGTCAAGGCACTCCCAGACTAAATTGCTCTCAGATGAATGGTGGTTGCATCAGAGATGTGGCTGAGGGATTGCCTTCTTTTCCACAGTCTCATTCTTTCAGTCCCTACAGAGCAGGTACATGGAATTCTGTCCCCCTTTTGTCAGAAAGGAAAGTGACAATCTGATGAGGTTAGGTTGCCGTGTGTTGAAAGGCACCTTTCTAGATTTGGCTCTGTGAGGCCAAATAGTGATGAGCATGTTTTGCACAACCTTCTCTCAAACAATGACAGTGAGAGATTTCTGCACGCACACACAGGATTCTAAACAGATAGTGATAGATGTGTGTTCATTGGCCACATACATGACAATGTCGGTAAAATCTTTGTGTGTGTTTTTGGTACACAAAAGTAATGTTTATGTATAAACGTCACTATGCCTCAGGCAGCAATATCATACATCTATTAGATACCATAAGATGGGATAATTTCTCCTCCCAGTGTGGTGTAGTGGTTAAGAGCGGTAGACTCGTAATCTAAGGGAACCAGGTTCGCATCTCCGCTCCTTCACATGCAGCTGCTGGGTGACCTTGGGCTAGTCACACTTCTCTGAAGTCTCTCAGCCCCACTCACCTCACAGAGTGTTTGTTGTGGGAGAGGAAGGGAAAGGAGAATGTTAGCCGCTTTGAGACTCCTTTGAGTAGTGATAAAGCGGGATCTCAAATCCAAACTACTCTTCTTCTTCTTCTTCTTCTTCTTCTTCTTCTTCTTCTTCTTCTTCTTCTTCTTCTTCTTCTTCTTCTTCTTCTTCTTCTTCTTCTTCTTCTTCTTCCCAATTGCTAGACTAATTCAGATTTTTGAAATTCTCTGGACACTAACACATGGGAAAGTTCCAGTTAGGCAAACAGGACTGTGCCCGCTTAAATTAGATGCAAACTCAGGATACACAGGCTATTAGTACCTAGGTGAGAGAACACAGATCCAGTCACAGAGTAGAGGTTTACCAGTGGCTCAACATGATTTCCCTAAAATCACAATTAATTTTCCAACTGGGCTAAATGTTTAGGTGCAAGTTCATTAAAAGAATTACTTCATCCATACATCTTTCTTTTTGCAGTTATATGTTATTGATCAAAAGAACAGGAAGTACTTTGGTGATTTTGATATTTGGTTTTTTTAAAATAATAATAATAATAATTGATTTTCTTTTTTCTCATCACAAATATACTTATATCCATAATATACAATTTGCATAACATCTCCCCCTCCCTCCCTTCCTTTGGACTTCCCTCAACTTCCATTTCTGATTTATTATCCTCATTATTATATTCTGCTGTTTTTCACAATACATCATATTTTCGCTTTGTTACAATATTTGTTCCCTGTCCATAAAATTGTGAATGTTTATTTAAATCCTGCCATCGAGTCAATATTTTTTTCTTTGTTTCGGCAAATATAATATAAAAGGTTCCCACTCTTTTTCAAAGTCGCTATTTTCCTTTTCCCAAAGTCTGTCTGTTAGCTTTGCAAACTCCGCATAGTTCATCAGTTTTTCTTGCCATTGTTCTTTTGTTGGAATTTCTCCAGTCTTCCAATTCTGTGCTAACAGTATTCTCACTGTCGTTGTAGCATACATGAATTTCTCTCTTTCAGCAGGTCTTACCCTAAGATACCCAACCGGAAGGCTGTTTAACAAATGTTGTTCTAAACATTTTTTTCAATTCATTATATATCATTTCCCAATATATTTTAACGCTTTTACAATCCCACCACATATGGTGATTTTGATATTTGGGTCCATCATCAGAGAGAGGAAAAGGCTTTCACCAGGATTCTAAACATATTTACCTGGAAACAAGAGCCATCAATTTCCACGAGGCACCCTCATGTGTTTTAGATATGAATAGAAACGAAGGCTTCCGTTCTAACGGACATTCGGTTCGGGCCGATAACCTGATGCTATGTTTTTATTCACCCTAATTTGACATCTCTCTTCCCAATCTCTTTATCAATAATAATGAAAAGAAAGAAAGAGAGGCCCAGACAGTGGCTTTTTAGTGCTCCCGTCTCTGCTACAGCTGGGTCTCCTGGATCCCCTTGTGTAATCCCTGCTGGCTGAAATTTTACAAGATCCCCACAGCTCTTCAATTACCTTCCTTGGCCTGTCAGGACTCCAGCATCTCAAATTCAGTTAGGTGGTGTTTGGAGCCCTGCCAAAGGCCAGGCTATGCTCCTAATGACAGCCAGCTGAGGGGACACTGAGAGGGGCGAGATTCAATTTGCCAGCCCTCTAATCGGATTAGGTGAGCAGGGTTTTTATTTTCTCCAAAGTTGGCAGTAGCCGGGATGAATGATGGCCAAAGGATGAGCTGTCAATGTCAACAAAGGCTTAGAAACAAAATAATAATAATACTAATAATAGGAGGGCATTTTCTAAAAAAACAAATATATTTTTTTTAAAATAGTGGGGGAAGAATCTTGTCCGACTCCACAGCATCAAACGTGGGCAGCTGAGTCAATTGTTTTGGTGACAACATTCTGTTTGCACTCTCTGCCTGCTGTACAAATCGCCTCCGATTTGTAGGCAGGGAACGTCAACTGCAAGAAATTCCCCAGTGGTGATCTAAAAAAAGGGGGGGGGGAATTACGGCTTTGTGTTCTTATTTAATAAAATGAACCCCGACAGCAAATACTCTGGATTTTCATCATGGTGAAAAACAACAACACTGGTTTCTCCTCTGTCGTATAAAAATATTTCAAGATAGTTTCTTTGTTTTGCCAATGGCACCATCATCTATCTCAACCTTGTGACACAGCCAAAATTAGTACGCTCTGGAGTGGCCAGACGTAAGGCCTCTCTGAGATCAGTTTTGTACCACCTTCTCTGTTTCTCTTTTCTAAGACATATTCAGTACTAAATAATGTTCCCATAAAATCCCTGAATGAAAGCTTTCCTGTTGGCTGGCTGACACACACACCCCGCCATTTTTGCAGAAGAACACCGCAAGGAGCGTTGGTGGAAAGGCCACATCTGGCTGATCCTACTGTCAAGCAACAAACCTGTTTTCATCATGGTGTTATTTAGTCATTTAGTCATGTCCAACTCTTTGTGACCCCATGGACCAGAGCACGCCAGGCTCTCCATCTCATCCTCTGTCGTCCCCTTCTCCTTGTGCAATCTTTCCCAACATCAGGGTCCTTTCCAGGGAGTCTTCTCTTCTCATGAGGTGGCCAAAGTATTGGAGCCTCAGCTTCAGGATCTGTCCTTCCAGTGAGCACTCAGGGCTGATTTCCTTAAGAATGGATAGGTTTGATCTTCTTGCAGTCCATGGGACTCTCAAGAGTCTCCTCCAGCACCATAATTCAAAAGCATCAATTCTTCAGCGATCAGCCTTCTTGATGGTCCAGCTCTCACTTCCATACATCACTGGGAAAACCATAGCTTTAACTATATGGACTTTTGTCGGCAAGGTATGTCTCTGCTTTTTAAGATGCTGTCTAGGTTTGTCATTGCTTTTCTCCCAAGAAGCAGGCGTCTTTTAATTTTGTGACTGCTGTCTTCCTATATAATTGTTTTCGTTTCAATCCTTTCTCTTCTTTCTTTCCTTTTTATTTCCTTTACACTTGACATCCCTTTTTTCTTTTTTCTCTCTCAAATGTGGAATTCTTTATATGTAAAAGGGAGATGTACCAATTTCCTTTATGTGTTTTTGTAAATCCTTTGTGTTTCTGTAAATTTGTATGGCTTTTAACAATTGAAATAAATAAAAAGTATTTTTTTAAAAAAAAAAATAATTTTGTGACTGCTGTCATGTTCTGCAGTTATCATGGAGCTCAAGAAAGTAAAATCTCTCACTGCCTCCATTTCTTCCCCTTCTATTTGCCAGGAGGTGATGGGACCAGTGGCCATGATCTTGGTTTTTTTGATGTTGAGCTTCAGACCATATTTTGCGCTCTCCTCTTTCACCCTCATTAAGAGGTTCTTTAATTCCTCCTCACTTTCTTTCATCATATCTGCTCATTATTTTACTGGTAGCAACAGCTGGCTACTTTTTGTGCAACGTGAGCAAGAGGCCACTTGCCACTGGATAAAATCACATGAGAATGCATTAAATACCGCTGCAATCTAATGAGCTGGAGAGGAATGTATTGTATATCTATGAAGGATAGTCCGGATATATCCTGGCTGGGTGAGAAAAGTCCACTAAAGTTATCAGAGCAGGAGAATTAGTTTGAACTCTGAATCACTTGAAAACTAGTAAAGGTCCCAATCCTGAATGAGCTCTGTAGAAGAAATTCCCACTGAAGCTGATGAAATTCTGCTGCCCAAGGAACAGGTTGCAGAGCAGCCTGCAAGGCCCTCGGGGCTGAGAGCACATCCTCATAAAATTAAGTGCTATTAAAATTCAGCTTCTTGATTTCTTTCCAAGTAAACATATTCTGAATCAGGTGTCAAATTTTTTACCAGATTATACACACATGTGAATGTCAGGAATGAAGAACAATAAACCAACCTGGCAAAGGGTCTGCAAAAGATTTGTGAGGAGTATCTTCGCGTTTGTTTTCATTTAAAATAATAATAAATTCAAAAAATATCCTAAGCAAGAATGGTTTATTTATGGAAGCCAAAGACATGAGCTCTACTGACAGCTAACACTACTACAGCCCAGTTCAGATGCTTAATGGGGGCCAAGTTTTTGGTTTTTTTAATAGGTGTGGGTGGGCATGATGCTGAGGCTCATACATGCAAACTCTGTGATCTTCCTTCTTCTGAATCGTAAAATCGGCCACTGTGCACTGTCACAATGGGGCATCCGTATTGTGTCTTACATCAGGGGTGGGAAGCATGATCTCCTCCATCACAGGAATGGGATTTTCGGCCCCTGAACCACACCTTTATTGTTCCGTGCTGCATTCTTGTGCCCAGTTGCACATGTGGACCCTTTAACCCAACCCCAAATAAATTCAGACAAGTCTCAAATTTTTGGTTTGGTTTTTGGCAGAATTCAGGCCACAACTTTATTGATTACAATCAAGTGAGTGGTTGCCTAGGCTCTGGTTCGACTAGCTCCCTGCACCTTTGCAGGTAGCGCTGACCCAGGGCACACCATAGGTCAGCTTTGGGTGAACACCTGGTACAATGGAAAGCGGAGTCAAGTCAGTCCACCAGCCAGATGTGTCCCCTGGACACAACCCCTCTCAGGGTTTACCAACCCAAGAGTCCCTGGATTCCTTTAACGGAATACCCATCGCATAGGGATGGCCAGACCACTCTGCCACCCCTATCACCTGAACCAGAGCCTATCCACAACCTTACAAGTTGTGACGATTTGTTATGCGGCAGGCAAAACCCAAATGGCACCAGCCAATCAGCCAAGTGGGGAAAATTCCTGCCGTGCCCCTGTCCCAACAACAGATGGCACACGACAGCATAGCAAGGTCATGCGTGCAAGCCCTAAATACAGGGAGAGGTGGGCAGGTGTTCCGATGCACTGGCCCCAAAGAGGAAGCTCAGGGACACGTGCATGGGCTTAGAGGTCCCTCGATAGCATTTAGCTGGCATCCCATTGGTCTAATTGAACCCAGCATCGAGGGACCTCCAATAGGGTGTTGTGGCCATCCAAACGTTCCCACCCACAACACGGGGTTTGGATTGCCAGGTCACACCGCAACACGTGCCCTCTTGTTAGGGAGGACCCAATTTACAGAAACAAAATCCAGCTAAAGTCAAAGGATCAGCCACTCTACAGGTAGAATTACAGATCATATTATCCAAACCAACCCACCAACTTTAGCAGGGAGATACCTTCTCCAGTTCCTTTATCACTGATTTTATTATTGCTATGGCAAGTGGTTCCCTGCCTCGCCCCCCCCCCCTTATACTGGCCTTTGGAGAAACAATTATTCTTAGCAAGCACAGTGCAGAATGAACTAAGCAACTGAAGTGCTCTAAGAATATCACCCTCACCTAAAACCCTGAAGGTTTTATAGAACATCCTATTGCCTTTCTCCCACTTTGTGGGAGACTTTGGGGTGGTTAAAACATTGAACAGAGCATGTGGTTGCAGGATTGTACCACATCAGATACGCAGATGGAGGATAAAAATGTTCCCTAGCAACAACCACCAATGGCAGGGACATAGTTGGCCTTTAGAAGCTTTCTCCCTGAGGTACCAGTAGTACAAGGAGATGTTAATTTTGGGATGCTTTTAAACATGTCAGATTCCACATGTGTATGAAGTGCTACAGTCCCATGAAGGTTGTACCTTGTTTACAGCTGGCAGACACAGAAAAAAGGAGATAGTCAAAGGGAGGAAGTCTCACTCCGGATCAATGGAAGCTTTAACCACGAATTCCATGGCCTCCCTATCTTTAACAGGCTCTAAGGACCTCAGGCTAGCACATGAGAGAGAGGGGGGGGTGAGGGTGGAGCTAAATTGTGAGGATTAGAACCTGGTTTTTCTGGTTCTGGTCCCTAATCTACCCTGTGCAGGCACTCAATAGAAACATGTGCACTCCCCCCCCCCCCATGACACCAAGGTGGTTAAGGAATCAACTAATGCTGCAGAATCAAACAATTATCACATATAAACTTATCTGCTTCACGGGGCCTGCTTGGATACCCACAATTAGATTGGTGGACACGCTGAACGAGGACTTCTCAGTGGTGGCCCCTCACCTGTAGGATTCAATTCCACTTGAGCATAGGCAAGCACCATCCTCCGATAGGTTTAAATGGGCTCTCAAAACTAGCCTCTCTGCTTAACGTTTTAATGACTGATCTACATTGGAGTGTAAAAATTGCATTGTGATTTTTTTTTGTTTGTTTACAATGTGCTACGTTTTCTGCCATGTTGCTTGCGGCTCTGTGCTGCCTTTTAATATTTTGCAATTTTGGATGTTTAAAAAAGTTTTCAATCACTTTTATATCGTTCGATGGTTGGCTAATTTTGTATTTATACGCCATTTTGGTGAGGATTTCTCTCTTGAAAAGCAGCTTGTATGTTTATTAATTAAATAAAATGGCAGGCGTGCTGTTTTCTAAACGGCTGTCCCTGTTTTATTGTGTCAATTGCCCTGACATCTTAGTTTCTTCCATGAGAGTCATCGGTAACCACCCACACACCTCTCCTGCCTCCATTCAGTTTCTGAAAACACTTACGATTCCCGGCTCTCTAGAAACATAGTCCTTGCCACCATTTCAGGACTGTCCTTGGGAAGCTTCCCGTCTACGGTGTCTATTAAAGGCCCCTGGTCTCTTACCACAACGTCGAGAGAGGAACCCTGGCTTTTTTCACTTGCGCCACATTATCACAGAAAGGTGGATTAGAAGTTATCTCGGCTCTGCTTTCTTTCAGGGCTCCTTGGCAACACAACCAGCAAGATATAAATATATGCTCAATTGGAAAAAAAAGAAAGGAAGGAGGCAGAAGTACCTAGCGGGCATGGAAGAATATGCTGGAGGGATATTGCAGAAAGGTCAGGGCAGCATCACTCTAAGAATGCTGGTTTTCAAGGTTCTCTTGCACCCGAGGCTCATAGACCATCTCCAACGGCAAAGGTGCCCCTTGGTTATAAGGCTGTGTGATCCAATTCGAGATCCAATTCGAACAAACAGATTCATGTTTGTTTGTTTGTTTGTTTCAAATATTTATTTATTCTTAATAAATGATACAAAAATGAAAGTAAAGTAAAATAACATATACTGATACAAAAAGGAAAAAATACATATACCCCCTATACTACAAACACAAACCCTACAGACCCCGGTGACTTCCCTCCACCACTACTCAACTTCCTTTGGTTCAAATTTGAATATTGTCATTGCATTCTTTGGATAATGCATCTCTTATAACCCTTTCTAATTATCGTTCTCATTTATACTTTACATACTTAATCCATGCATATCAACATATTCTTTTTAGAGCAATGCTTTTCCATATATTCCTCAAAACACTGCCATTCTAATCTCAATTTTTGATTTCTCCGAAGTCTTATGGCTGCTGTTAACCTTGCTAATTCTATAAATTCGCTTAATTTACATATCCAATCATCTTTTGTGGGAATCGTCTCCCCTTTCCATTTATTCGTGAGGGCTATTCTGGCGGCTGCCGTGGTGTATAGAAAAATTGTTTTCTTTTCCTGTGGGATGTCCTTCATGTTTCTTATTTGAAACAAACATAAAATTTTAGCTGGTTGGTTTGGTCAGATGACTTAGAAGGAGAACGCATGAAGCACAAAACCCAAAAGGAATATCTTTTGATGAAATCAATGGGAGCCACACAAGAAATGTGGTTGCTGGTTGCAGTGCTTTGTCTGAGAAGACGATGCCCATCGTACCCAGTTCCATATAGCTGGGGCTGTAAGCCGAGCAACTGATAAACCAGCCTTTTCTTTTTCAGCAACTGCCACAGAGAACAGCAGTTGCAGACCTTAGAATACTCCAGGTTTTTGGAAGGCACAGCACAGAGAACAATTCCTGCCACTTCCCAGAGGAGGAAGAGGCATGTGGCGGTGATAGGTGATATTGTTAAAGCCCTAGATATTGTGCAAATTGCACTAGGAATGCCTGTTGTTGTTGTTGTTTAGTCGTGTCCGACTCTTCGTGACCCCATGGACCAGAGCACGCCAGTCACTCCTGTCTCCCACTGCCTCCCACAGTTTGGTCAAACTCATGTTTGTAGCTTCAAGAACACTGTCCAGCCATCTCGTCCTCTGTCGTCCCCTTCTCCTAGTGCCCTCAATCTTTCCCAACATCAGGGTCTTTTCCAGGGAGTCTTCTCTTCTCATGAGGTGGCCAAAGTATTGGAGCCTCAGCTTCAGGATCTGTCCTCCCAGTGAGCACTCGGGGCTGATTTCCTTCAGAATGGATAAGTTTGATCTTCTTGCAGTCCATGGGACTCTCAAGAGTCTCCTCCAGCACCAGAATTCAAAAGCATCAATTCTTCGGCAATAAGCCTTCTTTATGGTCCAGCTCTCACTTCCATATATCACTACTGGGAAAACCATAGCTTTAACTATATGGACCTTTGTTGGCAAGGTGATGTCTCTGCTTTTTAAGATGCTGTCTAGATTTGTCATTGCTTTTCTCCCAAGAAGCAGGCGTCTTTTAATTTCGTGACTGCTGTCACCATCTGCAGTGATCAAGGAGCCCAAGAAAGTAAAATCTCTCACTGCCTCCATTTCTTCCCCTTCTATTTGCCAGGAGGTGATGGGACCAGTGGCCATGGTCTTGGTTTTTTTGATTTTGAGCTTCAGACCATATTTTGCCTATCATGAGGTATTTTATATTTGTGCAATGGTAGATTTGGTATATTGCAGCTTCTATGCTGTGCAGCCAAGGGAATTTTTGCCGGGACAAGAAAAGCCATGCCTGCTGAAATTCTCCCTTCTATGCAGTTATTAAAGGTAGCAGCAACCCTCTTTATCTTTGGGTCACCCAGCATCTGAGCCAGTGTCTGAAGTCCAGTAGGCATGCGCTTTAAGCTAACTGAAATCATTGGGCTCTAGTACAGCTGACTCCACGCTGGATTGTAGCCAGAGTGTCTGACTTCTTCCTTGCAATTTGTCCTGCAGCCCAGCGATTCATTTCATTTCATCATACTATATAGTTCCTGATTTCAGAGCCCCAAAGCACCTCAATGTCCTGCGTTTGTGACACCTGCGGCAAAATGGTGGGCCTACTAGTATTGCCAGAATATTGCCTCTCTTCCATTGTTAAGGCTGTGTGTGTGTGTGTGTGTGTGAGAGAGAGAGAGAGAGAGAGAGAGAGAGAGACAGACAGACAGACAGACAGACAGACAGACAGACAGACAGACAGACAGACAGACAGACAGAGATTCTCAGCTCTGGTTCCATATATTTGCCATGGGGAGGGTAGCAAAAAATAAATAAATAAAAACGAACCCATTACTCTAAGTATTGGCAGCCTGGGTCAGGCAAACAGCAATACATAAACACAGAGTTTCTCAAAGGGGCTCTTGGAAGAAAGCTCTTTAGTAATGAATTTTTTTACTTAAGAAAAGCTCCTAAATCAATTTTGGTCTCTGCGGCTTTTTCTCCACTCAGCAGTTCTATCCTGAATCTCTCCCTTCCTTACTGGCTCAGTGGCATACAAGGGCTGGATACCACCGTCCACTGAGCTGGGAGTGGAGACAGAGCAGCCTTCTGGCTGCTAAGTCTTAGGCGCTCCTTACTCTCCTTCTGAGATTTCACAATTCCTTCGCTCCCCCCCCCCCCCCGCTTCACTCTTAGACTGAGGACAGAGCAGGAAAAGGGGGCTGAAGATGAAGGCAAGGACTTAGCTTCCTGGATGACAAACACACACCGTTTCTCCTCAGCTGAATTTGTCTTTCTGGCGCTGCAACAGCTGAGCTCCGGTATCAGTTTAACATACCAGGGACTTAAAGGGGCTTTAGAGAGCTGCTCTGTTTTTAAGGGATAAAAAATGGGCCTTCAGCAGGAATGAACACATCACTTGTATTCTGGCGGTTGAAGTCCTATTGGGCCAGATCTCTCTTCCTGCCTTCACATTTGTCTAATTACACTGATTGCGGAGAACTAATGGCAGCAGGGTGAGGCCTCAGGACGCCACTTGCGTCAACTGTCTCTTGAAAATGGCTGAAGCTTGTGCAGAATGCATCAGGCCAGCCTACGAAATAAAACAATATATGCAGAAGCCATATATGTGTCGTGTTTTAAATAATTGCACTGGCTGCTGCTGGCCGGCGAATTTCAAGCCCTCAACAACTTGGGACTTGGAAACTCTCTGTATAACTGTCCTGCCTGAGTGTTAAGATCTGTTGGGGAGTCTCTCTCCCACACCCCACCTTTTGAAGCTGTTCATTATGTAGAGATGCAGGATAGGTGCTCTTCCATGGTAACATCTTGGTTATGAAATAACCTCCCATCTGAGACCTGCCTACTCCAAATTCATTTCTGTACCAGTTCAAAACGTGGTTATTCGCTCAGACATCTCTGTGTTGTTAAGTTTGTTTCCTAATACCGTGCCGAATCTCCTGGCTTATTGGTTTAAGATTAGTGCTGATTATCTATAGTTTTTTGGTGTGTTTTATATAATATAATCATTTTATATATTGAATTGTTGCTTTAGATGAATTATGTACCCTGAGACCAAGTGCATAGCTGCCAAGTTCCGGCCTGAGAAATAAGGGACTGGACCGGAAGTAGCAGACCGGAAGTAGCACTGCTGCCATTTTGGAACTGGGCGGAGCATGCTCAGAAGCTACTTTTGATGCTACTCTGCCCTGTTCCAAAATGGCCGCCGCACCAGAAGTCGCGCTGCAGCCATTTTGGAACTGGGCAAAGCAGCATCAAAAGTCGTTTCTGAGCATGCTCCGCCCAGTTCCAAAATGGCCGCCGTGCCAGAATAAACCGGGGGGAAACAAAAATCCGTCTTTTCGGCTGGGAACAGCTGGAAAAACGGGGGTTTCCCGGGGAATACGGGAGACTTGGCAGCTATGCAAGTGGGTTATAATATTTTAACAAATAAATTGTTCCCCTGTCCATATGTGCTTGACAACATTTCTATATTGTGTTTGCACTATGCTACAGGTCCCTCCATCAAAATACATGGACCTTTGGGGGACCAAACAGATGCAGATGGTGGGGCTAGCCTTCACCCATGGAACAGCAGTTTGCTCCCCTTGTGCTATGGAAGCACTGATTAAAACACAGGTAGAAGATGCTGGAGATAGCATGGATGCCAACTCCCTGAGGCCCTGAGTGGCTGAGCACCCAGAAAACTCCCCATGAAAGGGCCAGGCACCCACAAATTTCGGTGCCAGGGTCATGCACACTGCATGACACCCCCGGTCGCAGAGCGAAGTTGGCACTCCTGGGAGATAGGGTTGCCACTTGGCTAGAATACTACCAGATCTACCAGTATGTCATCTTCTAGGTTGCAAGTCAGACCCAAAAGATGAGAAGCTACTAAAAATTACAGCCCAAATGTTATGTTCTTATTGCACATGTCTGCAATAGCTCAGACACAAATTAAGGCACCAGAAGAAGTGTGTGGGGCAAACTACATGTGCCACTATATGAATCTTTTGCAATTATGTGGAAGAGAACCTGATTTTGAGAAGGACATCAGCATGGATTTGTACCAGACCTTGAGAAAAAAAATGTGTGGGTTGCAACTATGGATGGGGAAGAAATTCAATTTTGCTCGCATTTTAATGAGGAATGACCTAATTTGGGCTTCTTAAACCAATATGTCAACAGAAACGCTGCTATCTTCAAAATTCACGCTCCTCCCAATTTTGTAATGGATTTCTACAACCAACCAACGTGTTACAAAAATGCATATATTAGGCAAAGGTGTGCATAAAAACCCACATCTTCACACACAAAAACCAACCCATGCAAAAATGCATTATAGTAAGAGAAATGGCTTGCAAGAATGTGTATATTAGTCAAAACTGCATATAAATAGGTTTATTAGGAGAAATTGACACTAAAAAGTTGAGGGGTTTTTGTCCAGGAGGATTTGAAAAGCAAAAGCAAATCACAAGTTGCTGCAGAAATGTTGGGAGCTGAATTCAGAACTGGAAAATGGGAAATAGAGATAAACTTAAATTGACACCCTGACACTCACCCCATTTCTAGGGATTTTTTTGCTTTCCTTCCACTTGCTCTCAGCACATTGCTACTGTTGTGGGACTCTCTTAAGAGACAGGCTCCCTCCCCTCTGTGTCACGCTGAAATTCTATTTCAATCTATACTGCCTACATCAGGGGTCAGCAAACTTTTTCAGCAGGGGACCGGTCCACTGTCCCTCAGACTTTGTGGGGGGCCAGACTATATTTTTTTGGGGGGGGGGAATGAACGAATTCCTATGACCCACAAATAGCCCAGAGATGCATTTTAAATAAAAGGACACATTCTACTCATGTAAAAACATGCTGATTCCCGGACCATCCGAGGGCCGGATTTAGGAGGTGATTGGGCCGCATCCGGCCCCTGGGCCTTAGTTTGTGGACCCTGGCCTACATATACCTATAGCAGCATTAAAAATCAACACTTATCCGATGTCAACTACTGTTGTGATGGTCTTTCATTTTCTGTTCCAGAGGTGGAAAACAAGACTTGAAAGGTGGAGCCAGCCTGCAAATCGGTCCAGAAAGATTCGGTACCTTTTAGAAGCCACGGACTAGGTGGACTGGACCGTACTCTCTGCCACCAGAAAAATAAAATGACCTAATGGCCCTTTTAAGATTGTTTGGTAACAAATCAACACCGTCAAGTGCAAAACCGGTGAACTTCCACCCATTTGGGTCAGACGTTACCTAATTGATAAAAGAGCCGCTGTGGAGCTGTCCAGTGAGATTTCCCGTATGCGCAACACACAATTGGGCTCTGTTCCCTTTCTCTATGACATCATTCTGGCAGATCCCGCCTTTCTGGCTACAAGCTTCCTTTCTATCTGCGATAAACCAGTGAAAGAAAAAGAAAGTTCTCATTTACGAAGGCGGAACTTTCTTCAGCTTCTCTTGACTTGGTGCGTTTAGCTGCTGCTTCTTCTCCTGACCAAAAGCTGCCCCACTCTGCCACCGCAGCCAGATGTTGCCTCCAGAGCTTGGACATGTGGCACCAGAGTTTCAAGCTCAGGAGGGAGCCATTCACGCACTGAACCATCATGCTGAATTTCCACACTTCCTTGCTCCCCTTTTCCATGGGCACCTACAAACCATTCCATCAGCTCCTGCCCTTTATCCCACAGCGCTTCTCACACAGCCTCAAAAAGGGTTCCCATCCCTAATCTAGATCCTCATTCATTTGTATGGAGCTCTCTTCTAAACGTGTTGTGGATTAAGGTGTACCTTTGGTACTTTCAAAACTGGATTTATGTCAACCACTGCATGAGTAGCTTAGTTCTCTCCCCAACCCAATTCTTATATAAAAAAAATCTACATGCTAGTCTGATGCATGTTCAGTCCACATGGTGGTGTTCAGTGGAACTAACTCCCAAGGAAGGTTGTGATAAGGTGGGGTGGGCGAAACTGGAAACGGCTTTCAATCGCTCCTAGCAATGCTTCTGAAAGCCAGTTTCTGGAAACCACGGGAGGGGAGAGGGCTCTTGTGCTCGAATCCTGCTTACTGGTTCCCAAGGCATCTCTTCAGGCACAATGAGAATAGAATGCTGGACTATTCTTCTTATATTCTAAAGTATGTGGGGAATTCCTGTTGAAATGGCAGGCTCAGGCCTCCAGTATGCTTCATGGCTCCTTCTACATCTCACACGTGGCAAAAGCCAAATAAATTGTGTGTGGAGACCTTTTAACCAGCCCCAGAAATAAATTCAGACAAGACTCAAATTTTTGGTTTGGTTTTTGGCAGAATTTAGGCTACAACTTTATTGATTGCAAATCAAGTGAGTGGTTGCATAGGCTCTGGTTCGACTAGCTACCTGCAGCCCTGCAGGCAGCACTGACTATGGGCACTAACCATAAGTCAGCCTCAGGTCTTACCTTCCAAGTCCCGGACTGCAGAATCCGGGACCGGCAGCCGTGTGACACCGGACGTTGCGTCGACGTAACTTCCGGTGTCACTTTGCCCTTCTATGGGCACAAAAAATGGCCACCGCCGGCTTCGAAAGTCACTTGTACGCATGTCAGGAAGTGCATCGACGCAACTTCCGGTGTCGCTCCGCCCATCTATGGGCACCAAAAATGGCCGACACCGGAAGTCGCATCTATGCACTTCCCGACATGCGTAGATGCAGCTTTTGAAGCCGGCGGCGGCCATTTTGGGTGCCCATAGAAGGGCAAATCGGAAAGAAAAAAATGGCTGCCGGCAGGAGAAAATAACGGAGAAAAACGGGAGACGAAGTGATACGGGGGACCACCGGGAAAAGGTAAGTAAAAATGGGGGTTTCCTGGGGAAAATGGGGTACTTGGCAGCTATGCCTCAGGTGAACACCTGGGACAGTGGCAAGCAGGAGCCCTGCTAGGCCTCCACCCAGATGAGTCCTGGACTCAGGCTCAGGGCACAACCCCACACAGGGAGACCAACCATGAGTCCATGGATTCCTTCTTAAAGCAATACCCAACGCATAGGGATGGCTAGGCATCCTAACACCCCTATCCACCTGAACCAGAGTCTATCCGCAACCTTACAAGTTGTGACCGTTTGCTACGCGGCAGGCGAAACCCAAATGGCACCAGCCAATCAGCCAAGTGGGGGAAGTTCCTGCCATGCCCCTGTCCCAACGACAGGCAACACACGGCGGCATAGCAAAGTCAAGCGCAAGCCCTAAATATAGGGAGAGGTGGGCAGGTCTTCTGAAGCACTAGCCTGAAAGAGGAAGCTCAGGGACACGTGCATCAGGTTAAATAGTGGTCCCTCAATCGCTTTGACTGGCGTCCCTCAGGCCAAATTGCACCCAGGATCGAGGGACCACCAATAGGGTGTTGTGGCCGCTCTAAAGTTCCCACCCACAACACAGGGACTGATTGCCAGGTTCCACCGCAACACGTGCCCTCTTGTTAGGGAGGACCCGATTTATGCAAATGAAGATGAACTACTTAAAACTTGCAAGCAAGATACAGAATTCAGCTTGCCTTGTAGAGGATTACTCAGCCCCAGAAACCTTATTTTCATTTCATTTCATTTGTGAAGTAGTGTGCTACACAGACCAAACGCAAATGCTTCTTCCAAACGCAAATGCTTGGATTTACATGGAAGACAGAGCCAATTATTATGAGAAGAGCCTCTCTTGCATATGGATCATCAAGGCAGGAGCTTCAGAAAGAAAGCATCTGCCATCTCAAAGCTTGCTAAGACCCCTAGAATGGAAAGGGGGCTGTGTGTGCTTGCACATTAAATCACTTGCAGCTTCTTTCCGCCATTGCAGAAGGAGGAGGAGGAGGAAACGCAAACAAGATTTTATTTTCGTATCTTGCTCACTTGAAGGGAACATGGCTATAATTCCACAGAGAATAAACATACACACAGGCTAATCTTCCCACTCTGGAGGACAGTTTGTTGAAATTAGTGAAGGGATGCAGACACTGCAGAGACTGCCTGATAAGAGTTATAAGCATTTAGTTTGTTAGTATTAAAGAGAGTGAGCATAACTTCACTGTCTCCAATGACTTTTAAAACACAACATTCCCTCTTATAGCTATCTCAAATCCCTACCTACTATATTTATGCCGGCGGGGTGGGGAGGGGTGGCCAGGAAAAAAACTATACCTCAGTGGATTATGCTTTGCCTGGTGTATGCATTTTTGCAACAAAAATACAAATAGTAGACAATTACTTTGAATACCACCACTCTGCAAATAATGAAATGAACTCAACATAAAATAAAGAAACGAAATTCTGCATCAGGCTATTACAGTTTCTTCACTTTATAAAGTCAAATTCTGTTACTTCAATAAACTATGAGCTTCCGCAGATTTTTGCTAGTTCTGCAAAAAAAACTATTCTGCTACAAGGCAGAATACTGTATGTAGGCTATAGAAACTGTGATACAGGAGAAGAGAAGAGGAAAGCAAGTCTTCAGCCACTGTTGTTGTTGTTGTTGTTGTTTAGTCGTTTAGTCATGTCCGACTCTTCGTGACCCCATGGACCATAGCACGCCAGGCACTCCTGTCTTGCACTGCCTCCCACAGTTTGGTCAAACTCATGTTCGTAGCTTCGAGAACACTGTCCAACCATCTTGTCCTCTGACGTCCCCTTCTCCTAGTGCCCTCAATCTTTCCCAACATCAGGGTCTTTCCAAGGATTCTTCTCTTCTCATGAGGTGGCCAAAGTATTGGAGCCTCAGCTTCACGATCTGTCCTTCAGCCACTAGTTATGTCTATGTCTCATCCAGAAAGTATAGCCAGAGACATTTTGGCAAATTTTAAAAATCCACCCGGATGGAAATTTTACTCCTGAAAAAGAGGACGTGTCCTGGAAGAAGAGGACACATGGCAACCCTAGCCCAACCAGATGCCCGCAACCAAGACCTGAGTGCAATAGCACTCTTCTTACTTGTGATTGCCCACAGAACCCCTTTGATACTGGAGGTAGCACATAGTACTCATGGCTAGTTGCCATTGATAGCCTTGTCCTCTATGTCAGTGTTTCCCAACCTTGTGCCTCCATATGTTTTCGGACTACAATTCCAATCATTCCTGACCACTGGTCTTGCTAGCTAGGGATGATGGGAGTTGTAGTCCCAAAACATCTGGAGGCACAAGGTTGGGAAACACTGCTCTATGTAACCCTCTCTGAAAGCCATCCAAGCTGGAGAGACCATCACTACATCTTGAAAAGTTCCAGCTGTGGAATAATTCCCCAACCCCATGTGAGTTTGAACCACTGAACTCGTTTGTGCTTTAATGGAAGGTGCCACAGGTCTTCCACACCTATGGCCACCATCAGCTCTGGCCATGTGTTGTCTATAGCTTTCCTGCCATTTGGGAGTTTTTCAAGTGGCCATTCTGCCAGTGTGCTGGCAATGTACTCTCCACCCTCCAGAGTATCGGGTTACTTAGCCCAAATATGATCTGCTCACTGAAAAATCTCTGCTTCAAATATTACTTCACTGATGGACAATCCAGAAATCCCAGTCTCATTCCCCAAATCTGAGCAGGGTTTAATTAAATCCAACCTATCTTGCAGGACTGTTGTCATGATTATAGAGCTGGCGGTTTCTAAATACTATTAGAGATGTCCCTAGCTTCAGTTAATAATGATGGTGTGGAGAGGAAAGGGAGAAAAGAAGAAGAAGAAGAGTTTGGATTTGATATCCCGCTTTATCACTACCCGAAGGAGTCTCAAAGCGGCTAACAATCTCCTTTCCCTTCCTCCCCCACAACAAACACTCTGTGAGGTGAGTGAGGCTGAGAGACTTCAGAGAAGTGTGACTAGCCCAAGGTCACCCAGCAGCTGCATGTGGAGGAGCGGAGACGCGAACCCGGTTCCCCAGATTACGAGTCTACCGCTCTTAACCACTACACCACAATGGCTCACTAAAAGAGGTTTAGTGATACATTCAAACAGAAACATCACATTGTGACTGCGATTCATGAGGAGATTTTGCATGTATTCACTTACCTTTTCTTGTGTAGGCTTGCATTAACACGCTGTGTCCTGATTCATCACCTTTCTTTACTATTTTACTGTTTGAGCTGATTTATCCCACACAAGCTCCTTTAGAAGTGATGGGCCAGTTGACATGAGGGGATCAAGTGAAAGTGCATGAGGATTACTCCGCCCTTCTAGTCAACAGACAACAGGCCTCGGTTCTGCAAAGAAGCAAGTGAAGGTGGATAATTCAGGCTCTCTTACAGAGTGCATCGCATGGGAAAATCTAGCTTGCAAACTGCAAGGAAAGAGAAAGGAGAAGGAATTCACAGAAGAAACAAGTTTGCTTATCAATGAACTTTCTGTAAAATAAAAATAAAAAATGAAGTACCAGGGGACAGCAATAATAGCAATTATTATTAGTAGTATTATAATAATTATTATAATACTAATTATTATTATTAGTATTAGGGATTATTATTATTATTATTAGGGACCCAGGTGGCGCTGTGGTTAAACCACTGAGCCTAGGGCTTGCTGATCAGAAGGTCGGCGGTTCGAATCCCTGTGACGGGGTGAGCTCCCGTTGCTTGGTCCCAGCTCCTGCCAACCTAGCAGTTCGAAAGCATGTCAAAATGCAAGTAGATAAATAGGAACTGCTACAGCGGGAAGGTAAACGACGTTTCCATGTGCTGCTCTGGTTTGCCAGAAGCGGCTTTGTCATGCTGGCCACATGACCTGGAAGCTATACGCCGGCTCCCTCGGCCAATAATGCGAGATGAGTGCGCAACCCCAGAGTCGGTCACGACTGGACCTA
Source organism: Zootoca vivipara (assembly GCF_965207765.1). Lineage (NCBI taxonomy): Eukaryota > Metazoa > Chordata > Lepidosauria > Squamata > Lacertidae > Zootoca > Zootoca vivipara. The sequence goes on along the minus strand of NC_142594.1, from coordinate 6,753,167 downwards.
ATGGTCAGGGGTCCCTTTACCTTTACCTATTATTAGTATTAGTATTATTATGAATATGAATATGAACACTTAGAGAGCATTTCCCTAAGTGGTCAAAGCATTTCACATACTTTATCTTAATAATCTTTACAGCAGCCCCATAAGAGAAGTTAATAGTTTCATATTGTGATGGGAGATGGGGTGGGGTGGGGTGGGGTGGGGGGTTATACTGGCAACTCACATCTTACACTTATTTCACTTACTCAATCTCAGCTTTGTGGTGGTGGGGGATAAATAAATAAATGGAGAGTGGAGGAAAGCCACGCTCCACTCATTTATTTCCACCACCCCCACCCACCCACCCATTGTGGGCTTTCCCACATTTTGGGAGCTGGCACGAGGGCCCTGGCAGCTTCCCAGAACCCTTGCGCCTCCGTCCCAAAGCTGAACAAGTAGCCCTGCACCTTGCAGGGGGAGGGGGCTGGTTCAATGACTTTTCGTGTTCTTGCATTTATGCGTGGACCTCGAGAACTGAACCCTCAGGTAAGGTACAAGTTACCAACGACTTCCTGGTCTCGGCACAATAGCGTTATGCTTTTTCATAATAATAATAATAATAATAATAATAATAATAATAATAATAATAATATATTATTTATACCCCGCCCATCTGGCCGTGTTCCCCCAGCCACTCTGGGCAGCTTCCAACAAAACATCAAAACACAGAAATCCATCAAACATTAAAAGCTTCCCTAAACGGGGCTGCCTTAAGATGTCTTCTAAAGGTCTGGTAATTGTTGTTCTCTTTGACCTCTGGTGGGAGGGCATTCCACAGGGTGGGTGCCACTACCAAGAAGGCCCTCTGCCTGGTTCCCTGTAACTTAGCTTCTCGTAGCGAGGGAACCGCCAGAAGGCCCTCGGCACTGGACCTCAGTGTCCGGGCAGAACGATGGAGGAGGAGATGCTCCTTCAGGTATGCTGGACAGAGGCCGTTTAGGGCTTTAAAGGTCAGCACCAACACTTTGAATTGTGCTCGGAAACGTACTGGGAGCCAATGTAGATCTTTCAGGACCGGTGTTATGTGGTCTCGCGGCCACTCCCAGTCACTAGTCTAGCTGCCGCATTCTGGGTTAGCTGTAGTTTCCGGGTCACCTTCAAAGGTAGCCCCACGTAGAGCGCATTACAGTAGTCCAAGCGAGAGATAACTAGAGCATGCACCACTCTGGCGAGACAGTCCGCGGGCAGGTAGGGTCTCAGCCTGCGTACCAGATGGAGCTGATAAACAGCTTCCCTGGACACAGAATTGACCTGCGACTCCATGGACAGGTGTGAGTCCAAAATGACTCCCAGACTGCACACCTGGTCCTTCAGGGGCACAGATACCCCATTCAGGTCCAAGGAGTCCTCCACACCTGCCCGCCTCCTGTTCCCCACAAACAGTACTTCTGTCTTGTCGGGATTCAATCTCAATTATTAGCCTAGCTCCTGAGTGGAGTATGAACAGGTCAGTTCAACATGCCAGCTTGAGTCTCAACCTGTCTGAGCAAAAACCCAGAGCACCATTGTGAGGGGCAAGGGATATCGCGAAGCCCCTCCCCTCCTGAGTTCCAGCCCAGACCCGAGCGAGGCTGAAAAGAAGGAAAGCTCCAGCTCAAGTGGGGAAACAGGAAGTGGGTTCCAAGGCTCTGGCAGGGAAAGAGAGCCATTGTCCCAGGTGGGACAGGAAGGGGAAAGGAAGGGGGGCAGGCCAGTCCCCCCAACTCCGGAACTTCGCAAAAGGCGTCGGGGGAAGAGGATGGGTCTCCCCAAGTTATTATGTTGGCGCAAAACGCGCCAAAAGCCACTGGGAGGTTCTGATTCAAGCTAAACAGATGGGTCTTTGTAAATAGCACTGCCATTAGCACTGTAAATACTCAGCACCAATAAAACCATAAAATGCAGAGCTGTGTAGAGTCGTTACTCTGAAGTAGCCTTCTCCAGCCACCGTGACAACCATCACCCTCTTTGCACTGCCATTCGCTTCAACTGAGGGGCTTACCCCACCCACAGCACCTTACTGGTGGCTTCACATGAGTCATGAACCTCAGATCCTCCCTGTTGCACATGGGTCTCTGCCATATTTGCATGCAGGAGAGAGCATCAGCCGTGTTGGCAAGCAGTGGCCTTCCTTCAGGAGGCCAAGTAGTCACCAAGTTGTGCAAATAGCTCTACTTACAGGTTATTCTGATGCCAACAATAGGAACTGGGGGACAAAGCTCAACTCAGCGCCTTGCAATTGCGATTGCATTGCTTTGCCTGTGTGTGAAAAGGAAGTGATGCCGAATTACGCTGAGCCCCGATTTCCACTCTGGGGATGGGCCGCAAAACCGTACGCTTCCTGTCACATTCCTTCTGTTTACCCCCATCAGTTCTTCACAGCAGGCCTATCACAATGAACTGATAACTGTAAAAGAAAGGCGGGAATCTTCTGAATTGCTTATCATATAAGTGGTTCTTCCACAATGATCTGGACATCGTCATTTCAGCAGTCGATGGGCCCTTCGGCTAGAAAGAACCTGCACCCAGGATTCTACTACATGTTACGCACATGGCATTTTCATGTAGCTCAAACCTCACTGTCGGGCAAAGGTCTTGAGCAAAAGCAGAGAATATGAAAAACATATCCAAAAATACTGCAAAAAAAAGTAACACCCCGGCCTTGCCAACATCGTCCCTGTTACGGCAACTTTTATTATTAACTATGTATATTATTTATTTATGGTACTTTAGGAATGAATATACTGCCCTTCGGCCATACTTTCAGAGGGGTTTACTTAAAAATAAAACTGAATTTTTAAAAAGTGCTACAGAATAGAAACTTAGAACTGTAAGAAATAACCAAAGCAGCTAAAAACTGTTCAACTCTCGAAGCCTAAGACATGCCTTTGCCTGACATGAGAAAGCTAACTGAGGTGGATTTAGGCCAGGCACCCCCAACCTGCGGCCCTCCAGATGTTTTGGCCTACAACTCCCATGATGGGAGCTAACAGGACCAGTGGTCAGGGATGATGGGAATTGTAGTCCAAAACATCTGGAGGGCCAAAGGTTGGGGATGCCTGATTTAGGCAAACCACCCAGGGAAGGGCTTGTCACAGGTGAGGCACCACCACAGAGAAGGTTCTTCCTTGGGAAGAACCTGGAGGTGGTCCTCAAATGTTCTCCTGACTGTTATGGAAACCAGTGCTGATTCCAGTTTGGGGTGGCCCTTGGGCAAGATGCCCTCAGTCAGCCCATCGTATCTATCCTCACCTCTTCCACTGCTGCTAATTCACTTGCTTTCTGCCCCTCGGTCCAGTCTACAGTGACCCAGAAGAGGAGGCCAGGCAAGTGGAGGATGCCCCCCTTTTTTTATCTCGCTCGTGTCATTGCTTGTGTGCTCAGAGAGGGCAGGCACATAAGCAGCAACAGGAAAGAATAAGAGGAGCAGGAGCAGGACCAGGAGATCGACATTGGAGGCCATGATGGTCTCCCATAGGCCAAAGTTATTGACCACTTATATCTAGCTGGTCCTCACAACAATCTTACAAAGTTGGTCAGCATGATTTCCGTTTGAGACAGGGAACTGAAGCTGAGAGGCAGCAAATGGCACAAAGCCATGCAGGGTACTGTTACCTGGGGAAAAGGTAAATGTAAGCTCAGGCTCCCTACTTCTTTCTACTGAACACTACTCTGTCTACTGGAATGCATCAACCACAAATGACGGAGAAGTCTTGGATAAAGGAGGGGGGAAATGTTGATCTGTGTTTGACATTCTAGCTGGTGGCCAAAAGATGAAGGGGAAGCAAGATCTGTTGCCTCCATATTTACCGGTAAGTTTTTAGTGCTTTTATTTTTTTAACAGCACTGCATTCACTGCCATCAATTTCACACAGGTGCCTTTCACAACAGCCCTCAAAATGAGAAGGGAAGCCTGTTTGGGCATGTATGCTGTGTCATTTAGTGTGTAGAGGAGGATCGTCACTGTGGCTCAAATCATTCATTAATGTGCAATTATTTTTCTCTTGCCACACCATGTGCGGAACCTTATTTTCTTTGCAAGTAGACTTGCCAACAGCACCCAATTCAGCCAGCCAAACGCACTAACTTTACTGCTACAAAACTCCCACAGGTGTCAACAGGATTTGTCCAAGCGAGAGGAATTAGGTTGTGACAATCAGCTGCGCTTCTGTTACCTGTTGACTCCTGTCCCGCTTCCTTTGGGAGCCCCAGTTCTTTGGTGGTCTTCTGTTTTGACATCTTATCTCTCTTATCTCTAATTAGTTTTGCTGATTCCCCTTGCTTTTCTCTTAAGTAAAGCAAAGTTGCCTAAGTTCAGCTACTACATGGCCTTTCAGAAATGATCTGGGTAGTCTGCGAGAATGAAATCCCAGCCGCATTCTCATGTAAATAGCTCTGAACTGGTGCAGTCTAGCTTGGCTAATGTCCATTATCTAGGAGGTGGCATCCGTCTACCTGGAATCAGCACCCGCTCACCTGATGGAGTTACCTTTCACACATGTCAGGGCTAGACTGCCTATTCTTGCTCCTTATTTTCTAAGGTTCGGCGTTCAAAACAGAAACCAGGAGTGAACCTTGGCACAAATTAAGACCTGAACGATACTGCTTTTGTATAAGATCCGAGAGGGACATGTAACAAAACAGGGCAGCGTGTTCAGGGTCCCAGCCAATCAGCCACACCCTGTTTTACTGAGCACAAATGGATCGTATTGATTTGTTTTCAGCCCTGCTTAAAGATTTTCTTAAAGATTTTTCATATTCCTGCAAACCTAACTATTGGGGGGGGGCAGAATTCCAAAGATATGTTCATGCTTCTACAGACCTGGAGTCCCTTCTCTCATCTCCTACTGTTTTGGCTCCATAAACAATCGCATCAGAAATACAGTAGAGGGAATTTAGGAATTTGTACTGGCCTCCCGTAGATAGGAAGGAACAACCACAGATAACCAAAGATCCGTATAGTTACTAGAATTAATCTGGAGGAAGGAATCATGCGCCTGGAGAAGGGGTGTAGCTCAGTGGTAGAACATCTGCTTTAAACAATCTAGTGTTTGGGGTTAGCAACAACAAATCCGTTTATTGTGAGGACCATGGGCCTGTACACAGATATCAACACAACAATAATTTAAAATGTTAAAATTCATTGCATACTATCCCAACAAAACCTTCATCCCACAAAACAGGAAGAGAAGGAAAACAAGCAACGAGTTAAACAGACAATGTTTAACTTTGTCATCCATAAATCTTTCCCTGGCTTTCATGGCCTTCGTCACAAAGACCGTTACCACATGGGTAATTCGTGGGTTAGCATCAACTAACAAAATTTTTACTCTATCTTCAGGATTGATTATAGAGTTGGGTATAATTTGCAGCATCGCGTCTCTAAAGCCTGAGTAAATGGGGCAATAGAGGAGGTAATGTATAAGATCCTCTTTAATTTTTCATGAAGCAAGGGCATAAATGCTGTTCTACTAGGATTTTTGTGAATCTACTGGTCAGGTACAGGGCCGGCCCTACGGTCAGGTACAGGGCCGGTACAGGGCCAGCCCACGGGGGGCACCGCTCCGCCGCGCCCTCGGCAGCTGCCCTGCACCCACCCGCCCATCACGCTGGGAAACGGGGCGGGGGGCGCCAGAGGTGCTTAAGACGGCCCTGGTCAGGTATGCAGTTGGCAATGTTTGAAACCGGGCCATAGTGAAAGCTCTCCGAAGGGTGGGATCAGTGATCTCCACCAAGTAGGTTTGGGGTTAGCAGTGAGGTAGCCAAGTTTGCTGATGATGCTAAATTGTTCAGGGACATTAAAACAAAAGGAGATTGTTAAGAGCTCCAGGATGCTGGACTAGATGAACCATTCACTTGATCCAGCAAGCTCTTATTCTGGTTTTGTGCCTTACATGCTGAAGACCCCAGATTCAATCTCCAGGGAGGCTGGGGAAAGACTCCTACCTGAAATGATGGAGAGTCAGGGCAGACAATGCTGAGAAAGATGGATCAATGGTGAGACTCAATATAAAGCATCTTCCTTTGTGTTCTGTAACAAACGACTTAAAAAAAGGTAAAGGTAAAGGACCCCTGATAGTTAGGTCCAGTCGCAGACAACTCTGGGGTTGCGGCGCTCATCTCGCTTTACAGGCCAAGGGAGCCAGCGATTGTCTGCAGACAGTTTTTCCAGGTCATATGGCCAGCATGACTAAGCCACTTCTGGCGAACCAGAGCAGTGCACGGAAACGCCGTTTACCTTCCCGCCGGAGCGGTACCTGTTTACCTACTTGCACTTTTTTGGGTGTGCTTTCGAACTGCTAGGTTGGTAGGAGCTGGGACCAAGCAATGGGAGCTCATTCCGTCGTGGGGATTCGAACCGCCGACCTTCTGATCGGCAAGCACAATGCTCAGTGGTTTACACCACAGTGCCACCCACGTCCCTAACAACCGACTTATGTTGCCTTTATTTTCACATCTCTGAGTCATTTCTCCAACAAAACCTGCCCAAAGCAGCTTCCAATAGGTTTTTTAAATATATATATACAGTATATATATTAAAGTCTTGAAAGCAAGGAATATGACCAGGGCAAGAATAAAAAACCAAGCAGCACAACTATAGTACATGTCACAAGCTGGAGGTGGAGAACATCAGTCCTGGGGCTCAAATGTCTCTCTATCTGGCCCCAAGATCATGACCTCTCTTCCAAGGCCACACCACTCACCAAAAGTTTTCAGTGCCCTTGCCTGCCAGCATGGAGAAATGTGCATAGCCAAAAGAAAAAGAGGAAGCTGCCCTGAACCCAATGAATTTGGGAGGCAGACACTGGAGTTAGTAGAGCTTGTGTCGACTTTATTGCTTGGTTATGAGGAAGATTTTGGGTGCAGCAGAGTTCTTCAGCCAATCTCACAAAGCTGGCTTGAATGCACCAGAAGAATCAGGAAGGCAGGGTAATCCTATATAATAAAGTCCCTGTGTCTCTGCGTCCAGTCCCTGTGTCCCTGTGTCCGCGCTAATGCGCATGTGCCCCACGGACACAGGGACTGGACGAAGAGGCGGGACGTACACACACACACGCTCTCCCCCCCCCTCAACCCCCTGCCTCCCGTCCCCCTGCGGCGGCAGACCAAGATGGCGGCATCGGGCTCCGGGGCCGCCGCAGCCCCGGAGCCCGATGCCGCCATTCGGTCCGCCGCCGCCTCCTCCTCCTGACAACCCTACCTGGCCCGTGGGAGGAGTGGCGGGGCCGCGGCCTTCCCTCCCTCTCTGCGCTCAGCCGCGGGACACGACGGGAGAGCGCTTTGTTTAATTGCGTTCCCGGCGCGCCCCGTGGCCGAGCGCAGAAAGGGAGGGAAGCCCGCGGCCCCGTCGCACCTTTAGCGCCCGTTTTCTTAACAGGCTGAATGAGCAGAACACATTGGACATACACATATGCCCACCCCCATTGTTCAGCCCAGACACCGAGCTCCGAGAGCCTTCTGGCGGTTCCCTCACTACAAGAAGTGAAGTTACAGGGAACCAGGCAGAAGGCCTTTTTTGAATGGCGTCCCGGCAGATGTCAAAGAGTGAAGCAACTATATAACTTTTCATAGACATCTGAACGCAGCCCTGTTTCGGGAAGCTTTTAATGTTTGATTCGCCCCGCTTTCCTTCTGTATTTTTCTTAGAAGCTGCCAAGAGTGGGTGGGGCAACCCAGTCAGATGGGTGGGGTATAATAAACAATTTGCTTGTTTGTTTATTGAAGAATTTATAAACCGCCTCCCCAATGTTTCCAATGGTTTCAGCCCCAGAATTGAAATGAAGAATTAGCTTGGGTCAGCGACTAATGAGCCACATTGTGTGTGCCCTTTCTCACTGTGTCCAGGGGTCTGCTGCCTTTTGAATTCTTGTTTATAAACTTGTGCCTCGATTCAAATAAATAGTTAAAAAAAGAAAGAAAGGCAGGAATGTGAACCCAGCGCGAGACATTCACATATTGATGGCTCCACGTCTCGGGGTCTTATCTGCACTCTTGAAGCTTTACCACAACAGCACAGTCTCCAAAGTGCTGATGTCTCTGTGCTGCTGGGGAGAGGGAAATAACATCACATCTGCTTCATGGGAAAAAAGGGTTTACGAAGCAGAGGGTGATGTAGCCAGCTTTCCTGCCTGTCACTTTTGCACCCAGCAATGACCTCATCTCTGCGGCCTTTTCCAAACATTTGTCTCTGGACCGTAGGAAAGGCAACAGGGAAGGAGATGGGAAGGAATGAGGGGTTAGCACAAGAAGGAAACCATTGTTCAAACGTTTTCTGCTTTGTGGGACAGTTTTCCCCAAACTGTCAAGGCCAACCAGATGTTGTGGACATGGCAAGAAAGCATGCAGAAATAGGTGGGTGGGGTTTGTTCCTCATCCCAAACTTGATTTTTCCATAAGTTGGCTTCTCTTGAGTCTGGTTCACACATACATGTTGATAGCTTGGTGCCTGTAACAGTGACGACGTGCATGTGTGAATGAGCTATCACAGATCTAGCACCAAGGATAAAATGTCCCTCTCGCCAGAGGTCACCATAGAGGCAAGGCTCTTCCCAAGGCAGTCACCTCACTCATTCACTCACCAAGCATGAAGTTTAGAGCAGAGAAAGAATGAGAAATCAAGTGAAGTGAACAAGCTAATCAATCACCTCATTTTATATCAAACTTTCACCTTATGAACTCCATAATGCTGATGGAAGGAACCAGAAGGCCAGAAGATGGCAAGCATATAGTGGCAGTAGCAACTGTAGGGTTGGGAGGCAAATGTCCCACTTATTCCATTTAAGGATAACGACACAAAGCTGCCTTGGTTAGTCACTAACATCATAAAAGTGAACAAAAATCCCATTTGTTTCTCAGCTGCCTCTCTTCACATGCATCTCTGAGGCTCAGGCCAAACTTATGAAGCCAAACATGTTTGTCACTTATGCAGTAAACACCTCCAAGTGGAAACTCATGCTTGTTCAGCACTGAGGACCATGCTGGGGTGGTGGGGTGGAAACCCCAATAGGCAGTGCTTCTACATATTCACTGCACGTTTACAAATAAGCATCTCTATTTCACATTTACACAATTTACTGCCACCATTGAATTGTGATTAGTGTGGGAATGTTAGGGATGTGGATTAGGATATATTATTAGATAGATCCTATCCAAGCTTGTGTTAGCAAGCTTCCAATATCAGCAGAGTAACATTCCCCTTTTGTGCGCAGCAAAGCATGTGTGTTAGGTTCGTTAGAACCTCTTTAACTAATCCATCTCATTTGCATGTCTGAGGGAACAGGAACTGACCTGTAGTCAGGTGTCCCTCCAGGTGAGGGACTGTTGTGACTTGTCTGCCCCAGTGTTCCATCCCACAATTAGACATAATTCATTGACTCTGAGTAAGCCCCAGGAAGGGTAAAACTGAGTACTCCAAAGGATGTGGAGGAGCAACTGCCGTTTTGTGTGTTTCTTCCTTTAGACATCCAGTTTCACAATAAGTGTGACGTGAAAGTTGCACTGTGCATTGCCTTGCCCTCACTTCGTCTCACCGCCTGTAAGCAGCAGGGACAGGGAAACACACGGCATGATAATGTCACCTGTGGTGTTAAGCTAGACATTGCAAGGATGCAGGAGAGCAAAACCAGTTCACTGAAACATCTAGCCTGCCCTTATCCGTGCCCACATGAAATTCAGAACGAACCATTCTACCCATTACACAGAAAGAGGAGGACGGCTGAGGCTTCAGAATTCTGGACTGTTATCACTTCAAACATGTGTGAAAGTTCATATTTTAGAATTATCCCCACAGAAAAATGCCCCTATATACATAAACTAGCACACTAAAGGAAGGGCTTCAGTAAACCATTATTCCTGATATACTGACTTTCTACAAACAGGGAGCTTTTCATAGAGGGGAGCTGCCAGAAAATGCAGTCATCCATTTGCAGCCTAAGGTGGCACAGGCCAATAAACTCTACTACAATGGTGCCTTGCTTAACGAATGCCCTACTTAACGAAATTTCCGCTTAACGAAAGGTTTTTTCTAGAGGAGGTTGCCTCGCTAGACGAATTCGTTTTACGAAAAATTCATCTAGCGAATCGCGGTTTCCGATAGGAATGCATTGAAATTCAATTAATGTGTTCCTATGGGCAAAAAAAATCAAAAAAAAATTCAATGCACCCCTATGGGATTCGCTAGACGAATTTTTTGTTATAAGACCCGTGGAACGAATTAAATTCATCTAGCGAGGCACCACTGTACCTTATTCTGCATAACTTGCCTCTTGTGTGTCATTGAGTTCAGCGGAGCTAAAGTTCAAGTAAACACACACAGAAGACTGCCTTAGGGTGAAAAACACATTGCCTTGGTCAATATGTGTTCCCAAACCCATGTAGCAACAGCCACCCTCCAGCCCCAAACTGCACATGCAATTTTTACTCTGGACGGAGGAACTGGGGGAAATAGCCAGGGCTGAAGCACTTCTCATCACTCTTTCCTTACAAGCAAAACACAGGTGTGGGGCATTTGCTCCACAATGCACAATTTCAAAATTAGCTGGCAAGTGAGTGTGCTGAAAAGCACTCACTGTTTTTTATGTATTTATTTGCTAGGCTGGTCATGGTGCAGTCAGTGTATCTGTTCCCCAGTGTTTGTGGAGCCAAACAGGGAGATTAAACTGTTTTTTGGGTCCGCCTCTCTCCCCTGGAACTTTTCAGAGCATGTCTCTAGCTGTACCCCCACCAGCCCGCCCTTCTCCTTCAACACACACACACACACACACACACACACACACACACACACAACAGTCCTCTACCTTTCCCCCTCCCCCCCACCCGCTTTCTCTAAATCGACCTGGTCTTTGTTGTCCTAATTAGATTATCTCTGCCTCAGGGACCAAAGGGGCAGACCCAGGACCCACAGGCTGGAAACCCAGGACACTTAATCCCTGTTATCAAGTGGGCTGTCGTTTGGCATGTAGATCAACTAATTCTTTTAATACCATATAGTAGCAATTGTACATCTTAATATTGATTGTGTGTGTGGATCAAACCTTCTTGCATTCTTAAATCAGCCTAGCTGAGCTGAGCTAAATGCTTCCATTTACCAGAAACCAGCATCCCAGCGTAAGTACACCATAGTCTTTCCCCCCTCTTAACCAACAAGGTGGACCGAAGAACAATGTGTTAGCTCACAGAAGGTCATTTTCTGAAATACCCCAAACGGACAGAGGGCTTTGCTAAACCTGTTGCATTTCAGGGCTTTTGGCTCTGCAGAGAAACCCAGAGCAATTAATTCGGGGCGGTGTCGGTTTGATCAATCTCATTATACGAGCAGCAGAGGTCCCGTCATATGACAGAGTGTAAGCGATACATCATGTGCTAGTATTAGTTATACTGCATGTCAACTCGCATTTCTCGCAGTCTGCAGCCATTAGCCAAAGTGCCGTGTTGAATATGCTGCTAATAGCGCACCATTCATTCACATGGAGTTGCCGTGCATCAGAGGCAGTGCGCAGAGTCAGAGTAGAATTGACCACGAGGCTAACAGTGCTGCAGAACAGATCCCAATCAAATTGGGACTGACTTCTACTGCGTGAGCCTTCTGTTTACTCAGGAGCAGGGCCGGATTTAGGTTTGATGAGGCCCTAAGCTACTGAAGGTAATGGGGCCCTTTATAGGTCCAGCTGTCCTTTGTCAACAACAAATTGCTGCTGTTTCTTGTGTTGAATATATGGCAATTTATGGACCTAATAGGTATCTAAAGCCATTTGCACATAACAAAATATGTATTTTATCAAAGTAATTGTTGAACTTATATTTTGGAAATGTACATCCAGGTGTGTTTTTTCCTGGGGGGGGGGGCAAGAGAGTGGGACCCTAAACTATAGCTGTTTTAGCTTATACGTAAATCCGGCACTGCTCAGAATTAAGTCCCGCTGCCCAAGCCCCACACCTCATCTTTCCTCTCATCTGGCATGTTCAGCACAGCCCCCATGAAGGGTGGAGAAGGGTTTGAAAAGAGCAGAGGGTCCTTGTAGGCCTCGTCTCACATCACAGGGGATCTGGCCAAGGCACGGGCATTGCACACTGCTTTACGTTTGGCTGGCCCCTTGCCTGAAGTGACTGCATGGCCAGAGCTCCCAAAGCTATTGCACAGGCGACTCTTCTGCATATGGCCAGGCTCTGTGTGAAGTGAGGACGCTCTGCAAAGTCCCTTGCATGGCAGTTATGGCTAAACAAATCTTGGTAGGTTCCTGAAGGACTGAGCCCAACCATGAAGGTTTCTAACTGTGGCTATACTCCTGGGCAGAGCAGCCAGAGGCAAATGCAGACAGGGCTTCTGCACCTTTAATAGTAGTGTCACAGCTCTAAAGGGTAAAGGGACCCCTGACCATTAGGTCCAGTTTAAACACCGTTTACCTTCCCGCTGTAGCAGTTCCTATTTATTTACTTGCATTTTGACGTGCTTTCGAACTGCTAGGTTGGCAGGAGCTGGGACCAAGCAACGGGAGCTCACCCCGTCACAGGGATTCGAACCGCCGACCTTCTGATCAGCAAGCCCTAGGTTCAGTGGTTTAACCATAGCGCCACCTGGGTCCCTCCTTCCCGCTGTAGCGGTTCCTATTTATCTACTTGCATTTTGATGTGCTTTCGAACTGCTAGGTGGGCAGGAGCTGGGACCGAGCAACCGGAGCTCACCCCGTCACAGGGATTCGAACCACCGACCTTCTGATCAGCAAGCCCTAGGCTCAGTGGTTTAGCCCACAGCACCACCTGGGTCCCTTTAATAGTAGTGTCACAGCTCTAAGTATTACTAAAGTTCCAGAAGCCCTGTCTTCTTTTTCACCTGCCCACCTTTACCTCCTCCACCATTTGTCTACAGCAAATTCTCTACCAAGAGGCAGCTCTCCTCTATACAACCACTTTCCTACCGAGACGCAGAGAGGTAAGCAAGCATCTAGAATATCAGTGGCAAATCAATCAAGCTGGAGTAACTGGCTGATTCCTTTCTCTTCATTTCCTGTCTCTGGATCCCTAGAATGATGCAGAAGAGCTACAGTACGCTGCTGCTTTAAGTCACTGTTGTTTTTCAAAGTATGAATGGATGGTTCTTTTTGCATACACTTTGCAGGGCTGACTTAAGTAAGACTTGACAACTCTGTTTCCCCAGGGACTGGACTAAAAGTATTGTTTAGAAATCTAATATATGGTTTATTTACTCAATTTGTGCTGAGCACTACAGTTCCTTCAGGCCGACTTCGCCAGCCCATTACTCTATTAATGCTCCATTACTGAAATTAGTGTTGTAATTGGGAGGGGGGAGGGAAAGGAGAAAGGGAACACTTTTTTTTAAAAGGAGCCGTTCTACTTTAATCCTATCACAGATTAAACCATCAGGAAACGAAATCCTCTCCCACACACATGCACATGTGCTTAAAGAGAAATATTCTGCCATGAGAAAGTGCATTAGCAAGCAAATCAGTGTGGATTTAAATCAGAGGTCCACCTTGTTCATATGAAGGGACAAACATTGGCTTAAAATACAGAAGGACAGTTGGGGGTGTATGGAGGTTCTAGGCTGCCCAGATGACAAGCACCTGCCTCTCAGCCTCACTGACGTGGTCCAAAGGGAAGCAGAGCAAGACGTTTGGCACCAGCTTGGCTGCAGGAGTTGCTGGAAGGAGGCGGACAAGGCACCATCCAACTGCCTTAGGGACTCCACTCAAGATTTGTGTAGTGTTTACCCCTTAACCTTTTCTTTTCCCAAAGAGATCCTGTAAGGCAGTGTAGGTTTAGGATCAGAGTTTTCCTTCTCCTAGATGGGCTACCTTCAAGTCCCATCTGGCCCTTATAAGAACAAAAAATAATCAAGATCTTATATGAAAAAGCGCCTTTGTCTTTTTAAATGTCCAACCTTCCATGACAGGCACCACTTCCCAGTGGTAATAAATGCTGTACATATGCAATCCTATTTTCTCCTTTGTCACAGTTGCACCTACGGTACTTCCTTGATTCAGCTATGTGGAGAAAGATAGGGTGTGGAATACACAAGAATACATGGGAGTGTCTTGGAGCCCCACGAGAAGGCCAGGCTCAGAAACTTGTGTGGATCCTGCCCCCAATTTTCTTGCATCATCAGACATAACTTTCTTAGGAATTCTTTCATATAAGAGTGTAAAGAGTTGTGACTGTGTTGTGTTGCCTTGCCTTAGTCCCTGTCAATAGATATAACACGCCCCAGTGTTTAGGATGTTTGACCAAGGCTGGAGAGACCATGGTGCAAATTCCCACTCAGCTATGAAGCTCCCTAGGGGTGACCTTGACGAAACCGCACTCTCTCAGCCGGATCACACTAGCAGAGTTAGTGTGAGGATAAAATGGAGGATGGAATGAACATCAGGTGAGTTGCTTTGCATGTCTTATAAATGTAGTTAAGTAATCAGCTACTGTACTAAAATAATAAATGTCATACTACATCCATTAGTCAACTCTATGCTTTTTATTGTATTTGTTATTGTGCTCACGCAGTTTCAAAATGCAATGGCTAACCTCTGCTCTGCTTCAATGGTTGCTTATCAGCATGCTTTAGAAAACTGGTGAAGGCTCCATGTGACCCTCAAGACTTAAATATGAATTAGCATGCCATCAAAGATGATGTGCCACACTTTGCCATGTGGCTGATTGAAAGACTTGTCTGTATTGATCTGTGAAGATAATCACCGTGCTTCCACTAGCTGTGCTATGAAAATGCAAGGAGCGAATCTCAACATTTATTGCTCCCACATTAGATCAATAGGTCATACTGTTGGGAAAGAATGATAGGAACTTAATATTCGATCATTCATGTCAGGCCTAAGGCTCAAACCTATTTTCATAATCGGGTTTGCCAAAGCAAAATTTCGAGTAAAGGCTAAAGTTGTGTGGTAGCTAAGCATGTGGGCAATGAACCAGGAAGTCCCAGGTTCAAATTTCACCCCAGATAGGCACTCACTAGGACCAGAGAAAGAGGGCAGCTGTTTTTGTTTTTGTTTCCAGAGAGCTGAAAAATATATTTCTACTTCCTACTATCATCTCTGTCTTGACTCCAATAACATTCTCAAACTAACACTCTCATCCTCAAACTAACTACTCAGTCACATAATCTACTTGTATGAGCAGTGTGATACAAAAGGCACAAGACCACTGCTCCTCTTCAGTGAGAAGCAGACTCACTGAGTATGTGCTACTGGTGTGATCAGTATATGTGCTGGTGTCAGAGAGATTAAGTGGTCAATTTATTTATTTTATTGAAACATTTATATATTGCCCTTCTGGTACAAAAGCACCGCTCAGGGCAGTTTAAAACAGGCGTCGACAACGTTTTCTGCCCGTGGGATGGAGGATTCCCACCGACTATCGTCTGTGGGCCGGACATGGGCCGCACAGGCGCAGAATTATAAATGTACAGGCGCAGATTTCCGGTGCCGCACTGCCCATGTCCCAAACACCGGAAATGGCTACTGCGCATGTCCGCGGCTGCGCAGAAGCAATTTCTGCCGCTGGCTGCCCATTTCCAAAATACCCGCAGCACCAGAAATCGCTTCTGCAGCTGAACAGATGCGATTTCTGGCACCGCTCGGCGAGCCCCCGCGCTGCACCGGTTTACCGCAGCGCGCAGGGGACTTGCCAAGTGGGTGGCTCTGTTCACGGGCGGCCCGTGGGCCGGATAAACGGCCTCCATGGGCCGAAGGTTGCCGATGCCTGGTTTAAAACATTCAAGATTACAGGGTTGAATGCAATGCTAGTCTTGCTCAGGGTAGACCCATTGAAATTAATAGACCTAAGTTAATCATGTTCATTTATTTCAAGTGGCCTTTCCTAAGAAGGACTATTATTGGATACAGCCCACAATTTCACAGAAACAACACCTGTCATCTACAACAAAAGCCTATGGGGATAAAATGGTATTTATTAACCAACAGGATGGCTGTGCTATGCTGTACTCCACGGTCGAAGGCAGCAATGCTTCTAGACACCACAGGAGGGGAGAGAGCTCTTGGACTCTGGTCCTGCTTGCCAGTTTCCCACAAGCATCTGGTTGGTCGCCATGAGAGCAGGATCTTGGATTAGATGAGGGGCCATTGACCTGACCCACTGACCTAGGTGGATCGTATTGTGTTCTTTCAGTGATTGGTCCATGTCACCTAGTGAGCTTCAGGGCTGAGGAGGAAGTTGATCCTGAGTCTCTCCAAAATTCTAACCACTATAACCACACTGGCTTAGGGGTTGCCAAACTTTCTGGGCCCATGGACCATAGCTGCCAAGTCTCCCGTTTTCCCCGGGAAAACCCCTTTTTTACTTACCTTTTCCCGGTGGTCCCCCGTATCACTTCGTCTCCCGTTTTTCTCTGTTATTTTCTCCTGCCGGTGGCCATTTTTTTTCCTTTCCGATTTGCCCTTCTATGGGCACCAAAAATTGCCACCACCAGCTTCAAAAGTCGCATCTACGCATGTCCGGAAGTGCATAGACGTGACTTCCAGTGTTGGCGGCGGCCATTTTGGTGCCCATAGATGGGCGGAGCGACACCGGAAGTTGTGTCGGCGCACTTCCTGACATGCGTACAAGCAACTTTTGAAGCCGCCGGCGGCCATTTTGGGTGCCCCTAGAAGGGCAAAGCGACACCGGAAGTTACATCGACGCAACTTCCGGTGTCAAATGGCTGTCGGTCCCGGATTCTGCAGTCCGGAACTTGGAAGGTAAGCCATGGACACATTTTCAGATCAGAGAAACTGTTGCGGGCAGCACACCACACTGCAACCAGTTCTGTTGGCTTCGATGGAATGCTTGCTTCAAACCTAATTTCAGCAGCGGAATGGACCACGGAAGGCCTCTGGAGGCATGAGCGGACTCACAGGTGCTGGCGCTGTTGACCACTACCCCCCCCGGCTCATCTTCAGACTAAACACATACACAGCATTCCACTCCATGGGCTAAGTAGCCGGGGTACAGAAGCTCAGCCTGAGCAAGTGCCGCACATGGAAGCAATTAGCTGCCCCCCACCGGACTCGTGACTCAAACCGAAAGCAGAACGAGTGGCGGTAATTTCGCAGATGCAAGCAATTCATTAACAGGAAGAAGAAGAAGAAGCCACCTTAATGGGAAGTGACTCGAGGACTGTTTGATGCAAATGGCCACTTGCAGCTGCCACCCCCTGAGGAGGTCGGTTCAAGGAAAACACACCATCAGATGGAAAAAATCAAACTGCGTATTAATTTGATAGTCGCTGATAAGGCAGCAGCTTTGCTGGGCTGTATTTCTAGCTGTGCCATGTGCACTGTGGACTGCTGCCATGAAGTTTGACTGTACGTGATAACGAGAGACGCGCACGCATGAGATTAAATGCAGCTGCCAAGGGTGTCACAGCAGCATCTGTTGGGGACCTGAGTCAAAACACTGTGTGAGCTTTGTATCAAAGGTAAGCAGAACACCCCAAAATTCAAGTGGGGGATCAGTAATAAACCGTTCAACACTACTATTGTAGTTGCACATTTAGTAGCCATTATAAGTTGCCACGTGTGCTATTTGAATACCATCAAAATCATCTGAAGTTGCAACTGCTGCCTTGTCAAAGTATAAAATCAATTCATACACCAGTTGAGATGCAAACCAGTTGACTGAATGTTTGTGGCCAGTGTATTGACTGGTTTTGCTTTGTATCTCAACCAAAATTATTGTACTCCTTTGGAACTAGAATCTGGATTTAACCTTCAGTTATGGTCATTCATCTTTGTGATACAAAGTATCTTGCCGGGTCAGAAAGAAGGTCTTTTTAAGCCGCCTATATGTTTCCAACAGCAGCCAGCCCAATATTCCCAGATAACTTGCAAACTAGACATGATAAAGAACAGGCATGTACAACAGGTAGATCGTGATCTACTGGTAGATCACTGGATGTCTGTGGTAGATCACTGGCAGATCACTGGCTCCCCCCAAAGAAGCTCAACAACTTTGGGTTGCCAAAAAATCTCAACATTTTTGCCCTGAAACCCCCCCCCAAAAAAAACGGGCCTTCTTCCTCCCTAAAAAGCTCAACAGCTTCGCCCTGAACCCCAAAAACAGGGCTTTCCTTCCCCCCAAATGCTCAACTTTCACCTGAACAACTTACCCCTTTCCAAAAGGGGTAGATCACTTAGATCGCAGTCTCTTGGGAGTTGGCCACCCCTGATATAGAAGATCTGAAAATCAAAAGTACACCCTACCTAAAGGGAATTGCCTGTTCCTCCACAGCTCTGTTGAAGGACAGAGTTGTGTGTGGCACACAACTTATCATACTAGCCTGCTGCCTTCAGGTATGGTGGAAGACATCACCAGTAAAATTCTGCTTCTATTGCTGTCAGCTTTTGTATGTCGAATGGAGAGGGCACCACCTTGTCCTTAGCCTCAAGGAGCAAAATATCTGGTGAAGACCCAGAGCAGATGACCCATGACTAGAAGGTGATGATTATGGGTCTTGTGATCGTGCCCTATAAATAAGCCTTTCTGAAGGGTCTCTGTATGACCACTGTGGGTGAAACCCAGGCTGAGATAGAGAGACCAATGGTTTAACCCAGAAATTTCTAAAACTCCTGGTGGGTCAGAACCAACAAGGCCAATGTAGAACAGTGAAAAGAGTTTGGGGTTTGAAGATATGAACCTGGAAATCGCTTTTCAGCAACACAAAGCATGTGTGGTCCTGGGCAAATCATTACCTCTGTGTCCACCAAACACCACAAGTTTTTTGTAAGAGTAGATACGGTAGCAGGGGTGGGGGGGGGTGCTGGACAGCTCCCATCATCCCTGACCATTGGCCATGCTGGCTGAGGTTCATGGGAGTTGAAGTCCCAATATTTGTAGGGTCAGAGATTCTCTATCCCTGGATTACAGAAACCATAGAATACATCACACACTCAACAGTTTATGTTTTGGGGGGGAGGGTGGAAGGTTTCACCTCCCATGATCCTCTCTGGGACATCATTGTTCAGGGTGGGGTGTCCCAAAGAGCACAAATGCATACACCCATCATAGGGGCCCAACCCACAGTCGGAGTAGGCTGTAATGTGTGAATCATGTCCTATGTCCACCATACCATTCTACAGCGCAAATAAACTTCCTTAACGGAAGAGCGGAGGGCGAGTCCTTACAGAAAACGGTAAATCTTTATATTACATGACATTAATTACACTTTTACTGCTTGCTAACTCCGTTAAGGTTTTTGTTCGGCTATGGAGTACAGCACTTCCTTGGTGCCCTCTTCAATCAAGAAGCCTCCTGCTGAAGGCCCAAGGTCCAACATTAGTTTTATTGCACTTTCTGTCACAGTTCATAAAGAATACTTAATAGAGCCACTCCTGCGTCCATCTGTGCTTATCTGAGCAAGAGGAGAGCAAAGGCAATCGCCAGCGTTTCCAAAAAGGAATGTTGGGGTGGGTTTTCATTTCTAAAAGTAGCACAATAAATGTTGAGTCGAAGGGGGGGGGGCTTCTAGGCCCTTCTCATTTTGGGAAATCCAGAGCTAGGCCATCTCCAACAGATGACCACCCAACCACCGTGTTCTTTGCATTACAGGGAATATAAAGTGAGGGGGGAAACAGAACACTAGCAGATCCATAGCTCTCACAACATCTAATTCAACCCTTAAACATGAGTGCACATGCCGGACGCAGCACATGGCCTTAAGGCTCCAGAATGTAGCTCACACAAGAGCCCCATGTTCTTCAGTCCAGCACTGTTCAACATGGTGAGCTATTGTGGACATGCTCATCACTCATTGACAGCAAGCAATGACTCGTACAAATGCCAAAATCGCCACAGGAGAAACTTCTGCCTCACCTGAAGTTAACTCACAGGCACAATACTTTGTCAACAGAGTCACTTCACACATTCAGCTGAGAGCCATCAGGTACTGGGCAAGGAAATTAACACAATATCAAATGAACTCCATATTTGTGTGGTCCAGCCCTTTGGTAGACCATGGAATTGTACAGGGTTTTCATCTAGCAGAAAAATACAACCAAGTGATTAAATTACCTCAGCTGATTGGCAATGTCTAAAATTAGGTGGTTTAATCGCTTGGAGGGGGGGAGGTAAAACTGAGCCAAGGAACAACAAAAAGTCAATTTGGGCTTTTGAAACTAAAAACCCATGAGAGAAAGACTCTAGTAATTCCCTACAGTTTTGTTATTTCTACGCCTTACCCAGCAAACCTGGATTGGACTGGCTTGCTAGACCCAAATTGCGCATGACAAGAGATGCGTTGCTGATCCAACCGTTCTCTTCCATTCCCCCCCCCCCACTAACATCTAGTACTACAAACCATGTGATCATGTGGCCTCATTGTACTGTGGTCTCCTCTGTCTGTGATCCATTTCATTGGCTGCCACATGTGGGGGGAAAGAAACTCAAAGCCCACTGATGTCACACCCCACATCTTGTAACAGTAAATGCTCAGAGGGGTCAGAAAGGAGATGCTGGGCTGCTGGCACTTTTAAGCAACCACCACATGTCTCCCATCACACCTAGTTCCAGCCTAAGGGCCAAACTAGGCATGACATTAAACGTATCTTTGTGTTTAAAGTGCACTTTTTGTCGCTTTTTAAACGCAGATAGCATTCGCCCCCGTGGATGCTATTTGAATTTTTTAAAAGACAAAAGACAAGGACACATTTAAAGTGACAACTAGTTTGGTCCTTAACCTCCTTGTCACCCAGGTCTGTCTACCCTACAGCGAAGCTGTGGATCTGAAATTAGGAGGATGCAAGATTTTAACTGACCTGAAGCTATAGTTTTCATGCCTTCTTTTAAGAGCAGACTAGACAGGTTCATCAAAGAGTATGGGTGGCCATTTTCATTTCACAAAATTAATTTGAGCAGAACAAAACAAATCTAGAAAATTAAAGATCTCGCCAAAGAAAAGTACACCTGAGTGTTTATGTGCACTTTAAACAATGTTTTCCCCCCCCTGCCCTCCCCCACCGCCTCCTCAATATGTGTCATCTTTGTAACATCTCTGGCGGTATTACCAAGGGTCTCTCTTCTTGTCACTTTGAGGCACTTTTAAGAGAGCTGTGGGAATGGGAAGGTGAAAGGAAAAGGGGGCGGCGGGAGCAAGGAGGTGTGGGGGGAAGAGAGTAATACTCACAGCTTTTCACAGTCAAAACCAGAACCCACTGCTGGTAATGTGAGAGTGCTACATCAGGCGCCAAATGGATAAGACTGTAGACAGCCGGGCCAAAGCGCTGATCCTTGCCAGCACCTGCAGATAGGAGACAAATAATTGGCACATGTTAAAAAGAGAGAGAGAAAGAGACTTGTTAGATGTCCGTATTTTCTAACAGTGTCTGGCAGGGGTCCCTGCAAGGAATTTAATCAGCAAGAGTTGTTTAAAATGGGCTTTGAACAACAAGCCCTGCACTGCTAGTAATGAACTTCATATCATCTGCCACTCCTGTTTGCTGACGACATTCAATTTGTTAATTCTGCAGCTGGTGATAGGGGTCAGATAGGAAAGTGACGATTGTTTTTTGACGTTCCAACCCCTGCTCACATCTTCCTAATTAATCCTTTTAGAAGCAACCAGCCGATGGAGAGGTGTGGAGCTGAGGGAGGAGAATGCGAGGGCAAGAGAGGAAAGGAGGCAGACTTGCTAATGCTGCCCTCTACTTTCTTATCTGACTATCTGAAGTGCAGGGGGGAAGAAAAGTGGCAAATAAAGCTGCAACAGGAACCAGAATATTCACGGATGCAACAAATACTTTTGTGTGTGACTCCCCCTCCTCGGTTTCATAACAATATTCCATGACCTTAATACACATCTCACATGTCTGATGAAGCAGCAGCAAAAATACTTCAAAAAATGTTTGATCCTATGGCAAGGACAGGGGCAAGGGACCCAGGTGGCGCTGTGGTTAAACCACTGAGCCTAGGGCTTGCTGATCAGAAGGTCGGCGGTTCGAATCCCTGTGACGGGGTGAGCTCCCGTTGCTTGGTCCCAGCTCCTGCCAACCTAGCAGTTCGAAAGCGCATCAAAATGCAAGTAGATAAATAGGAACCGCTACAGCGGGAAGGTAAATGGCGTTTCCATGTGCTGCTCTGGTTTGCCAGAAGCGGCTTTGTCATGCTGGCCACATGACCTGGAAGCTGTACGCCGGCTCCCTCGGCCAATAATGCGAGATGAGCGCACAACCCCAGAGTCGGTCACGACTGGACCTAATGGTCAGGGGTCCCTTTACCTTTATCTTTACAAGGCCAGGGGCAGAGTAGGGTAGGGTGGATAACCTCTGGCCCATGTCTGAATCATAACAGCCCATTGGACTTGCAAGGCTTTTTCAGCAAAGTCGCACCCACTTGCCCTACACCAAACATCATAGATGGTTTCAAGTGTGGGGCAGAGAAAACTTGGCATGGCTGAAAGGGTGCTTGCCAAACAGCATACACAGGGCTTTTCAAGCCCAAACCATCAGCTGATCACCTGGTCTTGCAAAGCACTATCTTGTAGAATGTTGTCAAGGCACTCAGCAAGCCCGACGTGGGCAAAAAAAAAAATCACCTGATATCATTTGTGACATCAGCTGACTGACAAGAAGGTGACCTTGCCCACCTGTCAAACTTTGCATGTAAGAGGTAGGGAAGTTCATGATCTGGCAAGCCGGGCAACTCCTGTTCCCCAACCCTGCTATATGATGTTCTCCACAACAGTCTAGCTGCTGCATTTTGTACTAGCTGCAGTTTCTGGGTTATCTTTAAGGGCAGCCCCCCTCCCCCCAATGCACTGCACTGCAGTAATTTAATTGGGAGGTTACCAGTGGCTACAGGTAGGCTAACGTGGCCAGATTATCCCTGTCCAGGAACACTCGCAACTCGCAAGTCAGCTAAAAGCATCTCAGGCCATTTAACCTAAATGAGTTTGTTCACACACAATGGCAAAATTGTTTTACCCATGCCAAATCTCAGAAAAATGGGCAGACAGAACAGATGTAGGTGTCTGGATTCCAGGAGGTACACACAGGAATACAGGTATTGAACTGGAAACCACATTCCTTCTCTACCAAACAAGAAAAACCCCTCTTTTGTCCAAGCATCTGGCCGAGTGTCACCTAAAAGTCTGCCGGAGCCCAAACTGTGACTTTCAAATCACCCCTAACCACAATTTTTTGCAACATTCTCCACTGTTGAAATGCGGAATGGCAACTTTACAATTTCTGCTTGCAAGTCTGTGCCCTAAGAGAAATACAGTGTCCCGTGGATCCATAGTGATGGCAACCGAGAATCAATATTTTAGCGAGTTGGAGTGGGCACAGTAGAAACTGGAACTTGGAAAGATGAAAGGGGATGAATAGTTGAAACTTCAAAGTGAGAAAGTTCATGTGGGAATTGTATAACTCCTGGCTGAATTCAAAGCCAGTGCTGAAAAATTGCATCCTTCACAGCTCAACTACAAATACCCCAGCTCCCCGACTTTGGCAGGAGTTGGAAAATCTCTTAGGGGCACAAAAGAGTTTGCGTGCCAAGACCCCCAGAAAATTCCCCCCAATAACTCAGACAGACACATTATTTTAGGTTTTGTTTTTGGCATAATTTTGGCCACAACTTTTATTCAAAATTACAAATTAATTTGAGTGTTGGCCTTAGGCTTTGGTTAATCTTCTGCCCCACGGTGGGACAGGACCAGCTCTGACTTCCTACGGTAGGAAAGTCAAGTAAACACCCCATGGTGGAGGAGATAGCTGAGACCAAGCCATCTCCCCCACCAGAAATTTTCCCCAAGGCTCGTGCTCTGTATTGGCCCCATTGCGGGGGTGTAAGGACTAGAGCCCCGGAGCCCCAGGATTCCCTTAACGGAATACTTCTATAAGAGCAACACTGAGGGGCATGCACCTCCATGCGATGCCCCTCCCAAACTCATCAACCAAAGCCTAACCGCCAACCTAACAAGTTGTGACTATTGCTAAGCAGTAGGCGAAAAACCAGATGGCAATAGCCAATCAGCCCAATGGAAAAAATTCCTACTGGCCCCTGAATACAGGCGGCGCCATAGCAAGGTCACTCTAAACCTGCAAAGAAAAGGAGGTGGGCGGGAGGGAGATTGAAATCACTAGCAGGAATGAGCTTAACCCAAAAACGCTGAGTATTTAAGCACTCGCCCTGTCAATCAAGAATTGAATACATGCAATTTTCCCCAGCAACACTCTGTCCTCCAATCATCTTCTCTCTTTGAGCTTAGACCCACCCCTAACACACACACAGTCTTTTCTGCTGGGTCCGGCCGCAACCCCCATTATTCCCTATGGGGTTAATGAGCTTTATATTGCTAGAATGAATCTCAAAGATCAATATATTTAGTCTTGACAACAAATATTTTTGACCCTGGATTAGTAAGTAAGGTTGCAGTCTTACACAATGGATAGTATACAGAGTTAACACAAAGTCTCACTACATTCAACGGGCTTTACTTCTGAGCAGGCAAGCATACCATGGTGCTCTTGGCTGCAATCCTACAACCACTCACCCAGGAGTAAGCCCAGGAGTTACTCAGTGGGGCTTACTTCCATATAAATGTGACAAGATGATCCTTCCAGCTCTACAATTCTATGATTCCATGCATTGTGCTGTTTGTGTCATATAAAGTCAAGGTGAGGATCCTCTGGCATACCTGCCAAGTTGCTGTCAGAGAAATAAGGGACCGGGCCGGAAATAGCAGACTGGAAGTAGCACTGCCGCCATTTTGGAACTGGGCGGAGCATGCTCAGAAGTGACTTTTGATGCTGCTTTGCCCAGTTCCAAAATGGCCGCCGCGCCAGAATAAACCGGGGGGGGGGGACAAAAAGACCTTTTTTCAGCTAGGAACAGCTGGAAAAACAGGGATTTCCCGGGGAAAACGGGAGACTTGGCAGCTATGTCCTCTGGTCCAGAGGCCTAATCTGGCCGAGCAAGGGCTCCAGTTTGCCCCACAAAGTCCACACCTGATGGCATATGTGGCTGCCAGTGAACAGCTAGGAACCTAAAAGTGTACTCCCAATTACAACATTTTCCCATTTATAACACACCCCCACGTATAAGACACCCCCTATTTTGGGGGACTCCAAATTAAGAAAACACCCCCTCAGCACTACCAGTGTATATGACGAGCCCCAATTTTAATCCTAATTTTTTTGGTTTTAAAAAAACCTAGTCTTATACACGGAAAAATACGGTATTCTTTGGTCAGGAAGGCTCGTTGCCACTGCAAATCAGCTGAGCACCAGCTGCCCACCGGAGTTCCCCACTGGAAACTGTAGCACACTGACCCCTGCCAATAGCAGGTCTTGAAATGAGGAACTATCAACCGATGGGCACTGACATCCAGTTTAAGAAACTAAAACTCCTTTTTACTGCTTACGTGATCAGAACGAAGAGTCCAAAAAGAATCCAAATTCTTCAATGGTGCAAAGAGCTTCTTCCCCACACACCCCTTTGTGGAAACAGCCAAACAGAATGCCAGAGGCTATGGCTATATTTTCTTAAGACAGACTCAAGAAAAATCAAATTATATACTCCTCTTCCTCCTCCCCCATCTTACTTTCTCCCTTTATTTCCATTTCATTCTTTTAAAAGAAATTCTACAGTATCCACACTGAGGATAAAATAACGTATCTTTCCCTCTTTGCTCAAACCCCTGTAGTAATCATATTAATAGGAGGCCTTTATTACTGGTTAATGGAATTCTTTTAAAATGGAACCAAGTTTGAAGTAAACTGTTTTTCATTGATCGTATGATGTATAGAGCTCAACCAGTCTATTTATGGTGTAAGCAAATTAAAAGCCTTAAGCCTTTATAGCTAGGCAGCATAATCTCGTGCAGAAAAATCGATTTCTTGGTATCCTTGTGGGATATGGATCATATTTCTCCCCCTTTTTTCTGCTAGAGGAACACTTTCAATTTATTTTGAGGAAGAAGTTAATTAGTGGTAGAGTTTGGGGTTTTTAAAAATAATATTTTGGCCTCAACTAGGAAAAGGAAGGGGGGGGGAAACATGCTACCACTCTTTATAATGGAAAGTATCTCTCGCAGACTTTGCTGACTGCTGTACTGTATACCAAATTAGGTGCCAGCCTCCTTTCATGGATACTCTTGTTACTATAGAATTTCAAAGGTGGATATTTATGATAGAAGACCAGTCTGAAACTGTAACCTGTTTTGGATTTTTCTCCATTATGTTTCAACAAGACAGCATGACTCTTTCTGTAACTTAGGCCGTCTGTCAAGATTCTGCTTTTAACCACGTAGGCCTCCTTATGCTGTGACCAGGGCCGTCTTAAGCCCATCCAGCGCCTTGGCGCTAGGTCCCTCCAGTGCCCCCCTCCAGAGCCTCTCCAAGGGCCCGGGAGGCCACCTCCGAGGACTCCGCACTGCGCCTCCTTCTCGTTTCCCCAGCGCTGGGTTCCGCTCAGTCAAGCTTCGCCACCAGCGCGCGCACCGCGGGACCAACAAGAGCTGCTTGGGCACTGTGCGCACGCTGGTGGCAAAGCTCGACTGAGCGGAACCCAGCGCTGGGGAAACGAGAAGGAGGCGCAGCGCGGAGTCCTCAGAGAAGGAGCACAGTCCTGGCCAGATCGCCGGAACCCTGCACTCACTTGGCGCCCTTCCAACGCCCTCCAGCACCCGGCGCCATGGTTCTCCGCGCCACTAGCCTCTATGGCTAGGACGGGCCTGGCTGTGACGCCATGGCCAGAGGGGATAAAAGAGTCCTGCCCTTATATTTCAGACACCAAAGGATTATTCCTCAGGATCACCTCAGCCTCTGTTGTCTATGAGGTGTAAAAATGCAGCCACCCCAAATACAACATCTTGAGCAGCCTCCAAAGAACTGTGTTAGGTGTGTCCAGTGCTTTATTTCTATTAAAAAAACACCTACTCCTCTTCCTACTCATATTGAAACACTGCCCCTCAATGAGGCCAAACTTAGATTCACAAAATGTTTAGGGGTATATGTGAGATATAATCCACTGGGAGCAGTCAAATGCAACATTCCTTGTTTTTCTAGAATGGACATGCAGGGAGATGTTGGTCCAGCCAGTCGGAACTTCCTCGTGGGCTGGAGCATCCTTCCCTTGCATGTGACTAGAGGTGGCCGTGACCTTACCTGCCCAGGTAACAAAAGGACGAGTCACGCAGCACTCTCTCTCTCTCTTTCACTTCCTTCTTTTTTGGACCAGCTTTTTAGCTAGGAATGCTCTGCTAGCACTGGGGCTATTCCCCATATGGGGTAGATCCACATGTACATACCGTATTTGTAACTAAGTCTGCCTTCAGGAATCCAACTGTGAACTGACGTGAATAAACTTCTTTTATTGACTTCAAATAAGATTGTTGTGTCTTTATTCTTTTAAGAGGGATTAAAGGGAACTTACCAGGAACGTACAATTCAATCTGAAACAGACTGAACTGTGTAATAGTGAGAAGGCTCACACGAGCCTGCAATCAGCTATCTGCTGTGCCTATAAGAAAGGGGAATGTAACTCTGCTACGTAAAGAAACTTGCTAGCGCAAGTTAGGAAGAATATTAATAAACAATATACAGTATCCTCTCCTGTCACCCTGAACATTCCCACAGTATACGTACCCCTGTGTCCCCACACTGAGTGTGTCCGAGGTTGGGCATGAGCAGTGGACATGTGCAAGTGAGCAGCAAAGGCCTTCCATGAGGGCTGGTTCACCCAGTAGCCACACTGAGGGCTTTGCCTCAGAAAACAGACCAGGAGGGGCAGCTAATTTACCTGCCTTCCCCAGTCCACCAGACCCTCCAAGCATCCCTATTTCCGAGGGACAGTCCCGGATTTACAGAAGCCGTCCACATTTCTGATTTGATCCCACTTTCCCTCAGCATGTCCCTATTTTCATTGGAGAAATGTCGGAGGGTATGGAGTTTTCCGATTCCCCCAGCCATCTGAATGCAGCCCTGTATAGGGAATGTTTTTTTAAAAAATGTTCAATGTTGGATGCTGCTCAGAGTGACTGGGGCAAGCCAGTCAGATGGCTTATAAATCTGAAGAAGTGTGCATGCACACGGAAGCTCATATCAATAACAAACTTAGTTGGTCTCTAGGGTGCTACCGGAAGGAATTTTTAAAATTTTGTTTCGACTACAACAGACCAACACAGCTACCTACCTATATCTAATATTATCACTGAATAGGATGTCCCTCTTTTCATCAGAGAAATGTTGGAGGGTATGCCATGCAGGGCCAAGTCCAAGACATTTTGGCACCTGAGGCACCACCACAAAATGGCACCCTACTTCCAGGCGCACAATTTTGAACCTGACATGTGTACAAGAAGCCCAGCAATTCTGTCGCGGGGAAAGTGCACTTGCCATCTCAGTTCTGAAGAGTTTCCATTTCCTTTGACACTGCTTTGGGAATAAATAGCTTTGAGCTGCATCTGTGTGTGTGTGTGTTCAACTTCTGAATATTCCCATGTATGAATAAGCCACTACATTTCTAACATTACAGGGAGCGGGAGGGGGGGTTGTTGTCCACAGCTGTGATCTCAAACGCCAAACTTTCTAGTGGAGCCAATTCACTCAGACTGCAGCTGTTCTTCCCTGTCCTGCTTCTTGGGTTGGTTTTATTTAGATTTTACATCTGTGGGCTCAGATTCCTTTTAGAATTTTACGAGATTTTAAAATGCACTTTAGGAATTAGAACAGCAATCATGAGGATAGCTGCCAGTAAGCAAATAACCAAGGTATGCGAATAAAAGTAACATGTATGCACTTCAAAATCATAAATGCAAACACTCCATTGGCTCCCAGTACGTTTCCGAGCACAATTCAAAGTGTTGGTGCTGACCTTTAAAGCCCTAAATGGCCTCGGTCCAGTATACCTGAAGGAGCGTCTCCACCTCCATCATTCTGCCCGGACACTGAGGTCCAGCACCGAGGGCCTTCTGGCGGTTCCCTCGTTGCGAGAAGCCAAGTTGCAGGGGACCAGGCAGAGGGCCTTCTTGGTAGTGGCACCAGCCCTGTGGAACGCCCTCCCAACAGATGTCAAAGAGGAAAACAACTACCAGACTTTTAGAAGACATCTGAAGGCAGCCCTGTTCAGGGAGGCTTTTAATGTTTAATAGATTGTTGTGTTTTATTTTCTGTTGGAAGCCGCCCAGAGTGGCTGGGGAAACCCAGCCAGATGGGCGGGGTATAAACAATAAATTATTATTATTAGTAGTAGTAGTAGTATATTTATTATTATTATTATTATTATTATTATTATTATTATTATTATTATTATTATCATTATTTTATGTATTCCATTTATATACCATCCTTCATCTAGGGGGTCACAGAACAGTACTAGCAACCATGAAGACTGCATTCAATATAGAACTGCAGCAGCCCAGAAGATTATACTGTATTATGAAATGATACATTCGCTAAAGACAGCAATATCTGGTTAATTCCTCTACGAATCTCAGTTCTGAATTTTACAGTAACACAGAGCCATCTACAGGGGGAAGGCTGCATTTGGTGTTTCCTGGCAAAGCTTATTCTAGCAAGCCACGAATAAGAGTCCACAGAGGACAGAAAGCTACAGTAAACAGTTCAATGCTATTTCCTTTGCCATTTTATGACCCTTATTTAAAACAAAAACAAAAAAACTAGTTTCTTACTAGGGTTAAAAGACCTTCTCATACACACACACACACACACACACACATACACACACACGAGAATTGTTTGTGCAATAGCATGTTAATGCTAAATATTTATACTGCTATTAAATAAAGGAGGGGACCCACTGCCTTCCGGTCACCAACATTTTAGCAATTTTTTAAAAAGATAAAAAATTCCAATCTAAAAAAATTGACAGAACATTTAAAAAAACACTTTAATATCATGATACAAACTGGGCTACCACACTTTAACAAATAGGTTATAGTGCAAGTTAAACAATTGATTTGAAAAATAAGTCGATCAGGTGTGCGGAATTTCAGCAGTTGTGTGTCTGAATTGTACTTTCCGTTTCCTCATCCACAAGTTACTGTGGACAAAACGCAGCAGAATGTATGCATAGGGGGAAATGCAATTCTTTTGGTAGTGTGGAAAGGCCATTGCTATTCTGTTTATCGCTTACACGGGGAAAGGAACTATAATGCAAAATGGCGCTAAAGTCACTTGTCTGGAAGCACCACAGTTGCCATTTATTTATTTAATGTAATGGATGTACTATGCAGAGCAACCCAGATTCCTAAATGTTCGTATTTTCTCACTTATTCAATCATATTATTTCAGGAGGTTATTATTTTAAGCCATCCAAACTTTCCTATTTTTTGAGTTAGAAAATGGAGGTAGGGAATCATAGTGTTACCTTTGGCTGAATTTAATAACGGGTTTCATTCAATTAAATCTGATTGAATTGCATTAAATGCACCCTGCAGTTTTATACATACTGACTTGCATGTACACTTAATAAAGTCATCAATGTAACAATACAGCTTTGAGCATTTGCATTAATTTTAATTGATGTAGACCAGGAATGGCCAACTTGGGGGGGGGGCTGATTTATCCAGCAGAACAATGTTATTAGGACCTCAGCAGCCCTGCCCCCTTTAAACCAAGATGTGGGGGGAGGGTTGCCAACATTTTCACAAACTATTTTTTAAATGTTTTGTGCAAATCACAGAGAAGAAAAGACACCCCTTTTTAACATAATGCCCTGTCTGCTTGTGCGTGAGAGATGGCAATGGAAGTTATGCCACCCTGGGCTCCTTTTGGAGGAAGCTGTGATACATATATTTAATCGATAAATAAATTAACAGGTGATGGCATGTGCCAATTTTATTGCAAAGATGTGCAGTTGCTTGGATGAGCTGAAGGCCTACTATTCTATTGCTCCAGTCCTGTTGACTAGATGGATGCATTCTGGCAACACTCAAAACTCATTACTCGGCTGGCCTGTTCTCTCTCCACAAGATGATTTAAAGCAAAAATGGCTTGAGCGCAACACTTATAAATGTTTTCATTTACAGTGTTCTGATTTGAATTCAATAATACCTCCCCAGCTAGATTTTTTTGGGGGGGGCAATAGATTTTATTGAATTAGTCTCCCTCCAAAATATATTTCTCTCTCTTCATGGCAAACATGTTGGACCCTGTCTCCCACCCCCACGGCTCAGGCCTGATAAATTCTGACGGACTCAGTCCATAACCTGCAGAGCTAGCTCCAAGATTTGAGGGTCACTGAGTAGCAAGCCCACAGCTCATAGCTGCCAAGTCTCCCGTTTCCCCCGGGAAATCCCCGTTTTTCCATCTGTTCCTAGCTGAAAAAAGGTCTTTTTGTTGTCGTCCCCCCGGTTTATTCTGGCGCGGCGGCCATTTTGGAACTGGGCGGAGCATGCTCAGAAGCGACTTTTGATGCTGCTCTGCCCAGTTCCAAAATGGCTGCAGTGCGACTTCTGGCACGGCGGCCATTTTGGAACTGGGCAAAGCAGCATCAAAAGTCACTTCTGAGCATGCTCCGCCCAGTTCCAAAATGGCGGCAGCGCTACTTCCGGTCTGCTATTTCCAGCCTGGTCCCTTATTTCTTGGCAGGTATGCCACAGCTATCCACCTTAAGCTATTTACTGCAGTGCCAGCAATATCTACCACCACTTCCATGTTGTTGTTGTTGTTGTTGTTGTTGTTGTTGTTGTTGTTGTTGTTGTTGTTGTTGTTGTTGTTTTCTATACCGCTTTATATTTTTAAGAAAAAAATTCAAAGTGGTTTGCAAACACATTAAAACAGCAAATGAAAATATTCCACATGAAATTATGTTGTCCGGTATTAAGAGCTCAAATTTGTTTGTTTGTTTCCCCATGCTCTGTGTATTAATACAGAGACAACTGAAACCGTGAGTCATTTCCTCCAGCTGCTTCTTTATGTTCTATCCTACCTAATAGCAGGTTCCTATACCACTGCCTCAGTTTCCTGAACATCGACGAAGTTATTATCCCCAGTACTTAGTGTCCTCTGAAATATTGTCTTCTGCCCCCTCGGGATTCTGCTTAAAGCTCTCTTGATCAGGTTTGCAAGACTCCTAGCGAACACATTCTTGTCAACTGCTGTGAGGTGCAACACATCTCTTGCCAGAAGCCCTTCTTCTTGGCTGCAAAAACTGGTACAAGGAGCCAAATACTTCCCAATAATACCACCTGTGCGGCCAGTCTATGTACTCCCAGTATGTCCCTCTCTCATCTATGGGTCAAATAACCACCTGTGGTCCAGGTGCATGATAAGTAGAGTTAAGCTGGTGGTAATTCAGGGCCAAAGTGTCATTAATGGTCAACATTTGCAAGTGTCCCTGATAACCATTAAGTTGCAGGTTCTATTCTCTATCAAAGTTGCACCTGTCTTTAGACCAGGCATCCCCAAACTGCGGCCCTCCAGATGTTTTGGCCTACAACTCCCATGATCCCTAGCTAACAGGACCAGTGGTCAGGGATGATGGCAATTGTAGTCCAAAACATCTGGAGAGCGAAAGTTTGGGGATGCCTGCTTCAGACCTTAATCTTGAGGATGCAGTTACAAGGCAGCTTACAAGTCTCCTCCTCAATATCTCCCTCCTCCTCCTCCTTTTTTGGCAATAGATTTTATTGAATTAGTATTTCTCCAAATCACTGTCCAGCCCTTCAGTACTTAGAAATATGATGTTTTTACCTTCAGATTGTCTCAAACGTAACAGTAGAAGAAATGGACCTTGAACCTCAAAGGGATAGATTACGCTGAAAGGTTTTGAACTCTCAATGACCACATGAGTTCTTAAATTCTCTTACTTAAACACTCTTCTTTTAATTGCTAATTGCATTTGTTTGCTTAAGTCATCAGTCAGAATGTGAGGCAATTAAAAACATTGGCACACAATCAATTTTAATTGTGTTCTGCCACAGCGCTTGCCTTTGCAAATCAGATACGTTTTAGTCTTTGTGCCGAGATACATCAGGTGAGAGCAATTTTTAAGACTTCCGTGCAGGCTGGATCTGATTAAACAGTGTATTCTTCATTCTGAAGTTACACAACTTCTTCCACTACACTTATCATTCCATTACTGCTGATCTAGATACAATCTACTAAACTAGGCTATAGAGTTTATTATACATAGCAAGGCATTGATTAATATGGGCCTGTTCCCTACACTCTTTGCGGCTATATATTAGTGCCATCTAGCGGCCACTGGGGGGAAATACTATTAAAATAATGCATTTTCTATGTTGCCAGGTAAGTTGTTATAACTCATTCTGAAACACTCAATCTTAATTTTTTTAAAAACACAAACACACATGCACAAATCTAAGCTTTGTAGCTCCTGAGAAAGATTTTTGAAATATTAAGCAATTTATAAATGTTGATGTTGTTTGCATCCATCTGTCTTAGGAGATGGTGGACTTTACCCAACTTGCTTCCCCCTACCTAAGTCTCTCAGCCAAGCTCGATTGCTCATGATGACTCACCAGCCATGTATGGCAGGCAGCCCTCCACGGTTCAAGAAACCTCCTGTTTTGAGGCTCACCTGGAACTGCCAAACCAGGGGTGAGGGGTCATCAAGTTGCCTGGGAGGCCAGGAGACAAAAGCTTTCAGGCTTCGTTCAACTCGGCGGGCTGCAAATGGTGTCCACGTGAATTAATTTTCTCAGGAAGGCAGCATAATAAAATAATTTTAAAAAATAAGGCAAAATGAAAACATAACCTGTAGCTTTAAAGCTCATTTGAAGTGCTTTCTTTCCCTCCGGATGGCTCAGCGGACTTGAGGGTGAAAAACCGGATTACATAACACAATCTTCAGAGCAGAATCAGGCCGCTCCACCCATCTCTAGTTAGAAGCCGCTATTCATGGGTGATGCTTTACACTATGTACAGAGCGCACTTCTAGATCAGTGGTTTTCACTCTCCCGCGGAAATCCTTCCCAAATCAGTTGCGTACTAAGAAACCCTGGTAGGTTGCAAGGCATTCTGGGACTTGCATCACATTTTTTAAAAATCTTCACACCTTCCAAAACACAGGGAAGCCAACCTGCAGCATGGATGCCACAAGTGGTGCGTGCAGTGGGAAAGTGGAGCGGAAGAATCCACATCCTTGGCTATGGCAAATAGTCAAATCTCTCACTCCTACTAGTCTCTCTAGCTTTGCACTCCAGTTAATTTCCCAGCTCAGCAGACTAGATTCAAAGCCATGCATCCCCAAACCGCGGCCCTCCAGATGTTTTGGCCTACAATCCCACAATCCCTAGCTAACAGGACCAGTGGTCAGGGATGATGGGAATTGTAGTCCAAAACATCTGGAGGGCTGAAGTTTGGGGAAGCCTGTTCAAAGCCATCTCCCAAGGAATAGGCAGGCAGGCAGGCTGCAAACATGCTGGAATGCGCGCTAATAGTTTATTGTCCTTGTTACTGCTCTTTTACTTATTTCGTTACATTTCTATTCTGCCTTTTCTCCAATGAACTCCAAGTGAGTCAGGACTGGCCCAAGACATTTTTGCACCTGAGGCAAACTGCAAAATGGTGCCTCCGCCCACCAGGCGTGAGCGAAGATCTACACCAGCAGCAGCAAGAAGTGATGCATTCGTTGGAGGCTGGATCCTGCTGCCCGAGGTGCTCTCTTCATCTTGCCTCACAAGGGGGCCGGCCTTGAGGTGAGTTACGCTAAGAGGCAGTAAGTGAGCAACGTGTCTGAGTGGGGATTTGAATCTGGGTCTTTCCAGGCCTAGCCCAACACTCTAACCACTGTGCCACACTGCCTCTGTAGCATATACAGTGGTGCCTCGCTAGACAAAATTAATTCGTTCCACGGGTCAATTCGTGTAACGAATTTTTCGTCTAGCGAGTCCCAGTTTCCCATAGGAATGCATTGGAACTTAATCAATGCGTTCCTATAGGCTCCGGGGGACAGGCAGCGGCATGCAACGGGGCTTCGGAGAAGGTCGCGGAAGCCCCGTCCAATGCCGGCTGTGTGCAATGCGGCGGGGGGAGAAGCTCTCTTCTCCCAGCCACCGCCTTGCCTGCCTCCCCCGACACGGAGTGCAACTTTGGAGGTCTCCAATGTTGCGCTCCGTGCCGGGGGTGCGGGGCGAGAGGCGGCGGCAGGGGAAGACTTTCTCCCGCCGCCACCTCTCGCCTGTCTCCCCCGACACAGAGCGCAACTTTGGAGGTCTCCGAAGTTGCGCTCTGTGCCAGTGGTGCGGGGCGGTGCGGTGACTCCGGGGGACGGAGCCGAATCGCAGCGGGCGCTGCTTGCCCCCGCCTGTCTTCCCTGAGCCAAGGCAAAGGAAGATTAGCTGTCAGCTTCCCGCGCTGACAGCTGATCTTCCTTTGCCGCTTTCTATGGCCACGCTTCGCAAGACGAAGCGGCAGTCATAGAAAATTTTGTCGTCTTACGGATGCCTCACGCAACGCAAAACTCTTTCGTCTAGCGAGTTTTTCGTTGTGCGAGGCCTTCGTAAAGCGAGGCACAACTGTATAGTGGTATCTCTGGTTACGAACTTAATTTGTTCCGGAGGTCCGTTCTTAACCTGAAACCGTTCTTAACCTGAGGTACCACTTTAGCTAATGGGGCCTCCTGCTGCTGCCGCTGCGCCGCCACCACGCGATTTCTGTTCCAATCCTGAGGTAAAGTTCTACTTCCGGGTTAGCTAACTACTTCCGGGTTAGCGGAGTCTGTAACCTGAAGTGTTTGTAACCCGAGGTACCACTGTAGGCTATGCAGTGCAAATAACACTGTTGCCCATTTTAGATTTGATGGCAAGCAAGCTGGCCGCCGTCAATGAAAAATCACCCTTGAGGGGAAAGGCAGGCAGGGGAATGTCTTCTTTATGAAGCTCCAGCTAAACTTTTCATTATCTTTCTTTCTGAAGCAAAACTAATAATGGGAAACCACAAAACAGAAGCCCCGCCCAGTCCTGTCCCCCTCTCCAAATGTTACCCGAAGCGGCAGAACAAGAAACTAAATCAAGATGTTTACTGACAGACTAATAAACAAATGGGCCCATTGCGAGGGAGCCTTGATGAATGGTGCTTCCAGGTGTTTTCAAGAATGGCAATAAGCACTAGAACTCAAAGTATTTCTGATTCAAGTATAATGCATTATTAGGCCATTAGAGGCTGAGTATAGAGGGCCATTTGTGCTCAGGCCTATCAATAATGCTGCTTCCCAGCTTGCATTTAGACCAGGGGAATTAGTCATACTGATATTCTATTTAATAAAAACCTAAAGAAGACGCATCAAGAATCGCATTACATTTTAACAGGGTTACAGCAGCCCAGGAGGACCACAAGTTTAATTTTCATAAGAGCATTCATTCCTCAATTATGTCAAACATGAAAATGTAAATGGCAAATTTAATGCTAACAATATCCCTCAAAGCACATTGGCAGGTAGCAAGCATTATGTTGAGTGAATGCCTGCTGCATAACAAGCAGGACCCAAAAGTAGACGGAGGAGAATGGATTAAATTGTGAAGCTGAGCTCTGTTGATTATGGACACGGGCTTCTGCTGCTGATGGTGAGGGATCATACAATATGCATGTAGAGAGAAGGGTTGGGTGGTTCTCTCTCGTTCTCTCTCTGCCTCTGCAAAGTATTTGCTGACGGTGCAAGCAGCATAATTAATTCGGGCTGCCCGCAACAGCTGGAGACACCAAACAGGCTGCTTTGAATCCCTTCAAACAAATGGAATAGTTTCATTTAAGACAGAAGTCCTATTTGCATGAGGCTCACGGCATGGCTTGTCTGCTTTGTTTCCAGCTGTCTGCTTGTACATGAGGCAAGCTTCCTGGATCGGGCCAGTGAACCGTCTAACCTAGCATTCTGTTCTCACAGTGGCCGAACACATGCCTGTGGGGAGCCTGCAAGATGGAACCAAGCGTAAACTTGCTTTCCCCCAAAACCTTACCTTCCAAGTCCCGGACTGCAGAATCCGGGACCGGCAGCCGTGTGACACCGGAAGTTGCGTCGACGTAACTTCTGGTGTCGCTTTGCCCTTCTATGGGCACAAAAAATGGCCGCCACCGGCTTCAAAAGTAGCTTCTACGCATGACCGGAAGTGCGTCGACGCAACTTCCGGTGTCACCCCGCCCATCTATGGGCACGAAAAATGCCCGCTGCCAACACCGGAAGTCGCATCTACGCACTTCCGGTCATGCGTAGATGCGACTTTTGAAGCCGCCGCCGGCCATTTTTTGTGCCCATAGAAGGGCAAATCAGAAAAAAATGGCCGCCGGCGGCTTCAAAAGTCACATCTACGCATGACCGGAAGTCTGGCAGGAGAAAATAACAGAGAAAAACGGGAGACGAAGTGATACGGGGGACCACCGGGGAAAGGTAAGTAAAAACGGGGGTTTCCCGGGGGAAACGGGGTACTTGGCAGCTATGCCCAAAACTGGTACTCAGAGGTGCAATGCCTCTGGCAGTGAAGGCAGAGCATAGCCACTGTGGCTAGTAGCAAAACCACATGCACCGATCTAACTCCCTTATGCCTCAAAATGCTCTGATCTCCTTCCAGTGCGATACACTCGTTCTGTAAGCATGAACATCCATAAGAATCTGAATGTGTTTAAATGACTTCCAGGTGGCTCGGAAGGCAGGAACTCCGGCGTCCTTGTGCACAGTGCAGAAAAGCCTGAGTTGTCATTTAAAAGACATGTGCAACTGTTTCAGAATTACCTAGCACCCTCAGAGTAAACAAGCAGTCCAGCAAAAATGAAAGCTAATATATGTGTATGCTGCAATGCAGCAAAAGGTTTAGTGGCGGCTGTAATTCATAGTTATCCAGATATCTGGTATGCGGCTGAGCTGCTCTGATCCTAGACAGACAGAAGAACCCAGGGAATATGCTTCAAAAAAATTAAAAGCAAAAAAGCAGAGACCTAGGCAAATAAGCAGCCTGAGAAACGTTTGTGCTAAATGAAACTTCTGAGTCATCTTTAAGGGCAGCCCCATGTAAAACACATTACAGCAGGCACGTCCAACAGGTAGATTGTGATCTACTGGTAGATCACTGGATGTCTGTGGTAGATCACTGCTAGATCATTGGCACCCCCAAAAAAGCTCACCCAAAATTTTCCTCCTCCCTAAAAAATGCTGAACAACTATGACCTGAAGCCCTAAACAAAAATGGGCCTTCCTCCCTCCTAAAAGAAGCTCAACAAGTTTGACCTAAACCCCAAAAAACAGGGCTTCCCTTCATTAAAAAAAACTCAACAGCTTTGACCTGAACCCCGCAAAAGGGGGTAGATCACTCCCAGTTTTTAACTCTGTGAGTAGATCACAGTCTCTTGGGAATTGGCTACCCCTGCATTACAGTATTCATTCCCAGAGATTACTAATGTATGCATAAGCACAATTGAATTCCTGCTACCCATAAAGGCATGCAAGTTTTGCCATCAGCAAGGAGGAGCTGAACTCCCACCATCTCTCCCTAACAAAAGGCAAGATGGAGTCCAAGAAAACTCCTAAGATGTTAACCTGCTCTGATGGAGTGATTACCATTGTGCTACAGGGAACAACATTGCTGCACCCAGAGCATT
This sequence comes from Zootoca vivipara, assembly GCF_965207765.1. Classification (NCBI taxonomy): domain Eukaryota; kingdom Metazoa; phylum Chordata; class Lepidosauria; order Squamata; family Lacertidae; genus Zootoca; species Zootoca vivipara. The sequence continues at coordinate 6,714,624 of NC_142594.1, read as the reverse complement.
AGGAGCAGCGCCAACATGGTCTCTGTCTGGTCTGGATTCCACTTTGGCTTGTTTATCATCCTCCACCCACCCACTGTCAATAGACACTGGTTTAAGCCAGCTGCTCTTGCATGCTCAGTTAATGACATATAATCGCAAATCAGCATCTTGATGATACCCAACTTCAAAGCTCCTGGCGATTTCTCCCGGCAGCTTCATATAGCTGTTAAATAACATTGATGATAATGCTGAGCTCCGGTGGAGCTCTGCTCACACTGAAATTCCCAGAAGGCCGAGGGAGCCCTAATTTAGTACGTAGGTCCTGCTAAAGGAGAGCAGAACCATGCAATTGCTAAGCCTGGCACATGTGGCCTTGCCAGCTGCCAGGTTGTGAGTGTTTCTGTCTCAAATGCCACTCGGAGCTCTAAAGGCTGGAGAACCCTTTTTCTGTTTAGGGTCCCCTTCCTTGACAAGAATGTAAGGTGATGGACCAGACGAAAGGCCTTCCCAGTCCAGCACCCCTGCTTTCAAAGGGGCACACCACCAGGTTCCTGTGGGGAGACCACAAAGAGTTTGGCATCAATGTTGGCCCTTGTGGAAAGGTAACTGCCTAGGAAGGAGAAGTGATCAACATTTTCCAACGTTACACTACTGAGTTGGATTTGTGGCGCTGGAATATATATATATATATATATATATATATATATATATATATATATATATATCACACACACACACACATTATATATATATATATATATATATATATATATATATATATATATATATATATATATGACCTGGCTAACTTTTTGACAAAGGCACATGCCAGTCATCAAAACCCCATTGATATCACCAAGAATCTTTCCTTACTGGGTTTGGGTCGAATAAATGGCTCAGCTAGAAAGTGCATCAAAAAGTTAAGATTTACTTAACTTTGGAGCAAAGCTGAAGTAAGTCAGCGTAACCTATCAATTTACATCTAAAACAAGCGGTTTGATCTGATTTACTGAGTCTTATATTGCTTCTAATATTTTGACACACCAAATGAACTATGATATGTTGGTGATTCTAAAGGTGCTCGGTCCCAGCTCCTGCCAACCGTTGCTCGGTCCCAGCTCCTGCCAACCTAGCAGTTCGAAAGCACATCAGAGTGCAAGTAGATAAATAGGAACCGCTACAGCGGGAAGGTAAACGGCGTTTCCATGTGCTGCTCTGGTTTGCCAGAAGTGGCTTTGTCATGCTGGCCACATGACCTGGAAGCTGTACGCCAGCTCCCTCGGCCAATAATGCGAGATGAGCACGCAACCCCAGAGTCGGTCACGACTGGACCTAATGGTCAGGGGTCCCTTTACTTTACCTTTATGTTGGTGATTCTAAAGGTGGGGGGCGGCGGAAATGGCACATATTTCTGTAGCCACTTAGGGATAACATTGTTGATTTGATTTTAACATGAACCATCTCAGGCTTGCAAGGCAGTCGAGCTCCATCTGTTCAACAGCTTTGGTTACACGTGGGCCTGGAGAAAAAAACTTTTTCTTCTGCAAAGAGATAGGTGCTTCACGACATCACAGACGCCACTTAATGGGTTGTACAAAATGCAGTAGCGATAGACTTTGGGCCAAGGACAGATTTGGGCAACCAGGAGCTAGGCTCCCCAAACTGAGTGCCGGGAAAGACTACTTGTGTGTGATGCCATGAGAAATGAATGATAATGGGAGCATTTAATCAATGTTCCCACCCACAAAGAGGAGCCCACTTGCTGCATTTCTGGCACTGCTCCGTTCCAACACAGTCAGAGGGCAGGTAATTCTTCTACACACAAAAAGTAAATGTTTGGTGGTGATGCAAGAAAAAGGGAAGGGTGCTTTCCCTTTCGATTCTGAAAATAATTAGCCATTTATTGAGGTCAGTCAGAAAGCTGCTTGTTTGGATCTATTTAGCACTTCATTTTTAAAAAAATTTTTTGGCAGGGATCTGATTTGGCAGCATTTATTCATGCAAATCTTTCGCCAATATATAAGAAGGAATTTATAGGATGAAGCGTGCAAGTTTTTCATTAAGAATATAACCGTGCTCCAGATAGAGGAAGCGAGACAGCCCTTTTTAGCAAAGGAAGCATTGCAAATTAACTAATTTTATTGCTTTCATTACATTCCTTATCTCCTGCTGAATGAGTTGCCTCGGGGAGAGTGGGAGAAAACTCCTTTCTGCTGAAAGATGCCAATTATCCGAAATGAGTTCTATTTAAGGAATATTCAGATCCCATGAGTGACTGGTAAGAAGTGGAGGAAAAGACCAACTGGGGAATTAAGTTAATGGGTCCTAGAAGCATCTCATCCCAAATGTCTCCTGGAGCAATATCTGATCCTAGCAAAATTGGCCTAATTATATTTTGCCAAATTTAGTTATCACTTTCACCATCTTAAATACAATGGCCGGGACCCAAATAACTTAATTAGTTCTGTGAGGCTGTGGCTCCCCACCCTGCCATCTTGTTAAAAACCACCACCCCACAACCAGGGCCAGCTCTAGGTAGACCCCTGGTGGTGCAGGGCACCATGGCGCTGGCCCGCCAGGAGGGCGCCGCGAGCTGCGCCCGCCCGCTGGCCGGCCGGTCCGCTGGTTCGACGCGCAGCTGCGCCCACGGCAACTGCGCTATGCCTGCCCGCCCGCCGCGTAGTAGCGCCTGTGGCAGCCGTGCTGCGCGCTGCGCCCACCCGCCCACCGCGCTGGGAAACGGGGGGCGCCAGAGGGATCCATCGCTCCACGGCGCCAGGGGCGCTTAAGACGGCCCTGCCCACAACCCTCACACCACACAGCAAACCACTTCTGAAACGGAAGTTGCCTTACGTTGCAGAAACACTCTAACTGAAAAGCACATTCGAAGTACATTCCCTCCCTCAGAGAATTCTGGGCACCGTAGTTTGTTGAGAGTTGCTGGGAATTGTAACTCTCTAAGGAGTGAACGACAGTGGCCAGAATTCTTGAGGGGTCTGTGTGCTTTGAACAGGCTGTAAAGGTAGCCTTTCTGGAACCATGATCATAATATTTGTCCATCTAGCCCTGTAATGCCCATTTTGACTGGCAGAAGCTCTCCAGCGGTCTTTCCCATCACCTGATCCTTCTAACTGGAGAGGCCAGAGACTGAACTTTGCACCTTCAGCATGCATTGCATGGGATCTCCCACTGACCCATGGTTATTCCCGGCGGTGAGAATTCCTCCTCCCCATTTCCCTCCTCTGCCAGATTGCTAATGGTAAGGTATGAAAGTGTGTACCACATTCTATGACAAATCCTGACCTCTCTCACCAACAAAGAAACACGAACAAACAACAGAGAACCTGCACAAACGACGCTGACGCCGAACCCCTACACATATCAAGAAAAACAGAAACATCGGCAATCCACCACACCCAACTCCCCATCCCACCCACCTCTTTCCTCCCCTTCCTCATAATGTCTCAACAAGTAAAATTGATGTGTAAAAATGATGCATGAAAAAAAAATTGAGACATTGCACTACCTTTGTAACCCAAGAAAATCTTTAATAAAAATAATTATATAAAAAAATTCTACTTACACAAATGCAGGGGGATGCGTGGACAAGACAGCAAATGGCCTATGCACACTGTGGCAATCCCGGGGTAGTCCTGTGTGTATCGTTCACCGTAAGTCAGAGATGGGGAGCTGTGAGGTGGACTACAACTCCCATCATCCCCTCCCCCAATCCAGAACCTATCACATTTTATTGCCATAACACATCCTGCTGACTGGGGCTGATGGGAGCTGGGAGATCAAAAACAATTGGGAGGGCCATAGGTTCCTCGTCCCTGCTTTAGGTTTCCGTTTCTGGGACAAAGCCTGAAGTTCTTCTGATTTGTTACTTTTTTATTCATTCATTATATTTCTACCCTGCCCTTCCCAAAGGAGACCAGTTGGCAAACAACACTGGTTGGCATCTGTCTGTCTTGGGAGACAATGGAAGTGTGCATAGCATACCCCCTCAATTGTCCCATTTTGAGTGGGACACCCTGGAATTACAGAAGCCATCATGGCTTCTGATTGGATCCCGGGATGTTCCTTTTTTAGTCTGGCGCTCTGGTGAAAGTTAGCTAGCTCACACCAGAGCATTGGACTAAAAGACGCTCATTTTGGGAGCTCTTGCATGAATCAGCTGGCTCCCACGACAGCTAGGTACCAAAAAACGATTGTCCTGATTTTGATCAGTTGGAGGGTATGAGAGTGTGCCTTCGGGGGTGAAGTCAAACCATTGGAGAGTTACAGCGCCTGCTGTGGCTGTAGAGACCAATATGGAAGAGACATGTTTTGTTGCAGCTGGGGCAGATGAAGACGTCCGGTTGTGCTGATGCAGGTATACCATGGTGTATTCTCTCTCTGCACTCTCTTCTGGTCACTGCTGTGGATACATGGTCTGCCTTCCAAGCACTGCAGTTGTCTGCAAGGCATTACCACATGGCAGGGCTGATGTTGGTTGCAGCCATCTTTGTAACACAGAGTTGGTCTGCCAAGGGGCCTTGTACCTGAAGCCAGCTCTCCATAGAGCACGTCTTTGGAGATCCTGTCACCTGCTGTGAACAACAAAAGATACAGCAATAAAAAATATCTTCAAAGCATCTTTAAAATCTTAAAATCAATTTCAGTGCAGATGCTGACTGGGAAAGATCTCAGCTGAAAGAGCTTGTTGAAAAAGGGAGGTATTCAGTAGGCACCAAAAAGACAACAGATGGTTCCTAAAGACAACGGCTTGGTGCTGCAACACTAAAAGCCTGATTCCTACATGGTGCAGAATGGACCTCCTAGTAAGATGGTATCTGCAATTGGGTACACAAAGGATAAGATTATATTTACGGTGTCCTGGTTTCAAGCTGTAGAGGGCTTTATAAACCAAAACCAGCACCTTGAACTTGGCCCAGATTTTGTAACATGGAAAGAGGCTGTAGTCTCTCCAAACCTCTCTCAAACCTCCTTGTTCAGGGGAACTCCAACCATAATAGAAGCATCATGTGGCTCAGGCCCCTTCAATTTGAAGAGAAATACCAGATTTCCTGCTACCTACAAGTATAAACCTTTAATATGGAATAAAGTTAGTCAAAACATTCATTGCATTAATCATAGGCCACGGCCATTCCCTCAAAGGTCCAATATCTACGGTACATCAAAAGGGGAAATACTGGTATGTATTTTTAAAAGGACCCAGTTATATATACACAGGTATATTTCCAAATTAATATGGAACTGTGGCTGCATGCTTCTTCTCTTTCCCCAATATTATATGTTGTCTGAGCATGGCCCAGAGCAATGGTTTCCTTTTAAGTTTATAGCGCCTTCCCCTTGGCCTTAGAATCCAGCCCAAAGAATCAGAAACCGAAAACTGGCCAGAGAGTTCAGTTGCCATTTCTAAAGATCCCCCGCCCACCCACTCGGAGTCGACTCTGTTTTCCTTTTGGGGGTGCTTGTTTTAAGCCTGTGTGAGATGTTGTCAGTCACCAGCGTAAGAGACCTGCTCGGACCCCTGTTTGTGTTGGCAGCGTCCCGCGAGGAACTTCACACAGAGTCCCTCGCAGTATTGGCATGTGGCTATCACCACTCACCTCTCAAGACTTCTTAGAATAATAAACCAGTAATTGAAAGGCGAGTTTAGTGCTGCTGTTTGCAGCGAGCCATGGCCGTTGAATGATTACCACAGCAGGCAGTGCGATGGAGGTGCTGAAAGAGTCTATTAGTTTGCTTAGTCTCAGTCAGCATGGAGTATTAATACAAGCTCTCTGCAAACAAATAGACACAGCAGAAGGCCTGCAGGGAGCACGGGGAGGGGGGGACGTAAAGTTAACTTTTTCAGAGCTTCCAGAATGGTCCTTCTGCAGAAGGGGGGATGAAAGCCAATGTGAAAGTTTGAAACAATAGTTGTGTGCCAATATAGTTGGAAATTGGAATTAAGCAGCTCAACATTTTTATTTTGTCAAAAACTATTGGTCCATTTCTTCCGAACGGATCAGTCCATTGCAGCAGTTTATGTATATATCACACTGGCACGCTTTAAAACTTCTTGGGCTGTTTATTCTGAAGAAAGCTTTCTTCTTTCTGCAAAACATTTGCATCTTTCCACAGAGACAGGTAAGGAAGTTAAGCAGGGTCTGTGCTCTCATGACATCACTGGTTTTGGCTCCCTGAAAGGCTGGTTGTTGCAAAACAACCAGCAAGCCATTCCCCACAACACTTAAACCAAGTCACAGGTGAAGGCATTACATGGAAGAAACCATGGTGGGCCCCACTTCTCACACCATGTATGCGCCCAGATGAAATGCTGTTTCTGGATCCTTTCTAGGGTGGTTCGGAAGGAGAGTTCCCGAGAATCAGCCCTAGCATCAATTACCACATAGTCAGGAAAGACACGAAATATAAATTTCGATATCTAGCAAGCAAATGAAAAATACGGCAAAAGGAGACATTGTCCACTTTCTTTTTTAACCCGGTTTTTGGCTCTTAATTTGAAGGGCTTCAGGTATTTGTGACCTCTTTTCATGGGGCAGAATTTTTAATACCTTTGACCAAGATAGCTGCATTTTTAGGTTTTTTAATTGGTTGGTTGTCCTACTTGGTTTGGTTTTAGCGTTTTGTGGTTTTCGTAAGTCACTTTGTGTCACTTTTGTGAAGAAGAAAGTGACTAATCATGTTGTTGTTGTTGTTGTTGTTGTTGTTGTTGTTGTTGTTGTTGTTGTTGTTGTAATATTAATATGGTGTTCTACCTTAGCATATGACCACAAGATGCCCATCCTTGCTTACCAGCTTAAGACTGCTTTCATAGGCCTTCCCCCTTCTCAGACTCTGGTTACTCAGATCTTCCAGGAATACCCCAAGAGTTGAAGTGGCATGAAACAAATATATTATTTAAAATGAAAATATGTATTCCGTGCAAATAATGTTTCTGATGGGTTTCTTGCGGGCACTGAATGCTTTTCTCTGTTGGTTTAGAAGGGTAGCTCTTTTTTTGGAGCGAACAAGCCTCTGCTTTAAATTCAATTGCTATAATTCATTGGCAAGCTTTGCTTTCTGGCCCTGCTGCACATGGAGAAATGTTCTTTGTCGTCGTATAGTTTCGAAATGCCTAATGCGCCCGGGCCAACGCACAGACACAAACACTTCTAGTAATTAGAGCCATTTGTTGACTTTCTGAACAAGATAATCCTTTTCTGCCAGAGCTTCGGCTAATTTCGAGATACTTGTCTGCAATGAGGCTCCTGCTTTGGGCTGCCAAGCCACGTTAAAATCTGGCACTTCCAAAGCCTGGGGTTTAAAGCCCCGCCATGTGATTGCAAACGCTGAAGCTCTCCAGTGGCATAAGCACATCATATGGCTACACGCTCTGCACATTGGTGTAACCATGTGGAAGAGACAATTACAAGACAGGAAATTAGAGCACAAGGTTTGAAGGAAACAATCTTTCAGCACAGGGCAGAGCCAATCACCCGATCTTTAGTAATTGCAGCCTGATCAGCAAGATGGCAAAGGAATACGTGGATTTTAAAACAGCTCCCTCTCCTTTTCACATTTAATTTATGTCACTGGATGACTAGAACGCTGTTAGGTTAAACTCCTGGTGTTTCCTAAAAATCAGGGAGGCAGTAGGTGCCTTACCAGAATTCACAGTCTTCTTTGTAACCGTGTAAACCTTCACGGACCTGATCCCCTCCAGATGTTTCAGAATAAAGATCATGTTGTTCCCAGCTGTGCTGGCTGGGGCTGAGTGGAGACTGGTCTGTCAGGGAAAGTGGGGCACTGCCCCACCAAGGACACACCCTTTCTGCCTTACTTAAAACCAGCACAAGGAGTGGTGCTGTCTGTCAACCTCCTCCTCCTCCTCCTTAGTCTGTGTTGCCATTGCAGAGCTCAAAAGGGAGGGGACAAGAGCAGAAGTTAACTCCGCCCATTACAGGCTCGCCATTTGCTCTGGCGCCACCTGCTGTTGGCCTCCCGGCCTGCCTCCCCACCAGTCCTAATGAGAGCCAGCCTCCACTGTGTGGCTGATGGGAGTTGTAGTCCGGAACATCTGGAAGGAATCAGGTTGATAAGGTCTGCTGTTAATGCAGGGGTGATGAACCGTCAACGCAAGTGCAACATGCAGCGCAGGAAGTGAGAGTTTGTGGGATTATCGTGTAGCAGCAGGAGGGACTTTTGGTCCAACTGTGGAATAGAGTCCTTGGAACATCAAAAAGTTGCTGCTGCCGCCGTCACCTCCCTTCCTTAATAGGCTGTAGGCAAAACTCCATAAAGGCACTCAGTGCCGGATTTATGTATAAACTAAACAAGCTATAGCTTAGGGCCCCACTCTCTTGGGGCCCCCAAAAACAATTAAAGGAAGAAACCCTGGATGTACATTTCCAAAATATACGATAAAAAACAAATAAAATAAAACCTACATACATACAGCAACAGTGTTTTGTGTTGTGTAGGTCCATAAATTACCATATAGCAGGGGTCAGCAAACCTTTTCAGCAGGGGGCAAGTCCACTGTCCCTCAGACCTTATGGGGGGGCAGACTATATTTTTTAAAAAAATATGAACGAATTCCTATGCCCTACAAATAACCCAGAGATGCATTTTAAATAAAAGGACACATTCTACTCATGTAAAAACACCAGGCAGACCCCACGAATAACCCAGAGATGCATTTTAAATAAAAGGACACATTCTACTCATGTAAAAACATGCTGATTCCCAGACCGTCCGTGGGCCGGATTTAGAAGGCGATTGGGCCGCATCCGGCCCCCGGGCCTTAGTTTGGGAACCTCTGCCATATAGCATAAATTCAACACAAAAAACAGGTACAATTTGTTGTTGACAAAGGACAGCTGGACATATAAAGGGCCCCATTCCCTTCAGTAGCTTAGGGCCTCATCAAACCTGAATCCGGCCCTGAAGGCACTGGGGAAGAAGATGCGCTACTGTGTGCACACGAGTAACAACTTCTGTGTTAATCGGTTGTAACAAAGGCAATAAAAACCTTTAAAAGATTAATGCATTTATTATGACACAGGCTAGGGCGGGGATAGGGGCTTGACAGATAATTCCCAGTACTCATTTCCTTTTGGGGCCTAGTATAGCGAGCCCCCAAGGATTCTGCGTTGGAGATTTCTAGCTCGTTGGACTCTATGACCTCTTTGTATGACAGAGAAACAGCACCTCCAGGCTGCCCGTCTCTCTCTTTACAACAGTTTGTAGCCAGAGATAACCACACTCCGTGGGCCACATGAACTTCACAGAACTGTACGACTTCCAGAACTAAACGTCTGGTAGCCTTCTTGGCATGAAGAGCGGGGGCTTTGGTTCATTTATGGAAGAGTGAAGATTGAGGACCAGGTATTATTTCTGAGCAAAAGCTGGAATAGGCTGCATGTGCTGTGGCATCTAGGGGTGGGTGAGGGGGACCATAGCAGCAGCAGCAGCAAGAGCATTCCTCACACCGAGTTAAGTTTTTGCTGAATCAACATGTAGAAGTTTATATTTTCATACCTTGAATAGAGCCAACGGACCATCTCATAGAGGCAATTCAGGCAGTAGTTTATTTGCTTTACATGGATGGTGCTCGGGTGGAGCCCAGAAGGGCTTGGGCCACTCTCATGTCTCAAATTCACTCTCTCTCTGTGTGTGTGTGTGTGTGTGTGTGTGTGTGTGTGTGTGTTAAAAAAACAAGCATATCAACAGGACTTACTGATGCTTTTATTTTGTACAAACCTGACATGGAGGGCTCTTAAGGAAATTGTTTTCAATGGTACCATACTACAGAAACAATAATTTAGGCGAGAGGGTACATCAGTCTGTAAGGAATTTATTAAGGTCTCCCCTTGCCCTGCTTATACTTGCAGTAAGTTAGAAATCTTTGCAACTGACGTCTTCCAAGGAAAAGGAAAAGTCCTTTATAAATCACCTGACCCATTATGATGGCCTTCTCTTTGTATGAGCTCTGTTTAAGAGGGCTCAGCAGAACACAATAAGAAGTATTTCCAAAATATGCTGCAAATATTCATTGGGTTGGTGCAAGAATGGGGTCGCAGCCAGTGCCAGATTTGCATATAAGCTAAACAAGCTATACCTTAGGGCCCCACTCTCTTGGGGCCCCCCAAAAAATGTAAATGTATTTCACTATTAATATACTTCTTCTTAATTGTATTTCAGTTCAACAATTACTTTGATAAAAGACATATTTTGTTATGTGCAAATGGCTTTTGCCGAAGAAGAAGAAGAAGAAGAAGAAGAAGAAGAAGAAGAAGAAGAAGAAGAAGAAGAAGAAGAAGAAGAAGAAGAAGAAGAAGAATAATAATAATTTATTATTGGCCAAGTACATTTTCCAACATGCTTGAAATATGTTTCGGATACATTGCAATAATAATAATAATAATAATAATAATTTATTATTTATTATTTATACCCCGCCCATCTGGCCGGGTTCCCCCAGCCACTCTGGGCGGCTTCCAAAAAAAACAGAAATTCTAAAATACAGAAATCCATCAAACATTAAAAGCTTCCCTAAACAGGGCTGCCTTGAGATGCCTTCTAAAGGTCTGGTAATTGTTCTCTTTGACCTCTAGTGGGAGGGCATTCCACAGGGTGGGTGCCACTACCGAGAAGGCCCTCTGCCTGGTTCCCTGTAACTTGGCTTCTCGTAATGAGGGAACCGCCAGAAGGCCCTCGGAGCTGGACCTCAGTGTCCGGGCAGAACGATGGGGGTGGAGACGCTCCTTCAGGTATACCGGACCGAGGCCGTTTAGGGCTTTAAAGGTCAACACCAACACTTTGAATTGTGCTCGGAAACGTACTGGGAGCCAATGTAGGTCTTTTAGGACCGGTGTTATGTGATCTCGGCGGCCGCTCCCAGTCACCAGTCTAGCTGCCGCATTCTGGATTAGTTGTAGTTTCCGGGTCACCTTCAAAGGTAGCCCCACGTAGAGCGCATTGCAGTAGTCCAAGCGAGAGATAACTAGAGCATGCACCACTCTGGAGAGACAGTCAGTGGGCAGGTAGGGACTCAGCCTGCGTACCAGATGGAGCTGATAAACAGCTGCCCTGGACACGGAGTTGACCTGTGCCTCCATGGACAGCTGTGAGTCTAAAATGACTCCCAGGCTGCGCACCTGGTCTTTCAGGGGCACAGTTACCCCATTCAGGACCAGGGAGTCCTCCACACCCGCCCGCCTCCTGTCCCCCACAAACAGTACTTCTGTCTTGTCAGGATTCAATCTCAATCTGTTAGCCGCCATCCATCCTCCAACCGCCTCCAAGCACTCACACAGGACCTTCACCGCCTTCACTGGTTCTGATTTAAAAGAGAGGTAGAGCTGGGTATCATCAGCATACTGATGGACACCCAGCCCAAACCCCCTGATGATCTCTCCCAGTGGCTGCATATAGATGTTAAAAAGCATGGGGGAGAGGACAGAACCCTGAGGCACCCCACAAGTGAGCGCCCAGGGGTCTGAACACTCATCCCCCACCACCACTTTCTGAACACGGCCCAGGAGGAAGGAGCGGAACCACTGCATGACAGTGCCCCCAGCTCCCAAGCCCTCTAGACGGTCCAGAAGGATGTTATGGTCGATGGTGTCAAAAGCCGCTGAGAGATCCAGCAGAACAAGGAAACAGCTCTTACCTTTGTCCCTAGCCCGCCGGAGATCATCGACCAGTGCGACCAAGGCAGTTTCAGTCCCATGATGAGGCCTGAATCCTGACTGGAAGGGATCCAAATGGTCCGCTTCTTCCAGGCGTGCCTGGAGTTGTTCCGCAACCACTCGCTCAATCACCTTGCCCAAGAATGGAAGATTTGAGACTGGGCGATAGTTGGCCATATTGGCCGGATCTAAAGATGGTTTTTTAAGAAGCGGTTTAATAACCGCCTCTTTCAGCGGGTCTGGGAAGGCTCCCTCATGGAGAGAAGCATTTACCAACCCGCGAAGCCCATCGCCCAGCCCTTCCTGGCTAGCTTTTATAAGCCAGGATGGGCAAGGATCAAGGAGACAGGTGGTTGGTTTCATTCGTCTAAGCAGCCTGTCCACATCCTCGGAGGTAACAGATTGAAATTGATCCCACAAAACTTGACTAGACAGGACTCTAGCACTCCCCCGCCCCGGCCCTGCTCCCACGGTGGAGTCTACCTCTTCCCGAATCTGAGCGACTTTATCTGCAAAAAACTTTGCAAAATCATTGCAGGAGATCATGTGGCCCGTACTGGGCCCGGATGGAGCAGGTGGTTCCGCTAAATTGCGAACCACCTGGAAGAGTCTCCTGCTGCTGTTTTCTGCAGATGCGATGGAGACGGTGAAGAAGGTCCTCTTCGCCGTCGCCATTGCCACTTGGTAGGCTCGAAGTTGAGCTCTAGCCCGTGTCCGGTCTGATTCAAAATGAGTTTTCCGCCACCGGCGCTCTAGCCGTCTCAACGACTGTTTCATTGCCCTCAGCGCCGGGGAAAACCACGGGGCTGTCCGGGCTCCATGCAATCTGAGAGGGCGCTTCGGAGCCAGACAGTCAATAGCGCTGGTTAACTCCGCATTCCAGCGGGCCACCAGGGAATCAGCTGAAAGGCCATCGACATGGGATAAAACATCCCCTACCACTCTTTGGAAGCCAATTGGATCCATTAAGTAGCGGGGGCGGACCATACGAATCGGTCCCACCTCCCTGCAGAGGGAAAGGGTTGCGGAGAAGTCCAGTTGCACCAGAAAGTGATCTGACCATGGCACTTCTTTTGTTTCGCTTTTACTTAATGTCAGATCACCAACATCCATAGAGGTAAACACCAAGTCCAAGGCATGTCCGCGGCTATGAGTTGGGCCAGACTTATTCAGGGACAGCCCCATGGTGGCCATGCTTTCCACGAAGTCCCGAGCGGCTCCTTGTAAGGTCGTGTCGGCATGGATGTTAAAATCCCCTAAGACAACCAAGCTAGGTGTCTCCAGGAGCACATCCGACACGACCTGAAGCAGCTCGGGCAGGGAATCCTTGGTGCAGCGGGGAGGTCGGTACACCAAAAGGAATCCTGTACTGCCTCTATTGCCCAACTTCCAGAACATGCACTCAGAGAACTGGGTCTTCCCAATAGGACGCCTGGTGCAAACTAATGACTTCCTAAAAATCACTGCAACCCCCCCTCCCCGCCCAGATGGCCTGGGTTGCTGTGCATAAGAGAAACCTGGTGGGCAAGCAGCGCCAAGAACGGGCCCATCGGCTTCCTCCAACCAGGTCTCTGTCACACATGCCAGGTCAAATCCTCCATCCACAATCAAGTCGTGAATGGCGGTGGTCTTATTCATCATCGACCTGGCATTGCACAGCAGCACCTTCAGGTCATGTGGGTATCCCTTGCTGATTCCAATATCCGTCCGGTCAGGACCAGACCTGGAGGCAGGGATAGTCCTCAGACAACGACTAAGTCTGCCTCCTCGGTAATGACATGGTCTGGTCTTAGCGTAACTCCTCCTCCTACCCGTGACCACTGAGATCGGTTGTTCCAGTGCACACACCCCTGTGGAATCTGCCCCAGCCATTTTGCTTGCTGGGACCCCCTCCCGGGCAGCCCTGACCCCTCCCCTTAAAAACAAAATAAAACCTCTGTAAAAAACAGCAAAGAACTCAACAAAAGAAGAACGCAAAAAAGACAATAAAACAATAAAACCAAAAACAATAAAAATTACAAATACACTAAAATTTAACAGATTCCCACACCCAACTAAAAATCCCTCCCACCTACCACCCCAAACACAATAAAACAATAAAACCAAAAACAATAAAAATTACAAATACACTAAAATTTAACAGATTCCCACACCCAACTAAAAATCCCTCCCACCTACCACCCCAAAGAAGATAAAAACATTAAAAATTCTTTAAAAAGCATTTTAAAAAGGACTCTGTGCTGTTTCAAGTTCCCCTGGGCAGCACCAGCAGCAGAGCGGCGGCAGCAGTCCTTTATGAGGCCTTCCAGGCCCCGCCCTAGACCAGGTGGAGAGAGGTAGGGACAGGGCCTGTGGGCACTCACAGCAGGAGAGAGTCCTGGGCAGCACCAGCAGCAGAGCAGCGGCAGCAGTCCTTTATGAGGCCTTCCAGGCCCCGCCCTAGACCAGGTGGAGAGAGGTAGGGACAGGGCCTGTGGGCACTCACAGCAGGAGAGAGTCCTGGGCAGCACCAGCAGCAGAGCAGCGGCAGCAGTCCTTTATGAGGCCTTCCAGGCCCCGCCCTAGACCAGGTGGAGAGAGGTAGGGACAGGGCCTGTGGGCACTCACAGCAGGAGAGAGTCCTGGGCAGCACCCATGTAAACATACACACACTGTTCCACTCACAATACAAATAAGCAAAGAAACCCACCCATAATTGATCTCTCCTTCAGCTACACATCTACAAATTTAACAATTTAATGGCACAAGGGGAAAAACTGGCCGATTTTGTATATGAAGACCTGCAGCGACGTCCAGATGGGAGTAAATCTAGCAGATGATGACCGGGATGTAAAGGATCTGCTGCAATTCTCTCTGCTCTCTTCTTAACTCTGGTAGCATAGATTGACTCTATTGTAGGCAAGCTAGCACCAATTACCCTTTCTGCAATTCTTACAGCTCGTTGGAGCCTTTTCTTGTCTGTCTTGGAGGCTGTACCATACCAAGCAGTAATAGAATTACAGAGAACAGTTTCAATGATGCTTCTGTAAAATTGGATCAACACTTCCTGGGGCAATTTAAATTTCCTTAGTTGATGCAGGAAATACAACCTCTGGTGGACCTTTTAAATAATACTATTGATGTTGCTTGACCAATGTAACTTTTGAGAAATTATAGAGCCCAGGAACTTAAAGGACTCTACTACTACAACCATGTTACCAAGGATGGAAATTGGCGGCAGGACACAATATAGCATATATTCAACACAAAAAAGCAGTGACAATTTGTTGTTGACAAAGGACAGCTTGACATATGAGGTAAAGGTAAAGGAACGCCTGACCATTAGGTCCAGTCGTGACCGACTCTGGGGTTGCGCGCTCATCTCGCATTATTGGCCGAGGGAGCCGGCGTATAGCTTCTAGGTCATGTGGCCAGCATGACAAAGCCGCTTCTGGCAAACCAGAGCAGCACATGGAAACGCCGTTTACCTTCCCGCTGTAGCGGTTCCTATTTATCTACTTGCATTTTGACGTGCTTTCGAACTGCTAGGTTGGCAGGAGCTGGGACCAAGCAACGGGAGCTCACCCCGTCACAGGGATTCGAACCGCCGACCTTCTGATCAGCAAGCCCTAGGCTCAGTGGCCCCATTACCTTCAGTAGCTTAGGGCCTCATCAAACCTAAATCGGGCCCTGGTTACAGGCCTCCTGCAGGGACAACTTCTGTTACTATTCTCCAATAAAGTTACATTACAGCCAGGGCCGGCTCTAGGTAAACCCCCGGTGGCGCGGTGTGTCAGGGCGCCGGGCCAGTAGGCAGGGCGCCGCACGGCAAAGCCGCGCGGAAACCATGCTGCGCCCTGCGAGGGCGGGGGCGCCGGAGCGTTCTCCGCCCCTCAGCGCCAGGGCGCGCGACCTGCTCAAGACTGCCCTGATTATAGCAATTAGTAAATTCTAAAGCTGAACCAAAGGGAACAGGCCATCATAGATTCCCTCACACAGTCCTCAGTTTCATGCACTGGGGCAGCTGAACTCTGCCATTTGAGACGCTAGGAAAGTCATCCAGGTTGCACCTTCTACATGTAGTTAAGAAAGTAATTAAAATAATGGGAGGAAGGACCACAAGGTGGGATGTAAACATAATTATGTTGGAAAGGGAATTTCCACCTGCAGTTTTGCTCTCTCTGTCACTTCTTGTCACCTAATGGCCAGGATGCAGCTAGGAAGGAGAAGTGGGAGCAGTGGGAACCAGAGGCGAAGCAACCTCCTCCGGTACCCGGAGCGGCGCTTGTCTCAGGGGGTGTGGCGCGCGTCCTCGGGCATGGTGTGCCACCCACAGGGTGGGTTGGGTCGCTCAGGGGGTGCGTGGCAAGCGGCGAGTGCCCCAGGGGGTGCTGCCGATCAGGGGTTGGCATTTTGTGTCCCCCCTTTGGAATGGCACCCTGAGCGGACCACCCTCTCCCCCCCCTCGGAACGCCCCTGGGGGGGGGGGGAACCCACAGTAAGTCAATCTTTTTAATAGCACCAGCTAAAACCTCAAGGATCGCCTTTCACCATATGAACCGACCCAGACCCTGCAATCATCATCCGAGGCCCTTCTTCATGTGCCTCTTCCATGAGAGGTGTGGAGGGCAGCAACACGAAAACAGGGCCTTTTTGCAGTGGCTCCCCGCTTCTGGAATGCTCTCCCCAGGGAGGCTCACTTGGCGCATTTGTTGCATATCTTTAGCCACTAGGTGAAATCCTTTCTCTATAACCAGGTCTTTGGCTGGTTATATGACCTTTTAAACTGGGAGGTGGGTGGATATTGCTTTTGTTTGTTACAGTGTTTTGTATTTTTGTGTTATGAAGGGCAATACAGAAATTTAACAAACAAACAAACATTGGAAAACAGTAAACAAGCAGATGTATTCATTAGGCTAAATGTTAAGTAAAGGGGGAAGGGGGGACCTCGTGGTGCGTAAGGAAGAAAATACAAATATTTGGTGGCAAATATGTATACACACGCACAAACACAGAGTGGGGTACAAACCTGAATAAAATATTGTGGGGGCCCAGATAAACCCCGCCCTGCATGATCAATCACATGATGCCCCCACGGCCCCTAGGCGTTGCCTCCTATGACAGAGAGTGATAAATTAAGCAGCTGGCAATTTGCTATCCCTTTTGGTAGTGGAGGGGGAAATGTAATAAATAATAATAGAAATAAATTTTTATTTATACCCCGCCCTTCCCGGTTCAAAAACCCGGGGTCAGGGCAGCCAACAACAAATTTAAAACACTTAATTGTAATACAACATAAATGAAGCATAAAATACAGTATAAAAGCACGAATAACCATAAAATTCAAGTTCAAGAATCAATTTGGGGAAAATCCATTCAATAAACATTAGTCACCAGGGCTAGCTGGCTGGCTAAATTAGTCCTACTTGGGCCAGCGAGGAGGCCAGGGGAGAATTAGCTGTGGGGTCCCAGAGTGGGTAATCTTCATAAAAGGGGGCGGGGGGGGGAAGAGAAGGGAAATAAAAGATCAGGCTGAGTTCAAATTAAAGGCTAGGCGGAATAGCTCTGTGTGTCAACAAAGTAAATCTCCTTGCAGCCTTTTAATGGTGCTGCAAACCCAGTAAGTCGGCAAAACCCTCCAAATGTTTGAGGGAGAGGGAAAGGTGGATATTTTGGTTGACTTTATTGGCAGGAAAGGAAGTTTCCAGAGTTCAAAGAAAGATTCAGAAAGTGAAGTTGTGTCTGTCTCGAGGAACTACGAAGGCCTTTCACCTCTGCTTTTACCAGCTGTGAACAAATTTTCTCGTACATATTTTTTTTTGCAAGCAAAAGCGAAGGAGAAACATGTTTATCAATCACCTGGAGTTGTAAATATGCTAAAGGCGACCCTTTTAAGGAGCTGGGGCTAGGAGCTGAAATGTATATATGGAAAAAAAGCAGAACCTTGGCACTTGGGATGTTTGCTAATAGAAAGCTTGTCTGCCAAGACCTATCATTTAATTCCGGAGAAACCAGAGGCCTTTCAACAGACTGTTTCGTGCCATCAGGTTAGAGAGCCATGTTTTCATTTGATTTTCCACAGTGGTTGTGGAGGCCAAAGGAGAACAGTCGCTCTCCCGCAAGCAGCGGGGTCGGCCCTGTGTTCAATTCCCCAACCGCTAGGCTAAACATTAGCCTCGGGCAGACAAGGCTGGCCTGCCTCCATGAAGCTAAGTAAACACTGATTCAGTTTGAATAAGTGGAAGATATTTCTTCCTTTTTCAGCTATATGCTGATATACGGGTACTTGAAAAACAGTAGTTTTCACAGCACACTCTGAATTCCACAGATCTTGACAAAGGAGCACAGCAAAGGATTTTTTAAAAAACCATTTTAGAGGCAAGCTGTACTGCCCAGCATTTTTTTGAAACAATAATTTAAAAGCTCTGGAAGCTTTAATTGTAGATTAATCAACTACCCATGTTCAAATATATGAAAGGATGTCATATAGAGGAGGGAGAAAGATTGTTTTCTGCTGCTCCAGAGAAACGGACACGGAGCAATGGATTCAAACTTCAAGAAAGAAGATTCCACCTAAACATTAGGAAGAACTTCCTGACAGTAAGAGCTGTTCGGCAGTGGAATTTGCTACCAAGGAGTGTGGTGGAGTCTCCTTCTTTGGAGGTCTTTAAGCAGAGGCTTGGCAGGCATATGTCAAGAATGCTTTGATGGTGTTTCCTTTTTGGCAGGGGGTTGGACTGGATGGCCCTTGTGGTCTCTTCCAACTCTATGATTCTATGATTCTAACTAGAGCTACACTAGGGCCATAGGACAAATTTGCATTTAACCAATGGGGGGGGGGTTAATCAGTGGGGCTGAGACTGAAGAATACAGGACACTTACTGTATATTCCTGCATATAAGACTACTTTTAAACCCAGGAAAATCTTCTCAAAAGTCGGGGTTCGTCTTATACGCTGGGTCGTATTTCTTATACAGCGAGTATATCCCAAACTCTATATTTTAACTGGAAAAGTTGGGCGCCGTCTTATACGCCCAGTCGTCTTATATGCCAGAATATATGGTATTTATTTTTGAGCCATTTTGACTCCTGTGTATTATTGTAAAAGGGAATGAAAAATGAATTCTCAAAAGTTGGCGGGAAAGGGGCAAATTGCATTTCGGAGGGCCAAGCTTTGTCCCACAGGCTAGATAGGTAAAGGTAAAGGACCCCTGACCATTAGGTCCAGTCGTGACCGACTCTGGGGTTGCGCACTCATCTCGCATTATTGGCCGAGGGAGCCGGCGTATAGCTTCCAGGTCATGTGGCCAGCATGACAAAGCCGCTTCTGGCAAACCAGAGCAGCACATGGAAACGCCGTTTACCTTCCCGCTGTAGCGGTTCCTATTTATCTACTTGCATGTTGATGTGCTTTCGAACTGCTAGGTTGGCAGGAGCTGGGACCAAGCAACGGGAGCTCACCCCATCACAGGGATTCGAACCGCCGGCCTTCTGGTCAGCAAGCCCTAGGCTCAGTGGTTTAACCACAGCGCCACCTGGGTCCCTAGATAGATTCCTGAAAGAGAAAGCTATAGCATAGTTCACATAAACAATTCCATTTTTTAACATTTCTCCTCTAAAGTATGTCGCCTGACCGATTTTAAAGGACAACATGCAGAAGACTCCATGGAATACTGCAGTTGGTAGCAGTGTCCGGGCAGAAATCGGCAAAGAAAGAAAGAAAGAAAAGTCCAGGAAAATCCGGAAGTAAGGCAGCGCATGTCAGCAGTGTCATTTTTGCCGATTATCTATAATAATAGATCAAAAATGCTCAACAACTTTTCTGTCCAGATTTTCACTGTTTGGAATATGGCAACCCTACCTGTATTTGAATTCCCAGTTCATTATTCTGCCAAACCTTCCAGGTGCTGTCAGAAGAGTGCTTTGTTTAGTGCAGTGTTTCCCAACCTTGTGCCTCCAGATGTTTTCGGACTACAATTCCCATCATTCCTGACCACTGGTCTTGCTAGCTAGGGATGATGGGAGTTGTAGTCCCAAAACATCTGGAGGCACAAGGTTGGGAAACACTGCACTAAACAAAGCACTCTTCTGGTCTAGTGAATGAAAATGGAGAACACAAACGCCCCTTCCGCTTACAGGTTGGGTGGGGAGTTCCTGCGATACAGGAGTCCAGGTGCTAGTGGAAACCTTCTGTTTACCTGTAAAGCAGGAGTGAGGGACCTGTGGTTTTCAAGATGGTGCTGGAGTTTGGTAAATGTATCACAGCGGCATGCAGAAAGAAATAAGTCTGGTATGACTGCCGGTTGAAATGATAAAGGAAACTCCAAGTTTGCTCCCAACGGTTGGATCCCAGCTTCCCAGTCAGCATGAGCGATGGTCAGGGATAGTGGGAGCAGAGGCGTAGCAAGACCAGGTGGTACCCGGTGCAGTTTTTTTTTTGTCAACCCCCCCCCATGCGACTCTGGCGAAAAGTGAAAAACGCGAATTGCAAAAAATCTAGAGCTTACAGAACAAAACTGACTTCAGATATGAAATCAGCATTGAAAGAACATATAAGAACAGTTGAAAAATCTCATACAACAGCCAAAAAAAAAAATGTTCCCCAGGGGGGGGGCGCCGAGTGTCACCCCCCTCCAGGGTGGTACCCGGGGTGTCCCACCCGCCCCCATCGCCTCCCCTTGATTCTATGATTCTAAGTACTTTGATATATAAATATCACTCTTTCATCCAGGCCCAGCTGCTCCTATAAAACTAGATCCTGTTTGTATAATAAAAGCTGTTCTGTAATATTGTATATTGTGCAAATGTGGGTTTAAAAATAAATTTAAAAAAGAAAGCATCTAGTGTAATGCTAAATCCAGAGTAAAATGTTGTCTGTAAAAGCTGTTGAAGAACGTGTATCTTAAATCTTACAAATCTGCTAAGTAGAAGGCTCTAAACTTCAAATGTCAGCATAGCCAAACCATGACTGCTTTCCTCAAAATGAAGATGTGAAGATAGTTGTGGAATTCACCCCCCCGTGCATGTCTTCTTTTAAATCTAAACCATTCTGAAACATGGAAGCAGCAAGATGAGTAGGTTATTGCCAAAAGATATCGTTCAGTTAAGTCGGAGGCAGATAGCACCTGATAAGCCGCAATCAGCAAGGCCCTTTCTAAAGGATCGTGCTTTTCCGTAATAAATATTTGACTGTTACTTGCTTTGTGGAAGTGCTTTACATCTTCCTTCAAGTAAGCCCTTAAATTCCCTGTAGGCATCTTCATAGCTAGACTGCTCCTTCCCTGGCCCTGGCTTTGGGACAGCCCTGGGCACAACCATTTTCAGGATTGCATTTATGCTGCAATTGCACCGGAATTCAGGGGAAAGTGAAATATATTGAATATTGGGCACAACCCTAAGAATATCAAATTTGACAAAAGTAAAACAGGTTGGTTTCTACACCGAAAGGATTTGAACCTAGGCTTGAAATTGTGCAGAAAGTACTTGCTGGGTGCTCAGAAACCCAGAGTGGGTCTGAGCATCATATCCTGGGGACAGGAGAGAGACTTCAGTGCTTTAAATAGCTTCTCGCTCCTTCCCTTTATATACCGGTTTTCAAAAAAAAAAACAAGTTCTCACACAAGTGGTTTTCATTGCAAAATTGGGCAATCATTAAAATAATGTGAGTTGGTCCCAGGTTAAATGCATACAGCAGGGGTGGGGAACTGGATGTTAATCGGCAAAATGACATCAGCACACTCCAGCCCTGGCAATCAGCTGATTGTTGACACTTCAAAGCACAGGACTCACACAATGTGCTATGAAGTCTCACCAATCAGCTGATTGTCAACATCCCAGAAACCTGCTATCCAGCGCTTCTGAAGCCCACCCATCACCCGAGCATTGGGACTTTTGAAACGCCACTGATCAGGTGATGGGTGGTGCGCATACCTGCCAAGTTGCTGTCAGAGAAATAAGGGACCGGGCCGGAAATAGCAGACCGGAAGTAGCGCTGCCGCCATTTTGGAACTGGGCGGAGCATGCTCAGAAGTGACTTTTGATGCTGCTTTGCCCAGTTCCAAAATGGCCGCCGCGCCAGAAATCGCACTGCAGCCATTTTGGAACTGGGCAAAGCAGCATCAAAAGTCGCTTCTGAGCATGCTCCGCCCAGTTCCAAAATGGCCACCGCGCCAGAATAAACTGGGGGGGAAACAAAAAAAAAAATCTGTTTTTTCAGCTAGGAACAGCTGGAAAAACGGGGGGTTTCCCGGGGAATACGGGAGATTTGGCAGCTATGGTAGTGCGACGAACCCCCTGGCTGATGCTGCCAATAGATTATGAGCCGAAAGGGTACAGGGGTAAAGCAATCCCCACTCAATTCCTTAAGCCTTAAAATAAACCCCTCAATTCTGGGCTTCTCAGTAAAGAGAGTCTAATTCCAGCTTTCGTGGCCTGATCTCACAAACACTATTTGAATGAACAACCTCTTGCCTACAGAACAGGGACGCCCTCAACTCAGATCCTCACTATATAGGTCTGCCATATCACCCTGGCAAACTTGTGGCACTCTAGGTTTTCACCATACAGTACTGCCCTTCCTGTGTGACTCTAGGACACAAACTATCCCCTTTTCCTCAGGTAAGTTTTGCCCTTTTCTGAGTCTCCACCTCTGTGAGTTTTAATATACTGCTGGAATAACCAAGACGATAGATACTCTTTGGCACAAAAATAAGATGAATTTTATTTACTTGAGAACATAGGTTTTTCTTTTCGTAACGATGCATAAGTTTACAAGCTTAGTTACAGTTATACCTTAACTCTGTCCGACTTTAACTTCAAGTTATCCTAAGCCTAACCTAAACCACCACTATCCTGGCCCCACAACCTTCTTCTTCCCTCTTCGTCACCGCACTCCCCCTCTTCTAACTGCCAAAACGGTTATTCCCTCCTTTTTAAACTGGGCACCGTCCTGCCTCCTAAAGATGCGCTGTCAGTTAAACTGGAGGTGGATTAACTCTTTCTAATCCAGGGTGTAATAAATCTTCCATCCTGGGGCTAATCCGTTACAGGTGGCACTTCAGAAGCCCTTTGGGGCCCAGCCCAGTCACCTTCTTGCCTGACGGATGGTTAGGCCTGGCCTGGCCAAAGTGACCTGGCAGGCCAAATGGGGAAACCTAATTGGGGCTGTGGGCCTGAGGTTCCCCACTCCTGCTGTATAGGCTTGCAGCCCTAGTAATAAGCACCCTTGTTTAAATTCAGCTGATACCCAAGCAGGTCACTTGGCCTGATACTGCGGAGAAAAAAGTCTATAAAATGCTAAAACCCCTCATTATAGTGCCACAATATTTACTGGAGGTTGTTTTTTTTTTAAGAGTGTATTTAAAAGATTAAACTGAGCTGCCATCAGAGCTATTACTTTGCCAGGCTAAATGACCCACTTTGTGGTTTTAGCTATTGATCTTACGATGAAGAAGAACACAGCTGCAGAATGAAGATAGAGAGCTGGGTGAAGGAACCAAATGGTGTAAAATTAAAAGGGAAAGAAAGCAACCTTTACACACACACACACACACAATGATTAATATTCAGCAGACACTATAAGAATGGGGGGGGGCAGAATATAGAATTTAAAGGGTAAAAAAAAGTTAAAGGACCCCTGGATGGTTAAGTCCCGTCAAAGGTTACTGTGGGGTGTGACACTCATCTCACTTTCAGGCCGAGGGAGCCGGCTTTTGTCCACAGACACCTTTCCAGGTCATGTGGCCAGCATAACTAAACCATTTCTGGCACAACGGACCACAGTGGCGGAAACCAGAGTGCACAGAAATGTTGTTTACCTTCCTGCCATAGCGGTACCTATTTATCTACTTGCACTGGTGTGCTTTCAAACTACAGTGGTGCCTCGCAAGACGAATTTAATTCGTTCCGCGAGTCAATTCGTTTTGCGAAAAATTCGTCTTGCAAATCACGGTTTCCCATAGGAATGCATTGAAATTTCTTTTTTTGCCCATAGGAATGCATTAATTAAATTCCAATGCATTCCTATGGGAAACCGCGATTCACAAGTCGAATTTTTCGCAAAACGAATTCGTCTTGCGAGTCACCATCAGATCGCAAGACGCATTCGTCTTGCGAAAAATTCGTCTTGCAGGGCATTCGTCTTGCGAGGTACCACTATACTAGGTTGGCAGGAGCTGGGACAGAGCAACGGGAGCTCACCCCGTCACAGGGATCCAAACCACCAACCTTCTGATCGGCAAGCCCAAGAGGCTCAGTGGTTTAGACCACAGCGCCACCCGCGTCCCATTATAGAATTTAACACACAGGTGACAAACATTTGTTATTTGCTGTACAAGCATGCTAAGCAGATCCGTCTCCCCTTCTTGGGATGAACAAGACTGGCCACAAACCAACAAAATGTAGTCTGGACTACCACCCTGACAGGTGCATTTTTAACATGGAGGCAAGCCCCATTGTATTCATTGGGGCCAACTCCCAGAGAACCATTCATAAAATCACCCCTGAAACCCCATAGAAAACAATGGAATGGAGTTTAATCAAGACAAACTTCTGCTGGGTTATGTGCATCGTGTAAATCTTATATAGGGGTATGTAGTACTAACATTCTGGCCACTAATAATAACCCCAAGAGACCAGGCCAGGGCCCTATTTATTTTATCTTATTTTATTCATTATTTATTCATTAAATTTAAAATCACCCTTCATTCAATAATAATAATAATAATAATAATATCTTATTATTATCCTAGGGAACTAGGCAGAGGGCCTTCTCGGTGGTAACGCCTGCCCTGTGGAACGCCCTCCCAACAGATGTCAAAGAGGAAAACAACTACCAGACTTTTAGAAGACATCTGAAGGCAGCCCTGTTCAGGGAGGCTTTTAATGTTTAATAGATTATTGTGTTTTATTTTTCTGTTGGAAGCCGCCCAGAGTGGCTGGGGAAACCCAGCCAGATGGGCGGGGTATAAATAATAAATTATATTTTTATTATTATTATTTATTATTATTATTATTATTATTATTATTATTATTATTATTTATACCCCGCCCATCTGGCTGGGTTTCCCCAGCCACTCTGGGCGGCTTACAACAGAAAAATGAAATAAAAATAATCTATTAAACATTAAAAGCCTCCCTAAACAGGGCTGCCTTCAGATGTCTTCTAAATGTAGCTGTTTTTTTCTTTGACATCTGAGAAGGCCCTCTGCCTGGTTCCCTGCAACTTGGCTTCTCGCAACGAGGGAACTGCCAGAAGGCCCTCGGCGCTGGACCTCAGTGTCCGGGCAGAACGATGGGGAACGCTCACAGGGCAGTTTATATTATATAGTTAACTGAAAGTGATCATGGCATACACCGCAATGCACAGGTGTATTTTGAGGGATGGTAGGTTTTTTTAAATTAAAAAAAGGATTTAAAAGTCCCTCCTGTGAGGGAGTCCTCTCAGATGTTGACTAACGTGAATTTTGTCCTCATGACCTGCTGTATGAACTCAGCATGACTATTTTGGTTAATGGGATGTATAACCTGCAAAAGTATATCAAAGTCAATTGCTCATAGGGACTGAGAGCATTAACCCAGCTCCCATTAAGAGCAAATATTATAAACCTCCTGTGAACCCACAAAAACTTACAATAAGCATTTTCCATACTCCACCCTATCTCAGTGCTGAGTGAGTTTTTCTATCCAGACTAAAAATATAATTTTAAAGGGTGTCATGCCCCCTCTTTGGAACTTCCCAACCAAATATTTGGAAATATAAATCTTTTCTGTCCATTAAATATGTCTACAGAAACAAATCAGCTGACTCAAGGATTCTTAAGAGCCCAAAGAGGGGTGTCTACCAGTGATGAGCATTTCATATAAGAACAGCTGTTATAATTCTGAGGCAGGCAGAAATTCTTTCATTGAACTGTATATTACAAAGAGAGGTTGCGAGTCAGATCCTCATTCTTCTTGATCTATTGATTTGCTCAGTACATTACGCATGGGAAGGACATTCAGAATTGCAGATAGTGTGTGTTTTAGGGGAAGTGCAGCCCTTAAGAGGTCAAAAAAAGTAATTGGGAGGTAATACAATTGTGTGAGATTATATTAAAGACCGCAGTTATTCAGCTTGTTTCATTTGGTCATTAGCCACTGAACTGACTATCTATCTGGGCTGAAGTTGATTCAGTTATGTTAAGGCAGAAAATGGGAATTTCAGTGCTCTTCTGCTTCTGTTACCTCGAGTTCAAGTCACTTCTAATCTTGTAGGCATCGCCAGGTTCATTCAAGCCATTCCATCGACAAATCTTCTCAGTGTTTAAATCTTAAATATATTTATTTAGATGGAAAGAAGTGGTTCTTTTGAGCAATGCAGTTGCGGGGGGCCCAATCCAGAACGGGGGCAGGAGGACAAAGTGTCAGGCCCTCCACCCCGCACAACAGGTTCCCAATCCAGACTGGGCTCCCAGTGTCTACAATTTGCTGCTTTCTGGCCTCCCTCCAGCCTGTAACCTGTAAGGGGCCACAGTCAAGTAGGACAGAATCTGAGGGCCACATTCAGTCTAGATTCTAGACTCTCTAGAGGCTGGATATCACTTTTAGAAGATGTATTGATTTCAGTGGCGTAAATAAGTTGAAGCTTGTCATTCACAAACAATAGTAGCAGTAATAAGAAGCATTTATCGAGTACTGTACTTTAAGGTGTTCATAGTAATTCACATATATTATCTAATTAATCTTTACAACAACCCTCCTAAGTAGGTCAGTATTTTGTGTTCCCACATTGTAGAGCAGGCTTCCTCAACCTTCGGCCTTCCAGATGTTTTTGGCCTACAACTCCCATGATCCCTAGCTAGCAGGACCAGTGGTCAGGGATTCTGGGAGTTGTAGTCTCAAAACGTCTGGAGGGCCGAGGTTGAGGAAGCCTGTTGTAGAGGGTATGCTGAAGAACTTGAGTCTTGAGTCTTCTTTCTTGAGTCTTCTTTCTTCTCCTTTGGCGATCACTCATAGCTGAGTAAGATTGTCTTTCATGAACATGGTCTTAACAGTGAGTCAGTAACTGACTGCGGAGGCCAATTCTGGATCCACACATCCTTCCACAGTGGGGACGTTGGTTTCCGGGCGGGAGTTGATCACAGTGAGGGTTTGTCCTGAGTTCGAGCATCTTCAAAGTCCATGACACCTTTAGTAAAGGCTGTTCTCCAATTGGAGTGCTCACAGGCCTGTTGTCGGTGTTTATACTACATTTTTTTAGATTTGCCTTGAGAGAGTCTTTAAACCTCTTTTGTTGACCACCAGCATTACGCAAATCCATGATACCTGAGACTAGATATATTGCACTGCCTTTCCTATACCTCCAGCTTAAGTATTATAAATTTATATACAGTAGTTGTGCTCACTTAACAGATTCAAGGATTGCAGGATGCTGTACATAAAGATGTCAGGACCCATACAATATTAAAATTTAAAGAATAAAAATCAAAGCAATATAATAAACTGTCAAGGAGCAAACCAGAAAAATATTCAACCAGTTAACACAAATCAGTACAACAGATTTCCAAAGCCTAGGCCAATAAAACTGCCTTAACCTGGAGCCAAAATATTATAAGGTTGGCACCAGCCTTACTTTCTTCTGGAGGGTATTCCAAAGCCAGGACAGCACCACCAAGAAGGTCATCTCCATCATGGATACGTAACACACAGAGGAGGAGGAGGAGGAGGAGGAGGAGGAGGAGGAGGAGGAGGAGGAGTTTGGATTTGATATCCCGCTTTATCACTACCCTAAGGAGTTTCACTGTTTTTCCCCCATACAATTTTCCTTCGTTTCACTTATGAGCTACTCCTTGGGCCCTTCCATTCCTTATGCAAAATCCTTTTGCTTAAATGAGAAACCACACCACATATTCGCTCCAGTTTGAGACTTCTTCTTTTTCTGACACCCTCATAAATGACCCCTGGTTCACTGAACATTTTCAATCATTAAAGCGAGCTTTTGCCGGGGGGGGGGGGGGGGTCGCAGCCAGATACGAAGCAAGCCTGGAATGATTTATGCATACTTGCCAAAACCGTCTGCAACTGATGATCTTGCATATTTTTCAGGGGGAGGGGAGAGGGAGAAGAAAAACATGGCTTTCTGCACAGATTTTCAGCTGGGAAAGATGCACAGTGTCCAGCATGCATTAGAATGGTATTGGGGAAGTTGATTAGAATACCTCAGGGGATACACACGACTGAAGATGGTCCAGAGTTGTTGTTCCAGCACCCTGTTTCTAGAACTGAAGGCTTTTAAGCCTGAGCCTCAGAGTCCCACTCAGCATATTCAGGCGATCGGTCTTACATAAGGAAATGATCTACTAGCAAAAAGCACCTTGTCTCAAGCGTGCCCCTTTATTCATGTGGAGCCCTTATCCATACCTGCCAAGTTGCTGTCTGGGAAAGAAGGGACCGGGCCGGAAATAGCAGACCGGAAGTAGCACTGCTGCCATTTTGGAACTGGGTGGAGCATGCTCAGAAGTGACTTTTGATGCTGCTCCACCCAGTTCCAAAATGGCCACCGCGCCAGAATAAACCAGGGAAAAACAAAAAAAATCCATTTTTTCAGCTAGGAACAGCTGGGAAAACGGGGATTTCCCGGGGGAAACGGGAGAGTTGGCAGCTATGCCCTTATCTGGTGGTTGACCAAACCTGCACACTGCGGTGCCTCAACTCCCTAGGACTAAGTGCCATTCCGTAGCCTCCTCTAATTCAGAGATGTTACCCATGTTTTGGGAGGAAGGAACAACTGCCATTTCCCCTCTGATCAGCCTTACGGTCCCTCAACACGAGCTGCTCCTCTGTGACATTTGGCTTGGGGAGCTCTGAGTCACCCTCTAAGGAGGATTCCTCCTGCCCCAGGGGTGCAACTATTATCAAAACTAAGAATTATGTGAACTTGTTCAATCAGCATAATGATTCATCTGGGACACAGAACTCAGCATTTCTTTCTGCAGAACTTGAATATTTTAAGGACAAAGTGCGCTCAGTGAGGAGGTGAATAATAATAATAATAATAATAATAATAATAACAATACCTATATCTATATGGGTGCCTACTGAGAAGATCCATAAAAAAGCAACTGCAAGAAAAGGAATTATTGTGAAAATAAGACATATTTAGGGGGGAGCCATAGTCACTAGAGCCCAGCCAAATGGCTGTTGTTGTTCTTTAAATAAATTGAGCTCAGCACATCAACTTGAATGTATGCTGGAAAATATTATACATATAATAGTATAAAGGTTAAGGGGTCCCTGACCATCAGGTCCAGTCGTGTCCTACTCTGGGGTTGCGGTGCTCATCTCGCTCTATAGGCCGAGGGAGCCAGCGTTTGTCTGCAGACAGCTTCCGGGTCATGTGGCCAGCATGATAAAGCCGCTTCTGGGGAACCAGAGCAGCGCACAGAAACGGCGTTTACCTTCCTGCCGGAGCGGTCCCTATTTATCTACTTGCACTTTGATGTGCTTTCGAACTGCTAGGTGGGCAGGAGCTGGGACCGAGCAACAGGAGCTCACCCCATTGCAGGGATTCGAACCGCTGACCTTCTGATCAGCAAGCCCTAGACTCTGTGGTTCAACCCACAGCGCCACCTGGGTCCCTTTACACCTGGGTATACTATATAATAGTATAGATATAATAAAATTCAGGAGGCTACCCTTTCTTGCAACATAATTCCCCCCTACTGATTGTGAACTCTCAAAATTTGGATGATCCCTAAAAATTAGGGAGCCGATGGAATCCCTGATTAAAGTTACCAATTCAGCCAAGAGGAGCTGTGTACTATAAGCAGCCTTCTTGTGTGTACTCATTTGGGTACGCATTTGCATCTGCACTTCTCATTCTGTCCAGTCCTCTGAAGCAGCTGCATAAATATTTCCGTGTGTGTGCAATACACCGTCCCTTCCGAGGCCGTTACTTGTTGTGCAAGAGTAGCTGTGTACGACTAAAGCAGGATTGTGACTATTATCTTTAAACAAAACCGCATGATAATGGATAGGAAAGGGCAAGATGAACTTTGCAAATGGCATCCGTTTGACATCTACTGCTTTGCTTTTCGCTCTCCTCTGTATCCTTGCCTGGAGCCTCCGCCAAGGCGGGATTTTTGCAGCTTGACCATCAGTCATAGCTTTTCCTCCCCCAAACAGAGAAATCCGTCATCTCTTCGGTGTAAAAACAAATTCTCCCAGTGTGGCCACAAGCTGAGCTAACACGAGAAACATTTCCTACCAGCGTCCACGGAGGACGGACATTGTATTTCGTTTCAGCTCGGAGCGGTGAAATCTGCCCAGGGCTGGGAATCTCACCCTCCCGTTGGTACTGAGGAAGTGGCGTTGAAAGCCAAGCATTTGTCTTCAAGGGCAAGGATTGTATCTGAGCACCAAACATTTAGCTGTAAAAACGTATAAACTGTGTAAAGGAATGCTGTCAATGGAATGCGTTAAGCGAGAACAACAACATACAAATTTTCACTGTATTTGTAGATGTATGTCCAAATGCATACGTCAACGTCTTCTGTGGAAACCCTGGGAATTGGTGTCAATAATTAGGGATTCCTGATGCAGAAAGATGCAGAGACCAAGAAGAATGTGGTGGCGTTTGTGCCACTGTGCATATTAAATAAATAATAACAACAGTATCAGGAGAGAAATAAATCCAGTACCCAACCTAAGAATTTTACTTCCCCTAAAGGTAAAGGTAAAGGGACCCCTGACTATTTCGTCCAGTCGTGACCGACTCTGGGGTTGCGGCGCTCATCTCGCGTTATTGGCCGAGGGAGCCGGCGTGCAGCTTCCAGGTCATGTGGCCAGCATGACAAAGCCACTTCTGGTGAACCAGAGCAGCACATGGAAACACCGTTTACCTTCCCGCTGTAGCGGTACCTATTTATCTACTTGCACTTTGACGTGCTTTTGAACTGCTAGGTTGGCAGGAGCTGGGACCGAGCAACGGGAGCTCACCCCGTCGCAGGGATTCGAACCGCCGACCTTCTGACTGCCAAACCCTAGGCTCTGTGGTTTAACCCACAGCACCACCCGCATCCCTTCAAAGGTAAAGGTAAAGGGACCCCTGGCCGTTAGGTCCAGTCGCGGACGACTCTGGGGTTGCGGCACTCATCTTGTTTTACTGGCTTTAC
Organism: Zootoca vivipara; assembly: GCF_965207765.1. Classification (NCBI taxonomy): domain Eukaryota; kingdom Metazoa; phylum Chordata; class Lepidosauria; order Squamata; family Lacertidae; genus Zootoca; species Zootoca vivipara. The sequence goes on along the minus strand of NC_142594.1, from coordinate 6,683,828 downwards.
CGTACCCAACCTAAGAATTTTACTTCCCCTACACACACACAAAAGAAAGAAAGAAACTTCACAAACCTAGTTTGCACAAGGGGGACTGAAATAAGGTGACATGATAGAATTTTATAAAATTATGCAAGGCATGAAAAGAGAGAACAGTGGAGAGCTTTTCTCCTTTTCTCTTAACAGAAGAAGTTCCAGACAGCCAATGAAGTTGAATGTTGGAAGATTTGGGGCAGATAAATGACTGAACAACGGGACTGAACAATGGGAGCTCACCCCATTGCAGGGATTCAAACCGCCGACATTCTGATCGGCAAGCCCTAGGCTCTGTGGTTTAGACCACAGCACCACCCGCGTCCCTTCAGGGGTCCTTTACCTTTACCTTTTTACAGCAGGAACTAGATTTTCTACTGTAGGAATAAGCATGGGTATATGCAGGGAAGAAGTTTCACAGAGAAGAAGGATGTTTAAGTCTTTCCCAGACAGCCAGTTTTAATCTGCTACTTCTCTCTAAAACAGATTTCACCGCTTGATTGAGAAGCCAGATCTCCAAGCCAGACAGCCTGGATGAAGGATCTGGAGGGCTGTAGATGAAAAGCAACTGGGAGCAAGATTAAACCCACATACCACCTGCCACTTCTCCTCTGTAAACATCCTTCACTACCCCCACCCCCACCGCCTTGGCACTTCAGAATCCTGTGCCGGTATTATCCCCCCCCTCCCAACAGCTAGTTGTGTTCTCCTTCGAAAGGAGCTCAACATATAGGCCCACGTACGATGACACACTTGCCTCATATCTAACTGGCCAACCGAGAGGTTTCACCGTCCCTGTCCCACTCTGCGCACATGCTACGAAACGAACAAAATAAAGACCCATGCATTCTGGTCATTCCATGCATTCTGCAAACAGCCCATTTTAAACACACCCAACTGTCCAAAGGACAGGGCAGGACTCAAGATGGGTCTGTTTCAGCTTAAATCTGTCCCTGAACAATGTCCACGAATTAGCAAAGAGAAGCACAAAGAAATGAATAAACAATTGGGAAGGGCATGGGAGAGACGGAGAGCAGTAGACAGACATTTTAAACAATCCGGCTCCAGAACGGTTCCCCGGCCAACATCAATGCCTTAATAAATGCCTCTTTTGGAACACACTCAAACTAGCATAACACCAGAGGCGTACCTAGGGCTTGGTGAAACCAACCTCGCCAAGGGTGCGTGTGTACAAAAATCACCTATCGGACTATGGAGTGTACAGCGTATTTGTGTGTGGCAACACGATGCCACCGTCGCAGTGAGATCAAACATGGGAGAAGCTTCTCCTCTTTCTCACACCGCAGCACAAAGGCATGCAAATGTTTTTGCCCTTCTTCCTCGCCATCATTCCAGATGCTTTGAGTACAGTCGTACCTTGGATCCCAAACACCTTGGCTCCCGAACGCCACAAACCCAGAAGTGACTGTTCCGGTTTGGGAACTATTTTTGGAAGCCGAACATCCAACAGGGCTTCCGCGGCTTCTGATTGGCTGCAGGAGCTTCCTGCACCCAATCGGAAGCTGTGCTTTGGTTTCCGAATGTTTTGGAAGTTGAACAGACTTCTGGAATGGATTCCGTTTGACTCCCAAGGTACAACTGTACTTGGCTCGTGTAAAATGTAGTATTTTGTAATGTGCCTATTGCAATAAACCGGCCTGTCCTCTCAAGCTGCTTGGATAGGAGACCAGGGAATCTTAAGCAAGATGTCCTATAGCAGGCATCCCCAAACTGTGGCCCTCCAGATGTTTTAGCCTACAACTCCCATGATTCCTAGCTAACAGGACCAGTGGTCGGGGAAGATGGGAATTGTAGTCCAAAACATCTGGAGGGCCGAAGTTTGGGGATGCCTGTCCTATAGTCTGCATAAAAGGGAGACATGCCATGCAAATGGGATCACTGTCATGTGATCACTTGGTTATGACTATAAATATGGGAGAGGGAATGCTTCTTGTCAATGGGCCATCGTAAGTTGAAGAAAGCTGGAGTCAATGTGGTCAGAATGCAGAACTTTTCACATACCAACTGAAAACTCAAGTTGAATTCTAGTTTTCTCTGGATGGCTCTTCGGGAATCTACGTACAAGGTATGAATAAATATCCCCATGAACACATGGCAACTGGGCTCATTATCCCAGTGAGGCTGGTTTTCAAATGGGTAAAAGAACCCATGTGCTTCCAGTGTCTGTGAAGACTTCTTTTTAAGATTTATTATTTGAAAATTACATTTGGCAGTTTAGCCTCTCATATGATCTGACAGAGGTATCCCAAACTGCAGCCAACCACATTTATGAAACTAAAGAGACACCCAGCTGTAATATAGCAATGGCTGTATTTAAATTATTCCCATCTGGCTTAGCAAATGTCTATATCATAAATTGAACTTTGCCTAGACCTGATGATCAAATTTACATCCCAATTGAAAGCAGGAATTTTAAGAGTTGAAGAATAATGTGTAGATTTCCCATATCGGAAAATATTAGACCAAGTCAATACAATGAAAAGCTTTCCCCATCCTTTTCCTTGAAACTCTTCTCCAACTTAACCCAATTTCCTAAGTCATTTAGAGGCCCTTAAACAAAATGAAATCCTAATGATGTCGCTGCCATGAATAATTAATTGTACTTGCCCAATCTCTCCAACAAAATCCATTCTCATTAGATTAGAGGTTCTCTCAAGACACAAGAGTTCATGATGGCATTTTTACATCCTTCTTGTCTCTTACTTTTCTTTGTCTCTTCTTATCTACGTCTGTGATCAAGGATTCCATCACCTGCAGTCCTCTTAAGACCATTTGCATTGCCTGGCTTTGACATCTTTTAAGAAATTGCTGTTTAATTGAAAAGCTCTCTGGCTTTGCCCCCCCCCAAAAAAATGGCTGGTGTGTGTGTGTGTGTGTGTGTGTGTGTGTGTGTGTGTAGAAGAATTCTACAACTGCCAATCAGCCTAAGTGGATGAACATATGGCAGGGGTCTTATTTCTTTGATTAATTAACTTTATTTTTCTTTGCAAACCTCTTGGGATCAATACCCCTTCTCAGAATTTGGAAATCCAGCCGTACTCATGCCAAATGATCACAAACTGTGTTTGTGGGACAGGTGGTTTCCGTTTTATACGCGAGTCCGAAAAAAGGTAGGCTCTGAATGAAGACAAAACCGTCAGCTGGGCTCCTTATCAGGATGCAAGTGTAACTGTAACTGTAACAGTAACAACAACAACAACAACAACAACAACAACAACAACAACAACAACAACTTTCCATACCTGCCAAGTTGCTGTCGGAGAAATAAGGGACTGGGTGGAAGTAGCAGACCGGAAGTAGCGCTGCCGCCATTTTGGAACTGGGCGGAGCAGTGCAACTTCTGGCGCGGTGGCCATTTTGGAACTGGGCAAAGCAGCATCAAAAGTCGCTTCTGAGCATGCTCCGCCCAGTTCCAAAATGGCCGCCGCGCCAGAATAAACCGGGGGGATCCGTTTTTTCAGCTAGGAACAGCTGTAAAAACGGGGATTTCCCGGGGAATACGGGAGACTTGGCAACTATGCAACTTTCCCTGGAATTCTTTGTGGATGAAAAACTATGGATTCATGCCCATGCACAGCACGACCTATGTCTGACTAGTACTTTCTTGCAGTCCTGAGAACAAAATTAAATGTTTGAGCTGCTTCCCTGACAAAGGTGCTAAGAGGCACTAGAAACCCAGTGATGCAAAAAAAAGGGACGTCAGTTAAAAAGTCTGTCCTAAACACAGTGATGGGTTGACATTGCAGTTTCAATGCAAAAAGCAGGTGGTGGTGGCAAAAGATCGCCACCGCCTAGCGAACCTGAACTTGGTATTGCAGGAACCTGTCTTCCTCCATATATCAGACAATAGACCAGAGTTCAAAGGTGGGACACTATTATCAAGTACAGACACTAAGTGTAATCAATGGCAGCAGTAAGTCAAGCTCTCCAACTGATTCTTCAAGTTTAACACATCAGAGGTTATTAAATTAAAATAACTAAAAGGCAGAGGGAATGCAAGCAAGCAGGAGATGATGGACGTATCCATTTATTCTTCCTAATGTAAGCCTGACCTCTCCTAATGAAAATTAGTGGAGTACGCCAGATGAACACTTAAAATAGAAAAGGAGTCCTCACTACATGTTGAGCATAGATTGGTTTGGGTCAGATATAATGCTACCAGGGAGGGGGGGGGTGAGTCATCAAATCTGCATATTTCTATGCACCAACAGTTCTGTCCATCAGGTGAACATCTTTGCAAATCTCAGAACGTTCAAATTCCAGTGACTGGAACAGCCACCCAAGAGGATGAAACAACAGTTTGCTTCCAAATGGTCCCATTCTTTCAACCATCCTGCAGAATCCAATAGCTTGCAATTTCCACGCAGGCCTCGGCTCTGTTTTACCAATATATCACAGTTATCATTCTGGATTTTAAAGGATCCTTTCAGTTCAGAAACAAAATTTTAAGATGGTTTATCAATTTCAACTGAGTTGGCTGGACAAACCTGGACTATTAAAAACAAGAGAGACAGGGGACATTTAAAGCGACCCCATAAAACTTGGGCACTGAATTACATATCATAGGGCTGCCATACGTCTCGATTTTCCAAGATACCAGGATTTCAAAGGTGGGGGTGATTTCCGAAAGGTGGTGGTTTGTCCTGGATCTTAGTCAAGTCAATTGAAAAAACCTCAAAATCTTTTGGGGTGTCCTGGTTTTGACTTTTTGAAATATGGCAACCCTAAACACATTTTCTTCCCATGTCTTCCATCCTCAGAGCTACTAGTATTCATCTCTCTCCTGACCATTAGAAAAGTTACCCACAAAAGAAGCTGTTGGACTGGATGGCCCGTGTGGTCTCTTCCAACTCTATGATTCTATGATTCTTCTATGATTCTATGAATCTTCCAAACTGAAGAGAGTTAAAATCACATTTCTTAATCTGGTGATGTATTTGCCCATGGCGCCATCTAGTGGGTCATTTGGTTCATACGCGACACATGCCTGTTCTTACAGGAGTAGGAGGTCAAAGCAGCTGCAGTGGGGCTGCTAATCTCACTGGGGAAATAGCACTGGGGGGGAGGGGTTAACCCTTTCCTCCTGCGCTGCTTCTCTCAGCAAAATCACACCACCAAGTAGCCCCAGGGCAGAAACAGAAATGATGACTTCCTCCTGCTTATTCCTGCTTGATTTTTATCAAGGAGGATTTAGCATAGCTGCCAAGTTTTCCCTTTTCTCGCGAGGAAGCCTATTCAGCATAAGGGAATTTCCCTTAAAAAAAGGGAGAACTTGGCAGCTATGGATTTAGGTAAATGATTAAACTGCCTCTCGCCCACCCAGCACTGTTCCTCAATGAGAATAACAGCTCACTATGACTGTTGTAAAGAAAAAAGATGCTGATCAATATGGACATGGATCTCCCGGCTTGCGTCTTGTTCAGTTTATAGTTAAAAATGTGTGTTGAAAAAGATCTCAGTGGAGTATAATGGTCTTTTCACATGTTAAATGACGGCAAAAAGAGTTTTGCTTTTGAATGTGCATTCACCAGGAGCCACAGCCAACTACTGCTCTCTAAGGATAACTGTACGATACATGTGCTTTCAAACACACTCTTCACATCCATACATAATATTAAGTGTTCACCTGGACCTGCCTTACATGGGAGGGGTTCCAGGATAACCTGTTTCCTAAACTTGCACTGCAAAAGTGCCTAAACATTTTGTTAAGAGCCTCCAAAAAGAATGGAACCTACTATTTGCTTTATGCTAATGCTACACTCATTTTTTTGCGTAGCTTTATTCTGCCTTGCGGTTGTGCTGAGCTTGTCCCTTTACTCCTTGAGCTTCCAGAATATAACTGAAGGAGTGTCTCGACCCCCATCGTTCTGCCCAGACACTGAGGTCTAGCGCCGAGGGCCTTCTGGTGGTTCCCTCGCTGCGAGAAGCCAAGTTACAGGGAACCCAGGCAGAGGGCCTTCTCGGTAGTGGCACCCGCCCTGTGGAACACCCTTCCTTCAGATGCCAAGGAAAGAAACAACTATCTGACTTTTAGAAGACATCTGAAGGCAACCCTGTTCAGGGAAGCTTTTAATATTCAACAGACCATTGTATTTTAATATTTTGTTGGAAGCCGCCCAGAGTGGCTGGGGAAACCCAGCCAGATGGGCGGGGTATAAAATTATTATTATTATTATTATTATTATTATTATTATTATTATTATTATTACCCTTTGCAGGTGACCATGCAAAGCAAAGACTCAGGGAAACAACACCATAACAGATATTAGTTACCCTGCCTAAAAGGAATTAGGCTTGTATCATTACCATTTGAAGCAAAGACCAGAGAGATGCAAATACCTCACTCCACATCTAATCCACTTTGTGCACAGCCAACACAAGCACCAGCCTATTTGGTTATTTTATTAGCCCTGGAGAGAACAAAAAAAGAACTCTGCAATGAGCATGGTCCCTACCAATCAATAAATCAACAGTCATTTGTCTTAAGGTTAGATAACGGTTACTGTAGAATCTACGGTACCACCCTAAGTTTCCACCCAGAACACCTTCTGATCCAGGAATTTGTGGCCAAGCAGAGTCTGAGGTTGTGCTTCCAGGGGCAGATCTACTATGAAGTGAATGAAGCTGCAACTTCAGGCTCCTAATGCTGGAGGGGCCCCAGAAGCGACTCAATTTATGCATGTATGTATATATTTCCCTAATTTTCAGCACCGCATAACTTGAAACTACAAGGCATAGGGAATATTTATTCACACCAGTGACTCTGATTTGTGAGATAATCCAGAACAGCAAATTTAATCAAAATCTGAGATGTACCAGTAGTTAATTTTTTAAAAAAATGTACAGCCCCCCTTACCCCACACTTTTAAGGCACCGTGAATCTAGTCCTTTCCACTTCTTCAGCTCTTGTTTCCAAGATCTCTGTGTCCTTCCTTCTCTCAGGTGGCCCATTTGCCCTTGGTGCACATCTGGTCCAGACAGGGTGATGTTTTTGAACTCTTTGCATGTACATTACGCTTTACTGTTTTGGGGTTGTTGGGTTTTTGCAAACACACACACACATCTATTTTTGACCAAATGGTGACTCTCGAGATCTCTGGCAATTTCCTCCTTGTAACTGTACTGCAAGAAAATGTCCTCACAACACACAACTCTATATGCCCATGATCTTGAAAATCACACCTCTGTTGGTGATGCTTATATACTTACAGTATTTGTAACTTGATCAAGAATAGATCTACGGTTGGTAACAGTTCAGGCTCGTCTTGGCTGTTGTCTTTTACATCAAAATTTTCAACCTTCTGGAGTCCACTGCTCCCTTGACCAACTACAGTGGTCCCTCGCAAGACAAAATTAATTCGTTCCATGAGTCATTTCGTATTGCAAAAATTTTGTCTTGCGAAGCACGGTTTCCCATAGGAACGCATTGAAATTTAATTAATGCGTTCCTATGGGCAAAAAAAAAGCGCAAAAAAGGCACCAACTCACCCGCCACGGCCGGAGGTTTTAAAGGCTCTGGGGAGGGGGAAGCAGGAGGAGGGCCAGGGAGAGGCTCCCTCTCTCCTTTCCCAGCAGACGGACCCTCACGCCCAACCAGGCTCTAAAGCAGGCATCCCCAAACTTCGGCCCTCCAGATGTTTTGGACTACAATTCCCATCTTCCCCAACCACTGGTCCTGTTAGCTAGGGATCATGGGAGTTGTAGGCCAAAACATCTGGAGGGCCACAGTTTGGGGATGCCTGCTCTAAAGAGCCAAAGAGGTAAAGTGAATAATAATGATGTGATTATAAAGTTTAAAACCAAACAAACTGAACTTTCATAGGCCCAGGGAGCGGGGGGGGGGGGGAATTCTATGACACCCTCTTAAGTACCAAGACCACCTGACATTTAACATACTGTGTTTTGATATTTGCAGGCAGAGGGCCTAACATAGGAACACATCCTTTAGAGTTAACATTTTTTAAAGTGGCAGCAGTGTTGACATTCCAAAACATAGGTGGTTTGTTTTTGTTTTTACATTTCTGATGGAGTTAATAGTTTCTTCCTTAGTTCGGCTTCTCAAAACTTAATTATTATTGCAAAGAATAGGTCTTCCGCTCTTTCTCTTTCTCCTCTTTCTCCAGTTTTCCTTTTGAAACTGGGTTTTCCCTTTCTGCCGAGTTTAGCAGTGAACATTTTGATAGATGTGTCCAGTGACTTCAGGAATTTCCAGTTATAAACTGTTAAGACTAAAAAACAGACCCTTCGGCATTTTCAGGGCCTGCAAAATACAAAATTGATTCCTAAGTTTATCACTCCACCTTTAAAACATGTTGCGTTTAGAGTGCGCCGAAAGAATGATTCAGATTATGCCAGATTTTTTAAAAAGGGATTCTCTACATGCTACGCATAGTACAAAGTGCCAACAAACCCCATTATAAATCTTTCGGTGTTACTTGACTCCTGCTTTTTTTCCCTGAAGAAAACCAACAATGCCTATCGTCTACAAAGACAAGTTCTAAATCCTCTGTTTTTTACCATCGGGAGGTGACCTGAAAAAACCTATGTGCCTCTTCCCTTTGCACAGCCACGCAAGAGTCAGGCTCTTGAGGCGTATGGAGCCCGGTGTGTTCCTGGTAGATCCCCGGGAGTTTTTGGTAGATCGCGTTGGTAAAACAGAATCTGGGCCCGCACCCTCGCCCCACCCTCCCTTCTTGCACAATCTGCAGAACGGAAGACGGAGTTTACTCAGTGAGGCTGTTTGTTTCCCCAGCGATCAGTTGGTGAGTGGCTGTTCCTCTTTATCTCCCAAAACCCTTAAAAACGGGGCTTCCTTCCTCCCTAAAATAAAGCTCCACATCTTTGACCTGAACCCAAAAAAAAACCAGGGATAGATCGCCACCAGATTTTAATTCTGTAAGTAGATCGCAGTCTCTTGGGAGTTGGCCACCCCTGTAGGTGAATACAGAAGAATTCAAAGGAATGTGTGTTCTTTTCACCGTAGCTTTTCTCTCTTTTTTAATTAAAAAACTAATTACATGTTTCTGTGCTTCCCAGTACATATATTTTTTTTAAAAAAAGTACAGCATGTATTAAACAGTTTGTAGTGCACTCGATCACTCTGTTCCCTTTGAAGAGCTGCTATGTCATTTGTGGCATGAAGTGAAGGGGGGGGGGAATACATGCCCCTGGCAAATCTGAGTTGCCTCCGACTCAAAACTATGGTGCAGATTTACTTTAAGCAATTTTTAAAAACCACATACACAATGATTCCTACACAGGTACTGTTTTACTGCGAAGGGTCTTATTTCCAAAGAGTGTTCCAAAGAGTGTTTTACAACTCTTTAAAGGGACCACACCGCACGCCAACTACAAGCTTCTCGCCTCAGTGTTATCACAATTGAAAGAAAAAAACATGGAAGACTATTCTTTCTTTCTTTTTTTACATTTGTTCTTCTTTACATAAAGAATCTTTTAAAAAGCATTTAGTAGTCCATTTCGGCTTAAAATATTCGTAAAGCATGAGAAAGCAGAGAGAGAGGGAAAAAAATACACATTTTTGTACACCATGATCAGAAAGTTTACATTATAAATCTTGAAATTGCACTGTATTTAAAATACCCCCTGCCCAGAGTCCGCTTCCACTTTTGAGCATAACTCTCTTCTGCTACTGACGGCTCCTTCGCAGTTTAGTTGCCAACTTGTGGAGGCCCTTCGGGGATGAGGGATGTGAAGAACGTGGTGACGAAGGACCAGGCCGAAGCCATGAAGCCAGGATGCGGCTGCTCTGTGTTGACATCAACAACATCTTCGCCACTGTCTTCGTCGATCCCATCGTCCATGAGGTGCTCCTTCGCAAAACAAATTCCCCAAGTGGTTTAACCGTTTCAGATCAGAGGGATATATATCAATTGCACTGATGGAATCATGTTAAATATACAGAATTCTAGGATGTAGTAGGACTCTTGTTAGCCCATAAATGAAAAGATGGTACAACTCCGACCAAAGAAGAGGAGCAGATAACACTACGCCGAGGTGGCAAGGCTGACAGGAAGAATTAGAAACCAGGAAGAGGAGGTCTTTCTTGAATGAAGAATGGGGAAAGTTTATAATTCATTTGAAAAGCTACTGTAAACAATTACATACACCGGTAGGATTGACAGAAAACTTGTAGTAAAAATTTGAACTGTGGATTGACAAAGAATTTATAAAAATAGTTATGAAAGAAATGCAGAGGGGGGAAATCGTTACATTAAGATCCACAATGGGGAGGGAGGGAAGTCAAAAGGGATTATATGTTTATGTATTCAATTCATTTGTTTATGTAAATGCAAAAAAAAAAATTTAAAAAAAGAATCCTATGATGTAGTCAGGTATAATAATTTGGTAAAATGTGACAAAACGACAGAAGTCAACATGATGTATCTGAAAAGTGCAATTTAACCATTTGACCATACAGCCCCGTAGACCTTAAGAAAGTCCCACCATTCAAAGAGGCTTAAAGGTAAAGGGACCCCTGACCATTAGGTCCAGTCTTGACCGACTCTGGGGTTGCGGCGCTCATCTCGCATTATTGGCCGAGGGAGCCGGCATGCAGCTTCCAGGTCATGTGGCCAGCATGACAAAGCCGCTTCTGGCAAACCAGAGCAGTGCACGGAAACGCCATTTACCTTCCCGCTGTAGCGGTACCTATTTATCTACTTGCACTTTGACGTGCTTTCGAACTGTTAGGTTGGCAGGAGTTGGGACCAAGCAACGGGAGCTCACGCTGTCACGGGGATTTGAACCGCCAACCTTCTGATCAGCAAGCCCTAGGCTCTGTGGTTTAACCCACAGCACTACCTGCATCCCACAAAGAAGCTTGCTCCCAGGTTAATTGAACATGGAACGACCGTCTTAATTTAAGTTCATTAATGCAAGAGTTCACTTTTAAAAGAGCTGTCAGCACATCGTAAAACTGCCAACAGCTATATATTTTTTGGAAAGTAAACATGAATGCTCATCCACCTACCATCTCCTCAAGTCCAGCATTATTTACGTTTTGCCCATCGTGGTTCAGGTCTTCATTGTTCCCTGGAGGCTGTTGGAGTCCCTCTTGCCTGAATGGAAACCATCCAGCTTGGTGTCTGTTTTACAATACACATGTGCAAAGTTACTAGAAATCATACCTGCCTAACCTGAGAAAACAAACAGAATGTTGGCAGTGGAACAGCGAAATAGCTCTCCACTGGAAGGCTCATTCAACCTGATTTGTAGAGAAGGAATAGACCAAATCAGATGCAAGTAGTCACTAAAATAGGAAGAGGGGTCCCTCTTTAACCACACGTGGAACTAGCTACATGACCTAGGCAAGCTTGCAGAAATTTTGGGAAAGTTACGAAGGGTTCAGATCCTGTGTGTTAAACAGTTTAAATCATTTGGATAGTCTTGCTGTTGGCACAGTAAATTATTTACAGAAAAGCTGGCTTTACAGAAAAGCTCGGCACATCATGATAGATAGTAGAGCAATTAAGGCTCCGTCTCTGCCCTTAAAAATGGTTTAAGCTTATTCACAAATATGAAACATAGCAGCAGATGTTGCTTCTTTAAAACAGGGTTCAAGTTAATTCATAGAACGGAATGTAGATACAGTGGTACCTCTACTTACGAATGTTTCTACTTACGAATAGAGCTCCGTCCGCCATCTTGGATGCGATTTTTTCTACTTACGAATTTTTAGATGAGGTTGCTTCTACTTACGAATTTTTTCTCCCAATGCATTCCTATGGGATTCGACTTACAATTTTTTTTCGACTTACAAATGTGTGTTCGGAACGCATTAAATTCGTAAGTAGAGGTACCACTGTACACTGGTATTTTCTACTTTCATTCAGATGGGCACACAACCATGGCAAACGTAACCGAAGCATTGATAGTGCCACTATCAACTCTGATTGTAACTGAAACCCTGCTCATATATTCTTGATCCAATGCAATCACACGCCCGTTTTCTCCAAGTATAAATAACCCACCGCATGCCCACATACTGTGTGTGAGCTTAACAGACTGCATGGTTAGAACCCAATGTGCGCATACTCAAGCCATGATATATTTGTTTGTCAAAATCATTGTGCAAGCACACTACACAACTTCAGGTGCATGTGAATTTGCGTTGATCTAGAACGCTGCCCCTGTGGGGTCCTCCCTGTTCACAGAAAGCAATGCTCTGAACACTCAGATTTATTCTCCTAGGCTCTGTGGTTTAACCCACAGCGCCACCCGCTATCCCACATTCTCCTTTCAGTTTGCATTAATAAAAAGCTTCGTCTTTAAGATGCTCAGTCACAGAAGAAGAAGAAGAAGAAGAAGAAGAAGAAGAAGAAGAAGAAGAAGAAGAAGAAGAAGAAGAAGAAGAAGAAGAGGAGGAGGAGGAGGAGGAGGAGGAGGAGGAGGAGGAGGAGGAAGAGGAGAAGGAGGAAGAGGAGGAGTAGTTTGGATTTGAGATCCCGCTTTATCACTACTCAAAGGAGCCTCAAAGCGGCTATCATTCTCCTTTCCCTTCCTCCCCCACAACAAACACTCTGTGAGATGAGTGGGGCTGAGAGACTTCAGAGAAGTATGACTAGCCCAAGGTCACCCAGCAGCTGCATGTGGAGGAGCAGAGACGTGAACCTAGTTCCCCAGATTACGAGCATAGCTGCCAAGTTTTCCCTTTTCTCGCGAGGAAGCCTATTCAGCATAAGGGAACATCCCTTTAAAAAAGGGATAACTTGGCAGCTATGATTACGAGTCTTAACCACTACACCACACTGGCACTGATACTATATGTGCTCTTTCATCTGTTTCAAATAGGTCTTTGAAACAATATAAGAAAATTCAGTTCCTATTACATGCCTCTTGAAGTAAACCAGTAAGATTCCATGTTTTTAAGAGGTGTAGTATTAATTTTGGAAATTAAAATTGCAAGCTCATACAACATACAGATATCACATGCTAAGTATTTATCTTAAAGTACAATTTTTAAATTAATTTGTTTCTAACGCATTTTAAATACTAATAGAAATGAACTTCTAAAATCCTTAGTTTCACATCAGTCAAACTTTGAAGTTCAGATTTTGATCACGTAGCAGTAGCTGACAAGAATACCCTTGACCATTATTTACATGGATTATGCTAATGGTCAAACTTGGGGTGGGGCAGAGGAAAGCAATAGGGACTGGGAAGCCCCTGGTTCAAATCTCACTTTGGCCATGAATGGACTGGGCAAACTCCGCGACACAATACAGGGAAAGCAATATAGTGGTACCGCGGTTTACAAACATTCCTGTTTACAAACTCCGCAAAACTGGAAGTAGTGTTCCAGTTTGCAAGCTTTAGCTCGGTCTACAAACAGAATCTGAACCGTGGCAGGAGGGCTCATAAGGGAAAGCGCGCCTCGGTTTAAGAACGGTTTCGGTTTAAGAACGGACTTCTGGAACGAATTAAGTGCGTAAACCAAGGTACCACTGTACAGATCTCCATTACAATTTGTAGTATTGATTGTCAAAATGCTGTACTTGGGGGAGTGCTCTGTAGTCAGACCAGAGTGCTGTGTATCAATAAGCAGCATTTACTCACAGGTAAACCAGCAGCATGGCTCCCATCACCATCACAAACCGACTGAAGGACGAATAGAAGTAGACAATGCTAAGGAGGATAGCTGCTCTGGAAAAGGTATACATCCAGTCTAGCCAATCTCGGTTGAAGTCCTCCTCGTTCATCACTGGGCCGCCTTGAGCATTCATCTGCACATTCTGATTGACGGGCCTGTTCTCCTGTGGGGCTACATTGGGTGCTGCTGGGGGCTCATTGGCAGGAGCACGCTCAGAGTTGGGGGGCTGTGGAACGGGGGGAGTGTTCGATTCCGTGCTGGGTGTTGCCTGGGCTGAAACTGCAGCTTGACTGTTGAGGAGTGTAAAAAACAACAACAACAACAATCTTCGTTAGCTATCTATCCATGCACATTCTCCACAATCGTCGGCTGAACTAACCGGGGTAAATGCGTTCATAGCCTGGCATGGGTTACACTTCCCCTTCAATACTGCGCCCACTGCACCACTGTGGTGAATTCATAAGGCAATATAATTTGCGGCAAATGACAAGGAGAGCTGTGGCGAGGCATGGCGGCCTGTCACTTTCCGGCAGAGCTCATCCTGAAAGCCAACGGATGGGAAGGCAAGGCCCTAAGAATGCTCTTCACCATGAAACAATAATACAACTCAACTTTGTGGGGATGTTCAGGGAGGCAGGAGAGGATATATTGTTTACTAATATTCTTCCTAACTTGCGTTAGCAAGTCCCTTTACTCAGCGGAGTGCATTCCCTTTTTAATATAGTGGGTAGCTGGTTGCAGGCTTGTTAAAGCCTCTTGCTATCATACAATTCAGTACTGAATTGTATGTTCCTGGCAAGTCTCCTTTTATCCCTCTCAAGAGAATGAACACACGGCAATCTTATTTAAAGTCAGTAAAAGAAGTTTACTTACAATATCATCAGTTCACAGTTAGACCCCTGAAGGCAGACTTGCTTACAAAATATATACATGTGGATTGAATTTGTTGAGCTTTTTTATTATTTTACCCCAAAGTTGTTGTTGAGCTTTTTTTAAGGGTTGAAGTTGTTGAGGTTTTTTTTTTAAGGATTTTTACCCCAGGAAATAAACTGCCGCAGGGGCCGGATTAGGCCCAAAAAAGAGAGAGAGCTGCGTGCCTTGTGCTTTTGTTTAACTGCACAAGTAAGGTCACACCCACCTAGTCACATGCAAAGGAAGTATGTCCCAGCCCAGGAGGAAACAGGAAGTTCCAACTGGCTGGACCAAACATCCCCTTGTATGTCCCCTCTAGGAAAACAAGGAATGTTGTATTTGACTGCTACTTATGTATCACATCCCACAAACGTATCTTCATTTTTCTCCAATATAAAGCATGAACCAAAGCCAGCCTCCAAACAAAAGGAAGGCTGCATCTGTAAGCATTTCTCACCAAGGAGAAATTATTGTGGTGAGTGTTCTGGGGGAAATATGTTTACACATTAGATTTAGTTTACCAAAGCCCAGGGAAGGTAGCGCTGGCAATCACCTGAAAGGTGTTTCTGAGGGCACACTAGGGTGGCTTCAAGCACGTGGAGGGTAACAACACTCATGGTGGTGTCCTAGTGCCTACTCAAGAATAACAAAGCTGCAGTCTCACCTCTATGTCTTAACTGCCACTCTGCTTTCTCAACATACCTGCCAAGTTCCTCTCTGAAAAAGAAGGGACCGGACCGAAAGTAGCATACTGGAAGTAGCGCGGCAGCCATTTTGGAACTGGGCGGAGCATGCTCAGAAGTGACTTTTGATGCTGCTGTGCCCAGTTCCAAAATGGCCGCCGCACCAGAAGTCACGCTGCAGCCATTTTGGAACTGGGTGGAGCAGCATCAAAAGTCACTTCTGAGCATGCTCCGCCCAGTTCCAAAATGGCCGCCGCGCCAGAATAAACCGGGGAAAAACAAAAAAATCCGGTTTTTTCGGATGGGGGCAGCTGGAAAAATGGGGGTTTCCCCGGGGAAAATGGGAGACTTGGCAGCTATGCTTTCTCAATACTAATTTAAAGAACGCACCGTTTGTACTTACTATTGCATGTAGTACTGGCGGGCGTACATCTGTTGCCACCATATCATCTGCAGTGGGCTGAAAGCAGGGTACACAGGAAAAGCAGCCGGCACGCCTTGTCCGGGGAACTGGTTTCCTACGTTGCTGCAGGCAATCAAAGCAAATTACATGCCAGGTTGTCCGATATCAACGGAATATCCAAAGTTACATGGAACATGTTTCCCCCACAAAGACAAAAGGAGAGGACAGTCTGCTTTTAAGTCACTCAATCAGAAATCAGCTATTATGTGTTAACAGAGGGATTTCACCTGCCACACTTTACGGTGCACATTTTCCTTAAAATTTAATTTCCTTCCTCAATTTAATTGGGCATTTCGCAAGCATGCGGAAATCTAGCACTCCAGGAAATTCAAGAGCATTTCAACACAGCCACCACACTGCAGGCCTCCTAGAGGTGTAATCAGCAACAACCAAAAAGTGTTATCCTCCTTGTTAATTTAGACCAGGCATCCCCAAACGTCGGCCCTCCAGATGTTTTGGACTACAATTCCCATCTTCCCCAACCACTGGTCCTGTTAGCTAGGGATCATGGGAGTTGTAGGCCAAAACATCTGGAGGGCCGCAGTTTGGGGATGCCTGATTTAGACCCTGGCAGGGTTTGTGTGTGTGAGAGAGAGAGAGAGAGAGAGCAGGAGACAGACAGACAGACAGACAGACAGACAGACAGACAGACAGACAGACAGACAGACAGACAGACAGACAGATTTTCACCGTCATTTTCCGTTAAAGCAGAAGATCACACTTTGGTATCATTTATCAGAATATAACACTTTACAGTAGAACAAATATACTCATATAATATTTAGGAACAAGCGCTGTGTGCTACTTCACACCAAATGTGTGATAATGCTACAACTACAGCATTTGCAAAGCAGAGTGTTCAGTTAGCAGGGTCAAGTGCAGTACTAAAGTGATTTTAGAAGAAGCTGGCATGATATAAAACCGTCAGCAGCTCACATGCATCGAAGAGAATCTTAAAGAACAGAAAGGCCCCATCTTCTCTTTAAGGGCAACAAGTATTTACAGTGTTAGCAGTTGATGCAACCGTATTGCATCAGACAACAATTCCTATCTTAGAAAGAAAATTGGCTGCAAGATGCCTCAGGAGACCTTGCTAATTCACAATATACTTTCAAGACTAGGGAGATGGGAGAAGTGGGGAGAATACTAGAAGTTCTGATGTACAATAACATAAAATAAAATTGTTGGGAGAATAATCTGATTGTTCTCTGTTACATGTGCCACTACTTAAAATATTTTTCCTTGAGAAGAATACCTCGACTGTTTCCTTATGAAAGCATTTAAGGAAGTGAAACAAGCTATCAGTATTAGGCGATAAGAGTGCAAAAGAGTAGATTTTGTGGGTTTCAGTACAGATTTATGAGTGAATTTGAGAATTTAGTACACTGCAGATGGAGTTCACCAGAGTAGATAGATTTTAATCAAGCAATCTGTTTTGCATCTTGTTCCTGAACAATAATACTCATTGTTTTGTTGTGATAAAACATACATTGCATAAGCCCAAACCTCTGGGCTGCAGAGGTTTATAGCCTTTTGAAAGACAGGAAAGTCGCTATGAAATTAAGGGTTTGTATTTGGCTCCCTGTGTATATGTGGAAGGGCACTTTTCAACAGCATCTATATGAGGCCTATATGCCTAGAATTTTCCAGAAGCAACTGGCAGTTACTAGATAGAAATGCCCCAGCAATGAGATGCAAAAGAAGTTCATCTGTTTGGTAGAGTCTAAATAGTCACAATTTGTACAGAAGTAAATTAACCCATTTTTTCGTATTTATAATATTCAAGTATTTTTGACGTTTTGTTTAAACAAAAAAACAGGATAACAGTGCAATCTTATATAATGACTCAGAAGTGATTTCCATGGAGTTCCCAGGTAATTGGGAACAGGACAACAGCCTAAACACAACTGATAGAAGGGATCTGGTTTAAAGTATGTCTATATATTATTTTAACACACCTGTATTAAATTCAGATTTCATTTCAAACCAGGTTATTTTTGAGACAGTCTGTTTTTTTATCAATCCTGCAGTTCACACATGAAAGCAAAACCTATTTAGTTTTCCAAGTGTTCACAAGTAAGTTTCATGATCACATGGAGAATTGATTTTTATCTCTTTGGAAGTAAAAATGATCCAGGAACAAAAAGAGTTGCCTTGAATTATTATTTTAATAAACTATGAAAGCTGGGAAAAGAGAATAACCTCCATTGTGACCCTGACCAATTTCCCTCTCTAAGAAGTGAGCACATTATTATTATTATTATTGGTCCTTCACTTTCGTCAGCGCAGAACAGAACAAGTGAAAAACAATCACTGAAAGCATCGTCTTTGATGTACGGCATTTGCAGATGTATTCCATAAACTGCTATGCAACAGATAAATATTGAAGGAAAGGCCTATCAGATGATGAAAGCGCTGATGAAATACCAGATGTTTAGAAAATTGCTCAAGACAGCAATGACAAAGAGCATCATTACAGCCTTAAAGTTAATCCTTCTACACTTGGTGGTGAGGACATACAAGTTACTCACGCACAGAAATTTTGTAAGAGCCCTTACGTACACTGATTACCTGTTTTGTAAACTGCTCTGGGGTTTCTTTCTACCAGCGAGTGGCGTATAAATGTTATGAAATAAATTCACTAAACAAATACAATCAACGGAAGCTTGTTTTGTTTTCTAAGCTTAAGGAGAAACCAGCTACCATCTTCTCCAACCTGGGTTGTGTCCACAGGACTCTGAACATTTCAGCCAAACATAATCCTGCAAGATGGTTATGACGGTACCTTGCAAGAAATGACCGCTTGAACAAAGCTCTTGCAATAAGCCCTTGAGCAGCATTTTACTTACCCTTGCATGATATAAGGGAACGGGTGGCTCGGCACTGGATCGCTCTGTGCTTGTGCCATGTTGCGATGCCTCACACCATCAGAGCCAGCTGTATGTAAAGATTCTTGAGATGGTGAAGGAGTCGATGATCCTGAATGTTCTGAACTCTTTTTTTAAAAAAAAAATGCAAGCGATAATTTCCATCAGACGTAGAAAGTATTCTGTATTATGATGAATAGTTTGGTCCCCGAAACTTCGCAAAAATGAGTATTTTACATTACTGCCGCATACCTATCCCAGCTGAACTCAAAACACTTCACTTACACTTCCCCTGAACCATTAGGTTTGCAATTACAGTGGTACCTCTACTTACGAATTTAATGCGTTCCGAACGCACATTTGTAAGTAGAAAAAAATTGTAAGTCGAATCCCATAGGAATGCATTGGGAGAAAAAATTCGTAAGTCGAAGCAACCCTATCTAAAAATTCGTAAGTAGAAAAAATCCTATCCAAACTGCATCCAAGATGGCCGACGGAGCTCCGTTCGTAAGTAGAGTTATCCGTAAGTAGAGGTACCACTGTATTCTCTGTGACTTCTTGTTGCTGTTTTCCTTTAAGACTATTGAGTAAATAAAAATCCTAGCCTGCCTCCTTAGTAAGGGGCAACATATATATATATATATTTTTATGAAAATTTTCCTCATGTAGGAAATAGTTCTTGCTATTAAGGGGAAAATATCACAAAGACTTGCCGGGGGGGGGGGGTAACATTCTGCAAAGTGGGTCTATACAGTGGTACCTTGCGAGACATATGCCCTGCAAGACGAATTGTTCACAAGACGAATGCGTCTTGCGATCTGATGGTGACTCGCAAGACAAATTCGTTTTGCGAGAAATTCATCTCGTGAATCGCGGTTTCCCATAGGAATGCATTGAAATTTAATTAATGCGTTCCTATGGGCAAAAAAAAAGAAATTTCAATGCATTCCCATGGGAAACCGCCATTCACAAGATGAATTTTTCGCAAAATGAATTGACTCGCGGAACGAATTAAATTCGTCTTGCGAGGCACCAATGTATTCCTATTCTGAGTGAAAAGATCACAATTACACACTAATTATTTGGGGGGCGGGGAGTAGACACGGCAATCTCAGTACCTCTAGGATCCCCAAACAAAGCAGGATGAAAAATAGCAAGTTTTTCAACAATGTGAGTAGTCTAGGGATTTTGCAGTTCCATTATACAACCCAGGACCTTTTTCCTCTTGGGATCATAGTCAAGCACTTTGATACTTAAAAAAAAAATTGAAACAGATGAAGCTGCAAGCCGAAACATTGCCATGTTGTCATCATATTCCTGTCAGGATTTCTTATAGTAAAACAGCATTGTTGACAGAGCTTTAATGATTGCACCTTACACAAAGCCAACTCACCGAGCTGTTGCTAGGTGCCGATGATCCATTGTTTTCCCTAAGGGTATCAGGCTTTGGAGAATTTGGGGGTGTCCGTGAAGAACATACTAGATGAACCATATGATACTCATCTTGCTAAAATAAAAAAGTGAGTAGTTTTAGCAGAAAAATTAGGCGATTTTAAAATACAAAATTGGTAATATACAAATTACAGCTGAACGGTTCAGAGGCAAGTAAATATTTTACACTGTTATTTGAAGAATAAAACATATTTCAGAATATTTATTGGAAAAATATATATTAGAGAAGTCTTATACTAAGATCTTTCTTCTTTAAAATGTACACAAAAGAGGCAAACCAGAGTGATACTTTTTACCATAGCTGGTCCTTCCGTTCGGAATCCAATTTTCTAATTAAAACTTATGAACTCCCCCCCCCAAAAAAAATTTTGCTCTTCCTCTGGTGACAGACGGGTGAATCATTTCACCAAAGAAAAGCTTATTTATCAAACTATAGATACCATAAGTTACATTTTCAAAATCAACGGCCAAAGCAATTACTCATCCGAGCTGTTCTGTTTAGGATCAATACCTGCATTTATAGAAAGGCACATTTTCAGCAGGAATTCCAGCTAAAAAACTCCCAGAGAGCAAACCGTTGCAAGTTACAAAGCTTATGGCAACTCATCCTGCAATGGAATTCAAACCTTCTATCCACAGGGAATCGCCGACCAAAATCAATATTGATTAGTCTGTGATCAAACCTCCGAACGTGTGCAACAGACTTCCTGTACATTTCAGGAGAAATGTGCTCCAGGGTGCATCTGCGCACGGAAATTGTGAAAGCTTATTAACCACAAATTGAGAGTGCGCATAGAACATAGTCAAGACTCCCCTGAATTTTAGCAGAAGATCCTGTTACCAACCTTCTCATCGAGAAAACTGCTAGTTTCTAAGGAAGGCTATAGCCATTCAGAAATAAAAGTTTGAACACACATGTCTATAAGAGACAAGTGTATTTTTCTCCTATAGGCACTGATTTATTCCAAACTATTATAATGAACCAGAGGGTTTTGGGGTCCCCCCCCCCATTTTTTAATGCTTTATTAAGGTTTAAAAGTCGTAACAAGCAAATGTATATGCGGTCAAAACAAAATTACAAAAAGAAAATAACAGTATTTGCTCACTGTACACTCTTCTTGCGTTCCCGATAACTTCCTACCACCCCCATTGTGTATTTACTGCTTATTTTATCTGGTGCACAATTAATCTCTATTTTCTTTTTAATCATCAATAATATATTCTCTTATAATTGCCCATCATAACACAGAAGTCATTCAAGTCCTGCCACTGACTTTATATTATGACAGTAATCTTTAAGGTATTTTTTTATAAATGGCCCATTTCCGAATAAATATTTGTTCAGTGTTGCCTCTCAGTTTTTCTGTCATTTTTGCTAATTTGGCAAACTCCATCCATTTACTTTGCCACTCCAGTTTTGTTGGGGTTTTCTCTCCTTTCCAATTCATTGCGATTAGTATTCTTGCTGCTACAATGGCTTACAAGACTATTTCTCTCGCAATTTTTGGGATGTCTGGGCCAAGTATCATTTTTTTAAGCTCATCATAGATTACATTCCAAAATCCCTTAATTTTCTTGCATGTCCACACGTGAATCAGAGGTTATACCTGGAGAAAGTCACTGGCGTACCTTCCTTACACAGATATTGTACGGACGACTAATGTATGTAAAACGCTTTGAAAACTCAAAGCGTCCTGCATAAATGTGAATTATTATTCATATCGTTAAGTAACGCCAGGTTCATAAACAAGGACTCTGCTGTGTATCTCCACCTCCATCATTCTGCCCGGACACTGAGGTCCAGCACCGAGGGCCTTCTGGTGGTTCCCTCGTTGCGAGAAGCCAAGTTGCAGGGAACCAGGCAGAGGGCCTTCTCGGTGGTGGCGCCTGCCCTGTGGAACGCCCTCCCATCAGATGTCAAAGAGGAAAACAACTACCAGACTTTTAGAAGACATCTGAAGGCAGCCCTGTTCAGGGAGGCTTTTAATGTTTAATAGATTACTGTGTTTTATTTTTCTGTTGGAAGCCGCCCAAAGTGGCTGGAGAAACCCAGCCAGATGGGCGGGGTATAAATAATAAATTATTATTATTATTATTATCAGCTATGGAAATGAAAATTGCCTCATGTGCTCAAAGCTGGGCCAAAGCTGCCAACAGGCAGCCTGCAGGTGTGCAGGGATCTGAATCAAAGTCATCAGATACTTCAGCAAATTACTTGGATTCATAAGAAAGCAAAAAAAAAAAGAGCTTGAATTTTATTCTAGTAAGTCACACCTGCGTCTTGCAATATGTTCTTTCTTTTATTCAATTAAGAGATAAATCAGAAGATATTTAATGCAAAAAGGGGAGCTCAAGATTTTATTGCATCCTGTTGGATTTTTAAGTAAAAGTAAATCAAAAGTAAATTAAGTATCAAGTTAGTTTTTCCTACCTAGTCATTATTATGGGCCTCAACACACGCTCAAGCTTCCTTTTTGGACAATGAATCGCCTTGGAGATTTTCACTTATTTATCCACAATATTTTGACTTTTTCATCTAGAGCAGGCACCCCCAAACTTCGGCCCTCCAGATGTTTTGGACTACAATTCCCATCATCCCTGACCACTGGTCCTGTTAGCTACGGATCATGGGAGTTGTAGGCCAAAACATCTGGAGGGCCGCAGTTTGGGGGTGCCTGATCTAGAGCAGTGTTTCCCAACCTTGTGCCTCCAGATGCTTTGGGACTACAACTCCCATCATCCCTAGCTAGCAAGACCAGTGGTCAGGAATGATGGGAATTGTAGTCCGAAAACAGCTGGAGGCACAAGGTTGGGAAACACTGATCTAGAGAGTATGTACTAATTGCTACCTGCACAAATCTGAGTACCCCAAAGTCTGTAACTAGAGCAGCGCTTTTGCGCATGCATGAAAAGCTCGATAGAGCGCTTCTGCGCATGCGCCAAGCGCACAGAACACTTCTACACATACTCGCGCAGGAAAACCCGGAAGTAAACACTTCCGGGCTTGCTGCGTTCTTAACATGAAAAAACACAACCTGAAGCGGCCGTAACCCAAGGTATGACTGTATCTCTATGCTATGGTGACACCTTTCACTATTTTCATACTGTCTCGTGATCAGATAGAACCTGGAAAAGTAGCTTTAGCCTATTCGTTTCACATCTGCAGAATGATAGCATTTAAATTGGGACTGCTTTGGAAGATATAAATCTCAGTAGTAATAATGATGTGTCATGTGTACGTTGAACTTCCAAGACACGTATCCAGAAATATTGCAAGGACAGTGGGACAGCAAGATCTTACCTTTAAATCCTCAGCATGAATACCTGTACACCAGTTTGGACATTACGTCCTTCTCACTTGGCATTATTACCCATTCCAATTAACTTATAGTATTGGTGGCAAGAGCCAGCAATTCATGCCTCTCTGCTGGGGTGAGTAGTCAGGAGGAACATTTCCAGGGTGGTCTTTACCTGCAAGCTCAGTAGCCAGCGACTAATATCAGTGTAATAAACTAAAATATCTACTGCAGTAATTATTTTGCTTATGTAGTTAATCAAATCATGTTGCACCCGCTTTCCTACAGCCGGAGTCACTACGCAGTTTAACAGAATTTGGCACAGCATTTGTTTTATTTCTACAAGTATGCGAGTTGTGAAAGTAACGCTTACTTTTCTGAGAATATCTTTCAGCTGAAGGTGATCAGGAAGCAACCTGCCGGAATACACCAGTCTCTGATCCTTCGTAGACTAGAGAGACGGGACAAATGGAGAATTCATATTTTTTCCCCCAACCGTACTGATTTAGAGGTGGAAACAATTGTACCGTATATGAAGAAGACTTATCTTAAATTCTTGTTGCTGGTTGTTAACATTTGAGGTGCACATAACTTATTTTTAGAATTCCAGTTTCCACATGTTATACAGAACTAAGCACACTTTCACCTTTAGTCATAGCACATTTCCTCAAACTAATCTTTAAAGTCAAATGCATGTGAATACGTAATGTCCTATACTTCTCAAAATAGCTTCTCCTTCCCTTTATCAAACGCATCACCAATAAAACCTCCGAGGTCGGGGAACAATAATAAATGTACTTTGGTTAAAATGTTGTCATTTTAAAGTGTTAGTTGTTGCTAAATTTAAAGGTAAGCACCTGGAGCAACATTTTAAAATACAAATTCAGCTTCCCTTGAGCATGAGATTTGTGGCTAAGACTGAGATCACTAACACAGAACACAGTGAGGTTACAAAGAGAAATTGTGCCCTACAGTTTTCCCACACAGTTGAAAATACACTTAACGTATTTTTCCATGTATAAGACTATATTTTCCCCTATTCTTTCAAGTTTAAAATTGGGGGTTGTCTTATACACGGATAGTGCATATGGGGGAATTTCTTTATTTGGAGTCCCCCAAAATAGGAGTTGTGTTATACATGGGGGCGTGTTATACACAGAAAAATACAGTATGCTTCCACAGCAGTACTTCTAGCTGATGTGGCAGTTATGAACGCTTTCTATGAAGATGAGTTTTTCTATGACTGCATCTGTTGATACTTTTGCTATAAAATGAAGTCAATTAGATTGAAGACATTCTGATTTCCACCAAAAAAAAGGTGATGGCAGAGCAGTGTAGCAGTGACCCTTGTATCAAGGAGTATTTCCGAAAGAGGGATATATAAGTTGTTTCATATGGATTTGTTGTTGTTTAGTTGTTTAGTCGTGTCCGACTCTTCATGACCGCATGGACCAGAGCACGCCAGGCACTCCTGTCTTCCACTGCCTCCCGCAGTTTGGTCAAACTCATGTTCGTAGCTTCGAGAACACTGTCCAACCATCTCGTCCTCTGTCGTCCCCTTCTCCTTGTGCCCTCCATCTTTCCCAACATCAGGGTCGGTCTTTTCCAGGGAGTCTTCTCTTCTCATGAGGTGGCCAAAGTCTTGGAGCCTCAGCTTCAGGATCCGTGGATTTACTCTTCAGTAATGCACATCAGGCTTAGGATCCAGTTATACAAATGCTCCTTCCACTGCGAGTCCCTGAAAAGCTCGCCCTATGTCATAAGAAACAGGAGGTTGCCACTGGAAGGAAATATTGCCTGCAATCGCACAGATTAACAGATCATGGCGCACAGAGTGGGGTGGGTAGATCCTGGATAAGAAAATGAAGGTTGCAATGCCACGTACACTTACACTGGAGCAAGACCTACTGCTGAGATACCTGGCAAACAGACTCAGAGCTTTCATTTTTATTTTATGTTTTAAGTCAGACTTTGGCCCATCTAGAAAGAAAGTTATGAAGCAAAATGTGCAGACAGCCTTTGAAGACATTTCTATGAAAGAAGCTGGCCTGTCTGCTCCTATCTGTCAGTGCTTTTAGTCAATGAATGAAGCCAGAATATGGGTGATTTACCTGGACTTTGGGCAACAGGAATCCCTGGGGTTCTAAAAAGCTTTCGTTTTCCCCTCCCCTTTAGCACACTTTCCCTGCTTTTGTCTTATTTTTCAAGTTGTCCTTGGAATCTTCAAAGTTTGCCCTTCATTTTCCCCCAACAAGCAGGATGCATCATAGTCTGTAACACTCAAAGGGATATCACCAGTCTTGGATAATCTCTTCCCCAATTAACCAAAAGTGTACGGCATAGCTGCCAAGTTTTCCCTTTTCTCGCGAGGAAGCCTATTCAGCATAAGGGAAAATCCCTTTAAAAAAAGGGATAACTTGGCAGCTATGGTGTAAGGGCATGAATATGCAGGCATTTCTGGGCCATTTTGTACAGTTTGTGCATTGTGCAAGGAAAAAAACCAAGTATACATTCAGCTAGAGGTGCAAGCAATCTCAGCTTCCTGCTGAGAAAGCCTATGCAATCAATACACATACACAAACATACATTTATTGCATTCGCCACTTTACATTTTTAGGTGTCCAGCTTAAAACGTCTTCAAAATACACCTAAACAATATGCAAAGCGACCTTCGCTGTATGTATTGTTTGCTGAAATATGTTTCTATGGGAAAGATGGTGGGAAGGGAAGGGAAGCATGCCGAGAGCATTGCTGCTCGGGTGGAAGCAAAATCAAGGCAGGAACTTTCAGGAATAACTGAAAAACCTGTAACTTCTGTACTGAAGAAATAGGACAGGCAAGGAAGGAGGACGCTTGAGTGCCACCTGATCAAGGGTGACCATTTGGTCTCAGAAAAATTCATAGAAGGGCCAGCAACTAGTGGCTGTGTACGGGATGCCAGGCCAAGGAAGGCAATCTCGCTGGTTTATTGAAGCATATTTAGGAGAAGTGGGGTTTTTCATCACAGGAAGAGAGGGGGAGAAGGCCCAGTTTGTTGGCCAGGGTGCCAACGCCCAGGTGACAGTGTCTCTTCCACTGTGTCTAGAAAAGCAGCATTATAACTTAGGGACAGACGACAAGCGGCTGGGCTGTCCAGCAGCGCACCCCCTGGGCTTTCCCCTTTTCCTCCTCCTCCTTTCCTATGCCTGGAACAGAGAAATCCAGCCAGGGGTGGCTTTCCACGCACGCAAGGAGACCTGGAGAGAGAGACAAAAGCCTTCCACAGCTTCGAGCTGCTGCTTAAAAAAAAAGCAGCAGCTCCAGAAAACAAAGCCGAGGAGGGATGGGTTCCATTTCCAAGCCACTCTCACCCGGAGTCGGGGGGTTATTAATCGACACTGCTCTCATTTCCCTCTGCGTAAAAACGCAGCTTGAGCACACAACCCCACCCGGGTTGATAAACAGTATTTCGAAAGGCTGGCAACTTGGACACGGAAAGGAAGAGCTGCCTGGAAAGAGAGTGTTGTTTGTGCTCAAGGGGACTGGGGTGGTGGGGGGGGGTTGTTTGGGGGGGAGGCCTGGTGGTTGGGGGGTCTCACCGGCTTGCTGGGGTACACCTTGGAGAGGTGTCCCTTGAGCTTGCCCACGGTCCAGTCGAGGAAGCAGCGGATGGTCTGGTCGGTGTACTTCTGGTTGGGGGCTTTGATGATGAGCGTGACGGGGGGCGGCCCCGCCGCGGGGGTCTCCATGGGGGCGAGCGGCCCGGGCGGCGACAAGGAAGGCAGGCAAGAAGCGAGGCTCAGGAGGGAGAGCAGCGCCTTAGCGGTGCGCGAGTGCCGGCCAAGAGGCCCCGTGCGCCCATCTCCGTCGCCGCCCAGACCCGGCCCAAGCCTCGCCGGGGAGACACGGGAGCGCGGCGTCACAACAAGGCCCGCCGCCGCCGGGGCCTCGACGTCGCCCGGGAAGCCTCCCTCGTCGCCGCCCGGGGCCTTGCAGCGACGCTTAAAATGGAGGCCGCGAAAACAACCACCAACCGCCCCTTGCCGCCGGGAGAGCGCTCTTGCTCGGCGCGGCGGCGGCGGCGGCGGCGGCTCCTCCTTGCGCGGGGGCGCTGCGAGGCGGTGGCCGGAACAGACTGAGCGTGTGCGAGGAGGCGGGGAAGAAGAAGGGGAGAGGGAGGGGGGACACAGACCAAGAGGGAGGCAGGCCGACAACACCCCCAAAAAAATAAAGCTTTGTTTTGGGCGCACCCTCCGCGGTGGCCTTTCCAGGGCAGCCTCGCAGGCAGAAATCCGGCCGGGGAAGCTCCGCGGCGGTGGGAAGGAGCCGCGTCTCCGGGAGCGCTTTCGGGAATCGCCTAGGCCGGGGGGGCGGGCACCGAGAAAAGACACGCATACATCTCTTGGCACACGCGCGTGGTTTAAAATTATGGATAAAATAGAATATCTGCATATTTAGGTGGTGCACAGCTCTGGTGGCCTTGTGGGCGCCCGTTATATGGTTTGACTTTATCATCATCATCATCATTATTAAATTTGTATGCCGCGCTATATACCCGCAGGTCTCAAGGTGTGGTTACAACATAAAAACACAATATAAAAACAAAATGCATTAAAAAAAACCCAAAAGCAACCCAATCATTTCCTGCCACCCCCTCACTCAACACATTTTGAAAGGATGGGTTGGATTACTGATCTCTCCCTAACTTGTTCGTGGAACTCACTGCCACAAGATGCAGTGATGAACAATTGCTTAGATGTCTCTAAAAGGGAATCGGCCAGTCGTGAAATAGGAGAGGTGACAGTGGTGAGGAACTAAGTAGAGTCTCCCAAGTTTAGAGGTTCAGTGCCATTGAATGCCACCTTCTGGGACAAAACATTACCCCATTATTTCCATCATGGAATCCTAACAGAGATCTCCTTATGTTGTTTGTAATCATATCTGCAGCTTCCATTTTCTGTTTACCATTACAGTATTATCATAGAGTTGGAAGGGACCCAAGGGTCATCTAGTCCAACCTCCTGCAATGCAGGAATCTCAGCTAAAGTATCCATGACAGATGGGCTGTGTGTACTAATTAATAATTTTATTATTTCTACCCTGACCATCTGGCTGGGTTTCCCCAGCCACTCTGGGTGGCTTATAGAACATAAAAAATATAAAACATCACACATTTAAAATTTCCCAATACAGGGCCTCCTTGTTTATTTCCTTGACATCTGATGGGAGGGCGTTCCACAGGGTGGGCGCCACTACCGAGAAGGCCCTCTGCCTGGTTCCCTGTAACTTCACTTCTCACAGGGAGGGAACTGCCAGAAGGCCCTCGGTGCTGGACCTCAGTGTCTGGGCTGAACGATGGGAGTGGAGATGCTCCTTCAGGTATACTGAGTCGAGGCCGTTTAGGGCTTTAAAAGTCAGCACCAACACTTGGAATTGTGCTTGAAAATGTACTGGGAGCCAATGTAGGTCTTTCAGGACTGGTGTTATATGGTCTCGGCGGCCACTCCCAGTCACCAGTCTAGCTGCCACATTCTGGATTAGTTGTAGTTTCCAAATCACCTTCAAAGGTAGCCCCACATAGAGCGCATTGCAGTTATCCAAGCTTACCTCATTTTAAGACCAGCTATTGAGCCAATGTATTCCCCAGGCTGGGATGTTGGCTTGGGGCCAGAGGCACCCGGGTTCAATTTCTTGCTCAAGGAAGAAGCTGGCAGGTGGCCCTGTGCAAGTCTCTCTCTTGGCCCTGCCTGTCTCCTGCTGTGAGAAGGGGAGGCAATAAAGCCAAATTGCGACCTGCCTAGTCTAAATGCACATGGATTGCTGGTTTCATGAGCCTGTTTTGTTCCCAAGACAGTCCAGCTAATTGTGACCTGTGTGATGCCTTCATGATGACACACAAGACGCAGCATTCAGGTGACCTAGTAAATAACTTGAGCCTTAGTCTGATGGCACCAGGCAAGGAGAATTGCATGTGCGGTGTTTAAATACACACCATAAGCGAGGAGAGGGTCACTAGATGGTGCTGTTGCTGTGCGTTGTTGGAGAATAAACACCCTTCAAATATGTGCTGCCAGGATGTGGGGAAGAAAGAATTTCCAGTGACTTAAAAATAGCAGCCAATGTTTTATCCATCCATGTGTAGCCACCCAAACCAGAGGTCTGGCAATGGAGAAGAGCTGATCTCTATCCCACCCGATCTCTCTCCCTGCTCTGTTACGGAATATAATACAGAATATATAACAGGACCTTGTATTTGCTGTGCCTGTGTGTTCTTTGCCACCCTACATGTTGTTTACATGCAGACTGAGCTGACCAGGGCTTGCATGCATCTGTAGAACAGGATGGTGAATATATGCTACCCCAGGGCCTCTGATTTCACCAGAACCCATGCCTGGGTTGAAATCAGGGTGGGGGGCTGGTGGTGGGTTTTACGACTTTATGTCAGTATGTTCCTCTGACTTCCTGAACCCTGTTCCACCATTCTGAGTTCTGTCTTTACTCTCTGGACCACAGCATTACAAGTAGTAATTTCTGGACCTTAGATTTTACGGAGTGCTGGACTACAATTTAAAGAGTAGACTTGGTGCCATTGGGCAATTGATTTTCTCAGCCTCTCCCACCTCTCAGCGTAATTTTAAGGAAAAGAGGGAGAACCATTCACACCACTTCAAACTACTTGAAAGGTGAAGCGGGATTAAAATGTTAATAGGAATAAATAAAAGAATCCAGCACTACACAATTAAAAAAAGATCTAGATTAGATACCGTAAACGTCATATGTAAGGAAGCTAACAGTGTGATTTTATAGATGTCTGGAAACCAAGCCTTATGAGGAACACTTGAAGCAGCTGGGTATGTTAATTATTTATACCCCGCCCATCTGGCCAGGTTCTCCCAGCCACTCTGGGCGGCTTCCAACAAAATATTAAAATACAGAACTCCATTGAACATTAAAAGCTTCCCTAAACAGTGCTGCCTTGAGATGCCTTCTAAAGGTCTGGTAATTGTTGTTCTCTTTGACCTCTAGTGGGAGGGCATTCCACAGGGTGGGTGCCACTACTGAGAAGGCCCTCTGCCTGGTTCCCTGTAACTTGGCTTCTCGTAGTGAGGGAACCGCCAGAAGGCCCTCGGAGCTGGACCTCAGTGTCCGGGGAGAACGATGGGGGTGGAGACGCTCCTTCAGGTATACTGGAGATATGATAGCCATCTTCAAATATCTAAAGCGCTGTAACATGGAAGATAGAGGAAGCTTGTTTTCTCCTGCTCTGGAAGGGAGGACTTGAACCAATGGCTTCAAGTTACAAGAAAGGAGATTATGGAAAAACTTTCTGATAGTAGGAGTTATTTGACAGTGGGACCGTCTCCCTCGGGAGGTTGTGGGCTCTCCTTCTTTGGAGGTCATCTGTCCTGGATGCTTCAGCTGAGATTCCTGCATTGTAGGGTGTCACAATCTAGGGAGTGGGCAGCAAGAGTCCAGAACTGACATGCCGGGACCGGGGCATGGGCGGTGGGGCTGGTGGCAGTCCAACGGCGAGTCTACAGTCAAGAGGAAGTCCAATGGAGGTCAGGGACTGGAGGAGGCCAGGATGCAGGGTAATTGGAACACAGGAACCAAAGCTGGAACAGGAGCAGGGAGGGTTGGACTAGATGAGCCTTGGGGGTCCCTTCCAATTCTACGATTTTATCTCTGAAGCACTGGTAGGGCCAAAGCCAATTTGATGGAGGAGCATTTCAGGGCAGGGGACAGCTAGCAAGGGGAAGCCAGTGTGGTGCAATGGTTTGAGTGCTGAATTAGGACCTGGGAGAGCAGGGTCCGAATCCCCACTCAGGCATGAAGCTCACTGGGTGTCAGGAGCTGGATTGAGGCGCAGGTCAGCAATAAAACAATAAGTCACCCGATGTCAGTGAAAGTCAAACAGCTCAGATCATAGCAACCCTTCCCAGTAAGTCTTGCCCCAATGAGCTAGGAGGAGGCACTCACAAGGGAAAGTGGACTTGTGGCGTTGTGTGACACCTGATTGTAGTGCTTCCTGCTTCCCCCCCACCCTGGCCTCTTGTCTATGAAAGCTGATACCATGCCATAATGATGGATTCATCTTTTAAGGAACCACAGGGCCTCGTTGTTCATTTTTAGGCTTTGTTGCAGTTGGCCATGAGGGTTGGAGGGTTGTGCCAAAAGACAACTTGCCCCAAATGCGCCCACACACCTTTTAAATTTCCAACTGAGAGCATCTTCTCAGTCAGTTAAAAAAAAAACCTAAGCAACTCACAAGCAATCGACGAACAAAAAGTGTATTATATTTGGTACATAGACTTAACACTGAATAGGCTTTGCAGCCAAAATGACTCTTCTTTCAACATGAAGTCCCACAGGAGATCGGGAATGAGGCAGACTGTCAGGGTTATACCGGGGGGAAAATGTGAATTTGTCTTACTTTCCATCTAGTCTGTAGATAAATAAAGTGCTGTGGTTAGAAGGGCAGGCCACGAGGGCAGCATTCATATGTATTAAATACGAACAGACATGCCTCCCTTTCTTCTTCTTCTTTTTTTAAATATAACTTGGCGTGATGATAAAATGTCTTTGGGTGGAAGACAGGTTGACTCTGTGATTAAAAGATAGTACAGTTTGCAACCTCTAAAGGATTAGACGTGGAAAAAAAGAGAGAAAGAGATAACTGTACAGTCAGCATTCATTGCTATTATTCCTCTTAAAAAATATGCCATGAGATTACATGGTTTGAGGGAGGGGGAAACACTACCACCTTCTCATCAAGTGGACAGTGGAATTTGCATCCAGAAGAAGCAACAAGGATGAGTTAAGAGGATATTAGACTAAAAACATTTTGTTATCGAGACAGTTGCAGAACCACATCTCCGAGATCCCAGAGCGATCCAGTATAGGATGATATACCTATGTTTCTCCAGATGTTGCACTACAATTCCCTAGGGAAACGTTGGGGGACCTGGAGTCCAGCAACTTCTAGAAGGCCGCAATTCCTGTTATTCCTGGCCATTGACCATGCTGACTTGAGCTGATGGGACAGTTTTCCTACACCAGCTGGAGGGCGACAAGTTTGCCATCCCTGATATAGTTGGTTGTAAGTACAGTCATACCTCTGGTTACATTCGCTGCGGGTTGCTTACATCGCAGGTTACGAACACGCCCAACCCGGAAGTGCCGGAACGGGTTACTTCCGGGTTCGGCGATTCGTGCATGCACAGACACGCCGAATGACGTCACGTGCATGTGCAGAAGCACCGGATCGCACAGTGAGCATGCGCAGATTCGGCGCTTGAGGTTGTGTACTGCTCTGGTTGCGAACGGGGCTACGGAACGGATCCCATTCACATCCAGAGGTACCACTGTGCAACCCACTTTTCAATGTATGGGCCTAAAGCCCTCCCAAACAACTATAGAGCATATATCAGGCTTCCTCAACCTCGTCCCTCCAGATGTTTTTGGCCTACAACTCCCATGATCCCTAGCTAGCAGGACCAGTGGTCAGGGCTGATGGGAATTGTCTCAAAACATCTGGAGGGCTGAGGTTGAGGAAGTCTGGCGTATATATAAGGTTCAGTTTTTAAGGATCCTTTCAGTTCAGAAACTGGTTTATTGCTTTCAACTGAGTTGGCTGGCCAAAAACCTGGACCACTAAAAACCAGGCAGGGGACATTGAAAGCGGCCCCATCAAACTTGGGCACTGAATTACATATCATAGGGCTACCGTACGTCCGGATAGTCCCAGGATTTCAAAGGTGGAATTGATTTCCGGCGCTTTGTCCTGAATCTTAGGCAAGTCAATTGAAAAATCACTTTTGGGGGGGGTGTTTTTGTCTTTTAAAGGCTCAAGAACAATTTTCAGGGTGTCCTGGTTTTTACATTTTGAAATATGGCAACCCTAGTTTATATTGTCTGTTTTTCCCTTCAATATTCAGAAGTCATGGTGCAATCCCTTCCTGTCAATCCTCTTGAGTTATCCTCAAACCTTTTGGCTCCAGCCCATCAACCTTTTGGCTCCAGCACCCCTTGCTTAAAGAAATAGCTACCAAGCTGTAGAAGAATGTAGGTGGATGTTTTTTGGTCTGCTCCAGAGCTGGGCTCCATGGAATAGCAATTTCTGTGCATCAGGCCTTGGCTAAGACAAAAAGAATTTGTTGTCAAACATTTAAGAGAAGTCTAAACAGTGGTCAAGCCGGAAAATGGGGACTTTCCTCCTGGTACATATTTAGCAAGCAACTTAGTGCTGGAAAACTACAAATGGGACTTTAAAAAAAAGCATAAAATATCACCGCACATGTTAACATATTGTACTTTCTTCCTACTTTCTTCCTTCATTGGATTATCTGCGAATCAGGAAAGTTCAAGCTGCCCCTAGGATCATAGCTGCCAAGTTATCCCTTTTTTAAAGGGATTTTCCCTTATGCTGAATAGGCTTCCTCGCGAGAAAAGGGAAAACTTGGCAGCTATGCCTAGGATGCAAGGGATGTGTCACAGGAGCCTGCCGGTCAGTAATCACACAGTTCAAAGGTGGAGTTAGCTCTTTATTAGCAAAAATATGATCTCCACCTACTTACTTGAGTGTCAGGCCTAATGAGCAGAGCAGCTCATTCCTGGTTGTCTACCTCCATGAAAATCAGTTGCTGAGACTAAAGGTCCTCACCTCCTCACAGCTGTCTGGTCCCTCCTCTCCAGGGCTTTTCATGCCTCTTCTGGATCTGGGAGACAAGGGGAGAGGGGAACTCATCACCTGTGGCTCTTCACCAGCCTGACTCATGTCTTGGCCTCCCTCATCCTGCTTCATCTTCTGGCTCTGATTCTGGACTTCTCTCTGCCACAGACTCTCTCAGCTCACTAAACCCTGTTACCTCCTCAGCTTCTGACACCTCCTCTCCATACCTACCAAGTTCCTGTGGGAGAAATAAGGGACCTGACCGGAAGTAGCGCTGCCGCCATTTTGGAACTGGGCGGAGCATGCTCAGAAGCGACTTTTGATGCTGCTTTGCCCAGTTCCAAAATGGCCGCCGCACCAGAAGTCGCACTGCAGCCATTTTGGAACTGGGCAGAGCTGCATCAAAAGTCGCTTCTGAGCATGCTCCGCCCAGTTCCAAAATGGCCGCCGTGCCAGAATAAACCGGGGAAAAACAAAAAAATCCGTTTTTTTAGCTGAGAACAGCTAGAAAAACGGGGGTTTCCCGGGGAATACGGGAGACTTGGCAGCTATGCTCCTCTCCCCAGTCTGCTCTGTCTTCTCCCTCTCACCACTCATTGCTGTCCCACTAACACTCCCTGGGCTCTGAGCCTTCTTCCCTTGGTGCTGATTCCTCCCACCATTCCTCTGGGTCCAACCAGTCCATGACAGGATGTCATGTGGATGTCCCGCGGAAGGATAAAAAATAGAGACACGGGCATCTTCAAATCCTCCAGTTTAAGGATGAGCCCTGTATATGTGAAAGAGAATTCTATGATTGCCAAAAGAGAAAAAAAGAGAAAAACCACACCTTGTGTTGTCACTACTGTATTTCTACATGCAGCTGTAGGTACAAAAGCCCAGGTTTTGGGTTAGAGAAGTCCCCACAGAACTAGACAGAACAGCAATTAAATGTGTGCATTTTGCTTCTTCCATACCAATTATGAAAAGTATTCACATCATTGCCATCTTAACACAATCAACGCTTGCTCTAATTCAGTGCAAGACTCCCAAGGAAAGAAATTAGCACTGTTCTTACACGACAAACAAAGATTGCTCCGGAAACCATTTTTTTATCTTGGGAAGTAATTCGCTTTTGCACGCATTATCAGGAAGCAAGCGGCAAAGAGAAAATGGCTAGGTATCTACAGAATACAGTTTCTGAGAGCAAATTGAAAGAAGGGCCACTCACTTGAATGCTCATTGTCAATGATGGACAAAAAGAGAAACAAATGTTCCCTAATTCATTGCTGATAAATAAATACAATGTAATTATGACATTTCCGCTACCCCATAATATAAAGTACTCTAGGGCAGCTTGCCATAAATCAGTGATGGTGAACCTATGACACGTGTGTCAGATGTGACACACAGAGCCCTCACTGCTGGCACGCGTCCCATCGGCCCATTCACACTCTTGTTGTTGTTTCCCCCCATTTTGCTCCTCCTACAGCTTGTCTCCACTGCAGCTTGTCTCCACTGTTAAAACCCATATCCTTTTTTTGTTGTTGTTGTTGCTGGTAGCCAGAGATTTTGGTTTTTAACCCCTTCTGTGCTGTCTTTTTCTGGCGCTTTGGCAGACTATGTCGGTGCTGCGTGTTAGTTCCAGCAAAGGTATTATTCATCACTGATTTCTGTTCTCTTCCCCCCCAAAAAAGCACAGAAGCTTTGGGGCACCCCCCCAAAAAAAGCAAAGCAACTTTTGCACCCCCAAAAAAAACCTCCAAAACTTTGGTCAGCAGCTCCCCCAAAAAAGCTCAACAACTCTGGGCACTTTGTGATAAATAAGGGTTTTTTGGTTTGGTTTGGTTAAATAATTAGTTTTTGGTTTATTAAATACAGTTACCAGTATATATTACAATTATACATTTTTGTTATTTAAACTATAAATATCACGAAATTATGGCTTTTTCTCTCGAAATGACACACCACCCGAGTTATGCTCGGTTTTTTGGTGAATTTTGACACACCAAACTCAAAAGGTTGCCCATCACTGCCATAAATAAAACAGTACTCCAGTCCCACAACTAATCTTTCCTGTCCCCCATCCCTTTTCCTCTAGCTGAGAAACAACCAAGTTAGCCCTGAAATCTCTCATCCTCTTAGAGCAAACCAACCCCCTCAGCTATTTCCACAAAGCCTGAGAAAACAGATCAGCCATGGAGTATGACCCCAAAAGGTCAACAAACCGTCTATTTCAGAGCTAAGCTATTTTGAAGTGTTTGGGAGGCAAATGTGGAACCTCCTAAGTTTCGTGTTTCAAACTCTGCCTACTTTTGGACCTTGCAGTAAAGAAAGTAGTAAGTCTTGCTTCCTAACTTAACTTGCTTCTTAATTGCCATTCCGCTTGATGACAAGCAGACTGAAATTCCTGCAATCCTGCTCTGGCTGCTTTTGCAGGCTTCCTTTATCTGCATAAACATTTCCTGTTCTGCTTTCTCATCCTTCCCCAGAGCCCTATAAGGGTTTCCTATCATCATTTCTCTCCCATTTCTTTCGCTCGAGACCAAATTGTTCCTGCACTGTAACAAGTCTTGGCTGTGACAATTCTGTTTACACAGTGTGTGCCCCACTTTAATGATCACAAGCGCATTTCTGCTCATCACCCTTGAGTTAATATCCTTTGGCTGCCTCCATTTAGCAAATGATATGCCAACATAGATGGCAGCCTTGGGCGCTCCTTGATTAAATAATTCATATGGATTACAAGCAGGGTTTGTTTGTTTTTCTTGAGCCGGAGCTCACAGGAGCACAGCTCTGTCACCTCTCAGGTGGGTGCCAATGCCATTCTAAGAGAACAATGGGAAATAAGTTCATGGTGGGGTCTGGTACCTCTTTTTTCTGGGGGGGGGGATCCATAGAATACAAGTATGAGACCTGATCCCATCCAGTCCTTCAACATTTATAAATTTATATTTATATATTCTTCCTGCCTGCCCCATAGGGTTGCCACCCACCCTGTACAATATAAGATCGTCCCATATTTCAACGTAAGGTAAAGGGTAAAGGGACCCCTGACCATTAGGTCCAGTCGTGACCAACTCTGGGGTTGCGCGCTCACCTCGCATTATTGGCCGAGGGAGCCGGCGTATAGCTTACAGGTCATGTGGCCAGCATGACAAAGCCGCTTCTGGCAAACCAGAGCAGCACATGGAAACGCCGTTTACCTTCCTGCTGTAGTGGTTCCTATTTATCTACCTGCATTTTAACGTGCTTTCAAACTGCTAGGTTGGCAGGAGCTGGGACCAAGCAACAGGAGCTCACCCCGTCACAGGGATTCGAACCGCTGACCTTCTGATCAGCAAGCCCTAGGCTCAACTCTCTCACACAGACGCACACACACACACACACAC
The DNA here is from genome assembly GCF_965207765.1 of Zootoca vivipara. Classification (NCBI taxonomy): domain Eukaryota; kingdom Metazoa; phylum Chordata; class Lepidosauria; order Squamata; family Lacertidae; genus Zootoca; species Zootoca vivipara. Next base: position 6,646,479 of record NC_142594.1, on the reverse strand, counting down.
ACAGAGAGAGAGAGAGAGAGAGAGAGAGAGAGAGAGAGAGAGAGAGAGAGAGAGAGAAGTTAGGGATCCTCTCGAAATGCCCACTGCAGCTTCTACAGGGAAGATATCGCTGGCTTGGCTGGAGAAACCTCTTCCTTCCTTCCCTTTTCCCCCTCCTCACTCCCTTTCCTCATCCCACCCCTAAAGAGAAGCAAACCAGGGCAAGGTTTTCAGGTTGTTGCTTCCAGTTCCCTGCAGCTTTGGCTGGGTGAAGGCGGCCATCTGCAGAGCCGCAACCTGGGAGCGTTGGGCCCTGTCCCTCAGAGAACTACAAGTTCTGAGTCTCTAGAAAGAAGCGGTTTTATGTCAGTGTCATAGCCCAGAAGCCCCAGTTCTGAACATAATTAACTGCATGATATTTGAGGAGGGTAGGGAAGCAGTTTCCCACAAGGCTTGCCTCCCACCCTGCCTAATATTTCAGAAATTTATTTCAGAAATTTAACATGTGGAACAAAGCTCACCCCTTCATCAGAATATGCTGGGAGCCTCAATGCGCCCTTCTGGAGGGTGACACCGTGGAGTACTTAAACTGAAGCGTCCTTAACCTGAAGCGAACTTTCCCAATGAAAGTAATAGAAAGTGGATTAATCTGTTCCAGACGGGTCCGCGGAGTACTCAACCTGAAGCGTACTTAACCAGAGGTATGAGTTTACTTGGTTCTGGAAGTCCGTACTTAACCTGAAGCATGCTTAACCTGAAGCGAACTTTCCCATTGAAAGTAATGGAAAGTGGATTAATCCGTTCCAGACAGGTCCGCGAAGTACTTAAACTGAAAATACTCAAACCGAGGTATGACTGTATTTCATTCCTTTATAGAAATCCTCCATGGTCATTGCTGAACAACAGGCCAGTTGATGACCTTCAAGCCCTTTATCTCAAACTGCCACGCTGACATGGAAGTGGCAGATGTGAAGAGGGTTTATCTTTAGCTCCTTTCAAGGCTTAGGAGAAGCTGGAGATAAGCCCAAGCTCAGCCCCAAACTGTGACAGAGTGTTGTGGTGCAGTCCTACAAGCAGACAAAGTGTGCCACCAAGCTGGTCACTGACTTAATTTTATTTTATTGACAGTGGCCAAGCGGCCACCATCTTTACTGCAGGAGATTTACGATTCAAACTTGCCTCCGTCTGATGAGGTTGCATGCAGTAAATAGACGAGGCTGGAAGGACAAAATCTCGGAGTCTGGTTAACTGAAAACTCACCAGTGACACAACACAAGCGAAGACAAATTGCCAGTTGCCAGAAAATGCGCCCAGTTCACAAAGGAACTCTTCCGGTGGCGTGCATTACAGACATCTGTATGTAGCAACCAGACAGAAGAATGCTAGTGAATTAGCCTCATTGCACACAGCAGGCTATACTTCAGAGTAAACATGCGTAGGATTGTGCTGCACTCAACTTTTTTTGAAAGGGAAGTAGCAAAAACAATAAAATTAAAGAAGCCTGTAAGTGAGGAATGGATACAAACAGGATGATATAGGTCACAAACTGGGGCTGTTGTTCATTTATTATTGTGACAAGAAGGGTCAACGCTTCCATACAACTATTTTCCATTGCTTTCACTGCTAGGAAGTTTCTGCATGAGTAATCATCTGGATTTAATGGATTCATAAAACAGGGGGGGAAATCACAATGAAGCTGTTTCGTCCAGTGTGTGCATGAATCTTCAAGTGACTTTAAGCAAATCTGTTTAAATGGGATGTCTCATTCTCACCTGGTACCCAGCTGCTTTAAGAATTGTGGTACATAAACTTGGGCAAAGCAGACCATCTGCAGGATATATGGTTTTCTGAGTCCTGCACAGGTATCAGTGGTTGAAGGAAGCATGGGCGTACCCAGGATCAAAGCTAGGGGGGGCACACCATCCACGCCCCCCAGCCACCTGATTGGCTAGCTGGCAATGACGTGGCCAGGATCCCCCCCAGAGGCATGGTCAATGTGCACGCCCCCCAGAGAAAAGGGGGCCGTTTGCAAGGCAGCACACGGAGCCACCCGCGCTTGCACTCCTGCCTCGCCATAGCTGCCAAGTTTTCCCTTTTCTCGCGAGGAAGCCTATTCAGCATAAGGGAAAATCCCTTTAAAAAAGGGATAACTTGGCAGCTATGCTGCCTCGCCTGCTCATTTAATGGCAGCGGTGACTAAAAAGAGGCAGCAGCAGCGAAGCTGCCTCCGTTGAAGGAAACCTGGACATGCAAATGAAGTGCCGTGGAGCATTGTGGGGCAGCACTTTCTGTGCTGTGCTCGCTGTGACTTGAAGGAGTGTGGGCTGAAGTTAGCCCAGGTCCAGGTCCAGGTTTTTTACCAACGGAGGCAGCTTCGCTGCCGCTTCACTTCAGCCAAGCAGGCTGAGGCGGAGCATAGCAGGCAGCGCCCCTGCCTGTCCTCTCCCGCTGCCCTGCTTCTAGGGGAGGGCAGCTGCCCCCCTGCCCCATGCTGGGTACGCCCATGGAAGGAAGGCAGACAGATTAATTGCTCAGTAAAAAAAACAGAAAGCTAAAAGGGAGAGTAACAGTAATTCCTGTGTGGAAGGAACAGATATGAAGGTACAAAGAGCATTTGCCCAAACCTAAGCCTGCCAACCCTGGGCTCCTGAGGCTAGAGCAGGGGTGATGGACATCTAACCACAGGCCAAATTTGGCATAGCATGCATCTCAAGACACCATGACACTCAAAATTGTGGACACAAACTTTTGTCTAAATTTCTAGGCCACAGAGACAACATACAAACATCCCTACTTTTCCTGATAGTGGAAAACAGGTACATATTATAAACATCATTTTTTAAAAAAAATTATTTTAAAAAACTCAGCTGGAAATGTGTGAGAGAAGTCTGTTTCAGGTTATTGAATATAACTATACAGTCACAACATCTACTGGCTAAAACCTACAAATGCATTGCTTTTCTTTTTATGAGGATCTTGGATTTTGCCATCTTTAATCAAGGCATGGGTTTTCTGTGTCTTCTTTTCAGCTGTGCTCCTTTTCAATAACTCCTACTATTTTATCTTAAAGGTAAAGGTATATAGCTTCCAGGTCATGTGGCCAGCATGACTAAGCCGCTTCTGGCAAACCAGAGCAGCACATGGAAACGACGTCTACCTTCCCGCTATAGCGGTTCCTATTTATCTACTTCCATTTTGACGTGCTTTTGAACTGCTAGGTTGGCAGGAGCTGGGACCGAGCAACGGGAGCTCACCCCATCGCAGGGATTCGAACCGCCGACCTTCTGATCAGCAAACCCTAGGCTCAGCCACCTGGGTCCCTCACTATTTTATCTTACTATGTGTTAATTACTTTGGCTATTTTTCTGTTCCTGTTTTATTTTATAACCATATTCTGTCCAACTTTACTTGTGGGTTTCCTCTTCTTTGGTCTCTCCCCCCCCCCCCCCCGCAGCAGAGAGAATTCAAAAAAGGAGAATGAAATATGCATTAAGCTGAGAAGGAAGATATAATCTTCCTTAATATAATCAGAAAACAGATTTAGAACATATTAATTGGGGCACGGGTGGCACTGTGGGTTAAACCACTGAGCCTAGGGCTTGCTGATCAGAAGGTCAGCGGTTCGAATCCCTGCGATGGGGTGAGCTCCCGTTGCTCGGTCCCAGCTCCTGCCAACTAGCAGTTCGAAAGCATGTCAAAGTGCAAGTACCTGTAGATAAATAGGTACCACTCCGGCAGGAGGGTAAATGGCGTTTCCGTGTGCTGCTCTGGTTCGCCAGAAGCAGCTTAGTCATGCTGGCCACATGACCCGGAAGCTGTACGCCGGCTCCCTTGGCCAGTAAAGCGAGATGAGCGCCGCAAGCCCAGAGTCGTTTGCGACTGGACCTAATGGTCAGGGGTCCCTTACCTTTACGTTACTTGTGATCAAACAAGGAAAGGCCAGCATTTTTTTTTTTAAAGACACCTTGTGTCGAGAGAACAATCATAATTTTCTCTGTAATATATGTATATGCACATGTTAGAGAATCCATTGCTGGGCATATTTCTGAGCTGAATTTATTTTCTCTTCAAAGTGGTTGCCTTTTAAAGAACTAAAACACATATATGGCAGCTTTAGCCATCACATTCTTGTTTTTGGCGTCGGTTTTATCATTCTTTTTAAAGGAAATTGCTACTCTCAGCGTGGCTAATTGGATGGAATATTGTAAACCATGAAAGTGTCTTGTAACTAGCTTTTTAAGAATTTATTACACCCTAAAATTAAAAGCAGAAGTACGCCTGTGCTTTCACCTCCTAAGGGCAAAACAACAATTCAGACAAAATCAGCCATGCTGTAATTAATACAGTAAGTAGATGACAGACCAGGGGAGGAATCCAAGTCACGATCGCTCCTATAAGGCTAGCAATTATAGATAACAGTGATGGCATACAATTTGGTTGGCAGAAGGAGACTTCTAAGCCAGTGCAGTGTAATGGTTAGAGCACCAGTCTAAGACTGGAGAGATCTGTGTTCAAGTCCTCTCTCCGAGGCAAAGCTTGCTCTTGAGTCTTGAGACCTTGGCTCCGTTGCTACAGCCCTGTTCAGGGGTTAGTTTCCCTACTTCTCTGAGTCAGGCCACTCTATCCATTCCCACCTTCCCCTTGATCAGAGTTCTAGGGTTAACAACTTCGTGGTGGGCACAGACACCTTTTTTCTTTTTTTTTAAAACCACTGTTTAAGTCATATTGCTTTCAGTGGGATCTAGGTGCAACTAATTTAGGCTGCAATCCTAATTATGTATACTCAAAAGTAAGCCCCATCAAATTCAGTGGACCTTATTCCCAGAAGACAAGTGGATTTAGGAATTAGGATTGGATTTGACCTAAACCACCCATAACAATTGCATACCTACAGAGTCACACTGTATCAAAGAAAGTGTATCCAAAGATTGGGAAAATGATATATTAGCTTCCACCAGCAAAATACAGTACTATATTTAATTCATTTAAATTATTAAAATTATACTCTAGTTTATACCCCCCATAGCCAAGAAAGCCAAAAAGTAAAATAAAATATGAAATAAAAAGTACAGTAGGTGATAAATATAACAATAACATAAGAAACAACACAATAAAAAAACGACGTAAGGATCAGATAAGCATGGATTGAATAAATCAGACAATAGCAGCTGGTTAAAATCATTATATGTGTATAAAATCATGTAGGGCATTCCACAGCCAGCAACTCAATGAGCACAAACTGACATCTAATGAGCTGCTAATTATTCCCTAATAACAGTATTTGTTGTTGTGTGTGGAGTCAAGAATATACAGAGAGTGGTTCGAGTTACTAAGAGCAGAGAGAGAGTGAAGCATTATCTGGGTTTTCTATATTTTACACCGTTTTGCTATTGGACTATAATTCCAAACATTAGAAAGCAAGCATCTAGGAGTTGCAGAGAACAGTTTCCAACATTCCCACCTGAAAAGAAGCCCTGTCTAACTATCAAAGCCGGGTAATATTTAGCAACTAGGAGGGGACAGAAGAACTGAACTTGACAAGGTGATTTATCGAGGCTATTAGTGGTTTTGTTGGACTGGATTTTTAATTATTTGTCAAATGCCTGAAGCTTGGGATAGGCATGCCTCTGTATTATGTATGTTGAAATCTAAGCAATGTAAATAAATTAATAAGGGTGTGGAGAGGTGGCAGGCATGTTAGCAGTTTGCATCCCTGTAGCTCAGCAGATACTGTTCCCATTAATGAAAAGCAAGGAGACGAAAAAAATAGAGGTGCTGTACAAGCCTAACAATATATATTCAGAAGGAAATCCTATTGAATTGAATGAGGCTTGCTCCCAGGTCCATGGGGTTGAGCATGGAGAACGCAGTTTCCAAAACAATGAATACACCAAAACACAGCCGTCTGTTGAAATTCTCTCTTTTCTGAATTTTGCAATGAAGTTTTCCATCCAAGTAATATGTACAAGAATGCATGTAATAGGGTAAAGTGTGCATCAGAATGCATAGCGAAAAGAACATGCAAAAAATAATAATTATACAGTGGTACCTTGGTTCTCAAACTTAATCTGTTCCGGAAGCCCGTTCCAAAACCAAAGCCTTCCAAAACCAAGGCATGCTTTCCCATAGAAAGTAATGCAAAACGGATTAATCCGTTCCAGACTTTTAAAAACAACCCCTAAAACAGCAATTTAACATGTATTTTACTATCTAACGAGACCACTGATCCATAAAATGAAAGCAATGAACAATGTACTGCAGTCACACAATCAATCAATCAATCAGTAGCTGAACTGGGTTCCACACAGTCACACACACAAAAAGAGCTGCAAAAGCTAAAATGCAAAATAAATAGCAAAAACAGACAGACCTCAGCTTAACACTCAAAGCAGAAGTGTGGCACTCAAATCAGAAGCGTAATACTCAAATTGGAAGCGTAACACTCAAAACGGAGCACGTTCAGCTTCCGAAAAAAGTTCACAAACCAGAACACTTACTCCTGGGTTTGCAGTGTTTGGGTTCCAAGTTGTTTGAGTACCAAGGCATTTGAGAACCAAGGTACCACTGTATCCAAATGCCACCCCCATCCCTTGCACTATTGATCAGCATCTCAGTGACCTCAAATATCTAAGGTATGACTAGCATGGAATTTCTCCACCAATTTGGAGGTAAAGATCATTGTGTCTATGAAGCCACATACTTCTGTTCGGCCCTATTGCAGGAATACAATGAGCTTCTCCCAACTAAGGGGGGGAGGGCAACTAAAGCTCTCTATTATGTATAATTATAGATGTGGGTAAAATTAATAAATGCTAGGATTTTGGCTATTTGTTGTATGAAGGGAGAAATATAAGCTGCAAAGGAGTTATTGGGTCACCTGGCCAAGCTAGGGCCATTAAGGGAACAAGACAAGAGAACTTCTTGCCCCATGTGTGACCTCCGCCATGTCTTCCATTCTCCAAAGGGACACAGACCGTGTGTGTTTGTGTGCCTGTGATTGCAAAAGGGATACTATAGAACAGCAGTATAGAATTTCTCACTTCCGGCCCGAGAAATAAGGGACTGGACCAGAAGTAGCAGACCGGAAGTAGCGCTGCCGCCATTTTGGAACTGGGCGGAGCATGCTCAGGAGCTACTTTTGAAGCTGCTCTGCCCTGTTCCAAAATGGCCGCTGCACCAGACGTCGCGCTGCAGCCATTTTGGAACTGGGCAGAGCAGCATCAAAAGTCGCTTCTGAGCATGCTCCGTCCAGTTCCAAAATGGCCGCCGCGCCAGAATAAACCGGGGAAAAACAAAAAAATCCGTTTTTTCGGCTGGGAACAGCTGGGAAAATGGAGGTTTCCCGGGGAATACGGGAGACTTGACAGCTATGTAGAACAGGCATCCCCAAACTTCGGCCCTCCAGATGCTTTGGACTACAATCCCCATCTTCCCCGACCACTGGTCCTTTTAGCTAGGGATCATGGGAGTTGTAGGCCAAAAACATCTGGAGGGCCGCAGTTTGGGGATGCCTGCTCTAGAAGCTGAAAAACAGCTTTCATTAACAACACAAAATAAAAAAGGGGGGGACATTCCAAGGGGATTTTTAAATTAAACACTGGCTTGACAATGTCGGTGATAAGAGAATAGTGGAATGTTTCAGTTATTCAAGAAATGTCCAGCATTGGAACAAGAAACAAGAAACCTTGATTTAAAAGCATGGAGTGTGGAAAAGCATTGCACTTACCTGTCTCTATTATCTCACACTGTCACCCAGAGCGGTGGGAAATTTAAACTCTAGGTTTTTAGCCAGTAGACTGAAATCAAGATAATTAAGGTTGCACTTTACATGGGTCTTGCAACTGAAGTCCAGCCAACAGAAGAGAAACAGCATATTCTCCCCTTCTCTACATTCTGGAAACACACAAGATCTTCTTACAGACCCGAGAGGCTAAGGGCCTGCATACTCATTTGAACACTCTTCCTTCACTGTACCATGTAGGGGAGCCTCTTTCATATCGCCAAAAATAAAGGACAAGTGAGAACACAGATTCGGATTGCTTGTGCATGTGCTACCATAGCAAGAGGCAGATAAAGAGGCAGCTGGGTTAACAGGGATTTTGTAAGCATTGCCAATAAGCTAATTGATGGTCCCTGCAAAGCTTCGTGCTCAGTACTTTGCAAGAGTTGGCATTGCAATCAGCTGATCTTTGTGGTTTCTGGGCACAGGGCTATGCAAGCCTTGACATTCAAATGGAACTGTTACATGGCTATCTCTCGAATAGACATAGAAATAGATAGCTGGGAATCAACCCAACCCAATTGTGTTACCCCAAGGCATTTTTCCTCCATGAAAAGAATCAACAATAGTCGGGGATTCTTGACATCACACCTCATCACACAAGGAAATAATGTCAACTTTACCTCTCTACTCCAAATAAATGACCTTTTAAGGGTACTGGTTGCAAATCATACCCCACAAAGATGCACTCTTGGAGGGAATCTTCAGGGATAAAGATTAACGGCATATTTGCTGGTTTGAGATAAGATCTGACTTTTATGACCCAACTTCAAATGAAGATGTGCTACACACCCTGTGGTATGTGGACCTGGATTCCTATGCTTTAAGACAGCAAATTCTGCACCCAAGAAGCTAATTCTCTAAATAAATGAAAAAGGGACTTACTCTTGGTTCTTATGCATACTTGATTTCAACGTTCTGTTTTGATTATGATCCCACCCCCTATTTTCCTTGTGCAACGTGAGATGTTTTGTGCTCCATCTTTCACTTAGCAAAGGTTGAAGAGAGAGGAAGCATTTGCACAAGGACCTGGACGTTTGAGGGTCTGCATGTGCTGGGACGGTGAACTCTGCTAATATGGAACTTTCATTTATGGCCGGGGTCCAAATATGAAGTCCTAAGAAATCTTAGCAGTCCTGAAAAGGGGATTAGTTAAATACTGCTGGACAACAGGAGCAACAAGTGGATAGGAATGATGGACTGTGCCCATTCCCAAGATAGTAGAGGGGAGCTGTAACTACCGGTAGTAGACCAAGAGAGCAGGTGAGGATTCATATTTGCATCCATGTCCCAAAATGGATGGGACTGCTGTCCCGAAAGATGGGTTATAAATATTTTAAATAAATAAAGGAATCCTAATACAGGCTAAGGGACCCAGGTGGCACTGTGGGCTAAACCACTGAGCCTAGGGCTTGCTGATCAGAAGGTCGGCGGTTCGAATCCCTGCAACGGGGTGAGCTCCTGTTGCTCAGTCCCAGCTCCTGCCAACCTAGCAGTTCGAAAGCACATCAAAGTGCAAGTAGATAAATAGGGACCGCTACAGCGGGAAGGTAAACAGTGTTTCCATGTGCTGCTCTGGTTTGCCAGAAGCGGCTTAGTCATGCTGGCCACATGACCTGGAAGCTGTATGCCGGCTCCCTTGGCCAGTAAAGCGAGATGAGCGCCGCAAGCCCAGAGTCGTTTGCGACTGGACCTAATGGTCAGGGGTCCCTTTACCTTTACCTTTAATACAGGCTACCCCCAATTTATGCATATTCAATATATTCAATATGTGCGTGATCATGCATACGTGATTCGCGCCGAATCTGGAAGTGACCTGAAAACATCACAAAAGCATCACAAAAAGGGCGGAGTGGGGACCGAACTGGGTGTTTGCAGGCTTTTTCAATGGTGTGCCAAATACAGTGGTACCTCGGTTTACGAACTTAATCCGTTCCGGAAGTCAGTTCTTAAACCGAAACCATTCTTAAACCGAGGCGCGCTTTCCTAATGAGGCCTCCCGCCGCCGGTGCCCTTCCACCATTCAGATTCCGTTCTTAGACCAAGGTAAAGTTTGCAAACTGGGACACTATTTCCAGTTTTGCGGAGTTTGTAAACCGAATCGTTCTTAAACCGGACTGTTCTTAAACCGAGGTACCACTGTATACATGTTTTCACTGCCGTGCGTGGTACCTCGTAATGTAATCCTGTGATAGGTGTGTGTGTGTGTGCCTGTACTGAATGCACTAACTTGGGAGTAGGTCACATTTAACTCACTGGTACTTACTTTTGAGTAGATGTATAGGATTACTCTCTAAAGTATTATCTAGAGATACTAAAAGGGTTCTTTTTTAAGCGAATCACACTTTTTTTTAAAACAGGCAATTGATAGCTCAATCTTGATGAAGGTCTGCCTCGTGCTCAGGACAGAGAGAAGAGAATGGATATAATTTGTGACACACACAGCATTTCTAGGAAGCTTTGGAGAAGAAATTCAAACCCTGGTAGCCCTCAGTCCTATGTCTTTTTGAGGAGGAGTCGGCCATTTTCCAAGGGTCATTCCAGAGAAGCTTATCTCTCCAGTCTCGGGGGGGGGGGGGAGAGAAGAGGAATTTAAAGGAAGCCATAAATATCCTCATTAGAGCCCAGAAGAATGTCATTATTTAGTCAACGTACAAACACAAAGCAAATGCCACAAGTCATCATCACGGTCGCTTGTGGGATCCCCATGGCACGTCCAGAGAGGAGCAGCATCTCACATTGCCAGATCTGGCACTAAGGCACACAGAATCTTTTTCTCTCTCCTTACCATGAATATGCATTTGCTACTCATCAAGTGCATGAACCATGCTTTTCCTGTGCGCAGAAATCAGGGCACTGGGTGACTTCGCTAAAGGCCAGTCTAGCTCCCTTTCCCACCACAATGGATCGTGCATGGTGAGCAGGGGCAGTTAAGTGTGGAGATGCCACAATGAGGAAAAGTGTGTCTCTGTCTGTGTGTGTTTGCTATACTGGCTTCTCCTGTAGCCGGTGGTGGCTGGTGTCCATTGGGACTAGTAGTGAGGAAACCAAGGAGCGCATCAGAAGGGGGCACCAGAGCTTATTGGTCAATTTTTCTAGTAAGGCTGTTTCCCATACCATTGGTACCATTGGTCCATGCTTACTCCTGACAGGTCTCTCCAGTGTCTGGTTATGGTGTTTCTGGCTGCTGAGAGCAGGCCCATCCTAGCCATAGAGGCTAGTGGCGCGGAGAACCACGGCGCCAGGCGCTGGAAGGGCGCCAAGTGAGCGCAGGGTTCTGGCGATCTGGCCAGGACTGCGCTCCACGAGCTGAGAGGCTGCGCCGTGTCTCTCTCCTTTTCCGAGGGCTCCGCGCTGCGCCTCCTTCTCGTTTCCCCAGCGCTGGGTTCCGCTCAGTCGAGCTTCGCCACCAGCGCGCACACAGCGCCCAAGCAGCTCTTGCTGGTCTCGCGGTGCGCACGCTGGTGGCGAAGTTTGACTGAGCGGAACCCAGCGCTGGGGAAACGAGAAGGAGGCGCAGCGCGGAGTCCTTGGAGGTGGCCTCCCGCTACTGCCGCGGTCCGCTTGGCACTCCCGGGTCCTTGGAGAGGCTCTGGAGCAAAGTCTGGCTGCTCAGGAGCTGGTTTGGCCAGCAAGGCGGGAGGGGGCTGCCTGTAGCCCACCAGCTCATAGAAGGGCGGCTGCCTCAGCATGATCGCTTTGGTGCTGCACTTTCAGAGGGGGGCGCTGGAGGGACCTTAGCGCCAGGGCGCTGGATGGGCTTAAGACCTGGCTGAGAGTAAGTGGGTTATGAGTTCTTTGTGGTGTAAGTGGGCATTATTGTCTTGGAAGATGTTTAGTAAGGCAAATTCTGGGGTTATTTCTAATGTTTGCTTGGTTATTTTACATATTTCTCGTATAATAGAAGAAGACGGCTTCACCCCAGTATGGCTCCCCTTTATCACATACACAGCCCAACAAGACAATGACAAAAACCCACCAACAGCATACAAATCAATATGGCTAACCTGATCCAAAACACCCACCCACCCCACTCACAATGACACAAAGACCACCACAGCCAACCACAAATGAACAATCATACCCTAGGCCAGGCATCCCCAAACTTCGGCCCTCCGGATGTTTTGGACTACAATTCCCATCTTCCCTGACCACTGGTCCTGTTAGCTAGGGATCATGGGAGTTGTAGGCCAAAACATCTGGAGGGCCGCAGTTTGGGGATCCCTGCCCTAGGCCAACCCCAACATCTTTCACCACCAAAGGAACACAAGCGAACAACAGAGAACCTGCACAAGCGACGCTGACATAAAAAGCCCTAACATATATTAAGTAAAATAGAAGCATCATCACCCGAACCCACCCCCACCCAGCTTTCCCCCATCTCCCTCTTTTTCCCCTTTCCTCCCCAATGTCTCAACAAATGAAACTGATTTGTAAAAATGTTACAAGAGACATTGCACATATTTGTAAATCAAGAAAAATCTTTAATAAAAAGAAAAAGAAGGGGGCACCAGAGCAAATGGCAGGTAGAGGCTGAATCTACACAGATATTTTAAAAAATGCTGTGAAAATGCTTTTTTTAAAAAGTTTTAAAATACATATGGAACTTCCCATTAGCTCGTCTAGTGTCACATTTGTATAATGCACTTAAAACACACTTAAAATGTTATATTTGCAACTGCATAGCTGAGTTCAGAGGCAACTAGTTCTAATTGTGTTAATAATAATAATAATAATAATAATAATAATAATAATTTTATTTTTATACACCCCACACATTTGACTTGGTTTACCCAGCCACTCAGGGCGGCTCCCAGCAGAATAGTAAAAGCATGATAAAACATCAAACATTAAAAACTTCCCTGAACAGGACTACCTTCAGATGTCTTCTAAAAGTTGTGTAATTCTTTATCTCTTTGACATCTGAAGGGAGGACATTCCACAGGGGGGCGCCACTACTGGGAAGGCCCTCTGCCTGGTTCCCTGTAACTTCCTTTCTCGCAGGGAGGGAATCAGCAGAAGGCCCTCGGAGGTGGACCTCAGTGTCTGGGCTGAGCGATGGGGATGGAGACGCTCCCTCAGATATACTGGGCCGAGGCCGTTTAGGGCTTTAAAGGTCAGCACCAACACTTTGAATTGTGCTCAGAAACGCACTGGGAGCCCATGAAGATCCTTTAGGACCGGTGTTATATGGTCCTGGCGGCCACTCCCAGTCACCAGTCTAGCTGCCGCATTCTGGATTATTTGTAGTTTCCAAGTCACCTTCAAAGGTAGCTCCAGGTAGAGCACATTGCAGTAGTCCAAGCAGGAGATAACCAGAGCATGCATGGACCACTTTGGTGAGACAGTCCGCAGTCAGGGAGGGTCTCAGCCTGCGTACCAGATGGAGCTGATAGACAGCTGCCCTGGACAAAGAATTGACCTGCGCCTCCATGGACAGCTGTGAGTCCAAAATGACTCCCAGGCTGCGCACCTGCTCCTTCAGGGGCAGAGTTACCCCATTCAGGACCAGGGAGTCCCCCCACCCACCTGCCCCCACCCCCCAAGAACAGTACTTCTGTCTCGTCAGGATTCAATCTCAATCTGTTAGCCGCCATCCATCCTCCAACCGCCTCCAGACACTCCTATCTTCTTCCCTGCTGAGTTCTACAAGTACAACAGTGAGACTGAGGAGAAGTCCTCCTGCTTTTCCCTGGGAGAATCCGCTCCTTAGTGCTTAACTGGAGTAAACAGCAATTTGGGTTTTCTCCAGATTGATGTTTGCTCTGGTTGAGTGATAAAGAGCGGGACTTAGGGTTGCCATATTTTGAAGACCAAAAGAGAGGATACTTTTACCGACTTCTACTTTAAACTACAGATTGCTATGACAACCCTAATTTTGCATACCCATGAAAAAGTGGAGGGGCCCTGGGAAAAGAGGGCATTCGGCCACCCTACACCTGGGAAAGAAGTGGGGCAATGGGGAAACCGCTCAGACCCATGCCTAGAAAGCAAGGGTAAAGCAGAAGTGTGGTCGAGCCCCCTGTTGTGGGATACTATATTTTCCCAGTACTGTTTCGTATTGAGGAAAATGCAATTATTCCCCCAATTCAAGCATTGCTTTTACAGTCCCTGTATAAAGTATGATTGCTACACAGTTGTGATAGGAATTTCTTGGCTAGTGCCTCTGATGTGAATGGTGACGAGTTTCCCCAGATCTACATGTTATTTCTCTCTTTTTTAAAAAAAATTCATTTGGTAAAGCTTTTGGGTCTATGCATACTTCCCAAATGTGCTCATCCAGTTTTTAATTTTCAAGTGGCAAGCATCAACAAATGCCAGAACCTACATTTTAGCCACATTCTTGTCATTTTGTGACTCTTTCTTTCCGTTTGATTTCAGTTAATATTTTGGTTTTAAGCACAGTGGTTAAATTGTTGATACAGTTGTAATGTCGCTGGCCCCAACCCACTGAAGGCGGTAACCCTATGGGAACCCAATAAGCCTTTAAGGGCGAAACTACATGAGACACCATATATTTAAAGAGACTTCCGGCGAGGATTTAATTTAAACACACATTATACATCTGGGTGCCTTAGGAGGAAAAGCAGTCAGAGGGCCTTGATCCAAAATCTGCTGCACTTTTTGGGTAAGAATAATATTAAAAGTCAGGAAAAAGCAATTTTCAGTTGAAAATCTGTGTATGGCCCCTATCTGGACCAGGAGCATGTTAGAGATCCGGAGTGCACAACATTTTTCCATCCAAAATAAAGCAGCCAGGTTAAGCACATGTGTGTGCGTGGAAACGTTTGACAAACATTATGTGTAGTGTAATTTGAACCTAAGTATGCAAAGCATCATGTGGGAAGCCTGCATGGCTTTAAAGAGGACATGCTGTAGTGTAGGTGATTCTATAGATTCAAAAACCCCACTGAACTTAATGGTAAATATTTTTAAGTGCATGTAAACTTATTGCCTTAATTTAGATGGAGCTGCCCAATCCGGCTCCAGGAGGAAGTGAATCAGCAACCTGATTGGCCTGCAGGAACAGTCCAACCAGGCTCCAGGAGGGGAGTTGAATCAGCCAATCACACGGGACCCATTGAGTAAATGATGTATACAGTATATAGCAAGAGGTTTGGGGAAAAGCACTCACTTACTGTTTACTATGAGCTGAAATAAAGAGCATGAAATCAACACTCAACTCTGAGTATATTTCAAGTATGAAGTTAAAAGTAATCCTTAGTCCTTAGCAACCACAAAGGAGCACTTTCCTTTCTCCTTCCATCCTCTCACCCTGAGAGACCAACCTTTGCCTGTCTCTCGCCCAGGGCCCTCACTGGTCAGCCTTTTTCTTAAAAGAAAATCAATTTTATTAAAAGTTTTCAACATATTGTACAATAAAATCCAAACTAATCAATGAAGAAAATTGGCAATCGTAAAGAAAAACCAATCCAAAAAAGAGAAAAGAAAATTGAGAAAGAAGAAAAAGAGGGAAATAAATGAGAAAAGATGTACTTCCGCTTCTCTGTCAATTATATATAAAACAGCTATTCAGAATATTTGACATACCGTACGCACTCCAGAGTAATTCTAGCTGTATATAATTCCAGCTTTTTCCCATTCTGCAAGTTTGTGTTTTCGATTGGGCCTATTCTCATTTGTGGGCTTGCTCGTGACCAGTTTTTAAAGGTCAACCCATGTTTTTAATAAAAGAAAGATTCCCTGTATCATGTAAGCACTGCAGAATTGTTGGCTGTCATACCACTGTTGCAAATCCTGGAGCTTCTTGTGAATTTGGAATTGCTAAATCAAGGAAATACATTCCTAAATAAATAATTGTTTCTGCTAGCTACGCCACATCAGTAAAGTGTGGCGGGGCTAATTTTAAACCGGGCTCTTTGAGTAGCTCATATGAGAAAAATGTACCAGTGTGAAATTTGATCTCTTGTCCAAATCAAATGTATACAAAGAAATAAGGAGTCTGAAACCTTAACCCAGCTAGTTGCCTCCTAGGCTAGGTTTGTAAGAATGTCTGCAGCCAGAACATCATATGATGGCCTCATGCTACTGATCTCGCCATCCTGTTTGTCATTAAAATGAATAAGTGCTAGGAACAAAACTAAGAGACTAAACCCTACAGCATCCACACAGCTGACTTGATTGGCATGTGGACCACATTTAAGCTATTGTGTTTATTTTCTGAAAACCCGCCTAACCATGTAATTCTGATTTTAAAAGTGTGCGTACCTTTGACAAGTACAGGTGATTTCTGGTCAGGATGAAGGAAACACCTAATATTTACTTGAACTTCCCATAAATTACTTATAATGAAGTCAGTGTGGACATTTTCAGCATTCCATTTTGTTTGGTTACAGTTTATGTAAAAGAAAGATTTTTAGAAGACATCTGAAGGCAGCCCTGTTTAGGGAGGCTTTTAATGTTAAATAGATTATTTTATTTCATTTTTTCTGTTGTAAGCAGCCCAGAGTGGCTGGGGAAACCCAGCCAGATGGGCAGGGTATTATTATTATTATTATTATTATTATTATTATTATTATTATTATTATTGAATGACTCATTGCATCAGACAAGCTCCCCCCACACACACTACCCGTATTTCATAGCTATCTAATTACCACAAAGAGAAACTCTACTGCTGAATTTCCATTATTTTTGCCAGGCTGGTGAAAATGTACAAATAATTTGGTATCCTTCTTAAACATTGTACTTAATCTCACAGATCTAAGCTCTGTCTAAATGAGCTGCTAAACAATAAATTTAAAAATAATGTGCCAGGTGAATATGCATCCTTCAAAAATATGATTGTATTTCTACATACTTGAGGAAGCTGCCAAATTTATATTTGCATTTTTATTTCGTTATCCCCCCCCATTTGTTTCAAATATTTATATCCTGCAAATTATTGCTGCCAGTCCCAGGGTGGGTCACGCATATAATAAATCATAACAATACAAACTAGAAGATATAACACTGCCTTTTTAAGAAGGATGAAGATGTGAATCAAAGTGTTATGCTTTTTATGATTTCAATCATTAGTCTTCAACTGGTGGATCCACAATTGAGCTGCAGCCTGATCTAAGGTGGATTGCAACAGCAACACTACCACCCTACAATACATAGGGAAAAATAATTAAGAAATGTTTCTCCAAATGCATGTTTGGGTTACAGGTGGGTACAGGGCCGGCGTGTCCATTTAGGCGAACTAGGCAGTTGCCTAGGGTGGCAAAATGGAGGGGGCGCTGGCCAGCCTGCCGGGGGGGGGGGAGTAAGCCTGCTCTTGCGAGAGGCGGTGGCAGGATGAGTGCCCCGAAAGGAGCGCTTTCGGGGCGCTGATCATGTCGCCATCTCTCGCAGGGGCGGACGGCCGCGTCTCCCTTCTCCCCGGCTCACTGTGGGGCGGGGGAAAGGAAAGCCGCCCAGACGGTGCCCTCCCTTGCCTTTTGGGGCACTCATCCCACCGCTGCCTCTCGCAAGAGCAGGCTTCCCCCCCTTTCTCTCTCTCTCTCTCTTACCCACCCCTTCCTTCTCTCTCTATTCCCTCTCTCTCTCGCTATTTCCCTCTCACCCCCTTCTCCCTCCCTCCCTCCCGCCCTTACACACACACACTCTCTCCTACACACACATACACCCTGGGGGGTGCCAGAAGGTGATCTGCCTAGGGCGCAAAAAAACCCTAGCACCGGCCCTGGGTGGGTAACAAGTCTGAAAAGACTGAAGACTGCTGGTTCAGGTGATTAAAGGGGACAAAGCTGTAGCAATTTGTCAGTAAATTGATTTTGAGACTGGGTTTTGCATTATTTTGGACTTATTCCAGAAACATGCTTTCGATGTGAGGGGGAAGAAAGACTCTCTCTTTTTTTTGGACAAGTCTAATGAACGCTTTACAATGTTGCTGCTTTGCTGCTTCCACTACAGCAGTATCCTTAAGGCAATACTTGGCTTACGCTCTTCTTAGCATCAGTGCAAATACAAGCCATGCCTCGAGGGCTGAGCATCCCAAGGAGCACTTACAGTTTAAGATCCTCTCATGAGCTCTGCATGAGTAGCTCATCATGCCTGTGTGGAGTTCAGAATAAAACCAGGAACCGTAACGCAGAATGGAGGACTAATTTTATTGACAAGGGGCAAAATCGGATGCTTTTGAAATGTGCTGTCGGGTTTAGAGCTTCTCCCACACAAGACACGGAACGCTGGCAGTTTAAGTAGCTGAGGTTTATTTCTCAATAACAAGCTTATAGCAGTCCAAGCTTCCAGGCCAGTTGACTCGGCTGGCTTCTGACCCCTCCCAAGGCCAGATATACGCCATGTCCTTCCCCGCCTCCTGCTGGCCCACCTTTGCTCTAATCGCTTGCTCCGCCTCTTACTTCTTGACGACTCAGGTGCAGCCAATTCTTCTTCCTCTGGAGATTCCTCTTTGCTGGGCGTGTCCCTGACACGTGCTGTGCTTGCCATTGGTGAGGTCAAAAGTTCCACGGTCTCTGTGGAAAAGAGAGGCAGAGCTACGGTATGTGATGACACTGAGGCCCAAACCTCCTGATTTCTTTTTCCACCAGTGGCTTCATATATAATCCTGATGTTAAGAGCCTGAGGGACAAGATGGAGCCCCATGGCACCTCACAAGCCAAAGGCCGTGAAGTGGAACAGAGGTCACCCCCATGCTGCCTTCTGGGGTCAGGCATCTAGCTGGCAGAGAACGAGACTATAAAGGTATAGGACCCCTGGACAGTTAAGTCCAGTCAAAGGCGACTATGGGGTTGTGGCGCTCATCTCCCTTTCAGGCCGAGTGAGCCGGCGTTTGTCCACAGACAGCTTTCCAGGTCATATGGCTGTAGATGATTCATCCCCCGTGTCTGCTGTCATGGGATTGTTGTCTATCACATGATGGTGTATGTTTTCATTCCAGAGTCAGATGTGACGAAGACAGGATGTTTGTGTTACTGTGTGCCATGAAGTGTGACTGTTGTCCTTTGTTCTTTCTCTTTGCTGCCTGATGCTAGAGAGAGAGAGAGAGAGAGAGAGAGAGAGAGAGAGAGGGAGCCATGTTGCAGTGCTCCGTGTGTGTTTATATGTAAATAAAATAGATTAGCCAAATGCTGAGTTGCTGAGGTCTGTTACGCAGTTGCGAAGACTCTGCGGATCCCTAAGCGTGCTGATGTTTCTTGGCATCAGTCGCTGTGATGTTTGGGCTGAAGAAAGCTTTTGAGGCTCCCGAACGATCAACCAGGAGAGAGAGAACATGCCAGTCGGGCATTCGTCTTCCCCAAGGTCCTACTCATGTGTAGGAGATCCTAACAGTGGCCAGCAGAACTAAACCGCTTCTGGTGCAATGGAACACCGTGACAGAAACCAGAGCGCATGGAAACGCTGTTTACCTTCCCCCCACAGTGGTGAGAGCCAGTGTGGTGTAGTGGTTAAAAGCGGTAGACTCATAATCTGGGGAACCGGGTTCGTGTCTCCGCTCCTCCACATGCAGCTGCTGTGTGACCTTGGGCTAGTCACACTTCTCTGAAGTCTCTCAGCCCCACTCACCTCACAGAGTGTTTGTTGTGGGGGAGGAAGGGAAAGGAGAATGTTAGCCGCTTTGAGACTCCTTCGGGTAGTGATAAAGCGGGATATCAAATCCAAATCCACAGTAGTACCTATTTATCTACTTGCACTGGCGTGCTTTCGAACTGCTAGGTAGGCAGGAACTGGGATACAGCAACAGGAGCTCACCACCGTCATGCGGATTCGAACCACCGACCTTCCGATCGGCAAGCCAAAGAAGCTCAGTGGTTTAGACCACAGCGCCACCCGCATCCCTAGAAGGAGAATGTACCATGCTCTTATTGCACTTACCAAGGAAAAAAATGAGCTCATCCGAAGCAGGAATTATGCTTTGTTATAATGTTATGAAGGTCAGGGTTTTACCACAGAGATCCCAGCATATGAAGTAGAGGCTAAGTTGTAATTTTGCTCCAACGCTGAAACCAAATTGAACCCACTGCATGGTGTACCAACTGGAACCGACAGAGTGGCTGTGCTAGGAGTTCCTTCACAGCATTATACTGCCTTATTCAGCCCTGCCATCAGGCAGAGGGAAGCAAGCTTCTCAAATAAGACAATGTCAGCTTGTGACCAATCATTAAGCCCACTGCGTTTCTGTTGGAATGCACTTGGATTTTTTTTTAGAGGGGAAGTTCAGGCATCCTTCCCCGAGGAGCCTCACTGAAGACACTTGAACCTACTTGATGGGAATTCCTTTGTATCCTTTTTATATATATATTCCTAGTTAAAGAGACCATGCTTGAACTGAATTTCAGCTTTCACACAGAAAGATGACTCATTCGGTCAGCAAGCAGGCTCCGACGTCTTTCTATAGGCCACTATATTATAAACAAGCCCGTTTTTAAAAGTTACTGAGCTCAAGAAGTGAACTGCAAACTGATACGGATTACAATGAATTCTCGTGAGAGGCACAACACTGAAAAATGCAGCTGGGACTTTGGGAGACTGGAGGAGGGAGGGAGTTCAAAAGGAAATGGCTTGGGTGGTGGCTGTGTGTGAATATGGACTCTGTAAGTAGCCAGACTGGAATCCTCCTTTGCACAGAGGGTGTCCTCTTAAACAAAAGCACTTTGGTGAGGTAATAAACGTTTCATCAGGGAAGGGTTATACAATGTGGGGTGTAGCCTCACCAGGTGCTCTGTGTTCTAGGCACTACTTGTGTTGCATTTTAGACACATTATTATTATTATTATTATTATTATTATTATTATTATTATTATATTACTATTGTACCTCCTCGGCTGTACAAGCTCTGTAAGATGCTGCTCTCCCATCACAAGAGATTAAGCACCAGTGTGCTAAACTTGTGATGATTTTGCAAAATCATGCATTTATACAACATGACATCATTAGCAAATTATTCGGCACAAGACACTAAATTGAAGAGACATTTTTTTTTTGCAGCAGCAGCCTGGCAATTCCGAATACGAGCAAAATGATTCTAGGCTGTAGCAGTTCTTTAGGCTCAATCAACACTGTCCTGAAAATTACCATTAATTTTTAAATCTTTCAGCAGGTGCTAAATTGTGAAGCTCTGCAATTTTGTATGTCACATTTTTTTTAATTTGGGTGAATTTGTTCCATTGTAGGTTCATGTGTGTTCCTGATATGAAGCACTTACTAAAGACTCTCAACAGCAGTAAGAACATTGCTTTGGTAGACATCTTTAGCTATACCTAAAGGTCCTTCTCAATAATTACATTTCTGGAAGGATCCTTTTTTTAAAGTTAGGGAGCTCTGAATTTGGCCAGTGCTTCCGCCCAAGCACTGAAGTAGCTTGCAAGAAAGTTCTGTAGTCACTGAAATCATTTTCTCCACATATTTTATTTGCCTCTACGTTGGTAACTGGTGTGTGTGTGTGTGTGTGCGTGCGTTCACATAATTGCCTTCCGGATTCCAACTGCACAGAAAGCCTCCATCCCTTTGCCAGGCTAGCTTAATAATATCAGTGTGTGTTCTTAATTCTGCCAGCCAGCACATAGGTCCATTGATTTCACTGTGAATAAACAGAACGGTTCAATTTTTAACTGTACACACTGAACTTCATCACAACTATTTACAAAAAAAAACCAACCGAAATTACTTTAAATGTATTGGCTATTTCAGCTCGATTAGCCCTTTGGCTGGTCAAGTCTAAACTTCCGTTTCAAAGAACTATTGGTGCCAGTGCTTGCTTCAAAGATGTGCTCAGAAAGTAGAGCAAACGCCTGATTCCAGTGATACGAAAGTGTCATATCCATTAGTCTATTCATATCACGTACATTCAGCTAAATAGATTGAGCTTTCAAAAACAGCACAGAGGCCAGGAACCTTAGCTTCAGAGTCTCTGAAGTGGAAAATTGTACACTTTACACACCTTGCTGGAGAAAAAATAAAAACACTCACCCTGATCTAGCAAGAGAGATCTGCACATGTAAGTTGTCTTTACCACGTTGCCTATGTGAATGTGCGTTTAGATGATAATATATATAAAATATCTGTGAGGCAGTGCATTCAGTTGTTCTATGACTAGCTTCCCACAGCTGCAGTTGGACTGTGGCCTTAATCTCCATTTTTGGGTCTTATACATAGCTCAGTCTCTGGATTTCTTGTGAGATGCGCAGTGCCTGTTTAAAATGCATATGTATGTTTTATGCTTATATTGAATTGCTAAAATCTAAGTTAGAAGAAATGTAAATCAAATAAATCTTTAAAAGCAGATACATCACTTTGCTGACAAAGGTCCTTATAGTTAAAGCTATGGTTTTCCCAGTAGTGATGTATGGAAGTGAGAGTTGGACCGTAAAGAAGGCTGATCGCCAAAGAACTGATGCTTTTGAATTATGGTGCTGGATGAGACTCTTGAGAGTCCTATGGACTGCAAGAAGATCAAACCTATGCATTCTGAAGGAAATCAGCCCCGAGTGCTCACTGGAAGGACAGATCGTGAAGCTGAGGCTCCAAGACTTTGGCCACCTCATGAGAAGAGAAGACTCCCTGGAAAAGACCCTGATGTTGGGAAAGATTTAGGGCACTAGGAGAAGGGGACGACAGAGGATGAGATGGTTGGACAGTGTTCTTGAAACCACGAACATGAGTTTGACCAAACTGCGGGAGGCAGTGGAAGACAGGAGTGCCTGGCGTGCTCTGGTCCATGGGGTCACGAAGAGTCGGACACGACTAAACAACAACAACACAGTCGTTGGTCGTGTCCAAGTCTCAAGAGTCTCCTCCAGCACCATAATTCAAAAGCATCAATTCTTCGGCGATCAGACCAAACGACTAAACAACAACAAAACAAATATGTCCTAAAACTTCAAACCTGGTACAGAACTGATCCTGCAAAAGGCTTCTGGGGGGCAGGTATTAGCTTTGCGTTTGTTCCATGTAATCTCATTGATTTCTTTCGGATCATGACCCCACCCAGGCTTCACGGTTCAATTGTGCAGATCTTGCTCTAGGTACAATAATTAATTATTACACATCTGCAGTCAGCAGAAAACTATTTAATTGAATACCAGTTGCTGGCAACCACTAGAGGTGGGGCGGAGAAGGGAACAGTGCTGTTATGCTCAAATCCTGTTTATGGGTTTCCCAAAGGTGTCTGCTTGATCAGAGCAAGATGCTGCACTAGATGGGTCATTGGCCTGATCCAGCAGGCTCTTCTTTTTATGTTAATTTTGCCCATTCCTTTTAAGCTTATTTTAAAAAAATAAAGTTAAAGCAAAAGAGGTTGAAACTACAAAACATATGCTTAACTGCACCTCAAGATCTAACGGCACAAATACTACAAAATCAGCACTCTCAGGTTCTGGATAACGAGAAGAGAGCATTTTTTTTTAAAGGAAAACAAAGTGAGGCCAAAGTGTCAATCAATGCAGAGTTAGCAATGGGCATGTCATAGTACTACAGAGAGCACAAGTGGAAATGGATTTGAATCAAATGAGCGCAAGATCCCACCAGCATGGGTATGACCCACTTCTGACAAAGTGCTGCTGGTGGTGAATTAGGCACAGCAAGTTCTATAGTAAAGAGGGACAATTATTTTCTCTACTGAGCCAACCACTCCCAGCCTACATTGAAATAAATGGGAGAATCCTTAAGCTGCTGTAGGTTTCTTTGTTGTCTTCACTGTTTTGAACCTGATGACTCAAATGCAACAGAAATGCTTAAACAAAGACATTCCTACCCAGTGCTTTGGCCGAGCTCTTTGACAGTTCCCAAACAATTGGTGGTTGGGACTTGGGACTAATGTAATAATTTGGGGTGTGATGTTTATCCATGTCTGGTTTATAACCGGCTGTTTTTTGTTTTATTTTCTAAGCAGGGCCAAAGGGGCCACAAGCCCCACTGCTAGGGGAAAGTACATTTCAATGCCTCTATTCCCTCCTCCCCGATAAGAACATATTGCTGTGCGCCATCACAATCTCCAAGCAGCAATAGACTCCAGGGTACCTGTGTTTACTCAGGATTTGATTTCCTTGAATCAAACTCAATGGAGACCACCTGGACTGGTGGTTTAAAAATAATAATAAAAATGATACTGTATATACAACACAGAAGTAACAGGGGCCCTGCTCAGATAGGTGGGAAATTTATGAATTCCCAGTTGAGCAGTCAGGCACACACAGAAGGTATCCTAGGCCAAGGAGGTATTGTTTATTGTCAAGCTGCCCAGAAGTTCCAGCCTGTGGGATAACCAGCCTCATATAACCAACATGCTTAAGTCTAATTAATGCATGAAGGGGTTAAAACCATAGAGTAAGCTGTCCTGTTAGCCTAGTCCCCCCCAAGGTGAACTAAGCCTATCAACCCTTTGTTCTCCCAATCTACTTGAGAAGCTCAACATGAAAGGAGGTCTGAGCTGGTTGCTCCAGCTTAACCACTTGGCTCTTACAAGGCTCTCCTGAGTTCCTGTACCAATACTTTAGGTTTAGGAACTTTCAACACTGTAACTAAACCAAGTTTTACTGCCTCTGCAACTTTTTCTGAATGCTTTCTTAAAAAGCACATGAATCTGACTTTTGAAGCGTTTGTAAGTAAACCATATTAAACGTATCAAAGATGTGGCCTTTTTCTATGCTAGGGGAAGAAGGCAGTTTTTAGAACTAACAAGGGCATACAGTATTTTAAAGGTCTAACACTCTATAGTTCCATGCTTCACTTTGCTGTATATGTTGTGATTTTAAATATTTGCTGGAGTTCTCTCACCAAAGAGTACTGGCCCCAGACTTGGATCTTGACATCCAGGAATTCTCCTTTAAATATACGTGGGGTTTTTTTCTTGCCACAAACACATCCTTGGACATGTTTACACCCAAACGGGGAAATAAAATGATGCCACATTCTGTCAGTACTGTACAGTACTCTGGACTACAGAACCACAGATCAGTAGCAGAAAAATGGTGCTCAGTCTAGAATTAGCATAAAGCCAGCACCACAGAGATGTAGAGTACTAAGTCAGTGCCAGCCCCTATCAATCATGCAGCCTGGGCAGAAGAAATCTAATCAGTCTAGACTGCAGAGATTGGAAAGGCTGAAAGAATGATTTGCCCAGTCCTCAACGATCAGTTCATTGGTATCTGTCTGGTGTAATCAACACAAAACAATCATCAGACAAATAATGCAAATAAACGTATTTTGTTTTCTAAACAGCTTAAGTACAGTACCGGTATGATGTTACTGTCTTATGCAAACCATATGCTATATACTACAAAGTAATTTAAAGTATGGTATATAGGATCTCTAAATACATTATCACCACGTTTAGATTCACAACTAAGGGATTACACAGTTTGTCCTATTCAACTGAAAAAGAGAGAGAGAGAAATAGATTTGCCAGTACTACACCACTACAACTACAACAAAACACCTCTTTTTCTATTTTAGACAATAAGTGTATGTGTGTGCCTCTCACGAAGATTGCATCATCGGGTCATAAACTATCAAAGCCTCTTTCTTTAGATAATTGAGGCAATGGGTGTATACTAATGCAACGCAGCAAACCCACTACAAAACAAGAGAGGTTGGGGATTTCTTCCCGTTGCAATTGTCTAGTACAAATTGTTTTGACATTTACATTAAAAAACAAACAAGCAAAGAATCACACTCTTTGGGGGTCAAAACGACCACACTAATCCATTTGGAAGCAGAACACACTGTCAGATTGTAAAAATGTCAGGCAAGCACCCATTAGGCCTGGATAACTAATGTGCCCACCAGGAGGATAACGTCATGGGTGACAATTAATGCCAGGAGCTAGCAGCCTTGGTTGTGCCAGCAGCACTAAAGACTGTGCATTCTTAATAAGACCTTTAAATCTGGATCCAATTTTGATGCTCAGCTATGATGCACTGCTGTTGTTGTTTTTAATTATGTCCCGTTTCATGTTTTAATATATGTATTTTATATATGCTGTGCATCTGATCCCAGGTGTGTTTATTCTGAAGTAAATCCCTCTGAGTTCAATGGGGCTTGCTCCCAAACAAGTGTATGCAGGAGTGCATTTTAAAAAGATTGCTAACCTGAATTTTTGAAATAATATAATATAAATAAAGCTGTGGTTAGCTGTGCATTTTTATTATGGTAATTCTGCAACTTCATGACTTGATTTCACATCCTTTCTGGAAGGCAATTTGTTTTGAGATCAGTGTACCCAGAGCACTAGCTGCTGTTTCTTAAGACTTTCACTGCGCTTTAGGAGGTATTCCTAACAGATCACACGAGATCCCTTGTCAGTGCTCAGGACAACAAAAGATGCTCAGGCCAACTACCTTAACAGTATAATATGTTGTTGTTGTTTAGTCGTTTAGTCGTGTCCGACTCTTCGTGACCCCATGGACCATAGCACAGTATAATATATATACAGTATAATATACAATCTGTGAAAGACTGTCAGGTCCAACAATATAGGCTCTTGAAGAAATCCTCAGAGAAACCTCAGAAGAAACAATGCCCCACATCGTAATTTCAAAATAAATTCATTTGTATATATTGTTAGAGGTTAAAATATAAAGCAAAGAGTCACATCTGGTGCATTGTAGAGAAGAGTCCCAAATTACATGCTGTGTTGTTCTGTTCTACAGATTCATACTTTTTGAACAATCCATACCTTTTGCACAGCAGCAAAGGGGTTACAGATGAGGGAACCCATATACATTATGTGCATTTGTTTTTTTTAAATAAAAAAGGCATTTCTACTTAAATAGTCTGAAATCAAGGTTATACAGTACTAGATTTATACTACAGTTAAGCTGGGGGGGGGTATTGATAGGCTTCTTTCAGTCCCTCCAAGTGTCCCTATTTTTCCAGGGACAGCCCCAGATTTTGAGAAAGTGTCCCAGTTTCTGATTTGATCCCAGAATGTACCCCTTTTCCTTAGGACGTCCCCATTTTCACCAGATAAATGTTGGAGCCAAGGAGATCAGTAACTCTACGACCTATAGAAGACATCTGAAAGCAGCACTGTATATCAAAACATGTTTTACTGTATTGTTTTTTCTATATGTTGGAGGCCGCCCAAAGTGGCAGGGGCCACCCACTCATATGGGTGGTATAGAAGTATTATTATCATTACTATTATGGAATAGGAGTTTTGTTGGAGAAATGTTGGAGAGTATGTTCCTTCTGGGAAGGACTAGCATATTGAAATCGCAGGGGATTGGTATGCATGGTGAAGCTGCCACAGATCATACATAAAAATTGCTTGCTCCTTGAATTTGACTTGAGATTTTTTTAAGCCCACCCTGTTTGTGTGATCTGAATCGTGCACGGGTTTGAGCGACTGCCGTAAGATTGCAAATTCCTTCCCACTACGAACCGCCGTTTGCGTTAGCCGGCGGCCGAAGCCGAAAGGGCCGCGAGGCAGATGCCTGTACGAGAATGCCTCGCCCGCCGTAGGCGAGGCGGCTCTTGCGCAGCAACTCCGACGGCCATCTTTGCTGCGGGCAAGTAGTTCCTTCAGCCTGAAGCCCTTGAAGCCCCATCCTCGTTCAGGATTGAAACAGAAGACCAACAATTGAAACATGAGGAGGGGCGGGGGGGAAGGACTTTACAAGCATATACTTGATGACATGATGGGGTGGGTGGGGAGAAAGGGGTGAATGCCCGTGACAAAAATGGCGGAAACGGAACCCCATCGACACCGAAGCGATTTGGGTGAGGAAGGGCGGGAGGACGGCGACGGCGGGCAGCATGAAAAACGGAGGGAGTAGAGGAGAAGGAATTCTCGCGAGATCTCACGCGAGGCCGGAAGAGGCTGCGGACGGGGAGCTGAGCGCAGTCCGCCCGCTCGTTCAGGCCTCCCCTCAGCCCTACGTGTGCGTAGGCGTCGTCGGGCTGCTTGGCGGCTACGCACCGGAGACGGCGTAGGGGGCTTTGGAGAATTGGTAGGGCGGCGGCAGCAGCATAGTAGTAGTAGTAGTAGCAGCAGCAGCACCGCCAGACGACGGACTGAGGGGGCGGGCAGCTCGCTCCGCGCCGCCGCGGCTGAGGGGGACGAACGCCAGCGAGAGCAGCAGCGCCGCCTCGGAGAGCAACCATGGGTGAGTCTCTAGCCCGGGCTCCTGAGGGAGCGGAGGGAAGAAGGGATGGCGGCACCGGGTGGTGCTGAGGGCGGGCGCCTGTGACAGTTGGAGGGGCGATGGCGGCGGCGGCGGGGTCTCCTGGCCCTCCCTGAGGCGCCCCCGCCTGCCTTTCTTCCGCAGCGGGGAGGAGGAGGAGGAGAAGCCGTGACATGGTGGCCGTGCCTCAAGCTTCCTGCTCGCCCTCTTGGCGGAGACGGGGAAGGTGACGCCTCGCCTCGCCTGAGCGCGTCCACACCGCCCGCCTCCCGCTCCCCCTCCGAAATCCGGTTCGTGGGCGTTTTATTTTGTTTTGTTTTTTAGGAGGGGGCCCCAAGCCCCGTGCAGCAGGGTGGGGGCGATGCCCCCTAGCCCCCAACTCCTCACGAACTCTCTCGTTTTTTAAATTTCTTTTTCAAATCTCTCTCCCTCTTTCCTCCCTTCTACGCCTGGAAGGCGCTTCTGGCTTAGCTCCCCCCCTTTTCCATTTATTTTTTACAATGCTTTCCACTCTAGCCTTATGCAGCGCTCTCTATCTTTCTCACCCTTGCAAGAAATGCTGGCTGCAACCTCATCGCGCGCTCTCTCTCTCACACACACACCATTTCCTGCGTCGTATTTTACAGCGTACAGTACTCCTTTTCTACTGCTCCCCACCCCGCGCTTTTCCTCTTATTCATTTTTTTTTAACGCAGTAAAACAAAAAACGCTTGGAGAAAGAGCTGCTTTCTCGTTCCTTGCATCATTATCCCCCCCTCGTCTCCCCAGTTTAGTCCCCAAATTTAGGATGGATGGAATTTGATGGGAGGAATCGTAGGAGCGCTGGAAATATGCATGAGCCGAGCTGGGAGGGACCGGAGAAAAAAGAAATCTCAGAACAGGAAAGAAGGAAGGGCAGGAATGAAGGTGTATTAGTCAGAAGTGAATGGGGCTGGACACAGTAATAGCCTGATGCTCCCGGTTTTTGTTAAATAAAAGCAGCTGCAGTGTTGAAAGATGCTTCTTTGGGAGGGAAGCACGTTTTTTTAAAGACGGAAAGCATGATTTTTGAGCCTGTTCTCTGGTCCCACCCTGAAAAAGCAGCTGCACATGAAGAAGCAGTGTGCATATATCATTATGTCCATGGGTATATGTGGCCATTTGAATCTGCTGAAAGTGTGGTAAACTAAGACCTCAGTACTGACACTCTTACTTGGGTGTAAGTTCCTTTGAATTCAACTGCTATACAACTTCTGTATAGATGTGATTAGGATTGAACGGGTGAAAATGTTTGCTTCATTTTGCCATCCTAAATATGGTTGTTTTTAAAGGAAAAGCAGCTGTGTATTGTAGGACTGAAAAATACTGTTTCCATATTCAAACAGTTGTTTCATGGTACAGCGACTAAGCACTTAATTTTCCTAAACCTAAAGGTGTAATATTTTTAGAGGTCTACATCTTTGCTTTAGACACATTTTTTACTGAGATTTCATCTTTGAGATATTTGTGGGGTATTTATAAATAGTTATATCCCAGACCTGTACTTTCAGTAGAAAAACACAATTATACCTTCACAAAATTGCTGCCGTTGATGCTATTTGTACAGGTGATGCTTGAGAGATTGTGTCTATCATATCAGCAGTTATGCTACTTCTAAGCACCTAAACAGAAGTGGAATGTGAAATTATGCTTGTTTGGAAGTATTACAGAGTTAAAAGGTGTTTACTCCAAAGTGGATAAGGATTGTACTCTGAAGTAACTAAAATTTGTACAGGGTTGTAGCATGTGCCTTTATGACAGAATTTTCCATGTAGGCCATGGGAATATAATTGGGGGCTGGGTGGGAGTGGAATGCTTTGAAGGCTATGCAGTTATGACGTGGTAAATTGCTTCATGTTTTCTTGTTATCTAACTGCATTTTGAGCTACTAAAAGTTAAGCTATGGGAAAGGATTCTCCATGATTGGCTTCAGAAAAACATAATTTCAAGAGTAACTTTCTGTTACCTGACTTTTAGGGTTGATCCTATCTGTAGAAATCACATTTCTTAGTTTGTAATAAATTTAGAGATGAGATGTTTTCAATGCCTGTTCTTTAGCTTGAAGCTTTGCCTTCAGTGTTGCAAAAGCTGAAAATGATTCTTAACTTTGTAGACTCAAGATCAGTTACAAAGCAGCTCATGTTAACTGCATGGTTTCTAACAAAGCAAGTTTCCCTGCTGAACTCAGTTAAAAATTAAAACGCAAGCATTGCTTATTATCAGTCAGCTCTGAAAAATAACTGTAGATATGCTTCATCATTTCAACAAGTTAGCAGGAAATATACAGACAGGAAAGCCCTGGGGAATGCCTTGGTATTCTGAAGAATTGGTCATTAATGGCATAGCATCACATCTGCTTTCACACGGCAGCTTTTAAAATCTGGCATACAACTTCATTTGTTCTCAGTTTTCAGTTTGTGTGCATACACTTTTTCTAGTTGGAAAAACATGCACAGATATTCCTTAGTGTTATATATACATTGGGCAGAGTGACCACAAAAAGCCTTATTGTAAAGGATCGCTAACTACAATGGCGTTGACCTAATATCTAGCATTCAAATGAGAACATTCCTCAGTTGTCCTGCTGATCCTGCCCTACTCAATCCATGCCAAGTCTGGTTAAACCAGACTTTGGTAATTTATTACTGGTTGTTCAGTTGGGTTACATTTTCAAATGTGAGTTAAGCTTGCAACTCACTTTCTTGTGGTTGCTGTACATATGATTGTCAGACCCTAAATTAATCCAGCTAAATCATGTGATTACTGGTAGCATCGTAAATGTGCATACCCATTATAGTGTAAAGACCGTCATGCAGTGGAGGATGGGATGTCCTTGAAAAGAAATTGAAATATTTGGTGGTTTTGGTGCACACTATGAGTTTAGCCATCAGGTGGTTTATTCCTGAGAACTTTGCTTAAAGAGAAGCAGTGCCTATTGAGCAGTGTGACCAGTGGTAATGGATGATGGGAGTTGTAGTTACAGCAAGATCTGGAGGGCGTCAGGTTAGGTACGCTGGAATAAATCAATATGAGGTAGACTACAACTCCCATCATCCATTACCACTGGTCACACTGCTCTAATACTAGTCAGAAATTGTTGACTTCCTGGAAATAATCTAAGATTCCCAGGAAGTCAACGATTTCTGACTAGTATTAGATTTCTAGAGGATCAGACCAAGTTCTAAGTTCCTTAAGATGTATATGCCTTTCAGAATATCTTTGCCAAGAAACACAGAAGATGAAAGTCACGCTGAAGTTGAATGGATGTGTTTAGTAGAGCTCTAAAATGTACTTTTAAGACCACATCCTCTTCTTTAGTTTACCCACAAAGCCAAATAACCCTAGGTTGTTTGAAAATGTCGTCCATTATGCTTGTGATATCTGTTCTTGAAAAAATTGTGTAAAGATGCTGCATGCTAATGTAACCTTGATGATAGCTTCTAAGTCACTGTGAATAACACTTGGACATAATCAAATAGTTGGTAACTTTCAGCCCCATTAGGGTTTATATTGTTTACTCCATGGCTCTGATCCAATTTTAACTCCTGTCTTGCTAGCACCATGGCTTAAACTTTTTTCCATGCAGGAAACCTTTATAACTGCATGCTCAGTTGTTCTAATTAAAACAGTATTTTCTACTTGTTGTTTGAATTTGATTATAGATTATTTCTGACCAGAAAATTTAATTGCCTAAAGTTGTGATGACATGAGATGATTGACATGTGGGTGGCCCTGTCAGCATGTCAAAGTTGGCCTGCAGGTTGAGGGAATATAAAGGACTGCCTACACTAGCTAAAAGAAATTCCTACTTTTGACTGATCCATATTGTACAAACTTGCTTGTCCTAAATATCTACTTGGATTTTCCTCAGTATTTTAGAGGAAGTGCTTGTTTTATCTAAGACTTCTGCTACAAAATTTCCTGACAGTTTAATCCCCTGTAGTTCAGTCCTTGCAAAAGTCCTTGTTGATATGAACAGAGTTGGACTCTCATCAGCTCCAGCCAGCATCATGGTTAGTGATCAGGAACAATGGAAGCTGTAGTCCAGCAACATCTGGAGTCATGAGGTTTATTGTTCGTGATCTAAAATCAGTATTATACTATGAGTCTAGGTGGTGTCTTGGAGTACAGGCTCAGGAGAGGCCAGAATTCTAGCATATGTGTTTAAAATTTCATTGCATGACAGGGTGGTGCCTGCTGCCTTGAAAGTGGTGGTGGTGCAACCACTCCTAAATAAACTGTCCCTGGACCCCTTGGACTGGAATACCTACTACATACCTATCACCCAGTTCTTGAGGAAGGTGGTTCCAGGGCAGCTGCAAGCATTCTTGGATGACCAAATTATGTAGATCCTTTCCAGTCTAGGTTCAGGCCTATCCATGGGGTTGAATCTTATTTGGTCGCTCTGATGGATGACATTTTCTGGTCATGCATGCACCTTTATCTTCAGCAAGTTTATTGAAAAGTCCTGCTGGATTCAGTGGGATTTGTTCCCTGACTAGTATAGTTAGGGTTGTAGTCATAGAAATCTAACATAACAAGAGTGCTGATTTTTTCTAATTCAATATAGTTTTTGTGTGTTTCCTATGCTTGTTGAATTGTATTTCTGATAGGTGTTGCACTGGTAAGTAATTTGCAAACAGAAGATCTGATCAGTGTATCAGAGCAGTAGGTAACTGAGTAGAACATAATTGCATGCCACTGCGTATCCCCCTGTCACCTTTGTTTAACTGACTGGCATTTCTGGCTAAACTCTATGGCCCTTTGTTGAATTGAACATTTAAAAATGTGTATTTGACCCTTTCCTGTAGCATTTTTATTGACTGATACTGCTATATATGTTGGAAATTTGTTTGTTTGATGTGCATTCGGGCAGCTCTTAAGATATCATCATAAGCAGATTTTGCTTGATGGTTGCTGCTAAGACCAAGGGCAGCCCCCCCCAAACTTCGGCCCTCCAGATGTTTTGGACTACAATTCCCATCTTCCCTGACCACTGGTCCTGTTAGCTAGGGATCATGGGAGTTGTAGGCCAAAACATCTGGAGGGCCGCAGTTTGGGGATGCCTGACCAAGGGAAAGGTTTTTGTCTGCTTAGATACAATTGGACACCATTTTGAATCAATTTGGTGAACTGAACCTTTAAAAACTGCACTGATTTCAACCACTGATTTTAAAACTGCATGTTGTTGTTGTTGTTGTTTCTTAAAACTCCTGAAGCACCAGGTACAAAGAAGATAATTATTTCATAATATTTAAACAAGACACAAGTACAGTGGTATCTCGGGTTAAGAACTTAATTCGTTCTGGAGGTCTGTTCTTAACCTGAAACTGTTCTTAACCTGAGGTACCACTTTAGCTAATGGGGCCTCCTGCTGCTGCCATGCCGCTGGAGCACAATTTCTGTTCACATCCTGAAGCAAAGTTCTTAATCATAGAATCATAGAGTTGGAAGAGACCACAAGGGCCATCTAGTCCAACCCCCTGCCAAGCAGGAAACACCATCAAAGCATTCCTGACAGATGGCTGTCAAGCCTCTGCTTAAAGACCTCCAAAGAAGGAGACTCCACCACACTCCCTGGTAGCAAATTCCACTTTCGAACAGCTCTTACTTCATGTTTAGGTGGAATCTTCTTTCTTGTAGCTTGAATCCATTGCTCCGTGTCTGCTTCTCTGGAGCAGCAGAAAACAACCTTTCACCCTCTTCTATATGACATCCTTTTATATATTTGAACATGGCTATCATATCACCCCTTAACCTTCTCTTCTTCAGGCTAAACATACCCAGCTCCCTAAGCCGTTCCTCATAAGGCATTGTTTCCAGGCCTTTGACCATTTTGGTTGCCCTCCTCTGGACACGTTCCAGCTTGTCAGTATCCTTCTTGAAATGTGGTGCCCAGAACTGGACACAGTATTCCAGGTGAGGTCTGACCAGAGCAGAATACACTGGTACTATTACTTCCCTTGATCTAGATGCTATACTCCTATTGATGCAGCCCGGAATTGCATTGGCTTTTTTAGCTGCTGCATCATACTGTTGACTCATGTCAAGTTTGTGGTCTACCAAGACTCCTAGATCCTTTTCACATGTACTGCTCTCAAGCCGGGTGTGTCACCCATCCTGTATTTGTGCCTTTCATTTTTTTTTTTGCCCAAGTGTAGTACTTTACATTTCTCCCTGTTAAAATTCATCTTGTTTGCTTTGGCCCAGTTGTCTAATCTGTTCAGGTCATTTTGAAGTGTGATCCTGTCCTCTGGGGTATTAGCCACCCCTCCCAATTTGGTGTCATCTGCAAACTTGTTCAGGATGCCCTCAAGCCCATCATCCAAGTCATTGATAAAGATGTTGAATAAAACTGGGCCCAAGACAGAATCCGAGGTACTATTTGTGGGTTAGCGGAGTCTGTAACCTGAAGCATCTGTAGCCTGAAGCGTCTGTAGCCTGAGGTACCACTGTAAGTTATTAACCCGTAGTATACTTCCTATTTTTATTCATTTTTAAAATTCTAGTTTTGATGGCAAAACCTCCACTATTTTTGGCAGTCTCTCCAGTATCTCAAAGTCTCAAGTAGATTCCAGCATGAAGATCACATGGTAGTTAAAGCAGAATGAATAGTGAAATTGCTTTAATTAATTTTAACTCATTGGAACTTAAAATTGACAAAGATTTTATGCACTGTAGTTAGCTGGAATGACTTATTCTATCTATCTATCTATCTATCTATCTATCTATCTATCTATCTATACACACACTAGCTGGCCCAGCCACGCGTTGCTGTGGCTCATCCCTGTGTTTCCCCCCACCCTGTCCCAATCCATGACATATCCCGTCTCCTCCCATCTCCCACCCCTGGCTCATCCCTGTGATTTCCTCCACCCTGTCCTGACCCATGACCTATCCCACCTCCTCCCCCCCACCCCCGGTTCATCCCTGTGATTCCCCCCACCCTGTCCCGACCCATGATTTATTCCATCCCCTCCTCCCCCCAACACCCTCCCAGGCGTGTCCCCACCTTCATTCAGCCTAGTCTGTAAAGGTGAGCCGAGGTGCTGTGGAGAGGGAAGGTTTTCTAGCTGCAATACCAGTGTAGCCGCCGCTAGAGGGTGCTGTTTTGCAACCTCTTTTGGCTTCTTTTTCCCAGCATGCACTTTTGGGTGAGTTGTGTGTTCTGAAACACAGGGTTTTGGGGGTTTTACCTTGCGCAGGTGTGACATTTGTCTATGCAAACGGTATATGCTTCTTCTCACAGTAGCATGGGACGTTGTGTGCAAATTTGAACGCTATCGGTATATATATATATATATATATATATATATAGAGAGAGAGAGAGAGAGAGAGAGAGATTTGCATACAGAAGTCACAATAAGCTTTATCTTGCAATGATGGCTGGAGGCAAAAGTTTGCTATTGGGAATGGGCAGACAGGTGTTAGGCCAGGCAGGTAGGCATGCACTGAGCTGGCCTTTCTTGTGGTTGCTGTGTGCAAAGCTTGCCTGGGAGCTGAATACCCGGTGCTGAAGGGAAGCCTTTCCACCTGGCAGGCCTGGCAGCACCCACTGCTCCTACTGCTGTCTCCCAAGGTAAGGTGCTGGCCTCACGTTCACCTTTGGCCAGTCTCTGTTAGGCCACTAAGGTTGGGGGCATCCCATTCCCATGCCCCTGTGGGGCAGTGTGAGGAGGCACCTCTCTTTGGGGTGGGGGGCAGCTCAGAGACTAGGGGCGGCGGCAGCGGCTGCCCAGAGAACTGCCCAGAGGAGAGGGGAGGGATAGAAGGCCGAGGGCACACTCCACAAAGGAAGGTTTTCCAAAAGGGTGAGAGGCTGCCAGCTCTGCAGGCAAGAGATGACATAACTGGGTTCCTTAGCCCCACAGGGGTGCCGCAGAAAGAATGTAGTGACCTAATGTCAGGGGATTGACAGCTGGGCAAACTACCACATTTGCCAAATGGAGAGGTCTGGTGGGTTTAGCCTACTAAGCTTCAGATTTTGCCATCTGAAAGATAAAGTGGAACTCTTCGCTTTTAAGTGGTGCTAACTGAAAAGAGATCGTGTTTATCTGCAGCTTTGCAATACGGTGTACAAGATCATTTCTCAGTTAAATACCGGATATTGACTTCATATCCATACCAGCCTCTCTGCACATGCATATATTGCAGAGGGCAGTCGTGGCATGTGCATTTAGTAGACATATTTTACAAGGCATGGGAACTTGGCTCTTTTCAGTTGGCTAGTTTTCTCTGATCTAGTTCACATAAACTGACATGGTAACATACACACAATATCTTAACAAGTTAAGTTGCTGGGCCCACTGATCTTATATATATATTTGCCACCCGTATGTCAAGTACTATGTTTAGCTCAGATCTCAAATTATGAATGCTTGTGAATCTACCAACCAAAAAGGGACAATTACTTCCCATCTAATGGGAAGAGTATCTATTTGCTCATGCTTCTGAGAAGTAGCAGGCACTGAATTCACAAGTAAATGGGCTTGCTCAGGTGTGTATATGAGTGTGATCTGAAGAAATGTCAAAATGTGTGCTGTATTTAAGCATAGAAATTGCATGTACCTCGGAAGTCGAACTGAATCCAGTCCGTAAGTCCGTTCGACTTCCAAAACATTCAGAAACTAAAGCGCAGCTTCTGATTGGCTGCAGGAAGCTCCTGCAGGCAATTGGAAGTCGCGGAAGCCCCGTCGGATGTTCGGCTTCCAAAAATAGTTTGCAAACCGGAACACTCACTCCCGAGTTTATGGTGTTTGGGAGTCAAAACGTTTGAGAACTACAGTAAGGTGTTAGAACAAGGTACGACTGTATAATTCTAGTAACTTTCTTAGCACAGCTTGATTTAATAGTGAGAAAAGGTTCTTTTAATGAGCAATATATCATGCATTTTAAGCAAGAGATAATAAACTGTGACCCTAGGATTAGTTGTAAATATATCTTAATGGTTATAGCAACCAGTAAACAGCTAGTTTTGCTTGGAAATGTCTGAAGTACAAATGGGACCCTATTCAGTGATGTGACTGGGTTTTTTTTTTTAAACACATGTTGGTAAAGGTAGAATACTTGTGGAGAAAAAAATGTATCGAAACCAATCCTAAGTACAATCAACAACCACTTCGCCCTGGCCCCCGCATGTGTTGCTGTAGGGTGTATAAGTGCATTACGTCCCACCCCTGCTTCACCCTTTTAGTGACGTGTCTTGTGATGTTTTCAGTTAGAAGAGGTCCATGTGCAGAGCAGCATGGCTACACTGGAGGCTCCTCCTGATCAGTGTTAGAAACTCAGCTGTGTAAGCTAATTGCCAAATGGCACCTTAAGCCTAGATTATGGTCACCACTCTGGAATACCTGTCATGGCAGCTGGGGGAAGGAAGACGTTCCCTAGCCAAACTCGTTTCCTGGATGGAGTGAACCAATAAAACTGTGTGTGCAGTTTTGCTGTCGATTATGCATACTAAAATACCCACAAACACACATACTAGTTCTCTGCCCATTGCTTTAAGGGAAAGTGAATTAGAAAACTACTTCTGACAAAGAAAATACGCTTTGAAGGTTTATATGACAGCAACTTAATAACTATAGTAATGTCTATTTCAAGTTGCTAAGCAACTTCAGCTTTGTTCTAGCACTTATGGTACCTTTCCTTCTTTTAGAACATCTGCTTAATGTGAAGTTGAGGGAAGGATGAATATAGAAAATTATTGGTCTCTTTTTTTATTAGAGCAGTTGTTAAAGGTCTTTGCTTCTGTATTTTGTACTGTTTTGCCTTCCACTAATGTTGCAAGTTCTCTGCCTCCGGTTTCTGCATAGATTTTCTTAATTGATTTGCATGTTGTGCAGTGGAAGAGCATAGACATTTATGGTTCATTGATGATTCAATGATCAGTTTGTGAGTTCATGTTTGTGAGACAACTTGGCCAGAGCAGAAATGATGTAAATTGCTTTAGCAAACTCAGCAAGTGAGATTTTGGAGATCCATAGAATCATCTAAAAATGTACACCATGCTAACAACATTAAATATGAACAAAGTACAACTTTATTCCTTCATTTTCCTGATTTAGTTTGATTTTGATATTAATAAAACTAGGGTAACTAGGAAATGCACACACAAATGAGCATGTTAATAGTTTTCAATGCCCCTTTAAAATTTAAATTTAAATAATGTATCAAGCTGTCATGTTGTAAAGTATTTAGTAATTTCCAAGTGAAGCTTTGAATCAATGTGGAAATGTTTCATTCCAACCAAGTGCACTCTGATTTTTTTTCCTGATGTAAACTAACTTAGTTTGAGTCCAACCATTGTAAATGAATATGGTAGATTAAATCTTGGTTGATTATAAATTTAAGAAAATAGAAAACTTTCCAGAAAACTCAAATCACTGTTCATATCCCTGTACCATCTAAATCGCATGAGTCATGCTGGGAGGAAGGGGATTAGGAGTTGAGGCTATAGTTGAGGCTATCACAAAGGAACTTGGCATATCTACACCATATGAGTTTCACTGGTCTCTGAAATCACCCATTGAGGCTTTATTTGCATGCCTGCTGGCGGGTTTGGTCAGGCTGCTGGGAACATGAAAACATGGCCTTTTCTGTTGTGGCTCCTCTCCTATTGAACACCCTCCTCTATATTTGACCCCATGCATTTTCAGTATGCCTTCAGTTAGATAGCCAGTTGGGGTTTAAATTGACTTTTTAAATTAATATGATAAGATTTTTTAAATGGCTAATTTGTATGTAGTTTTAATGACTGAGTTGATGATGATTTATTTTTATTGTCAATTGCTGTTTGCATGTCATGATAAAGCATAATCAGTGTGTACAAAAGGGTCCTGCTTTGCTCCCTCAGTGCTTCTGCTGTACTGTGCCTGGAGCAACAAGCAGTGACAGAGCGCGCCTCCCAGGGGCACGGCGCGCGTTCCCGGGGGTGTGGCGCGCCTCCCGGAGGGGCGTGACACACATTCCAGCGGCAGGGCATGCGTTTTGGGGGCGGGACGGGCGCCCCCAATGGCGCCCCTTGGAGCCCGCCGCTCGGAGCGGCCCGCCCCCACCGCCCCTATCTTCCTACACCCCTGGCAACAAGCCACAAGCCGTGTCCAAACCTGAACTCAAAGTTTCCCCCAAAGAAACTATCATCTTTAAGCCAACAACAAACCTTGGTTAGCACTTGGTTGTTTGGGGATAATTGGTTTGACACAGCAAGTCAAAGTTTGTGATTTGCTGCTCCCAGACTAGGTAGCAATGGGGAAGGACCTATGGTGGTGCATGCTGCTTGTTTGTGTTAAGACGTAATTCAACCTTCATTCTAGGTTGTGTTGATTTAGTCAGATAGTTACTTCAGATTGGAAGATCTCAACAGAAATCACAATAAGCCTTGTGAACAATTGAGGAAGGCCTTAGGACAGAGGTTGGCAACCTACGGCCCATGAGCTTCCTGGAACCAGCCCACGGCCGTTCCGTGGATTGGCGTGGGGATTCTGTGCTTTCTTTTCGTGGCACCATTTTTTCTCTTGCTGCGGGGACCGCTATTTCCGGTGCACTTCCAGGATGGAGGAGCGCCTATGTGCACATACTATTTCCGGCACTCTTCCGACCCGGAAGAGTACTGGAAATAGTTTGAGCAGGCGTCCGGCACACCAAGAGGTCTGCTGGGGAGTGGACCGGCCGGTCTCAAAAACATTGCTGACCCCTGCCTTAGGACTTTCAGAAGTAGACCGTTTTGTTGGTTGTCTAGGCAACCAACTGATCTGCTTTTTCAGGCACTTTGGGAAATGCTGGACTTGACTTTAGGCAAGATGACAACATTTTAGCTCTGCAAGCTAGGTTTCCTTATTTCCAGTTGTAGCAGCTAACTTTTTTACTTGCTGCTATTCGTTGCTCAAATGATAGAAATGTTAGTAACTTGGCAGGTGTTTCTTTTATAGTTTGGAAAATTGAAATACAATCATACCTTGGTTTAAGTACGCTTCGGTTTGAATACTTTCAGTTTAAGTACTCCGCGGACCCGTCTGGAACGGATTAATCCACTTTCCATTACTTTCAATGGGAAAGTTTGCTTCAGGTTAAGTACAGACTTCCAGAACCAATTACACTCATACTTCGGGTTAAGTACGCTTCAGGTTGAGAATTCCGCGGACCCGTCTAGAACAGATTAATCCATTTTCCATTACTTTCAATGGGAAAGTTCGCTTCAGGTTAAGTACGTTTCAGGCAGGGTGCATTTGATTTAAATCAAACTGATTTAAATCACGATTTAAATCACGATTTAAATCACTAGTCAGTAAGAAAACTGGAGGGTACGAAAAAATTTAAAAAATTGATTTTTATCCACCCTGGTTTCAGGTTAAGTACAGACTTCCGGAACCAATTGTGTACTTAAACCGAGGTACCACTGTAAAAATAATGTTCCACCTTCCTGGTATTAATTTGCTGCTGCTGCTGCTTCTGTATAATTTTCAAACTGGTGAAGACTTTATGACTATGGACCAGTTACATGTGCATAAACAGCATACTTCAGGTGCTGCACATATGGAGAAACTGAGAGTTCTGTAAACATAGGCTCTCTGTTGCTGAGGTGTACAGGCATTTTGTCCCCAGTGCACAGTTGAAGCACAGGCTTGGAGAGATGGATGGATATACATGCTCGCTCACTCATTCTAAAATGCATATGAAATGTGTTATTTCCTTAAGCTTGATGTAGACTTAAGTAGTGAGAGGGAATGGATAAATGTTGGTCCAACTACTGTACCTAGAAGATGCTTGGGGCATCCCTTTGAGCACTATATGTGGAGGTAGTGTGATGCAAACCAAGTAGCTGGCTAATATGGGGCCATTCAGCAGCAGCATATTTAAGAAGTTCTCCATTTGGGCTTTATTGTGGGAAAAGCTTGGCAGTCAAACACACAAGGGCTATGTGTAGGAGTCAATAGATGGAAAGGGTGGAATGAGTTGCCAGTAGAGGATGCAGTTTGACTAGCTTGTCAATTCAAGGGTTTACGCGACTGGTACAGGGTTATTATGTATATTCATCTTGCATCACATTTATGGTCTTCTTATAATGTGCAGGTTGTTCTCTCAATCTGTCTCCATGTTTAATTTTTAAGACATATTATGACTGCTATGGGATTCTTCATAATGCATATGTTTAAGGAACCACACTACGGTATTCAAATTGTACCTATTACATTGTATGTTACCATAATCAAACTAGTGAAACAAAGTACTAGAAAGCTCATAAGAATTTTCCAGTGACTAGCATACAGAATAATCTGGAACATCACAGAAAGCTATGATAGCTGTAACATTGACTATTTGTCTTTGCCCTGCAGCTGTTTGATCTTACCAATCCCTTAATTGCTTTTTATTATTTATTAAAAACACTGCTCATATTGGGGCACTGTACAACAATATAAATATGCATCAGGGTGGATAAAAATCAATGATTTTTTTTAAAAAAATTAAAAATTGGATTTTTATTTAAATTAGTTTTTTTAAATTTAAATTGGATTTTTAAAATAAAATGCTTTTGGAGGAAAAATCTTTCTAAAGATAGTTTTCTATTTAAGTGACATTATATTCCAAAGGCTATTCATCAGGAAATAAGGATTTGGTTTAAGTTTTTCTTGTGTGCTAAAACTCAATCTAAGTTGTTGGTGTTTTTTATTGTTTAAACACATCAGTTAACAAA
Organism: Zootoca vivipara; assembly: GCF_965207765.1. NCBI lineage: Eukaryota > Metazoa > Chordata > Lepidosauria > Squamata > Lacertidae > Zootoca > Zootoca vivipara. The sequence goes on along the minus strand of NC_142594.1, from coordinate 6,604,922 downwards.
CATAGATCCATATGCTATAATGTTATTGTTTTCGTTAAATAAATTGTTTAAATTGTTATGAAGGAAATGGTTATTTTTCTCCTTCCAATCAAGTACAGTACAGCAGAAAAGGTATCAAAATATAAACAGTTAACTTCTTAAACCTCACCATAATTTCAGTTATCTGCCTATGTATTTCTAATAGTATAACCAAATCAGTATTTTTTGATATAACTGTAAAAACTACTCTGAAAATTTAATATTCTAAAAATGAAACCTTCCTCTGGTTGTGAATATGAAGATTATACCAGCAAGAACAAGTATTTCCGCAAAAAAGAAAAAACAAGATTTAAATCAAGTCATACTGACTAGTGATTTAAATCAAGTCTGACTGACTAGTGATTTAAATCGTGATTTAAATCGATTTGATTTAAATCAAATCCACCCTGAAATGCATGCCAAAACATTAGAATACAGGAAGAAAAGTAGGGCAGAATTAAAATTATAACACACTGAGATAAAGCACTAGTGACCAGTTGGATAGCTTAGTTGGTTAGAGTGTGGTGTTGCTAACACCAAGGTTACAGGTTTGATCCCCATACGGGACAGCTGCATATTCCTGCATTGCAGGGGGTTGGACTAGATGATCCTCAGCATCCTTTCCAACTCTATAATTCTTTGATTAAATGAAGACTAGGGAGCACAATGTGTTTTAAAAGACACTTACACATCATTAATGTGGATAGTCTCAGAAGTTCTTGGGGAAGGTAGTTGAAGTTTAATAGAAAATACCCTCCCTCTCGTGGTCGCTAGTTGTACTTCCATAGGCTGCAACATGACCCGGAGAGCTTATAATAGTAGTGATTGTGTAAATCTGTAGGAACAAAAGCACCATTTCAGGTATCCTTGTCTGAAGTTGTTTTATGTTTATCTTACATAAATTGTTGACTTGTGATTGGATGTCATCCAAGGATTCCCCCTTAAGGTCTGGTGCCACAGAGTACCTGCAAACTTTTTTCACTGGGTGAGTCCTAGGAAGAAAAATGGCACAAATAATATTTTTATCATAATATAATTACTGATTTGGCATTTGTGATGACTGCATGCCATTAAAAACCTTCACTGGAGGTTTTTTAACAAGTTGGTTGGCCGTCAGAGATTATTTAACTGATTTCTGCATTGCAGGGAGATGGAATAGATAATCCTTTGAGTATTTTCCAACTCTACAATTCTATAATTTTCTTGTTTGCAACCCTCTTGCAACAGATCTAGAACTGTTCACAAATGCATATTTTGTACTAGTAGTTTAGGTACCAGATAATGAACTAAAAAAAAAAGTATAGCTAACTGTGTGGTCTGAACAATTGTAAGTAACTCTTCTTTTCCTCTCTTTCTTCTTTATGAAAATCTGCACCTGCCTGATATTGCTGAACTGCTGGAATTCATCACCTACTATGACTTTTGGCTGTGTCTTGTCTATATCTGGATGGTTGGAATGATGGAAACACATTGTTTACAAAGTAGCTGTAAGTATCTTGATTTTTCAAGCAACTGTGTGCAGCCCATTCTCCTTCATATATGCCAGGGTCAGCAAACTTTTTCAGCAGGGGGCCGGGTCCACTGTCCTTCAGACCTTGTGGGGGGCGGGACTATATTTTGGAAAAAAAATATGAATGAATTCCTATACCCCACAAATAACCTAGAGATGCATTTTAAATAAAAGGATACATTCTACTCATGTAAAAACATGCTGATTCCCGGACCGTCCAGGGACCGGATTTAGAAGGTGATTGGGCCGGATCCGGGCCTTAGTTTGGGGACCCCTGATATATGCCTTTGTTACAGGGGATCCAAATGGATTTTCCCAAGGTAGCTATTCTGTGTAAAGGTACTGCCTTTCTCCAGCACTCAGACAACATATCTGTCTATTAGGAAACCTTACTTTTCTACTTTCCTACCCCTTCAGTTTGTCTGTTACTATGATGCTATGTAGAACAGCTACTGGGCACCTATTGGCTAATATCAATGACGTTACTCTTCAGGAGTGACATTACTTTACCCACACCTATTATTTTTAATTGTACTTTAAAAAAAAAACTTGAGGGAGGTGATAATGTCATCTTAAGTGCTCATTGGGACTAAAATTTCCCCAAAAATATTCCATTTCTGAAAATGTATTTTTCATAAAACTTAATATATGGGCATGATAACATTAGATAGTTGCAAAGTTGCAGTTATCTTGAAGCCTTCTTCATTTGTTCCATCAACAAAGGAAGATAGAATTACAGAGCCCCCCCCCCCAACCACTGTGCTTCTGCTGCCCCTGCCCTTCACCTCAACATTTATAGAGGGTTTGTACCTAAAGTTAGGAACTTGGGTACAACTGTGGTGGCTAATACATGCATAGTATTCTAGATATCATTATCTAGATACCATTTTGTTCAGTATGTGGAAGTTGAGGGCAGAGTCGGTGGGTACAATCCTGCTCCCCCTCCCCACGTTATGTGGACAGATCAAGATAAATACTAAGACCAAGGAAATGTCATATTCGATTATATCTAATAATAATCACTTCGGGTGTAGTACGCTTAATACCTTAATAGTTTTTAAGGCACTTTATTTTTTCCTAATTGAATCTTTCAGTTCAAATATATTTTGGCTGCTGGAAACTTTTGTAAAATTAACACAATTTATTTCTTTGGTTTTCATTTACTAATGTAAGTCGAGTTAGCATCTCGTTATATTTAGGACATTGGAATTACCTTATGTACTTGCTTATCTGTTAGAGCTTCTTGCTGTGAGTGGCCTGCCAGTGAGGCTAAAACCCCATTACTGCTGTTCATTCCATCACATACTCCTGTGCTTCTTTTTAAAGTTTTCCTCTGGCCTTTGAATTTTGCACAGTCCTCAAAAAATTGAGAGAGAAAAATCTTTTCCCTCCCCTTTCAAGAAGGAGAGCAGGATATTTCCTTTTCAGAAATTTTAATCCTGCTTTCTGTTAAATGGGGATGAGAAGTTTTATTGCTGCTGCCAGCAGGATCATAGGTGACGAGGTATAGTTATGTATTGTGTGAAAAAGCTGATCCAATTGACAACTCCTGCTTTTTGTATTAAAAAAATAATCTTGAGCTGACATTGTAAAGGCTTTCTGGAGAACAAAATGCTTAAGGAAATGTTAGCAAACAGATCTTTGTTAACTTCTGAATTCTATTTCTTCAATCTAAAATAACAGTTAAGCGGATAGTAGGAAGCCATAACTATGCTGCTCCACCCACTGTTTTTAAACCACACAGCTGAGACTCTCCTAGTTCTTCCTAAAATGAGAGCTGGCTCGCAGCAAGCAGTTGTAGCCAATCACCTGGCCCTGGGCAACTGCTAGGCTTTTCTGAAGCATTTGCCAGAGCCAATCAAATGACGGAGCCACAATTTTTTTACAGATGGCTGAAGTTCTGTGCCTATTGCAGATGATAGAATGAGCGGTATCTGAAAATATGCATTCCCAGCAGGGAATTACCTTCCAAGTCATTGCTGTTTGCTTCTGGGGGGTCAGTCAGAATGTTCATGCCATGAACAGAAGTGTCATGAGTCCTGAATGCCCTTGCATTGTGTATTCAGATGTTCAAAAATTATGTGATTGACTAAAAATATTTTCAGGGGGTAGGAAGGGGTGTGTCTACAAGCTGAGGTGCTGAGAAGGCACTATCTTTTGGTAATTAACATGTAAAATAAGCACTTCTACGGTTGTCCATAATCAGTATGAAATTATAATTGTCCTAGACGATAATCTGATTTTATATTTTTTTATCTTAGCAACAGAAGAACCTTGAAGGATATGTGGGGTTTGCAAATCTCCCCAATCAAGTTTATAGAAAGTCAGTGAAGAGAGGGTTTGAATTCACACTCATGGTTGTAGGTAAGTTGTACTTTAGCATGTGTCAAATGGTGACTGCCTTCTTTATTAAAAAATAGTAGATAATGTACATATTAACAAATTGCCTGTGTCATACTTTAAATTCCACTTTGGACGTCAATTGTTTTGAGTACGCAAAGAAAGAAAGTTTAAATGTGGTTGCAGTGTGTATTGCAGGGTTTGAAAATGCTTGCCCTGCTCTTGGCAAGTGGCACGAGGCATTCAGGTTGTGATGATTTCAATAAACAAGGTTTAGATTTTTGTGGAAGGGAGAAGTTGAGTTGAAAAGCTTTGAAGAGACATTTACTTGAATCTTTAAACTGTAATGCTTATTTATTTATTACCTGCTCTTCACCCTCAGGTCTCATTAAAACATAATATTAAAAAGAGTTTGAAACAACTTACGATCATAAAATTAAGATGGGTTCTGTAAATTTACACCTCAAATGCCAAAGGCCTGGGTAAAGGGGTGCATCTTTAGCATTCTCTGGAAGCTGTACAATGAAGGTGGCAGGTGCTCTGCGGGGAGGGAGTTCCATAGCTTAGTGGCTGCCACTAAGAATGCCCTCTCCCAGGCCGCTGTTGAGCCTCTGAGGGTGGAGGAACTACCAAGATGTCCCCTGCTGATCCCAGTTTTCAAGAGGGTCTATAAGGAAGGAGGTGGTCTTTCAGATATTTGGAGCCTGAGTTGTTTAGGGGTTTAAACACCCAACATGAACACTTCAATTGGGCCTGGAAATGATGTGGCAAGCAGTGCAGTTGTTTTAAAACGGGTTCTATGAGATGTTAGTGGAACCCCGGGAAATAATCTGGCTGCTGCATTTTGGACCAACTGATGTTTCCAAGTCATCTTCAAGGGCATCCCAACATAGAGCACATTGCACTAATCCAATCTGGAAGCTATCAGAGCATGCAAAGGAAGGGAAAACATTGTTTCTTTTTGGTTTGGTTCATGTGTCACACTGACTAAGCCAAACCAGTTTGTGGCAAATCTAGAGAGAGCTTAACCACAAGCCTGGGTTTGGATAAAGGTTGGCTTAGCTCAGCATGGGGTGGCATCAGACAGAACAAAAAAGAAACCAGGTGGTTGCAAGCTCCTCTCTGGGAGCCCACTAAGCTACAAGAATCTTGTCGGCTCCAAATGCCCTGCCCTACCCACCTCTCAAAATTGCTTATATGGGGTTTCCACATACCTGACAACCAGCTTCAAAGCCTTTTGCTGTTTGCAGAGGTATTTAAGGCAGCCCCCACCCCCTTAGAGTCTCTGGAGGCTGAAACAGGAGCATGAGTGCTATATTAAAGCCTTTCCCAAAAGCGCTCTTTAAAGCAGCTCTATACTTCTCTTTTAAGCAGAGTGGGTGCTTGAGACGAGGCATTACCCACTAACTCATTAAAAGTGCAGGGCTGCTTTTAATTTCACTTTTGATGAGTGGGGATTAAATCCTGTTGCCTTGGCTGCACAATCCTGTTCTTGATGGGCAACCCTTGTGGGTTGAAGTGGACCCACTGGCGATTTGCAGACCACAGGTTTCCCACCCCTATACTAGGCCATAATTTGGCTTAGTAGGACATGTGAACCTGGCCAATAACGGCTCTGTATTCATTTCAAGTATACAATATTACAATTTATATGGGTGGTGTAGGTTGTCACTTACTACCTGACAGCAGGCATTCAATGCCGTAGAGCAGGCATGTCAAACCTGCGGCCCTCCAGATGTTTTGGCCTACAACTCCCATGATCCCTAGCTAGCAGGACCAGTGGTTGGGGAAGATGGGAATTGTACTCCAAAACATCTGGAGGGCCGCAGGTTTGACATGCCTGCCGTAGAGGGTATTAAAACCTCAAAATGACATGGCCGAAGGTTGTTTCATGAACAAACATCATGGAGGACTTTGCTCAAGTGCTTTTCATCAAGGCATTGAAATAGACAACCCCGTTTTTCCAAAGTGGTGAATAAATGGCAAAATTGCAACTTTTCATTGCGCATAATCTTGCTGTGAATTTCAATTACAAGAGTTTGGTGTTAAAACTACTTTAAACCCACTTTTCTTCTGTTTGTGAATAAGTTCCCTAATCTGACTGGCTGTTGTCCATGCATAAAATATGCATGAAATGTTGATTGTAGATTTGCCAAGAATTTTTTCATCTGTGCCAGTTGTTGTCCTGCTCTCATTATTAGTTGCCTAGATGGCTGCATTTAGTTTCTGTAAAAATTGTTAATTTACATTCATTCAGAAGCTGGAGTAGTTTTACTTGGATCGTTTTCTTCAGGCTTTTCTGGTTAGGGGTGTGAACTTCCTGCATTTCAATTTCTCAAACTAAAGCAGAGAAAGGATTGTGATTGAGGCAAAGGTCAGCTAAAATGTCTGTGTGCAAAAGAACTGTAGTAGAGCCAAATAACTTGTTCAGATATTTTTATCTAGAAAAGCTGCATATTATCACTCTCTGTAGTTGTAGAACTGCATTCTTCAGTTTGTTAATAAATGTACTTCCAGTTATTTGAAATACGTAATGTTGGTGGCTTTTTAACATTGATTTTAAACATTAAAGCTGGTCAGTTCCATACATTGTTTGGCGCTTTAACTTAATTATTTCTTTATCATCACTTTTTTATTGAGCAATTTAGGCTCTCTTATGCACATAGTACATGTATGGCATAAGCTTATCTAATAGTGTACATTTTAAAAAGTTTAGTGCTGTGGTTCTCAGTTTTGGGGTGGGCACTTGCAGTGTTTCAGATATTCCAAGGAAGGATTGAATCCTGATTCAAATGGATTATATTCCTCTTGTTTCCTGCCCTCACTTTCTCAAACACTTGGCTGAATTGGAGCACGCATTACTGGGAACACTGTTCTCACTATCCCATCATCCCAATATATCTTAGGAAAAACTTTTGCTTTGTTCTAATGGGGTTGGGATTTTTTAGCTGACCTAGAGGGAATGCACTGGAAGTTACTGAGAAGAGAATGGAGCAGGTGTCGGTAGATGAATGATGGTGTTTCTTGGGAGCTGTCGGATGAGAAGATGTAGGCATAATATATTAGTAAATCAATTGCTCCCTCTACTTATGCAAAGTGCCATGCAGAAACGCATTCCCCATGTAATGCATGACTTGCTGAGTGGGATCTCTCTGCCTTTTGGTTACTCACCCCACAGTGATGTGTGAAATTGCCTCCCTCCCCCCAAAAAAAACCCTGCTCTTGTTTAAACTCTGTAGTCAGAAGTTTTCAGTGTGATATATGGGACTGTCTTGTCTACTTTGAATTTATTTAAGCTGACATTGTCACTCAAACTGGAGGAATGTAGACTTGCAAATGATTGCAAGCAGAACTAGTTCCCAACCTGGCTATTGAAAACCATTGGCAACTCCCCACTCACACACGAATGTGCACACGTGCCATTTTTTGCTCTGAAAGTGGGTAGGGACCCCCGGAATGGGCTGGAATGGGGGAATCCCCACTCCTGTGCATCCTGGTGACATTCACAGTTGTTGGGAATGGAACCCAAGTGTAAGTGGCTGTTCCCCTGTAATTAGATTTTTTAAATAGTGTTTTCTTTAGAGATGTCAGGATGTTAAAATTGCCTCAGACAGGTGGTTATTGTGCCTCTGCCTTAAAAGAAAAATCACAGTATTTCATACTATTGTTCATATAGAAATGAAACTTTGCCAAGGGATAGTTATTTATGGGAATGTCCTGGAGTGCTTCCTACTTATTCTTGGACAGTTTCTTAGATGATGATAATTTAGTGAGCTTCCACTCTTCACATGTTTCTGTGATTCTCTTGTTTGTGGAAGTCTGCAGGATTACCGTAAGTCCTGTTCTGCTCCTTCCTACCCCATCCCTTCTTCAGGGTTTGCTGCGAGGAAGAATGGTGCAGGTTTTCCAGTGGAGTAAGGTAAAGGGACCCCTGACCATTAGGTCCAGTTGCGGCGCTCATCTCGCTTTACTGGCTGAGGGAGCCGGCGTACAGCTTCCAGGTCATGTGGCCAGCATGACCAAGCCGCTTCTGGCGAACCAGAGCACTGCACGGAAATGCCATTTACCTTCCCACCGGAAGGTAATAGATACCTATTTATCTACTTGCACATTGATGTGCTTTCGAACTGCTAGGTTGGCAGGAGCAGGGACCGAGCAACGGGAGCTCACCCCGTCACGGGGATTCGAACCGCCAACCTTCTGATTGGCAAGCCCTAGGCTCTGTGGTTTAACTCACAGCGCCACCCGTGTTAGCTGGGGTTATACATGATGGAAGGACAAATCTGTAGGACAGTTGTAAATGAACATTAAAGTCATTAATACAACTTGAGATTCATAGGGAATGACAATTTTCTGAAGTTAACCTATTTCTGAAGAAGTGTGCAGGTGCACAAAAGCTCATACCAATAACAAACTTAGTTGGTCTCTAAGGTGCTACTGGAAGTATTTTTTTTATTTTGTTTCTATTTCAGCTAAGTTAATGGTTTCCTTGTGGTGTGCAAGTGAATTGTGAAATAGTTATGTTGCATTGTTGTAACTGGCAGCCAATTGAATTGCTATTCTTGTTTTAAAAAACAAACAAAACATTCATCACTTTACCAAATGCAATGGAGAGAAATTAGACAGTTGGCTCTTACTTATTTCATTAAAATATATACACCACTTGATTGTAAAAGAAAACAACCCCTCAAAGCGTTTTACAAAAACATAAAACAATAAAACTGAGAAACATTCACATTTCTACTTTAAAAAATACAAAAGTTAAAATACTAAAATTAAAATTGCCTCAACTTTCTAAGCATCTGGGTAAAGGTAAAGGGACCCCTGACCATTAGGTCCAGTTGTGGACGACTTGGGGGTTGCGGTGCTCATCTTGCTTTACTGGCCCGAGGGAGCTGGCGTACAGCTTCTGGGTCATGTGCCCAGCATGACAAAGCCGCTTCTGGCGAACCAGAGCAGTGTACGGAAACTCCGTTTACCTTCCCGCCGGAAGGTACTTGCACTTTGATGAGCTTTCAAACTGCTAGGTTGGCAGGAGCTGGGACCGAGCAACGGGAGCTCACCCCGTCGCAGGGATTCCACCGACCTTCTGATCGGCAAGCCCTAAGCTCTGTGGTTTAACCCACAGCGCCACCCGCGTCTTGTCTAAACAAGAATGTTTTAGCTGGCACCGAATAGTACAGTGAAGGCAATTGCTTGATCTCAAGAGGCAGAGAGTTCTAAGATTCAGGTGCTGCCACAAGTTCACAATTTAATTCTTACAAATGTAGAAACAGTTGAGTGGGCATGTGGCGTAGGGTGATCTTGTAGGTAAACTGGTCCCAAGTTGTTAAGGGTTTTATATGCTAATACTAACAATCTGAATGTGGCAACCAGTCCTGATCGCTGAACAAAGGTGTTATACACTGACATGGCCTCGCTCCTGTCCCCACTTGCTAGTACTGTTAACCAGTTGTATTTTATATAAAGCATATGCAACAAATGTGATAAACAGTTCAGTACTATAACTTGTGCAAAATTTTGGATTTTGTGACTGTAAACGGTCCAGTCATGCGATAGATATCAAAAAACAGAGCTGAAATCTAGCTTGATAGAACTCACTCAAATACAGGGAGCAAACATTTTAGGTGTATCCAATTGACATGTGGGTCCTTTTGGACTCGTAATTAGGCAGAATGTGGGTCAGAACGTGCTTATATGTGCTCTGCTGATGTGCGGGGGCCGGGAATGGAACCACTGCATGAAATGGTCGCTGCCTGTACTGTCTCAAATACAGCTGCACTCTTTCAGCTATATGTTGTAAGTCTAACTTCATATGATTTGCTTTCTAATAAGTTTCAATCCAAATTCTAATTAATTCATAAAATGTTCTTTTAAAATGGTGGCTAATCTAATACAAGTGTACATTTTTCTCTAACAGGCAGTGGGAAATTATATAGTGTCCACAAAAGCATAGGCTTGTTCAAAGAGTAATTCCGTAATTGCAGTGCAAGTCATCTTCCTCCATAATTAAAGAAATTTACCAATCTAAAAACAAACTATGTTAACCAGTGTATATATAACACTTAAAACCTACATCAAATTTTTATATAGCAGCAACTGTGTTTACACTGGCCAACAAATTACAAGTGTGAACTGCTTTTGAGGATTTGCACTTGCAGCTTCAAAATATTTTTTTTTAGCTGCAAACACACTGTTAAGGTATGGTTGCTATTCTACATGAGTCGTACAAAATCAAATCAAGCTGTCTAACCAGTTTAGTGGAACAGTTCCAGTGAGCAGCAACAGAAGAGACTACTGAAAAAAATCGCTGCTTTCCCCAGGTGGAAAAAGTTCTGGGAATAGCCTGGATCATACTTGCAATTAGTATACTGTTGGAAGACATTCATGGATAGGTTCCTGAAAGGGACAGGGGATGGGTATCTTCACAGCTGGAGAAGTGTTTCAGGCTTTGCTTGACTTGAGACTGACACTGATCTTTTGGCTTCTTATATACATTCTGACTGCATCCAGTACGCAAGTAAACATGAATTTAATTTAAGGGACAGTAGTTGCTAGTTTAAGGTATGATACCTGGAATATTAGTAAACTTTTTATATACAGCTTGCATTGGATAACTTGAAACTTTACTTTCTCAAACAAGACACAGGGTGTCTGTTGTGGGGGAGGAAGGGAAAGGAGATTGTTAGCCGCTTTGAGAATCCTTCGGGTAGTGATAAAGCGGGATATCAAATCCAAACTCTTCTCTTCTTCTTCTGCTGACTCAGCAGATTTAGGCAGCTTGCAGTACACAGGAAAGCCAGTAAAAGATGTTTGTAGAATTGCTACATAAATAGTGCTGACTGGTTCATATCTAACTCAAATTCCAAAAAGAATGTTGCTTTTGTTTTTATTCCCTTACTATAGCCTAGCAAACTGTGCACGGTAGGTAACCTGGTTGCCAGAGCAGTTGAGGCTTCATGGGCCTATGACTTTAACCTCTCCAATGATCCATCTGAGGCTTTAAGTTTTATATCTGAAAACAAATAGATTTGGACCGCTACCTCCGTGATCAAAGCCATAAAAGGATGACTTGTACAGAAATTGCCCAGTCAAAATGTCAAGTTAGTGACTTCTTCAGGTCAGTGCAGATTGCTGTTTGCCGCAACTTCTAATGTCTTAGAAGAATCTAGGGCAGGAAGGCCATACCTCTCAACAAGATGCATTTTTTCTTTCAGACTTGGTTTCATTTACTTAGTTTGCTAATACCTGGCAATACATCTCCATCTCAATCAGCATGACCCCCTTCTTTGCTAGGAGTGCTGAATGCAAAGGCCAGCCTCTTGAATGGAGTCTGTGCACGAACGAACGCCGCACACACACACACTCTATTAGAAATGCAACGTATTTTAGAGAAGAGATATATTGTTCCTAACCTTGAGGGTTTTTTTTATAATATTTTTATTGGTTTTATAATAACAAAAACATAAAACATAAAAAAGATACATTCTGTATTCTTATTTCTTAACTCTACAGACTTCCTCACATCACCCTTTTGAGCTCATTTTTTTGCTATTTAAATTTTGCAGTTTCCAAATATCTTAATTTAACATCATACCTCATATTTTATACCTTAATTCTTAATTCTTACACATTTATCTTTACAAAAAATCTTCTTAATTTCTCTCCTATAATATCATAATTCTCTTAACTTTTATACAATTTCAAAACCATTATTCCCTACCCAAAAATATCCATACCTCCTTTTCTATATCTTCTTCTTTAATTCCGTCTTTAAACTAGTTCATCCCCCCTTCCCCTTGGAATCGGTGTCTCCAGAAATTTCAGCTAGCTCCTTAAAAACTTTCCAGGTTCAGACCGTCATTATCCACTCAATTAAAATAAATCAATATTCCACCTTCACCCCACTCCTACTCTGTCCCAATCCATCCCTTGCTCAGCCCGCTTCTCCCCCTGCTGCACTCCCAACTTTTTATCTTCAATCTCCTTTTCTTTCTGGCCCCAACCTACATCCTCCCCCCCCCCTCAATGGGATGGCAACCTTTCTGATTTTCCCTTTTTTGGGGGACTTTCGAATCAAATCCAATCCCTGTTCCTCCCCTCCCACCGGTGGAACAGTGATCTTCTTCTTCTTCTTCTTCTTCTTCTTCTTCTTCTTCTTCTTCTTCTTCTTCTTCTTCTTCTTCTTCTTCTTCTTCTTCTTCTTCTTCTTCCTTATATTTTTCACAGTTTAAATCTCCTGGTTCAAAATTCAGTTCTGTTGGTTCAGCAGTCTTCTCCTCCAAGATTAATGTTTTCCCATTAGAGTTGAGCATTTCCTCTTTAATTTCCAAAAAAAATTCCAGAATCAAATCCCACTGTATATTTTCTTCCTCCGAATCCAGAACCCTCTCCTCCATCTTGTTGTTGTTCTCCAATTCCATAAGTGTGACAGCCAGAAATGGTATTATTATTGTCTTTGTTTTTTTGTTTTCGAAGCTTAAAAAAGGATAAAGTCCCATCCAAACTGGTTCCAACTTCTATTTCTTTAATCTTCCTCCTAATGTTCAATTTTAAAGTCTATGCTGAGCAGTCTTCGAATTCAATACTAGGTAGCCTGTCAGTAGCTCACAGTTTCTCGGTCTCCGATAGGCAGACACATTCCTTTCTATTGTGACGACATAATGGCGGCCATCCGGTCCTTCCTTTGACCCGACTCCAATTTCCAGGGGGGTTTCCTCTTATCAGAACACAGTCCTTTGCAGAGATCTAAGCACAGTTCAACTCTCCCCCTTACTCTGCTTCAGGGAAGGATTTTAAAGCCAATTTTTGGCCAATTCATTACTCCACTGCGTCCTCCAGTACTCAAATGGGGAGACCGACTTCCCTTTTAAGTCTCATCCCATAACCAATTACAAAGTCCAATTCATAAATTTTTCACTTAGTCCAAATCTCTTCTTTTTAAAGGGAAGAATCCACCGCTTACAGGCTGTCGGCTCGGAGCTTCGCTCCGTGGAGGTAGCGATTGTGCTCAAAATGGCTCCCGCGACTGCAACTCCGCTGGCTCTCAGGGCTCCAAGGAGCTTACCGGGCAGCAGAGGAATCGCTCCGGGGCACTGCCGAGCAATCTGCGCCCCCGGAATGCTCGATCCAGGGTTTTTGGGGGGTGTCTCGTCGCCCCCGTGGAATCCTCCACGCAGCCAGAAACCTTGGAGCTCGAGGTTTCTGCGCCGCTCAGTCCGTGCGGCAGACCGGAAGTGCTAACCTTGAGGTTTTGTTGTTCTTCTGACTGGCACACAAAATACTGGTTCTGCTACGCTCCTACTGTGTATTTAAATCAGGAGTCACCTGATTTTTGAACCCACGGACACATTTATAAACTGGAAGAGTATTGTGGGCACCAAATGTGTTCTCCCTTCCCCAGCTGTAACCTCCCTGTAATCACCCGACAACATCAAAACCAGGCTTGAAAAATGCCTTCTATTGATTATAGCTTGATAGCAATAGGCAAGAAGGAATTTTATGCATATGAGTGGGTCAGCTAGAGGAGGAGACACAGAGGCTCTATCCCTGCTGTGTGCCAAGTTTAGAAACGGCTGCCCTCCTTCTGACAGCCGCTAACTAGTTAAAACATTTTTACATGCTGGCAACATTTATTGACTTATTTACAAGGCAAGTCATCCTCTTCCTGTTGATTGGAATTTTAAGACTAGGTGGATCTGGAATTTGATTTTCAGATGACGTCTGGAACTCATGGATCTTGTTAAAGATAAAATTCAAAAATCTCCCTTCCCTTGCTTCAAAAGATGAGAAAGAAGCAAGAGCCTTTACATCAGTTATCCACAAAGGCATGCACCATAGATGCCATAGCAACTGCCCTAGCTTGAGAGGCTGAGGTAGTTCATAAAATTTCCTATTGTAAACATGCAGGAAGCTGGGCAGATTGTTTGGGGGGTGGGTGGTGGGTGGGAGGGACCGATTATCACTGCTAATCAGAGCCAGTAGGGATTCTACATTATAAACAAAGGGAAAGTGAGCAGGAAAGTTTGTTACCACATCATTATCAGTATCATCGTGGAATTGGATATTGCAACTGGCTAACAGAAAATAAACATGGGCTACGAAGCCCAGCCCCAAACTAGAGGACCTCTGTTTATAAAGAAACAATAAGACTGCAGTCCTAATCCCACTTATCTGGAAGTAAGCCCCATTGAATTCAATAGGACTTTTGAGCAGATATGGTTAGGGTTCCACTGTAATGTATGAGCTAGCTGCAATAAACCCTTATTAGCATAGAAATGTCACTTATGTTTGGAAAGGTTGTTATAGGCTTATTGGTTGTTTTGTTTTTAAATGATAACACAATGTTTCCCTTTCAGCTACATCAAGCTGGATGTTGCCTTCGACTGTTTTCCACTGCATTCAATTTTTTTTCCTGTGAGCTGTTTATAGGCCAGTAAGCATTTATGTGATCATTCTAACTATATGATCATTCTAATTGCATTAATATTAACTTTTTTTTCTTAAATAGGTGAATCTGGATTGGGGAAATCAACACTAATCAACTCGTTATTCCTGACAGACCTGTATTCTTCAGAGTATCCAGGACCTTCACATAGAATTAAAAAGACTGTGCAGGTTTGCATGGAAAAATATATATTATATTTTTTATTCTAATACAGTGGTACCTCGGTTTTTGAATGTAATCCGTTCCGGAAGACCGTTTGAGTTCTGAAATGTTCGAAAACCGAAAACTCAGGTAGGCCTCAAGATCTTGCACTCAGTGGAAGCCGCGTGGGATGTTCGACTTCCAAGGCATGTTTGAAAACCAAAGCATTTTTACTTCCGGGTTTACAGCGTTCGAAAACCAAAATGTTCGTCAACGGAGAAGTTCAAAAACCAAGGTACCACTGTATATGTTGGTCTGCAAATGGAGGCTACTGTTAGGATACTAGAAGCATGTTGACTAGTAGCATGAGTAATATATATGCATATATATTACTGCAATTGCATCTTAGCTGTGAAGTAATTGTTCCAACATATCTGAAGAGTACCTTCTGATAACATTATTCAATCATTTGTGATTACTGACGGCTTAGACTGCAATCTGAATGCTGCTTACCTTTGAGTAACACCCACTGAATTCATTAGGACTGTCTTCTGAAAAGATGTTGCCAGAATTGTGTTGTTAGCTGATAGGGGAATTGGTTTTCGGTGTCTGCTCGGACGTGATTTTCGGTGCCGCAGAAGTGAGTCCCCGTGCTGTGCTGCACCAATTTAGCACAGTGTGTGAGCGGGTGGCATAGCTGCCAAGTCTCCCGTTTTTTTGCGGGAAACCCCCGGATTTTAATCCGTTTCCCGCTGTTATCCCAAATAGAAAAAAATCCCGGAAATCCCCCGGAATTCCTACCTGCCAGGGAGGCTCCATTTGGGTGCCGCTCTGCCCATGTCTGGGCACCAGAAATAGGGCAGAGCGGCACCTTAGGTTGCTGACCCCTGATCTCTTTAGTCTTTCCTCACTTTCATTACCCTTGATACTGCTATGAAATATTGCTAATATTTTATAATAAGGAAATGGGGATAGGGGAGAATGTGGGATGCAACATATTGTTAAGTGTATTTGAAAAAGCTGGTAAGTCTAAACATTAGAAACGCTGTATGTTGATCTTGTTTGCCTTTGAAAGAAAACAAGTCCCAATTCTTTCTGTTGCTGCTTCATTAATTCCCAGGCAATAAGTAGATATTAAATTTAAGAAAAGAAACATTTTGAAGTACATTTGAAACTGCATGAAGTATTTTTTAAAGCTGATGCAACTTACATAAAAATAAGCCTTTATTCTTCTCTGTAAATTGGTTTTTGCTTTCCTATGGGTTTTAAGACTACAGTATTCAAATTCCTGGGTGTGTTTAGAACTGGCTTCATAGCAGGGAACTGAACATGAACCTAATCATATCCTGTGAAATAGACATTTGAAACTTATTTTTGAAAGGGGGGGCACCAGAGAACGTGTCTTCCTTTAGGAAATGGGTGATCAAGCAAGAGAGCTTTAATATTCCACAGTCTGGCATAATATTGTTAACTTGAACTTGATCTGTGTGACCTGCTTAAGTGCTGTGCATGGGAAAATAGCCATTTGGAATGGACTTGCTAAGGAAAGTTTTACATTCCAGGATTGGAGCTAATTTATTTTCCCTGAACCCTTTGAGAATACTGGTACTTCTAAAACTAGATAGGATTCATTCGAGCTCTTAAAAGAGATTGACACTAGTTTACAGCTGTTTTCTGGATTCCTTCCAGTTGAGGCTGTTTTCTGAGAATTTGACCATGTATGGATACACACATTCCTTAAAATTAATAAAGAAAAAAAATAAACTTACTAAGAGGAATGAAATGGTGATGAACTCTAGTTTGAAGATTAAATTGGATAATATGTTTAGAATAATGACTAATATTTCAGAAGCACAATTTCTAATTTAGAAACCATCGAATTAATCTTCTAGAAATGTATAGAGAAATCTCTGTAAATTCTATAGGAGGGGAGTTGGGCTTCGCCTATTGACAAGCTTTCCTTCCAATCCAGGGCTAAAACAGGGTGGGGAGCTTCTTGAGACAGCTCTTGCTTTCTAGTTCATGGGAAGAAAACTTCACACTCTCCAGTAATTTTAGGGGAGATACAGTGAAGTCTTAAAACCGTTATTTTCTCCCCCCCCCCAAACTGGCTTTACTCTTTTGTTAGAGAACATCTGAAAGGGCTTGGTCATTTTGTTTGGGGGCCTTCCCAATTAATCAGTTTCATCCTTCACATAGTAATTTTTAAAATAAGAAAATGTGTACTTCCTGTGCTTTATCTTAGTGTTTCATCCCCTTTCTCCAGTCATAGCTGTGTTCTGTTATGTGTGCCTTAGTGGATTCTTCTTTTGGGCGTATGTGTATTGTGTAATTCTTGTATGAGTACACCAAGCATTGCACACATGCACAGAGCCAGTGCAGCAACACACATTACGCAGCACATGGAACGAGGCATCTTCATAGTAGCCGTGGTGGCTGCAGAGGTGCTGACCGTAGCAGAAGCATGAGTGACCAGACTGGTTCACGCATAGTCAGGCTAATCTGCTCTGCTCATGGTGGTGGGAGGAGGAAGCATGTTCAACTGTCAGGAAGCTATTTGAAGAGACAGTAGGCACTGGCAGCAGCTTGTCAGGGGTCTTTCCTTTTGGGAGAAGAGGGGAGCAGGGAGCACAGCCTGCTGCTGGACGTTGACACCCCTAAGGAGGATGTATCTGATATCCTCAGTGTGAAGAGGAGGAGGTTCTCTAAGGCTGCTGTCCCCCAAGTAGCCAAGCACTGCGGCCCGTTAGAAGTAGTAGCAGACACACCTTCTACCAGTGTCACCAGACACCAGCTCTGGTGCCTCCACTCCTCCTCTGGTTACCCCCAGAATGCTGGAATCTCTTTGTCTCTGCCCTGAGCAAGATTGATTGGTGCTTCTTTTACATACAGGAGCAGGCTGCTGGCAATGTAATTTGCTGCTTCTTTACTGACTCCTGAGCAAAGAACTCAGAGTAAATACAGCAGTGCTGCATTTGGGCAACTTGAGGACCTATTTTTATGTTTAAAATGAACATTTGCACCCGTATAAATGTAATATAGGATTCAGAGGCAAAAGGATGTGATGAGATAATAGAAATAAAACCACACAGGTCCAGGAAAGCAAGCACTCCCTTCATTCCACTCTTTATATTTTACAGCAAAACACAACTAAACCAGTTAGGCAATCTTGATAAACACCAGCCACAAAAATGCTCTGAAGATGTGCAATTTCACATTCCTTCCTTGGGCCAGTCAACTGAAGATAGGCAGCCATTTTATATCTCCTTCCATAAGGGGACTTTGAGCTCAGAATCGACGCCCCCTGCTGGCTGTGGGCCCAGAACATTTTTACCCTCATTCCATTCCTCTTGGCAGCCATGATTGGTCCATACAGTTTCAAGCATACCTTCTCACAAACATATCTTGCTCCCTTTTTAAAATAAAAACTGGGAATCTCAGGAAAATGGATCTGAGACAGTTCCATAAACTGAATTTGCTCTCCCTCCCTCCTTCTGTATTTTTCAACTCAGCAGGAGCTCCATAAAAATGCTTTCCAATTAACAGAAATAAAAACAAACTCTGAATAGAATAAATTAATATGAATGTACTGTACTTGGAAGGTGGTGCTCATTCATCAGTTTCTAACTTAAAAGAAGTACCATTTTCATATGCTTAAGATATGATTTCCCCCCATATATCTAATTTGTAATTCTATTTTTAATTTTCAGGTTGAGCAGTCTAAAGTTCTAATTAAAGAAGGTGGTGTTCAGCTGCTACTAACAATAGTTGACACACCAGGATTTGGTGATGCTGTGGATAATAGCAATTGGTAAGCATGTTCCAATATTAAGAGTGGTGGCTACTAATTTAGAACAACAGTAATTTCATTACAACTGGTCAGGAACACACCCTTGGTTACTTTAAGTATTCTTCTTTAAATACTATCTTAAACAGTAAACTCTCAGTCTGCTGCCACATGTTGTGCATCAGGACTAGTAATGGCAGATAGCTAGCTTTAATTATTATTTTTATGAATTACCCCACAGCCTTGTCAATAACCTTGTGCTCATTTGCACCACTGGCCCTGTGTTTGTAGCCAGAGAAATACTGTGCAAGCTCTCCCTCCTGACTTTTAAAGGGCCACTCTTTAAAGCAAGGTGGGAGCCTGTGCCCAATAGTGTTGTACTCCCAACTCCCCTCAAGCCCAATTACAATGGCTAATGGTTGGGAATGTTGAGATTTGCAGTCTAACAACACCTGTAGGACCATAGGTTTCCCACAGCCCTACCTTAAAGCCTGAGTCTGGTGGAAATGAGAGATAATGGTCTGCTGCTGCTGTAAGAACCGCTCTGCATTCTAGCAGCAGCAAATGTAAGAAGGAGAGGGGAAAGACAACACACGAGATGGTGGCAGAAGGAGAAAACAGAGAATAAAGGGCACAGGGAGTACACCTCTCCTTAGGCACTTAGGCTGCAGTTCTACTTCTACTTGGGAGTAAGCCTCATTAATTTCAGTAGGACTTCTACTCTACATGCGGTTGGTATCGTAAAGTTAGCCATGTACTTGGGAGCAAGTGGTTACAGTCGACTTGCAACTTAAGCACATTTAACTTGTTTGCGTTTAGCTTCACACACTTGGAATTTTTTTTAATAAAAAAAAGATTAGAAATGGGGTATGCATTCAAGGAAAAGGACCTTGGCAATCCTAATCACCACTGCATTTGGAGTTTGGAGGTGCAGAGAGTGTGTGTTTTGACTATACGTGATTTTGGCTTTTTGCCCTATCCCTGCTATCCCTGCATAACTTGAGAGTTGCCTGTGGTAAACCACCCAACGGGAAAATCATATGGCTGTTATAATACCACTTCCTATTTACTGAAAATAAGTACAAACCAGGTGATTGCAAACACCTTAATGTGAAGTATTAAAATTAAAAGAAGCAGTTATATGTTTGTGATCAGTACATCATCAACAGGTTAATTAATATACAGGTTAGTTAATATTAAGCTAAACAATTTGCTGTGATGCTACTGATGTTACAAGTCAATGATGGTTCTTAAAAAATGTGCATTTGCATATTCTAGCTGGCAGCCGGTTATCGACTACATTGACAGCAAGTTTGAAGACTATCTTAATGCAGAATCACGTGTGAACAGACGCCAAATGCCAGACAACAGGGTGCAGTGTTGCTTATACTTCATTGCTCCATCAGGACACGGGTCAGTAGGAAATGTAGCTTGGGGTGTGTTTTTCTGACATTCAGTATCAGCCTCTATGTTAATGATCTGGCTAGATTGCTTGGGAAACTGGATGCATGCCTACCTGCCGTAGGAAATAGAAGGGTCAGGATTATTCTGTATGCAGATGATATGGTTATATTATTTCAGAAAAAGCAGATTGATGTGCTAGCTAACATCTGGAACAACCTAGCATTAATTTGACCAAAATTAAATCCATTGAATTTGTTAGGGGTTCTCCCATGTTTAACCTGCCGATTTCTAATATCCCGTTCAACAGTCTACGTTGTTTTGTTGTTTAGGGGTCCTTTTTACAGCGTCATTGGCATGCTATTATCTATCTTTAAAGCATAGGAGCCATCCTTATGCCTTCCAGATGATGTTAAACACCTACACCCATTAGATGGGAGTTGTCGTCCAGCAACATCTGGAAGACACCAGGCTTGCTATAAGGGTTGCATTCATTTTTTCAGCACAGATGTAATGGTTGTTCCAGGGGCCACCCAAATAGCACTAGGTTCAGCTTTCCTTGTTTGTCTCGGTATGCTCAGATCATTGTAGTTTTTAATTTCAGCACTTGCAGCTTAAAGTAATAGCTTCAGATACAAAATCTAAAATACACTATGATCCTGGATAAAGTTGCTGGCATGGAGCTGACCTAGGTCACTGGTTCTTGAACACATTCCTAGTCCATAGTGCCTGCCAACCTTCTTTTCTCAGCTCCATGTGGATTCAGCTTCATTCAGTTTCTTCCATCCAGTCCCCATATTAGATAGAGCCAGATACAGGGACAGCGTGGCTTGCAGCATCAGCCTCAAGAAGGCAAGAGCTGGATGAAAGAAAGGAAGTGGCTCACTGAAAGCTGCCTTTTTTGAAGCCTGTTAATTGTCATTTAATAGATGCTTACTAAAAAGGTTACTAGATAATGGCTTAATAAACTGCATAATATAAATAAGTCTATTTTAAAATTAATCTGCTTTCTTAACATTATGATGATGTGATTAAATTTAATAAAGAAAATAAATTACTTGTTTTGGCAATTTATAGATGGTTTTGATTCCTCTTTGAATTATGTTGTACTATTTCTCCAGTTAAATGGGAGCTTCCCTTCTGAATAGCAAACCCCTCCTTAGAAATTTGCGTCAGTCTCAGTATTTGAACAAGCTTTGCTTCCTTTATCCAAATTAACTTGATGGGGACGGTGTCAGTTTTCCTGACCTTACTACTGGGATTGCGATTTGTCTTTGGTCCCAGGTTAGTGCTTAATCAGTTGGGTGAGATAGGAAACATCCAAGTCAGAAATGTAGTATCAGTATTATACAATCCTCTCTATTTCAAAGCTAGTTTTCAGTGTTAAACTCTGATAAGTTTGCAAGTGTAATGCTTGAAAAAATGCTTGGCTTATTCCTCTATGACACATATCATTGCAGCTATTAAATAGGAAAATGAATTTGGCATTTGGTTATACAATTTTTTGTAGTGTAGGTGTTCAGAAGGGACTTTCTTAGCTGAGAGCCATATTTTGCTGAATCACTACTTTTTTTTAAAGACTCAAGCCTTTGGATATCGAGTTTATGAAACGCCTGCATGAAAAAGTGAATATCATTCCACTTATTGCCAAAGCAGACACGCTCACACCTGAAGAATGTCAACAGTTTAAAAAACAGGTGAATAGAAACTTTTACTATGAAAAAAACTGAACTAAATATTAAATAGAGGTGTGTGTGGGTGTATGTATACTTACTATGTTTCACAGTGTTAAGAATTTAATCCTCAAATTGATGTCTAGCATCTCAGCAAGATAAGTATTTTGGAAGTGGTAAGCTAACTTTTTTCCAGAAGTAAAAAAAACATGAATACAGCTCCTGACACGGGAAAATGTGTTCACTGATCAATGAAAATGATAGTTCTTTCCATTTTTGTTAAAAGTGAATGTTCTTAATTACCAGGTAGAATAAATATGACAATCTCCATCTAAAACATGTTTGCTTTTTTGCCAGGCCTGTGCAGGGTTTTAGGGATTTGTCAGTACGTTTTTTGTTTTGTTTTTGTTACACAGTAATACTTAATCACTGCTGTAAAGTTTACATTTAAAAGGTGGATGTGGAATGTAATTGTGGTTTGAAAATGATACATTGAACTTCCTTGTGGTTTCTTATTGCCAGATTGTAACTACCTGTAAGGCAGGTTGGAGACCTTAAGCATAGTTAAGTCAAATCTGTAAAAGTAATGCATCTCTCAAGAGATGGCAGGGTATTCATAATGTATGGCAAATGTTTGTTGAATACATAAATTGTTCCGACTACGGCAGGCATCCACCCAATGCTCATGGGAAATTGTAGCATGATATTTTAGAGTAATCAAGTGAAACATTGTTACATAGCCTGGCAAAAGTCTGTAATTGTATTGGGACCAGCTGTTTGTCATTGTAGCAGTTGTGTTCTCAAAATGTTTCTTCTGTACCATGAAAAATAAATAAAAAGATTATAAAAAGAATAAAAATGAGAAGGCAGCATACAGAAATATGGTATGGTGGCTTACTACTGTAGAGTGAGAGGATATTTCAGCTCTTGTAGAAAGCTTCTAAATCCTATGAAATGCATTTGGCTAACATAGATAATAAACAATTCACGAGTGCAATTGGGACTTGAAGCAAAATACTGCAGTAGAAATGTTCCTGATCAAAGCTTCAGTCCCATTGGGACAGGAGCCATGTAAAGCTGTTCAGGGCTTTAGAAGAAGGGCAGAGTTTCAGGCAAGTGTAATGGGACACCTCATCACCCCCACCCCACCCCAACATTCCTCTGTTGTGCTATATAGTGCTAGAAGACTTTGGTTTGCTGCTGGCATCTAGCCCTGAAGCTGAGCATTCTAATGCCATAGTGTGTCCTTTCTCTTTGACTTCATCTTTGAAATATCCTTGTCTTCTAAATATCCAAGCATGCATCTTCCAACACACTTCACCTCTCCTCATCCACACGATGCTAACTTTAAACTGTTGGGGGCTTGCCTAGGCCAGTTACCCCTCTGCTCTGCCCTGCCCTCCCTTTTATTTTTATTTCCCCAACCAGCAGCATAACACTCCACATCTCTTGTGTCTCCATGCCTCATGCCTCTTGAGCTCAAATATAGGTGCATTCAATGAATGTGTACAGTATACCCAACTTACGATTAGGAAATAAGAACAATGGAGAAATCCAAGGATTCTGGCATAACTTTAGTAGACAGAAACATGTCCTTCTCATCCCTGCCAAGCTAATACCACAGACCGGAGTTCCCATATTTGGTGTTCAATGTGAATCAGCAAATTTGATTTTCAGAAAATTGGATGAATTATTTTTAGTATTTCTTACAGGTTAATTTGCCACATACCTTTCATATATCCAGGAACCTCACAGGTCCTTTGTCAGGCAGGTTGTTTTGTTTATTTGAGGGGTTTTTAAAGTAACTTGCAAATCTATGTATGCTTCATAAGCATGCCAAAAACATTGCTTCTGTTCTCTGTTAATATTTTTTTCAGATAATGAAAGAAATTCAAGAGCACAAAATTAAAATATACGAATTCCCAGAGACAGATGATGAAGAAGAAAATAAGCTGGTTAAAAAGATAAAGGTACAAAAATTTAGAAATGTGTATAACACAGGCATCCCCAAACTGCGGCCCTCCAGATGTTTTGGCCTACAACTCCCATGATCCCTAGCTAACAGGACCAGTGGTCAGGGATGATGGGAATTGTAGTCCAAAACATCTGGAGGGCCGAAGTTTGGGGATGCCTGGTATAACATCTCATCTTGAACTTTATACTTTGAACACAGAATTACTCTATTGAAGGCATTGGGGGAACCCTTGCATGCAACCCCGCCCCCCCCAAAAGTGCCTGAACATACCAGACATTGCTGTGTAACAACACTGGCTTTGTAGGGAAGTACGGTATGTTTTTGCTTAAATTTATAGATAATCTGCAGTTTGCCATTTGCCCAAACCTGGACAAACTGGCTAACTTCAACTACGGTTAGTCATTTTCTATGCTTCTATCAGCACTTGGAAATCTTAATATGTTTCTCAGAAGGTTTCTAACATCTCAGTTTTTCTCTTCCTCGTTTATTTTACAACCTTGTTCTCCTTTTGTTTGCTGGTGTGTGCTTGTGGCTTACCTAGGGCAGTTGTGGTAAATTCTTTCAGACTTTCTGTTGTATGATACATGGGGGATGCCTTGTGGGGGCTATTCTAATGTGAAGAGGCATAGCTCAATGGTATCACACCTGTCTGAAATCCTGAAAAGACACTTCCAGCCAGCATAGAAAATACTAAGCTGGGTGGTTTTACTTGGTATGAGACAGCTTGCTCTGTAGAATTACAAAAGCATAATAATGGGGAAAGTATCTCAGATAGAAACGTAGAGAAAGATTTCTGCTTGAAACATTGCAAAGATGATGCCACTTGGAAAATACTAGGATCAATGGAACAATGGCAATCTATTTTCTGTTTGGTTTTTAGCAAATGGAGGGAACTAAACCTGAGCCCTTTGCATGAAAAATATGTACCATTGAGCTATGGCCTTTCCCATATAATGTTTCAAAAGTCCCTTTTGTTTATATCCAACTGGGATATTTCATGTATTCACAGGAGTAAAACTATGTACTTACACCCCCAAAATATACTTTCTGTCCTCCAGGACCGTTTACCTCTTGCTGTAGTAGGTAGCAATACTATCATTGAAGTCAACGGCAAGAGGGTTAGAGGAAGGCAATATCCTTGGGGTGTTGCAGAAGGTAAGTGCACAAAAGGCCATGTGTGTGTGAACTTCCCTGTAATACCAAAAAACATTAATAGCGTTGTGATTTGATTATATTCTGCTTTTCCAGTAGTACACTCAAGCCAGCCAACAATTTAACGTTATTACAGTAGCTTTTGTGGTTTTTTATTTGAGCATATGATAACATATAGTGACATTGTAATACAGTAGTGCAACATCAAATAGCTAGAATGGCTTCCCTTTCTACTGTTTTTCCTTCAAAGTTAGTAGCAATGGTGGTAAATAGAGGGTCGACTTCCATAGTGTCCCTTCACCCCATCTGCTACTGGCAGATGTCTGTTTCCTGCATTTAAAAAATGTGACTTTTCCCCCTACAGTTGAAAATGGTGAACACTGTGACTTCACAATTCTAAGAAATATGTTGATAAGGTAAGCAACTAATGTGCAGCACTGGTTTTTGGAATCGTTTTCCTTCCTTCCTTCCAAGTTCTGTTGTGGTTCTTCCATCTATTGGGAGGCCTTCCACATTGGAAGATTAGCTAAGTAGGCCCATTCCTTTCGTGAATTCTATTGGAAAAGAAACTGGTATATTGTAATACTTTTTCTTTTTAACCAAAAGTCATCTGAGTAAACGATGAACTTTTAAAATAAATATATATATGCATGTACTCAGTGGCCACTTTTAGTGTGTACAATTGCAGGATTTTTTCAGGTCAGGAAGAAATATTAAAAACTTAATATTTCCTGATATAGCTTTGAATATCTTTGGCTACATTTTCATAACAAAGCAAGCAAAGGAAAATCTCTTTTAATTTGTGAAAGTCAGCTGTTGGATATTTTGGAATTGATACATCAGTTGGTGGGATATGTAGGCACTTTTTTGGAGGCTAGAGTTTTAACAAGAAGGTGCGAGATGCAGAAACCACAGTCTGATCCTGAGTATACTTACATAAAAGCAAGTTCCATTGAATTAGATAGGGATTTATTGAATTTAATGTGTGTTAGGATCAGGCTGTAAATTTGGGAAATACTTGTACATCAGACATTTTGGGGAGGGATTATGCTAAGAGGCATAATTTGGGTCCACAAATCTATTAAGTACATATGCAAAATATTACTGTATCTTCCCTATTGGGTATTGTAAGGGGAAGGGAATATAGGGACCCCCCTCCCCTCATCAGAAGCAGCTCTTCCACAAGCAGCGATAGCAGCGAGTCCATTCAGGAAGGGGAAAGAAAGGACCAGGGCTCTGGCAGCAAGGGAGAGCCCCTGCTACACAGGAAAGAGGAAGAGGGGGGGGGAAAGGGGGGAGAAGGAAAACATGGAGCGTAGACCCTTTTCCCCTCCAGTTCCGGAATTACGCAGGAGAAGGAGGGGAAAGAGATTTGCTGTCCCGAGACTCTTATGTTGGAGGAGGTCCAGGGGCGGTCCAGTGCCGGGTTCTGCTTCAGACTAAGCAGACATGCTTTTACACACAAGTTTCACTGTAAATAGATTGCACCAATAAAGACTGTTTAAAGACAAACATGTGGAACGCCGTTACTCTAGTCGCAAGAATCCCCTGACAGGTATATTATATATTTATAGAATTCTCTAAACATAAAGTTGTTTGCATATTTCTTTAAGAACAATAAATCACTTTTACATTTCAAATATTGTATTTATCAGCTATTATTCAGTAAAGGAAAGTGACTGATAAGTTGTTCTTTTTCTTAAATAGAACTCACATGCAGGACCTGAAAGACGTCACTAATAATGTCCATTATGAGAACTACAGAAGCAGAAAATTGGCGGCTGTTACATACAATGGAGTTGACAACAATAAAAACAAAGGGCAGCTAACAAAGTAAGTGGTAGTAAAAGTAGTGATATGGTTTTTCCCACATATTCATGGAAAATTTGTTTTGGATCACATATTTAGCCAGTCAAATCCTTAAAGGATCATACATCACCAAAGTAATAGTTACAACTTACTTACTATTATTTATTACAGTTGTTTGTTTAGATCTCACAATTTACAAGAAACATTAACCTACCTTTTACTTTAAATTACAAGTGCCTTTTCCTATATGGATCATTCCAGCCAGTGAGAAAAAAGAGTGGGGCCTCCTGGGTCTTCATATGCCCATTTTGTGGTAAGCAGGGAGAGGAATTTATTTGTTGTCGTGCCCATCCTATGGAACCTCCTCCCTTCAGATTTAACCAGCAAGACCAGTAGTGTGCTTCCAAGCACTTGTTGAAAAATTATGTATTTACTCAGGCCTTTGGGGTGCAATTAGTCTGATTTGCTGCACTTCAAGTCATTAAGGATGCTGTGGAATTTATTACTTATTGTATTGATTTTAATTTATTTATTTTATTAAATTTATGTACCGCCCTTCATCCAAGATAAAAATACAGGATAGATGCACAAAATATCTTCTCTGGCAGTCAATGGCCATCATATTTTTAAAAGGTGGGTGGGCAGAAGTTTTTAGTTTTTGTAATATCAGCAGGAGTAGAAAGTTGTTGTTCGGTCAGCTGAGCTGGTGCTTGATGGTTGAGGGAGGATTATCAACAGAGTACATTTTCTTCATAGGAAACATAATAGTCCTTGGTCGCACCATAGGTTCAAGTACGCTTGGCTGACGTGAAGCTTTTAGTGTAGCGTCCAGCCTGAATTTGGCAGCTGAGGCAGTTTTATTTGCCTGGTGGGCATGTCAGACAATTATGGGAGCGTTTGCATGTCGATTTTATATAATTGAACAGCTACATTATTCGATATATGGGTACATAGTACTGCCATTAACTGACTTCCAATCTATACTGTATTGCCATCAGCAGGGTTCCATCTGGTTCCCATTGCTATTCATTATCTGTAAGAAGAATCTATATGTCCTTGCTATTGCCTCACTTGCAAATTAAATTGTGTCCTCTTCTCTGGTATATAAACACATTTTCATGGTTAAAGTTTCTGAAAGGTAGAAGGAATTTTATATTACACAGTTCATGGTGCAGAAGAGTACAGTTAGAATGAAATATGCTTAAAGGTGCACAGAAAGTATTTATGGACTTGTACTTTTCTGATGGGGAATAACTGAATATGTATTATATTCATACAATAAACAGTGTGTGCTTCATAGATTTATTTTTGTAGGTTATATATTTCTATATAACCCAATATAATCCAATTGGGGCATTAGGTAATTAATGTAACACAGTAGTTTTATTGCAGAGACTATTTCTAGTAACTAAACTTACAAAAGGGTAGTGGTTTTTCTACGATTCAGATCTGATACTTACATTAAGAAGGTGCTGACTGGAGAAATAAGTTCAGCAATATCTGGCTCCCATATACATGCAGACTGAAGATGATGAGAGATGCAGAAGTAATTGCAGTTGTTACCTATTGACAATCTCAAGTTTTGTCCCCCAACCATTAAGTTCAGCGAACTTTCATGTTTGCTCAAAAGTTAACTTTGGCTTTCTCTCTGGCACATGTCTGTCTCCTGTGCTTTGTGCTCCCTCAAGTAGGTTTGCAGGATAGCCAGCCGAGGAGTTTTCCTTCTTGGAGCTGTCAAACAAAACAAGCCCATGCAGTTTCTGCATACACAGTGTCAGGAAAGTGGGGGAATTAATTGAAGCTTTTTCTTCATTCCACTTTTGGAAAAAAGTACTCAAATTTATTGGTTCCTGAATCTTATGAGGGTACTAACTTCTCTTTTAGGAGTTATTTTAAAGTAACATTAGTCAATTTTTGGAAGGTTAATTGCTTTTCAGACAAATTGTATCAGACAGTTGGCTTCAGGATTTTCAGTTTGAAGTCATAGATCAGGCATCCCCAAACTTCCGGCCCTCCAGATGTTTTGGACTACAATTCCCATCATCCCTGACCACTGGTCCTGTTAGCTAGGATCATGGGAGTTGTAGGCCAAAACATCTGGAAGGCCGCAGTTTGGGGATGCCTGTCATAGATGGTACAACCCTCACCACCCATTTTTGCTAACTTCTCTCACTGCATAATGGATGTATATTTTTACTGCAAGAAAATTTATTTGTTCTTCATAATATGCTCCCTCATATTCATTTTCAAATTGTTAGGCCAGTAGAATAGAATTACAGCGAATGGAATGGGTTGGAGGGTTAAATGCACGTCCAGGATACTTGAGGGCAGTTTCCTGAATAATCCCAAAAACATACTTTTTGAAACTAAGGGTTTATTGTAATTTTATAACGTAGAATGACATTAATTAAAAATATAAGAAAAATGGAATAAATGAACAAGTAAAATTACATGAAAGTATAATACCATAAGGAACATATTAGTTCACAGTAAAAAATAAATAAATCATATTCTCAGGTCTTCTTTCACACATACAAGTCACAAGTATGTTGTTGCTTTTTATCAGTTTGTACAATTCTGAAATTGCAATGGTTTCTTCATCAATAAAGATGACCAGTAAGACCATTAAAGGGTCTGGCATTAGTCCTGTGCCCAAATACAAACTTAAACATTTTTGAGAGTTAACATTTCTGTGCCATTCAGAAGTTGGGAGTCAGATTCTCAAGTATATTTTGGTCTGCAGTATATTTTTTGAAACATAAATCATAGTGTAAATTACATCTGTGCACAATCCACGCTGCTTCACTATGAACAAACTCTTAATTGTATTTCACATTTCTCCCAGGAAGTTGGAACCTCCCAAGCATGTTGCATTGTTGTTGTTTTTAGATCATACTTAAATTGGTTTGAAAAGTGAAAGTTTCTGAAGTCCATCTGGCTTCATTGGAAGAGGATGCGACGCTGAGGCTTGCAGCAGCTCATTCTCAGAATAAGAAAGCATTGTTTACACAGGATGGGGAACATATAGCCCTCCAGATGTTGCTGGACTCTCGAGTAGGAAGATGCACAGGGAGAATCATCCCTGTGCTCTGCTCTACACTTCGTTGCAGCGCTCAGGAAAATGACTTCCTATTCTGGACCAGGAAGCCTTTACCATGCTTTCTGCTTGATCAGCATCTTCACATGTTAACAAGGTTGTAGTTGAATAGTTCTCAGCTATCGTAAATAATAATTTCAGGGAAATTGTCCCTTTCCTGGTGTGTTGCTTTTCCCCCTTCATTCCTTTGATCAGTATGCTAACGAAGCAAAGCATTTGGTTTGACAGCATGAGGCTGCTTCCCATGGTCCTTAAAATATTCAGAGTGCTTCAAAGGGGAAAATGGTTGCATACATTGTGAAATTTCTGAAAATAATGTCATAGTGGTGATACCATAAAGCCCAAACTGTTTGTTGCATTGTTTAGCTGTCTAGGCTGGGCTTCCAGTTCTGCAGTGTGAAGCAAGCCAGGTAACCATGTTGTGCATTTTGGGGGCCAATTTAAAGTGCTGGTTTTAGCGTTTAAAGCCTTTGGGTCTGAGTTAAATGAAAGACTACCAGCCTGCCCGCACATGATAATCAGGGGCAGAGGTTTTCCTTGTTTGCCCATCACCAAAATCAGCCAAGTTGTCAGGCATGGTGTTCCCACACTACAGATTTTCAGAAAGTCCTGACAAACCACTTTTTCACAATGCTTTCCCCATGAGGAATATTCCATCTTGCTACTGTTCTTCTTTTGGCTGCTGAATCTGTTAATACTGCTTTGGTTCTAAATCAGTTGCTGAGTTGCAAGGATTTATTATTATTATTATTCTGCTTTTTAAAATGTGGTTACAGTGAACGTTTTGGATTTTATTTTATTACTGTTGGATTTCTATTTGTGTGCAAGCCTCATTTAGAGAGAGTTTGGCTCCTAAAGCCAGCCTATAAATATTTTCTAATAAAACTAAATATCAAAGGGTGATCTTCAGGTATTAAAAGCTAGGAAGAACAATTATGTAATCCTGCTAAGATAACTACTTACAGTGATGCAATCTAATAAATACTCTGTACGCAGTCAGGAACTCAGTATAACTAATGTTAAAGTTCAGCAAAATGCAGCTACTGTGTAGGTCATTCCTCATTTAATTTCTGCCCTCCCTTAAAGTCTAGCAGCTGTAGGAGACATTAGACAGGACCCACAAGCTTTCATTTGCTTGGCTTTTGCTGCAACTTCAGATGACTCTTCTGCTAGGGAAGTAGTCATATTTCTGATACTGTACAATGGTGCTGGCAAGCTGTTTGCTGTTGTTTCTTGTATCTTACGATCACAAAGACTCTGTCCTTGTGCATGCTGTGGAGAATGGGATCTCTCTTCTGAGGTAGCAGAAGGGGGTGGAGTTTCTTCATAGCTCTACACAACTTGAATCTCCTAACCATTAAAATTTAGAGAGCAACAATGAGGATATGAGCCATGATTTGAGAAACATGCAGGTCCTGCTTTCTGAACACAATGCATTTCCAAGAGATAATTGGTTAGGTGAGCATTCGGGTATCAAACTGATGATTTTAATTATTTCCTATGTGAACATTTCCATGATTTGTCCCTCCCTGCTTTCTTCCTGAAATTGCTGCAGCCAATTGGCAAAAGCCAAACAAAAGAGAAAACTGATTTGTCCCATCTTCCCCCATCCCTCATTTGCCCAATCTCTCCCCCTCTGCCAACCAGCAAAACACAAGCACCTAAGGAAGTGGGGAAAACTCTTGACTGTTCAGCTACCTGAATCAGCCATTTGTGTAGCTAGGTTTGGGTATAATTATTTGTGTTCAGATAACTGAGATTTAGGATAACAAGCATTCAAATAGCGGGAGCTGCATGTATAAATTCTTGAAAATGCATTTGAGCTTTTTTTAGTCAGTGTTGTTCCAATGCAACAAATAATTCTCATCCTGGTGTCAAAGTTAAATTGCTACTGTATATAGTTTGCCAACTCCTCCTTGCACACACATCTTGTTTTGTATCTAGCTGTGACAGTAGTGCATCAGTGTAACAGCACCTACCTAAAACAGTCCTATCCGGCTTCTGCAGCTGGAACAGAAAATAGGAAATTACTTTTTAACTGAAGACTTCTTGGTTTGTTCAGTTGCAAGGGGCTTCATTTTGTTAAGCCAAGATATGATCATACAAATAGGGACATTGTTTGAATAGATTATATGGTTTCCACCATGTTCTGGTTGAGCTATTGGGGGGGGGGGTCAAAAGATTTTTTTTTTCCTTTCAGAAATTCCTGAGTAGCTATGATACAGGGCCAGCTCTAAGACAAGCCTGGGGCGCCAGGGGGCGCCGCGCGGCTGTGCCCGCTGCAGCGGCGCTGCGCCCGCCCGCTGCGGTGAGAAACGGGGGGGGGTGCTGGAGTGATCATCGCATCACGGCGCCCGGGTGCCTGACATGCTTAAGACGGCCCTGCTTTGATATTAGAACTTAGAAGTAATCTGTGAAATAGTTTGAATGGTTTATAAACCTGGAAGAATCTTTGAAATACTGTACAAGGCAGAGTGTAGAGTGACTCTTACAGTTCCCATTTTATCATCTGATCTTAATTATAGTAAATATTTTCCAGAGAAGCCTTTTGAGACCTCTGCTGGCGAGTTAAATGGTGCTGTTGACCATTTTGAATATGCATACTAGCAGCAATAGGCCTTGAGACAGTTGTGAATTGGTGTTTATTTTGAGAAGTTAAGCAAATGTCACTAAAATATTTAAGTTTTCATCTAAAGAGCATGCATTATTCCTTGCACACAAACACAGGTAAAAAGCTTTGCACATCAGGTCTGCATTAATTGTGTAGAGCACTTGAACTAACAGACTATTGAAAACAAAAAAACTTAACTAGCTTTAACTAACAACCTGTCACTTTACAAACCAAAGTAGCTTCAAATCCATAATGAATTTGCTTTTTAATTATTGCTTTTTATTTTTGTGGTTTTATTTGAGCATGCTAAGCTTCTGTATTTTTTGTTTTTTAGATTTGACACAGTTGAAGGCATGTAAGTGGTCATTTAAATTTTTCAAAAGACTTAAGACAAGGCTTAAAACAAAAAAAAAGGCTTTTAATGTTGAGTGTAATTTTCAAAACTTTTTATTTTCAGCGATTGCATTTGTTTTGCTTTTAATGTTTTATTATAAAATTCCCTAACATAAATATTTTTAGTGGCATCTACTGTGAGAGCACATTTATTCACAGAGAGAGCAGAAGACCATTTTAGCAGTTAATTGGATATGAAATCCTCATAATTTGCTTCTTTTCAGCACAGTGATTGATTGTACGTGAAATGATCCTCAAGAACTTGTTAGCTTCATTTCTTCCCTCTGAAGCTGCAGTTGGTTACCACGGCATTTGAAAGTGCCAAAATTATCAAATCAGAGTACTGATAAAGAAGGCAAAAATGTAGATATATCATATCAGTAGCTTGCAGACGCTCAGATTTCATTCTTTTCAGATGTTGTGTCCCAGAAAGAATAGTCAAAATGACATGAATGTCAGCTAGGCATATGCACCCATTCCCCTCACCATGGAGAGGAAGTAGTGATTGATGGATTGGGTGGTATTGCATTCTGTTTGAACATAGCATGCCCCTAGCTGTCTGCCTTTAACCCCTCCTTTTCCAGGGAACAAATTGGCTCTGAGAGATTCCACGTTCAAGCATGGGCAGTCTAGTTCATTTCCATCTTCCGTAGCATTAAAGAGCCAGGGACTCTCACCAGGTCAAGAGTCCTCTCTGGAATATAACACTCAAATAGGTGTTGTGTGTCTGTTTGAGTAGTTCTTGAGGTTTGCTCTCATTTTTGAACGGGGGAAGGGGGGATTATGCATATTTAAATGCACTGGAAACATCTATATTCAGTGTGTGCATTTAAAAACAGCATTTATTTGGACAAATACGTAAACATGCAACCTTGCAATAAAATTCCATTTATTGAAATCCTTTTTTGCTTTTAGTGATGATAATAGGCATCCTGACAATTTTCCATGGAGAGGGCTTGTTTCTGTATTAAAATAAGTTAACCACAGTAGCTGCATTGAAAATAGATTACACCATGTATTCTCTCTCTCTCCATGTGCGAATTCTTCACAGCAGGGCTGGTTTTAATTAGTTCTTTAATTTTCTTGTCCCTTTGATCATTGGATAAAAGTACAAAATCTTTCAAATAAACATTGGGTGTGGCTTAACTTATATTACAGCAGAACCTCAGACATATGAACTCATGGAGGCTGCTTCCATGAAATGATCATTTGCTTTTAGGTTCTCCTAACTTCACATTGTCTTCCTTTCTAGCTTTTTTTGTAACCCTTAAGCTCAGTCCGTCATTCATCATCCTTCGTAAACTTGGTTTGAATTCACTTGCTGCTTCTTTCTAGCTCCTTGAAGTTGATTCCTTATATACTGTATATTCCTGCGAATAGGACTACTTTTTAAGCCAGGAAAATCTTCTCAAAAGTCGGGGGTCGTCTTATACGCCGGTATATTTCTTATACGGCGAGTATATCCCAAACTCTATATTTTAACTGGGAAAGTTGGGGGTCGTCTTATACGCCGGAATATACGGTATATATTGACCAGATGAAGAATTTAAGGACTCTTACAGTAGAGTGGCCACTACAAAATTGCTCAAGAAGACATTCCCCATCGGTTTCTTAGCATCCAGGCTGATGTGGAATTACTGAGAAACCGGTGCTTCCTATTGCGACATCCGCAGCAAAAAGAAGAGCTGTCTCAGTATGGCTGAAGAAATGCCAAACCAGGCATCCTTTAGCTACAAGGGATGAATCCCCCCTGTCACGCCTTAGCTGTTTAAATGGAATCATACTGTCTAGGGTTCCGCTGTAATCTCATTCATATATAATTCTAGGTGGTTGAGTGAAGGCTGGATTTGATTATGTTGTTTGCTACTTGTCCACTTACACAGTTTGCCCCCACATTTCATGTTGCATGAATGTCCTGCCTAGTAATGATAAACGTGTATTTGGTGCACTTGGCCTGGTGGGCACATCACCCTTTTCCTCCTCAGGTAATAGATGTGACTAGATCATAGCATGTTCTGATTGGAACTTGGAGTGGATTCATTAGCAAGAGTAAGAAATGAAATGTGTTGAATATGGGTCAGTAACATGCCACAGATTTGTTTATTAAACATACAATTAGAGCTATGAGAAGGTCCTCGAAAGGCCTAAGTACACTTCAGCCCATCCGCACATAATGTACTGCTTCTACAACATCAGAACGAAGTGTTTGGAAACCCTTTCAAAATACCTCATAGAGTAATTTATTTTACCATGAGCCTGGAGCCAAAGAATTGTCCATCTGTGTTCAAATCAACAAGAATCATGTGCTCTCTCATCACGACTTTTTACTTCTTTGTGATGGTCCCCTTAAAGCCGTCCTCTCACAATGCAGCAGACCATAAAGTCCTCCACTGGCACAATTCCCCTTTGAGAGTCAAGTCCTTAGACGAGTCCTTAGAAAAGAACAAAATGAGCAAAAAAAGAAGAAGATATTTTCCAAAAGTTTGGAGTGGACTAATTCCATTAGCTCTAAATGACCCATTAACAAATCCCAAGTAGTTTTCAAGATGGAACCTTTTAATGTGAAATGATTCTCAAAGGCAAATTGTAAAATAAAAATGCTATATAAGTATGTAACGATCTCTTGATCACTGTTAAATCCTTTAGGGCTGAAGTCTACTCAGGACCAGTGTGAGCCCCACTGAACTCTGTGCAAGGGGCAAGGGAAAATAATTTTAAGAGGCATGAGAGTGTTGGGAAAGGGGAATAAGGGGAATATAGTGGGGGAATGGAAGGAGGGGAATCTTTTTGAATAATGTATTCAGGAAAGAAGTGAGGGAAGACCAACAGATCCCTATGTTATGGCACTAAGTGTGGAGAACAAGTGCACAGGATAGGCCTCGGGCACTGAGGAGAGCTGACTGGCACTAGGGCGGGCTATGGTGTTATAAACCCCGTCTCTAAAATGGATATGTATTTTCTAAAAAGAAAAAATATTCTACATATGTAATTCCTTCATCATATAAGGCATATCTTGTGCGATATGACCTGTGACTTGTGGCTTGGCTCACTTTCTTGTGGCTTCTGAATGTAGGTGATTTGCTGCTGCTTTTATTGTAGCCCGCACAGTTATAGCTTGGTCAGAGTTACGTTGCTGCCATGTGGATAGGATTGTTTA
Organism: Zootoca vivipara; assembly: GCF_965207765.1. NCBI lineage: Eukaryota > Metazoa > Chordata > Lepidosauria > Squamata > Lacertidae > Zootoca > Zootoca vivipara. The sequence goes on along the minus strand of NC_142594.1, from coordinate 6,569,411 downwards.
GGACTGTGAATCCGTGTTTTGCAAACTGCATGCCTGGAACCACCAGTAGGCCTCGAACCCCTTTCAGGTGCACCTCAGCTTTGCAGTCTGCCCAGGACATTCTCATTTCCCAACCCAGCCTGCCCCCAACCGCGGTGCCATCAGCTGCTCCTGGTGGTCCCATCATGCATGATGCAAACAGGAATGCAGCAGTTAGAAGTGAGGCTGTGATTGAAAGGAAAGAAGAAGCAGACGAGAAGAAAGGCACCCGGGGCCACTGCTCTGCCCTTTTGTCCTCTCTCCTTCCTTTCTACCTGCGCGCATGTACACCACACACACACACACTTTTATATCCTATCCCAATGCTCCTTCCAAGCCAGGGAGCCTCTCCTGACCAATTTGAAATTTGCATTGGAAATTGGGCAACTGGTGTGTGCGGATAGCCTTGTCCTGGCTCTCTTTATAGAAGAGAATTTTAAAATCCGCAGCCAGACAATGAGTGTGGTTCCAGGAAAATAGTGAGCATTCCAAAGAAGCATTTATGCAGTGCGAAATTCAAGCCATGCAAAAAGTTATATGGTTAGCTGGTATGAAAACAGCTAACTATATATATATATATAGTAAAGAACATGGTTCAGGCTGCCCTCCCAGTTCTGAGGATTTTCTGCCGCTCTGTGTAGGCTTCTAAATGACTCTAAGCCACAAAGTATGTGTTCACAAACACAAAAAGTAAATGCACCATGGGTTTTCAGTGTTGTGTGCCATGCATATAAATTACAAAGTTCTTTTTAAGTGGCGTTTCCGTGTGCTGCTCTGGTTCACCAGAAGCTGCTTTGTCATGCTGGCCACAACCTGGAAGCTGTACGCCGGCTCCCTCGGCCAATAACGCGAGATGAGCGCCGCAACCCCAGTCGGTCACGACTGGACCTAATTGTCAGGGGTCCCTTTACCTTTACCTGTAATGCATGTGTATTAAAATACAGCCCAGCAGAAATTCTGGAGCCCCATAAAGGAACATTTCTGGATGTAGCCCTGTTTCAACATAACATACTCGAGTTATTCCTACTTGAAATATATTGTTGTCCAAGGTTGTCCATTGCATGTGCACCTGATCAGTGGTGTTAAATCTCACTACCTCTGTGTGGTTTTTTCCTTCTTCACAAAGTGCTATTTCTAAGAAATTGTACCATTGCAGGTGAAGCACAGACCCCAGCCACATGGTTTCATCCTCTTTGTTAGACTAGATGTTCACAATAATTTGTAAACTTGAAACAAATGTGACGAGGAAGCACTTGATCACTCTCATTTATTCGTTGGCACTACTTCACTTTCCAAAAGTAGCTTGCTTCCTGTCTCTGTGTGTATCTATTGGCTCTTCACGGAACTTGTATTTCCAAATGAAAATTGAATAACCAAGCACCTGTTTCATTTATGGCAGGAGCCCTCTGGCGCAAATGGAAGAAGAGCGGAGAGAACATGTGGCGAAGATGAAGAAAATGGAAATGGAAATGGAGCAAGTCTTTGAGATGAAGGTCAAAGAAAAAGTTCAGAAACTGAAGGACTCTGAAGCAGAGGTACATATTACTGTGGCAGTATGTACTGGATAAAGCAAACATTAGAATATTTATTACAGGACAATATTTATTTAGCACTGTGAGTCAATAGAAAATCAGCTGTAAGTGGATTCCCGGGGAAATCAGATGAGCTCAAGTGGAATATATATGTGGGTGATCGATAAATCCCTATTCTTGTGTGCCCAACAACTGTAAATGCACATCATGTCCCATGACTTTTCACATTGTGGAGTTCTTGGCCGTGATTTTACCATTTGGCAATATTTTTATTTTATTTTTACACTGATATGACTTGAGCTGAATGTACCTTTTTAACTCATGTTATGTATCAAATAGTGATCTTCTGTGAAGCCAAGAGAAATTCAGATCCATAACTTTCAAGAATGCAGGATTGTTGTGATTGCTTAAGCTGGGATTTTAAAAAAAATCCTAAATTAAGATCTATTGTAATATCATATTGAAAAGTAACAGCCAGTACATAGTGTAGAGTTCAGCCATGGTTTGACGCTTGGTCTTACACACCACAGCAGCTTTTTCTTCCTGTTTGGATAGGTAGGGAAATTATTCAGTAGGGGGAAACTTGCTTTAAAAGTCAAACTAGATCACAAAGGAGAAGGGGTGAGAATAATAGCATTTAACATTAAAATGCCTGTTAAAAATAAAATAAATACGGGGCTGGATCCAGATTGTCAGTTGCATTTGGGTCCTCCTGAAATCAAAGTTGAAATGTTAGTCATTGCTCACGTTCCATTGAGTTCAGTGGTGATTAAGTGCACGTAATGTGGTCTGGGTCCAATCCAATGTGCTCATTTATTGTCTGTTTTTTACTTACAACATTACTGATCTCTTTGTCATTTTCTGACGGACCCCTTGAACGCAGATGAGAAACTTTACCATCTTTTGCATTCTTGTTCCTTAGCTCCAGCGGCGTCATGAGCAGATGAAAAAGAACTTGGAGGCACAGCACAAGGAATTAGAGGAAAAACGCCGCCAGTTCGAGGATGAAAAGGCAAACTGGGAAGCTCAGCAACGTATTTTGGAACAACAGAATTCTTCGAGGTGCGTTGGAGTCGTAACTGCAGTCCTTTCTGAAAGTGTTCTGATTTTAGGTCCTACCAGTTTCCCCCATCGCAGGAGTTGATACCCTCTCCCTGCACAACCCCTGCAGAGATAACACATCCAAGTAATGGCTTACCTGTGTTTAGTCCTGTGGGTTGCATCCCAGTGGTATCCCTCTGCTGACGGAAGACACATGGATATAGCAGAGGCTCCAGTCAGTAGAAAATGAGGCTATTTTCACCATTTTGCCTTTTTCCTCTCAGCCAACCCCCACATCCTATGTTGTTTCTAAGGGCTCCTGAAACAGGGCATCATATTGGCCATATCAATATCACCAGAAGCAGCCCCTTAGAAATGTTTAAGCTGCTTGGTTGAAGGAGAATAATAAAAAAATATTTCAGTAGCACCTTAAAGACCAACTAAGTTTTTATTTTGGTATGAGCTTTCGTGTGCATGCACACTTCTTCAGATACACTTGAAACAGAAGTGTCAAGTGTATATATATACACAGAGGGTGGTGGGTGGGAATGGGTGATGGGCTGATGGGAGTGGTAAACCTGTAGATGGCTGTTAACGACTGCTGATGACTGCAATTAGTCCTGGGGGGGGGAAGCAAGGGCTGAGGCGCTAAATAAAGCTTGATCATGCATAATGAGATAAGAATCCGATGTCTTTATTCATCCCAGGTGGCTCCATAGTTTTAAGCTTGGTAATGAGTTCCAATTCAGCAACTTCTCTTTCCAGTCTGTTCTTGAAATTTCTCTGTAATATAACTGCTGCTTTGAGATCTTGTATAGAATGTCCTGGGAGATTGAAGTGTTCTCCTACTGGTTTCTCTGTCTTATGGTTCCTGATGTCAGATTTATGTCCATTTATCCTTTGGCGTAGGGTTTGGCCTGTTTGTCCAATATAGAGAGCCAACAGTGCCCTTCAGCTCTCTATATTGGACAAACAGGCCAAACCCTGTTTGGCCTGTTTGTCCAATATAGACAAACAGGCCAAACATGGCTTAAAACCATGGAGCCACCTGGGATGAATAAAGACATCGGATTCTTATCTCATTATGCATGATCAAGCTTTCTTTAGCGCCTCAGCCCTTGCTTTTTCCCCCCAGGACTAATTGCAGTCATCAGCAGTAATTAACAGCTATCTACAGGTTTACCACTCCCATCAGCCCATCACCCATTCCCACCCACCCCCACCACCCTCTGTATATATATAAGGGTCTGACACTTCTGTTTCAAGTGTATCTGAAGAAGTGTGCATGCACACGAAAGCTCATACCAAAATAAAAACTTAGTTGGTCTTTAAGGTGCTACTGAAAGAATTTTTTATTTTGCTTCGACTCAGACCAACACGGCTACCTACCTGTAACTAGAACTATGGTTGGAGGGGAAAATCCCCCTCGGCCCATTCCCATTTCCATGCCACTTTTCGTTCTGTCCAGTCTGCCTGGAATTGCCACTCCTCTGTTGTCGAACCACTTCTCGCAATTCCTTCCTTAGGACTGACAACCCTGCTTATAGCAGTACTTCCTAAACCACTCCCACCAGCTCATTTTTTTGCTTCACCACCACCATCTGGCTCTGTGCTATCACAGGAAGCTCCCACTTCAGATTTAACTACGCTATCTCTGCTCATTTTGGTAAAATGCCATCTTATATGCATGTGACGTATTATATCTGTCCTTGCTATGAACTGCTCCACATGTACAGTTATCCTGGAAAATATCCATGGTAAACATACTTCGCAGATGTATATCTCAGCCTGGAAAAGATGGAGAGTTTGGAGAGAAGAGGGAGAAGTGTTGCTCCTTCCTACGTCCTCTTTCCACTAGTTTTCCAGGCTAAGATTGCTGCCCTCCCAATAGAAGACAAGAGTGACCAGGAGGGAGAAAAAATGTGAGGAAAGGAAAAGGAGAAGAAAATGAACCTAATTGGTGGAAGTGGGGGTGGATTGAGGACAGGCAACCAGTTGGAGAGAGGAAAGGAATGGTTTGTGTATTCCTCCCCTTTGCTCCTCTCTGGGTCAGTTGGCGCTCAGTTCCCTCTTCTTTGAGGGCCTTTGCTTTCTTACCCCCTCTTCTTTTTGTTTCATATTCACTTAGGGACTGTGCCCTTTTCCTTTTCTCTGGGGTCTGCAGGTCCGTGTTTTGTTTGCGTGTTTTCTCCCCTTCAGCACCCAGAAACACACAAACACAATGTAAATGAGTGAGGGCCACTTTCAATATAAAGGTAAAGGGGCCCCTGACCATCAGGTCCAGTCGTGTCCGACTGGGGTTGCTGTGCTCATCTTGCTCTATAGGCCGAGGGAGCCGGCGTTTGTCCGCAGACAGCTTCCGGGTCATGTGGCCAGCATGACAAAGCTGCTTCTGGCGAACCAGAGCAGTGCACGGAAACGCCGTTTACCTTCCCGCCGGAGCGGTCCCTATTTATCTACTTGCACTTTGATGTGCTTTCGAACTGCTAGGTTGGCAGGAGCTGGGACCGAGCAACAGGAGCTCACCCCGTTGCAGGGATTCGAACCGCCGACCTTCTGATCAGCAAGCCCTAGACTCTGTGGTTTAACCCACAGCGCCACCTGGGTCCCTTCACTTTCAACAATACACCTTCAAAGGCAGTCATTTTGTGACTGGCTGAGCCCCCCTGCTTGATGGCAATTTTATGTGAATGCCCACAGAAATTTTGGGAACCCCTCCTCTGTTTGCTCAATTCTCTGAAGAATGCTGTAATTACAGTAATGCGCTGCACTTAAACAAGCAAAAATATCACATGTAAATATAACTGAATAATTATTTTTCCTTTTCTTCTTTTACAGAACTTTGGAAAAGAACAAGAAGAAAGGGAAGATATTTTAAATATACTTATGACCACCAGTTATGTATTAGTTGCCAATATTCCAGCCTGGACATGTGTGTGTTGGATCTGTTTCACCAATCTTGCACCAGTTGTGTCCACATCTTTGGATTTAACAGCATGACAAAAAAATATTATTATTTTTTGGTTAATTTTGAGGGCACTTGAGATGCCTTGATTTATTTAGGGTGTTGTATACTTAGGAAAACAAACCAGCTCTAAGTTACCCCTTTAAAAGAAAAAAGGAAAAAAAAAATAAGTCATTTTACTGCAAAATAACATTTTACTGTTGTACAATCATGTTCTGGTGGTTTGATTTTTGTTTACAGGATATTCCAGTATACAAGGACTTGGGAAAGTTTTCCATAAGGATACATTGCCATAATATAATACGAACTATGCTTCTATTATAAAAAAAATCCATTCAGTGCAGCATATATAATAATGTAATTTAGTCTAACAGTTGACCCTATTTTTGACACTTCCGTTGTTTGAAAATACACATGGAAAAACAAAACTTATAGGCTTATGGGGCACCTAAAAGCTTTTTTTTAAAAAAACTTTTTTTTGGATTCTTTAAATATATGCTATTCTCATTTAGTAACTACTCTAGCCAGAATAATTTCATTACTGCTTCATTTTTGTAATAACATATAATTTAGATATTTTTCCATATATTGGCCCTGCTAAATAGAATGTAGTTTCTTTCATATGGTAGGAACCAGTTGATAAAACCTTTCCTTTAACTCCCTTTTTACATTTTATGGTAAGTAGCAGGAAAATGCATTTATAGGTCATTTCTAGGAAAAAAATGTGGAGTTAACTACCAACCTGTTTCTACCTGTGTGCAGTCTGTCTTCTACTAGAAAAGAGAATCATGGCCTCTTGAAAGAAAAGTCACAATTTTACATTTAGCTGTATTCATATACTGCATTTCTGTATTTTTGTTTGTATTGTAAAAAGTCACATAATAAACAATGTTGTGATGTAACATACTCAAGTCTGGATTATCTTTTCCTTGGATAATAGAATTTATGACATTTCCCTTTTTCCGTTGCTTTTAAAAGTAAAACTTTGTCTGCCTTTACAACTAATCATTTACCTGAGCTGACTTTGCCTGGACTTCTTCAAAATATTCATGAACATTTAGCAAGATGAAACTTGGTTTTGCATATTTATTTAACACACTCTAACAAACATTCCGCTTTTCAATTTGATATCAGTTACAAACGGATTTGCCTTGCAAACACTCGCGTGATTAGGAAGAAATGCATGCAGGCGTTGTTGTGGTTGTGTTTGAGTGTGTGTTTCATGACATGTTGGTTTCGGATACATTTTTCAACATGCCATAGGAGCAGGAACATAGACTTGTTATTAAAAATGGTTTCAGCAAAACTATTAGGATGTATTTGTACTTTACCAGCCAATGAAAATGAATATTTCTGAGAATGGTTCCAACTGAGAGAAAGATGGTAATAGCAAGGTGGTAACTTGAAAAGTGCATTCTTAATAGCAGAGTCTAGCAGCAGGCTGAAATGATGAGACAGGTGTTGTTTTTTAAAAAATACTGGATGTATTTTTTTTACCCACTACTAACCCGAAAATTTCATTGATCTAACCCAGGGCATCCCCAAACTGTGGCCCTCCAGATGTTTTGGCCTACAACTCCCATGATCCCTAGCTAACAAGACCAGTGGTCGGGGAAGATGGGAATTGCAGTCCAAAACATCTGGAGGGCCGAGGTTTGGGGATGCCTGATCTAACCTATGCTAGGATGGTGCACACCAGCTTATAGTGAACAGGCAGTGTGCATCTTTATGCTGCTGAACATGCTCCACTTTCCTCCATCCTGCCTGGAGCTGGAAGCACACAAACCATGAGTCATGGCTTGGCATTATGTTAGAACCAGGGCTTGCGGTTGGAGTGGGAGAGAAACCCTCACCACATGTTCAAGTTCATTTTGGTGGCCTAATTCGGCCCTCTGGTTGGTTTAATCCGGCCCCTGTGGCAGTTTAATTCCTGGGGTAAAATCCTAAAAAAACTGCAACAACTTCAATCCTAAAAAAGCTCAAAAACTTTGGGGTAAAGGTAAACGACTATGGGGTTGCGCGTGTTGGGCAATACGCACCAACCGAGTGGCAACAGCGGCAGGGTCGACGAAATAACAAAGTCGTCTTCAGTATCTTTGCTTGCTTTTATTTACAATCATATACAACACACTCCTCTACTCCATTCCTCTATATCTCACACTACATCACCACCACACCCATGAATCATTTGGGTAGCTTAAATACAGAATTCAAAATAGTCAATTACCCAATCACATTACAGTAAGCAAACTCTACCTTCAATTATTCAAATTATCAAAAGGTGTGTTAATATTCAGATCAAGGTTACAAACACACATCTCTGTGTAGCACCATTGACCACATCAGTCTTAAAGGAAAAACCTAACAGCGCGCTCATCTCACACTATAGCTGAGGGAGCAAGCATTTGCTCACAGACAGCTTCCGGGTCGTGGCCAGCATGACTAAGCCGTTTCTGGCGAACCTATTTATCTACTTGCACTTTGACGTGCTTTTGAACTGCTAGGTTGGCAGGAGCAGGGACCAACAGCAGGAGCTCACCCCATCGCGGGGATTCAAACCGCTGACCTTCTGATCGGCAAGCCCTAGGCTCGGTGGTTTAGACCACAGCGCCACCCGCGTCCCTAAACTTAAGATTAGTCATTGGATTTAAAAACCTCTTGGAGCTAAAATATGTTGCATTTCTGGTTGTATGGGGAGACCCCAGTTAGCTTCTGCCTCTGCAGGCCCTGGAGCTTCTCTGGAGGGTTTCCTGGTCTACTGAATCCCATTTTTCGTGGAAGACCAGGGAGCCCGTATCTGAAGAAATGGCTTTTCTCACTTCCTTCAGTGTGAAATCAAACTGGTACTACAAGCTGGAGCATTACCTCAGTTTAAACACAAGGTGGCAGTGTTCTCTGCGTCCTGAGATGCCTGGCAGTGTGGTTTCAATCCTGTAGAAACCTACTTCCAGCAGAGGAAATAACTGCTTAAATCTTCTGTGCGCTCTCTCAAATGCCTACAGAAGTGCACAAACTGCTTCCTATTAGCTGTGCCCTAAACTTCCAGATAAATAACTAAATGAATAAATAAATACAGAAGGACTTATTGTCACCTTGCAGGCAGAGGGGAGGGGAGTGCTTGTTAATGTTTGGGACGGAATGGGGATTGCCTTCATTTACAATCTAACCCTTTTCTCTACTCTGAATAAATTTGGGTTAGTAATGAATCCATGGCTCTTTGGGAACAATAGGCAGCTTCAGAAAAGCAGCCTTTGTAGCCTACTAATGTCTGAGCTGTGCTTAAGTTCTGGTTGCCAATTCCTTGCAGCCAGCTCTCTTTCCTTTCCTTCCTTCCTTTTATGCTTCAAATATCAAGGCATCACATAAGAGCAGAATCTGGCGAGGTTCTGTTAGTGCTGGAAAAATGCAACCTGTGCCGTTGATGATAAAGATAATGCGGCCACTCTGCCCTAATGTCATATATGCACCATGCGGATTTCTTTTACTATGCTAATAAACTTTTTTGAGTATAGATACTGCAAAAGACAGACTGTTATAAGGGTGAGGCTAAATTTGAGTTAAGGAATCTGAAACCTGGCTAGAATCCAAAACAAACAAACAAACAGCTTTGTAGCATGTTCCGTGAGCCCAAATGAACTTTAGACTTGTCTCGAAAAGCTGCTTCGGATGTCGCATGGCATACTACTTTAGGAACAGAGAATTTCAAAAGCAATATAGTGTGCATAAGAGCAGCTCTTCAAAGTCAAGAATTTCACTGTGCTCGTGCAAATTAATTCCTTGTGTAAGCCTAAAGAGCTCAAAATCCTAGATGAACATTTTTCGGAGCCAGAATGTAAATGTGAGGATTAAACACCTGCAGAGAGCCTTTTTCTGCACAGAGTAAATGTGTCTTTCTAGATATACACACAAACAGCTGGAATTGCAGCTCCTAGCTTCTAGGCAGCTTGAAACCCTCGTGGTTTGAACACATCACCCAACCATAGCGCTGTTTTGCCAAGGATGCTATTTCCTGTTGCAGTAAACCTTAGCTTGCGCTTAGCATCTTGTTGCTGGGGGTCTGTGTGGCACCTTCCATTCAGCTGACAATAAAAGACATTGGAGTTCCTGTCCTGTCTCCCACTGCTCTGAATTCCTAAGTCTTGTTTAGTCCAGTGCCCTAACCTTGGCCATTGGATTCATCCCAGCTGCCGATGAGGTGATTCCACAGCAGCCAATGAGACTACGGTGCCCCTCCTCAGAGTTAGCCCATTTGGAGCAAACTTGGTGTGACTCCCAGAGTTCCTATTGCAGCCAGCTTGGCAGCATCGAAGTCTGTCGGTGGCTTTTTATATGTTTTGTATGGATATAGAACAGACGGGGCCTTGGTAACAACAGGAGGTTCAAATGAAAGGCAAAACTTACTTTAAAGTGAAATCAAGCGCCCCCCCCCCATTTTAGTCTCTCAGGGAGAGTGTGACTGTGGAACTGCCCAAGGCATTCAAGAGTTTTCTAGCTAAAGTCCATGGTTGAATGGGTGGATATGTCCAGTTATGATCTATCTACATATAATGCATCCGCATACCTGCCAAGTCCCTGCCTGAGAAATAAGGGACTGGACCGGAAGTAGCAGACCGGAAGTAGCACTGCTGCCATTTTGGAACTGGGCGGAGCATGCTCAGAAGCGACTTTTGATGCTGCTCTGCCCTGTTCCAAAATGGCCGCCGCACCAGAAGTCATGCTGCAGACATTTTGGAACTGGGCAGAGCAGCATCAAAAGTCGCTTCTGAGCATGCTCCGCCCAGTTCCAAAATGGCCGCCGCACCAGAATAAACTGGGGGGAAACAAAAAAAAATCTGTTTTTCGGCTGGGAACAGCTGGAAAAACGGGGGTTTCCCGGGGAATACGGGAGACTTGGCAGCTATGTGCATCTGTAGGGCAGAAATGCCACCCTAAGGGCCTTTTCTGTTGTTGCACCCCAATTTTGGAATTGGCTCCTCGGGGAGATTTGCCTGGCACCATCTTTCTGTTTGGTACCATTTTTATTTTGTTTGCATGTGCTGCGTTTAAAACAAAAAACAAAACCTTCTGCTGCTGCCGTTGGAATCTCTCTGTATTGAGAGACAATGGAGTGCGTCTCCGGGGGTGAAGTCAAACAGCTGTGTTAGCATCACCAAAGTGACCTCCCCAGGACGCAAGCCTGGGCAGTGTGTCTGGAAGTCCTGGGCTGCCCAGACGACAAGACCTCCCTCTCAGCTTTGCTGATGTGGTCCAAAGGGAAGCAGAGAAAGACATTCAGGCCCAGCTTGGCTGCAGGAAGAAGGCACAGAAGTTCTGCTGTATGCAATCTGTTTACACCTAGGGAAGGTGCTTATGAGATTTTCTGCCTCAGGTGCCCAAATAACTTGGTGAGCCTTGACTTCTGTCTGTGTGTGTTTGGATGTGCTGCTCCTTCTCAGGCAGTAAAAATGTCTTGGACCAGCCCAAGGACTTCTGAACACGATCGTAGAAGCTGGGAAGGTTCATAAGGGAACAGGTGGTTTAGTTCCTCTGGTCCCAAGCCATTTTAAGTTTCAAGTGAATATTTCAACAGCATTCTTTGACTACTCCCAGGGAAGGCAAATCCATTCTGAAGGAAATCAGCCCTGAGTGCTCACTGGAAGGACAGATCGTGAAGCTGAGGCTCCAAGACTTTGGCCACCTCGTGAGAAGAGAAGACTCCCTGGAAAAGACCCTGATGTTGGGAAAGATTGAAGGCACTAGGAGAAGGGGACGTCAGAGGACAAGATGGTTGGACAGTGTTCTCGAAGCTACGAACATGAGTTTGACCAAACTGCGGGAGGCAGTGCAAAATAGGAGTGCCTGGCGTGCTATGGTCCATGGGGTCACGAAGAGTCGGACACGACTAAACAACAACAACAAGGGAAGGCAAAGGTGGAATTTTAATTTCTAAAAAAGAAAGGTGCAATGGCGCAGTCTCCTGCTTTAATACAAAGAATTAAGAGGCACCATGGGGTGAGAGTGAGTTATTCATTCAGTCTGTTCTCTGAGGTATCCTTTATTATTCTCATCTTTATTTTAATAAAAGAAAAAGGAAGGGGCATGGTAAAACAGAGCAGAGGATGCTGCTTGGTTAAAGGGAGAAGAGGTGGGGGTAATGTTACAGGACCTGCTAAAAGGCTACAGCACTGATATTTCCATATATATATGAATGAAAGAGGCAGAGCTGGCTGAAGAAACTTGCACTGAAAGATTGGAGATGAATATGAGGAAAGGAGAGAGAGAGAAATACTTTGGGAACCAACTCCAGAATTCTGTGTACTAGCTGTAACCCAGAAGGATGTTCAAAAGGACCAGAGACATAGCAAAGGAGATCTCGAGACAAACCTGCTCTCCTATTGTATGGCTTGGCTTCCTCTTGCTGGGTCACTGCAACGCTGGCTTCAGTTAACCCTCTAAATAAACTAGGAGCCTTCGGTTGGACAGTGTTTCATTCAACTTTAGCCTCACGCAAACTGTCTTTTCAGGCCCTGCAGCATTCCCGGACAGCAATATAATCATATGTAATTACTGCAGCATATTTTAGCTGCTAGTAACACAACTGGGAGGTTTGAATCCTGCAGAACATCATAAACTAGTCAAGTTTTTTTTAAATAATAATAATAATAATAATCCACTGTTTGCTTGTTTAGAAATAAATCTCTGTGCACTTAACGCAAGTTCCAATGGTGTAACTTGCAAGTACCCAAACCATTTCATCAATGAAATATGACTTGCATATCCTAACATATGACTGTTAGGAACAGAAATATAAATGGGTATAATTTGCATAGAATCATAGAGTTGGAAGACACCACAAGGGCCATCCAGCCAAGCAGGAAACACCATCAAAGCATTCCTGACATATGCCTGTCAAGCCTCTGCTTAAAGACCTCCAAAGAAGGAGACTCCACCACACTCCTTGGCAGGAAATTCCACTGTCGAACAGCTCTTACTGCCAGCAAGTTCTTCCTAATGTTTAGGTGGAATCTTCTTTCTTGTAGTTTGAATCCATTGCTCCGTGTCCGCTTCTCTCTATGCAAGAATTATTAATTTCTTATGAATAATTTTTATTTTTATTTTTATGAATAAATGGTGACACAAAGGTCACTAGGGCTCCCTATTGCCATAATGACTAGTTGTGTGGGTGCCTTGACGTATCATAGATGAGTGATGCGGTGGTTTGCTATGTCACAAAAATCTGTTCTGAGTCAAATGACTGGATAGCCATGTTCTCCTCCTGGTTCTTTAATGTCAAAGCATTCATACGACAAATCAGCAAACCAAAAGCATATTGCTCCAAGATAATATAACTGCTTAAGTGTCTGCTTCGGTAATACGGATCTAGACACACAATTCCCACACCGTTTAATACTTTAATTCAAGGGAATTTGTGCAACAGTCATGCAAGAGCATCTTGGAAACCCCGTAATAATACCTCCAGAGTGGATAATCTAGAATTGATTCAACCTCAGCAGTGAGGTCACTGTGTGGCTATTAAATGTTAGCAAACAGAGCTATTCTTTTGGATTAACTCTTTCCAAAGAGACATCCGTCAAGAGTCAAAGCAATGAACTATTTTCAGGGAAGACTTTAAAATGGCAAACGCAGGGCTTTCAAAATAAAAAAATTCCTTCCAGCAGCACCTTAAAGACCAACTAAGTTTTTATTTTGGTATGAGCTTTCGTGTGCATGCACACTTCTTCAGATATCTGAAGAAGATATCTGAAGAGGTATCTGAAGAAGTGTGCATGCACACGAAAGCTCATGCCAAAATAAAAACATAGTTGGTCTTTAAGGTGCTGCTGGAAGGATTTTTTTTATTTTGTTTCGACTACGTCAGACGGCTACCTACCTATAACTAGAAGGGCTTTCAGCTAGGGCTGAATGCTATATATTCTCTATCTCTTGGCGTTGCCAACCTGACACCTATGGGCTCCGTTGTGCCCTTGAGAATGTCCCCTGGTGCCAGCGAAGCCTCTGATTCCTCATCCCCAACCCTTTCATTCTGAAATGGAGAGAGTAAGCTCCCATGATTGTCAACCCACAGGGCCATTTTTCTTTCTTGAAAAGTACACTGAGCTCAAGGAGCTCTTTCATCTCTCTGCCAGAGGCATAGCAAGGCCAGGTGGTACCCGGTGCGAAATTTTTTTTTGTCAAACCCCTCCCCCACACACACATCGACAGCTTGGGGTAGACTTGGGAGTCACGGGCGGGCTCCGAATGTCACCCCCTCAGCCATGACACCTGGGGTGGTCCGCCCCTCTTCCTACACCTCTGCGCCCCCGCCCCCATGACTCCCAAGTACCCTGAGCCATCGGGAGAAGGGGGGAGCTATGCTGCTTTGCCGGGGCGCTGGCAAAGCTCCACAGCTCATCCTATCAGGAGCCACAGCTCCCATCGGTCCCCCTCCCTCCCTCCCTGGCTCACTGTAAAGCAGCAAAGTGGGAGCTGTTTACAGCGAGCCAGGGAGGGAGGGAGGCTGGGAGGGGGGCCCTGGCTTGCCGTCCGCTCCTCCCTGGCTCACTGTAAAGCGGCAAAGTAGGAGCCGCTTACGGTGAGCCAGGGAGAGAGACTGGAAGGGGGTCCCCGGCTTGCCATAAGCGCAGGGCCGGCCCTACGTGCAGGCTGGGCGGTGCAGGGCACTACGGCGTCGGCCCACCAGGAGGGTGCCGGCCGGGTCACGACGTGGGGCGAGCGCAGCTCTCAACAGCCACCACCACGGGAGGGTGGTTTTAGACAAACTTAAAGAAGCTGGCTGGATGAGCTCAACCTGAAACTTGCTGAGCAAAGGATTGTGCTGGCAGAGAAATCAGCGGCTTGTGAAGCCTTATTACAGGAGATTGCAACCAACACAGCAATTGGCAAGTGTTTCTTACAGTCATAATTATATAGTCAATATAGGGCGGCACAGAGTTAAATTTTTTAACTTTTTTAATGGTGGTGTGCCTCGTGATTTTTTTTTCATGGAAGAAGTGTGCCTTGGCCCAAAAAAGGTTGAGAAACACTGCTCTACGGGACCGCCTCTCCTGGTATGCCCCGCGGAGGACCTTAATGTCCACAAACAACAATACTCTGGAGATCCCGAGCCATAAGGTGGCTAGATTGGCCTCTACTACGGCCAGGGCCTTTTCAGTATTGGCCCCAACTTGGCCCCAACGCTCTTTCACAGGAGACCAGGGCCCTGCGGGATTTGTCATCTTTCCGCAGGGCCTGCAAGACAGAGCTCTTCCGCCTGGCCTTTGGGTTGGACTTAGTCTGACCCCTGTGTTTTCCTCCCTCATGGCTTGGATTTATGGACTACTTAAAATCAGGCTGCATTTTAAATTTTAATACTGTATTTTAATCTGTATTTTAATTAATTGTTTTTTATGTTTTATTGTAATTTTATTGGTGTGAGCCGCCCTGAGCCCGGTTTTGACTGGGGAGGGCAGGGTATAAATAAAAATTTATTATTAGTAGTAGTAGTAGTAGTATTAGTATTATTATTATTATTATTAGTCCACCAAGCACCACAATCCTATCACTAACCATGCTAACTTCTTTTTTTTTAATAAAAAAAACTTCTGATCTCAAACTGTGTTGGCTGCTACGATCACTGAGAAATAACCACCTGAGAGTACCTTTTAGGCTTCACCTTTGTTCAGCTGATGAAATACTGACTCAAACATTACATCACTTTGGCAGCCTGTAGCACAGGGCATCGAGATTCAAGTCCACCTGGAGACGGTAGGCAGATACTGTATGTCATGTGCAGGGTTAGCCTGAGGTTTCGGCACAGGGAAATGCTTGCTGTGGACATTGTGCATGTAAGTTCATGGGAGACTGTGGCAAAACAGCCTGGTCAGGATACATTTTTATAAAATGTCTCCAGTCTGCCCTTTTCCATGGTTTTTGATTTTAATAATAATAATAATAATAATAATAATAATAATAATAATAATAATTTGGCGTCACAGAGTCTCACTGACCACACTTGCTGTTCTAAGAACTCTGTTGTTTTGTAACCCCTTTTGGCAAACAGGAGGCAGCTTTTGTGCAGCCTGAACTTTGCGCTTGTTAAGTGATTTTTGCCGCTCTCTCTCTCTCTCTCCAAAGGGTCACTTCTCCAAAGCTGTCAGAGCAAAGATCCACAGCATGCGATTGGATTTCCCTGTTGGTTCTTCACTCGGGTATTGGATGGCTACTTATGATGTCAGATGGCCTCAGCTCCACACTATTTGTTTTGCAAGCCAATGAACCCGGCATCAGTTGAAACTCCTCTCTACATCTTCACTAGGCCCCCTAACAGGATTCCATACATTCCAAAAATACATTCCTCTTTGTCCTATAGATGCTGCTCCATGAAAAGTTCTGTATCCTGGGTTGACAGGAAGAATAAGAGACCAGAAGGAACAAAGGTATCAGGAAGAATGGGGAAAATTTGTGGAATATCTAAAGGAATATTGTTAAAATACGTAAACACTAGTAGGAATGTTTTGAAAATACAACATAAAAAGCATATAGTCGTTGTCATTAATACAAGTATGGAAATATTTGAGGTGAATGACAGATAATAAAAGATAAAGCGCAGAATATGGAGGATGGTAAATAAAACCAGGAGAAAAGAAAAGAGGAAGTCCAGTTCGAGAGAACAAGCTTAGATGACAAGACTATATAAGAGGAAGAGAGGAGATGTAAATAAGAACCGACACATGGTTATGTTTGTAAGATAATTTTTACTTTATTTTATTTTTTGTGAAACAAAGTGCAATTGGCATGTAATACAAAATGTATGACAGTTTATTTGCATGTAAGTGTTACAAAATATTTGAATGATAAATGGAAACAAAAAATGAACTCTAAAAAAAAAAGTTCTGTATCCTGCACAACTGTGACAGCTAGGTGTTCAAGATGAACTCTTTCTCTTTTTCCTTCCGCTCTTTTCATATTAATTTGTATACCGCCTTTCTATATTGCTGCACTAAAAGTGCTTTACAAGCCATGGAAACAACGAAATAACTAGCAAAAGTCCCACATCCTATAACAATCTGATCCAATGCCAATAAGTCCTGATATATAATATGACTTTGAGATAAACAAGTTACCGTATATCAAATAATGTTCAATAATGCATTTAGAATAATAGCCTGGATAGCCCAGTTGGGATATGTTGCTCTTGTTTAGTCGTTTAGTCGTGTCCGACTCTTCGTGATCCCATGGACCAGAGCATGCCAGGCACTCCTGTCTTCCTGTCTTGGGATATAATCTCACGTAAAATTCACTCTCAAAATAATAATGAAACAAAAATTCACTCTCTACAATTACAGTGCCGGGAAATAAATAATTAGATTCAAACCTGGAAATGATAGGAGGAGGCTCACGAGGAGATCCTTCCCAGAGCCCAAAGAGGATGTCAGTGACGGTGGCGGAAGCCCCACAGCATAGCTGCCAAGTACCCCGTTTCCCCCGGGAAACCCCCGTTTTTACTTACCTTTTCCCGGTGGTCCCCCGTATCACTTC
The DNA here is from genome assembly GCF_965207765.1 of Zootoca vivipara. Taxonomy (NCBI): domain Eukaryota; kingdom Metazoa; phylum Chordata; class Lepidosauria; order Squamata; family Lacertidae; genus Zootoca; species Zootoca vivipara. Next base: position 6,552,338 of record NC_142594.1, on the reverse strand, counting down.
GTCTCCCGTTTTTCTCCGTTATTTTCTCCTGCTGGCGGCCATCCCCCCCCCCCGATTTGCCCTTCTATGGGCACAAAAATGGCCGTTGCTGGCTTCAAAAGTCGCATCTACGCATGACCGGAAGTGCGTAGATGTGACTTCCGGTGTCGGCGGCGGCCATTTTTGGTGTCCATGGAAGGGCAAAGCAACACCGGAAGTTACGTCGACGCAACCTCCGGTGTCACACGGCTGCCGGTCCCGGATTCTGCAGTCCGGGACTTGGAAGGTAAGCCCCACAGAGACTGGAGGCACAGAGGGGCTTTGTTTAGGCTGCTCAGCCTCCCCGCCTAACAGCTGATGTGCACAGAGTAGGGAAGCAGCACCAGCCACATTTCTGAACATCCTCCAGCCTCCAGCCACCCCCAGAGCTTCGATTCTTGGTGTGTATATTTTTGGATACAGTATTTTTTGGGCTGGATTGGAGAGAGAGCAGCAGAGAGGGTGTTTAAAGAGTGTTTAGAGGGGGCTCCCCACTTATGCAATCTTTGCTTCTGTGTGCGGGGCCCCGGAAGACAACCCCCGCATAAGTGGGGGGAATGCCTGTACAGTAAATAACAGAGAGGTCACCATACATAAAATGCAACGAAACCACGTAAAAAGATTGAATTGAGCAAAGAAGTCACATATACAATTAACAAATGCAGAAACGTAACTGGTCCACAGATCCAGTATCTAATCCACAAGATTATTTTTGGCTGTGTACAAATAGATTCCTGGAAGAAGCTGGAACCATCCACAAGCTCCAGCCGTTACCACCTCTTCCTCTTGTCCAAGGGATCTGGACTGAGCTTTGTATTTGCATTATAGGTGCCATCTGTGATAGCAGTTCCAGGCAGTGGTAGTCCCTGAGACAGTTTACACCAGTTCAGGTTAGGAAGGATAACTCCTATTTTTAGTTACAGGTAGGTAGCCGTGTTGGTCTGAGTCGAAACAAAATAAAAAAATTCCTTCAGTAGCACCTTAAAGACCAACTAAGTTTTTATTTTGGTATGAGCTTTCGTGTGCATGCACACTTCATCAGATACACTGAAACAGAAGCCACCAGACCCTTATGTATATTCAGAGGGTGGGGGTGGAGGTGATGGGAATGGGTGATGGGCTGATAGGAGTGGTAAACCTGTTGATGACTGTTAACGACTGTTAATGACTGCAATTGGTTTTGTGGGGGGGAGCAAGGGCTGAGGTGCTAAGGAAAGCTTGATCATGTATAATGAGATAAGAATCCTATGTCTTTGTTCATGGAGACATGGAGCCACCTGGAATGAACAAAGACATAGGATTCTTATCTTCCTGGATAGTCAATGGAATCCAAGCCTAATTATTTGTTGGAAGTACTGGGATTCCCCCCCCCTAAAACAAACAAACAACTAGCTGTTGTTTGGAAGCCAATGTGAAGCCACAATGGGTTGAAAGCCATTCATTCATTAATAAAATTGATGACCCACGTCATCCCAAAGGAAAATTGGAAGCTACCTTATGTTGAGCCAGACCATTAGTCCCCCTAGCTCAGGGAGGTGGTCAGATGCAAAGGAGGATCAAACTCCTGCACCTTTAATAATTGTGCAGAAGAGAGAAATTCAACTTAGCATGCAAGTGGCCGCCGAGACCACATAACACTGGTCCTAAGAGACCTACATTGGCTCCCAGTACATTTCCGAGCACAATTCAAAGTGTTGGTGCTGACCTTTAAAGCCCTAAATGGCCTCGGTCCTGTATACCTGAAGGAGCGTCTCCACCCCCATCGTTTAGCCCGGACACTGAGATCCAGCGCCGAGGGCCTTCTGGTGGTTCCCTCACTGCGAGAAGCAAAGCTACAGGGAACCAGGCAGAGGGCCTTCTCGGTAGTGGCGCCCGCCCTGTGGAACGCCCTCCCATCGGAGGTCAAGGAGATAAACAACTACCAGACATTTAGAAAACGCCCAAAGGCAGCCCTGTTTATGGAATTTTTTAATCTAAGATGTTTTAATGTATTTTGGTATTTGCTGGAAGCCGCCCAGAGTGGTGGGGGAAACCCAGCAAGATGGGCGGGGTATAACTAAATAATAATAATAATAATAATAATAATAATAATAATAATAATAGCCTTGAACATGCTGAAATACCCCCAAGGTATTTTGCATCGAGTCATCCTCTGTGATTATTGTGTTTTGGGTTTACCTTGCCATCCGGTTGGCATTGCAAAAGGGAATTAGCTTAGTTGAATCTTAAATCGAACAGAAAGACATCAGAGCAGAGCTGGGGGGGGAACCTTTGGCCTTCCAGTATTACTGAACTACAACTCCCAGCATCCCCGGCCATTAGCCGTACTTGCTGGGGCTGATGAGGGTTGTAGTTAAACAACATGGGGTGGGGCCAATGTTACACAATGCTCGGTCTGCTTCATTTATTGTTTAAAACGGTCAATGCCCTGTCCTTCAAGGGGGGAAAAGAAAGGCAAACTTCCAACACCATTTAAAACAGCTAATCATAATAATTCCATGCAAATACAATAAAAGTAGCACTGAGTGTAATAAGTAGCGCAACCAAATGAAAAACAACAAAGCCAGTGGACCTGATGGGTTAGGGATAGGGTTAGGGTTATGTTTAGCCTGGAGAAGAGAAGGTTAAGGGGTGATATGATAGCCATGTTCAAATATATAAAAGGATGTCATATAGAAGAGGGTGAAAGGTTGTTTTCTGCTGCTCCAGAGAAGCGGACACGGAGCAATGGATTCAAACTAGAAGAAAGAAGATTCCACCTAAACATTAGGAAGCACTTCCTGACAGTAAGAGCTGTTCGGCAGTGGAATTTGCTGCCAAGGAGTGTGGTGGAGTCTCTTTCTTTGGAGGTCTTTAAGCAGAGGCTTGACAGGCATATGTCAGGAATGCTTTGATGGTGTTTCCTGCTTGGCAGGGGGTTGGACTGGATGGCCCTTGTGGTCTCTTCCAACTCTATGATTCTATGAATCCAGTGGGTTGTCTTAATGGCTAATGCTATTGCAGAATTGCATAGGCTTAAGGCTCCTAATGCAGCGACCTTGCGGCAGCTAAACAGGACTGAGTCTGTTCTGATGGGATACCACTAAGGGAAACTGCCTTGGGAAAAGCAGGATGCAAATGGAATTAATATCCATTATCAAGTACCAAAGCTGAAGCCAGGAACTGATCTCCTTCCCACACCTGCCTGGGGGACTTACGTTCAAGTAAACATGCCCTGGATTGCTATCGGAACTAAGGTTGGTCCGTTTATGCGTCAAAAACCAAAGATGACTGCTAAAGCGATGCTCCTAAACTTTGTTAAGTACCTCAGAAAAATCAGAAGCCAATTATAGAACAACATTGAGTGAACATCTTTGCTATTCCTGCTATTAGCGGGAAAGTATCAGTTGCACAATGCTCCCTGCGCCTCCATCCAGGCAAAAGTGAATCCCCAGATACACATTTGTTCCCGTTGAAATTGGAGAGGCAGCTGGGATTCCACCAGCATCATATTTCTCTCTGGCTCACAAACCAGAGCATGTGCCTGTCTCAGATCAGAACTCTTGGGATATTTGGCAGGAAATCCTATCAAGTTCACAAGGCTGGTGGGTTGTTTTTTTTAAGTCTTTACTGGTTTAAACTCTCTGACTCCTGAATTACAGGGGGAGGGATCCATAATTTCATTTTGAAAACAGAACTGGATTATCGGGAAGACATTATGGAGTGTTTCTGCTCATTTCTCATGTAGCCCACGGCTAGGAGCCTAGTCTACTTAGATCACAAACAGAATAATGCTCCAAGCAGAATGAAGAGCTGTTTTCACACAAATGTAAAGGTAAAGGGACGACTCTGGGGTTGTGGCGCTCATCTCACTTTAACTGGCCGATGGAGCCGGCGTACAGCTTCCGGGTCATGTGGCCAGCATGACAAAGCCGCTTCTGGCAAACCAGAGCAGTGCATGGAAACGCCGTTTACCTTCCCGCCGGAGCGGTACCTATTTATCTACTTGCACTCTGACGTGCTTTCAAACTGCTAGGTGGGCAGTTTCCCAAGTACTGTTTCCCAAAATCCCTACAAATACTGTTTCCCAAAATGACTGGCAGCTGAGGGGACATTGCCACTCTCCAGAATTCAAACTGGAAATCTGAGCGACATGTAAAAGACTTAGCTTTAGAGTGCCGTGAGAGTCAAAAGCACTCACCAAAGGAGCAAAGGCTGCTCTGGGTGTGCCTTCCCATTGGGAGACTCCACTGACAGAAGGGAATTCAAGAGATTAAATGTTCCAATGGACAAGACGAGGCAGTGACAACTGCTCCCGCTCAAGGCTGATAGGAAAGTGGCAATCCCAGAGCAGTGAAATATGGGAGGGAGCTGGATTTGCTTAGTTAGGGAATTTATATACTGTGACATGCCACCACGATCTCCAAACGGTGCAAGATTCCAGGGGCCAAAGCACTAGCCTAGGGTTCGTGTTTCCTTTTGGAAACGAGACATAGCGAAGACTGTGGTGTCTTCTATGATATATGGTTTATTTACACATACCTACAACCTGAGCCTATGATGGAGAGGTTCAAAGCATTAATACTCTGAAACATTCTCCCATAGTTGTAGCCTTGGGTTGAAACAGACCCCAGCCATTTAACAGACTGAAACCTCTTTCCCCTACGTTACATCACCACCACTGCAATAGTAAACTGCTTTGCGCCCGGCACACCATATCTGCTTTCTTAATGGCTCATCTCCTTGCCTTTGTTAAGTTAATGGTTAATGACTCATGCTCATTATCAGGCTGGCCTGGATCCCTGCTGGATCCAAGGATTCAGGGGATTGAATTAAATTCTAATCCTATACTGCAGTGGATTTTCCCCACCCACTCCCATGTTGGGCTAAAGATTCCTGCATTGCAGAGGGGTTGGGCTAAATGACCCTCATGGCCCCTTCCAACTCTACAGTTCTATGATCCTATCCTCACAGTGGCCAAAGACTCCTGAGAACTTAGGAACCTGGAGATTCCACAAGGACTTTGGCTGCTGGATCAAGCCAAAGGGGGCCCCATCTGGTCCTGGTAGATCAGTTGGTAGAGCAGGAGAGTTTTAATCTCAGGGTCGAGGGTTCAAGCACCAAGTTGGGCAAAATATTCCTGCATTGCCGGGGTTTGGATTACATTACCCTTATGGTCCCCCTCGACTCTGCAATTCTGTGTTATTCTGTGATTCTAGGTTGGCTGTAAGAATGAACATTTTGGCATTTAAAGGAATATTTTAAAAATCAAGTTTAACATCACGCTGACTCTTGCCAACATGAGGAGAATGTGGAGGAGGGTTGAAAGACAAAGTGCAATTGCAGGAGCATGGAAATTAAGCCATATGCAAGCACAATATGTGAGAATGCAGAACGCATTTACTGCTTACATTACACGGGAGTGAAGGTGGATGCATTGTATGGCATGCATTCTCGGGGGGTCAGGGGATGAACAAAGACTTAACACACCTGTGCAAAGTGAGTGGTGTCCGAGCTGGGCCGAGATCTAAGATTCTGCCCCAGGACCCCATGTGAGGGTTTCCCACCCCCATGTTCGAGATCCTGTCCAATGCCATTTCTGCCTAAGTTCTGACAATATAGTCAATGCCTCACAGCATAGGCGTCCCATTGAGGGAAAGGCAAAAACCGCCCAACTGGGAGCCAACTGTGATTGGCAGGCCAATTCCTTTCTGGCCTGGTGAACCAGCAACTGCAAAAGGCTTGTTGAATGAAAGTGAGCTTCTGCTATGCCTCCACAGCTTTCATGAGACCACGGGCTTCTATCCACTTCTGTGGGAAAAACAGGTTTCCCCTTAGCATCAGAAGTTGTAGTCCTACAGGCTACAGAAATTATTCTTCCATTATGTTCTATTACTATGCTTACAGTCATTTGACAATGCCCTCATCACTACAGAATCGACATCTGTAATATGAAGGCACTTACAGAAAGGTTCCCTGTGGCTCCCACCTGTTTGTGAAGCTCTCTTCCTCTGGAGATTTGCCAAAATCTGAAGCTCTTGAAAGTACTGGCACAGGAACAATTTTAATTTAACATAATACTTTAATATTTAATATTTAATGGGCATCTCCATTTTATTGAAGAGATAGCATTGTTACCTGCCCCAAGTCATCCAGATGGGTTGTGTTTTTATCTATCTGTACATATAATAAAAATGGAAGTGTTATCATGCTGCAATTTGCTTACCCACAGACAGGTGGCACTGCAAACTACAGGGTGCTCAGAGACAGTGAATGGGTGGCCCAGGTGAGCTACTGAGGGCCTGCCATAACAGACCATGGCAGCCCTCAGTTCAACTGGCTCCTTCACCTGACATCCTTGGGGTCCCTGCCCCCAGGATCTAATCACCTGCCCAGCCAGCACCACTACTGGCCAGCCTTCCTCCTTCCAGGCTGATTGAAGATTGATGGTTGCCCCCTCTACAGATCCTCCAAGTGCCCCTATTTTCCTGGGACAGCCCTGGATTTACAGGGCTGCCTTCAGATGGCTCGGGGGTCAGATAACTGCATACCCTTCAACATTTCTCTGATGAAAACGGGGACGTCCTAAGGAAAAGTGGGACATTCCGAGATCAAATCAGAAACTGGGATGGCCTCTGTAAATCCGGGACTGTCCCTGGAAAATAGGGACACTTGGAGGGTCTGTATTGCCACGGTAACATAATAGTTTTCCAGGTTTTGTAGCTTTTGTAGTAAATTCTGCAAAACCTGCCAGCCCAGTGTGACAACTGGACACACAAAAAACACCCTGTGTGTGTATACACCATGACACCGACATGTGTCAATCTTGATGCCTCAGTCAACAGCAGACTGTCTCCCATTTGGATTCCTGCGAATGAGCAGAAGTCAGGAGGTCACAGCTATGAAGATTGCCTAATTTGCACATTTTCCTCCAGACCTTAATGAAGCAATCCACTGATACTCTTGCAGTGTAACAAATGGTGTGTACTTGCCTCTCCATCTGAAACCAAGTCAATGATTGATGGTCAAAGAGAGAGACCTGTGTTCCCTGAAACCAGGCCAGAAGATTGGCAAGCTCCCCTACTGGATATGCTTTGATTCAGCACAGCCAGCAGAATATAATCTTAGCTTGATCATTCCAGTGCTGAGCAAGTTATGTCTCTGAACCAGGGGATCAAGGGTCACTGCACAGTACAAATAAAATCAGAGCGTATTTCTGTAGGCCTGTGGAAGGACAGCAAACTTTCTACCATTTAGAATGTGTTCGACACTTTGCAGAAAAAAAATAAATGAGGGTCAGGAACCTGATGCACGTGGTAACAGCCATGTTGCAGTGTAGTCATGGTGCATGCTGAATTTGTGGTCAAGTGATCATAGAATTGTAGAATTGGTAGATATGGGTTTGGACTAGATGATCCTTGGGATGCTCCCAACTCTCCAATTCTATGGTTCTAAGATGTACAGCATTCTTGAAGGGTGGCTGCCTAGCCTCTGCTTAAATACCTCCTGCCTGAAGTGACTTCTCCTGCAGGGCCGTCTTACCCATAGGCACTAGGGGTGTGGGGCACCTGGGCGCCAGGCTCTCAGGGACACCAGCCGAGAGTCCAGGGCTCGAGAGTTGAATCTGGGGGAGAGCCCGTCTGCCGGTCGGAGCACCATGATGGGCTCTTCTGCTGTGGGTGGCTCTGCCCTGTGAGTTTGGGGCCGACCGAGCCAGTGAGACGCTGAGGCGGCCGGCCGGCTCTGCCCTCCTGCGTGCCTGGGACTGGGCAACCGGGGGGGGGCGCCATGTGGATCTTTGCACCCCGGCGCCGCATATGCTTAAGACAGCCCTGTTCTCCTGCTTCAGCTTATCACCGCTTGTCTGTGATCTTTGCCCAGGAAATTTCAGAGAGATGAGACCCCGTGGGGGATGTGAGGCCTGTTACTCGGAGGCATATGGTAGTGAGGGGTAATGAAATAAAAGTTATACATTGTGCTGGCCTTTGGGAATGTTATGAAACAAAGGACAACCCTTTAACATTATAGAAACTGAGCAGTCCTGGGCATACCTGCCAAGTTCCTGCCAGAAAAATAAGGGATCGGACCAGAAGTAGCAGGCCGGAAGTAGCGCTGCCGCCATTTTGGAACTGGGCGGAGCATGCTCAGAAGCAACTTTTGATGCTGCTCTGCCCAGTTCCAAAATGGCCACCGCACCAGAAATCGCACTGCAGCCATTTTGGAACTGGGCAGAGCAGCATCAAAAGTCGCTTCTGAGCATGCTCCGCCCAGTTCCAAAATGGCCGCCGCACCAGAATAAACTGGGGGAAGACCAAAAAAATCCGTTTTTCCGGCTGGAAACAGCTGGAAAAACGGGGGTTTCCCGGGGAATACGAGAGACTGGGCAGCTATGGTCCTGGGTCACGGCACCTCTGTGCTTCTTGCTCTTTGTTGGGCAGGACTTGCTAAATCATTGTGTTAAATAAGCTATGGTAAGGTAAAGGGTAAAGGGACCCCTGACCATTAGGTCCAGTTGTGACCGATTCTGGGGTTGCGCGCTCATCTCGCATTATTGGCCGAGGGAGCCGGCGTATAGCTTCCAGGTCATGTGGCCAGCATGACAAAGCCGCTTCTGGCAAACCAGAGCAGCACATGGAAACACCGTTTACCTTCCCGCTGTAGCAGTTCCTATTTATCTACTTGCATTTTGAGGTGCTTTCGAACTGCTAGGTTGGCAGGAGCTGGGACCAAGCAACGGGAGCTCACCCCGTCACAGGGATTCGAACCACCAACCTTCTGGTCAGCAAGCCCTAGGCTCTGTGGTTTAACCACAGCGCCACCTGAGTCCCCAGCTATGGTAAAAGACCTATAACAATTATAGGGCTGGGGTGGTACAGAGAGTCTGACTCCTCCAATCAATGAATTCTGCGGGAGTTGTCTGTCGGTCTCCCTTCTCAACAGCTTAGCATTTGGGGTGGCTCTCAATCATCCCACGGGGAAAAGAAATTCCTAGAGAAGTGCCCCCGACATACTGGAGCATATCTTCCCAGTCTACCTGAATCACAGGTAGACTTCCAACTCTTTGCCTTGCCCGATAGCTAAGAAAAAATGGTATATAAGTATACATTTTACAGTATTTGTTTATTTATTACTACATTTACACTACCACCCTTCATCAGAGGACCACGGGGTGGTTTTGTTAAGCACAATTGGTTTAATTCACACAGAAATAGCAAGTGCCTGTGTACTAGTGAAAAGGTTTAACATGGGGATTTTCCATGGGGCTATATATATATATATACAGTATGAGAAAGGATCTCTGAGCTCTAGCTGAGTTGATATTTCAATTATTGCTGTTCTCTGGTAGGAGGCATATATCCATAATTCACTTCATATTGCTGGACTGTCGTCTTCAGTGCCTGATACTGACTTTTTCTGGCCGCCATTGCATAAGAAAATGCAATGCCATTCATCTAATCCCATCTCCCTCGCTCAAGGCAGCTCTTTTGCATTCCAACAGCTTTGCTGAATGTTTTTTTTGACAGGTGCATGGTTCTCTGCAAAGTCTCGAGTGGGCGCCCGTCTCAAGAAGCACACCGCAATTCAACATCCTGTTTGTTTTGCTCTGGGAAAATAATTATCCTATTTAATTGGGACTTTATTACGCTTTCAGAAAGGATAGGCGACACCAGCTGCCCTTCCCCTCATGCACTGTATGAAATTCTACTCCCTTGGATTCGCTAGAAGCCGCAGCATTTGATATCTGTACTGTACAATCTGACCTTGAACTTGTCTTGATTTAACATAACTTGACACATGAGACATGTGTGAACTTTCATGAATCTACAGTCACCCACACCTTCTTTTCCTTCTTAAGGTTCTTTCCCCATTTATCCTTATGTTTGTCCAGTAAACATCTCAAGAGCAGCACACTCAACCTATGTCATGAGTCAAACTATTGCTGTATGAAATAACTTTCGTCTTGGCAAAGGAATGGTATATTAAAATCCAAGACAGAGATCTAGGTACCAGTCAGGGGATAATATCTAGACCCTTGTTCTAGAAGAGAGAGTTAGATGTTATATAATTAGTTCTATTTATGCCACACTTACTGCACTGACATCTTTGGATCGCAAGTTGCTGTTAAACCTTTAGCTCTTTAGAAGGGGGAAAGAAGCAAGATCTGGAGAAAATGGTTGGAGAGAACCTAAGAGAAAATTAATAAATTTCAGAAGAAATGAGAGGCATATCGGAAGCACTTTGGGGACGGAATAATGGGATTGATGGACACAAAATCTGGTGATGACCACTAACTAAGATTATAAACAGAATAGGCAAGCTAATGCAATGGGCATGTATCGAACCTATTAAGCATAATAAATAAATAGAAACTCCATGATCAATGGCAGGATGCCAATGGATACCACTGGTTATTTCATTTTTGCCCTCCTTCTGGACTTTCATTTAACATGGTTCAAGGCCAGCTGCAATCAAAGCAACATCATTTTGGCATTGTCACAGTGGCCGGAGCGGACTACTTCAGAGTAACGACGCTACGCAGCTCTGCATTTTATTCTTTTATTGGTGCTGCGTATTTACAGTGCTAAAGTCATTGCTATTTACACGGAGTGATGTGATCAGTCGGTTTCAGAACCTCCTAATGGCTTTTGGCGCGTCTTTCTCCAACACAAAAGCTTTGGCAGACCCATCCTCTTTCCCCTCCTCTTTCTGCGTAGTTCTGGCGTTGGGGGGATGGGTCTCCCTCCCTTATTCGCCCCTTCCTGTCCCGCCTGGGACCCTGGCTCCTCTACCTTGCCTGAGCCCCGGACCCGACTTCCTGCTTCCCTACTGGAATCGGAACTCTCTCTGCTTTCCCCTGTGCTCGGTGATTGGCTTGAACTCAGGAGGGGAGGGACTTCGCGATATCCCCTGTCCCTCACATCCACCCCCCTCCCAAGCTCTCCTTCACCCCTCCCCAGGTCCCCCCCAGGTGTCGGTGACGACTGGAAGCCTAAGAACTCAGTGCTTTCCGAGCCCGTTGGTGTGAACACCTCCCCCCAGTCCTGCAAGCCCCCCCCCTTCCGCCTGGGAGGATGGGAATCCCAAAAAGTCCGTGGCGTCAGAGCTGGTGGGGGTAAAAATGTTCTGCCAATCTGCTCCTTCCTCTGACTGGGTGGATCTCGGTGACACCCATACCTCATCCTCTGGTTCCTCAAACTCCGCTTCCCAGCGCCATGGTGAACTGCTCTCCCGTGCTTCCTCCCCCTCCCCCTCCCTTTCCATGTGCCAGGGCTTGGGTCTATGGGGAAAGAGGGCGTGAAATTCTTCTACCAGGAATTCCTCCTGTATCTGAGTGGCTGGGACCCATTCATTCTGGGACGGTGGAGCATCCTCCCATGCCATGAGGTACTCCAGTCCCCCCACCCCCCACCTTGAATCCAGGATGGCCGTGGCCTCATTGAGTTGCTCCCTGCCTTCCCTCTCCCCCCCTCCCTCAGGGGTTTGTTCGCTGTCTCGGAGCCTGCTGCTTTCCCTGTACGGCGACAGCAGCGATCTATGAAACACAGGGTGCACCCTCATGTCCTCTGGCAGTGCCAGCCTGTATGCCACCGGGTTGACCTGTTGCGTGACCGTGAAGGGGCCCAACCTTCTGGGCGCCAGCTTCTTGCATCGCCCTCTGATGGGAAGGCCCTCCGAGGACAACCACACTTTGTCCCCCACCCTAATGACCTCCCCCGGTCGCCTGTGGCGATCTGCCCCCTTCTTGTACGCTTCCTTGGCTCTCTCCAAGTGTTCTCTGAGCTGCTGGTGTACCGTCAATGGGGGAGGGCACAACCGTTCCCGCCTTTCCTTGCCACTCCCTGCGATGTGGGCAGTCTCTGACGAGATGCTGGGGGGAGTTGCAGAGAAAGCAATTCCCGCCCCTTCCCTCCTTGCGTCTTGGCGCCGCTGGGGTTTGAAAAGCCCGCGCGCGCGCGCTATCAATCTGCATGGGTTCCTGGTCCTGACTGGCCCCAGGCGTGGCTTGAAAGGGTTGTTGGGGGAGTGGCTTCTCCTGCGACCGTGAGAACCAAGCCCGCTTTGCGCGCGTTGCTTGCTTGTCGCTCCACCGGGATTCCTGTCTCACCCCCACCGCCAGAGCCGCTTTGCTCAGCTGATCCATATTACTGGGCTTTGGACCTCTCGAGAGCTCATCCTTCACCTCCTCATGCAACCCCAAGTAGAACGCCGCTTGCATTGGGGGTGACTCGAGTTCCCACCCCAATCTGTGCACCAGCATGGTGAATTTCGCCCAATACGCGCGAACTGTCATATTTCCTTGGCGTAAATTATGAAGTTCCTCCTTAGTCTGGTCCATATGACTATCGGACGAATACATCGTTTTCAAACCTTCTAGAAATAGTTTGACATTCTTCATGCAAGGATTCTTTGTTGCGATTAACGGTCTTAGCCACTCCCTGGCTGCTCCGGTAAGGTGCTCCACAATAAACGCTACCCTGTGCTCATCATCAGGGAACTCAGCGTGGTGCAGCTCAAGAGCATACACAATCTCAGTCTCAAAGCCCTGATATTCCCTCGGGTCTCCATTGAACTTGCTTACTAGGGTCCCGGCTCTCCAAAGTAGCCCAAAAAGGATTAGGAGGTTGCTGTCACAGTGGCCGGAGCGGACTACTTCAGAGTAACGACGCTACGCAGCTCTGCATTTTATTCTTTTATTGGTGCTGCGTATTTACAGTGCTAAAGTCATTGCTATTTACACGGAGTGATGTGATCAGTCGGTTTCAGAACCTCCTAATGGCTTTTGGCGCGTCTTTCTCCAACACAAAAGCTTTGGCAGACCCATCCTCTTTCCCCTCCTCTTTCTGCGTAGTTCTGGCGTTGGGGGGATGGGTCTCCCTCCCTTATTCGCCCCTTCCTGTCCCGCCTGGGACCCTGGCTCCTCTACCTTGCCTGAGCCCCGGACCCGACTTCCTGCTTCCCTACTGGAATCGGAACTCTCTCTGCTTTCCCCTGTGCTCGGTGATTGGCTTGAACTCAGGAGGGGAGGGACTTCGCGATATCCCCTGTCCCTCACAGGCATTAAGTTAGTAAAACAGCAGTCTGAATTCTGAATGCAACAAATAACTCAATTTTCAGTTGTCTCGTTAGTGAATGAGTTATCTTGTTAGTGAATGCCTCCCACAGTTTGGTCAGACTCATGTTGGTGGCTTCGAGAACACTGTCCAACCATCTCGTCCTCTGTCGTCCCCTTCTCCTTGTGCCCTCCATCTTTCACAACTTCAGGGACTTTTCCAGGGAGTCTTCTCTTCTCATGAGGTGGCCAAAGTATTGGAGCCTCAGCTTCAGGATCTGTCCTTCCAGTGAGCACTCAGGACTGATTTCCTTCAGAATGGATAGATTTGATCTTCTTGCAGTCCATGGGACTCTCAAGAGTCTCCTCCAGCACCATAATTCAAAAGCATCAATTCTTCGGAGATCAGCCTTCTTTATGGTCCAGCTCTCACTTCCATACATCACCCCTGGGAAAACCACAGCTTTAACTATACGGACCTTGTGATGTCACTTACCTTACCGGCATACAATTCAGTCTGCTTTCATTTCTCGACTCACGTGGGCATATGCATGGAAGTAATTAAATAAATTGATTTAAACTGCAAAAAACGTGCAAAAATGGCCCTGAAAGAGCAGGGAAACCGCAGGAACAGAGCAGATCCATGGAGCTTGAAGATCAAGTGTGCGATAGCAGACATTGTGCAACCATACAAGGAGATATTTGACCAGAGGATGAGACAACAGCGCCAGCTGTTCCTCTGCAAGACACCCTCAGCAGCAAGTGAATCTTTTGGGTACTGATCTATCCCACTTGTCATTGTTTCCACCTGGTCCTCCAATGATGAGTAAGATTGAGAGCCACCATTGCCACCATGCAAGCCAGTCTTGGCCTTGACATCTCCCAACAGATGTCAAAGAGAAAAACAACTACCAGACTTTTAGAAGACATCTGAAGGCAGCCCTGTTTAATGTTTAATAGATTGTTGTGTTTTATTCTTCTGTTGGAAGCCGCCCAGAGTGGCTGGGGAGACCCGGCCAGATGGGCGGGGTATAAATTATTATTATTATTATTATTATTATTATTATTATTATTATTATTATTATTGCTGCTGGTTTTTAAAAGGGGTTTTCAGAGGTTCAGAGGGTGTTTACTGGTGTTTTAGATGGTGTTCCCCACTGTACCTGATTTCACATATACGCACGTAAGCCCCGTGTAATAGGGGAGAAGCACATGGAATTTTATCTTTCTTTTGATTTTACTTGCTCAAGGCAAGCAGGGAGCAGAAGAAAATGATACTGGATTCGCTTCACTCACAAATTCAGAAAAGGCTGTAATATAAAGCCTGAGTGGGGTCAAGTGAGCAGTCAAAGACGGCCTAACTGCTCATGCTCAAAATATATTTGGGCTTTTTCATGCAGTTGTGTAGACAAGGCAGCCCCAGCGTGTTTGAATTTCATTCTTCTATTATCTTCTTGGGGGTGAAGACAAAGTTCACTTGTTGTATTTCATACCACAGGACAAAAAGGCTTTTTATGTTTATATTCTTTACTCATAAACCTCACACAACAGCATAGGTCAAATTCATATTTTCCCACACTCTACCTCTGTCACTGCCCTAATCTGAGTAATTGGAATGTACACGATTCAGGCAGGACTCCCATAGGAAAGGTTCAAATTCCTCTCTCCCACATGAACAATTTCCTACACTGAAAGAGAAATCTCGTTAAAGCCTTCCCAGCATGTTGTTCCTGGAGACACCCCACTCCCACCGCCAAGATACCATAATGTTTCCATCTTCTCCGGAATCCTCAAAACACGTCCTTGGACCTTAGTGTCGATGGGGGTCAAAAAAATTATTTCAAAATAAATGGTCCAGAGGCTGGGACCTAACACAAAGCAAGAGAAGTTGTATTTCAAGTTTGGACAGCTGCAGGCCCATTGAGGAACAACAGGTGCTGTTTTCTGTAACTTCTTCTTCTTCTTCTTCTTCTTCTTCTTCTTCTTCTTCTTCTTCTTCTTCTTCTTCTTCTTCTTCTTCTTCTTCTTCTTCTTCTTCTTCTTCTTCTTCTTCTTCTTCTTCTTCTTCTTCTTCTTCACTTGTAGCTGAGTAAGATTGTCTTCCATGAACATGGTTTTAACAGTGAGTCCATAAGTGACAGTGGAGGCCAATTCTGGATCCACACGTCCTTCCACAGTGGGGACATAGGTTTCCGGGCAGACCCGTCTTTCCTATTGGGGCTACTGGCGCATTGTGCCAGGGCGCCGCCTCTCAGGGGCACCCCAACGAGTGGGAGAGCTGCGCAGAGCAAGCGCCCCTCACTGCCCACGTGGAGGCAAGGCTAGGGTGTGCTCCCGAGCCAGGCTCCTCCACAGCGTCTCCTCCCTGCTGGAGGAGCCGCTGTCAAACCCCGCCGGCAACGCCGCCCTCACCCGCCTATTCTCGGGCTGCGGGCGCCGTTGCGGGGAAGCCAGCCGCGAGCCTCCCGTCGGCGCAGCAGCCAGGGCTCCCTGGATGGCAGTGCCGCACAGCTGCTTTGGTCGAGGAGGCAGAGGCGGAGGTGGAGGCGGACCACAGCTGGCAGCGTCCCGGCCTGTCAAACCACCCCCTCCGGTGGCCCGAAGCACCTGGCCCTGCCCGGTGGAGCGCGAGTCTGGTGTTGCCGTTGCCAATCCTGCTTGTGGTGGCCGAGAAGCAGAAGGCATGGCATGGTGGCATCGGGGGGGGGTGCCTTGGAGGTGCACGAGGCGCAGATGCTAAAACGAAGCATGCGCACTCGTGTCCCCGGGGACCACCACCGGAGCCACACCACTGGATAGGATTAAGACGGCCCTGTTTCCAGGTGGGAATTGATGACGGTATGGATTTGCCAAGCATGCCTTCCTCTTAGCACATTTCTCCCTTTTTGTCCTGAGTTAGAGCATCTTCAAAGTCCATAACACCTTTGGTAAAGGCTGCTCTCTAATTGGAGCGCTTGCAGACCAGTGTTCCTCAGTTATTGGTGTTTATACTACATTTTAAAAGATTTGCCTTGAGAGAGTCTTTAAACCTCTTTTGTTGACCACCAGCATTACATTTTTCATTTTTAAGTTCAGAATAGAGTACAGTGGTACCTCGACTTACGAAGACGATCCGTTCCGCGGCGCTCTTCCTAAGTCGAGGTTTTCGGATGTCGAAGCGCCCGTTCTGCGCATGCGTGGACAGCGTGCGGGGTGAAAAGACTTCCGGCGTTGTCAACTTTGTAAGTCGAAACCTTCAGAAGTCGAAGCATTCGTATGTTGAGGTACCACTGTAGTTGCTTTGGAAGACAATAATCAAGCATTCATACAACATGACCAGTCCAACAAAGTTGATGTTGAAGAATCATGGCTTCGACATTGCGGATCTTTGCTTCCTCCAGTACACTGGCATTCGTTCACCTGTCTTCCCAAGTGATGTGTAATTTTTTCGGAGACACCGTTGATGGAATCTTTCAAGGAGTTGGAGATGGAGTTTATAAGTGGTCTATGTTTCGCAAGCATACAGTAAGCATACTGTATCCTTACCTTACCTTTCTGTAAGTACCAGCCCTACCATTAGGCAATGTGAAGCAGCCACCTCTGTGGCAAAGGATCCAGGAGCAGTGGTGAGGTACTGGAGAACAGACTTATGCGTTACCAAGTAACCTGATATACTCCCTAGCTAGCCTGCTGCCCTCCATTGTGATGGACTATGCTGGCCCATTGAAATAAGATTCGGCTGCCAGCGCAGTCGGAATGGGGAAAGGAGCTTTCTTTTCCTTTGCCTCTGGTGTGCCCGTCCTGCTTTCTATCAATGGCCGGGTTTCCCGTGGTGATTTTACCTCACCATAACACTCCTCACAGCTAATTCAAAGACGGTGAATGTTGACTTCAGCAAATGGCATGTCAGGCCAGTGGTATAAATGTCACGGAGAGCTGCTCCAACCTTGGGCTATTTTTTTCAGGACTTCCAGACATCAGCTATACTAGGAGAAGTTTTATGTTGCTGTTACTGTTGCTGTCAAAGATAATCTGTGCAGAGGTTAGTATAGTAAGAGGCTATTTTGAAATCCAACCCAATATTCAGTTTGCTCTTTGAGTGAAAAGGTGACTCAGCTCTTTCCACCGAGTAGGGCTGTTTCTGCTTTCTTGTAAAAAATCCTCCTCGGCTTGCATTTGATGTTCTTTAGCTACATTTCAAAATGTATGTCACCTTGAATATTTTTGGCATTTTATCTGGAAAATTGATAGCCCTCCAGTTAAGACTTAAGCCAGTTGGCACCAACACGTCACTGTTAATTATGAAGGATTATTATTATCTTAAACCTGGATATGCTCATTTACTTTTATGCATTTAGTTAGCCGGGCAGATGTTATCATTGGCTCTTGGCCATATGTGGCCGCCTCAGCGGGAAGGAAGGGGTGTCGCCCAGAGGTGTCCCCGGCTCCGGATTTGCTGCAGGAGCCTTCTGCAACCCATCCGAAGTCGCGCCAGCGTCGCGGAAGTCAGTCCTTGCGTGGCAAGGCCTCTGCGCTGCGCTGGTTTAGCGCAGGGACTGACCAGGCGGGAGGGTCCACAAGGTTCGCAGGCTGGATTAACGAGCCCGGTGGGCCGCATCCGGCCCCTGGGCCTTAGTTTGCTGACCCCTGCTCTAACCCCTATGTAGTGCTTTCTTGTCCCTTCCCCTCCATTCTTTGTACAGTGGTACCTCGGTTTACAAACACAATTGGTTCCGGAAGTCTGTACTTAACCTGAAGCGTACTTAACCTGAAGCGAACTTTCCCATTGAAAATAATAGAAAGTGGATTAATCCGTTCCAGACGGTCCGTGGAGTACTTAACCTGAAGCGTACTTAACCTGAAGCGAACTTTCCCATTGAAAATAATGGAAAGTGGATTAAACCGTTCCAGACGGTCCGTGGAGTACTTAAACTGAAGCGTACTTAACCTGAAGCGAACTTTCCCATTGAAAGTAATGGAAAGTGGATTAATCTGTTCCAGACGGGTCCGCGGAGTACTCAACCTGAAGCGTACTTAACCCGAGGTATGAGTGTAATTGGTTACAGAAGTCTGTACTTAAACTGAAGCGTACTTAACCTGAAGCGAACTTTCCCATTGAAAGTAATGGAAAGTGGATTAATCCGTTCCAGACAGGTCCAAAGAGTACTTCAACTGAAAATACTCAAACCGAGGCGTACTTAAACCGAGGTATGACTGTAAAGGGCTCCCCTGCTCTGGCCCACTGCTTGCATAACGTTTACACAAGGCTTCAAATTGCCGGTGAACTCAAGCTGCATAGCTACAGATTCACAAGTTTATTTCAAGAGTGCTGGAACCCGAGTTCCTGGCTTGTGGACTTAAGGGATAAGCGTCAGCACTCAAGAACATATTTATTTCATGTCACATGAAGACTAAGTAGAATGCTTATTCTGACCCAGTGCAAATCAAGGAGATTTTTTGGGGGGGGGAATGTGTTAATCTGAAACGTTTAAATCCAGGTGAGATTTTCAGAAGTCGTTAATTTCACTCTCAACTCACAAACGACAGCGGCACATTTTCCTTTGTTTATTTTCTGTGTGGGAAAAGGGCTCTGGCTGTTTTCAAAGGCCCAGTTCCTTTGTGGGGATTCTTCATATTTTCATTTCATCTTTTGCAGAACAAATTAGTTTTCTGCACAATATATAACAGACAAAGATGGCACCTGATTCACAAACCTGCTAAGCCAGCGTTCTTTGATTTCAAGTCATGAATGTGTTGCTTTTTCAGGCTGTCCCTGAAACACAGGTCAGACACACAGTGTAATAATTCTCGGCCTGATTCAAGGTGCTCACATTAGTGTTTAAAACCCTAAACAAATGGGGCTCCAAATAGCTGCTAGACTGCCTCCTTCCCAACTAACCTGCTCAGGCATTAAGATCTGCAGAGGGGTTAGCTTCCTGCAGCCAATGGGAAGCCAGCCAGTGTCGCGGAAGGCGGTCCTCGCTCTGCTCCACACTGGTTTAGTGCACGGGAGTCCCCAAGCGGGCGGCAGGGGTCCATGGGCCGGTTAAATGACCCCCATGGGCTGCTTATGGCCCATGGGCCTTAGGTTGCCGACCCCTGGTCTATACAGTTGCTAAAGGTAAAGGTAAAGGGACCCCTGACCATTAGGTCCAGTCGTGACCGACTCTGGGGTTGCGTGCTCATCTCGCATTATTGGCCAAGGGAGCCAGCGTACAGCTTCCAGGTCATGTGGCCAGCATGACAAAGCTGCTTCTGGAGAACCAGAGCAGCGCACGGAAACGCCGTTTACCTTCCCACTGTAGCGGTCGGTACCTATTTATCTACTTGCACTTTGATGTGCTTTCGAACTGCTAGGTGGGCAGGAGCTGGGACCGAACAATGGGAGCTCACCCCATTGCAGGGATTCGAACCGCCAACCTTCTGATCAGCAAGCCCTGGACTCTGTAGTTTAACCCACAGCGCCACCTAGGTCCCTCATAATCATTATTTCTATAGCTGGTTTTAACCAATTGCATAAAATCCATAAATCGTTTTTTGTTTTGTAAGCAAGGGGAATCCCCCCAATTTATTTATTTTTGAAAAAGTAATAATCATAAATAAATAAGAATTAAAATGTGCACTCCACCACCGAGACCATTCCATTGTAACTATCCAACCTCCCAACATTTCAACACCTTTTGTGATGGTTTGACCCCTATTCCGTTTTAACAGTACAAATTCTACAAACACCCTCCATAACGTCTGAAAACCATTTCTCCTTCAGATTCCCCGTCGCACGTGTTAATTTATTGTTAATAGTGATAACCTCACAGCTCTTTATACCGTTCTTCCATTTTATATTCTTCTTGTCCCTTCTACTTCCTGGCTATAATAATTTGTGCAGCTGTCAATAAACTTGTGAGCAAGTCCTTCATAGCCCGTGAACCTTCCACCCCGTCATAAATTGATAATAATGCTAACCTCTGGACTTTTGGTCAGCTGTAACCCAGTGATTTCTGTTATCTTCTTAAACACCCTTTGCCAAAAAAGAGAGAGTACATATTCACACTCCCACCACATGTGAACATAATTCCCTGTTTCCAGGCACACACCCAACATAAATCATAAATCAATTTTAAAATAATATTAGCGTGATTAAGTTAGGATCAGTGACCTATCCATACTGTTTGCTTTGACCGAAAAGCAGCTTCCCAGAATAGGCAGAGATCTTTCTAAGCCTTTGCTCTCTGATATGTTTTTTACGTGAGCCTGCCAAGGTCTAAGCCTAGATCTCCAGTCCTAAAACTTGCTTTGCATGAAATTGGCAAGTTTATTTGTTTTCCTCTGAAATATCTTAGAGGAATTGTACATTCCAGATTCCCTGCCTAGACTAGTACGGTAGTAGCACAGCTCTTTCTCACATGGAATTCTGTAGAAAAACTTGAAAAGCAATTTTATTATTATTTAGAAATAGGGTTTAGTGGGGGGCCCATGAAAGTATCTTAAGAGAAAATACATAATAAATCACCCCCACCCCACCCATCCTGGCACACCCACCCTCCCATTCTCTGTATTTCCTGAGACGTGACGAGAAAACGTAAAGCAAAACAAAGTCATTGCAAAACTGATGAGGATCTATTTAGGGGAGGCATATTAGATTTATGGTGAAGGCAACTTTGTGCTAATGCCCTGTGCCATTACAAACAAATATGATTGATTGAAATTTAAGTGCATCCTGTTTACACACAGAAATAAAAAAAAGCACTTGAATTGGATCAGCGTTTCTCCTTCCTCTGTCTGGAAGGAAACATTGTGGTCGCACCATAAGGCAAATATTTTTATTCTCGTGAAGCTTTAGGATTTCATTCCCTTCCTGACCGAAATTCCTAGAGGGTTGGTTTGGAGAATAGCTGAATAAATAGTTACATTATATTTTGAATGAGAAAGACAAGAGCTCCATATATTAACGTTTTACAATAGGCTAAGGGGTTTGGCTAACGTGAGCAAGTTGCTACGAAGGTGATTACTTCTACAGTTTGGCAGCTGTCCCATTTACAATGGGGAATTCCTTTAGAAAATGACTCCTTTGTAAAGCAACCACAGCCTTTGCAGATGAAGACATATTTTCTTAAATACTATTACGAGAACTGACCTAGGGGATTTCTGTTTCCAGTCGGACTGTTTGGAAGTGTAGAAGAAGAGAATCGCTTCTGCTCAGTTTTCGCTATCTGAGAACTTGTTATGATATGAGAGCTTAGAACAGACACTAAAACACACTAGTGTTACTGGTATAGAAGCATATAATTACTGATAATAAGCAAAAGCATATTTCCGAAGATTTCAAGGAGTTGTAAGGAGCTGCAGGTATTTTTATCCTTAAATTCACATTGTTCAGAAATAATATCTAATTTTATTTTATTTTTTGTAATGTAGTTTTTATAATTTTTCATCTCTAAACTGCTTAATGTGGTGGCATTGAGATCTTTCTTTGTTTACATTAGAGCACACGGCATGCAACATTGACATAAGCAGCACTTTTTTTCTGGGGGGGACCCAGGGGGATGCCCACCCCTCAACATTTTGTGAATCTAAGTTTGGCCTCATTGAGGGGCAGTACTTCAATATGAGTAGGAAAACGAGAGTACCCCTAAACATTTTTTAAAGAAAAAAAGCACTGTACAAAAGCATAAAAATAGAAGAATAAAAACTCAGATAAAAGTTTCAGAATATACGGTATTAACAAAGTTGTGTCAAAGTATATATACCAAAAAAATTACAGAAATAATATCAAATTTTAAGACTGTTGTGGCTCATCACTCTTACGTAATGAAGTACCAGCAAGTACCAGCAATGATATTCTACTAGGTTTCAAAACAAAACAATTGACTTTAGGTCAAGCTTGTGACACCGCCCGCCCCCCAAGATAACAGCTTTGGCACTCCAAAAAAAATTCACTATGTTGTTCAGCTTGTCTTGTGAGCTCACAGTATTAACCAATACTAGCTTAACCAATGTCCCATCCTCTTAAAAACCTTTCTTTGCTCTTCTGGAGACAGGAGTAAAGCAGGTGAACTGCAGGTGAACAAATATCTAACCAGTTTGGCAGACACAGATTAGAAAACCCTGAGCTAAGAGGAAACCGCCAGCTGAAGAGGACAAAATGGAAAAGGCAAAGATGAGAGGTCAACTCTTTCAAGCTTAACACGGGTGAATGTTACTCATATTTCCATCCTTTCTCAATATTTCAAAACATAAAAAGGTAAAGGGGCCCCTGACCATCAGGTCCAGTCGTGTCCGACTATAGGCCAAGGGAGCCGGCGTTTGTCCGCAGACAGCCTCTGGGTCATGTGGCCAGCATGACAAAGCTGCTTCTGGCGAACCAGAGCAGCACACGGAAACGCCGTTTACCTTCCCGCCGGAGCGGTACCTATTTATCTACTTGCACTTTCGTGCTTTCGAACTGCTAGGTGGACAGGAGCTGGGACCGAGCAACGGGAGCTCACCCCATTGCAGGGATTCGAACCGCCGACCTTCTGATCAGCAAGCCCTAGACTCTGTGGTTTAACCCACAGCGCCACCAACATACTTAGCAAGAACTCCGCACTGGAATTTAATGGGGCTTATTTGTGAAGAAAAACAAATGTGCTTTAGAAACACCTAAGTTTAAATTCTCGAAGCTATAGCTTCTAGACAGCCAATAAGTATTTTGGAACCACATTTTCTTTCTATACAGCAGAAAACTGCAAAGAACAAAGTGCTTTTGAAAGTTGAAAATGTGCACAGTTTTGCACAGCGAAGGAAGGCATTGTATTAATGTTATTACTTAAATGTGCACTAAAGCTTTCTCTCTGTTTCCTTTTCTTCTATCGGCTATTAATACTCCACAAGAAGTATGCACAAATATGTAAGGATTATTTCTTCCGTTGCTCCATGCCAAGAAACAGCTGGTGGGTAAATTTGCACTTCCAAATCTGTAGGACCTGAGAATGGGACTAACTAAGGGGTGGATCAGTTCAAATCCTAAGGAAAGCCTATCCAGATGCTGAATATCTGGATATTTCATTATCAGTGATGAAAAACATCTGCTTCCTTTTATAACAGCGGGGGGGGGGGGTAAGGAAGTGAACATTAATAAACTCCTTGACCCAAATAATTAAACTGAAACTCCTCAGTGGGTAAGCTAAAAATCCATGGCGGGTGGGGGGGGGAGGAATGGTACATTTATTTCATTCTGCTTTGTGTACTAAGCCTGGGAGACAATGTCACGTGAGCGTGGCACAAAACAGCACCATCTAGCAGAAATATCAAGGTGATTTCTTACATCAGAAGTGGAGCTTTTGTGCCCCTGAAACACCTTGATCAGCCCACCTTCCCTTAGTTTTTTAGCTGTACATTTCCTCCCTCATCTGTAAAGTGGGAACTGGCCATGACCTCGCCATAGGTCCGGATTTTCACAGACATTACTGGGATTTCAAAGACCCAGGGTGGGGTGGGGTGGTTTGCGTCTGGGTCTTAGGAAGTCAATTGAAAAATCATGTGATTTTTCTGGTGTTTTTGTAAAAAGAAAGCTCAACAACTCTCAGGGTGTCCTGGTTGTTACTTTTTGAAATATGGCAACCCTAAAATATAAATCAGCATATGTGCTCCAGAGACTTATATATGAGTAAATAATATGTGGAACTTAACATGGGCCATTGTAGTGCATTGGGTCTGTGGTTAGGTGTGGTTAGGTGTAGTGAATATGTTAATTTCATTTCCCCTCAGCCTTTATTTTTCTACTCTTCAATTCAATCCACCCCATTCCTACATGTTTGTGGGTTTTTTAAGGCCTAAAAAACCAGCAATTTATGGCTTTCTCTTCATAGTCACATTTTTGCGATACCTATTGCATGTTATTTCCACCCGCAAAGTGGAAACCCAACAAGCGTTCATACATGAACGAACACTGCAATTTTAAAAGGAACCACTTATTGTGTGGACAGGCAGAGTCCCCCAAACCCTGGGTGTCCCCCGAGTGGAATAACGACTCAAGACAACATGCTATGGGATTAAAATTGGCCACAACTTTATTATGTTTCAGATGTAGGGAGACCTTGGCGTTTATCCTTCCCAGTCCCCCGCTGGGGATCTGGGAGACATCAGGGTTATCCACAGTGAGTGGGGGATGGCCTGGCTCTGGAGAACATATGTTCAAGCAGAGAGCCCGCCGCCCATTTGCCGCCGCTGGAGGGGGAGAGCAATGACAACCTTTCGGCGTACGGCCAATGCCTCCCTTCAAAACAACCCCTTTAATGGGGAACCCTGGGATCGCCACCGCAAAGAGGAAGGGGTGGGTGGGTCACCGCTTCAAAACGCCCCCCATTTAGGGAAGATAGACTAAAGGATTCTGCCCAAGGCCTGAAACCGCCAAAGTTGTGACGTTTTGGTACAGGAAAGGCGAAACCTGCCAATGCAGGAACATTCCTTTCCGGCCCTTCAACAGCCACCTTGATGTAGCAGCGCCCGCATACCTGTGGAGAAGAGGTTAACCTGCAAAAGAAGGCTTAACTGACGCTGGGTAGGGTGGGAGAAGCTCTGGAGCCGACTGAGAACTCCCAGGTAAGATCCTCCCCCTATTGTGTGGGCGGGATGGTCCCTCCCCCTACCTGGCCTGATCTCCTTGGCAACGCCTCCCGAGGTGGGATTGGTAGGTGGAGACCTCCAGTTATCCCACCCAGGGAAGGCAAAGCGAAGCCTGTGCTAATGGGAACAGCATAGGGTCCAGGGGGCTGCTCGCGACCACAAAAGGGTGCCCCCCCCGTTCTAGTCCTAATTGTCTAGTCTGCTACTATCAATGTGGGTCCCCCCCCCCATCTGTGCCCTTTCTAGAAGACGTACCGGTAGATAAAAATGGGCCTGGTGTTAGATGTGACATTCTAAACTAGAGTCCGCTGTAGATAATAGTTTAGATCCAAAGGAGCAACGACTGATGTTGAAATTTCCTCTGGATCCAGCCCAATGTATCCATACAATTTGTGATGAACATAAGCTCATAGCTGCCAAGTACCCTGTTTTCCCCGGGAAACCCCCGTTTTTACTTACCTTTTCCCGGTGGTCCCCCGTATCACTTCGTCTCCCGTTTTTCTCCGTTATTTTCTCCTGCCGGCGGCCTTTTTTCTTTCTTTCTGATTTGCCCTTCTATGGGCACAAAAAATGGCCGCCGTCGGCTTCAAAAGTCGCATCTACGCATGACCAGAAGTGCGTAGACGCGACTTCCGGTGTTGGCGGCGGCCATTTTTGGTGCCCATAGAAGGGCAAAGCGACACCGGAAGTTACGTCGACGCAACTTCCGGTGTCACACGGCTGCCAGTCCCGGATTCTGCAGTCCGGGACTTGGAAGGTAAGCATAAGCTATGTTTGCCAGAGTTTCCAAGGTCTAGCCAGCCTGACATTCCAGCTTCCATTTTAAAAAACACAACAATCGAACACTGTCTTTAACAAGTCAGCAACAACCCACATGAAATACTTGGCTCTGAGGGCTTTGCCCCTTACTCAGGAGCTTAAAATAAATACAGTGAAGTAGTAGATCATGATAAAAGGTTAATGTGTCACTGCTAGGGGCGCAAACTTTAATTGGTAGGTTAATTAGTGTGGGCCAAATTTAAGCAGCAGGAAATCAAGACATACTTAGAATGCTATTTTTAGTTAAGATAATAGAGCTCTGCCTTATACTATGTCTAGCTCGACACCGTCTTTTTCTTCAAGCAAATTTCTACTCCCTTTTTATGAAACGTTCCTTACATAGTAATGCTCACAGGCAAAAACAGCAATATATAAAACAACAGAATTAAAATGAAAGCACGCAGTTTTAAAAAATAGCAGTCAGCGATAAACATTTAGGAATCAAAACAACACAGCCCAAGCAAATCACACCATCACAAAACAACACAGCACAAGTAGCAGTTGCTTGAGTAAAATCCTTAAAATTATGGGAAAGCAGCTGGCCACTGGTTCTGTTAGCTAGGGATCATGGGAGTTGTAGTCCCAAAACATCTGGAGGGCCGAGTTTGCCTATGCCTGAACTAGCCCAAGAAACAAGAAACAACATAATGTGGGTTGTTTGGACTTTATGAACATACAAAGTCACAGGTGGAATAGACACCAGTATATGGACCTTGTGAATGAACTGATCTGTGAATGAACTGATCTACTGGGTCTTCTGCTTAATCCGTTGAACTTTATGAGTTATTTCCGTTGAACTCTATAAGTTATTTGATATGATATAGTGAATAATATATTTTATTTATGTAAGAGCACAGCCGGTTACGTCTTGTGTGTTTGTTGAGTGTAATTTACGTAACCACAGGTTTGATGTTGTTTTGAACTAGTCCAAGGCCTGGGAGAAGAGGAATATTTTTGCCTGGCACCTGAAGATATGTAACAAAGCACCAGGCAAGCCTCCCTGGGGAGAGCATCCCACAAATGGGGAGCCCATAGCTGCCAAGTCTCCCGTATTCCCTGGGAAATCCCCGTTTTCCCAGCTGTTCCTAGCTGAAAAAACGGATTTTTTTTGTTTCCCCCTGGTTTATTCTGGCGCGGCGGCCATTTTGGAACTGGGCGGAGCATGCTCAGAAGCGACTTTTGATGCTGCTCTGCCCAGTTCCAAAATGGCTGCAGTGCGACTTCTGGAACGGATTAATTCACATCAGTTTATGAACGCTTCAGTTTATGAACAGACTTCTGGAACCAATTGTGTTCATAAACCGAGGTTTATATATGGGGGGGACTAGGGGCTGGCATGAGATAATACAAATGAACAAGGGGATAGTTAGCATCCCTGCTCCTCTTTCCAAAGCAACTGAAGTCAATGTGGAAAGGGGAGAACTTCTTTGTCCTCCACAATTCAGACCTCCACTCTCTTCCTTTTTTTTATAAAAGCATGAGAAGAGCCTGCTAGATCAGGCCAAAGGCAGCTAGTTCAGCATCCTGTTCTCGTGGTGGCCAACAAGATACCTGTGGTAAACCTGCAAGCAGGACTTAAGCACAGGAGCCCTCTTCCCTCCAGCAGCTGGTACTCCAAAGCACACAGCCTCCAGCAGTGGAGGCAGAACACGGCCATCATGACTGGTAGACACTGAAGGCCTCAACCTCCACGAATTTGTCTAATCGAGAACATAAGGCCACCCTTCTCCTCAGTCAGAACCCACCAACCCAGGACCACGTGTTCTGTGTGGCCCATAACATCATAGCTGCCAAGTCTCCCGTATTCTCCGGGAAACCCCCGTTTTTCCAGCTGTTCTCAGCTGAAAAAACGGATTTTTTTTCATTCCCCCCCCCCGGTTTATTCTGGCGCGGCGGCCATTTTGGAACTGGGCGGAGCATTCTCAGAAGCGACTTTTGATGCAGCTCTGCCCAGTTCCAAAATGGCTGCAGTGCGACTTCTGGCGCGGCGGCCATTTTGGAACTGGGCAAAGCAGCATCAAAAGTCGCTTCTGAGCATGCTCCGCCCAGTTCCAAAATGGCGGCAGCGCTACTTCCGGCCTGCTACTTCCGGCCCGGTCCCTTATTTCTCCGACAGCAACTTGGCAGGTATGGGGGAGCCACCACAGAAAAGGCCCGCTCTTGTGTTGCCCCCCCCCCACTCCTGTGGAAGAGCCTCAGATGAGGATTGCAGGGTCCGGGTCAGTACAAATGGGGAGAGGTGGTCTTATACCCTAGCTATGGCAGCTTTCTCTAACATTGTGGACTGAATTGCATTCTGGGATATCTGTTCAGACAATTGGAACTGCAGATACCTCTTTCCCAGCTGTGTTTATCCCATTTTTCAGTCATTTTTTGTGGCCTTGTTCTTAAATTCTACCACCTTTTCATTCTGACAAATAAAGGCAGTGTAACTCAAAAGCTTGAATTCTTTTAGGCCTGTTGTTAAGATTGTTTCCTTGTGGTGGTGTACCTTTTGCTCTTTACGGCCAATACAACAGCCGCTGTCTTCTTGACAATCACAGTGGCATACCTACCAAGTTCCTGTGGGAGGAATAAGGGACTGGACCGGAAGTAGCAGACTGGAAGTAGCCAGAAGTCGCACTGCAGCCATTTTGGAACTGGGCAGAGCTGCATCAAAAGTCGCTTCTGAGCATGCTCCGCCCAGTTCCAAAATGGCCGCTGCGCCAGAATAAACCGGGGGAAACCAAAAAAATTCCTTTTTTTCAGCTAGGAACAGCTAGAAAAACGGGGGTTTCCCAGGGAATACGGGAGACTTGGCAGCTATGCACAGTGGTAAAGGCAGCCCTGACAGGGTGGCAGCACCATTTGAGAACTTTGGCCAGCAGCAGTTTCCACGACGCCTTTCTCAAGCCAGGGTTACTCGCCCGCTTTCATTCACAAAGCTTGTTTTACAAATGCTTGCGGAAATTTAAAGGAGCGCCCTGTGTTCAGTAGGAACACCACCACCATTTCCTTGCCACCCAATGTACATCCACTTGCATCTCATAGAAGATAAAGGATCAGAGTTATATCTGGTCACAGCAAAAACTGGCAACAGATGCATTCGGATCGTTTACTGTTTCTGTGTCACTTACAAATGGTAAACTTATGGTATAGTTATCATTCCTCTGTGACAGGCAACATTCTGATATCTCCAGGAAATCTGTTGGAATCTCAGCAGTCCTAGTTTCTGAAACCTGATCTGGGAAAAGATCGGGCAATCCTATCCGCTAGGATCCTGGTCTACACAAACACTGAGCCAGACTGGTACGTGCCCTCGATCTTGCCCAATTGGACATCTTTGATTGCGCCTTTTAATCACAGTGGAAATGCTACGTGTACCAGCAGGCTGTTCAGCTTAGCATATAGTAGTTCAATAATCCTCTGCAATGTGTCCCCAGACATTGGTATGTGCTGCTCTCCCAGAGTGAAAGATAATCATGCTTAGCTTCAACAATGTAAACGCAGAACCAAAGAATTCTATTGTGGGTGGCAAACCAAGTTAAAAGAGGAAAACTTCTCATTGAGGTTCCAGTTTCACCTGGTGCAGTGTCAACCTTGACTGTTATCTCTGCCAGCTTTCCATCTTTAGGTTTTATTGTGGACATACCTGCAGCAGAAATTAAATGGCAAAAGGGGCTCCCTCGGTTGTGATACCATAAAGCAGGCATAGGCAAACTCGGCCCTCCAGATGTTTTGAGGATACAATTCCCATCACCCCTGACCACTGGTCCTGTTAGCTAGGGGTGATGGGAGATGTAGTCCCAAAACATCTGGAGGGCCGAGTTTGCCTATGCTTGCCAATAAAGGCTTATTGTTTGTGCTGTGTCCCATCACAGAACTATAGCTCTGGAAGGGACCGTGAGGGTCTCCGAGTCCAACCGCCTGCAATGCAGGAATCTTTTGCCCAACGTGGGACTCAAACCCACGAACCTGAGATTAAGAGCCTCATGGTCTACCGCCTGAGCACTCCTCGGTGTCTAATTTATGTGGTCAGAGATTTAACAGTAACAAATGTTTTCTCGCTAGATAATCCTCTCAGCTCCTCTTTCTATTTCACACACAAAGGTGGCAAACAGGGGGTGTTAGGATGTGGGGACATGCCCCCATTCAGGATCCTTTCCCCACGGGTAGTTGTACGACCTAGGTGGGATGAGAGCAAGGGCTCAAGGCTTGCTAACTCCTTTCATTGCAGAAAAGGAGCCCTCACATTGCTGAGAGGTCAACCAGGAGCCTGGCCTGGCAGAAAGTCCAATTGACAGTGTTGCCTTTAGTGCCCCTAAGCAGATGCCCTAGTTGCTCTCATGTCAGCAGTTTGGCTGGTGGCCCCTGCATGTGGGAAAGGAATAACAGTTTTAGTTTAATTTACACCTTCATGTATGCCAGTTGTTCTGAACGAAGGCCAGGACTCCCTGTTCTCGGTTGGGTTATTTTCAGGGTTGGGAAAAGGCACATGACAAATTTCCGGGAGAAAAATAACTGCATTTTCACACATTTTAGAAAGAAACAAGCTGTGGTTTGCTCTGCTGTGACAGAGGCTCCTAATTTTAACTGCAGCCTGGTAAACAGATGCTCCGTGTCGGGTGCGTTAGGTATGTGTCTGTCCCAAGTGTCCGCTGGTGGAAGGGAGGGCTGGGCAGATACTTTGGCTGCAATCCTAAACACATTTTACTAGGCAGAAAGTTGTATGGAGATCAATGGGACTTCCTTCTGAGTAGCCATGTTCAGGATTGTGCTACTTGTGGAACTGAATGATAAAAAACGGAGGCTGCAAGTTTTGATCTGTCTGGTTGGTTGGTTAAAAGCACAATCCTATGCAGGTCTCCTCTGTAGTAAGTTTGTATCAAAAGGTAATCAATAGAGCCATAAGTTAAGAGCATGCCTATTTATTTATTTATTTATTTATTTAATTCAATTACGATTCTGGTGTCTTTAAATGATCCTCTCTATCACTATCTCAACCTTAATGGAAGCATTTAGGTTGTTTAGTCGTTTTTAAGATGCTTTCTAGGTTTGTCATTGCTTTTCTCCCAAGCATAGCTGCCAAGTTATCCCTTTTTAAAAGGGAAATTCCCTTATGCTGAATAGGCTTCCTCGTGAGAAAAGGGAAAACTTGGCAGCTATGCTCCCAAGAAGCAGGCATGTTTAATTTCGTGACTGCTGTCACCATCTGCAGTAAAATCTCTCACTGCCTCCATTTCTTCCCCTTCTATTTGCAGGTGATGGGACCAGTGGCCATGATCTTGGTTTTTTGATGTTGAGCTTCAGACCATATTTTGCGCTCTCCTCTTTCGCCCTCATTAAAAGGTTCTTTAATTCCTCCTCACTTTCTGCCATCAAGGTTGTGTCATCTGCATATCTGAGGCCGTTGCTGTTTCTTCTGGCAATCTTAATTCCGGTTTGGGATTCATCCAGTCCAGCCTTTTGCATGATGAATTCTGCATATAAGTTAAATAAGCTATTGCTTTCTGTGTTTCTGATTAAGGGAAGATGATGCTTTGCAGCTGCTGGATATGGGCATATCTGTTCAGGAGGTCACCACACCTTAAAGCGCCACACAGCTGGCGGCTTCTGCAACAAATATACCTAGCCTTCCAGAGTCCCTGCTGCTGTTCCTGAAATCAAGGGCAGGGGGAGGGGAGCCTTGGAATAATCCCCATCTGCCATGTAGTTTGCCGGGGAGCAACACAGGAAACACGTTGTGCTGAAAGACTTGGAAATGCAGTTTCTAAGACTTTGCATGCTTTCCACTACAAGAAGTTGGCTCTCATGACAGAATCCGACCACATTTGCTCTGACATTCTCTGTCTTCTGCTCGTGATTGCTTACTGGGTTTTGCTGCCCCTCGGGCTGTGTGAGCCTGTTGCTTAGCATCCTGTTTTATGAGCGTCTTAAAATGCTTCACACTATTGTTTGCATGCCAGTCGCAGGGCCGGGCTACCGTGTTTCCCCTTTTTTAAGACGTAGTCATTATATAAGCCATAGCAGGATTTCTAAGCAATTGCGCGATACAAGCCATACCCCGAAAATAAGACATACTGATAGACCCTTCACCCACTAGCAATAACCCCCCTCCTGCCAGCCAACTCCCCCCTTAAAAATCTCTCCCCATTTTGCTGTCGCTCCACAGACACGTATTTCCTTTAAAAGCTTGTAAAAATGCACCGAACAGCCGTAGCTGCTGGCTGCCGAAGCCTTGTGATTTCTCTTCCCCGTTTCTGAGAGCATTTTTTTAAATAAAAAGATCCAAAAATATTTTTTTAGCCAAGCTGTGTAAGCTCTACTTGGTGAAGGGGAGAAAAGTGGGGTGGGGAGGAGATGAAGGCACGAGGAAGAAAAGAGGGGCGATTGAAGAATGCAAAGGCTGTTTTCCCTTTTAGGGAGAGACCTCCGTGCGCGCGTCTGTCTCTCTCCCCCCCCCCCTGCGTGTCTCTCTCTCTCTCTCTCTCTCTCTCTCTCTCTCTCTCTCTCTCACACACACACACACACACACACACACACAGCCCACCTCTCGCTTCCCCCCACCTTTCCCTAAATTCCCTTCCATTCAATGCACGTTGATTTCCTCTTAACGGGAATCTCCCGTGTCTGATTGTTGTCTCATTGCTTTTACCGGGCATAAAGCAGCCTTTTAAAAATCCTGCTGCAGTTTTCTTTCTACCTTATGCTGCTTGGTTGTCTGTGGAGCTGCCCCTTTAAGGATTTGTAAGTAGTCTGGATCGCAGTCCTTGCCTTGGGGACTTTTATTTATTTATTAAGGACTTTTTCCTTCGCTGTTTGCGAGCTGCTAAAAGGAGGTGCTAAACGCTGCTTTACACAAAAGTTAAACTGCCGGTCCTAACAACACGTGCTTCCTCACCTCGCTGGCTCAATTGCTTCTCAATTGCTACCATTTACCAAGTCAGCAATCTTAATTGCTGCTTAGCTGGCTTCTTTGTTCTCAGCAGGTAGCTTCTTTGCTATCAGTGATAGCACTGCAAAGTGCTATGTTGTTGGAACTTCAGACAGTCTTGCAGTCTTGGGCAGCTGGCTGGTAGAGATCCTTACTTGCTTTAGGTATAGGCTACTGCTAGGACTGTATCACACAGATAGATTCCATTATACTGGTTTAGATTTAAGAAGCTCCAGTGTAGCAGATTGCTATTAAGTGAGTCCCCACCTTGGAGGAGAGAGAGAGCAGCCCTTCGCGAACATCCCAGGGCCGGGGAGAGAGGGCTGCACCAGGGACGCACACACCTCCCTTCCCTCAGACTCGTAATAAAAATACCGGTACCAGTAAGACATCCCACCAAAAATAAGCCACCCTGTGGTTTTTTGAGAAAAAAAAGTAATAAGACGGTGTCTTAAAAAGGGGGAAACACGGTATGCTGCTTCAGCCTGGAACCATCAGCTCTTCTTGCAGGCAGCAGCAGCAATGTCTGATCTGCATGATTCCAGTTAGAATGAGATTTTTAATAGTGCAATAAAATGAGGTGGGACTAATCTGCCCCACTTCATAGCCATGCTATTTTAGGCACAGTAATACTCTGAGACCAACACATGGCTGCTCTGATTTCCAGCTGTGCACGTGGTTAAAAGGCATACAAAAGGTATACAAAGGATGAATTGACAAAGGATGTGATGATAAAATGGGCAAAAGATTTTGGGTACAATATTGAGTATGATGCGTGGTTGAAATTATGGAATCAAACATTGAAGTTTACTGCATGTACCGCCCTGAAAGAGAATGTCTGGAAGATGATGTATAGATGGTATTTAACACCAGCAAAATTAGCTAAAATGTACAGGATGAGTAATAAAATGTGCTGGAAATGTAATGAGAAGGAAGGAGACTTTTATCATATGTGGTGGAAATGCGAAAAAGTTAAAAGATTTTGGGAAATGATATATAATGAACTGAAAAAGATCCTTAAGTATACTTTTCCCAAAAAACCAGAGGCATTTTTATTAGGAATTATTGGACAAGAGATTGCAAAGGAGGACTATATAATATTTTTGTATGCGACAACCGTGGCTAGGACTTTATTAGCCCCAAAATGGAAAATTCAGGATTTACCGACGATTGAAGAGTGGCAGACAAAAATGATAGACTATGCGGAATTAGCGAGACTGACTAGCAGGATCCGGAACCAGGGGGAAACAAGGTTCCAAAAAGACTGGAGTAAATTTGTGGACTATATGGAAAAGAACTGTAAAGACACTTGCAGGACTGAAATACTGGTAAATCCTATGAATTGATTTTAAATGGATGGAATAAAGGAACTGCGAGATAAGAGCTGAATAGAAAACCAAATGAGGGAAGTCAAGCTCGACAGAACATTGAGAAGGAGAAATTAGGGAAGAATTGTTAAAAAGATAGTTGTGTGTGTTATTTGTTTTTGAATGTTTGTTTGTTTTGTTTATTGTTTTAAATGTGTTTATTTGGAAAATTCAATAAAATGCTTTTTTTTTAAAGGCATATGAAAAAGAGCCTCAAGTTGGCACAGGCTCGTGCTCAAAAGCCAGTGTGGATAAGGCCCTCTCAAGGGTTAATGCACAGAACATTGAGAGCTAGAGAAATGCCATTCACTATTGATTTCCCCTCTTTCTGCTAGGAATCAGGACATTGCACCCAAGCTGTGTTTGCACTGCAAAATCTTCTTCCTCTGCCAAGTCGCAGGCCAAACCTGGTGTGATTATTGCTCAGTGCTAAGAGGATCTGCAACACGCAGGTCAGACATGGGAAATTAAAAACGGGGTCTGAATGTAGAACGTTTGGCAGTGTGTTCAATGCATGGCAGCCTTTGGAGATGAGGGCTTGCTTCTAATAATATTACCTTGCCTTAATCTCCAGACTATTTTGAGGAGACTGGAATGAGGAATCCTTAGAGGAAAGGCAGGCTTTCAGATGCTGCTGGGCTTGTCAATGCACTTGCTCGTAGGAGGTAAAAAATAAGAGGGTGTGCGAGGCATAATTAGTGCTTGTTAATATTAGGTACAATCCATCAGGGAGCGAGTTATCCCAGAAAAGGTATTGCTGGTTAATTAACTGCAGGAGCAGTTTCCATGCTTTTCAACCTGGCTGAACTAGATTTCAAAATATGATGGCCTGGGATCTGACTAGATCTTTAGGTTACCCAATGCCTAGTCACTGTATGCCTAGTGGGATTTTTACCTTCAAACAGCAGGCCTAAATCTGCAGATCTGCACCAGCTGGGCCCTCCTCAACATCTGCCAACACTTGAGTCCCACCACCAGCCTGAATGGGTCCCTGCCTCCTGTCTGCTAGGAAGTTTACCTAATGGAACAAACACACGCTGCCTAAATGCTTCCATTAAGGTTGAGATAGTGATAGAGAGGATAGATCAGTCTACATCCCAATCCCAAAGAAGGGCAGTGCCAAAGAATGCTCCAACTACCGCACAATTGCACTCATTTCACACGCTGGCAAGGTTATGCTTGAAATTCTACAAGGCAGGCTTCAGCAGTATGTGGACCGAGAACTCCCAGAAGTGCAAGCTGGATTTCGAAGGGGCAGAGGAACCAGAGACCAAATTGCAAACATGCGCTGGATTATGGAGAAAGCTAGAGAGTTCCAGAAAAACATCTACTTCTGCTTCACTGACTACGCAAAAGCATTTGACTGTGTTGACCACAGCAAACTATGGC
Organism: Zootoca vivipara; assembly: GCF_965207765.1. Classification (NCBI taxonomy): domain Eukaryota; kingdom Metazoa; phylum Chordata; class Lepidosauria; order Squamata; family Lacertidae; genus Zootoca; species Zootoca vivipara. The sequence continues at coordinate 6,517,219 of NC_142594.1, read as the reverse complement.
AAGTTCTTAAAGAAATGGGAGTGCCTGATCACCTCATCTGGCTCCTGAGAAATCTCTATGTGGGACAACAAGAAGCTACAGCTAGAACTGGATAAGGAACAACTGATTGGTTCAAAATTGGGAAAGGAGTACGACAAGGTTGTACCGGTATATTGTCTCCCTGCTTATTTAACTTATATGCAGAATTCATCATGCGAAAGGCTAGGCTGGACGAATCCCAAACTGGAATTAAGATTGCTGGAAGAAATACCAACAACCTCAGATATGCAGATGACACAACCTTGATGGCAGAAAGTGAGGAGGAATTAAAGAACCTTTTAATGAGGGCGAAAGAGGAGAGCGCAAAATATGGTCTGAAGCTCAACATCAAAAAAACTAAGATCATGGCCACTGGTCCCGTCACCTCCTGGCAAATAGAAGGGGAAGAAATGGAGGCAGTGAGAAATTTTACTTTCCTGGGTTCCATGATCACTGCAGATGGTGACAGCAGTCACGAAATTAAAAGACGCATGCTTCTTGGGAGAAAAGCAATGACAAACCTAGAAAGCATATTAAAAAGCAGAGACATCACCTTGCCGACAAAGGTCCGTATAGTTAAAGCTATGGTTTTCCCAGTAGTGATGTATGGAAGTGAGAGCTGGACCATAAAGAAGGTTGATTGCCAAAGAATTGATGCTTTTGAATTCTGGTGCTGGAGGAGACTCTTGAGAGTCCCATGGACTGCAAGAAGATCAAACCTATCCATTCTGAAGGAAATGAGCCCTGAGTGCTCACTGGAAGGACAAATCCTGAAGCTGAGGCTCCAATACTTTGGCCACCTCATGAGAAGAGAAGACTCCCTGGAAAAGACTCTGATGTTGGGAAAGATTGAGGGCACTAGGAGAAGGGGACGACAGAGTCCGAGATGGTTGGACAGTGTTCTCGAAGCCACCAACATGAGTCTGACCAAACTGCAGGAGGCAGTGGAAGACAGGAGTGCCTGGCGTGCTCTGGTCCATGGGGTCACGAAGAGTCGGACATGACTAAACGACTAAACAACAAAAGCAATAGCATTACTACACCACAAGGAATAGCAGTGAAATGTCATTTTCGTTCCTCCCTGCTGCTTGTTCTTTTCTTGCTCTAAAAGCATTTCTGGTTTAAACAGAACATTTGTTGGTTTTCTCCCCCCAGCCCCAAAGGCAACTCCCTGAAAGGCAATGCCGCTTCTTAAAAGGTGACTTACAGCATTAAATATCATCTCTGGTCCTAATTCAGTTCTTAAGACCACATACCAAACACACCCAGTGAGTGGCTGCATATATTGAAAGCAGTCACTGAGATGCCCCAAGGCTGTCCTTGGGTTATCTGTAAAGTAAGACCCAGTTAGGCGCAGAACTACAAACCATCTATATTATATTGCACTGAGACTGGCTGCAAGTGATGCAGTTGTTCTGAACGTTGAGTTTCTTTGGGAATTAACCAGTGTGCTCTCCGGATTATATGTGAGAAGAAAATGTGGTCAGTTTGGAGAGAATTTAAACCTCTAGTAGAGGACTAGAGAGGGACCCGAGAGACAGGTATCCTGGGCAGGGGAGTGGGAGGCTGATATAAGAGTGCAGAATAGGAAAAGGATCGGGAGACCAAAACAAAGGGTAAGTGGAGAATTTGGCATGAAGAAAGGAGAAAGGTCAAAGCCAGCCAGCCAGTCTTCCTCCTTTGGCTGAGCTGTCACATTTTCATTTTCGGCTTTCAAATGTATGTCTAGAACACCGTGACTTCCACAACCCTGTCACCAAGACAAAGTGTGAATGTGTGTTTTGTGTATGCAGTAATGGTTGGTATCAAGCACACATGTTGAATGAGGAGTTATCTTAAGTCCAGAAGTGTTATCTACTTATAACAAGCGCCTTGCTTAAAATAAGCAAAATCATACGCATGCAAAGAATAGTTTTTTGCTCTGTGGTGGTGGTATGTTTGGACTGCAACTGGATTCCTGTGTGGCTTCTGTAGTTTTTGCTCTTTGCTATTGATAAAGAAGGCTGATCGCCGAAGAATTGATGCTTTTGAATTATGGTGCTGGAGGAGACTCTTGAGAGTCCCATGGACTGCAAGAAGATCAAACCTATCCATTCTGAAGGAAATCAGTCCTGAGTGCTCCCTGGAAGGACAGATCGTGAAGCTGAGGCTCCAATACTTTGGCCACCTCATGAGAAGAGAAGAATCCCTGGAAAAGACCCTGATGTTGGGAAAGATGGAGAGCACAAGGAGAAGGGGACGACAGAGGACGAGATGGTTGGACAGTGTTCTCGAAGCCACCAACATGAGTCTGACCAAACTGCGGGAGGCAGCGGAAGACAGAAGTGCCTGGCATGCTCTGGTCCATGGGGTCATGAAGAGTCGGACACGACTAAACAACTAAACAACAACAACAATTGAAAAGTGGTCCTGAAAATAATCCCCCTTTAGCTGCTATTGTGGTGTGTATGGCAGTGTACTTTGAAGAGCTAAGGGGCACTCAATATATGAAGAATAACCTGGAAGCAAATTTGGTCATGGAAAAATGTACCGTCTTCCTATTTTGGGAATCGAGAATATATTCCATATTCTAAAATATTGAAACAGATGTCTGCTGGAGGAAAGAAATCTGTTTCTGCAATTCAGAGAAGTGCAAATTTCGAAGGCTGGCTGTGTTTCTGTCTACATATTGCGAATTTAGTAAGTTTGACTTTAAATGCAGACTGAATCCATTTCTCCCCCCATTCATGCCCACAGTGCTGTGGGAAACAAAATGTGGCAGCCATCGGGTATGGATTGGGGCCAAACCGACCTTTGGCTTCCTGTCCATTGCAGCGCTAGCAGCAGGGAAGCCCCCTTGCTTGCAAGTACAATGTGGAGGGGATGCTGGAGGCTTCAGAAACAGCCCCCCTACCCCCAGAAGATGTAGGCAAGACATCAGATAGGTGCCCCCCCCCTGCCAGAGTGCAAGGACTCCAGCAAAATACCCGGTATGCCAGATGCTAATCCAGGTCTGCAGAAGAGGAAATAAAACAGTGGGGGTGGGGCGTTTTATTAAAAATAGGTCAATAAATGCCACAAGGCAATTTGGAACAGAATATTTCCCCCCTCTTATCGAATGAGAACGTTGCCATTTTCTGACACATCTCTCCGCGGATTTAAAAGAGCATTTAGGCAGAATATAAAAAAGGGGTTTAAATTCCCAGAGAACCTCTTTTTTTCTTTTTGCAGTGGTCGAAGGGTGTAATTAAACAGAATCAGAAGCAAAGGGCATGCAGCCCAGATTAAGAGGCTGCTGCTTAAATTGCTTTCAGATGCCACTGTTATTAAAAATGGGATGCTTTTCACCTTCTTTGAGAGGCGAGGGACAGGCCTTCAATTCAATTGCCTCAAGCTCCCCAGTGCAGTGTAGATTCGCTCAGATCTTTCGGAGTTTTGGAAACGGCATAAGGCAGAGTTAGTTATATATTTAAGGCATTTTTTAAGTGCCTTTAAGAAAAATGAATTACAGGCCTGCGTTACTCCTGCTGTGGATATTATTATTATTATTACTACTACTACTACTACTTGCTGCTGTTGATGATACTGTCAACTTAATATTTCCTTCGCTGTTTTTCGCTTTTTGAAAGATGCATCAAGCCTTGAAGGGCTACACTTTTTAAATAAGAAATAAATTGCGAAGAGAGAGAAAATTGGACTGTCAGCCAGTTAAATAATGGCTGGCACCTTCTGCCATATGAATGTCTGGTTTCGTTAAATGTAAATTAAATTACATATTTCTTGTGCTCTATTCAGGCGCCTTATTGAGACATTGACAGAAGCGTATGATAACTTACAATTTAATAAACAAATACTATCATTCAGAAAAGGCCAGCTTCAATATTTGATTTTTTTAATTTTTTAATTTTTTTAAAGTAATACCAGAAGCAAAAGCTCTAAATCTAGTCCTTATGGCTGAGAAGAAATTTTATTTTTATTTATTGCATATATACACACATATATATACACATCTCCTAGGGCAGCTTACAACAAATGAAACACACACACACACACTATTTCAAACTCACGTTGAAAGCATAAAATTGACAGAAATTGACTGAAAAACAACAGGAGCTAATATATCAAAACAGTAAAACCTCTAAAGAGCAGAGTGGGAGAAAAATATTTGTGAGGTAAATATATTTAAAGGAATACGTGTGTACTCCATAAGGGAGAGTGTGTGTTGGGAATCAGGTCAATAAGCAGTGAAATAGCTGCCTCAGGCTGTGGGTGCTATGGAAAGAAAGAAAGAAAGAAAGAAAGAAAGAAAGAAAGAAAGAAAGAAAGAAAGAAAGAAAGAAAGAAAGAAAGAAAGAAAGAAAGAAAGAAAGAAAGAAAGAAAGAAAGAAAGAAAGAGGGGTGGCAACAGCAGCCCTAGTGGCAAGGGTGGCCTTTCCCATTTTGCCACCTGAGGTGAAAATGGAAGATGTTGCACTCGTTGCTGCCCCTACCGAAGCCTCGCTTATCGTGGTTGCGTGACTGTGGCTTCCGCGTTCTGGCAAGATCTCAAGAAGCTGTGGCACAGAGGTGCCCCTTGGTTTCTGCCGCCTGAGGCGGCTGCCTCAGTCTGCCTCATGGACAGGCCTGCACTGCCTCGTGCCCGTTCTTTTTGAGGTCCCATAACCATTTCCCTCTGTTGGATGCCAGAGCTGTGTGTGCCACATGGCCCATGCCTTGTACCCGTTCAGCCAGCTTGCTGCCATCCCGTCAATGTTGAAGGAACAGTCAACGGCTGGTCTGGCTATCCGGCTTCTGTGTGTGGAATATGTCTTGTTACTTGCCTTTGGCAGCAAAACATCCCAGCCTCTCCTGGTTGGGAAGGCCTTGTGATGGGTGTCGAAAATGCCCTCAGCACACAAGCTGTTCTAGGGGGAAATATTAACCGCTGTAGGTAGATTTCCCAGCACCTGGCAGTGAAACACATTACTGTTCACAGCGAGAGGTGAAGCTACAGGGAACCAGGCAGAGGGCCTTCTTGATAATGGCACCCACCCTGTGGAACGCGCTCCCATCAGATGTCAAGGAGATATGTAACCATACAACCTTCAGAAGACATCTGAAGGCAGCTTTTTAAGGTTAAAGGTTTTATTATGTTTTTATATAGGGACGCGGGTGCCGCTGTGGGTTAAACCACTGAGCCTACGGCTTGCCGATAGGAAAATCGGCGGTTCGAATCCCCGCGATGGGGTGAACTCCTGTTGCTCGGTCCCAGCTCCTGCCCACCTAGCAGTTCAAAAGCATGTCAAAGTGCAAGTAGATAAATAGGGAAGGTAAATGGCATTTCCGTGCGCTGCTCTGGTTTCGCCAGAAGCGGCTTAGTCATCCTGGCCACACGACCCGGAAAAACTGTCTGTGGACAAACGTCGGCTCCCTCGGCCAGTAAAGTGAGATGAGCGCCGCAACCCCAGAGTCGTTTGCGACTGGACTTTACTGTCAGGGGTCCCTTTACCTTTTTGTTTATATATATCAGAAGCCACCTAGAGTGGCTGGGGCAACCCAGTCAGATGGGCAAGGTGCAAATATATTATTATTATTATTATTATTATTATTATTATTATTATTATTATTTATTATTATTATTATTTGTTCCTAAGTCATCCAGTGCTGTTCTTGTCTCCTTACCAAACCTGCTTCCAGGGAAGCTTTTCCAACCTAATTTGCCTTACAGTGAACAAGATTTAATGTATTTTCTAACATTCATATCCTGCCTTTTTTTCATCACAGAATCAAAGGTGGTGCAATTGGGCACTACCTTTGAATACCTTCAACAAGGTAGAGCAGGGCCTCATGTACTTCAGTCTGTACCCTTGAACCCTTCAAGGCATAAAAAGAAGGGAAACTGAAACCCCATGTTGTTCAGAATCATTTACTTGCCGCTCGATTGCAATACATGGTTTTCATCCACTCAATACATGCCAGTTCTCTGTTCCATTTCAGCTCTGTAAGCAAATACTTTATCCTCTCCATGCCTTTTATCCTACATAGTGTAGTCGGGTGCATTCCTGACCTAATTTCAGATCCACTCCAATGTTCTGGGGTTTAAAAGTTCAACACGGTCTTATATATTTCTCTACACACTCCCCTTTCTGTTCCCTTACTAAAGAGAAGGTTGGCATCAAGGAAGAAACTGTTATTAGAAATACGGAGACCTCTTCAGAAGTTCCTCTCCCTGTGGTGGACAGCAGGGCAGTGCACAACACAATTGCCGCTGCCATTGCACCCATGCTGTCCATGTGTTGCAAAAGGCCAGGGGTCAAGGGAAGCTGGGTGAGCCCCTGCAGCCTGCCCCCATGTGATCTGGGACCCTGGCACTCAGCATTCCAGCTCATAGGGTTGGAAGGAGTACATGTGACATACCTGCCAAGTTCCTCTCTGAAAAATAAGGGACCGGACCGGAAGTAGCATACCGGAAGTAGCGCTGCCGCCATTTTGGAACTGGGCGGAGCATGCTCAGAAGTGACTTTTGATGCTGCTGTGCCCAGTTCCAAAATGGCCGTCGCACCAGCAGTTGCGCTGCAGCCATTTTGGAACTGGGCAGAGCAGCATCAAAAGTCGCTTCTGAGCATGCTCCGCAAAGTTCCAAAATGGCCACCGCGCCAGAATAAACCGAGGGGAAACAAAAAAAATCTGTTTTTTCGGCTGGGGACAGCTGGAAAAACGGGGGTTTCCCGGGGGAAACGGGAGACTTGGCAGCTATGACATGTGACCTCACATCTCTATGGTGTGGAGAGACCGCCTCCCCATCCTGGCCCTCCCAGGGAGGAGGAAGAGGAAGACAGTAGAAATTTACAACAGGGGTTTGAGGGAGGTCACAGCTCAGAGGCAGCAAAGTTGGGAAATAATGGGAGAGGAGGAGCAGGCAGAACTGTAGCAGCAGCTGGCTGACACCGTGTCACTAGAACGCATCCCAGATCCTTCATCTCCCAGAAACTGGTGAGCCTTAAAAGTAGGAGAGCAAAGAGCTCAAAGGCAGAGGGCACGTGGCAGCACCCGTAGAGGAGGTGATAGGGATGACAAATGAGGAAGTGGGAGAGAGGGGGAGATTCACTCAGGACAACGCCATTATCCAAGAGGCTGGGTTCTATAGCCATTCTCTGTAAAAATTGAAATAAAAAAGGACGGTAAGAAACTTTCCCTTGTCTTTATACTTTCCTTGGCAACCAGCTGGGAGCCGCTGACAGCATCCTGACATCATGCCACATCTCTTTCAACCTTTCCACCGAATCCAGTGAAACTTACTTTTTATTTATGGCCAGGTGATTAGGATGCATGAAAGCAAACGTCTGATGAGAAGGTTGCAGTGTTTAATGTGCTACTGCTGCATTGATTAAACCAGCTAATACCTATTTCTAAACATACTGATGGGGAAATAAATCCTGCTGGTTTTAATTAGGCCAAACCTACTGCCATCCATAGCCTGGCACCTCCGTTTCTGCCTCAACTCCTTCAGCCTCGATTTTTATGGCCTCTGTTATGTGTGGGTTGTTTATATGTCATCAATATGTAGCGCAGTATGTCACCGACTTCAAACTTCATTCTACTAAAGAGCTACCTTCATCTGGCTTGTAGAGTGACGTTTTGCAAGTTCAACCACGTTGCATCAAATTCATATATTACATGCTACAATTGGAACCTATAGCAGAAATGTGCACTGCAGCTGCTCAGGGTTCCCGCCAGCCACGCCTTCTTTCAGACAATCATGCCGCACCCCAGAATACTTCGTTCTATTCTCTTCCTCCCATGACTTCTAATTCTCCCCTCCTTCAATGGTCAGCCAGAGTTTGGAGGCCACAATGAGCATGGTCAGTCTTCACTGGGCTTTGGGGTTCCACTCAGTTTTCCCCAAAACGTTTTTTTTTGGGGGGGGGGACTCCTGTAGACCTTGGGGCTCACCAAGCATAGGTAAAGGTAAAGGGACCCCTGACCATTAGGTCCAGTCGTGACCGACTCTGGGGTTGCGGCGCTCATCTCGCATTATTGGCCGAGGGAGCCGGCGTACAGCTTCCAGGTCATGTGGCCAGCATGACAAAGCCGCTTCTGGCGAACCGAAGCAGCACACGGAAACACCATTTACCTTCCCACTGTAGCGGTACCTATTTATCTACTTGCACTTTGACGTGCTTTCGAACTGCTAGGTTGGCAGGAGCTGGGGCCGAGCAACGGGAGCTCACCCCGTTGCAGGGATTCGAACCGCCGACCTTCTGATTGGCAAGCTCTAGGCTCTGTGGTTTAACCCACAGCGCCACCTGCGTCCCATTCCCCAAGCATACTAATCTATTTATTTTATTTCTTTTGCAATATTTATATACCTCTTGGTTGTGGCAAAAGCTCTATGCAGTTAATGCCTTTTCTCTTGTGCGTGGCTAGTGCCCTTTTGGCTACATTCACCTCTGAACTTTGGAAACTGCGTAAAACAGAGATTGATTGATTTATCGGTATAGTTTATATGGTGTTCTGTAGTTACCTGCATTCTTTCCCCATGTGCTGCTTTCAGAGCCTGACAGCCACTTTCCCCTTGCAATGTGTCATCCAGAGGAGCCCGTTTTCCATGAGGAAACGGCAGGAAAGGATGGGGTGGTCAAATCTTTCCCTTACCAGCTTTTCCCCCTTAGAAACCTACTCCTAAAATGCTCCCCCTCTGCATAGACCCATGTTGTTTACCTCAAAAATATTGATCTAGAATTAGCTGCAAGAAGGAAGCCACTGGTGGGGGAAACAAATAGAGGTTGGACTCCCCTCTTGCTACTCTTTCAAAGATCCATTTCCTTCAAAATCAAGCTGCCTGCTTCACAGGATGTTAATTATATGCAAATAGGGCATGCAGATTAACCCCCCCCCCCCGTCCTCTCGAGCTCCTTCTTACCTGAAGGAGTTGCCTGCCTACCAGTTTTGTATGGTTTTCAGATAGTCTGCAAGTATCACCCACCCACACCCGCCTAGGACAGAAGGAATCACACTCATAGTCATTCACATGAACATAATCCCTGCGCTGGTTACATAAAAGATTAAATAGATATTATATAATCTGGGAAATTAGACTGTTGGATCACTTTAAAGCTTTCAGCCTCCCGTTCTTTGGGGAATGAAGTGACAGAACAAAACTCAAGGTATTGTTTACCTGTGGGGCAGGAATAAAACGGCCAGCACATTTGCAAAGCTAAGCAGGGTCTGGTGCGGTTTCAGATTGGATGCAGGACCATGTCTTGAGATTTCCTGCTGCATAGCAGGGGGTTGGACTAGATGACCCTGGGGGTCCCTTCCAACCCCACATTTCTATGATGCTATGATTCAGTTATGTACCTGTATGATGTCAGACTAATCTCACGATCCCATTTCCTCCAGGCAAATGAGTGCCTGAAGCAATATTAACCCAATTGGTGCAAACATAGCATAGTAAATGTGAGTATGCACTGTGAGCCACTGTGAGTCTCACCTCAGCCATGAATGAATTGCTATACTAGTTCCTGTAGGAGCCAGGGATGTCAGGGTGTGTGGCACAAATTCACTTAGCCCCCTGGGAATGAGGGACAAACAATGGGTGTTGATTAAATGGGGAGCAGACAATGGTGGGTGAGTCAACTGGGTTTCCTGAGAGGTGGGTCCTATGGTTAGTAATGCCTTGGGGGGGGGAGCTAACTTTTACTTTATCAACTTTTACTTAATGTCAGGGAACTGTGGGATGGAACACTGGGGCAGACAAGTCACAACAGTTCCTAGAGTGTCCACTAAGAGGGACTCACCTGGGGGAACACCTGACTAAGTTCCTGTTCCTCCAGATATGCAGATGAGATAGATTAGCTGGCAGACAAAAGCCCCTAGCCAGCAGCCATTCTCTCTCTTAGCCTCTCCTTCAACGGGAACACATCTCCAGAGAATCTCCAGTTAGGATGGTTCTCCCTCTTGGCCTGCTGCCAAGAGAGAGACCAAATGGAGCCTCACTTTACTAAATAGACTCCAGGTGTACATATTTGTAACTTCTCTACGTAAGCCTGCCTTTCTGAGATTAAGCTGTTAACTCAGGATGTCATGTGAGTAAACTCTATCTTATTTTAATACTATTGTGTCGTGTATTTCTTTTAAGAGGGACAAAGGGGATTTGCCAGGAAGTATAATATTGAAGTATAATATTTGTTGTAGAGGTTCTAGCAAACCTAATGCTCAGGCTTTGCTGCGCACAAAAGGGGAATGTCACTCTGCTGATATTGGAAGCTTGCTAACACAAACTTGGGTAGGATCTATCTAATAATATATCCTAATCCACATCCCTAACATTCCCACAGGAACCACCAGGGGCCAGCGGAGAGCCCGGTAGAGCGGGACAGGGGCTCTCAGACGATGCTGGAGCCCCAGAGCCTAGCGCCTGGCAGTTTCCTCCGGAAGGTGGGACTGAGACTCAAGAGGAGGTGCAGACCCTTAGTGATGTTGAGGAGACGAGGTTTCCAGAGGGAGAGCTGCAGAGGGCGGACCAAAGCACTCAAGAGGGGGAGACTCCAGAAGGGTAGGGTGCCATCGCGGCTGCCCCCCACCCACGCTGGGTGCCCCGCCCCCACAGGCGGCGGTCCCTGCCCCAGAACATGCACCATGCCCCTGCAGGCAGTGCACCATGCCCCCAGAACACGCTTCACGCCCCTGCGGGCAGCGCACTACGCCCCAGGATGCATGCCAGCCCCGCCCCGGTCTGATGCTCCGCCACTGCATAGGACACCACCTTGCACTGAGTAATTTACTCCTAGTCCTACTATAATAATTTTTGGTTTATGAACATTAGCACCTGTGCAAGCTCCAAGGCACGGTGTGTGTGTGTGTGTGTGTGTGTCCATCAGTTCTTAATTGTTTCTACTCTGTGTAGGATAATTAACACGGAATTTAAGTGGCAGTGACAGCCTTTATTTGCACTAGTATTCACACACAAAAACAAGAGACCTGGAGCTAGGAAAATGTGCTCTTCTAAGGCAATTAAATTATTTAGGATGCAGGACTACACCCAATAACAGTTATGCTTGCTGGGGCTGATGAAAATTGTAGTCCAGCAACAGCTGGAGGGCAAAATACTAACTACCCAGGCTCAGGAAGAAACAATAATGCATTCATACCTTGGTTGCAGAACACCTTGGAACTTGTACGTTTCAGCTCCCGAACGATCAAAAACCAGAAGTGAATGTTCTGGTGTTCGAACGATATTTGGAAGCCGAATGTCTGGCGCGGCTTCTACGGCTTCCAGTTGGCAGCAGGAGCTTCCTGCAGCCAATCAGAAGCCACACTTTGATTTCCAAACATTTTGGAAGTCGAATGGACTTCCAGAACGGATTCCATTTGACTTCCAAGGTATGACTGTACTGGACTAAAGTTGACAATTCTAGAATAAGCTTTGGAATTACACAGAAAACATGAATTGAGCAAACACTTAAAAAGAAAAGTTGTTGTGACATAAAGCTTTCAAGCAATTGGTGTTGAAACATGTTTTCGAGCCAGGAAGAATTTTTTTATTATATTTTTATCCTGTCCTTCGTCCAAAGAGCTCAAAATGACTTACAAGTCCTGACCCTCTTCCCCAGTACAGTGGCAGACCTACATTTTGGGGGCCCTGAAGCTTGAACTGCCATGGGGGCCCCTGAACTACTGGCAACGAGGTCTGGGTAACCCCTGTTACGTTCTTCAATAGAGTTGTTCCACAACAGATTGCCACACCTTTACAAAATAGGTGCTCCTGACTCTCAAACTTTGGGGTTGTTGAACTTTGGCTTGCGCTCCTCCATAGGCAGGAGGAGCGCAAGCCAAAAGGAGAGCTCAGCGCCCTCCCACCTATGGAGGGGACACTGTGAGCTTCTCAGCGGCTGCAACGAGCGAGCGGTGGCGGTGGTGGCGGCAGCACCTGAAGCTGAAGCCTTCAGCTATGGGCGCTGCTGCTGCTGCCACCGCTGAAGAGCTCACAGCATGCCCTCAATAGGCGGGAGGGCGCTGAGCTCTCCTTTTGGCTTGCGCACCTCCCGCCTATGGAGGGGACGCAGGGGCGCCAGGAGGTGATGTTGCCTAGGGCGCAAAAAGCCCTAGCACCGGCCCTGCTCATCGCCACCCTGTAGGTTATGCAGAGAGATGGTGTCTGGCCCAGCCTGAGTCTCTGAGCTTCCACATTTGACGCTGCAAAGGATGGCAGATATGTAAACTCTGCTAATTGGATGTTAATCTCACTCAAGTGTGTAAGAGGAAGGATAATGAATAAATAGTATCCTATTCTACCCATCCCAACAGAGATTTCGTGGGGCAACCCAGCTGGATGGGCAGGGTATAAATAATAAAATTATTACAGTATTCTTATTATCGACGAGGATTAAACCGTTCAACTTAAAGGCTGTTTCACAGGTTTTGAAAATGGACAGATCCAGCTATTCCTACCTCCATGTATTGCAAAATTGGCCCAACAGCATGAATTAGGATTATGCACACCACGCCAGAGATGAAAAAATGCTAGTGTGTAACTTCTGAAACTTCCTGAAGAATTTTTAAAACCCTTTTTCATATCAGAAATCATTCCCTGGGCGAGTGCAAGCAATTGAATGGTAATTTTAACCTATTGCATTTTAATGCGTTATCCATTCAGAAATGGAAACATGTGCCACATCCCTTTATTGCCTGCTATACAGGGTCTTCCGCCCGTCAGAGAGACTATAGTGACGTTATTTTCCAAATTCTTCTGCTTGTGTTTTTTTTAAAAAACAATGTTCTGAGTGATCTGGAAGACTGTTTTACAGCATATAAGGTTTTAAGGAGCAGCCATCTTTCCAGCGAAGGCCTTTTATCAACAAAGTACTTACTAACTGAAGTGATGTTCAGGGAAGTCAATAAAGCTCATCAGATCTGTAAGGTTAAGCATGCGAATTAGGTCTTCAGCCAACAAAACACTTACAGCCCTGATCGATTTTGCCTGTCTCTCTAGTTTCCAGCATGCACAGGTTTGAATTATTTAGAAGTTCCTCAGCTTGAAGCTGCTAGAAGATTGTTTGGGTACCTTCCATTTAACTAAAATTATCTCTCCAAAGCATCTTCACAAAGGGCGGATTTCATATTGAAAGCGGCCCCGAGTGTAGTCGGTGCCGTCTTCTAGTAGTGAGTTAGGGCACCCCATACTAACTATATCTGGAATTGGGGTGTGGGTGGCACTGTGGTTTAAACCACTGAGCCTCTTGGGCTTGCCGATCGGCAGGTCGGCGGTTTGAATCCCCACGACGGGGTGAGCTATCCCTGCTGCTCTGTCCCAGCTCCTGCCAACCTAGCAGTTTGAAAGCACGCCAGTGCAAGTAGATAAATAGGTACTGCTCCGGCGGCAAGGTAAACGGTGTTTCTGTGCGCTCTGCTTTCCATCGCGGTTTCCGATTGAGCCAGAAGCAATTTAGTCCTGCAGGCCACATGACCCAGAAAGCTGCCTGTGGACAAACACTGGCTCCCTTGGCCTGAAAGCAAGGTGAGCACTGCAACGCCATAGTCGCCTTTGACTGGACTTAACCATCCAGGGGTCCTTTACCTTTACCTTTTACCTATATTTGGAATTTTTGCTCTGCTTAGACCAGCCAAATGTTTACTTCTTGGTCTTGATCTTTCATCCCAACTGAGAGAAAAGAAAATAAAAACGAACAAGAAGGATATTCCGTATGTACACCTGTATGATATGCTTTTTAGACCATGCATCTAATGCAGTGGGCTATAGCCCACCAAAGCTCCTGCTACACAATCTGTGAAATTGTATGGTGGGCACGAGACACTTGGGGTATATACACATTTCCACTTACTCGCATCCATATATATATATATAAATGTAAAAATCGTGAAAGTGTGGGCTCCACTTTTCTCCGTAACCGCTTGACCGATCGTCCTGAAATTTTGACACAACGATCCAGCCCACTCCCCGAGTGTTCCTAGGGAAAATAACCCCTCAGAACTCACACCTGCGCAGGTACAGACCTCTTTTTCAACAAAGTAAAACAGTGCCATCAAGTGTATTTCCTCCCACAGTACACCCCCTCCCTTCCTGTGAAACCTACACCACACCCACAAACACCGCCTCCACCACGAGATCCACCACTCACATACATCCATCCGGCAGAAGTATTGAAGACCTCAGCAGAACTGAAAACAGGCATTTTGCAGCAACAAGGCCCAACATTGCCAAGTGGGGGTAGGGGCCTGCCTGGGGGGGGGATGGGGGCCCGAATAGAGGGCAGGGATAGGTAATGGGTCATAACAGGGTGGGGGGAGACACAGGGATGAAACCTGCCCTTTCCACAGTATCTCGCCTCGACTCAGGGGGACTCTGAGGCTCAGGGGGATCTGAAGGGGGGCCATTACCCTCAATCTCACGGACTAACACACAGCAACACGTGCAGGGCCAGCTAGTTTATTAATAAAACAAGTAAAGATAAAACAAAACGCTTTCAGTCTCTAAATGATATGATGGTGATATTGTGGCACAATGCACAGTTAAGCTGCTACATTTTGCACAACCAGAAGGTCAGCCTTGTGTAGCGGGTGCTGCAGGAATTCAATCTGGAGGTTACTAATGGATGGGTGACAGCGGTTAGGCTATCCTGGTCCATAAATGGCTGCAGCTGTCTTACCTGCCACAGCTGGCAAAGGGCACTCCTAGTTGCTGTGGTCACCTGGGCTTATAATTTGAAATCAGAATGGCAGGTTCGGACCATAGCTGCCAAGTTATCCCTTTTTTTCAGGGATTTTCCATTATGCTGAATAGGCTTCCTCGCGAGAAAAGGGAAAACTTGGCAGCTATGGTTCGGACCCACAGTTTGACATAAAAAGAACGAAGGGCTGAGACTGTGTACCCACTCCGGTTTACTCTGCATCCAATATGCTCCCGCTCTTAGGCTTGGGAGGCACAAGACATTAGCCATATTTATCCTGAATCTATCCTCTCTCCTTCTCTGTGCTTCGATGTGTCTCCCCCACAAACCAGCTTAAATCTGAATAGAGAAAAAGAGCAACTGGCAGCGCTTTAAGCCAGCAACGTGTACGCAGCCTATATAAATGCTACAAGCATGTTACGGGAAAGCATTATTCAGAGGATTTCCCCGCATGTACCAGGCAACGGGGGCGTTTTTCCTACGTATGCATCTTTGATGTAGAGGGAGAACTGCAAAACTTTGCTTTCAATTATCGCCCCAGTATCCGCAGTAAAAGGATATTGTTGTTTACTGAGACTTCGTCTGATTCCTGAGCAGAACTGCATCTGTTTAATGAAACTTTAAATTGTGATCACAAACACCAAATGGCATCTCTCTCTCTTCTCTATGAGCCTCATTTCCTTTCCCCACCCACATCCATTACAGGGGCAAATGCTTAGGTGGACATATTCCTGCCCCATGAATAGTTGTGTAGAAGAGAGCGCTTGTTTTGATGCACTCCTCGGCAGCTGCCAAACCAGATTACCTCTGGGCCCATTCCTGATGCTTAGCATTACTTGGAACATATTTTCCGCAATCATCTGCAAGTCACACAGTAAACGGCGTTTCTGTGCGGTGCTCTGTTTTCATCAGAAGCGGCTTAGTCATGCTGGCCACATGACCCGGCAAAACTGTCTGTGGACTAACGCTGGCTCCCTCGGCTAGTAAAGTGAGATGAGCGCCGCAACCGCAGAGTCGTTCATAACTGGACTTAACTGTCAGGGGTTTACCTTTACCTTCACCTTTATGGTGTAATTTGGCCCCGATATTGTGATCAGCTGTGGAATTAACTGTGCATTTCTTTGTTTTTGTGCGGCACTGGGTGAGTAAGAATATTTTTTTATCCATACTTCTAAGCATAATCTTGTCTGTTGCAATTGTACATTTTACAATGATCATTGTTAGTATATTAAACTACACACGCATGTGGCGTCATCACGGTTGCGATAACAGAAACTAGTAATGGAGCAACGATGCAGCAGGTGATCGTACGTACAATGTTTGCATAATGCATCACTCTTTGCTGGAGCTCTTTGGAGAGTACAAAATGTTTTATACTTTTTATGTTATTTATCTTCCTATTAGCCGGTGTTGTTTCATTCATAGTGAAACTGCACTTACAGTGAAACTGTAAGAAATGTGAAATCCTTCACTAAAAGGCACAGCTTCAAGGTGGACCGTATGGGTCACTTTTAGTGAAGGATTTCACATTTCTAACTAACCATCAAAATGCCTATCATTATTAGGGCTGCCATATGGGATTCATCCTTTGGAAATGGTGTCTGGGCGTAATTTTCAGAAAGCGGCAAAAATGTCCGGGGAAACCCGGGCGTAGGGCAGCCCATAATGAAGGTGTGGGGTTTTTTGGGGGGCAATTATCCTGGGGAAAAAAATAGGCAAGGAACTTAATTTCTTTTGGATATTTTGCAACTTTTCTGGATTTTCACTCTTTGAAATAGGGCAACCCTTATTATTATGCTAGGTGGAATGTGTGTGGAGGAAGACTCTGTATCCTAAGGGGGGGGAGCCATAGCTGCCAAGTTATCCCTTTTTTTAAGGGATTTTCCCTTATGCTGAATAGGCTTCCTCGTGAGAAAAGGGAAAACTTGGCAGCTATGGGGGGAGCACAACATCTCTTAACGGTGCCCTCCTTGGTGGGTCCACCCAAGATCAGAAGAGGCTACACCTGCTACTTCCCCTGGCCACTCCCATGTCTGAGCCATGGGCCAAGGTTGCCCGTTCCAGGGTGAAAATAAAAAGTGGAAGTCCGCATTTTCCCAGCACGTCTGGATCAGCCCAGAGTCTGAAACTGTAGCTTGTTTCCTTTGTCCCATATATAACCCTGCGCAAAGGATCATCAACAGAGAACTCCTACAGACCTTCCAGGTGCATGGCCTCAGTTTATTGGAGCAAGTGCAATACGATATTTGGACTGTTATGATGGACCACTAGATGAAATGATGCAACACTTGGAAGGCGAGCAAGACCATCTTCTTTTGGAGAGGATTTTCCAAGGCCTCATTCATAGCTCCCATCATTGTTCTCAGGTGCTTCCCTGTATCGTACAGGATTCTTTCGCACGCAAAGATCTGCTGATGAAATTTACATTGTGGATATTTGATTGGTCCAAATGAAACACAAGATGCATGTTTCAGCATCTCGGCCTGATCAAGCAAGCACTCTGGGCAACTCCAATGCATTCCTGGCAAGGTTCTGCCCAAGACAACTGACCTCTTTGAGTTCAGAAATAAAAGTACAGCAGAAATAAAATGGGACTTCTTACAACAACTGGTATCCCACCATGACATGAATGCACCGAGGACTCTGGATCAGGGTGTTTACCAAAATGATCAAGCAAATCCACCCTTACGACGCTCAGTTTCACAGCCCTAGTTTACCCTGAATGCTGTTGAACCACTTGGCAGGTAAGCTCATATTTTGCCGTTCCTGAAATGTCACCACCTACACAGAAGCAAAGCTGGCTAAACTGGACCCAGGTTACATAAAGAACACATGCAACATAGAGGTTGGTGTTACAAGAGTTCACACATTAGCAGGGGAACAAGTTCGACCAGCATTTCCAAGGACTTGAAGGTCAGGGTCAACTTCAGCGAAAGGTGAATGGCCTTAAGGGACTTCTCAGAAGGTCCTTTTGATGTATTCAGAGTCATAGGTCCTCACGGCTTAAGTGACTCACGGCTTAGGGCAGTGGTCTTCACCTAAGGTGGGTTGGAAGAAAAGGAGGCACATATATATACAGTGGTACCTCTACATACGAATAACTCTACTTACGAATGTTTCTACTTACGAACGGAGCTCTGTCCGCCATCTTGGATGTGGTTTAGATAGGATTTTTTTCTACTTACAAATTTTTTGATAGGGTTGCTTCGACTTACGATTTTTTTCTCCCAATGCATTCCTATGGAATTCGACTTACACATTTTTTCGACTTATAAATGTGCGTTCGGAACGCATTAAATTCGTAAGTAGAGGTACAGTGGAACCTCGGTTTATGAACTCGGTTTACGAATTTTCGGTTTACGAACGCTGCGGACCCATCTGGAACGGATTAATTCACATCAGTTTATGAACGCTTCAGTTTATGAACAGACTTCTGGAACCAATTGTGTTCATAAACCGAGGTTTATATATGGGGGGGACTAGGGGCTGGCATGAGATAATACAAATGAACAAGGGGATAGTTAGCATCCCTGCTCCTCTTTCCAAAGCAACTGAAGTCAATGTGGAAAGGGGAGAACTTCTTTGTCCTCCACAATTCAGACCTCCACTCTCTTCCTTTTTTTTATAAAAGCATGAGAAGAGCCTGCTAGATCAGGCCAAAGGCAGCTAGTTCAGCATCCTGTTCTCGTGGTGGCCAACAAGATACCTGTGGTAAACCTGCAAGCAGGACTTAAGCACAGGAGCCCTCTTCCCTCCAGCAGCTGGTACTCCAAAGCACACAGCCTCCAGCAGTGGAGGCAGAACACGGCCATCATGACTGGTAGACACTGAAGGCCTCAACCTCCACGAATTTGTCTAATCGAGAACATAAGGCCACCCTTCTCCTCAGTCAGAACCCACCAACCCAGGACCACGTGTTCTGTGTGGCCCATAACATCATAGCTGCCAAGTCTCCCGTATTCTCCGGGAAACCCCCGTTTTTCCAGCTGTTCTCAGCTGAAAAAACGGATTTTTTTTCATTCCCCCCCCCCGGTTTATTCTGGCGCGGCGGCCATTTTGGAACTGGGCGGAGCATTCTCAGAAGCGACTTTTGATGCAGCTCTGCCCAGTTCCAAAATGGCTGCAGTGCGACTTCTGGCGCGGCGGCCATTTTGGAACTGGGCAAAGCAGCATCAAAAGTCGCTTCTGAGCATGCTCCGCCCAGTTCCAAAATGGCGGCAGCACTACTTCCGGTCTGCTACTCATAGCTGCCAAGTTATCCCTTTTTTTAAGGGATTTCCCCTTATGCTGAATAGGCTTCCTCGTGAGAAAAGGGAAAACTTGGCAGCTATGCTGCTACTTCCGGTCCGGGTCCTTATTTCTCCCACGGGAACTTGGTAGGTGTGCATAACATTCCCCTCAGTGTCCCAATATTTTCGCCGTGTGGTGCTGCTGCTTTGTTTTTAATTTTTAAATAAGAAGGAGGCTCACATAGAGACCTGTAACAGTAACCCAGGGTTCTCAGATGCCCTCGGCACACATGGAAAGGGGAAAATACATGCATTTATGGATGCAATCAGGTTGAGGATGTCATGCATTATACAGTATGTTGATATATGGTGCCCAGTGAATTTTATTAAAATCTGCTGCTCTCTATTGGTTCTCACATCGATCCCCCCTACAAATGCCACATCTGGGAGCCAAATTTGCTCTGGCAGCTAAGAAGCTTCAATCTGGTTATGTTAACGCATTGTGATTTTAGATGTTATGCTAAATTATAGGCACATGTTGCGTGATTTCAGAGGAATGTTTTGCTTTTTGCCCTGTACTGTTCACTGTGAAGGCCTTTGGCTATAGACAACAAATTGAACTGAACCCAGTGTTGTCAGATTCACCTCATGTCAGGATTGTTCATTTTCACAGTGTCAGCCAGCTTCAGGTCGATATAATCTGCAAGGAGCTCAGTCAGGGGAATTCATTTCTGGGCTGCCCCACCCATCCAGTTTTCTTTTGTATTTCTAGAAACTCAGGGGTTCCCCTGAACAGAATGATGCCTCCCTACCCATTTTGGCTCCATTTCTGTTGGCACGCACCACGTTAGTTTACTATCCGAGGATAGGAATGGTGCTTATCTCTCATTCCATACATCTTACCGGAATGCAAGGCTTTCTTGCTCCGACTGTGCAGCCTCCTAGTGAGGCAAGGAACCAGCAGCTACAGTATAACTAAACATACCAACTGACTCATGTATATACAGTACCATCATTTCTCAGAGTGCTCATGAAATATATTGCTTTAGATCAAGCATCCCCAAACTGCGGCCCTCCAGATGTTTTGGCCTACAACTCCCATGATCCCTAGCTAACAGGACCAGTGGTCAGGGATGATGGGAATTATAGTCCAAAACATCTGGAGGGCTGAAGTTTGGGGATGCCTGCTTTAGATGTAACATAAGGTAACGTGGTTCCCATATTTTGCTCCACCAAAAGGAGGGTCATTTTTTTACTTTTCATATGCTCACATCTTATCTTTTGTCCAGATTGCGTCTAGCCAGACATGGGCAACATTCACATTTCCTGACCTGCCAAGCCAAATGCCCATTACCCATGAATAGTGGCCTGTGAACTCCTTGACAAACCCTGTTTCCACTGCCCAAATGTATTGTTATGTGTTGAGGCAGCAGCAAGTGTTACAATATAAGCCAGACTAGCTTCCTGTGTTGAGGCGATCACCTGGGTGATGAGCCATTAAGAGAACAAAGGAAAGGGCTCTGTGCGAGATGAAAAATGCATGGGGGCAAATCCCTCCCTCAACTCAGAGATAGTTAGAAGGACGAAGCCTGAGTTAAGAGCCGAAGGGGCAAAGATGTGTTCTAGAAGTAAAGCAGCAGGCTGGGGGAGAGAGAGAAATGTTTGATTTGTGCTTGAATCCAAGGCTGTGCCTGTGGGAGAAACATGACCCTTTGGGGGCTGTTAATGCTGTGAACCCCTCTGTCAGATGCTCAGGTTGTATATATGTGCAAATAAACCATGCATCATAAAAACCACTACAGTCTCCGCTGTGCCACAATCCAAAAGGAAAAATGAACCCTGGAATCTCACACCTATCAGAGATTGAGGTGGCATGCAATAGAATTGAATCACTAGCCCTGGCCAGCGGGCTGTCGTCATTTTGAGGGGTTACAAGCCAGGGGAACAAAATGTAAATAGCTATTCATATTCTGTTGCCCGTGGTCACATATAATGTTTGAAAGTATCTTGGAAATGTCACAACGTCTTCCTGTTTTCAAAGAGGCAAGGGCTGAGATCTCATAGAGGGGTGAATGGCCTTTCTACCACAGTTGCACACAAACCAGCATTGCTGTTTTACATCACTGTGAATCTTCCATTGGGTTGAATGGCACTTTGCATGCACTCCCAACACAAGGTCTTACCTGTTTTTATAAACAACTACAGTACCTGACTTTTAAAAGACATCTGAAGGCAGCCCTGTTTAGGGAAGCTTTTAATGACTGATGTTTTAATGTATTTTTAATCTTTTGTTGGAAGCCACCCAGAGTGGCTGGGGAAACCCAGCCAGATGGGCAGAGTAGAAATAAATTATTATTATTATTATTATTATTATTATTATTATTATTATTATTATTATTATCTGCATTAACGCATGACCGTGTTTGTCCAACTCCTGCACAATTCTGGTTTTAATTTTTTCACACATGCACTTTCTCCAAACTGTAGGAGAACAGAACAAGGTGTGCCATAAAATGAGCAAAACAGGTGAATGATGCTTCAAGGAAAACATGATGAGACAACTCAGGAAGCCACCACAGAGATCTATCATGAGTTGTAACAATGCATAGCATGTGCATAAGCAATGAACACAATTAGCATGCTGTTTGAATGACCGAGCAGGCATAAAGCAATGATTTGTGGCTGTGCTTCCCCTACAATATCATTTGTGCAAATCTCAGTACGGTACTACGATAGAATTCTTTTGATACAATCATAAGATTAATCATTGCCTTAATTAAACTTCGGCAATTCTAAGTATTTCCTTGCAAACAGCAGGGCCTCTGGTGGAGTGCTTTTCTCCTTTCCCAGCCGGGATTACCTTTGAGCTGCATTTGGAGATCATCTTTCACAAGGTAGGGTCACAAGAACTCCATCAGAGTTTTACCTGTGCATCAGTAGCACGGCACATAATGTCTGTAAAAGCCCCAGCATACATCTGTAGCACCTCCAGGCATTACTAGGGAGAACCCCTGTCCAAAATCCTGGAGTGCTGCTACCTGTGGGCCATCTTTGTGTAAGCCACAATAAAAATATGTGGTTTTCAAGTGGTCTTGAAAACCGGTGGTATACTACTAACAAAGCAGGTCACTTTCATCTGTGGTTTTGGACAGAAGCTTACACACACACACACACCCAGTGAGAACCAGACCTGTGTTAACAAGATGAATCACAGGGAAATACTGCAATCGAGTAATACCTGTTCTCTCAGTCAACTCAGCTGACTGATTTACCTGTTAAAAAGGTTATCCTTTTAGCACCCTTCCCGGCGTGCTAGGAATGATGAGCCAATCAAAGACTGTGCAAGAAACATTGCGAAGGCGTGTTGCTCTAGCAGAGAAACAGCTGCTTTCGAAAAGACGTCACCAATCCCTTCTGCTGGATTCCTCTCCATCTTCTGACGGACGTGTTCCACTGAGTCAGAACGAATGAATCTGTATCCACTGCCCATGTGCCGGTTCATGACTAGGGGCTTCCAGATTTCACAGTCCTCTTACCATTTGCCGATTGCCATGGGACTTTCGTGGTTTGGATTTGGGATGCGCTTTAGGAAGACGCCTGTACGTGAATTAGCTTCATGTGTGTAGATCAGTGCATGGTGAACATGTCTTTTAGTAAGCTTCTATTCTGATGGCATGAGTAATCACGATGACTGGTAGATTCTGATTTGCTGCAGCCTTCATCCGCCTTCACAGCCGTTGTAACATACCGCTTGTTATCATCCACCTGTTCTGCCATTGGATCATTCTTTGTCTAGCTCCTCCCCTTTGACCTTACCGCCTTGGGTGACCCTGCTGGGAGTACGAGATTCCTGACGGCTTCGCTCACAAGGGTCATAGAAACATGCAAGCCCACTCACCACGACAAGGTGATGATCCAGCGAGTAGGTAACACAGACACAGACACACACACACCATGGACTGGTTGGACACAGAGGAATGGTGAGAAGAACCAGCTGGGGCACCAAGGGAGAAAGCTCAGAGCACCAGGAGTAGTGGTGAGATGATGATGAGTGGTCATAGGGAGAAGTTTGGGAAGAAGATGTAACAGGGTTTAGTGAGCTGGGAGAGCCTGTGGCAGAGAGAAGTCCAGAATCAGAGGCAGCAGCAGAATGGGATGAGGGAGGCCAAGACATGAGTCTGGCTGGTGAAGAATCACAAGTGTCTCCCCCCCTCCTGCTGCAACCAGCTCCCCCATCCCACCCCAGTATTCCAGAACCAGTAGAGGTCTAAAAGGCGAGGAGGAGAGATTGGTGACGCACAGACAGAGTCTCTGATTGCTTGGGGAAAGCCCTGGAGAGGAGGGGTCTTAGGCAGCTGTGGGGAGGTGGGAACTTTCAGTCTCAACAACTGTTTCATGGGGGAAGACCTACCAGGGAGCATCTACTGTGCTCACGAAGCTTCGCACTCTGCCAAGTCTGTGCTGGTCAGGTTCTTGCTAATAAAGAGTTAACTGCAATGTGCATCGTGCAATTTACTGCTGGCTTGCTCCTCTCCATAGCTGCCAAGTTATCCCTTTTTTACAGGGATTTTCCCTTATGCTGAATAGGCTTCCTCGCGAGAAAAGGGAAAACTTGGCAGCTATGCTCCTCTCACACACAAACGCACAGCCACCAATGTAAGCAAGAGGCACTTCTGCAGTTCAAGGACACATTCCAGCCTGGCAAAAGCACTTGACAATGTAGCACAGAGACAGTGAGAGGTGTGGCTTTGGCTTACAGGGTGTCCTGGCTCAGGTGTCTTCGGCACTAGACAGAGATGCCTGAGGGCTACGTGTGGCCCCCTAGATTTCCTTAGGGATATTATTGAATTAATTTTTCAGCACAGCAATATGCTATGAGGTGCGGTGCAATTCTTATGTATATTTTCTGAGAAGTCCCAAGATGTTTAATGGGGCATATTTCTATGTGTCTGCAGAAGCAGCAGGGAGAAGAAATTTAGTTTTGGAGAAGCAATTCCCCCTTCATTCCGGCTCCAAAACAGCACCTACTATTCAAAGCACTCTCCTTTGGTTTTTAGGAATGCCAATGTTACTTACACCCAGAAGCTTCTGCTGCTGAGATCTGTGCATTAAAAATGCTTCAGTCTTTACCACAGTTTGGAAATCTAAATGGCTCTGGAAAGTCTTAACCACTTGGCTGCGCACCCCTGCTCCGGAATGACAGGCTGAGAACTATTACAGCTGTGCAGAGAGCGTTTATGTCTGCAGGATGAGTTTTCTGCATATCTTTGTCAGCGACCCCAAACTGAGCTCGAAACTGAGGTCATAAGAGGCGCAATGCGGCAAAAAGAGAGTGCACGTACTTTTGTAAACCAAGAAAATATTTAATAAAAAATTATTTTTTAAAAAAATATGTTGCAAGAGGCTCAAGCTATGGGCTCCATGCAGGGACAAAATAAAAGGTTGTATCTCTCACTCTGCCCATTTTCCCCCTCCTTGTTTTTTGTTTTTAATATTTTATTAACATATAGAACACATACATTTACATTTACACAGTACATATACACAACACAATACCTTATTTTCATAACATAAAACAGACATTACTCTATATTATACCTACCTATACTATACGATACCAACACACCTACATACCTATCCCACACAAACACCCACAAAGTGACTTGACTTCCAGCCGTTCTTGTTACGCTACTTTATTTTTCCAATTGGCTTAAACACATTTCGTTATTTCTTTAATCTCTTCTTCTATCTTAACTTTACTCTCCTTTCACTCTAATCATTTTCTGGATCCACTCAATATCTGTCAAAAGTTCTACTTTTTCCACATAGCTTTCGATGTATTCCTTAAAAATAGCCCACTCCTTATTCACTTTTTGTGCCACATCTCCTCTTATCCTCCCTGTTAATTCGGCAATATGAAAGTATTCCATCATTTTAGATAACCAGTCTGTTTTAGCTGGGAGGCTGCTGCTTTTCCAATTTTTGGCAATTAATAACCTTGCCGACATAGTTGCATACACAAATATTGGTCTGACCATATTTTAAAATTTCCTCTTACATGATACCTAGGAGAAAGGATTCTGGGTTTTTTTCCCCCCCAAATGAAAATCAAAACATCTTTTTCAACTCGTAAATATTTCCCTAGAATTCCACTTTAGGTCCAATTTGAGACAAACTCTCATTTCCTCATCAGCACAAAGAAGCCTTTCTCTTTTCTGATCTTTCATATTTGTCAGAGTTGAAAATCCCTGCTCACAACAATGTATCACAGAGAACTGTGTGAGAATTGCCAATGCTCTGGAAGAGGGGTGTGGATAGTTTCTGGTTGTATACCCCCCAAAATTATTTTGAAACTAGACTAGACTGAAATGTTTAAATGTTTCTTTGATTGTCCTTGAATCTTCCTGCCACACTTGCCATTCTCTCCTGCCACGCCAGGGTGGCGCATCGCACGCTTTGAGAACCATTGGCTTAGATATGCTCAAGCTGCCATAAGAAAAGCCTGCTGGATCAGGCCAAAGGCCCATCTAGCCCAGCATCCTGTTCCCACAGTGACTGACCTGTGGGAAATTCTCCAGAGAACCTGAGCACAAGAGTCCCCTCCCCAAAGATTCCAGCAACGGCCATTTAGAAGCATTAAACTGCAAAGCCGTTGTGCTTAGTAGCCACTGGTGAGGAGACAAACATCACTAACCATTATAAATTGTTCACAGGTAGGTAGCCATGTTCGTCTGCAGTAGTCAAAACAAAATAAAAAAAATTCCTTCCAGTAGCACCTTAGAGACCAACTAAGTTTGTCATTGGTATGTCCTTTCGTGTGCATGCACGCTTTTTCAGTATACACTTCTTTCACAGTATAGCTGGGAGATAAGCTAACCTCACATAGTTGTTGTTTAGTCGTGTCCGACTCTTCGTGACCCCATGGACCAGAGCATGCCAGGCACTCCTGTCTTCCACTGCCTCCCGCAGTTTGGTCAAACTCATGTTGGTAGCTTCGAGAACACTGTCCAACCATCTCATCCTCTGTCGTCCCCTTCTCCTTGTGCCCTCCATCTTTCCCAACATCAGGGTCTTTTCCAGGGAGTCTTCTCTTCTCGTGAGGTGGCCAAAGTATTGGAGCCTCAGCTTCAGGCTCTGTCCTTCCAGTGAGCACTCAGGGCTGATTTCCTTCAGAATGGATAGGTTTGATCTTCCTGCAGTCCATGGGACTCTCAAGAGTCTCCTCCAGCACCATAATTCAAAAGCATCAATTCTTCGGTGATCAGCCTTCTTAATGGTCCAGCTCTCACTTCCATACCTCATTACTGGGAAAACCATAGCTTTAACAATCCGGACCTTTGACAGCAAGGTGATGTCTCTGCTTTTTAAGATGCTGTCTAGGTTTGTCATTGCTTTTCTCCCAAGAAGCAGGCGTCTTTTAATTTCGTGACTGCTGTCACCATCTGCAGTGATCAAGGAGCCCAAGAAAGTAAAATCTCTCACTGCCTCCATTTCTTCCCCTTCTATTTGCCAGGTGGTGATGGGACCAGTGGCCATGATCTTGCTTTTTTTGATGTTGAGCTTCAGACCATAGTACCAGGCACGAAATTCAAGTGTGGATTTGAACCGAATGGGTAAGTTGTGTGCACTTCTTATCATTGTGGAATAATACTTAACGGCTCCTTAGCTTTCTTTTCTTTTATGTAACATTGTTAACGACTGGGAAAAGACTTAAGCAAGAAATGCTTCAGTTTCTGAGAACTAGCTGATCAGCTGATAGGCCAGATCAACAAACGATACGAACATTTTTATGGATGTTGCTGCATCTGGGCTGTCTTCTCAGTTCCCTTGAGCTGTCTTCTCAAAAGAGTCAGTTACGATGCAATATTTCAGAAGCTTTCCCCCGTAACAGTGATTTCTCAACTGCCTTGCATCACTGGTTGTGTTAGGTCCGTTTTGCAGAGATGCTTCTTTCAACTAAAGCTGCAACAAGGGGGTGGAGTCTTCCTTTCAGTGTTTATGTTAAGTGATGACTCATCCCTGGGAGTCCGGGCCTCTCTCAGAAGCTGCCACTATATTGAACAAGCAACTTGCTTATCTGAATCTCTTTCTGGGGCCAGAGAGAGAAAAGTTCTTGGACCATATTAACAAGTAAGGAACTTAACAAAAAAGTGGACTGCAGCACTAGCTGCAATGTGTTGATTTGTACTTACAACTCTTTTTTTGGTAACAAGTTTAAAGACAGTTTGCAGTAAAACTTTGAACTTTCTGGGTGTGGAGAGCTTATTGATTTCATACTTTGCACAAGGTCCAGATCAGGAAATTCCACTCACGTGGCGCTGTGGTTAAACCACTGAGCCTAGGGCTTGCTGAACAGAAGGTCGGCGGTTTGAATCCCTGTGACGGGGTGAGCTCCCGTTGCTTGGTCCCAGCTCCTGCCAACCTAGCAGTTCGAAAGCACGTCAAAATGCAAGTAGATAAATAGGAACCGCTACAGCGGGAAGGTAAACGGCGTTTCCATGTGCTGCTCTGGTTTGCCAGAAGCGGCTTTGTCATGCTGGCCACATGACCTGGAAGCTATACGCCGGCTCCCTCGGCCAATAATGCGAGATGAGTGCGCAACCCCAGAGTCGGTCACGACTGGACCTAATGGTCAGGGGTCCCTTTACCTTTACCTTTAACTAACAATAGGGAAATATTTAAAGTTCTCTTGGTGGATGGCACCTGTCAAATGTGAAACCAACAATAGTTTAAGAACGTAGAGATGTACCTTATCACTTTGCTATGTTTTGTTTTGCTTTGTTATTGCACAGTTTTCAGACTTACTGTTAAGTTGTTCTAATAGCCCAGGCATGGGCAACCTTGGGGGGCAGGGGGTCCAGGCGTATTTGGTGGGCAGGAACAGAGGCACAAGTGGGCGAGAAAGAAATGTAAATTTTACTTTTTTTCAATATGTTTGTTTCTACACACACACACCCTCTCATCCTCTAGCCAGGGAAACAAGAAGCGTTATCGGAGTTCAAAAACACATTTTACTCAGGCAAGAAGACTCCAAGAGGGTGCAAGCAGTGGCAGACTTGGGCGCTATGGCACCCTGGGCAAGGTCAAAAATTGATGCCCCCCTAGCCCTCGCCAGGCTTGGGGAAGGAGATGCAAGGGCAGTAGCAGGGTCCTAGAGTAAGGTTACCATATATTTTTTCAATGAATCCGGGGACACTTTAAATAAACAAATAAATACTACACATGGATGGGTGATACCTGGCTTGAGAGCAGGACATGTGAAAAGGATCTAGGAGTCTTGGTAGACCACAAACTTGACATGAGTCAGCAGTGTGATGCAGCAGCTAAAAAAGCCAATGCAATTCTGGGCTGCATCAATAGGAGTATAGCATCTAGATCTAGGGAAGTAATAGTACCACTGTATTCTGCTCTGGTCAGACATCACCTGGAGTACTGTGTCCAGGCAGAGGGCCTTCTCGGTAGTGGCACCCACCCTGTGGAATGCCCTCCCACTAGAGGCCAAAGAGAACAACAATTACCAGACCTTTAGAAGGCATGTCAAGGCAGCCCTATTTAGGGAAGCATTTAATGTTTGATGGATTTCTGTATTTTAGTGTTTTGTTGGAAGCCGCCCAGAGTGGCTGGGGGGACCTGGCCAGATGGGCGGGGTATAAATAAATTATTATTATTATTATTATTATTATTATTATTATTATTATTATTATGTCCAGTTCTGGGCACCACAGTTCAAGAAGGATACTGACAAGCTGGAACGTGTCCAGAAGAGGGCAACCAAAATGGTCAAAGGCCTGGAAATGATGCCTTATGAGGAACGGCTTAGGGAGCTGGGTGTGGTTAGCCTGGAGAAGAGAAGGTTAAGGGGTGATATGATAGCCATGTTCAAATATATAAAAGGATGTCATATAGAGGAGGGAGAAAGATTGTTTTCTGCTGCTCCAGAGAAGCAGACACGGAGCAATGGATTCAAACTACAAGAAAGAAGATTCCACCTAAACATTAGGAAGAACTTCCTGACAGTAAGAGCTGTTCGGCAGTGGAATTTGCTACCAAGGAGTGTGGTGGAGTCTCCTTCTTTGGAGGTCTTTAAGCAGAGGCTTGACAGTCATCTGTCAGAAATGCTTTGATGGTGTTTCCTGCTTGGCAGGGGGTTGGACTGGATGGCCCTTGTGGTCTCTTCCAACTCTACGATTCTATGATTCTATGATTCATTCGGGGCATTGATGCTTCAGCGATGGCAGGGGCAGAGGGGCGGCTGCCACCTTGACCTCAACGCCACGTTTCCCCTTCCTCTGAGGCTTCTATCTCCTTCCTCCATGAGCCTGGGCAGCCCCTGAGTTGTTGGTTCTTTGGTGGTGGTGGTGGTGGTGGGGAAGCGGTGCATGATGGGTCAGGCATGAAAGGCGGAGAAGGAGGCCTGAGAGCAGCAGTGGCGGTGAGGCTCAGGCAGCGCAATGCCTCCTTTCCCATCGGAGCAGCCCCAATCCCATTCCTACTTGCGTGCAAGCAGGAGGGGGCGGGGATCCCTCAGCTGGGAAGGGAGGCTTCCCGTTGCCTAACTGAGAGACCCCTGCCCCCTCTGATAGGCAGCATGAAGCCTCCCTTCACAGCTTAGTTGCTGGGGTCAGGGAAGGTGGGGGCAGCCCGGAAGCTGCATCTTAGAGCCCCTGCACCACCATCCTATGGGGGCTTCCGAGCAGCTCCTGAAGCCAGCCAGAGCCAACTGCTCTGGGCTGCTGAGACTGCTGCTGCTGCATTTCCTGGGGACATTAGATGAAATCCGGGGACATTCCGGGGATGGAATTTGTCCCGGGACTTATTCGCAAATCCGGGGACTGTCCCCGGGAAACGGGGACGTCTGGTAACCCTATCCTAGAGCTCACATCTCCTTCCCAAATATTCCCAGGGGGCAAAAAGAGAGACCCTACGCCAGGCATCCCCAAACTGCGGCCCTCCAGATGTTTTTGGCCTTCAACTCCCATGATCCCTAGCTAACAGGACCAGTGGTCGGGGAAGATGGGAATTGTAGTCCAAAACATTTGGAGGGCCGAAGTTTGGGGATGCCTGCCCTACACATTTTGTGTAGGTGTTAAGTCTGGTGATTGTGCTTATGTTACAGCCTTGATTCCATACCCAGCCCCAAGCACAATAAGGTGCAGATCCTGCACAGACACATCAAGATATAGGTATTCAAAATGATATTGGTAATTGGTAATTGGTAATTTATTATTATTATTATTATTATTATTATTATTATTATTATTATTATTTGTTTTGAGATCGGGAAGCTGCCTTCACTGTTCCAGGTTACCGGAAAACATGTTGATTTCTAAATCATGGTATTAGCTCTCTAACTTCAGAGTGCTGATGAATGCCAATAAACCAGTCCAAAGCATAGCTGCCAAGTTTTCCCTTTTCTCGCGAGGAAGCCCGTTCAGCATAAGGGAAAATCCCTTTAAAAAAGGGATAACTTGGCAGCTATGGTCCAAAGGCTGCTATTCAAATGCTGAAACCATATAAAACACAAACCGCCGCCCCCTCCAGGGATTAAGAGCAATTCCCTTGTGGAAAAACTACTAAATTCAATTAGCATAGCTTCAGAATGCTATTAATTAGCTGGTCCCTACTCAATGCTTTGAAAAGGCAGAGCATTACGTAATAAATGTGAAGTATTATAACTCATTTTATCACTCATATTTTTCTTTCCTTCTGCACCACATTTTAATTTGGAATGCCAAGAATTTATATTTATGGATTGTTGTTGTTGCTTCTGTTTGGCAGGAGACCTGAAAAGGAAATGTGTAATGAAAATTATACTCTTCATCTTTGGGCATCCAGAGAAGAAAGATAAGAACTTCGGAGTCCTAGTGCAGTTCTTAACAAACAGGAAACCTCACCAGGAATTTCTTTGTAAGGTGTAACGGGAACCAGAGGGAGTCAGCTTCAACCTCACGACTTCTTTGCAACGTGACACCGTATCACATGGGTAATCACTCCCATCCCAAATATTCACCCTGGAATGACTTCACCGCACCAGATGTTAATCTGAATGTACCTATTGATAATGATTACAAATCACATCTGCACTCTGCTCTTTGTCCAAGAAGCTCAGGGCATCATAGGTGAGGCTATTCCATTTTATCCTTCCAACGAACAGGTGGTACTTACGGTAGGCTGATGCACAACTGCTTCCCCAGAGCTGCTAAGTGATATTCAGATCCGAATCCAGACATGAAGACATTATATTTGTAGAGCATTCTGGGGCTGATTTGGAAACAACCCCTTGTGGCATTGAGTTCCAATGTCTCTCTCTTTTTCGGGGCTTTCTAGCTCTAAAAACAAATAAATGCATAAAACGGTTCAGTTAATTTACACCACAAGCCGGCACAAGGCTGGAGTCTTTGATATCGGTAAGAAACTACACCACTGTCTCCAAAACAATTTGCATTCTGCCCGTTTCAAAATTAATCATAGGACTTAGAAATAGCTAAGTGTACCTGCCAGGTGGCACTGTGGATTAAACCACAGAGCCTAGAGCTTGCTGATCAGAAGGTCGGCGGTTCAAATCCCTGCGACGGGGTGAGCTCCCGTTGCTCGGTCCCAGCTCCTGCCAACCTAGCAGTTCGAAAGCACCTCAAAGTGCAAGTAGATAAATAGGTACCGCTACAGCGGGAAGGTAAACGGTGTTTCTGTGTGCTGCTCTGGTTCGCCAGAAGTGGCTTTGTCGTGCTGGCGACATGACCTGGAAGCTGTACGCCGGCTCCCTCGGCCAATAATGAGAGTTGGTCACGACTGGACCTAATGGTCAGGGGTCCCTTTACCCTTTACCTTTTACCTGCCACTGCAGTACCAATTCAGAGTTTCCTATTAAGTTTTTTTTGGGGGGGGCAGATTTTATCCAGTAAGGCCCATA
Source organism: Zootoca vivipara (assembly GCF_965207765.1). NCBI lineage: Eukaryota > Metazoa > Chordata > Lepidosauria > Squamata > Lacertidae > Zootoca > Zootoca vivipara. Next base: position 6,485,414 of record NC_142594.1, on the reverse strand, counting down.
AGCTCTAACCGCTAAACAAACAAATACCCTGTTATTTTGTTTGCACTTGTGGCTTCCTTTTTATGCTTAAATAAATACTGATAATTTATTTCTTCTTCTTCTTCTTCTGTTGTTTTAAATTTCTATACTGCCCTTCATCCAAAGATCACAGAGCAGTTTATAATATAAAAACACAAAAATACATACCATAATAATGAAGAAAACCAATACCCCCTCCCTCCCAGTTTAAAAGGCCATAAAGGTAAAAGTAAAGGGACCCCTGACCATTAGGTCCAGTCGCGAATGACTCTGGGGTTGCGGCACTCATCTCGCTTTACTGGCTGAGGGAGCCGGCGTACAGCTTCCGGGTCATGTGGCCAGCATGACTTAAGCCGCTTCTGTCGAAACCAATGCAGCGCATGGAAACACCGTTTACCTTCCCGCCAGAGCGGTACCTATTTATCTACTTGCACTTTGATGTGCTTTCGAACTGTTAGGTGGGCAGGAGCAAGGACACAGCAATGAGAGCTCACCCCGTCACAGGGATTCGAACCACCAGCCTTCTGATTGGCAAGCCCTAGGCTCTGTGGTTTAACCCACAGCGCCACCCGCGTCTCTTAAAAAGCCATAGATTATTTAATTAGCCAAAGGCCTGGGAGAATGGGAATGTTTTTGCATGGCCCCTAAAGATATGGAATGAAGGTGCTAGACAAGCCTCCCTGGGAAGAGCATTCCACAAGCAGGGAGCCACCACAGAAAAGGCCATTTCTTGTGTTGCCACCTTCCAGACTTCTTTGTGGAGGAGGCACATAAAGAAGGGCCTCATGTGATGGTTGCAGGGTCTGGTTCAGTTCATATGGGGAGAGGCTGTCCTGGAGGTATTGTGGCCCTGAGCCTGGAAAGTGCAATTAGGGCAGAATCAGTGTAATATGTTCAAACTGTCATGCCCCGGTGAGCAATCTGGCTGCTTTATTCAGCACCTGTCGAACTTTCCAAACAGTCTTCAGAGGCAGCTCCATGTATAACGTGTTGCAGTGATCCAGGCTAGAGGTTACAGAGCACAGACAACATAAATGGGTAGGCTATCCCTGCCCAGATAGGAGCGCAGTTGGGCCACCAGCCCAAGCTGATCATGGAAGGCTCTCCTTCTCCTTCTATTTCCTACACGAGTAGCTCTCTAACCATGCAGCACAGTGGAGGGGGGGGGAAGAGGTGAGTCAAAAGAGACAGCCCGTCTTCTACTTTGGAAGCCGCGGGATTTGCGCCTTTGCCGCGCGCATTCCCAGCGCATGCCTTCGGTGTGATGCGCCACAGTCACGCCGTGCGTAAAAATCGGCGGTGTGGCTCGAGGGGAGAATGAGGTGTGCTCCTTCCTGGCTTGTGACGGGGAACAAGTGGAAGGCAAAGGCTGGCTTCTCCCTCCCGCAGCTGGGCGTGAGGCGACTCTCCGCCCCCCGAAGGTATCAGCCCCAGCGGCTCCGGCTCCGCCTTGCCGAGAGGGCGGGCCGAGCGCCCGGTCCTTGGCCGCGGCGCTTTGCTGATCCCCGGCTCATAACAAGCCGGGCGCACCGGCGGAGGGAGCAGAGCGCGGCTGGAGGGTAGCAACGGAAACCACCTCCCATCTCGTAGGAGCCGGCGGAGAGAAATAGGGCTGCCCGGGGGGGAGTGGTTGGCCGAGCGGTACAAGCCATCCGGAGGAGGACGGCGCTTCCCTTCCGAGCTCCACTCCTCTCCTCCTTCTTCCTGGCTTGGCCAAAAAGCAACGCGGTGGGGAAATCCGCGGGCAGAGAGGAAGGAAAGGAAGCCCGCACGGCTTGCCGAGCCTCGGCTGCAGCCCGGCGCGATGCTCCGCTAAGCGCAGCTTGTTTTTGGCAAAGGGCCGCCGGGATTGCGCGTTCCCTCCGCGCTGCAGCCGCTGATCCAGGGCAGAAGCGTTTTCTCCCAAATTTGCAGCCGGCTGGTTGACCATCAGCTTTTGCGGCTGCCCTTCTCGGTTGCAGGCACGCATTCCTGCATCTGTGTGTATTTGGAATATTTTTAACTTTGCCCTGCGCTTGGAGTGCCGTCCAGCAGCAGCCCGCGAATATCCCAGCCGCTTGCCAAGTTTGATTTTGGAGCCCGGTGTTTACAGCCCGCCTCCCTCCCTCCCTCCCTCCCAGGAGGAATATTTTGTTGCCAGTTTCTTGAATGAGACGCTTAAGGTCCTCTGCCTCTGATGTTGCCTGCCTGCTAAGGAGGGAATCCTGGACGGTGCAGAGTGCCACGCTACTGCTGTGCAGGCCAGCTGTCTCCTTAAGAGCCACCAAGCGCCTCCTGAGCGACCGTGGATTATTGCACCGCTGCTAAAGCAAGCCAGCCAGCATGGGGGGCAACCTTGGCTGCCACCGCTCCATCCCCAGAGACCCCTCGGACCTGTGTCACAGCCGCAAATTTAGTGCAGCCTGCAACTTCAGCAACATCCTCGTGAACCAGGAGAGGCTGAATATCAACGCAGCCACCGAGGAGGAGCTCATGACTCTGCCCGGGGTCACCAGGACGGTTGCGCAGAGCATTGTGGAATACCGGGAATATATTGGGGGCTTCAAGAAGGTCGAGGACTTGGCCCTGGTGAGTGGGGTCGGGGCTGCCAGGCTGGAGCAGGTGAAGTTTGAGATCTGCGTGAGCAGCAAAGGGAACTCGGCCCAGCACTCGCCCAGCTCCTTACGGAAGGACCAGAACCTCGACCACCTTTCAGCTGCGAAGATCAATATCAACACGGCCACCCCTGCCCAGCTCATGAGCATCCGTGGCGTCACGGAAAAAATAGCCAATGGCATCGTCGAATACCGCCGAGAGCACGGGCCCTTCAAGAACATTGAGGACATGGTCAAGATGGAGTGCATCAATTCTTCGTTCTTGGACAAAATCCGGCACCAGGTATTTGCCGAGCGCTCCAGGCCTCCTTCTACGAATACCAATGGCGGCCTCAATTTCATGGTCAAGCCTCACCCGAGCCCCACCTCGCTGAGCCTCCAGAGTGAGGACTTGGATTTCCCTCCTGGAGGACCGACGCAGATTATCTCCACGCGGCCCACTGTGGAGATGTTTGGTGGGGTGCGGGATGGGAAGCCCGTGCTGAGGTTGGCCACCTGGAATCTGCAGAGCTGCTCCATCGAAAAAGCCAACAATCCTGGCGTGCGAGAAGTCGTGTGTATGACGCTGCTGGAGAACAGGTAGGGGACTTCTTGTGCAGTACCTGCAGATACGGTAGTTCTCCTTCGTCTGTTTGCTTAATGCTTCCCTTGGCTTTGGGATGATCTCCTGGTTTAAGCCAGGAATAGGGGGAGCCTTTTGGCCATCCTGATGTTGCCGGACTGCAGCTCCCATCATTCCTGACAGTTAGCCATGCTGGCCAGGCCTGATGGGAGCTAGAGTCCAGTAATATCTGGAGAGCCACAGGTTCTCCACCGCTGCTTTCGAACAAAATATGATGGGGCAAACTGAACTCAACTGTTCCCTGTTTATCTGTAAGCCCATAGCTAATCCTGTTAACCTTTGCCCATAGGCCAAAATAATGCCCATTGGACATATTCAGAGATGCTCCGTCCTGATGCCACAGCCTACCATTTAAACCTTTCTGTGTAACTAAAACTCTGTTGAGATATGTGGTATTTAGTTCAGAAACTGACTCATCTGGGCCAGTGTCCCATGAATCGCAACTGAGAACGGTATACATAAGTAGGAATATCTCCATGCTCCCCATTCTGTTATTTACCTCTTAGCGGATGTAGGTGATGCATTTAAGCCTGAATCTGCTCCAATTCCTTAACAATTTCTGAAAAGCAAAAGGTGGGTGGATGAAGGGGCATAATTCTCATTCTCCTGTCGGCAATTTCCTCCTTGCTGTCTTGTCTCCTGATGTCTCTTTTCCCATTACTGAAAGTGAGCTTGGTTGTGCGGCAAAAACACTTGAGGTGTGTAGGGTTTTTCCTCCCCTTCACCTGATTCCCCCCCTTTACTCTCATCGGGATCCCTTGCTGTCTGTTTTCTGTGTGGTTTGGGTAGATCCAGGATTAGACATGCAGATCTGCATCCGGCTTCTTACGAAGTTTGAACCTGAGCTTTTGGAGGTCTTGGGCATATCACATGGACTTGGGAGTCCCAAAATATGAGAGCTACGATGCAGAGGCCACTGAAAAGCATGCACTCATTTAGCTGTCCACAAAGTGTGGATAACATCTTGCGTGCTGGCTCATTCATTTTACCTGTTTGCACGCCAGCATTCTGCAGCCAGGTAGTGTCCATACTGATTTCAAATTGTGTTCGCCGTTGTGTGCACAACCCTCACGGGACCTTTGCATGGAAGCCTTCGTGTTTAAATCAGTCTTAAGGCTAATGAATGAGGGAGATGGGCCTCCGGACACTGAGCATTTCCTGTCGAATTTAAATTGCCCTGGCAGTCTACTAGTCCATGTGTTTCAGTCAAGGCAAACTCCAGGGCAAGGATTTGCTTGTCTGGCCAGACAGTTTTGAATGGTGATTAGGAACAAGAAGTGAGTGCTTTATTGCTGCAACTTCTTGGGCTTAGCAGTTTCTTTAGAAAGAGGCACCGTGAGCAAGAATTTGTGTATATATACGTTGCCATGGCAAGCATTGCTTGAAAATAGTGCTGTGTTCATCGGAGGTTCAGTGACCTCATTATTTTGAAACTGAGGTAATGCTGCGTGTCAAACCCCATTTTCTCTTTCTGTTCTTTCGTGGAAAAATTCCCCTCCTCTCTCTTCAGAAAAGCTTGATTTGATATTGTTGTCTTGGTTCCTAGGTGGAGAAAGTACACATAAAAGACTTAAAGGGGTATTTTTCGTAGGAGTGATTTCAGACCTGTGATTTAATGTATTTTTGCCAAAGAACTCCCCCCCCCCCCAGCCTGCATTGCAACCTGAACTTGAGTAACGGCTATTGTTCACATGTCCGCAGTGCAGAGATGAAACTGCATTTGGTATATATACCATATTGCAGTACGTTTTGTTTTCCCACAAGCAGAAGCATGCTGGAGCACTGGGAAGCTTTTGTGGGTTGGCTCAGAAGGAAGGAATGAGCAATTCGTGTTTACAGCGGTGAAGCTTGTGCTGCAATCTTCCTCCCTTGCAACATAGGGCTGTGAGTGATCAAAAACGTACACATAGCAGTCCTTGCCTTAAGAACTTTCAGGGAAGCAGAAGAACACACCCCTTTTCAAAAGTTCCTGGTTGGGTTGCAGGTTCAGACAGACCGATGTACAGGATTCTGACACGGCACAGAAGTTTCAATTACATAGATCATCACCCAATAACAAAGGGATTGGCAGCTGCAAGAACTTATTTCATGATCTTCGTGTTACAATCAGATGGCCCTGGGAGGGTGTCCTGGAGTCTATAATATATAGAAACATGAGATGCTCCTCTAAAATGAGTTAGACCATCATTCCATATAGATCAGCATTGTCCAAGTTGACTGCCCACAACTCTCTAGGGTTTCAGATGGAAGTCTTATCCAGTCCGACCTGTTGATTCCCAAGTAAACGTGCCTGGGAACAGAGGTGTTAATCATGTTGCTCAACTGTCATGTTGTACATCCCTTCCCATACTGTCCCTGTGTCAAATGAAAGGAAATTGCCCCGCCCCATGAAAAACATCCAAATCTAGCATGTCAGGGAACAAGACAAGCCAGAACTGTTCTCCCTGACATGCTAGCTTTCTGTGAGTAGGAAAACATGACATGAGGGAGCATCTGAAACATGGATGGAACGGTCTGGGCAGAGCTGCACAATGGGGCGCCTTGATCCATTTAATTTAGGACACATGGGCGTACCCAGCATGCGGCAGGGGGGCCGCTGCCCTCCCCTAGAAGCAGGGCAGCTGGAGAGGACAGGCAGGGACGCTGCCTGCTGTGCTCCGCCTCAGCCTCATTTGCATGTATGCCGTGAAGTTCCATGGAGCATTGTGGGGCAGCACTTTCTGTGCTGTGCTCGCTGTGACTTGAAAGAGTGTGGGCTGAAGTTAGCCCAGGTCCAGGTTTCCTCCAACGGAGGCAGCTGCCTCGTTTTAGTCACCGCTGCCATTAAAGGAGCGGGCGAGGCAGGAGTGCAAGCGCGGGTGGCTCCGTGTGCTGCCTTGCAAACGGCCCCCTTTCCTCGGGGGGGGGGGCGTGGACATTGACCATGCCTCCTGCGGGGGATCCTGGCCACGTCATTGCCAGCTAGCCAATCGGGTGGCTGAGGCATGGCTGGGGGCGTGGCTGGCGTGCCCCCCCCTAGCTTTGATCCTGGGTACGCCCATGTTAGGACATCAACTTTCGGGGGGGGGCTGATCTATAAGAAGTTTCACCCTAGCCTCTGATCATTGTTACTGGCAGAGCCAGCTCGCCTATGAGGCAAGGTGAAGCAAAAGCCTCAGGCACCAGGATCCACAGGGGCAGCAGCCCCCAATGTAGGTATTTACTCCCCCCTTGTTCATGAGGTAGGTCTTCCCTCACCCCTTCTTCCCTGGCAAGGAGGGAGGGAGGTGCCATTTTGTGGATTGCCTCAGATGCCAAAATGTCTTGGGCTGGCCCTGGTTACTTGGGGCGAAATTGTTCTTCCCTCCAGTCTTGAGTGTTGAGAATCTCTTTACTTCTCTCTCTTTTTTTCCCTTACTGGACCTGCTCCTTTGGCACCCACAGCATCCTGATGTGCGGAAATTTCTGTAGGTGCAGCTTTTCTGGGCACGGCAGAACGCAAACACAAGGGATCTTTGATCCCCTCGGCCCAAACACACTTGCCTTCCTGCAAACCCCAATGAAAGGAATGGTAATATTGAACCCACGGTTATGCGTGGACGTCTCTCTTTATCATTTTCTTGCAACAGCTGGCGCTTATTGCTAATGCATATTTGATACAGTTATTCTTAGGTTCAGGAAGCAAGCTGCCCCTCAAGGCATTTTGCTGTTTTTACAATATGCATCTACCTTTAGATGAGCTAGCTTGAATTCTGCATCTCCCTGGGCTGGTTTGGTGCCTTGCTCCCGAGCAGGGAAAATAAAACACGCACCACCACTAAAAGGAATCATTCCCTTTTCTGAACAGCTCCAAGAAAGGTTTGGTTGTCTTCCTGTGATGCAGAGCAGCCTTCGCCAAGCCGGTGCCCTCCAAAGGCTTTGGACTGCAACTCCCATCAGCCAGCACAGCCATTGCAATCCCAAACATCTGGAGGCGACCGGCTTGGTGAAGGCTGATAAATTGCTTAATCCTCTTACGCTCAATGTTCTCCGCCACATCAATTGTGTTAATCCTTCTCAAAGGCTTCTTCTATTCTATGAATGAATATGCCAGCTTCTCACAGGAACCGTGGTCTTCTCCTCCCCTATTTTTTAAAATGAATCATTTCCCTCGATGTTTTAAATGGTGGGTTGCTAACTTTCCTTTTTTTGGTAGCAGCAGTATTTAACACTTTTGTGCTATTGACCTGCAGTAAACCTTTGAATCTGTTCCTGAGCTTTCTAATTTTTCCGTTCTGAAGATGAGCGTGGCATTCGTTTTTGACTGTGAACAGGATGTTCTTTCTTCCTTTATTCAAAAAGATTGTGGTGGATGTCTTTTGCATTTGTGGTTTGTTTGTTTGTTTAAAAAAAGGATAACACTTAGAATCATAGAATCATAGAGTTGGAAGAGACCACAAGGGCCATCCAGTCCAACCCCCTGCCAAGCAGGAAACACCATCAAAGCATTCTTGACATATGGCTGTCAAGCCTCTGCATAAAGACCTCCAAAGAAGGAGACTCCACCACACTCCTTGGCAGCAAATTCCACTGTCGGACAGCTCTTACTGTCAGGAAGTTCTTCCTAATGTTTAGGTGGAATCTTCTTTCTTGTAGTTTGAATCCATTGCTCCGTGTCCGCTTCTCTGGAGCAGCAGAAAACAACCTTTCACCCTCCTCTATATGACATCCTTTTATCCACCCTTCCACCCTTCCCTTCTACCCCTATTTCTCTCATATTGGATTTGAAACGGAGACTGGCTTGTCGAAAAGTTATGGTGAGCCATTTGACTAGTGGATCAGAAGCGTTCCCGTAACTCTGTGGTCGATTGTTCTGCAAGTGATATTCCTAAGGGCATATTTCAACACATGTATAAAACTGCTTGGATGATTTTTGGCTTCCTCGAAAGAACAACAAGCACCGGCAGTTTTGTGCAAGGGCCAAAAAGTCATTGGCTAGATACACACGCCTTACATTGAAAGCATGCAACTTCCCCCAGATAACCTTGGGGACTGTAGTTTTTTAAGGGGTGCTGGGAATTGTAGCTCTGTGGTGGGAAGACTACAGTTCCCAGGGTTCTTTGGGGGAGGTCATGTGCTTTATATGCATGGTATGTATGCAGCCAGAGATTCAAGCCTCTTTATAAAACCACACTCCCCAGTCCTGTGTTCCAAGCCATGACAACAAGGCAAATTTCAAACTGGTTTTAAAATGTGTATTGTAGGCTGTGATAGGAAAAAGCTGCACCCTTTGTCTAACCCTTGGGGGTTAGTCTTCACCCCCTCTCCCTTTTCAAAAAGGGCTCCCTCATTTGTGCAAATAAATGTACAGGGGTGCCTCGCAAGGCGAAATTAATTCGTTCCGCGAGTTGTTTTGTATTGCGAAAATTTCGTCTTGCAGTTTTCCAATTTAAACAAATCAAAGCAAAAAAAATGCAAAAAAGTTCATCTTGCGAAGCATGGCCATAGAAAAATTCGTCTTGCGAGTCAACAAAAAGATTGCAAAACGCTTTCATCTTGTGAGTTTTTCGTTGCGCGGGGCATTCGTCTTGCGAGGTACCACTGTATGTGTGGTTGGTAATGAGACTTTCTTTTTTGCTTTTATTTTATTTTATTGCTGGTGTTTTTTGTGTTGGGCATATTTATAATGTGTGCTGTCTACATTTTTGGGGGCTTCAAAATGACATGCCCAGTGGGTAGGATCTCGTCGCGACACCAGATTGCAATAGATTTCCTGGGGGAGATAAATGAACAAGTTGCTCCGTGCAAAGATTCCTGCCACAAAATGCGCAGGGTGAGATCTAGGCAGGGCTGTGGGCAGCCTGAGAAAAAATGGTGAAAAACTAAAGAATAATTAAAACGCTGTTCCCAGAAAAGCTGAATTATGCAAAGCTTTACCCTTTGTGAGTGGTAGTCATCTTACTCAGGAGGCCTGGGACTGCTAGTTTTATTTGAAGCTGAGAGGAAGCTGCGTACATAGTCTGCCCACACACCCCAAACTTCCCTTTGCAAATATGATGCCTAGAAACTTGTCTAGCCTCCAAGTCTTGGGCTAATGATTCTCAGCCAATGGAGAGCTGCTTTCAGATCACCTCTTTTCTCCTAGCTCTGCGAGCGCCCCCCCCCCCCCCCCGGTGATGAAGTGATGTCCATGCATTAAGACCGATACCATTCTGATGCTAATCCAACAATATACATGTTTGACAGCACCAACAAAGACTGTGTGTGCTTCTGTTAGTTTATTTTTGTGTGCTCAGCTCTTGGTGGCTTGGCAGAGTGGTGAGGTGTGTCTGTTTTGTTCCTTTATCTTTTCCTTTATCTCCTTGTATATTTTCCTGTACCCATTCTAATAATACTCTGGAGTACATCCAAGACAAACTCTGCTGTAATAAAAGAGCAGGAAAAAGCACAGCCCTAATAACATGAGCACACACAGAAATCGTTAGCTCCAAAAGCATGCAAAAAAAAAGACTCTTGTTTTAGCATTTTTCAAGTCTAAGCTCTGAAAATCTAAAATAATGATAATGTTATCATTTGTACCCCAATAATGTTATTATTTGTACCCCAATAATAATGTTATCAAAGGGACCCAGGTGGCGCTGTGGGCTAAACCACTGAGCTTAGGGCTTGCTGATCAGAAGGTCGGCGGTTCGAATCCCTGTGACGGGGTGAGCTCCCGTTGCTTGGTCCCAGCTCCTGCCAACCTAGCAGTTCAGAAGCACATCAAAATGCAAGTAGATAAATAGGAACCGCTACAGCGGGAAGGTAAACAGCATTTCCATGTGCTGCTCTGGTTTGCCAGAAGCGGCTTTGTCATGCTGGCCACATGACCTGGAAGCTATATGCCGGCTCCCTCGGCCAATAATGCGAGATGAGCACGCAACCCCAGAGTCGGTCACGACTAGACCTAATGGTCAGGGGTCCCTTTACCTTAATAATGTTATTATTTGTACCCTGATTGGGTTGCCCCAGCCACTCTGGGAGGCTGACTGTGTTTAAACAACTTGTAGAGAGGAAATCTGAGGCCTGTATGCACTTAGAAGCTGCGTTGCAGGTGGGAGCCCCAATAATCTGGAAATGCAGACACTTAGAATAACTCTTCAGATTTCCCCGAGTTGAAACACAGAATCATGCTGTACTCAGAATACATTCTGCAAAAGTAAGCTTGGAAGAGGAGAAGAAACTGCATGCAACCTTAGACTTGCTTTCCACAATCTTTAAGAATTCAGCTTGTCAAAGAATCCAAAAACTTTGGACAAGGAATGTCAGAGGGCAAATACCGGCAATTGTTGTTTGTAGTGGGAAAGTAGTCATGGGAGCATAGGAGCCAACTCCTAGGGGCCGGGGAGGCTTTAGCCAACGCAATAAAATATTTGAGGGGGCTGCCCCCCCTAAGTTGATGGGCATTGTCATTCAAATGGTGTGCGTGCACTGTGGACGGGGCTTACCTGGGCCCCCACAATATTTCATTCAAGTTGGCACCCCTGCATGAGAGACCGAAGAAAAAAGTTGTGCTGGGAAATATAAAACTTGGGCAACTAACTCTGCCTTGCAATTTGATAAAAAGTTCTTTGCATTTCCAAATTTTTATCTCACCCTTGGCACTACTGTACTGAGTTGCTGATTTAGCACAGTGTGTCTGAGATTCTTGGGATGCTATATTGAAGTGGTTCATGATGCACCTTCGAAAGCTAGAGTCTGGCTTATTGTGACTAAGCAAGCATGCTGGTCCTCAGAAAAGAGCCTGTAGCTGCTCTGTTCCTTCCTCCCTGGGCTTTTTTCGCTCAGTGCAGGGCAACTCATGTCTCCTAAACTCAGGCTTGTGGTTAAGATCTCTCTGCTTTAACCATGAACTGGAACCAGGACAAACGTAGGTTTGTCCCTCTACCTGTGCAAAAGGAACCAGGGAGGAGCGATACTGCTGTGATCTCCTCTGGAGCCAGCAGGGTTTGCCCTGTCGTGGTGGGCAAAGGTCGCCAATTCTGTGCTAGATGCCAGCACCTAAGCTTGCATAGCAGAGCTTCTGTTCAACGTACTCTTGGGGGAAGGGCTGCGGCTCAGAGGTAGAATACCTGCTTGGCATGCAGAAGGCTCAACCCTTAACATCTTCCAGTAGGATTGGGAAAGACCCCTGTGTCTCAAAACTCTGGAGGGCCACTACTAGTCAAGGTGTAAACGACGCTGATGGATCAATGGTCTGACTTCATTGTAAGGCAACTTCCCATGTTCTTATGGCTTATTCAGGATGCAGTACTAAACACCGTGATCTGGCACTAACTTTGTTGAGCTCAGTTACATCAGCGTAGACATGACCTGAAGGAGCGTCTCCACCCCCGTCGTTCTGCCCAGACACTGAGGTCCAGCGCCGAGGGCCTTCTGGCGGTTCCCTCGCTACGAGAAGCCAAGTTACAGGGAACCAGGCAGAGGGCCTTCTCGGTGGTGGCACCCGCCCTGTGGAATGCCCTCCCACCAGAGGTCAAAGAGAATAACAATTACCAGACCTTTAGAAGGCATCTTAAGGCAGCCCTGTTTAGGGAAGCTTTTAATGTTTGATGGATTTCTGTATTTTAGTATTTTGTTGGAAGCTGCCCAGAGTGGCTGGGGGAACCCGGCCAGATGGGCGGGGTATAAATAATAAATTATTATTATTATTATGAGCAGGATTGTGCTTCACGTGTTGTAGAAACTTCTTGCTCTGTCAACCAGCATTACAGGGTTGCTTTCCCTTTTCCTAAGGCTTGTGGTTTGCTTTGCAAAAAAATCCAGCATTTCTTTCTCCCCCCCTTTCTCTTCTGCATTGCAGTCTTGGCATCTCCTGTTCACTGGGAGACTTTAAGAACAAAGCATCTTGTTGTCAAGCTGGTCTTGCTTTTTGCAAGGCACCGGGGTTGGCTTTAAAAAGTGCTAGGCAACTTCTCCATGTTTAAGAGAATAATCTCTTTAGGAACACGGATGACAGGGGGAATTTAGCTCAAACATTGTGCTACGGGGAAATGCTTTGGAACATCGACATATTCCAGAGAATAGTCGTCTGACTCAGAACTAGCATGTCTTTAACAAAGGCTGCATGCATACGAACACATCTGTAGCACAAAAATGTCAAGGAGATAATGGTTTCTGGTCCCTTGTTTTGTTCTGAGTCCTGGGAAGGAGCTCTGGTCCTGAGAGGAAAGGATGAAAAATCAACAAAATTTGAAGTGAGTTAACCAGTTTCAAAATGCTCCTTGTCATTCTGAACCAACCCTGCTTTCAGGCCTTCAGAAGATCGGGTTGGGCACAGTCCACTGTGGGAATGGTCTGGCTTCTCAATGCCAGGGGTTTGACTGCTGATAACCGACTATGGCTACACTGAAAGGAGCACACATTGCATCCTCTAAGGCAGTGGTGTCTGGGGCTGGCAAAAGGACAGCTTTCTTTCAAGACATATGTCGTCCACGTTGAACCAATTGTCCGCAAAGTGCATTTTTGCAGGTTGTCCAAGGCACAACAATCCAGAGGGAATCTTCCATTGGCAGGAGAACGGCTGATGCAAGGCTTGAATGCATCGTTTGTCGCAGTTGGAGATGAAAACCAGGCTCAAAACATAACCTTTTTTCTGTGAAGGATTTGAAGGAAGAGAGAGATGCTGCTGTGCTAGTGGCTTGGGAGGGAATTCGACAAGAGAGAATGGGTGGAAACACTGACAGGAGCAGGACACTTTGGTGTGGCAGGTCTACAGCTGGAAACAAAAGCAGACACTTTAGAAGTAAGGAATAGTCCCAAAGTGCAGGTTGTATCATTTTAACTTCAATTGCTACACAGATCTGATTTTTCCCTGCTCTTTACTCACTTTCTTTTCTCTGTTCTGCAATGGGTAGTCGTAGCACGCTTGCAGAATACCATGTAAGGACGTGAGGACAGCTTGAGGAAGGTTTTAACAGAATGACCGTTGCTGGAAATGAAACACAGTTGTAGTGAAAAATAGATTTCTCATGCTTCATGTTTCCCTAATGACTGTTCCTGTGAAATAGTGTTTATTTTGTTTTAAAGCAGTCTGCCCTTTTGCAAGTATTCCAATTACTTTAAGAAGATTGTACACACAGAGATTTCTTTAAAAAGACTCTCTCATAGAATCATAGAGTTGGAAGAGACCACAAGGGCCATCCAGTCCAACCCCCTGCCAAGCAGGAAACACCATCAAAGCATTCTTGACATATGCCTGTCAAGCCTCTGCTTAAAGACCTCCAAAGAAGGAGACTCCACCACACTCCTTGGTAGCAAATTCCACTGCTGAACAGCTCTTACTGTCAGGAGGTTCTCCCTAATGTTTAGGTGGAATCTTCTTTCTTGTAGTTTGAATCCATTGCTCTGTGTCCGCTTCTCTGGAGTAGCAGAAAACAATCTTTCTCCCTCCTCTATATGACATCCTTTTATATATTTGAACATGGCTATCATATCACTCCTTAACCTTCTGTTCTCCAGGCTAAACATACCCAGTTCCCAAAGCCGTTCCTCATAAGGCATCATTTCCAGGCCTTTGACCATTTTGATTGCCCTCTTCTGGACACGTTCCAGCTTGTCTGTATCCTTCTTGAACTGTGGTGCCCAGAACTGGACACAGTACTCCAGGTTCTCCTTCCGATCTCTTCCTGTTTGATCTTAATAAAGCATTAATTTGCGGTTCTCCTTCACCTTGTATGAAGCGCTACTCATGTGTTTTTTTCATATGGCAGCACAAACTTTTTTTTTTAAAAAAAGAAACTGGGTAATTCTATTTGTAAGGTCACATAGAAGAAGGGTCTTCCTTTTCTCTTGCTCTCTGCTCTTCTCTCCTTCAAGATACAGGACGTATTCTTTGTTGCCTTGCGGATAGAATTATCTGCTCTCTTAAGATCCAATGACTTTCGTGAAGGCAAACATCTCTGAATAGTTCCTTTGTGAAAGGAGGTGCTTGTCGGAAGCACCCTGTTCTCTGTTTACTATTAACAAGACTTAGGCATTCAGTCCTAAGGTTCATTGTACCACAGCCTGACAGCAGAATCAAGTGCAAGGTTTCTTCAGAGGTCAGTCCCAATCCTAGGCACTCCCAGGAATAGGTGCCTAGAATTGCAGTTTACAGTGTTAAATCAGTGCAGAAGTCAATTCCATGGGACCTTATTCACAGATCAATGTGAATAGGATTGCAGCCTTATACAGTTGTTGTTGTTGTTTTAGAGTGCAAGAAGAGTCCTGCTGGATCAGGCCAAAGTTTCATCCAGCCCACCATCTGGCCCTCATAGTGGCTAACAAGATGCCCACAAGCAAAACCAGAGAATAGCAGCACTGATTTTTTATCAATAGTATCTCTTAGAGTGGTGAATGGCATTATTTAGGGGAAAGAAACTCCAATGAAAATCCCCTTGATTACATATTTTACATGGCTGCTTATTTGTATATATTTAAAAATTATATATACTTGTATTGGTGTTTTATGGTGGCGCTGTGGTCTAAACCACAGAGCCTAGGGCTTGCTGATCAGAAGGTCGGAGGTTCGAATCCCCGCGACGGGGTGAGCTCCCGTTGCTCGATCTCAGCTCCTGCCCACCTAGCAGTTTGAAAGCACATCAAAGTGCAAGTAGATAAATAGGTACTGCTCCGGCGGGAAGGTAAAGGGCGTTTCCGTGTGCTGCTCTGGTTTTGCCAGAAGCGGCTTGGTCATGCTGGCCACATGACCCGGAAAAACTGTCTGCGGACAAACACCGGCTCCCTCGGCCTATAGAGCGAGATGAGCGCCGCAACCCCAGAGTCGTCCGTGACTGGACCTAATGGTCAGGGGTACCTTTACCTTTACCTATATTTGTAATGCCTAATAAAGGTTTGGTGAAGTAAGTAGCAGTACTCTTAGCATTTACGGCAATTCTCAGCTTCCAGGATACAGAGGCACATGCCTTAGCCTGATAGCCTTAGTCCCCATGAATTTGTCTCCTTTAAAAGTTGGCAGCCTTTGCTAGATAGAGTGAGTTCCATCCTTTAGCTTCGTGCTATGTGAGTTAGTCCTTTCTTTTTGCCTGTCCCGAATCTTGCATTGTCCGTGTGTTGAGATTCCTGCATTGCAAGGGGTTGGACTAGATGGCCTTTGGGGTCCCTTCCAGCTCTACAATTCTATGATTCATTTGATGGTCTTGATTCTAATGTTGTGAGACATATCCACCCTCTCCACACTATGCATGTCCAGCATTCTCCCTTTTTTTCTGCGCTAAAAAACCTGAAATGCAGCAACCTTCCCTCATACATGAGTTATTCCAACTGCTTGGTCCTGTTGATTGCCCTTTTCTGAACCCTTTCCAGCTTTTCGGTATCTGTTTTGTGGTGAGGCTACCAGAACTGTACAGTATTCCAAGTGCAGTCTGAGTCTACCCATTTGCATTATGGCATTATGATATCGGCAGCTTTATTTTCATTAAAGCTTAGATCACGTTTGGTTTTACTGAGTGCAGTTGATAAAGTAAATGTATCCACACACACAAAAAAAGTGTTTCTCCATTGCAGAATAATTCCAAGGTATCTCGTCTGTTGATTCTTTAAAAGAGAGTTAAATGGGTTGCTTGTGAACAGCCGCCGGCTAAAAATGATGATTTTGCTACAAAATGGTGTTGGTGTTCCAGGTGTTTCTGTGAGCTGTACTTTATATGTAAATGGAATTGGAAGCTTATAATGATTCACTCATTGAAGAAGAAGAAAACGAGTCTATTAAATCTGCAGCTGAGCAGATCGCTCTGAAATATTGTCATAGTAAGGCTTCTTTCCCCCCTTTTCATCACATGCCTGTGATTGCCAAATACATGCTCGGTTTTGCGCTCTCCTCTCGCCTGGTTGGGTCTGTTCCAGGATTTCCCGCAGTCATTCCTGGTCATTGACCTCGGCAAGGGCTGGCTTAGTGTGCTCATTCTGAACTTGAAGAGGCTTGTCATCATACATGCAGCAATTGCTGATGTGGAAAAACTTCTGTATCACGGGACTTTTTTTTTTTTTAAGGAACACACCCATCCCTATTGTGATGGTGACTACTGTTCCTTTGCAACAGAGAAATCTGCCCCATCTTTAATGTGAAATAATTGTTGCATTAGATAGAAGATATTGTTCCCTTCTGATCAAGGGTACCACTCTATTCTGCCTTGTTCAGACCGCACCTGGAACACTGTGTCCAGTTCTGGGCGCCACAGTTTAAGAAGGTTGTTCAAGAAGATGTTCAAGGGTCTGGAAACCAGGTCCTTATGAGGAATGGTTGAGGGAGTTGGGTACGCTTAGCCTGGTAAAGAAGTGGCTGAAAGGAGATAGGATAACCATCTTCAAATATCTGAAGAGCTGTCACATGCAAGACGGACCAAGCTTGTTTTCTCCTGCTCTGGAGGGTAGGATTTGAACCAATGGCTTCAAGTTACAAGAAAGGAGATTTCGACTGAACAGCAGGAGGAACCTTGTCTCCCTTGGGTGTTTGGGGACTCTCCCTCATTGGAGGTTTTTATGCAGAGGTTGGATGGCCTCCGTCATGGATGCTTTAGTTGAGATTCTCACATTGCATGGGGTTAGACTAGATGACCTCTGGGGGTCACTTCCAACACTATGATAATCTGTTTTGAACATGGGAAGAGCCTGTTCAGCTTCAATTAATACTTTTAAAAAATATTTTAGCCTCTTATGCTGAAACCCAAAAATGTCACTGCTGTAAGTTATCTGGAAAAATTTAGCTGGAAAAAATGATCAGCCCTTGGCTAGGTGACTGCTTGAATTCTAAACAGGGAAGCGGCAGCGATTGCATTCCATTGCATGTCATCAGCCTGTAATGCAGGTGTGAAAATGTATACAGGAGGAGGGTGCAGTGAGAGATGATGAAGCATTATTTTCATAAGCAGCCTTAGCAGTGAAAAGTAATGTTTAACATACTTAAGTTCTTGCTGTTCAAATGAGTGCAAGGCACCTAACCTGTTTCTCTAGATTCATGGGCACGCCATTGCTGTGATGAAGCCAGTCTAGCATGCTGTTGTCAACAACAGTATAGGGAAGGTTATTCTCTTCCTTCCTTTCTCTCTCCCACCCTTGTCGCTTGACTCTGTTTCAGGGGTCAGCAACCTTTTTCAGCCGTGGGCCAGGCCACTGTCCCTCAGACCTTGTGGGGGGCCGGACTATATTTTGGGGGAAAAAAATGAACAAATTCCTATGCCCCACAAATAACCCAGAGATGCATTTTAAATAAAAGCACACATTCTACCTGTCAGAGGTTGTTACGGCTACTCTTGAGTAACGACTTTCCACATACTTGTCTTTAAAAGAGTCTTTATTGGTGCATGTTATTTACAGTGTAGCGAGCTGTCGGTTTCATGTCCGCTCATTCCGTCTCAGAATCCGGCACTGCCCCTTTTCGCGACTTTGACCAACATAACAGCCTCGGGACAGTGAATCTCCTCCCTTTTCTCCTCCTCCTTAATTCCGGTGCCGAGGGAAAGGGTCTACGCTCCATCTTTTCCCTCTCCCCCCTTTCCGTCTCTCTCTCTTCCCGCCTGTGGAGCAGGGTCTCTCCCATACTGCCGGAGACCTGTCTCTCTCTCTCTCTCTCCGCTTCCTGACTAGCCCCTTCAGACCCCACACTTTCATGGCTGCTTGGGGACGAACTGCTCCTAATGAGAGGGGGAGGTTCTCTGTAATCTCTCCCCCTTACACTACCCATGTAAAAACACGCCAATTCCCGAACCATCCACAGGCCAGATTGAGAAGGCGATTGGGCCACATCCGGGCCATGGGCCTTAGGTTGCCTACCCCTGCTCTATTCTCTTATTTTCTGGTTCCGGGGCTGGCATCAACACATGGTGTACTTGGGCAGTGGTCAGGAGCCCAGCAGCCTTTCACGACCCACCATCCGTGCCTGCCTTGGGGCCTCCTTCAGAAAGGCAAGGGGTCTTCTGAAATTGCTCTGCCCAGCCACCCAAACTCTTTCTGGACTGAACTGTGCAGCTGAAAGAGGAGTACTTGCTTCAGTCCATAGTCAATATTGTTGTGTAATGTAAGAAGAAACGGCCGCAGATATGTAGTGACAATTGCATAGGATCTGGCAACAGTTAAAGGATGCATGCCATTGTCAAATCTGTCATTGAACTCTGATTTACACTCTAGTCCCCTAAACATATTTTGAGTACTGCACTCGTTTATTTTAAGATTTGTATCATAGCAAAGTGTTGAAGGTGGTTTGGGGGAAACCAAGCAGTACATCACAAAACAATGCAGACAATTTGTGGGTTTCCGCCTCTTAAAAAAATCCATTTGACTCAGGGCTCTGAGCTTCTCCTGGGTTTAGCTACTGTTTTGATTTCCCGTGGTGGCCTCGGACGATGCTGTGCAGAGGGCATTGTGGGAAATTAAAATTTCGGCTAGATCCAACCACTCAGTTAGTTGTAGAATATGGCAAATGTCCCTGAGCTCAGTGGCAGAGCCCATACTCTGTGTGCATATACAGTAATTCAGCTCCTATAATCTCCAGTTAATCTTGGGTAGCAGGCCTGGGGAGAGCTCTACCTGAAACCGTGGGATGTCCCTGCCAGTCAGAGGAGTTAGCACTAAGCTAGTGTGACCAATGGTCTTGGTATGAGGCAACTCCATGCACTCACAGGATGAGGGAAGCACAAGGAATGGACTGTGATTTGGCTGGGTTCCTGCTCCGTAGTGTGCTTATCCTAATGGACACTTCAGCTTTTTAAATTGGTCCATTTTCAGCATTTACAAATCAATTCTATTTTTGAAAGTCGCCTCTCCCTCTGCTACATTGAAATGCCTTCCCTGGCTTGCTGGCAGCGTGGAATATTTCAGCTTGGGATGCAAATAACCCGCATAGCACTGAAATATTTACTTAGCAACAAGCTGAAATAGTTCAGAGATTACAGTTTTGAACCTTTGGATCCATCAGCACAATCCTTACTGTGTTTAGAAACTTCTGGGGTTTTTTTGCAGTATAGAAATGGGAGTGTAAACCCTTAAGAAAACACTTGTTCATATATGAATATTGCAAGAGGGAAGCTTTGCTTATTTTCCTTGGAAACCAAGCCATAAGGAGATCCAAAACAGATTCTTGTCTGTTTGCAAATGGATGTTTCTCCCCCAGGTTCCATGAAGAACACTTTTCTGATTAACCCAAAGCCAGCTTCATGACTCATTACAAGGGCGGCACTTAATATGCATTTGAATCGTATGAAAACTTGTTGCCTTCAAGTTTGTTATTCAGAACATCACCAAGATAATTAAAAGCAAACATAGCTGATACCTTAAAGTCATGAAACATGGCTCTAGGTCAGGCATCCCCAAACTTTAGCCCTCCAGATGTTTTGGACTACAATTCCCATCATCCCTGACCACTGGTCCTGTTAGCTAGGGATCGTGGGAGTTGTAGGCCAAAACATCTGGAGGGCCGCAGTTTGGGGGTGCCTGCTCTAGGTAAATGGATAAGGGGGGGGGTAAGTTCACAGATGATCTTCATGATTGAGAAGGCTTCTGTTACTGGTAGCCAGCCACCTTTCTTGAGTACTGATAGATCTCTGGCGAGGATCTTAATAACTGGGCATTTGCCAGGGAGTTCTTCAGACAAGCTAGTCCTAGACTCTTTTTAAACCAAGGATGTGAAATCTATGGGCCTCCAGGTGTTTTTGGACTGCAGTTCACGTCATCCCTGACTATTGGGCATTCTGGCTGGGGCTGATGGGATTTGGAGTCCAACAACGTCTGGTGGAGGGCTTTAAGCCGTTGTGAACCAGGGCCTTGTTTCACTGCAGTCCGGCCATCTTCTCTGAAGGACACATGCAGATCCTTCATCATTGTGGTCTGTCAGTGAGCAAGATACTTTTCTCTCTTTATTTCGCTTCTTCATATTCAAAAATGGTATCAATACAGAAAGGTTTTTTGAATCAGCACTTCTTGCTGCTTCCCCTCTTGCAGAGCCATGCACCATGGAGTGAAATTTGATTGGTATTGACCGATGCTTTTGGAGAGCTGATATCATTTTTGTATTTATTTTGAATGAGTTTCCTTGGCCTAGGATAGTGTATAAATAATATCACGAGCTTTCTCCGTACATATGAAAACACTTTTTATCATCGTGACAATCATGTCAGGTTTCCAGCTTCATGTAAAATTGGAAAATGCCATGTAATTTCTTACTTCCTCCGGGTATACATGCAAATCTATGTATGCCAACAGAATTGTTCCTTATAATTGCTTTAACCTTCTCAATTATTGGACCAATTTGGGGAGACATTGTTTGGGAAACAAGACTTGGCATCTCCTTAGGCCATATGATATATACCTTTAATAACTTACTCAAGGTTGTCTCAGTGGCAGAGTCTGCTCCAAGGTAAATTGATTTTAAGGACTGGCTTTTAAATTGTTTTCAGAACGCTTTTCTTGCTGCGGTTTCCCCCAAAGAATTGTGGGAGCTGTAATACTAAGATATCTGTTCGTGGCGCTTGAAGTGGGCTGCCTTACGATATTGTTATTTTCCTTAGCAGACACTCTCGGCTTGGGGGGCATTTTATGTGGGCAGGACAGGGAAGTTATTTTCCAAAGAAGCGGCCCCCTAATTCTGTTACTCTCAGCTTTTGGTTCCACCTCAGCCTTGATTATTTTCTTCCAACCCTGGGGTCTGTTTCACAAGTATCGTCAAGGGACCTCAGTGGAACTTGTACATTGAGGCCTTTTACCAGTTCCGTCCCAGGTGGCGCTGTGGGTTAAACCACTGAGCCTAGGGCTTGCTGATCAGAAGTTCGGCGGTTCGAATCCCTGTGACGGGGTGAGCTCCCGTTGCTCGGTCCCAGCTCCTGCCAACCTAGCAGTTCGAAAGCACGTCAAAATGCAAGTATATAAATAGGAACCGCTACAGCGGGAAGGTAAACGGCGTTTCCATGTGCTGCTCTGGTTCGCCAGAAGTGGCTTTGTCATGCTGGCCACATGACCTGGAAGCTATACGCCGGCTCCCTCATCCAATAATGCGAGATGAGCGCGCAACCCCAGAGTCGGTCACGGCTGGACCTAATGGTCAGGGGTCCCTTTACCTTTACCTTTACCAGTTCCGCAAACACATAAATATTGATCGCTTTCTAAAAGCTTGCTCCAGCTCCATGCTTTTTGTTGAAACCTTCGCCCTCAACAGGCACAAACACACCCCACTATTTTTCTAATAGCCGGTAGTTATGCTGATAAAACTTTCGTGAACATTGCTCTTTAAACATTCTCTGAATCTCTTTCTCGGAGCAATGATTACCCACTATTATTCCCGCCCCCCTAAATCCTCATGATATCCTAGAAGAGCAGCAAAAAGAGCTCAGAATTCAGGCATAATGGAATTTCTCCTCTTGAGGAGAATGCAGGAGCGTTCATGCAAATAATGAAACACAGCAGAGGCCTCCTGTTGTAGCTGCTGACTGTCAGTGTATGACTTGGGAGGATAATAATGTTACCAGTGTTGTTGTTCGGTCAATGATGGAGAATGGTGGGATGTATAGCAGACTTGCAAATAAGTATTCAAATTTGTTGCTCCTCAGAAACACAGGAGTCTGCCTTCCCCTCATCTCACACTCCCATTTTGCTCATATGTGGGCACATGAATATCCCCTAAGGAAAAAAAACCTGCCAACTGTTTTCCATTCTGCAAAAAATTCCTGGCCTGATAAACTGCAACGAATTCTTACTCTCCGCTGCAGTCGATCAATAGATCTTTCCTGCACAGCAAAAAAAAAAAAAAAGTTACAAGTAGTTACAAGTTGGCGGTTAGGCATTGGTTATTTGGGTTGTATTAAATGGTTTTATTGATTATGTTGGCCCCAAGTTTATGCCTGCGTGGTTGGGGAAATCCCGGTCAGGAATACAGGGGCTCTATGCTGTGTCCGTAACCCCAAGATAGGGGCCAGGACGGCGTATTGAGGCCCCTGGGAGCCTGAAGGGAGAGGGGAGAGTTCATTGCACCCGGGTCCCCATCTCTCCCTGTAGGATTTCCCCGTGTTGACAAGGCAAGTTATTATTATTTCTGCCCTTAGGTGACAGTTGAGAACCAATGCCTACGCAACCACTCACATGTTTTGTATTAAATAAAAGTTGTGGCCAAATTCATGCCCAAAACCATTAAACAAACATTCTGTCTATGTGGTGAGTTATTTGAGGTTTGGGGGACCTCCACACGCAGTGCGCTGAGTATTTTTTTTAAAAAAAAAAATCCAGATCTGCAGTACTTTATAGTCCACTAACATCAAAGACACGTTAAAAAGTGAGTAATAATTGTCATCTCCATACAATAGTCCCTGCCCCCCACAATCAAAGCGAATAAATGTATTGAGTCCTGGTTGCAGCCACTGTGAGTGGCTTTAGGGATCATTGCCTTATTAGATCCAACTAAAATGTCATCAAATAGTGAGCCAGCCTTCCCGTTCTTATTCAGACTGGATGTTCAACAAAACAGTGGGATGAAGGAGAAAGAAGACACTGGACATGATGCTCAGGTTCCTAAGTCTGCAGTTCATTCCTGCCTTACAATGGACTGCTTAGTGGATTGGACTCTGCTAGATGCAAAACAGATTTCAGGGTTGAACCGTGTTGCTTAGGTGAAGAAAAACTACAGCTTCTTCATATAACATCTGGCGGTGAATGATCACTCAGCTGAACAGCTGGGTCTCTTGTGAGGCAAACAGCAGAAGTAGAAAGGAATGTGACTGTTTTCATATTGCCAGAGTTGGGGATTAATTTTAGATGGTGCCCTGGGTCTATAGAAGATAAGTTGGGTGGTGACCTGAGACTTGTGATCTTGACAGTTCAATCACATCTCTGAGTGCTAGGAAATCATCTTCCCTCAACTGTTAAGATCCCTGAGTTCATTATTCTGCAAAGAAAAAATAAATTGTAGGTAGCCAGAGAATACAACAATATTTCTCTGGTTTGCACAATCCTATATAATAAAGTGCAAGTGTCTCTGCGTCCAGTCTCTGTGTCCATGGGATTGCGCTACTGCGCATGTGCCCCACGCACAGCCGTTGGGACTTGGAGCGCAGAGACGGAGCGCGTTGGCCGGCGCGTAAGGGAGCTCAGCCTCTCGACGTTCGGAGCAGCTCTCGCGAGAGAATCCAGAGGACATGCGAGATAGCCCCGTGCTCGCAAGCGAGCGTGTTCTGTCTCCACGCAGGCGCACTCACGAGGCCGTTTACTTCTCGCGTGGACTTACTTCTAAGCGGCAGCGGCCGTTACAAGTGGCGGCGGGCGAGCAATGTCAGCTCTGCGCATGTCCCCGAGGTTGCTAGAGCAACAGGTCTGTTCTAGCACCCGTTAATTTAACGGGCTTCATGACTAGTTTCCAATAAGGTTGACAGGACATAGCCCTGCTTTCCAGCCGTGGCTTGTGAACATACTTGTGCTTTTCAGTCAGACTCTGCTTCCCTTGCTTGGGTGTTGAAACAAGAGGGGTGCACCCATGACTACGGTCCTTAAAGATTTTGTGGCAGAAGGAATGTTTCTCTTATAAAAGCTATGCTGTAATTTTATTCTGTGTGAAGAGTTCCCCCCCCTCCCCACTCCCAGTACCATTTCCCTAAAATCGGAAATCCTGGTTTAAATGCCACAGGATATTTTAATCATTGTAGAAAAAGCCTTCCCTTTCTTTTGTTCTGTTTTTAAAAAAAACAATGCTTTTTTAATTTGCCTTCCCTGTTGCTTGATATCTAAAAGCAGCTCTTCCTGCTGAGATTTTAACACCAACAGGCTGTGAGTTCCCCCATAACCGCCAAGCCCACGCATGTAAACATCTTATGTCTCTTTAGAGGCAGCGAGGGATGGGCTGCAACAAGCGCCAGTTTTCCTGCCATATTAAGTATCTGTAACATCATAAATTTTCTTTGTTTAATACTTTTACAAGTAGGAAGAGGGGGAATAAGTTCTATAGCACGTCTCTGTTTAA
Organism: Zootoca vivipara; assembly: GCF_965207765.1. Classification (NCBI taxonomy): domain Eukaryota; kingdom Metazoa; phylum Chordata; class Lepidosauria; order Squamata; family Lacertidae; genus Zootoca; species Zootoca vivipara. The sequence goes on along the minus strand of NC_142594.1, from coordinate 6,461,251 downwards.
TAGCAGAGTAAAGACAATGGAGGACTTGCTCTGCTTTGTTTCAATTTGCCTCGGTGCAGTTGAAATTGAAAAAGCATTTGAGGGAACACATTTCTCTTGTGTTACAAATTTGAAATGAATTGTGGGGTGGTCTGATAAGTGGCAGGCCTGAGCAGAAAGTGAACCCATGTTCACACACACACACACACACAAACACACACACACGAATCCACACACTATTTCCTAACTTTGCCAGGCCAATTTGTAAGTGGTTGGGGAAGTGTGTATGAGGTTGCCAACTTTTTTGGGCCCGGGGGCATATTTGCAAACTGGAAACACTGTTGTGGGCGCACACACAACCACAACCACAAGCACACACCACAACTTAATTCTGTGGCTGATTTATTTATTTCATAACATTTCTAGACCGCTTGATTGTATAAAAGAAACCTCAAAGTGGTTTACAAAATTGGCTGCCGCAATATTTTGTGAGCCTAATCTGGGCAGGATGAGGAGACCCTGTGGACATCAAGCGAGGTCTCTGAGGTGTGTGTGCGCTGGTGTGCGTGGTCTAGCTGGCTGGGGCGTGCATTGTGAGGTCAGCACACTCTTGCTTCAAATAAAACAAAACCATTTTGTTGCTGCCCAAGGCAATAGAGGTGGCGTTCCCCCAAGACAGTGGAAGAAGAACTGCTGGCCTGGTTGCTGAGGTGTTAGGCTGATGTTCTCAAAGCACCACCAGGCAGTTGTTGGTCTTTTGCTGAGGTGTTGAACCCTCACTGGGGTAGGAGCAGTTGGTGGTCCCCCAGAGCCAACTGTGTGATTGACTTCCAGTGGGAATCCTTGTTTGTTTCATGTAGTTATATGCTGCATATTCCTAGAATGGTCACTTAAGTTGGAGGTAGCCAATGTGGTCCATATGTTGTCCCTCCATCCACTGCCGGCATGGCCGCTGGTTCAGGGATGATGGGAGTTGTAGTCCAACAAGATCTGGAGGCACCACACTGGCTTTGCCATCAGATAACAAATCTTATACCTGTCTCTCTCTTTCTATATAGAACAATAAAACTAAAAAACAATGCCATTTTGTATAACATAGCTGCCAAGTCTCCCGTATTCCCCAGGAAATCCCTGTTTTTCCAGCTGTTCCTAGTTGAAAAAACGGATTTTTTTGTTTTTCCCCAGTTTATTCTGGTGCGGTGGCCATTTTGGAACTGGGCGGAGCATGCTCAGAAGCGACTTTTGATGCTGCTCTGCCCAGTTCCAAAATGGCGGCAGTGCGACTTCTGGCGCGACGGCCATTTTGGAACTGGGCAAAGCAGCATCAAAAGTCACTTCTGAGCATGCTCCGCCCAGTTCCAAAATGGTGGCAACGCTACGTCCAGTCTGCTACTTCCGCCCGGTCCCTTATTTCTCCGACAGCAACTTGGCAGGTATGTTATATACTCAAATCCTAGAAAAAACAGAGCAAGAGTCAGGGAAAGTTTGTTGGAACAGATGACTTTCTGTTCCAACATGGGCAAGTCTCTCAGTCTAAGGGCATCCAGTGAACTTTCTAGCTGGTCTTTGAACCTGTATACCCCAAATCCAGACTTAATATGCCGCTTAGGAGATTCTTAAGTTTGATTTTTCAACATCTTCCTTTAAGGGATTTGAGGGCGGTGCTGATAATATCCGACAAGCGTACTGGAGTTCTGGATTTGAGCATGTTGGCAGCATAGCAATGAACACTATGGGCCATCTTTCTGGGTAGGATGTAGGACTTTGTAGCCTAATGAAATGGACTGGCAGACCCTGGGGCTTATTTGATGTCACAAAAAGTGTTCATGCTTTCCCCCCCTTTGGCTAAAGAACTTGGGGAAACATCCTGGCTCTATGGAGAAATCTTCCCTTTACCATTGCTCAAGTCATTTCAATAACTGAAGACTCTTGATTTATTTATTTTTAATGAAGACACTGTCTTATGCATGGCGCAGACACAGAACTTCTCTTCTCAGAAATTATTGTTCTTTGTAGATTAAAAACAAAACAATCATGTTCCTCTTCTTCCACAAGGAATCCTAGTAACCTCTAAGATGTCTGTCTGGATTTCTGCCCATCTTAGAGTCACTTGAGTTCAACAAACTCACTCTTAGCAAAGTTCATACTGGCCTGAAAAGTCTCCTCAGGCAGTTTTTACTGTTCTGCCTGGTAAAACAACAGCCGGGCAAAGGCGGAAAGAGAAACCACACAATTGCCACACTGCACAATTTTTTGTTTCCTTCGCAAGAAATTCGTAGCATTTCCTCCGACATAAAAAGAAATCATTAACAGGAAACCTGAGGTTAAAACTTAGGAATTTATAATAAATTCTGTTTTTGCAATAAAGGGGTGAGTCGTGGTTTGAAAGCAGGGTCCTTATCGTCTTGCTGAAAAATGGTTGATGGGTTAACAAGTAGGTAAAATGATGTGGTGATTTAATTTGACTTATTTGGCTAGCCCTTCTGGCAAAACAGTGCCATCTGGCAGTTCAGCTCTCTAAAGTTCCCAGCTGGTTCAAACCTCAAATAAGTGTTGTTACCCAGCTTTGGGACGTTTTAAGCAAGTAAATTGTGTTAAAAGGTAAGCGCCCTTGGGGTGCACGGGAACCATTCTAAAAACCTCCAGTTATAGTATTTGTGTGTGCATGCTTATATATACTGTGGTTCATATATGTTGCATGCATGAACTTTCAGTGGAGGTTCTAGAAAGGCAGGAATGCCTCCTTAAATTTAAAAAGTTCATCTCAAACGTAATGTTTCGTCCTAAAATGAGAGAGAAAAGAGAGAGAATTTTGTTTACATTCTGTCTTCTGAGCCTTTGATTACAGTGTTACCTCTACGTACGAATTTAATGCGTTCCGAACACACATTTGTAAGTTGAAAAAATTCATAAGTCGAATCCCATAGGAATGCATTGGGAGAAAAAATTCATAAGTCGAAGCAACCCTATCTAAAAATTCGTAAGTAGAAAAAATCCTATCTAAACCGCATCCAAGATGGCGGACGGAGCTCCATTTGTAAGTAGGAAAATTTGTAAGTAGAGTTATTTGTAAGTAGAGGTACCACTGTACTATACTGCTTTCCAGGACTTGAAATTTACCGGTAGGTCTGCTCTCACTCACTCAGTGGGAGTTCCCTGGCTGTGTGTACAGATGTTTTTATTTTACATAACCTGTACAGCAAGACACGGCCTATGTCAATCACAGACATAGTTTTCCTCTCATCCAAAGTATCTCCACTATTGCTGAAAAGTGCCACCTCCTTTTTCAGGAATGTCTGGAGACAAACACCTGCCTGGCTGAGCCAGAGAACCAACCGCAGAAGGAAAGCCTGAGATGTAGCTGTTGAGATTGAGCGCCCTCATACCATATCATGGGGAAATGAAAAATGATTCCACTGGCTGTTTTGTTTCCCAGAGTTTTAAGGCAGTGGAATTAGGTCCCATTCCCCCCAAATTAGTCATGATCACGTAAGCACCATAAATATACCTGCGGTCGGCTAATTGATTTGAGCCATGCAGGTAGTCATTACCACATGCCGCCACATGATTTGTGTGGCACGCTAGTAATAAAAGCATGTGCAGAGAGCAGGAAATCTGTCATATCTGCATCTGACAAGCAGATGTCAGGGATTCCCACCCGCATGAGTAATTGCTGCACAAGTGCGGCAGTTTGCCAACCTGCCATTTCCCTGAGGCATGCCATGTCACAATGAGACGCTCTGTGGGGCTGTGTGACATCGGCGAAATCAAGTGATAAGGCCCTCATGAATTCCACCACTTCTGGCTGCAAATAATGGCGGAGGAGAGCTTGCATATTTGAATGCCCCTTCCTAAAAATAAATAAAACCTTGTAAATAGAAGAATCACACGCCAGACTTGTTGTGTATGCTATTTCCCTATGTACAGAGGGGCTATCTTTCTTGGGATGTGAGGGGGGGGGGAAAGAGATTTAAATACGCTGTCCCTCTCTGCAACATAATGTGATAAAATCCAGGGGAATATTCCATATTTTGCTGAGAGGCATATACTGCAGGGAGAGAAAAGAGGAATACACTTCAGAAACTGGTGGCTAGACATCTTGTGCTAAGCCTGTCATGGGAAACTCCCTAGGTCTCTCAGACCATGGCAGTCCAAAAGTGGTTACTTTGGGTTGCTAGGGCTGCTCTGTGACAGATGTTTAGGGAAACTGCTTACTATCCCTGTAGGGAAACTGAATCTTGCTGAGTTGTGGGAGCAAAAATATGGCACTTTGGCTTGAAACGCTTTCGCCCTTGCTGAATAAAGTTCCCTTTATAACTTTCTACAGTGTCATTGCTATGTTCATGTTGTGATACTCCAGCGTCAATATGTGTGTGTGTGTGGGTGTCATTCCTTTCTCACTTTGATACGTTATCAGATTGGGTAGTTGGGAGACTGTCACCACAGGGGACTCTGTCTCATTATTACAGAGATAAATGCAGCAGTTGAAGGAAGGGTGAGGTGAATGAATCACAAAAGACAACATGGAGAGCATAGGTCAGTGGACAGCTTTTCCCTAGAAAGGTTACGCTACAAACTTATATTGGTTTTATATCAGATCAGCTTTCAGAGCTCCTTCCGAAGAATTATGGGATTTGTAGTTTATGGGCAATGCTAAGGAATTTCCGTGCAAAGGAAGATCCTCTTCCCCAATCCGATTTCACTGAACTACTGTTTCCAGTAGTCTCTAGAAAGAAAAGAAAGAAAGAAAGAGAAAGAAAGAAAGAAAGAAAGGTACCCTGTTTTAGGTCTACAGTGTAGATGCATACACTGTACAAGTGCCCTACCATCGAATTTTATCAGGTAGCATTTGTGCAGAAGCAATTTTGAACATTCCCAATTGCTAGGGGTTGTTCCCAAACTATTTTTGCAGAACCTCTGGCTTTCAAGTGTAACTATATAACCATAGCTGCCAAGTACCCCGTTTTCCCCGGGAAACCCCCGTTTTTACTTACCTTTCCCCGGTGGTCCCCCGTATCACTTCGTCTCCCGTTTTTCTCCGTTATTTTCTCCTGCCGGCGGCCATTTTTTTCCTTTCCGATTTGCCCTTCTATGGGCACCAAAAATGGCTGCCGGCGGCTTCAAAAGTCGCATCTACGCATGTCCGGAAGTGCATAGACGCGACTTCCGGTGTCGGCAGCGGCCATTTTGGGTGCCCATAGATGGGAGGAGCGACACCGGAAGTTGCATTGACGCACTTCCTGACATGCGTACAAGCGACTTTCAAAGCTGCCGGCGGCCATTTTTGGTGCCCATAGAAGGGCAAAGCGACACCGGAAGTTACGTCGACGCAACCTCCGGTGTCACACGGCTGCTGGTCCCGGATTCTGCAGTCCGGGACTTGGAAGGTAAGTATAACAAGTGTAACTACACAAAGAAAAGGGGCATCATTTGGCTAAGGTCGTGTCATTTCAACCTATTTTCCTCCTTGCAGACCTGGGAGAAAATTATATGTTACTGTGGATTAGAATTACAGAGAAAGCCGAGAAAACAGTCCTTGATGTTTAAATCAGAAGCACTTGACATTTGGTATTTAAAGCCGTGGCAATATTGGCCTGTGGTACACAGAGCAATGTCTGTGTGGGGCTCTGGCTACTGACAGACCTGAAGCTTGAAGTTTCATATGGCACCCTCTGCTTGTGGAGAGGGGGACACCTGCATCCTAATGGAGAAATCCTATTGCTTATTTTGTGGTTTTTGAAAATGAGAATGGTCCACTAAGTATAGGCCACAAGCTTCATTTTCCCTATTGCGGCTTTTAACAGTCACACAGCTTCCCACAGGAAACTCGGGAGACGTTTGCAAAATTAGAAAGTTCTAGCTAAAAGAGTTCATGGTCTCATTAAAAAGAAAAAGGCATGTGCCATTGCAAATTGCTGCTTTGAAAGTGCCTGCAGTTACAAATTACAATGGAGAAATGGATTGGTGATTGAGTTAAATACATAATACACTGAAAAGCTGGTACAAACGTATATTTTGGGAAGTTGTCTGTTTGTTCTCTATGCATTTGGACATCTCTTCAGATATTGTAACCAAATTTTGCCTGGTGGCTCCTGAGATCAGGGAACAGGTTTGGGTCTTTGGCTGGATCTATACTGATTAAAAAAAACATGCTATAGGGGGGGAAAGACTATAAAAACTCTCAATGCAAAATCTCATTGGCGATGGATCACTGCTCTGCAGCGCCATCTGGTGTCCCATGTTTATAAGCTGAGTCCTTGGTCTGGATACAGTTGGGTGCCATTTTAAATCAAGGTTGTAGACCAGGGGTCAGCAAACTTTTTCAGCAGGGGGCCGGTCCACTGTCCCTCAGACCCATAGCTGCCAAGTCTCCCGTATTCCCCGGGAAACCCCCGTTTTTCCTGCTGTCCCCAGCCGAAAAAACGGATTTTTTTGTTTTCCCCTGGTTTATTCTGGTGTGGTGGCCATTTTGGAACTGGGCGGAGCATGCTCAGAAGCGACTTTTGATGCTGCTTTGCCCAGTTCCAAAATGGCTGCAGCGTGACTTCTGGTGCGGCGGCCATTTTGGAACTGGGCAGAGCAGCATCAAAAGTAGCTTCTGAGCATGCTCCGCCCAGTTCCAAAATGGCGACAGCGCTACTTCTGGACTGCTACTTCCGGTCCAGTCCCTTATTTCTCAGGCCGGAACTTGGCAGCTATGCTCAGACCTTGTGAGGGGACAGACTATATTTTGAAAAAAAAAAAATGAATGAATTCCTATGCCCCACAAGTAACCCAGAGATGAATTTTAAATAAAAGGACACATTCTACTCATGTAAAAACACGCTGATTCCCAGACCGTCCGCAGGTCAGATTTAGAAGGTGATTGGGCCGAATCCAGCCCCCAGGCCTTAGTTTGCCTCCCCATGTTGTAGACTGAGCCTTTCAAAACTACACTGATTATTTTTTTGTTTCTTAGCATTTCCAGCCAGTGCTAGGTATGAAACTGCTAGTAACCAATAAAGCTGTAGTTGATTTTTATATGCCTGATTGTTACCCACATGAAAATATGTGTGAAAGCACTGATTGATGACGGCTCCACAGTGTGTATGCACAGGGGAAAACGTCACACTTGTCACTGCATGCGATGAACAGCAGTTTCGTGCTCTGTCCCTTTCAAGGCATGGTCCCCAGCACTCATGTCACAGAAAAGAAAATATTGTTGAAAGTCTGTAATGTGCAAGTGGGTCAAAAATTAACAGAAGATGAAAGTTTTCTCACTGAAAGGCTGCGTAGGATTTAGGATTTAGCTGAGGCGCTCTGTAAAAGCAGGGAATTAGACAACCTTAAATTACATTTGATTGCTTCCAGGGTTTAAAGCTGTTTGGCAAGCACACAAAAACTAAGCTCCTCAAATGGTAAATTCCTAGGAGAAACAATTCCGGCTATTCCTGAGTTCCTCGTATAGCCCTTTAATTTTATTTTTAGCTTTGTTTTATAATATCAAGGAACGATGAGACGTCACTGGCCAATTTTCGAAATGTGCACATCCTCTAAAAATAATAAATCACACAATTTAATAACGGGCTCTCCAGTCCTTCCATTGGGGCAATGAGGGAGAATTGGGGGGGAGGAAAAGATATTTCAGAAGCATCAAAGTGTAACCCGCAAGGGAAATTCAGAAGAACAAAGCAAAGGAGCCAAACAGAAAAGCTTATTTATTTGCAAAATAATCATGCTCCGTCTTCTGGAGGTTGTAAGCCAACTATTGTTTTTATGACCTTCAGATCTTTGTTTTGAATGCTGGCCTTACCTCCTCTGGTAGAGAGGATTTTTTTAAATTTTATTTTATTTTAATCAGTTAAATGATACATCCAAACCCAGTGTAAATGCCTCTGTAAAAAGACACACAAAGACTGTTATCCCCCAATCTGTCTGGCAAAAATGGACAAACCCTGCTTTTAAAAAACGATAGAGCGGTTATTTCATAATTGCAAGTAGACTATTTTAGACCACAGTAAGCTGGGATTAATCCCCCCCGTTAATGTAATAGCAAACAAACACGGGTTAAGATTAGAAAGGAATTTAGAATTTTGTTTTTATGAAAGGATGCTCTGTTGACAGATCAAGGCCCAATTCTGTCTGGAAACTATGGTTTGCAAATCAGGAGGCAGTCTTAGGAATGCCTGCCTGCACATCTACTAAACCATAGTTGAGGCCATCCATGGAGGGAAAGGGGAATTCATGCTGTTGAGCAGAGGACTGAAGGGGTCAAAACATGTCTTCCCAAGGCTCTTCCCTGTTTGAGATGCCAGGATTGTATCTTCTCTGGTCTCACGGCTAGAATCCTAAGCTCACTCACGAGGTGGGGAGTAAGCTACGTTGAACTCAGGAAAAGCTGAAAGTGATTATATGTGCTGTTTCAAAAGGACTTTTAACAATATCATGTGTTTTTAAATGCCAGTTTTTTCATCAGACTGCATGCTGGAAATGATAATATAATAATAATAATAATTTATTATTTATACCCCGCCCATCTGGCTGTGTTTCCCCAGCCACTCTGGGCGGCTTACAACAGAAAAATGAAATAAATTAATCTATTAAACATTAAAAGCCTCCCTAAACAGGGCTGCCTTCAGATGTCTTCTAAAAATCTGGTAGCTGTTTTTTTCTTTGACATCTGATGGGGGGGTGTTCTACAGGGTGGGCGCCGCCACCGAGAGGGCCCTCTGCCTGGTTCCCTGCAACTTGGCTTCTCGTAATGAGGGAACCGCCAGAAGGCCCTCGGTACTGGACCTCAGAGTCTGGGCAGAACGATGGGGGTGGAGACGCTCCTTCAGGTTTAATAAGATTTAGAAGGTGTATACAACATGTAACTCTCGTAACAAGCAGCACATGGAGGGAATTAGTTTATTGTACTCTTCTGGCGCTCCTAATTAGCTGTTATTATCCCTCTTTTTCTTCTTTATTGCTTGGGTGGTGCTGCTTAAGACTACGGCATTTCTTGCTCCGGGCACTGTGGTTGCCTGCATGCTGAGGTTGTGGCAGAGGCATTGCCTTTGCTTTCCAGGAGCCATAATGGCCACCTCTCAAGTTGGCCAGCTGTCTAGTTGCCCTTGATGCCAAGTCTGCTTATCTGCACTAAGGCATCCTGAAGCTGCTGCGGACTTTGTCCTATCCTGTACAGTTTGACGTACCCAAGAAAAGAAACCACTGCAGCTAGTGTTTATAGCACAGGGGCTGCTAGAATGGTGCCTGTGGGCACATGGGTACCCTCGAGCTCTTCTCCTGGCACCATACCTGCCAAGTTCCGGCCTGAGAAATAAGGGACTGGACCGGAAGTAGCAGACCGGAAGTAGTGCTGCCGCCATTTTGGAACTGGGCGGAGCATGCTCAGAAGCGACTTTTGATGCTGCTCTGCCCTGTTCCAAAATGGCCGCCGCACCAGAAGTCGCGCTGGGAACAGCTGGAAAAACGGGAGTTTCCCGGGGAATACGGGAGACTTGGCAGCTATGCCTGGCACCCACGCACCCTCTTCCATCACTGCCCCTTGGTCATGAGGAGCCTCGGATGGCTACCGTTTTCTCCCTTTAAAAGTACATAGAGCTAAGGTGGAAGAGGGATGCTTCACCACTGCCCCTTTCCCCTCAAGGTGCTTTGCAAGCGTCATATTAATTCTGGTGTGCTTGCTCATTCTTATTTTACCTTTGGAAAAATGAAGTTTGTGTGCACATTCATTCAGTGTGTGTTCGTGTGTGTGTGTGTGTGTGTGTGTGTGTGTGTGTGTGTGGCATGCTGAGGGGGCAAGGGGGTGGCATCCATGGCACTTGCTCAAAAATCAGAAGAACGAAATGTGCCCATGGGCCAAGAAAGGTTTGGTTTAGCTGCTTGGAAGGAGAGGAGGAAGGAGTCGTATCTGCTTTTCACATCAAGTATCCTTCAACAGGGTTCGAGTAACGGTAGCCGATACTTAGGTATGGTTACCAAAGTTGGATGCCACCCCCACTCTCTGCCGAGCGCTAGCAAGATTCCAGCAGATTCCGGGCACTCATCAGGGGTTGTGCTCCTTTGGAGAATTGAAGGTGTGGTGGAGATGGCCGTAGCTTTAAGAAATGTGCTTTATTCACATATTTACACCTGAGTTTAGATGGAGAGAGTTCAGATCTTACAGCATAGTCATCTCAAGAGGGGCTTGTTCCCCATGGCAGTACAGCACTGGAGTCAAAAAGCATCTTTGCCAGCCAGCCTTCAGCCAGCCTGCCCAAGATGGATCTCTCCCTTTGTCCTCTTCTTCCCAGCATGCCTTTCTGTAAAGACTTCCTTTTCCCTGTCCCCTTAAACACACACCCCATCACCATGGCACCCTCTGGTCTGCCCAGGCCCAATAAATCCTCTCGGATGGGCCATCAACACTTTTTCTCACCTTCATGCCTCTGTTGCAGGTGAGGCCCTGACTTGATAGGAAGCTTAGCCTGCGCTTTTACACTGGCCTCCAACCTTCCATTCAGTGCGCCAAATAATCAAAATGCTACCACTTATTAATTTCGAGTGTTTGAGCCCCCCCCCCCCAATCTATAACAGTATGAACATCAGAATAGTTGGAGTCTTATGCTCTCCCTGTGGCAAAGTTAAATAAGGCACTGTTGTCATTGCGTGCCGAGGCACCAAGAGGACCCCCAAATAACTCAGACAGACACCATAATTTTTGTTAAGGTTTTTGGCATTAAAATTTGGCCACAACTTTTTATTAAAATACAATCAATTAAATGTGAGTGGCTGCTTAGTCATTGGTTCCCAGCCATCTGTCTCCCGCCTGGGACAGATCTGACTCCCTCTAGCCTAGTAGGGGAGTCAGTAAGTAAGCACCCCCTGAGAGAGGACGGGGCAGGGGGCACAAGCCCTTCTTTGTCCTCTCCCCAGATGCTCCCCGAGGCTCATGCGTGGTCCTGACCCCTAGCGGGGATTAACAGACAAACATGTGGAGCCCGGGATTCCTTTAGCGGAATACTTCTATATGGCAGCAGCAATCACATGAGGGTCAGGCCCAGCCAAAATCCGTACCCCTCAACCAATTATTTGAACCAATGACTAACCACAACCTTACAAGTTGTGACTAGTTGCAGTATGGTAGGCAAAAACCACCTGACACCAGCCAATCAGTCAAGTGGAAAAATTCCTACCAGGCCCCTGAATACAGGCGACCACCTAGACAGGCACTGCAAGGTCAAGCAAAGGGGCCTAAATGAAGCGGAGGGTGGGCGGGAGATTCGAAGCGAGCAGCAAAGAGGTAGCACAAACTGCTCCTTCGGCTTAAACCAAGCAAGGGCTGTCAATCAACAAATTGCAACAAGGAAAAAACCCCCAGCAACAATTAAACCACCAATCAAAGCCAAATATCAGACCCACCCCCAAGGCCCTGGGTCGTCCTATGGAGAGAACCTGCTTTCCAGAAGGCAGAGACTCTTGGGGGCTTTCTGGTATTGTTTAAGTACAAATGGTGACCGTTTTAGGCAGGGGTCAGCAAACTTTTTCAGCAGGGGACCGGTCCACTGTCCCTCAGAACTTGTGGGGGGCCGGAATATATTTTGAAGGGGAAAAAATGTACGAATTCCTATGCCCCACAAATAACCCAGAGATGCATTTTAAATAAAAGGACACATTCTACTCATGTAAAAACACCAAGCAGGCCCCACAAATAGCCCAGAGATCCATTTTAAATAAAAGGACACATTCTACTCATGTAAAAACATGCTGATTCCCGGACCGTCTGCGAGCCGGATTTAGAAGGTGATTGGGCCGCATCCGGCCCCCGGACCTTAGTTTGGGGACCCCTGGTTTTAGGTGTGTCCAAATGGCATGCGATAGCCGACACGTTGGTCCTTTTGGACCCGGAAAGAAGGCAATACGAGGGCATGGGGCAATGTAAGGGGGGGCGTGCTTATTCGTGTTTTGGGGGCGGGAATGGAGCCCCTGTGTGAAATGGCCAGCGCCTGTATAATATGGGAGAAATCCCTCAAGTTAGCTGACAGAAAAGCACACCACAAGCAGCCCTAGGCAAAATATGTTGGAAAAACTCAAGGATTAGTAAGATTCATCTGCTGCAGACAGCCTTACAAAGAGCCACCCCATTTTATGTTAACTTAAGTGTATCCCCCCCCCAAAAAAAAAACCCAACAACTTTTTTTCTCTTTATTATATTAACTGCTTGAGTCATAGTTAACTCCTTGGCCTGTTTTTGCTATGAAGAAATTTATTAGTACTGGATTAAAAAGTCATACTTTCAGTTCTTTAATTGATGCAATCTGCATTACCGGGTGTGTGTAGGAGACAGTAGGTTTTTTTAAACCTGCATTTCCATGGAAACAAAGATCCGAGAAAAATAAAAATGATGGGAACTGGGTGGCAGGGAGTGTAACTGCTTCTAGACTGTTGCTACTTTTTGGGAGGCTTAATTGCATCCAGGGAAAGTCATGTTGTTCAATTAAAGATTCTGTGATTCTAAGTGGATTTGCTGCTATTGCACAACAAACCTGCTTCCAACCTCCAACATGCTGATCCTGCCTTTTGCAGGAAGGAAAGTGATGAGGAAATGCCCTTGAAAGTGTCAGGTAAGAATAGATAGATAGATATATAGATAGATAGATAGATAGATAGATAGATAGATAGATAGATAGATAGATAGAGTGGTACCTCTACTTACAAATTTAATGCGTTCCGAACACACATTTGTAAGTCGAAAAAAATTGTAAGTCGAATCCCATAGGAATGCATTGGGAGAAAAAATTCGTAAGTAGAAGCAACCCTATCTAAAAAATTGTAAGTAGAAAAAATCCTATCTAAACCGCATCCAAGATGGCGGACAGAGCTCCATTCGTAAGTAGAAACATTCGTAAGTAGAGTTATTCGTACGTAGAGGTACCACTGTATTGTCATTATACATAGTTCAACGAAATTGAATACCATCCCATAAAAACAAAACAAAAACACAATTACAGCCCCCCCCCACACACACATCAAAACTCTCCAAGATCATATTATTTAGTTACAGCATTTAAGATGGTTATAGCTCTTGGATAGAAACTGTTTTTTAATCTATTTGTTCTTGATTTAATTGTTCTGTATCTCTTGCCCAAAGGCAACGGTGCAAAAAGACTATATCCAGGATGAGATGAATCCTGTAAAGTATTATTTGCTTTTTGAAGGCAACGGGAACTGTATATGTGATATCATATAACCTCAGGTTCAATCTGCAGTTGAACAAGTTACTTAGGGATGGATGGGGAGAAAACCCAAATCCCACTTCATACATTATCAGGCTAAAGAACCCTCCTAGGTAAAGGTAAAGGGACCCCTGACCATTAGGTCCAGTCGTGTCCGACTCTGGGATTGTGGCGCTCATCTCGCATTATTGGCCGAAGGAGCCGGCGGACAGCTTCCAGGTCATGTGGCCAGCATGACAAAGCCGCTTCTGGCGAACCAGAGCAGCACATGGAAACGCCATTTACCTTCCCGCTGTAGCGGTACCTATTTATCTACTTGCACTTGACATGCTTTCGAACTGCTGGGTTGGCAGGAGCAGGGACCGAGAAACGGGAGCTCACCCCGTCGTGGGGATTTGAACCGCCGACCTTCTGATCGGCAAGCCCTAGGCTCTCTGGTTTAACCCACAGTGCCACCCGCGTCCCAAGAACCCTCCTAGCATTGTGGAAAATGTGTGAGTCATTTTATGTTGCCATGTTGAAACATGACACAGACAATATATAATCTTTGTCAGAAAACCTGTGTTTGTTTTCCCAGTAATCAGAAGTGTCAGGTGAGTGAGTTACTGTGAATTTATTAGGCAACTTTGCTAAACTTCCCACCATATTCAAAATATATTTCCAACTGATGGGCTTATTTCTATTCTTCCCTTATCCATTGATGCAAAGCTCATCCATCACCCATGGCAACGTTTTCAGCTATGAATGGCTGCTCTTTCATTGATGGACAGATCCTGTGGCTTCTTGTAAGAAGAGCTTCTGTTCTGGACGGTGGTGTGCCATTGGTACCACCAGATACGGGGCTACGAAACCTTACAAGCCTGGTCCCTGAAAGCTACAGAAGACAATAGGCTTGTGTTAGCCGATTGCAGTTATCCAGTAAGGAAGCCCAGTTGTTTCTTTTAAGTCTACACTTAATTTTTATGAATTAGTTTTAGGAACTCTTCTGCAGTCAGTACAACATTGGCAGGTGGCTATGCCTGCATCTCCCATTAGCTGGTTGATAGTGGATGAAGACAAATGACCGTGTGACAACTGGGCATATGAAGTACTTGCAGACTAGAAGATAATGTTTACACCTGCCAGGTGTGTGAAGGCTCCTTGCCTTCACACATTGGGACAAACACTGTTCTTCCCAGTTCAATGGTGATTCTCATACTACTCTCCCTTGACTCTTATTGACTCCTTCCCCTTGAATGCATTTGTACCAGGCCAGGACACAAGTATCTTCATTTTGTACACACAGAGAGTTGCTTTGATTTCCTTTAATTAAGGGGTTTTTCATTGTGTCAAAATTTCGGAACTGTCCGTTTGACCAGGATGAAACAAACAAGTATATTGTGCCGAGAATGACTTTGGGTCTCTGTGGATTCTCTGGTACATTCCAGGTACACCCTGTTCCTTGGTGGGATGACGCCAGCTGGCCAAGTGTGAATGAACTTGTTTTTCTGCAACTTGGCAGACTGGGCTTACGGTTGGGTTTAGGAGGTGAGGCCAAGGCAATCTGAGGCAGCAGTGAGAGCTAGTTGCTCAGATTAGTGAGCAGCGCAGAGCAGTCCTGACCCGGAAGCCTTTATAGGGGGCCAAAAGGTTACCCACCTGATCTGCTCTGGTTTACTTGAATAAACATTAGGCTTCCTTGTTGATGCGGCTGCTCCCGGCATTTCTCACCATTTCGCCACAGTTGAGTGGTGGCACACAGGTAGAATTTCTACCTGATCCTCCTTAAGTTGACATTTGGAGACTCACTGTGGATTTGAGTTCTGGACTCTACACTGTGCCTGTTCTGTGGATGCTTATTCTCTAAGACTGTCGATATAATTGCAGAATATATATACTGTATATATATATATTTAAGTCAACCTTTGTAGCCCTTGGAGGAGTTTAATCTATTGGACAGCCAGCAATAACTGCCTCCTATTTTTAGATCCGTTGCACTGCACGTCCTGTAAAAACCACAAAGGATATCCAATCAGTTCTGCTTTCTGCACCAGCTATGGAGGCCAGGTTGCCTTGCACCGTTTAGATAAACGATCTCTCCTTCCCTATGCAGTGCTATAAATCCTCGCTTGGTGATTATGCTTCTTTTCGAGCCTCATGTTTTCATGAGTCAGCACAGGCGTTTGGCTAAAGTCAATGGCAAACTCTTGTTTCTGTCTCTCTGCTTCTCTTTCTACAGCATTTTGGGGCATGTGGCTCTATCTGTGTGCGCCCATTATAAGAAGAGGTTGCCAGAATCAATTTGGTTTTTATTAGGGTTTGTAGAATTTGTCTTTGTAGATGGGTTTAATTATACAGAGCAGCCTATTCGAGTAATGACAAATGGATGCAATAACAGCTGTTGTTGTCATTAATAAAGGTAAAGGGGCCCCTGACCATCAGGTCCAGTTGTGTCCAACTCTGGGGTTGCGGCGCTCATCTCGCTCTATAGGCCGAGGGAGCCGGCGTTTGTCCGCAGACAGCTTCCGGGTCATGTGGCCAGAATGACAAAGCTGTTTCTGGCAAACCAGAGCAGCGCACGGAAACGCCGTTTACCTTCCCGCCGGAGCGGTCCCTATTTATCTACTTGCACTTTGATGTGCTTTCAAACTGCTAGGTTGGCAGGAGCTGGGACCGAGCAACGGGAGCTCACCCCATTGCAGGGATTCGAACCGCCGACCTTCTGATCAGCAAGCCCTAGACTCTGTGGTTTAACCCACAGCGCCACCTGGGTCCTGGGTCATTAATAGTATTTTATAAATTCATGAATCACCTTTCACGTGATTCTTAGGGTGATTTACAAACCTAGCATAAAAACAACTAAAAATAGTTTTCCGAAACAGGAGAAAAACAACCAAAGTTGGATTTACAAATAATACAAAAGGAAACCTTTTCACCCAGCTGGAAAAGCTAATTGAATCAAAAAATGTATTCAGCTGTTTCCGGAAAGTACAGATTGTGAGCACCTGACTTATCTCAGCAGAGATGCTGTGCCACGGAACGGGGAAAGCCCTTCTCCAAATTACTGTGGAGTGAGCTTTTGGTATACTCGGAGTCCTGTAGTGACTTCATGCTCTTTATTGCAGCTTGTAAAACAGTGAATGAAATGCCCCCCAAACCTCAGGCTTTTATATACAGTCATACCTCATGTTGCGTCCATTGCAGGTTGTGTTTTTCTGGGTTGCGAACACGGCGGACCCGAAAGTGTTTGCCTCCGGGTTCCGCCATGCGTGCATGCGCAGAAGCGTTCTTTGTGCTTTGCGCATGCGCAGAAGCGTCCTGCGCATTTCGCGCATGCACTGAAGCGCTCGATTGTGCTTTCACGCATGCGCTCTATTGCCGCTCAGGTTGCAGACATTTGGGAGGTTGCGGTCCGCAACCCGATGTACCGCTGTACATCATTTGAATCATAGAATCATAGAGTTGGAAGAGACCACAAGGGCCATCCAGTCCAACCCCCTGCCAAGCAGGAAACACCATCAAAGCATTCTTGACATATGCCTGTCAAGCCTCTGCTTAAAGACCTCCAAAGAAGGAGACTCCACCACACTCCTTGGTAGCAAATTCCACTGCCGAACAGCTCTTACTGTCAGGAAGTTCTTCCTAATGTTTAGGTGGAATCTTAAACATTTGCACAATGAATGAAATTCATTTGCACAATGAATCCTGTCTGATTGGCTGATTCTGCTTCCCTCCTGGAGCCTGGTTGGTCTTTTCCTGCAGGCCAATCAGTTGTTACATTCTACAATCCTACCAGCCTAATAGGCTGGTTAACTTCTTCCTGGAGCCTGATTGGTGTTCTCCTGCAAGCCAATTAGTTGTTGCATTCTAGGATCCTACTTGCCTATTGTTCTAGGATCCAAGCTTAGTACATAAGAGGTATGTTAGGAACTTGAAGGAGAAACTGTCCTGCAGGTTGTAGTGCCCTTCTGAGTATTTAAGGCATAAGGCAGTCTCTCAAGCAACTCGATTCTGTAGCACCTCATATGCTAGCACCAAAATCTTGAACTGCAGGTGGGGAGCCCATGCAGATCCCACAAACAATAATGATAACTTTATTGTCAATGAACAACCTGTGTATAATGAAATTAACCAAGCCTCCCCCCTGCCCACAAACACTCAATCTCCTTGCACTCTTTGTGCTTGTCGCACAGCAGCATCCCCAGTCTGTCTCTTATGCCCAACACCAGGTCCAGGGCCTCAATAACCAAGCCAGGTGGAGAAGTTTCCTGGTATGTAAGAGAAGATTTATGGACTCCAATGGCAGTGCCCTCCTCCCTTGACCGTCATGTCTATGATTTTGTGGGCCATATGATGTGCTTTTGTGAACCATTATCCCTGGAAGTGGTGGGTAGCAGTCGCTGGAGTGACTATTCAAAAGACAAGGATCAGGCAAATTTGTAGGGGGGTGAATATATTTTGATTAACTGCGACAGCGAAACGGAGCTTCTAGGTTCAAAAGGGGTTGACCTATTAATAACTGACTTTCAGGTTAAAAATAACAGGGCTTGTTTTGCCCCCTGCACGTCCTGCTTGTGAGCTTGCCAGAAGCACTTGGTTCGCCAAGGTTGACAAAGAAATGCTTCACCACTTTGCTCCTTGGGCTTGATCTAGCAAGGCAGCTCTTAAAACAAACATACCAGTCCAGGAGCTGCCTTTCAGATGTAAATAAAGCAACTCCCACCTCGCTGTTGGTTCTTAGATGCAGCATTCTGGTATGATAGCTGGATCTCAGCCAAGAATCTGCTTAAGCATGCTGTATCAGAGCAGTCAAAGTCAGCTGTGTCCAGTGAAGTAGCGTAAGCTCTTGAGATCATTCTTTTGTAAGATAGATGGGGATTTAATGACTGCATGGGACTGCACCCTTGTAAATGGCTGACTAGGGTTTTCAAACTTTCAGGAGCTAGTTTTACTTGATTTTAAAATGACTTCTTTTGCTGTTTTCTTTTTCTCTTCTAGCATCAAGCTTTTGGCTGTGCAGGAGCTGGCTGACAGAGATGCACTGGAAAAGGTATTTAAACCTGTTTGCAGAGCTGCACACATCTTTTCAAGCACAACTCTTCTTTTAGTTATGTTGTTGTTTAGTCGTTTACTCGTGTCTGACTCTTCATGACCCCATGGACCATAGCAGGCCAGGCACTCCTGTCTTGCACTGCCTCCCACAGTTTGGTCAAACTCATGTTCGTAGCTTCGAGAACACTGTCCAACCATCTCGTCCTCTGTCGTCCCCTTCTCCTAGTGCCCTCAATCTTTCCCAACATCAGGGTCTTTCAGGATTCCCTATTTACTGCGATTCATATAGTATGGATCCCCTTCACTTCATACTACATATTGCACCAGATATAATGCTAGTTGAGCGTGGTAAGGAATGGATGGACCGCTTCCATTGATCTATTGGCTTGTGTGGCCGCACCCCCTCCCTCTTCTCTTTTGTGCAACTGTGAGAAGGAGTTTGGACATTTTCATTTCTGTTTTAGATTTGCAGCAACTTGCAATGTTGTCTGAACCTGAACAAACTGGTCAATCTTAACTGTGGTTAGTGGAAACCGGCCAACTTGAAACTATGGTTTATGAAGCTGGCTTGTTTCAACAAACCGTGGTTAAGATTAGCCACAGTTTAAGTTTCAGATAACATGTTACAGTTGTAGAATTGTAGAGCTGGAAGGGACCACGAGGGTCATCTAGTCCTATCCCCTGTAATGCAGGAATATTTTGCCCAACCTGAGGCTTGAATCCATGACCCTGAGATTAAGAGTCTCAGGCTCTACCAACTGAGCTATCCCAGCTTTTAACTGTAGTTAATCTAAATTTCTGATCTCCTTCTGATAGCCGTGCCAGATGGGAGGAGACAGTGCACAACCTCAAGGCTTGTTGAGACTTATTATTGTGGGGCTAAACCATGGTTTAGCATGACACCTGAATGCGGCCAGTGCCAGAGGAAATTTGGTTCCTTCTTATGTGCTCTAAGGCAGCATGTAAAACAGTAAGAGTCTTCTGCTCTTTTTTCTCTTAGCATTCTCTAGACGGCAATTATTAACCACATGACTGTACTGTTCATACGAGTTTTCAATATGCTCACAGCAAACCACTTTTGAAAGTGAGCTGAGTTTCAGAGCTTGTGATATGATTGTGTTTGTGAGAGAGACAGAGACAGACAGACAGACAGACAGACAGACAGACAGACAGACAGACAGACAGACGGAGAAACTCTCGTGTCTTTTCAGGTGTTGGGGGGGGCTAAAAAAAACCCACTGAGTGCATGTAACCCAGGCTTCCTCAACCTCGGCCCTCCAGATGTTTTGAGACTACAATTCCCATCATCCCTGACCACTGGTCCTGCTAGCTAGGGATCATGGGAGTTGTAGGCCAAAAACATCTGGAGGCACAAGGTTGAGGAAGCCTGATGTAACTCTTTGGGCATGCCTAAAGTAATTTTTTGGATTCCTCTTCAGATGCTACAGTACAAAAACTAGCTTTTCTTGAAGCTTCCTGATTTCTGCAGCTTTCCGCGTTGTTGTGGGAAATGTCCCACAATTGCCTTGGGTCATAGGATGCCATCCAGCCAATCCTACTCTTCTCTAGCAGGTCACCCCCCATTTTCATGTTTTCCTTTAGAAGTGTCTATCAACATAGGGTGGCGCCGTGGTCTAAACCACAGAGCCTAGGGCTTGCCAATCAGAAGGTTGGCGGTTCGAACCCCTGTGACGGGGTGAGCTCCCGTTGCTTGATCCCTGCTCCTGCCAACCTAGCAGTTCAAAAGCACGTCAAAGTGCAAGTAGAGAAATAGGTACCGCTACAGCGGGAAGGTAAACGGCGTTTCTGTGCGCTGCTCTGGTTCGCCAGAAGCGGCGTAGTCGTGCTGGCCACAAGACCTGGAAGCAAGATGAGCGCCACAACCCCAGAGTCGTCTGCAACGACCTAAGGGTCAGCGGTCCCTTTACCTTTTATCAACATATCATGGCAAGTGACCATCTCAGTCCTCATTAGGCCATGGCTGCTGTTGTTTAGAGTGCAAGGAGAGTGGATTCTCTTGGGTTTTCTGTTGACAAAATGTTGTATTTCTTCAAACATGGTTGTTCCTCTGAGCATACTGCTACCTCCATTTCTCCCGCCCCACCTCTGTGGCCCCTTTTTTGGGATGCCTTCCTGTTCACCACCTGAGTTGAGTTCACTGTAAGAAGGAGTGGGATGAAAACATCTCTTCGTTTATATACGAACTGGGGTGGGTGGGCGTGATTTGCAAAGTTTCGAAAACTTATTTTGTATCACTCGGCCGGCTTGCTATTCTTCGCCTAACAAAATATAGACATGTGAAAACAAGTTTAGGGTGGATGGATTTCGGAGCTTCCTCGCTCTGATAGAACAATTCTTTCTCCCATATCTGGCATGGAACATAACAGATTCGACAAATGTCCTCTTGGTGGCTTTCTTGTCTCCCCGGCACATCAGCTCCATACATTTCAGCCAGATCAGTGTTTCATCGTCATTAAACCCATTGTTATCTTTCTTAGTCCTAAATCACTTTCGCAGCAAAGCAGACCGTTCATGAGATGACTGTTAAGCAGAAGAGAGAGCTATACCCTGCCCAAATCACGCTCCTCCTTTCTACAGACTCATAGAATCATAGAATCATAGAGTTGGAAGAGACCACAAGGGCCATCCAGTCCAACCCCCTGCCAAGCATTCTTGGCATATGGCTGTCAAGCCTCTGCTTAAAGACCCCCAAAGAAGGAGACTCCACCACACACCTTGGTAGCAAATTCCACTGCCGAACAGCTCTTACTGTCAGGAAGTTCTTCCTAATGTTTAGGTGGAATCTTCTTTCTTGCAGTTTGAATCCATTGCTCCGTGTCCGCTTCTCTGGAGCAGCAGAAAACAATCTTTCTCCCTCCTCCATATGACATCCTTTAACTTTTCTGCACACAGAGCATGCTTGTGTGTAACATATGTATGCATATATTCATGCACAGATAAATAATATTTGGAAAGGGAACTGGTACACAGCGAGGCTTTATTGCCACAATAACTGGTTTTTTGTGTGTGCGGCTTTTCTTTAAAACTTAAGTGTAGGTATGAGTTAGCATCTCCTAGCCACAGAAGCCTCCTTCACTCAACCCCACCTCTGCTTTTAAGTGCTTCCCCCCATCCCCAAGTGAACACTGTCTTCTCTTTGGTCTTCCACCAACTCCTTTTTCTAAGTGTTCATCAAGGCTAAATGGAATCAGAGCCAACTGGAGCTATGCACTCACATAGCCAAATCTGGACTTGGACTGCATACACACTATACTTTTAAAGCACACCCGAAGCATACTCTTTCCCGCAAAGAATTCTGGGCACTGTAGTTTCCCCGTCACAGAGTTACAGTAAACCAGCAACCCTCTGCAATGTGCTTCCGGTGTTATTTAAAGGTCTAATGCATACACAGCCTTGGAAAGTATGTCCTCCTAGTTCATCATCCCTGAGGTCAGTGGCTGGAAATGACAACGACATTTGCCAAAGCAAACAGGCAGAAGAAGCCAATAGTTGTAACTGCTTTGGAGAGCCATTGCCCATCTGTCGGCCAGTGTCCCAGAAGTACCTTTTACAGGAGCCTGACAAATTTTCTCCTTTACTGTGGGTGTTCCTGACCAAGCGGGTTTCACTGGGCGAGGCTGAATCATGTGTCTCAGGCTTAACAAACTGGTGAATGCCAAATGCAAAAAAGCAAGAAAGATATGAAACGGAATCACAGTTGGCCAGAGAACTCAAGTTGACTTGTTTGCATTAGGTTTCACTCACCTCGCTGAGAGGGAAATTACCGTATACTGAAACTTCCATTTGTCAGAAGCAATTCTCATTGACACTTCCAGTCTAGGTTTTCCTTTTTCCAGCCTTGTTTTGTGACCATCTTTCACTCAGGAAGAATAAAATGACTGAATAGGCAGCTTCTTGGTCTTCTTCCTATGTATATTATATTTATAATGCAGACAGGGTATGTTGTGAAGAAAGAACTTAAGACAAGCCCAGGTTCGGACCATACACTAAGCAAAAGCGTGGCTTAGCTTGGTGCAGGGTTACAGTAAAAAGGACCCAGGAAGAGCAAAGAAGCTGCAAGCTCTTCTCTGGGAGCCTATATAGTTGCACCCGCCCGGTAAACAATGGTTTGGCTTACTGTGTCATGCCAACCAGAGACGAAGTACTTTTTGCACGTAATCTTGCAGCGTTGTGTTGCATTGAATGACCTTAAGTTCTAGTCTTATGAACAAGGGAGAAAATTTTCTTTCCATCCACTTTCCCCATACCATGGGAAAAAAGTTTTGCACTTCAACAATCTCCTGACTTATTCACCATTTTTCTAAATTAAAAGAAAGTAGTAACTACACAACTACAGTGTAGTAACTACATAACATAGCTTGTCCCTAGTTCAGCTGAGATCTTAAAGAGTTGAACTCCCAACCTGTTCTTCAGGAGATGACTGGCATTAGCTCTGGAATCTTTCCTCTTGTACAGGGGTCAGCAAACTTTTTCAGCAGGGGGCCGGTCCACTGTCCCTCAGACCTTGTGGGGGGACGGACTATATTTTTTAAAAAATATATATGAACGAATTCCTATGCCCCACAATTAACTCAGAGATGCATTTTAATTAAAAGGACACATTCTGCTCATGTAAAAACATGCTGATTCCCGGATCGTCTGCAGGCTGGATTTAGAAGGCGATTGGGCCACACCTGGCCCCCGGGCCTTAGTTTGGGGCCCCTGCTCTTGTACATATCTGAGAAAGAGAGTGAGTTTTCCTGCAGAAATTACAGGACAAAATTTAAAAATTGCAATACATGAGAAAAACTTCAAAGTTTGCAAACATTGCAAATGCTCTCATCAGTCTTGTGTAATTCACTTAGCTTGCATGTTCCGCCTAGCCAAGATTAATTGTTTAGTCATCCAGCCAAAACTAACCGAATGAGTACACATTGTCTTTGATTTCTGCAATTTGCTGGTTTATCAAAGTTGAAGCGAATTGAAATTAATTAAACCCAGTTGACCTGAGGAAATTGCATCGTTGCAAATGCCTACATAAATCTCCCACTTTTAATTTAAGGCTCGAACCTCAAGACGTGTGCAAGCAAATAAAGAGTAAAGATTAGGTCATATTAACCTTCACTGCACCGAGCATTACAAATGCGAGGATATTGTAAAAGGGGTGCCACTGTGTGCTATCAAGGAAAAAGATAGCCATCTCTAGGCTCTTGTGTATCTAGCAGTGAAAGATCTTTCTTTAATGACTTTCGATGGTTGATGGCTATAAAATAGCAAAGACGTTTGACCTGCTTGGGTAAGAACTGGCAAAGAACACTTTGGCATTTGGAATATAGCCAGCCAAGGAAACAAAAGTCTGTGCTTTCCAGTTGACTAAGGAAAAGCCATATTGGGGTGGAGAATGGACCGACAGCTTTTTCTTTTCTGAGAGCTGCTTTAATAGTCTAGATTGGGCAAATCAGTATTTTACTCTCCAGAGCCAATGGGCTCCATCTCAGCCTCAGGTAGCCTGGCTAATAATCAGGGAGGGTGAGATTTGTCATCCAGCTAGGGAACCACATTGGCTGTTTGTGGTCTAAGTCAGGCATAGGCAACCTTGGCTCTCCAGATGTTTTGGAACTACAACTCCCATGATACCTAGCTAACGGCCAGTGGTCAGGGATCATGGGAGTTGTAGTTCCAAAACATCTGGAGAGCCAAGGTTGCCTATGCCTGGTCTAAGTGGTCAAAGTATTCTCCATCTAGCCCAGGGGTTGTCAACCTGGTCTCTACCACCCACTAGTGGGCGTTTCAGGATTCTAGGTGGGCGGTAAGGGGTTCTACGGCACAAGCTGAATCCTCCATCCATCGAGCACTGGTGGGCAGTAAGGAAATTTTACCATCAAGAAAGATGCATTAGTGGGCGGTAGGTATAAAAAGGTTGACTACTCCCGATCTAGCTCCTTATTGTCTACCCTGCCTGACAGTGACCTTCCAGGGTCTCGGGCAGAAAGGTGTTTGGCATCACCTGCAACCCAATCCTTTCAGCTGGAGTTGGCAGGAGTTGAACATGAGGCCTTCGGCATGCCAGCCAACCACTCAGCTAAGGTTCCTCTTGTCGCACTTTCTCTACCCTGGCCTCTGACAATAAGAACACCATATTAAAAATTTCCCTAACTGGGTATTTGAAAAAGAGTTTTCTTTGCTGCTAAGAAACAGCGATCAAAGTCACTTTGATAGTGCCTGACATAAATAGATGTTCTTTTCTGGATCCATCGATTCATCTTTCATTCTCCATTCAATGTGAGCAAATTGGTCTCCTTTTTTTCTTCTTCAAAAATGCCAGCCTGTTGTTCAGACCAATGTCATTGGATGTGTAGCCCGCAGGTGCTCTTCATAGTAGTGACAGATGGCTTGAGAGAGAGAAAAGGCAGTCAAATGTCTCTTGGTTTGTATTCTGGGCTGCTTTTTCAGGCACCTGCACCATAAAGATAAGGACATTCCCTTTTCCCATTTACAACAGAGCGGCCTTAACTCAAATATGTTTCTTCTGTTCTGTGCGCCATAAAATCATTAAATATTAGAGGGGTGATGAGCGGTTTCCCTGGTGAATGTGTGTTACTTTGAGTGTGTGGCTGAAGGAGTTTGGGGGCGACAGAATCAAATACTTGCTCTTAACTTTTAATCTTCTACCTGGCTGTCAACCCCCACTCCTTGTCTCCCGGCATTCCACACTATTGAGTTCTTAGGGGGCTCATCTGCAGCAAGAATGCCAATTGCAAAAAACTGGGAAAGTGAAACAGTACCTGTAAGGGGGAGGGATTATAGAGAACCCTCCCCCCTCATCAGAAGCAGCCCGTCTCCAAGCAGTCATGAGAGCGAGGGGTCTGAAGGGGTGAGCCAGGAAACGGAGAGGGAGTGCCAGGGCTCAGGCAACATCAAAGAGCCCCTGTTCCATAGGCAGGAAGAGAGGGAGGCGGAAAGAGTGGACAGGAATAGGTCAGACAGAAGACCCGCCCCCCCGACGCCGGAATTGAGAAGGAGGAGGAAAGGGAGGCGCTTCTCAGTTCCGAGGCTTTTATGCTGGTCCCGAACGCGGAAGGAAGTAGTGCAGGAATCTGACTCTAGCGGGTAGACATGAAATGAGAAATCCGTTACATTGTAAACAATGTGCACCAATAAAAACGTCTGAAAGACAAGCATGTGTACGGCCGTTACTCAAGAGTAGTCACTACAACCCTGACAGTACCAACGAAAAAAGAGTGGCAAGAAAGGTGATTTGATTACCCTGAGTTGGCAAAAATGACGGATGCAATTAGGGGACAGTCTAAACAAAAATTTCAAAAAGAGTGGGGAAAGTAGAGAGATTATTTTTTAAAAAAACAGTGCCCTCAAATTAAAACCTGGACTTGCTTCGAATAATTTTTGCAAAACAAATTACGGTTTACAAATACAACATATGGAGAAAGGTAGAAAAGACAAAATGAGAAAGAAACAGTTTATCAAGTTTAAAATCAGACCTGTGTTGAGGAGGAAGGAAATCTATAGAAAAGGAATTAAACAGAATAAGAATTAAAGATTGGATAACAGAAGTCCGTGTGCAGATACTTGCGGATTTATGGACATATGTTTATCATTTATTTTGTGTTTTCTTTTGTAGTTTGTCTTTTTAAGTGTCATGTGTGTACGTGCTGTAATAATAAGTTAATAAAAAGCATTTACCAAAAAAAAGTTATTATGGGGCTGTTTTGATTCCCTGCTCCCCCCCAGCTTCCTTTGCCATGGTTTTTTTTTTGGGGGGGGGGCTAATTCTACAAACTTTGAGGTTCCCCTGAATCTGCCAATCCTTCTTGTGCAGAAGGGCTATAGAATTCACTTTATAACAGTGGACAGTTTCTCCTGAAGTTCAGAAATGTGTCAGCTATGCTGATGTAAACTGCTGCTGACTGTAACTCCAAAGGATGGTTAGCATTGCCTCACAGAGTTCAGGATGTGCCAATGTGTGTCCCTGTATCATTTTTCCAAGATGTTTTATTTTATTTTATTTTTGGAGCCATTAACATTAGTACTGCTAGGACAGAACAGACAACGCATCTTTGGGGCAGGAACATGTTTTCCTCTGTTGTGTCATTTTGTAAAGCACACTGTACATTTTGTTTAGTCGTTTAGTCGTGTCCGACTCTTCGTGACCCCATGGACCAGAGCACGCCAGGCACTCCTGTCTTCTACTGCCTCCTGGAGTTTGGTCAGACTCATGTTGGTGGCTTCGAGAACACTGTCCAAACATCTCGTCCTCTGTTGTCCCCTTCTCCTTGTGCCCTCCATCTTTCCCAACATCAGGGTCTTTTCCAAGGATTCTTCTCTTCTCATGAGGTGGCCAAAGTATTGGAGCCTCAGCTTCACGATCTGTCCTTCCAGTGAGCACTCAGGGCTGATTTCCTTAAGAATGGATAGGTTTGATCCTCTTGCAGTCCATGGGACTCTCGAGAGTCTCCTCCAGCACCATAATTCAAAAGCATCAATTCTTCGGCGATCAGCCTTCTTTATGGTCCAGCTCTCACTTCCATACATCACTACTGGGAAAACCATAGCTTTAACTATATGGACCTTTGTCGGCAAGGTGATGTCTCTGCTTTTTAAGATGCTGTCTAGGTTTGTCATTGCTTTTCTCCCAAGAAGCAGGCGTCCTTTAATTTTGTGACTGCTGTCACCATCTGCAGTGTTAATGACAATATTATCGTAATCCTCAGCTTGGCTTGGGTCCTTACTTTCCTCCCACCAACAAAACACAGTTCATGAAACTGCGTTTTTCAGCCTTGCTTTCTCTTTGCTCTGCAGTCTCCTGCGCCTCCTTGAAAATCGGCTTCTGAAAGTTGGGGGACCCTTGGGAATGTGGTAGAATATGCTGTGGGAGGGGCTTCAGGTGAAGGCAGGAGTTTGTGGAAATTGCCCCCCCTCTCCTTTACGTGAATAAAGGAGCAATTTAGGATCCAGGTCTATATTTTTTTATATAAATTGTTAGATTTTGGTTCGGCGTAAGTAAACCTGGTCCTGTTTATCAGACTTAAGAAGAGGTGACGTTGGTTTATGTTGCCGGAAATGGGTGCTAGAAATATAGCGGCTAACATTTAGCACTGGCTGCTCCTGACTTAACTGAGAATTGAGCCCAATCGGCAATATGCAATATGCTAGCAGCCAGCTCTTTTTTTAAAAAAAGGTTTGGATGGGATGTTCAGAGAGCATGAGCCTGGACTGAAACACTTGAGAGACTAGCCAGCTCCCCTTCCTATGGAGGGGGCATTCCTTTTTATTTTTATTTTAAATAATAGACTCTTTATTCTTCGGCTTGTTCTGACTGTGGAGGCTGCCTCACAATCCTCAGTCTGGCATTCTACCTGGCACAAAGCAGTGCCGCTTCACTGAAAAACTCTTTGCAGCTTTATTCTTCTCCCCAGTGTTTAAAATTTTGTTGAATCGGTTTTTTTTCATTAAAAAAAAACCACCTCCCAACACTGATGCTCTTGCTGTGAAGCCTTTCTTCCTTCCCCGCTCCCCTGTAGCTTTTGCTACACCTGTTTATTTTCCTTAAACGTTTTGGCCTCCTGTCAATTTGCAAATCGAGGCGATTTTAAAAGGCTTTCCGTTTGCTTCTAACATGAAGGTCTGCAATGCCGAACGTAAGATAGCACTGCTGACAAAATTGCACACAGAGAAAAAGGATGCGAGCCAGCTAAAAAACGAAGCTTTTGGGAATACTCTTCACCAGGTAGCCTGGGTTGTTAATAATCCTCTCCTCTCTCACAAGAGGGGGCTCCTTCATCCCCATACGTAATGGCTGTTATTTGTTTGCTTGGTCCCTTTATAGTTTTGCATGGAGTTGAACCAGCCAACCTTGCCCAACATCCGGAAATGGAAGGGCCCTCGAGGATGCTGGAAGACAGCTGTTTCTGAGAAGCCCTCAGGCCAGCCTCAGAAGGTACTGTACTCCGCACGCCGTGACCTTTCCACAGCGTTGTGTTTTTGTCCAGCTGAGGACACAGCTACCCCTTGTTTTGAGCAAAAAGCTTCTACGGTTTTTGTTTTTGCCAAGGAGTGCATTTCAGTTCTGCTTTGAGCTGACTTCTCATAACTGGCTTTTCTCCTGGACCTTGTTATTGATTTTGGAAATGCTTACATTTCTGTCCGACTGCAGCAAGTTTTGTGCCGGGAAAGCAAAGAGTTTTATCGTCAATGCATTTTAAATATAAAGTGTATTCCTGCGTATAATGCCCCTGCTAGCCACAAACCCACACAGTATATTTATTTGTTTATGGGTTTCAAAACGACTCATCTAGTGACTCACTGACAATGTGAAAACAACTATTGAAAAGTACCTGCGCATAAGAGGATATCCTGTTGAATTGTAAATATAACATTATAAATATGTGGTATCCTCCTGGAGATGGTAATAAAAGCATACATTTACAAATAAACAACAAAAAACCGAACACCCTGATCACAGTTGTAAGCACTCTCCTACTCAGAGTAGACCCGTTGAGGTTAATAGATACAGCTAATGTAGGTCCATGAATTTGAATGGGTCTACTCAGAGTAGATACCACCCACACACCTACAAATTCTGTTTTACTGTGTTGTAGTTGTACATGGATTCAGCTATGGACGCCCAACTAATCCTTGCTTTGGACCACATTGCTATCAATTCAGATCATTTTTGGAAGCTCGTTGTTAAGCGGACTGAAGGGAGGGGAAGGATCAGAGTGTGAGTGGCTCTATATATTTTTGAATATCAGATTGTCTTTCTTTTGCCTCTCAGGGTGCAGAATATTCTGGCTTCCTGTGGGACACAACGGCAGGGGTGGAGCTGAAGGGTGCCATCTCCCAGGAGAACCCCCCCACGAATGGCAATGGGAGGCAGACGTATCCCCACCCTTACGTTGCACATTTCAAGGTAACGGTGCACAAGAGTTCTTGAGTGAAAGAAATCGAGAGCATGGGCATGTTCTCCATTGTATTACATCCTCGAGGGAGGAATTCAAGCGCCGCACTGTGTCAAAGGTCCGTCAACGCAAGCCAAGGGCGGCACATCCTGTTTCACTGCTTGGGGCAAAACAGGAAGTCTCGCCCCGCCACCGTCGCAGCCGCATCCCTTACCTGGGTTGCGCCGTGGCAGCAGGTTCCATTGAGATATCTTGTGATTTCTGTGAGAACTCACAAGATCTCGCCAGAAATTGGTGCCAATGCTGGTTTGAGAACTTTACCTCGGTCTAAGAACGGAATCCGAACGGTGAAAGGGCACCGGCGGCGGGAGGCCTCATTAGGGAAAGCGGGTCTCGGTTTAAGAACGGTTTTGGTTTAAGAACGGACTTCCGGAACGGATTAAGTTCGTAAACCAAGGTACCACTGTACTGTATATCATTTCTCATATACATACAAACAGAACAACCATTTACTTTTGATTGTTTAATAATACACTTGTCTCTTTGTACATATGGGATGGTCATCCTGACTTCTGACGGGTGAATGTGAATAAGGGAATGTTTCTTAAAGGTGCCGTGTTTCAAATTTGGCATTGTCAGGGGGCCTTCCTACAGGGAGCCTCCTCCCCTCTTGCTGACCAGCACTTCGCCCAGTGAGAGCAGCAGCTGTGGGTCAGGTTAGGGGAATCAGGAAGTGAGCGGGGCGGAGATGTCAGGACCAAGAGGTGGAGGGGAGCAGGCAGCCCCTTCCGACGCTGAAATTAAGGCGCACCACCAAACGTAAGGTCGGGAGGAGGCGTTTCGGGGTGCCCAAACCCTTATGCTGGGCATGTAACAGGAAACGTCCACTCCCGGATTCTGCGAGTGATTGAGAGGCCATGTTTTCTGCTATCTCTGCACTGAAAATACTATGCACAATAAAACTCTTAAAGACAGAGTGGACTTGGGCGTCTTTACTCAAGAGTAGCCGCAACACCACCACTACAGGCATCAATGTCTGTTTGAGGGTGTCTTTCTTATGGGTACAAATCTGGGTTATTCAAACCTGTGTTTGCATGTCATATCTGGGCACAAAAAGCAGTTTTCTTGCAACTTCGATGACTGAGTTTTGTGGCTGCCGGCACTTTTGTCGTGTTTCCTTCAAGACATTTTATGTACTAAGCACCAAATAAATGTAATTAATACTAACACATTGCTTGTACCTGTCCAGGTCGGACTGAATGACCTAACACTGGTTAACCTTCATCTGACTCCTTTGCCCTCAGTGGGAGAAAATGCTGTGAAAAACCACGATAGTCATAAATTAGCAGCCTTTGCACAGACGCTTCAGGAAACACTGAAAGGTAAGGCCATGTTTTTCTTCAGCGTCAACCAGCTTGGTTAAAAACAATGAAAACTAGCGAATGGGACTCTTCATCTACTTAAGCTGCAATCTGTTCTGTACACACTTACCTGTTAAGTGGGATTCATTTTTTAGTAGATATGCATAGAATTGTTTATTTTCAAAAGCTGTGTCAATTCTCAGCAGTTTCATATGCCCCAGTAGTTCCTTGGTGAGGGGTGCTTCTTTGAAGCAAGCCCCTTAGAAGTTTCCCATTTGCAGGCTAGATTCAAACCGCCCCTGCAATCATGGGTTCTACCTTTTCCAGGCTGGCTTTGTAGGGAATACCTAAAGGTAAAGGTAAAGGGACGCCTGACCGTTAGGTCCAGTCACGAACGACTCTGGGGTTGTGGCGCACATCTTACTTTACTGGCCAAGGGAGCCAACGTTTGTCCGCAGACAGCTTCTGGGTCATGTGGCCAGCATGACTAAGCCGCTTCTGGCAAAACCAGAGCAGCACACAGAAATGCCGTTTACCTTCCCACTGGAGCGGTACCTATTTATCTACTTGCACTTTTTGCGGCATGCTTTCGAACTGCTAGG
Source organism: Zootoca vivipara (assembly GCF_965207765.1). Taxonomy (NCBI): domain Eukaryota; kingdom Metazoa; phylum Chordata; class Lepidosauria; order Squamata; family Lacertidae; genus Zootoca; species Zootoca vivipara. The sequence continues at coordinate 6,430,163 of NC_142594.1, read as the reverse complement.
TTGGCAGGAGCTGGGACTGAACAAAGGGAGTTCACCCTGTTGGGGGGGACTTGAACCGCCGACCTTCCGATCAGCAAGCGCAAGCGGCACAGTGGTTTAAACCACAGCGCCCCCCTCCCCCGCATCCCTGGGAATACCTAGGAGATGACATTTTGGCATCATCAGAACACCTACATCAAGTAGACTGGTATCCGATTTAAAAAGCTAGTCAATGAATCACATACTTTTAGTCAATCCGTTGATTAAATGTGCATAAAATGTGCATAAAATTTGAATATGGGAAGCAACAGTTGTTCAAAAAAAAAGTTGTATTCCTTTTTAGATGGCATACCCATGCGTCTTAGGAGGCATCATTTTAAAAAATAGCATCCCCCCGGCGTTGTGCTTGTCAAAGACAGTTTTCATAAGCAATTGCATTTAAACTATTCCCTTTTTTTTAACCTTAAATCTGCTAAGTTAGGTGCAGATAGATTCTGTGAAGCCATCCTGATTTCACCATAGTTAATGTAGCCCTTGGGCCTCTGTTACGGGGACAGAAGTGGCAAGCACTATTGTTTACTGTTTAACAAAGGCCAAAAATGTTGGATGACTTAGCTCAATTTTCCAAGGTCAGCAGCTTAAAATATTCTGAATCAACACCCATCTCCAGTTTCAGAAGAGGTGTGTGAAGAGTACATCTAACAAATACTCAACTTGTCATTTTTGTTTTGAGTTACGAGGCATCAATTGTGTTTTGCTGGATTTGATTGCCCTTTTGTGAGGTTTTTTTGGGGGGAGGGGAAGTATAGAAAGTTCTGCAGATCTTATTTGGATTCAGCAATACTTTGAAAGACTGAAGCTACTGGAGCGGAAGTCAAGTATGCTGTGTCACAATTTAATTAGTGCCTACATCCATTGGTGTTGTGTGTGTGTTGTTTTTTTAACATTTATTTTAAAGTTAGAAAACAGCTTCCAGAGTTGTTTTTCTCTTCTCCATTAGGCAAGTATCGATTTCTTTCTGGTTCAAATGGAGTTGAAAATAGTAATGTCCTTTCTGTTAAATGGAAGCACTCTCAGCAACATTCTGAGGTCTTGTGAGGTTTTCAACGCTATCTGTCAGAGGGCCTGGTATGGCTACTCTAGAGTAACGACTCCAGCATGGTCTTTTAAGGTTTTTATTAAGTGCTGATTATTTACAGTGTTCAGAGCAGTAAAAATGCATCCTTAAGGTGAGGTGTCTGAACTCCCGAATGGCGATTGGCGCGTTTTCTTCCAGCACCACAGCTTTGGCAGACCCAACCTCTTCCCCCTACGTTTGCGTCGCAATTCGGGAGTTGGGGGAATTGGCCTCCCCCCTGTGCGTCCTACTTCCTGTCCCACCTGCGGCCTGGGCTCCACAACCTTGCCTGAGCCTCGGACACCACTTCCTGACTCTCCGCTGGAGGCAGAGCTCTCCTTACTCTCTCCCGCGCTTGGGGATGGGCTGGAACTTAAGATGGGAGGGACTTCCCTGTATCCCTCGTCCCTCACATCCATCCCCCTCCCAGGCTCCTCTCCCCCCCTTCCTAGTGGCTCTCCGCTTGCTGGGGACGAGTGAAACCCCAAGAAGTCTGTGGCATCCGAGCCTGTGGGTGTAAAAATTTCCCCCCAATCCTGCGATCTTTCTCCTTCCCCCTGAGAAGACGGGAATCCCAAGAAGTCAGTGGCGTCAGAGCTGGTGGGAGTAAAAATGTTCTGCCAGTCCTCTCCTGCCTCTGACGTCGTTGACCTCGGTGAAACCCACACCTCTTCTTCCGTGTCCTCAAATTCCGCTTCCCATCTCCATGGAGAGCTGCTGCCTGCTATCCCTTCCTCCTGCCCCTCCCCCTCTCCCTCCCTTTCCATGTGCCAGGGCTTGGGCCTGTGGGGGAACAGGGCGTGGAACTCTTCCACTAAAAATTCCTCAGGTACTTCTGTGGCCGGTATCCACTCATTGTGGGACGGCGGAGTGTCCTCCCATGCTATCAGGTACTCCAGTCCTCTCACCCCTCTCCTTGAGTCTAAAATCTCAGTTGCCTCATTGAGCTGTCGGGCGTCTCCCGTCTCCCCCCCTCCCTCTGGAGGCTGATCGCTGTCCCTGAACCTGGTACTTTCCCTGTACGGCGACAGCAGCGATCTATGAAACACTGGGTGCACTCTCATGTCCTCCGGCAGTGCTAGCCTGAAGGCTACCGGGTTGACCTGTTGCGTGACCGTGAAGGGGCCCAGCCTCCTGGGTGCTAACTTCTTGCATCGCCCCCTGGTGGGAAGACCTTCCGAGGATAACCAAACCTTGTCCCCCACCCTGATGACCTCTCCCGGTCGCCTGTGGCGATCTGCCCCCTTCTTGTACGCTTCCTTGGCCCTCTCCAAGTGTTCTCTGAGCTGCTGGTGCACCGTCTCCAGGTCCTCTGCCCAATCCTCTGCCTGTGGGCCCTCTTCCTCCTCCTCCCCCTCCCTCTCCGGGAAAGATCTGAGGTCGCGCCCGTAGTTGGCCTTAAAGGGCGACACCCCTGTGGAGACGTGCACCGCATTGTTGTAGGCAAATTCTGCCAGTGGCAGGCGATCCACCCAGTCCGTTTGCCTCTGGCTGACGTAACATCTCAGGTACTGCTGCAGAATGGCGTTGACCCGCTCCGCCTGTCCATTGGTTTGCGGGTGCCTAGCCGTCGACAAGCTGACCTCCACCTGCAGGAGGTTCATGAGCCGCCTCCAGAACCTGGAAACAAATTGGCGGCCACGATCCGAAATAACCCTTAAAGGCAATCCATGCAGTCTGAATACGTGGTCAACAAACAGTTTGGCCGTCTCTTCTGCCGAGACCGCCCTGGCACACGGTATAAAATGGCACATTTTGGACATGAGGTCCACCACCACCAACACTGCGGTCTTGCCCCTGGACGACGGTAGGTCTGTGATGAAGTCCATGGACACTACTTCCCACGGCCTGTGCGGTGTGGCTAAGGGCTCCAGCAAACCAGCTGGTGGCGCTCTGACCACCTTTGCTCGCTGGCAGGTGTCACATCCCCTTACATAATCCCGAACATCCTCCCGCACCCCTGGCCACCAGAAGTGTCTCATGACTAGGTGAGTGGTTTTGTCCCTTCCAAAATGACCCGCCGTTGGGTTGTCGTGCATCTGCTTGAGGGCCTTACCTCTCAGCTGTTTGGTTGGCAGGTACAGGGCTCCCTTGTAAAAAAGCAAACCCCTCCTTTCCTCAAAGTCTTTGGCCTGCTCCCCCCCCCTCTCAGTTCTCTGAAGATGCGGGTGGCAAATTCATCAGCTGCTGTCAGTGCTGTGAGTTCTGCCTCGCTCACCACTGTTGCTCCGCAGGACCATGCTGATGGGGGGAAAATATGCCTGGGTGCCGGTGGCAACTCCTCCTCCATGTACTCTGGCTTGCGGGAGAGGGCATCCGCCCTGACATTCTGCTCTCCCGGGATGTAGTGGATGGAGAAGTTGAAGTTCGAGAAGAACTCTGCCCACCGTATCTGCCGCTGGTTGAGCACCCTGGCAGTTCTCCAGAACTCCAGGTTCTTGTGGTCTGTGCACACCTGGATGGGGTGCTTGGCGCCCACCAGGAAGTGTCGCCAGTGCTGGAACGCAGCGTGGATCGCGAGAAGTTCCCTGTCAAACACTGTGTAGTTGCGTTCCGGCTGGGTCAGCTTCCTGGAGAAGAAGGCACAGGGTCTCCACTCTCTGTTGGCGTCCAGTTGCAACAGAATCGCTCCCAGAGCCTTGTCCGAAGCATCTGTCTCCAGGCGTAGGGGCGCATCCTGCACCACGTGGAACAGGTGCTGGTCTGAAGCGAATACCCTCTTGAGGCTTTCGAACGCTGCTTGCGCCTCTGGTGTCCACCGGAACTTCTGCTTGCCTCTTAGGCAGTCGGTGATAGGAGCCGTGACGCGAGAGAAGTTCTTGATGAACTTCCTGTAGAAGTTCGCGAAGCCTAGTAGGCGTTGGGCATCTTTGCGCGTCCTGGGGCTGTGCCAGTCCAGGATGGCCTGCACCTTGTCCTTGTCCATCGCCAGCCCCTTGTCTGACAGCTTGTAGCCTAGGAAGTCCACTTCTTTGGTGTGAAACTTGCACTTCTCCAGCTTCACATACAGGTGGTTGTCCTTCAGGCGCTGCAACACCTCCCTGACATCCTTCACATGCTGCACTGGGTCATTGGAGTAGATAAGGATGTCATCCAGAAAGACCAAGCAGTTCTTGAAGAGGAGGGACCCCAGGACGTGGTGCATGAAGGCCTGGAAGCATGCTGAGCCCCCTTGCAACCCGAAGGGCATCACCAGATATTCAAAAGAGCCCAGAGGCGTGAACATCGTGGTTTTCCATTCATCACCCTCCCGGATCCTAATCAAGTTGTACGCCCCTCTTAGGTCGAGCTTGGTGAAGATCTTGCCCCTGCGTGCCGCTGTCAGGAGATCATCCACTCTGGGCATGGGGAAAGCCATTGGCTCTGTCACCGAATTCAGCCGTCTAAAATCCACCACCAGACGGCGCTGTTGCGTGTCTTTCTTGTCCACCCAGAAGACCGGGCTGCCCCCTGCTGCCTTGCTTTCTCTGATGAACCCCCGCTTGAGGTTCTTGTCGATGAAAGCGCGCAGATCCTCCAGTTCTTGATCTGACATGGCGTACAGCTTGGCTGGGGGTATAGTTGCCCCTGGCACCAGGTTGATCTGGCAGTCAAAAGGCCTGTGGGGGGGTAGGTGGTCGGACTCCGCTTCGCTGAAGACCTCCTGCAGGTCCCAGTACGGCTTGGGTATTGCCTCACCCCCCTTGACGTGCATGGTGGCCACCGTGGCTATCGGAGGCCCCTCCCCTGGTTGGTGCTGCATGCAATGTTCCAGACAAAAGTCCGATCCAAAAGTGATGCATCTCTGGTGCCAACTTATGGAGGGGTCGTGGCGCGTCAGCCAGCTCATGCCCAAGACGATGGGGGGGTCTGAGATGGTTGTGACGTTGAAAGCCAGTGTCTCTGAGTGCCTTCCCACCGTCATTCTCATGGGGGGGGTTTGATGCGTGATGGCCCCTCCCAGCAGCTCTCTGCCGTCAATGGTGGCCACGTGCAGGGGAAAATCCAGCTGCAGAAGTTGGATCTGGTGCTCTTCCGCAAAGTTTCTCGAGAAGAAGTTGGCTGAGGCACCACTGTCAATTAAGGCGAGGACTGTCAGGGGATAGCCATTTGGGAGCGTGAGCGTGACTTCTAGAACCACTCCTGCTCTGGGAGGGGTGGGCTGGCTGTGCTCCTCTCTGTGCGGGTGGGCGGGCGGGGGCTGTTGTCTGCTGACTGTGCCTGGCCGCTCCCCCTTGTCTCCTGCAGCCAGGCTGTCTCGTTTCCCTGCTGTGGTGCTGCGTCAGCTGGGGAAGGTACAACCGTTCCCGCCTTTCCTTGCCACTCTCTGCGATGAGGGCAGTCTCTGACGCGATGCCTGGGGGAGTTGCAGAGAAAGCAATTCCCGCCTCTTCCCTCCTTGCGTCTTGGCGCCGCCGGGGTTTGAAAAGCCCGCGCGCGCGCTCCTCCGATCTCCATCGGTTCCGGCTCTGGGCTTGGCCTGGGCGGGTGGGGGGGCGGGCCCTGGGGTGGGGTTTGGTGATGTGGTCTGTCCTGGGAGCGTGGGAACCAAGGTTTTGCTGCGCGCGTCGCTTGTTTGTCATTCCATCTGGATTTCTGTCTCACCCCCACCGCTAGCGCCGCTTTGCTTAACTCATCCATAGTTCGCGGTTTGGGACCTCTTGCCAGCTCATCCTTAACGTCTGCGTGCAAACCCATGTAGAAGGCTGATTTCACTGGCTCACTTTGCAGATCCCACCCCAGTTTGTGCACCAGCATGGTGAATCTCGCCCAGTAGTCCCTAACTGTCGATTTTCCTTGTGTTAAGTTATGAAGCTCCTCTTTAGTGGCCTCCATTTCACTGTCACTAGCGTACATTATTTTTAAAGCTTCTAGAAATAATTTTGCGTTCTTCATGCAAGGATTTTTTTGCGCGATGAGCGGTCTTACCCATTCTCGGGCGGCCCCCGTCAAATGCTCTATGATAAAGGAGACTCTGTGCGCGTCATCTGGGAATTCTGCTGCATGCAATTCCAGCGCATAATTTATTTCTGTCTCGAATCCTAGGTACTCCCTAGGGTCGCCGCTAAACTTGGTGACTAGGCTCTGTCCCCTTCTCACTTGGACTAGCTGCGGCTGGGGCACCCCCCCACCTCTAGCGGCTTTCTCCTCTTCCAACTTCTTCTGTAGGTCCAAAACCATCACCCTTAGCTGTTTCTCAGTCTCCTCTTTTGTCCTCACCTGGTCCACCAGCTTGTTCAGCTCCTCCTGCGCCCCTCGCGCTTCCTCCTGAGCGGCATGCAATTGCTGCTGTGCGTGCGCTGTGAGGTTCTGCAGCTCCTGCTTCGCTGCTTCGGCCTCCAGCCTCCAATGCTCAGCCTCGTGAGCGCTCATCGCTGCACTCCAAAGTAGCCAAAAAAAAGATTCGGGAGTTGCTGTCAGAGGGCCTGGTATGGCTACTCTAGAGTAACGACTCCAGCATGGTCTTTTAAGGTTTTTATTAAGTGCTGATTATTTACAGTGTTCAGAGCAGTAAAAATGCATCCTTAAGGTGAGGTGTCTGAACTCCCGAATGGCGATTGGCGCGTTTTCTTCCAGCACCACAGCTTTGGCAGACCCAACCTCTTCCCCCTACGTTTGCGTCGCAATTCGGGAGTTGGGGGAATTGGCCTCCCCCCTGTGCGTCCTACTTCCTGTCCCACCTGCGGCCTGGGCTCCACAACCTTGCCTGAGCCTCGGACACCACTTCCTGACTCTCCGCTGGAGGCAGAGCTCTCCTTACTCTCTCCCGCGCTTGGGGATGGGCTGGAACTTAAGATGGGAGGGACTTCCCTGTATCCCTCGTCCCTCACACTATCTATCCAAAGTATATTTACTCAGGAGGAAGTTGCACTGACTTCAATGGAGCTTAGTACGATGGTGGTTCTAAAGTTGCATTTTCACGTCGTCATCCCCCACCCAGGAGCCGTAGTCAAATTTATTTGTATTCCACAGACCTTCAGTTTCCAAAAGCAAAATATTTGTTTCCGTACAGTGAGGGCAATTTATAAAAAGTGCACTGTAGTATCATGCCTGGTACAATTTCTAACTCTTCACTATATACAGACATACATGTTTGAGATCTGCAATGCAGTTAAATCTTGAAATTATTTAAATAGCTGATGGAAGAACATTGAAACAAGTTAGCGTAAATGCTTTCCTGTTTTCACATTCCCAGGGCAGGGTGGTTGCTCCCACTTCCATGGCTGCCCCCCACCATGGATGTAGCCAGGATTTTGGGGGGCCAAAGATGTCCATCTTTTTTTTTTAGGCAATCAAAGTTGCTTTTCTTGGGAAATTGCAGGTAAAAGTACACTGTCAATAAGACATTGCAGGGAGCAGACCTCTGCTCAGGGTGGTGATCCAGAACTTCAGATAATTTAATACTTTCAATGCTTTTCAATAATATTTGTGGATCGGGGGGCAGCTGCCCCTTGCATACCCCCTTCGGCCCTTGCCCCCACCCCCTGCTATTCTGGCTAAAGTCTAAATATTCTACCTGTCACAGGTGCCGGGGTGGCTACTTTAGAGTAATGACTCCTCACAGCTCTGCATTTTATCCTTTTATTGGTGCAATCTATTTACAGTGCTGAAACAGTGCTATATACAGTCTGTCAGTACATGTTCTCAGTCTGGCGCAGAACCTCCGAATGGGGATTCCCGCATTTTCCTCCAGCAAAGTAGCCTGGGAATACTAAATCTCCTCCCCCGGCGCTTCTTACGCAATTCCGGCGTCGCCGGGATCGGTCTCTTTCCCACGGTTTCCCTGCTTCCCCTTTCCGTTCCCAGGCGGTGCCTGGGCTCCGCTAGCCTACTTGAGTCCAGGCTTCTACTTCCTGAATCCCCGCTCGAAGCATCCCCCTCCCCGCTCCCACTTCCGCTAGGCGAGGAGCTCGTGTTCAAGATGGGAGGGGGCTGTCTGTAGCTCCTGTCCCTCACACTACCCATTTGATTGGGTCATGTAAGGGGGAGGGATTACAGAGAACCCCCCCCCATCAGAAGCAGCCCGTCTCCAAGCGAGGGGTCTGAAGAGGTGAGTCAGGAAGTGGAGAAGGAGTGCCAGGGCTCTGGCAGGACTAGAGAGCCCCTGCTCCATAGGCAGGAAGAGAGAGAGGCGGAAAGAGTGGACAGGAGTAGGGCAGACAGAAGACCAGTACCTCCAACGCCGGAACTGCGAAAGAGAAGGAAAGGGAGGTGCTTCTCAGTTCTGAGGCTTTTATGCTGGTCGAAAACGCGAAAGAGTTTAGTGCAGGAATCTGACTCGAGTGCGTAGACATGATATGAGCAATCCGTTACACTGTAAATAATGTGCACCAATAAAAATGTCTGAAAGACAAGCACGTGGACGGTCGTTACTCAAGAGTAGTCGCAACAAACCCTGACAGGTCACATAATACATTTATGTACCACAAAGCCACCTTTCCTTCTGTCAGCCAGGTGTATCAATATGGCCACATCGCCTGTTTACTAAGAGCCAGCCCAGCTGCATCAAGATCTGATCAAATATTATGGAGCTGATCCCAATCAGTGACCAGGGAAGAGGAACCACATCTTTTTTCTAATCCTTTGTGTAAAGCCCCTGCTCCAATTAGTCTCATACAATGTTGAAGAACTCTGTATTTCACCCACCTCCAAGTCCAATGAAGGCAAGCCTTATATCCTGAGACCTCATTGTAGGAGAGCATCAAGAACTTTAACAGTCTAATCCAGGCATAGGCAAACTCGGCCCTCCAGATGTTTTGCAACTACAATTCCCATCATCCCTGACCACTGGTCCTGTTAGCTAGGGATCATGGGAGTTGTAGTCCCAAAACATCTGGAGGGCCGAGTTTGGGGGTGCCTGGTCTAATCTGACAGCCCAGAGAGATGGGATCTCTTTTTTGGGAGCCCAAGGATGACGTGGTACCTTAAAAAACAAAGACTTTATGTTGCTTGATTACTTCCACACACATTACATGCCTCATGTTGGATGTAGAGTTGCTATTGTCAAATGGTGTGCATGGTTAGAGTTAGGGGGAGCAGTACTTTGCCTAGGGCTTGCTGATCAGAAGGTCGGCGGTTTGAATTCCCGCAACGGGGTGAGCTCCCATTGCTCGGTCCTAGCTCCTGCCAACCTAGCAGTTTGAAAGCACGTAGATAAATAGGTACTGCTCCGGCAGGAAGGTAAGCGGCGTTTCCGTGCGCTGCTCTGGTTCGCCATAAGCGGCTTAGTCATGCTGGCTACATGACCTGGAAGCTGTACGCCGGCTCCCTCGGCCAATAATGCGAGATGAGTGCCGCAACCCCAGAGTCATCCACGAGTGGACCTAATGGTCAGGGGTCCCTTTACCTTTACCCATGGTACAAAGTACCAGCAGCTCCCCCCCCCCCAATTTTTTTTTTTAAAGTGTGGCACTTACTGTAACAAATTAATGCTGAGTCCCAGCACTTTTCTTTCTTTAAAACAATTTTTTTTAAACTAACTGTGGAGGAGGCAACCTAAGATGAAATGATGAGTGCTCTATAGACTGTGAGGATTGAATGGGCAATTGGTGCATGTCTTTTCATTTAACATCTTTGTGATATTTACAAGACTCTATGTTGTGACAATAGGATATTTACCAGACCATGTGATATCTACAAAACTCTTACCTACTGGTCCTTAGTCAAATACTGATTTCTTCTTTCTTAACCTCCCCCCCCCCCGCAGCTTCTCCCATCAGTCTTACTTTGTCGTAGTTTTGGATGGGTTATTTGCTCAGCTTTGACGCTGGAAGATTAGACTAGAGACGCCCATCCATATTGGAAAGCACAGTTAGATCCCATGTGGCAATCGCATACCTGTCGTAAATAAAACGCGCGGCATCATAATGCCTTTGTTGCAAGTATAGTGTAAGCATATACAGTGGACGGTTCCAGCCACTGTGTCTCAGAAATGATATTTAGAGCTGAAAATGGTCCAGGAAAGGATAAACAAAATTATCAAAGGAGTGCAGTGTAAGGCTATCCATGGTTAGTAGTTATGACTGTGTCCTGCCTGCAGGAACAGAGGTAGTATGGGGAGAGGGGGGGTTGTCCTATTGCTCCTGGACTTCTCATAGACATTTCATTGGCTGCTGTGGGCCGGGTTTGGTTGCATTCAGCAAGGATTTTTGTACATTCTTCTTATTTCACAGTGTGCACCCCATGCACACAGAGAGGTGTGTTTTGCCATCTGTAGAAATCTGAATGGGGTTTGCATGCTTCGTCCCTGCACAGAAATGCAATCGGCGTAGGAAGTTTTTGCAATTGAAGCAGCTGTGCTAGGTTGCAATGACGAGGCTGTGCTCTTTGAATACTGTACTACCGGTAGATAGTGCTGTTGACTAGGAGCACCCTCTGCTGGCTGAAGGTCTTCATAGCAGCAGAAACATAGGAAGCTGTCTTGTAGTGAATTGGCCCAGCTAGCTCAGTAAATGGCTTCTCTGATTGGCAGCAGCCGGCTGCAGAAACAGGCTGGCAGCGGTCTTTCCCCTGCCCTGTAGGGAGAAGAAGAAGAAGAAGAAGAAGAAGAAGAAGAAGAAGAAGAAGAAGAAGAAGAAGAAGAAGAAGAAGAAGAAGAAGAAGAAGAAGAAGAAGAAGAAGAAGAAGAAGAAGAAGAAGAAGAAGAAGAAGAAGAAGAAGAAGAAGAAGAAGAAGAGGAGGAGGAGGAGGAGGAGTTTGGATTTGATATCCCGCTTTATCACTGCCCAAAGGAGTCTCAAAGCGGCTAGCATTCTCCTTTCCCTTCCTCCCCCACAACAAACACTCTGTGAGGTGGGTGGGGCTGAGAGACTTCAGAGAAGTGTGACTAGCCCAAGGTCACCCAGCAGCTGCATGTGGAGGAGCGGAGATGCGAACCCGGTTCCCCAGATTACGAGTCTACCGCTCTTAACCACTACACCACACTGGCTCTCAGCTTGAACCAGGCGCTTTCTGTGTGCAAAGCAGGTGTTCTCAGCGCTGAGCTACAGCCCTTCATCATAACTCCCCCTGTAGCCTTATGAATCAACAGGAGATATTCTAAAAATATATTCCACTCAAAAAGCAATAAATGTCCTCTGAAAAAGGCACCTTTGGAATATTTGCCACCTGGTTTCATGCAAGCAGAACTCAGCACTTGCACTGTGTGGATGTATTTCACAATGCACAGTATTATGGATTCTTAGCATCTTAATTACGGACATTCATCGAGTTTTGAGGCTCTGGTTTTTGTCAACATGGCATCCTTATTAAACTTGTCCCTTTGGAGTTATCTGGGAGCTGAGCGTGAGGCTCCTTCTTGCCAGGCAGAAGGCCAGCACTGTCAACTCCGAGAACAAATGATGAAACTCAGAGGGGAAAAAGAAGGTTGGCAACAGATTATACAGAAAGATCAAATTTAAACAAAGCAGGCTCACTTAGAATTTAGCCGCAGTGTTGCAGTTGGAGGAAGGGAGTCATAAACAGAAATTTAGCAAAGATATATAGTGTCAGCAAACTTTTTCAGCAGGGGGCCGGTCCACTGTCCCTCAGACCTTGTTGGGGGGGGGGCCTGGACTTTATTTTGAAGAAAAAATGAATTCCTATACCCCACAAATAACCCAGAGATGCATTTTAAATAAAGGCACACACTCTACTCATGTAAAAACACCAGGCAGGCCCCACAAATAACCCAGAGATGCATTTAAAATAAAAGGACACATTCTACTCATGTAAAAACACGCTGATTCCCGGACCGTTTGTAGGCCAGATTGAGAAGGCCATTGGGCCGGATCCAGCCCCCGCGGGGGCCTTAGTTTGCCTACCCATGATATATACTGTCGAAATCTAAAGACAAAATAAGTATAAAATGATATGCCAAAGGTATATTTATTTTATTTATGACAACGTTGTTTTAAGCACTGAAGAAGTAGCTACTCGAAAGTTGACTCTTCAACATCTTCAATGGGTGGTGCTCCTTCGGAGGGAATTTTTAAAAATCTGTATTCTCTATATGGTCACATGGGACATCATAAATTGATACAGGAGGATGGAGCCACAAAGGCTGCAATCCAATACCCAGCTTCCAGGGAGGAAGTGCCATAAAGCTCAATGGGACTTACTTTTGAGTAGATTGCATTGTTAGGATGACGTGTGTGTGTGTGTGTGTGTGTCTCAAGATTCAGGGGCTTGTTGGGCAATTGATCAACTGACATATTTCAGCAGATCTTTGTCAAGAGCTATTTGGATACACGGCTTCAGCTAACTATGGTGTGTATACACCGTACATCCCAAACAAGCCTGGGAACTATAATGCTGGGGATTATAGCTCCATGAGGCAAACTACAGTTCCTAGGCTTTGGCGTGTGTGTGTGTGTGTGTGTGTCATGTATGGTGTGTTTCCGGCCTGTGTAACTTGGAACAAGAATGGAAGTCCCACAGCTTTTCAATTCTTAGAGGTTTGGTTCTTAGAGGTTTACAAAGCACACTTTAGTGATGAGACTTGTCAAACCAATCTAAAAGTTGGGAAAGGGAAGATTATTGTTCTTTGATAGCATTGTAGATGGTTAAAGGTCTACATAAAATTGGTTCTTGATGAAGTCTTGGAGCAA